>NC_084466.1:135534150-136980400 GCF_027409185.1 Cynocephalus volans | reverse complement strand
TCATTCTGACTTTATTGATAAGGTTATAATCTTTCTGCACCATTTTAGCAAGTTCAGGTGGAAAAGTATTAACACTGACATTTGAAAATGAATGTGTTAGGTAGGAGAGGGGGAGGAGATGTGGATTCCATAGTCCAGTCACCTAGGTCCTCTTTAAATTTCATAGACTTCACTAAGTACATCAGATATATGTTGCTGAAACACCCTGCTATTGCCCAGTTTGTTTCTCTTTTATTACCCAAATGAGAGAAACTGGACTCATCCAAAAAGTGGAGAACAAGTAAATGTCAGTCATTTCCAGGTAAGGAGCTGCTGATCTAGATCGTCAAGACTCTGAGCACTCTTCCATGAAATCCAGGCAGCTTTGTAAATACAATGGCCATAGACTCATTTCTGAAAGGCCAGCATTTGGTGCTTTATTAAAGATAAATAGATCATGAATTTAAAAACTCTTTATGGTTAAGCAACTTCTTCAGTTATGATCTTATATCTCTCACATAATCTCATATCTCTTCATATCTGCACTAAACATTATAACAAAAATCCTTGGAAGAATATTTTCACTCATGGTTTCGAATTCCCAGCTTGCATTCTCTCCTCAACTCTTCTCATTCAGGCTTTCTTGACTCCTACTTCATTGAAAACACTCTTGTTATGATCATCAACAAACTCCATCTTCGCTGAATCCAATGGTTAATTCTCAGTCTACAATTAAATCCAGTCCTCAAAACAGTATTTTTTATGCAGATGATTATTCCTTCCTAATAAAGTCATTTTTTGTTTTATTACGTAGCATCCAGGACAGCATTCTTTTATTCTTTTTTTCCTATTGCAATGGCAATACTGTCTCATTCTTTTTTCTAATTGAGATATAATTCACATACCATAAAACAATCTTCTTAAAATGTACAAATCAGTAAATTTTAACACATTAAAAGATTGTACAATTATCATTATTACCAAACTCTAGAAAATTTTTATCACCCCCCCAAAAGATCCTATATCCATTAGCAGTCACCCCCTATTTCTCCTTTCCCCAGCCCCTGGCAACCACTAATCAATTTTCTGACTTCATGGATTTGACTATTTTAGGCGTTTCATATAAATGGAATCATACAATATGTGGCCTTTTCTGTCTGACTTATTCACTTAAAGATTCATTCACATTGTAGTATAGATAATGGTACTTCAGTCATTTATGGCTGAATCATATTCCATTGTATAAACATACCACATTTTTTTAGTCATAGTCAGCTGGGGCATTTGGGTTGTTTCAGTTTTATGAATAATGCTGCTAGAAATGTCCATGTACAAGTTTTGATGTGAACGTATTTCCAATTCGCTTGGATATATACCTAAAAGTGGAATTAATGGGTTACGTGGTGACTCTTGTTACCTTTCTGAGCAACTGCAAAACTGCTTTCCCTGGTAGCTGCACCATTTTGTATTTTCCCCAGCGTAGAAGAGATGCAATGTTTCTGTATCTTCTCCAACCCTTCTATTAATTTTTTTGTTTGTTTGTTTGTTTAAAACCATTTTAGTGGTATCTTATTGTGGTTTTGGTTTGTGTTTTCCTAATGACTATTGCTATTGAGCATTTTTCCATGTGCTTTTGACCACTTATCTGAAGTTACTTCAAAAAGTTCATGGAAAAATAGAATTAAAAGATACGATGCATCTTTCCGTGAACTTTTTGAAGAACCCACATATAACTTCTTTGGAGAAATGTCTATTGAAGTACTTCAACCATTTATTAATTGGTTCATTTGACTTTTTATTGTTCAATTACAACATTCTTTACATACTCTGGATATTAGACACTTCTCAGTTATATAATTTAAAAATACTTTCTCCTATTCTGTGGGTTTCACTTTCTTACAGTGTCCATAGAAGCACACAAGGTTTTCATTTTATTGAAGTCTAATTTATCTGTTTTCTCTTTTGTTGCTTGCATGTTATGCGTCATATCTAGAAAACTTTTGCCTAATCCAAGGTCACCTATATTTTCTTCTAAGAGTTTTATAATTTTAGCTCTTAAATTTAGGCCTTTGATTCATTTTTAGTTATCTGCATATGGCGTAAGGTAGAGACGTAAGGTAGAGATCTGTATATGTTGTGAGGTAGAGATCTAAGTTTATTCTTTTGCAAGTTGATATTTAGTTTTCCTAACACCATTTGCTGAAAAGTCTCTTCTTTCCCTATTAAATGGTCTTTGGCACCCTTGCTGAAAATCAATTCACCATCAGTGTATAAGTTAATCTGTAGACTCTCAATTCTATATCATTGATTGTTATGTATATACTTAATGCAGGTATCACATTCTCTTGGTTACTGTAGCTTTACAGTAAGATTTGAAATTGAGCATAGGTCCGCAATTTTATTCTTGTTTTTCAAGATTGTTTTAGCTATTTTAGGTCCCTTGCATTTCCATGAATTTCAATACCAGCTTATTTATTTCTGAAAAAAAAAAAAAAATACAACTGGAATTTTGATAGAAATTGACTTGAATTTGTAGATCAATTTGGGGAGTATTGACATCTTAGCAATATTAAGTCTTCCAATCTATGATCATAGAAACTTTCAATCTATTTAGCCCTTCCTTAATTGTGTTCAGAAATATTTGGTAGTTATCAATGTACAAGTCCTACACTTCTTTTATTAAATTTACTCTTTTTTTTCTTTTTGATGTTCTTGTAAATAAAATTGAGAATATTAAAAATTCTTAATTTTATTTTTGTTTTGTTTATTGCTAGTGTATAGAAACACATGGATTTTTTTTTATGTTGATCTTGTGTCCTACAACTTTGTATAACTCATTTATTAGCTCTAATATTTGTGTGTGAGTGTGTGTGTGTGTGTGTCTGTATTTGTCAGGTTTTGCCATATGCAATATTCTGTCATCTGTGAATAGACAGTTTTTTTTTTCTTCCTTTCCAATCTGGGTGGCTTTTACTTCATTTTCTTGCCCAGTTGAAATCATTTGCTGAACATTATCGGTAAGAGGTGACATTCGTGTCTTATTCCTGATCATAGAGGAAAATATTTCAGTCTTTCACCATTATGTATAATGTTAACTGTGGGGTTTTTTTCATAGATGTCCTTTACCACATTAAGGAAATTCCCTCCTACTCCTGATTTGTAAATTGTAATTGTAAAGAAAGGGTGTTGATTTTTGCCAAGTGATTTCTTCTACATCTGTCGAGACATTCATGAGTTTTTTCCACTTTATTGTATTAATATGGCATATTACATTAACTGATTTTCATATATTGAACCAACCTCACATTCCTAGGATAAACCCTACTTGTTCATCCTGTAGTATTATTTTTATAAAAGACTGGATTTGTTTGTTAGTACTTGAGGATTTTTGCATGTACACTCATAATAGATTATCTTAGGGCTCTTGAGAGAAACACACAATAGAATGTTTCTGTTTCTCTGGAGACCCGTGACTAATGTAATATATACCTATTCATACATATATACACATACACATACATATTTATTACTCACTCATATATGCATGCATATTTATTATACATACATGGAAAGAGAGAGAGAGAGATTTAAGAAACTGGCTTACATGATTGTGGAGAGAAGCCAACAAGTCCAAAATCTGCAAGGTAAGCCAGCAGCCAGGAAACCCAGAGAGGAGTCAGTTTTGCATTCAAGTCTAAAGGCAGTCTGATGATGGAATTTACTATTCCTCAGAGGAGATCAGTCTTTTTCTCTTATAGCCTTCGACTGATTAATTAAGGCCCACCCATCCTATGAAGAGTCATATGCTTTACTCAAAGTCTGCTAATTTAAATGTTAATCTCATTTTTAAAATACTTTCATAGAAACACCTAGAATAACGTTTGACTAAGTATCTGGGTACTGTGACCTAGCTAAGCTGACATGTAAAATTAATCATCTCAGCAATATTAGTCTGTTTTATTTTCTTATGATGTATTTGCCTGACTTTTGTGTCAGGATAGTACTTGAACTCAGAGAATGAGTTAGGAAGGGTTTCCTTTTTCATTTTATGAAAGAGTTAGTGAAGGATTAGTGTTAATTCTTCTTTTCATATTTAGTAAAATTCACCAATGATACTATGTGGTTCTGTGTTTTCTTTGTAGAAAATTTTTATTCACTAAATCAGGTACTTTACTTGTTAAGGTTCACTCAAATTTTCTATCTCTTTGAGTAAGCTTTGTCTTTGTATACATTTGTTCATTTTATCTAGATTATCTATACATTGTAAGTGTATACATTGTTACTTTCTAGTAAGTTCACATCATTATATATTCATCATCCAATCCAGTTTTTGAACATGTCCATCATTCCCAAGAGTTTCCTCTAGTGTATCTGAGGTCAGTTCCCCACTCATTTTCAGCATTAGGGAACGAATGATGTGCTTTCTATTTCTAGAGTTTTGCCTTTATTAGAAATGTTTTATAAATGTACTCATATGCCATGTAGCCTTTTGTGTCTGATTTCTTTCATTTATCATACCATTTTTGAAGGTCTGTCCTTGTGGTTGCATGCAAAACTGAGTTCCTCTTCATCACTGAGTAGTGTTCAATTTTATTTCTTTACCACATTTTACATATTTAGTCAGTATCTGATAGCATTTCATTTTTTAAAGGTGTTTGATTGTTATAAATTATGTTGCTATTAACATTTGTGTAGATTTGTTTTTATGTATTTGGAAATATACATACAGTAAAATTGCTGGGTAATGAGGGAAATATATACTTATTTTTTTAAGGAACTGCCAAGCTGTCTTCCCAAATAGCTTTGTATTTTCACTAGCAATGCAAGAAAGTTTTGCTTTCTTCATACTCTCACTAAAATCACAGTGAGCTACCACTATGCAGACGCTGTCATTAATGATGTTCAGCTTCTCTTTGTGTGCCTATTCACCATTTGTATATTTTCTTGGTTGAAATGTCTAATTAAATCTTTTGCACATATTTTTAAAAGTGAGTGATTAGTTTCCTTATTATAGAGTTGTAAATGTTCTTGATATATGCCAGACACAAGGCTAAGACTTAACATATGATTTGCAATACATTTTTACCAGTCCGTTATAGGTCAAATGTGTCCCCCCAAATTTCATGTGTTGGAGACTTGGTTTCCACTTTACACAACAGTGAGTGTTAAGAGAGTGGAAAATCCAATTATGATATTTGAAATGTGGGGCCTTTGAGAAGTGATTGGATCCTCAGGACTGTGCCCTGCAGAATGGATGAGTCTATTCACGGAGCAAAGGGTTTTCGTGGGCCTGGTTCTGATGGCTTTCAAAAGAGCAAGTGAGAAGGTTCGCTCAGTTCTCTTGCTCAGCCCATCCTTGCCATGCGACACCCTAGTCACCATGAGACCCTGTAGAGTGTTCCCACCCTGGACTGTGGACTTTCCAGCCTCCGAAACTGTAAGAAATAATTTTCATTTCTTTATAAATTACTCAGTTTCTGGTATTCTGTTATAAGCAACAGAAATGGACCAGTATTGTCAGATTCAAGGGATTGAAGGGCAAATTCACGTCGCTTGTTCACATAAACAGGGAAAGAAAGAATTTGTGGACATGTGGTAAGACCCCATAAAAGGAAAACAGTTGTGTGATGTATTTAGATAAATCTGGCCTTAGGCAGCCTTGCAGATATTTCCAGTACCTCAGCAAGGCACAGAAGTAACAGAAAGTTTTCTTTGTATCCATGAATGATATGAAGTTAAAAGAAATGTGGGTTAATACAACAAGGCTTTGTGGATGGGCACAAAGGACGACCTAACAATGACAAGCCTAACTAACAGCATGATGAGTCTCCATGCCTCAATATTCAGAGTCAATTCAGAGAGAAAAAGCTGTAAAAGAAAGATAAATTGAAGTAGATTGGATATTCCAATACCTTGGCAGAGGACAGGCATGAAAAAAAAATTATTTCTAATACAGAAAATTAAATAATGTTCTATTGGTTGAATCTCTGTGGTCTAAGATTCATTCTCATTACATTTGAATTTTACACTATTATTTATTTAATTATCCTACACCCAGGATCATATTAGGGTGTCTGGCTAGGGAAAAGACCACTTTTACATGGCAAGAACCAAAACATTGCATTTTGTTTTTTACCTTTGTCAGAAAAATATAGGAAATATGGTCAGGGCCCCTCAGATGTTCAGAATCTTGACAAGCATTTCATGTGAATAGTCATATGCGCTCAGGTGTTCCTTGGTTATCGTCTAGTGTAATTGCGCATGTGCACCCAGGTGTCCTGTGTTATGGACTTAAGTATAAGGATGAGTGGCTCTGAGCCACTGGCACCTTCCATTCCTGGGATGGCTCCCTATAGGGTTAAGGCATGGGGAGGTCACTACTGCAGCTGGAGGCTGCTCCTAGTGCCCCTGGGACCCTCTGCAAGGCCACTGCCACTGCCGGACCTGTAAGTTACCGGACCTGTAATCTGCTGCCACTGAGGAAGCTGAGGACTGAGCTCATGTCATCTGCCGACAGCTCCTGTAATCTTTCCCAATTACTTATCATGGACCTGCGTGTGAGGGGTCTGGGGACCCAGTCTGTACAATGGGTTTGGAGGGTCTGAGCCGTAACTCTGACAATATAAATGGAAACTTAGTATAACTAAAATAACTAAAATGATGAAACATTTTGGCTTTAATTGTGATTTGCCTTACTTTACAATTGGCATAGTCATGGCAGGATTCCGGGCAAGTAAAAGAGCCCAGCATTCGAGTAGTCATTGCGGGATGACAAGCAGGTAAGGAAGCAGGAAACCCCTTGGGAGGGGAAGGAAAATGTGGCTACCCTTGAGTAAGTGGTGCCTGGTGGCCACTTTCCTGTTGAATGGGATCTGGCTGTTGCTCGCTGCACTGCGAGCCAACATGGACCAGAAACCCCACAAAGTGGCAGTTTTGAGACTTGCAGCAGAAAGCAGACAGATTGGAAGTGAGGATGCATGCCCTGGAGGCTGCAGTACAGCGACAGGTCATCCTTGCTTCCAACACCGAAGACGTATGACAAACCCGATGGTGAGTTGGGGGAGACTGTGTGTCTCCTGGAAAGACCTGCTGATCAAAGTGAAGCATGAGCAGCCTGTGGGGCTGGGCTGACCAGTGGACAACCAATAGGTGATCCAGTTCACTGCCTATGTCCCATATACCCAGGTTGAGTAAGTTGGCTTGGGGAAACAAAGCAGAAACAAGGAGAGCCCCCGATTACTGCAGCTATGGGACCTAGGGGTGGACGGTGTAACGTGCTCTGGGAGACAATGTAGTAAATGCATGTCACGTTTGTCCGGAGGCAAATGGCTAGGAGGGTGCCACTTAAACTCAATGGCTGGCCAGGTGCTGTAAAACCCGAGAAAAGAGTGCCACATGCAGATGGGCAGATGACCTGAGGATGGGTGCCCCTGCAGAGTTTCAAGTCTCCGTTACTACTTGCCTGTCTGAGGCAGTAGGTGCAGAATAGCCGCGGATGTGCCCAGGGGCAGGGCAGCCACTCCTTGATGGTCTGGAAAAATGCAGTTGTTTCAACTGTGGGTGAACGCGTTAAAAAAAAAAAAAAAAAAAAAAAAAAACTGACTGAGACCAAGTGAATAGAAAAGCCTGGGAACTCAGGCGGAGACCTGCTGCAGGGGTGGAGCCACTGCAAAGGGCATCTACGCAGCAATATGGAGCAGAAAAACTGGGGTCGGAGTCCCCACTGAGAACACCCGCTGAGCAATGTCTAGTGGAGCCAGGATGGCGGGACTGCCGCCAGGAACCTAGAACCGTGGGGCTGCTGGCAGTGTGCAACGACAGCCTGGAAAAGCTGCAGGCACCAGGGCAGCTCAATGGGCTGCACCTGGCAGAGCTGTAGGAGCAAGGTTGCCCAATGCTTTGGGGATCCAGGTGCCCCAGTGTGCTTAATGTTTGCCCTGTTTGGGTTTCGGATTTGAAGTCTGTTTTTCTTTCTTGTCTGTTCCTACCCTTTTCAAATAGGAATGTTTACCCAATGTCTGTGCCACTCTATTTTGGAAGTAGATAAATTCGTTTTTGATTTTTGCAGGTACGCAGCTGAAAGGAGTTTTGCCTTTGGTCTCAGATGAGACTTTGGATTATTGAGTTGGTGCTAGAATGAGCTAAAGACTTTCAGGACTTGTTGGGATGGAATAGGATATGTGAATGCAAGGTCAGTTATACTCGCTAAGGGAACATCGTGGAAGATTCTGAACATGTAGATTGTACAGTGAGGGACCCTGAAGGGGTGCATTGTTGGGAAAATATAGGAAAAATGGTCAGGGCCCCTCAGATGTTCAGAATCTTGACAAGAATTTGATGTAAATAGGCATATGCACTCAGGTGTTCCTTGGTTATCGTCTAGTGTAATTGTGCATGTGCACCCAGGTGTCCTGTGTTATGGACTTAAGTATAAAGATGAGTGGCTCTGATCCAGAGTGCCTCCCATCCCTGGGATGCCCCCCATGGGGGGCCATGGGGAGGCCACTACTGCTGCTAGAGACTGCTGCTAGTGCCCCCGGGACCCTCTGCAAGGCCACTGCCAGACCTGTAAGCTACTGGACCTGTAAGCTGCTGCCACTGAGGAAGCTGAGGACTGAGTTTGTGTCATCTGCCACCAGCTCCTGGAATCTTTCTCAATTACCTAGCAGGGACCTGCGTGTGAGGGGTCTGGGGACCCAGCCTGTACAATGGGTTTGGAGGGTCTGAGCCCTAGCTCTGACAACATAAATGGAAACTTGGTATAACTAAAATAATAACTAGAATAATGAAACATTTTGGCCCTGGTTATGATTTGCCTTACTTTACAACTTTTTCCTTATTTGAGGGATTCCTTTCCAAAACTCTACTGCACTTGGCAACATTCACTAGTGTTAGAGCTCTTGTCATGGCCTGCAGCTAAGCTAGTGAGGTCACTGAGTCCTGATAAAGTACACCTGGGTGAGAACACCATGGGCCAGCTGGCTGAAGCTGGGTTCTAGCCTGCTTAATAAAATCTTTGGAATCGTGTTCTCCCTAGTTTCTTTTGAATAATTGTAATTATCTTTATTTCCTTGCTTTCCTTCCAGCCCACTCTAAATTTTAATACTCATTTTCTTTCTTTTTTCATTTTTTTGGTTTTTTACTCTCATTTTTGAGTGGCACTGATAGTCTTTGAGGAAAAACACTGAGCTCAAACTGAAGAATAAGATTTAACACTGTTTTAAAAATCGTATTACATGGCAAGGACACTTGAATATTATTAGTAGCCTTCCCTCATATGGACTGTAAAATTTATTTAACAGGCATTTATGTTGCTTACAAGTTTTTACCATTATAGGTTGAATAACACTATGATGAATATCTACCATTCTATCTGTTTTAGTCTATTTTACCATTTATTTACCGGGTAAGTAAATATGGTTGAAAACCTTATTTAACTGGTATTGCTAAATTACTCACTGATAATGAGAATGTCTTTCTAATGGGGGTAGAGTTACTCTTTAACATTGACAAGTCTTTTAAGACTTAAAGGAATAATAGTGAAAAGTCAAGGCAGGCTGTGAAGATGCTCTTATTAAGTGCTTCTGTGCAGTGAGGCCTGGGCAATGAAAGGACAGACCAGAAACTTGTGCTAATTTTAGAGCTAGAGAACACAATTATAACATAATTGTAACAATAATTGTAATATGAGGAAAGAAAAACATACCCACAACCAATCAATTTTAAAATACAGAAATTATGGAAACAATACCAAATACTGAAGAACTGGGGTAAAAATGCAGTGTGAGTGGGAAGATTCAGAGGAGGGACAGTGCAAATTGATTTTTCAGTGATAAATCCCTGCTGCAAATTGAGGTACTGGATCTCAAACATTAGCATGTCCAATATTCACCTGAGTCTGGGGAACTCGGAGGGTCTGGGATAGGATGGGGTGGAGACTCCAACCCAGAGATTATTATTCAGTAGAGCTGAGTTAGGTTCCAGGTGATTTTGACGGAGATGTTGGTTAGTGGTACACATTTGAAGCACATTGATCTCATTTTTATTTTTTCTGCAATTCTGTTGGCTGTCATGGGGACAACGAAATTGCTTGGGACAGTGGTTCTCAAGTCAGAGTAAGCACATTAATTTTAAAGGCAACTGACTTGAGTGATCCCTGAAGTCTTTCAACAAATATTTAAGAATTTAGTTCAGATCCTTCTAAATATATATCTGAGGGCCTTTTAACAGTCAATCTCATAGTTTGGGAATACATAGGTGAATAAGATACCTTATGTCATCCCTTGTAAGGAACTCATACAGGAGGCAGCTGCCTATCCTACCATTTTTAAAGCCTCATCTGACCATAGGCAGGTGCTGTGCACCGAGTCTGAAAGTTTTTTTTCACCAGTTTGCCTCTTCTGCTACCACCTCTTCTCACCCTCCCTTCTTTGTACCCTCAACAAGGGCACTCATTTAATAACATTCTGTAGCTGAGAAAATAAAGCCGGATTTGTCTGAGCTGAAAGCTGTCTCTTTTCCATGGAAACATGTTCAGAGTCATCGTACATAGACAAGAAGCATTAGCATCTGATATTCTTTATCCTGCAGCAGCAGGAGCCCCGCTGCTTTATGGTAGAAGCTAGTCCTCGGTGTATGCATGGAGATAGGGAGCTTCTCCTTGCTTAGTTCGGTCTAGGATCAGTGAGTGAGCTTTGTTTCCAGTAGTGCTGTCTGTGACAAATGCCTCCCCAAAGTCAGACTGCATCTGTTGACTGATGCCCAGTTCTTATCCTCCAGATTTCAATTAGCATGTACCTTTTAGCAGCCCTCTAAAAGAAAGGCTTGTTGCAATAACACTGGAAATGGACTCTATTGCTCATTTTAAACTTTGGTTGAAAGGACCAAATTACATGTGTAAGATTATGCAGGTGTGGTCTTTTCAAGTGCTATCTGTTACAGGCTGAAGAAGAAAAATAACTGCTTTTTCCTATTTTTCTTTAAGTGGTGAGAAGAGATTGTTATGTCAGGTAATTGCGAGGCAGGAAGAGCAAGACAGAGCAGAAGTAACACTGGTTTGACCTCCCTGTGGGAACTCAGAAGCACAGAGCCTTAGATGCAGTTGTGTCTCTGCCCCATGAAATGCTTGGATTTGATCTTGTCCAAGCAGGACCTTCAGAAGATGGAGCATGCTGTACAGTAGCAGCCTCACTTGTTGAAATGCAGAATCACCTACGTTTGAGTAGGTAAAAGCACAGTTAGGAGTGTCCCCATGTTTGATCCCCATGACTGATACACACTGTCAAACTCTTGCCTGTCCTTGGTCCTCATCTCTCTCTCTCTCCAGCACTGCGCCTGCCTCCCTAGCCTAAGTCTGAATGGAAATCTTATAGTCACTTCTCTTTAGAAAGGCTGAGACACTGGCATT
Organism: Cynocephalus volans; assembly: GCF_027409185.1. Lineage (NCBI taxonomy): Eukaryota > Metazoa > Chordata > Mammalia > Dermoptera > Cynocephalidae > Cynocephalus > Cynocephalus volans. Next base: position 136,969,014 of record NC_084466.1, on the reverse strand, counting down.
TCAAAGAATTTTATTAACTACTGAGAAAAGCATTGTTAAAAAATACAAACAGAACTGAAAAAATTTCCTATGAACATCTGCTGATCCTACAGTTGGGATCTCTCAAGGTTAAGAATCCATGATACAGGCCTTTCATTTTTTATGTCTCTGGTTACATTATCAAATAAGGAAAGAATTGCACAAATTGTGGTATTTTTTTTAAAGTTTTTTATTTAATACATTGATGCTTTAAATTTTTCATTAAACAAAATTCCCATTTAAACAATTGACAGTTTATGTAAGTTTCCAATGGCTGTACATAAAACCTCATGTGAAGATCAAAAGTGTAAATCTGAGGAGGATCTTTGTGACAATGACCCTTAAGCCAAATACCCTTGCCCTTCACCTCATCATGTCCACAACGTTAGAGGTTTGCTACCAAATGGATTCAAAAGTCTCTGGCACTTTCCTGGGCTCCCTCTTTCTCAGCCTGTCAACTATCTCCAGGGGGTGCTGCAACATCTTATTTTCCACCAGAGTGGTGGAGTTTCCCACATCAGGACATATTCAATGTTCTCAAGCAGAAAGGAGACAGGGTTCAGTTCAAACCATCCAGGCCGCAAGGACTCTGTTTTCCAGGTTGAGGGATGTGTGTACACTGAACTGATATCTTTCTTCAGATGAAATTCACTTCACCCTGACATAGACAGGGGTCAATAACAGAGTCATAGCATTGGGAAACCTTCCCCCTTTGAACACTGGAGCTATGTAACAAGAACCACTTGTGTCCCCAGCAGGGGGAGTCAGTTCCTCACCAGTAATCTGCATGCAGCATTCACTGCCTATCTATGTCAGGACTACTCATCCCCAGTAACAGGTAGATTTGTCATGCATTGCTCCAGGTTACAAGTGGGCTGACAGCCAGTCTTCTAATTTGCTACTTACAGAAAGCACCGTATTGTGACACTGGTTTAGAAATGCTCTCTTTCAACTTTTTATACCTCCCCTGAATAATCACATAGAAGTATACCAAAGAATAAGATTTCTTCATAAAATTGCTGCCTTTTCTTAAAACGATATTTGTCTCAACCCATTGTGAGACTTGCCTTTCTTACTCATAACCGGTAAGCAGCTATGAAGAAATACACGTTGTTTAATGTAATATTGTTTAAGCCTTCATTTTTTAATACTGGCTACCATTTATCTAGGGAACAACTCTGGGGAGAACTTAGAAATAGTGTTGGTTGGGCAAATTGACCCACTAGAATGAAAGGTGGGATATAATAGAAATTCTTTCCTTCTCCCAGTGTTTTTAAGTATAATGTGAATGCCATTATTTGGCTTGATGGGTGTGCTCTTACCTAGCATCAGAAAAATAACAGAACAGTTGTTGGCATCTGTTGATAATTTATTTTGTGCTGGGCAATATGCTATATCCTTTACAGGGGTTATGTCATTTAATCCTTATGGACACCTTGAGTCAGATACTGCTATTATTCTCATTTTATAAATGAGAATACAGGCTTGGAAAATTTAGGCAATTCGCTCAGTCTGCCAGCCGATCAGTCATACAACCAGGACTTGAACCCAGGCTTAAACTGACCCTGGATCTTGTCCTTCTAACAACTACACTATACTATAATCACCAAGACAAGTGCAACAGTCCTGATTTTTGATCTCAAGGTTTCTGACCCTTTAATCTATCTCTGTAAAATTCATGCAATTCAGAAAAATCACAGCCAAGTCTAAAGAAGTAAAATATTATAGATTTTTTATTAAACTTCTACGTATTTTGGTTTACATAATAATAAACATATTTTGAGCCTTCTTACTAGAAGGTCATAATTTGCAAATTTGAGCCTATAATCCCTTAGCTATATATATTATGTCTGATGGATTGTGACCAGACAAAGGGAGTGTTACGGCAGTTGGTTATTCGCTCTTTTAAAGAACCAACACAGCTATCTCAACCGCCTCTTGGGCCTGCACTTACCAACAGCCTTTGGCTTGAATTTGACTTTTTTTTAATGGAAATCAGAAAGGAGCATAACAAAATAGATAAGTAAAGAAAATGCAAAACACACCCATACCTCCAAAAATGTCTTTGTACAAAGCAGTCTCAAATGTCACTCTATTTCTGACTTTCTGAATACTAATCACTTATATTGTAAACATAAGACTATCTAAAAGTTTGTAGAGCTATTGCAAACATTTTATGCACAAAAAATAAACTGTGCTTTAAAAACACTTTCTATAAAACCTACCCTGGAACACTTCCACTGAGTGATTTTATAAATTATTATTCATAGCATAGATATTCAAGGAGCAATTAAGTTTTTAGCTCTCCTCAACAAGTTAAAGTAGGAATCAAGAAAGATGGAAAGGTATTCTGTGTGTTTGTGAGAAATATGCTCACAATTGCTCTTAAGTGTGTCAGGATGCTGGCTTACATTGCATAATTTTATAAACTAAACATGTTAATATTCCTCAGAAATATTAATGTGTGGATTTTGAACATGTTTGTTAACAGTGTCTTAATCTCATCAGTTTTGGAAAGATCTAAGCTTAATTACAAACATGAAGTAATTTTATTCCCATAATTTCTCTTAGTCATGTTCTGTGAATCTTTCTTTCAATATTTTGGGTAAATCTCATAGATTTCCTATGGGAAACCCATGATCACGTTTGTTTATGAAAAAGTCCAGTTCAATTTAATCCAAGTAAAAATGTAGCATCTATTTAGATTCAAGCCTTTTCCTATTCTTGGCTCAGGGACTTGTTCTGGGAATGAGACTGATCAGTCTCCTCTGTTCTTCACCTTGAATTTGAGTCCTCACTTTAGTACCAACTAGCTTTCATTTGTTCCAGCATGATGTGTACAAGGGGACTTAAAAAACTTCATGGAACAACAGAATTAAAAGAAGAAAATAAAAAATTTAAACTTTATTTCCCAACATAAGCTCCATCAAGGTCAAGACACTTTTGTAAACGATAATGCTAAGCATTTAGTCCATCCCTAAAGAACTGAAGGTCCTGGAAATTTAACCACGTGAATGCAGTCTTTTTTACTTTATTAACTGAGGAAAAACAGATACCCTTTAAAGATTTCTTAAGATTAAGAAATAAGAAGTCAGAAGGAGCCAAATCAGGACGCTAAGCTGTATGTCCAGGAATTTCCCATTGAAACTCTGGCAACATTGTCCTTGTTTGTTGAGAGGAATGAGTAGGAGCATTGCCATGGTAGGGGACTCTCTGGTGAAGCTTTCCTGGGTGTTCTTCTGCTGAAACTTCAGCTAACTTTCTCAAAGCACTCTCATAATAAGCAGATGTTATCATTCTTTTGCCCTCCAGAAAGACAGCAAACAAAATGCCTCAAGCATCCCAAAAAATTATTGGCATGACCTTTGCTCCTGACCTGTCTGCTTTTGCTTTGACTGAAAAACTTCTACCTCCTGGTAGTCATGGCTCTGATATTTCTTTGTCTTCAGGATTGTACTGGTAAAGCCATGTTTCATCTCCTATTATAATTTTTTGAAGAAATGTCTCAGGATCTTGATGGTACTTTTAGTGCCTGGAACTAGATCCTGTTCAGACATATTGTAACAAGTTAGTAGGACCTATTTTGCTGTAAAAAATTTTGGCAATCAATGCATAGTGTTTTGGTAATATACATTCTTCATGAACTTTTTGAAGACTCCTTGTATTTATTTATAAAGAACATTTTTGGGGGCTGGCATTAGATACAGAGAAATAAAACAAAGCTGTCTCTTACTCTAAAATAATCACAGTATGGTAGAAAACAAAGAGAGTAAAATAGTTGAATTAGAATGCCATGTGATAAGGGCAACAATGAAGGGATATGCAAGGTAAAATGGTAATGAACACAGAAGTCAATTCTTCTTAGAGTGGATTTCATAGAGGAAAAGTAGGAGTTTAGTTTTGAAATCTACTCTGAGCATCAGGTAGAGAAAAAGTAATCTTGGAATAAGTGGTAGCATGCCCACAGGCAAAGAGCAACAAAACAGTCTATTTATTTAGAAAATGATAAGTAGATATTATGTAAAATGAATTATGGCTAACGATATTAGAGTAGAAACTAAAAACAGGTATTCAGTGCTATGGCCCAATCTCTGATGTTAACTTTCGATTACATTAGATGGGTTTCTCTTCACAATAAATTGAATACAGCTAGATTCCACACATTACAGTAGTCATCATGAGAACTTTGGGAGATTCAGAAAGAAAGGCCCATAGCATGGGAATTTTTAAAGCGGACTTGAAAATTTATTGAGGTGAATATATTCACTCCCTCATTCTACTACTATTTATTGTTGGTAACTATATGTAAACTCTTTGTTACATGTTGTGGATTCAACAATTAACAACACCGTCACCCCTTTTAAGAAACTTGCCAATGTGTTGAAGATATAAAAAATGTGGGAAGTGCATTAAGAAAAGGATGGAATACATGAATTTCAGAGAAGGGAGAAGTGTGCTCCAGGTTTGAACTGCACACGCAGACTCAGATACAAAGGTCACGGCATTTACACCCTGCATGCTGTATGTTTTGTAAGAAGATTGGCAATGAGGGTTGTTGCTTTGCCAAAACTGCTAACTCCTCAGTCAAAGAAAACTTTATCATGAACTACTCATCCCACATTTTACTGACATAGAATGCAGTCTCTTTATCGGAAGAAAGGAGCTACTGTCATTCTCACCGATTAGGTTGAAAGACCAGAAAACTACTGTTGTGGAGAATAAAAATGGTCAAATATAGTGGTTCAACCTCTACATCCCCAGTTAGAGTGATATAGTAGAAAGAACATTGAATAAAGAAGAAAGGAAGCTCGAGTTCTAGTTCTGATTCTCCCATTAGCTAGATATGTGATCATTATTATTCAGTTCAATTCTAAAGCTTAGAAAAAATCAAGAACCGTAGAATTATGGAGCCAATAAAGACCTGTAAGGGAAGTTTATTTTATCAGAACAGGCAGCCATTATTAATGGGAATGTTGTCACTCATTCAATAATATCAATTATAGGGACCGTAGATTATATTGGTGAGAGACATGGCTTCTGAAGCCACCTTACCTTGGTTTGGATCCTGGCTCCATCACTTACTACCTGAATGAATTGGGAAATTAACCTTTCTGCTACACAGTTTCTCCATCTCTAAAATGGAAATAAGGAGGGTACCATATTATTGAGTAGTTGTGAGAATTAAAAGAGTCAATGTAAAAAATATAAAATTATCAAACTTATAAAATAATGTCTCCAATAAGCACTGTATCTGTAGTTCTTATTATTGTCACTATTATAAGGAAGTTCTTTGCTAGAAGATTCTAGCTGCCTACACTTTTCATTTAGCCCCAATGGACTTGTGCTGAATTGTTAGCAGTCAGCTTTGAAATCATGTACAAATCCCTGGGGTTGGGAATCAATAATGATGGTAGCTAATTGTGATGCTTGAACATGGGGAATCTTAATTGAAACAAATCAGTGGTATCAAGGAACAGGATAAATGCCCGATTGGAGAGATTTAAAACGGAAAATAACAAGGGCTAAATTGCACTTTAAAACTTTCGATCCAGTCATCAGCTGGTAGAGAACCGAGTGTTTTATTACAGAAAAGTAACCAAGCAACTACCATACAGAAAGGCAGCCATGTTTCAGGAGTTACTGATGGTGTGGAAAGCACTTAGCTAACATTAAGCCCAATTAGCAACCAAATATACATTGAAGACACTTTAGCCAAGGGGAAGTGAAAAGAATCTATTGAAATCTGAGAATATGGGAGTTAGGAGAGAAATCAGCTTCAAGGTCAACTGCTAGTAATGAAGAAAATCAGTTTTGCTTTTCAGTCTTTTGCCTTTTTATTTGTTGGCTGCCCTTTTTGTCTGCCCTTAGTTCACAGACAAACTTCCAGCTCTCCCAGCCACAAAACGCTCTCCAGATTGCTGCAAAATAGAAATTACTCATGATTCACAGCAGACAATGAGGAACAACATTAAATACAGGTTTTCTCTCCACAAAGAAAATTTGGCATAAAGAAAAGCTTAGGGTCGGATATCTCAAAAATTATCAACCAACTTTATTCTAAATTTTGAAGATCAGCATTTGCTTACTCAAATAACTTGTCATTTGGGTTTCTGCCTCTGGTGGTAGCCGAGGCCAATAATCAATAAACTCATTAGGACTTACAAGCATCTTTGATTAATACTCCCTGTCTAATTCCCTGAGAAATGTGCTATATCTTGTAGCTTAATGAAGACAAGGCTGAGTTATTTAGGTGTTTGTTAGTGAGGCTTATTTGCATATAATTAACTAGATTCTCTGTGTTTATAGCAAGCAGTAAAAACTTTGTGCCAATAGATGTACTTTCCATCAAGTTCTATATGGTTAATAAATGCTTTTCTTCCACTTGAAACCCTTTGATTGAAGAGAATAATGTTTTTACCTGTCAATTAAAAGGCAGACATGCTCATGTAAAAATTGGTCAGAGACTTTACTGAGAGCAATTTTCATACTGTGTCTTTTTTTCAATTAATAAACTTTATTTTTTAGAGAAATTTTAAGTTCATGGCAAAATGTAGAGGAAAGTACAGAGTTCCCATATATACTGTCCCCAATAAGCACAACCTTCCCCACTATCAGCATCCCACACCAGAGTAGTACATGTGTTATAATCGATAAACCTACATTGACACATCATCATCACCCAAAGTCAATAGTTTACATTAGGGTTCACTCCTGGTCTTGTATGTTGTGTGTGTTTTGTCAAAAGTATAATCATATGTATCTACCATTGTATCATATAGAATAGTTTCACTTCCCTAAAAATGCTCTCTGCTCTGATTATTATTCTCTCCCTCCTCCCAAACCCCGGCAACCATTAGTCTTTCAACATCTCAATAGTTTTGCCTTTTCCAGAATATCATGTAGTTGGAATTGTACAATATGTAGCCTTTTTAGATTGGCTTCTTTCACTTAGAAATAAGCACTTAAATTTCTCCATGTCTTTTCATGGTTTGGTAGCTCATTTCTTTTTAACACTGAACAATATTCCATTTTTTGGATGTACAATTTATTTACGCAGTCATCTACTGACGGAGAACTTGGTTGTTTCCAAGATCTGGCAATTATGAATAAAGCTGCTATAAGTATTCATGTGCAGATTTTTGTATGGACGTAAGTTTTCAATTCATTTGGGTAAATACCAAGGAGCATGACTGCTGGATCATATGGTAAGAGCATGTTTAGTTTTATAAGAAACTGCCAAACTATCTCCCAATGTGGTTGTATAATTTTGCATTCCAACCAGCAATAAATGAGCTTTCTTGTTGCTCTCCATTCTCACCAACATTCGTTGGTGTCAGTATTTTGAATTTTGGTCATTCTAATAGGTGTGTCATGGTAGCTCATTATTTTAATTTGCAATTCCCCGATGGCATAAGATGGTGAACATCTTTTCATATGCCTACTTGATATCAGTATATTTCCTTTGATCAGGTGTCTGGGTCACTTAACCATTTTTTAGTTGAGTTGTTCCTCCTTAACTTACTATTGAGTTTTAAGAGTTCTTTGCATATTTTTAACAGCAGACCTTTATCAGATATATCTTTACAATACTTTCTCCCAGTCTGTGGCTTGTGTCCTCTTGACATTGTCTTTCACAAAGCAGAAGTTTTTAATTTTAATGAAGTTCAACTTATCAATTATTTCTTTCAGTCTTTATGCCTTTGACATTGTATCTAAAAAATCTTTGCCACCCAAAGTCATCTAGGTTTTCTCCCGTTATTGTCCAGAACTTTTATAGTTCTGCATTTTAAATTTAAGTCTATGATCCATTATGAGTTAATTCTTGTGAAGGGTGTTTGGTCTGTGTCTAGATTCTTGGTTTTGCATGTGTGTGTCGTGATGTTCTGGCACCATTTGTTGAAAAAACTATCTTTGCTTTATTGTATTGTTTCTTTGTCAAAGATCAGCTGACTATATTTATGTTGATATATTTCTGGGCTTTCAGCTCTGTTCCACTGATCTCTTTGTCATTCTTTTTGCCAATACCACACTGTCTTGATTACTGTATCTTCATAGCAAGTCTTAATAATAAATACTGTAGCATTATGGTAAAGTATTTTCAGTCCTCTGATTCTGTTCTTTTCCTTCAATATTGAGTTAGCTATTCTGGGGTTATTGCCTCTCCATATAAATGTTAAAATCAGTTTATGAAAAACCACAAAATAACTTGCTAAGATTTTGATTGGGGTTGCATTGAATCTATAAATCAAGCTGAGAAGAACTAACATCTTGAACATATTGAATCATCTCATTCTTACACATCTAGTATCCCTCCATTTGTTTCACTCTTTTTTGATATCTTGAATGAGTTCTGTAGATTTCTTCATATAGATCTTGCATTTTTTTTTAGATTTATACCCAAGTATTTCATTTTTGAAGGTGCTAATGCAAATAGTAATGAGTTTTTATTTTAAATTCTACTTGTTCATTGTTGGTGTATAAGAAAGTGATTGGCTTTTTTATGATATTAACCTTATATTCTGCAACCTTGCTATAATTACTTAAAAGTTCCAGAAGATCTTGTTGATCCTTTTAGATATTCTACATAGATAATCAAGTCATCTGCAAGCAAAAACAGTTTTATTTCCTCCTTCCCAATCTGTATACGTTTCTGTACTCCCTTCCTTCTCTTATTTCACTACCTAGGGCCTCGAGTACAATGTCAAAAAGCAATGGTGAGAGGAGATTTTCTTGCCTTATTTCTGATCTTAGTGGGAAATCTTAGTTTTTCACTATTAAGTATTATATTAGCTATAGTTTCTGTGTAGATATTCTTTATCAAGTTGAGGAAGTTCTGCTCTATTTCTAGACTTCTGAAAGTTTTTATTAAGAATGGCTGTTGGATTTGCCAAATGCTTTTTCTGCATGCATTGATATTATCATGTGATTTTTCTTCTTTTATGTGTTAATGTCATACATTGCATTAATTGATTTTCGAATATTGAACCAACCTTGCATACCTGGAATAAATTCCACTTGGTCATGGTGTATAATTATTTTTATACATTACTGGATTCTATTTGCTGACAATTTGTTGAGGATTTTTGCATCTATGTTCATGAGAGCTATTAGTCTATCGTTTTTCCTTCTTGTAATGTCTTTGTCTGGCAGATTTCTTACAGGTAACTTATGTCTGGGTCTTCTTTTTTTATATGTTCTGACAGTCTGTCTTTTATTTTGTGATTAAGGCCATTGACATTGAAGGTGTTTATTGATATAGTTAGAGTAATATTGACCATATTTGTTACTATTTTCCTTCCTTGCCTTTGTTCTATTTCCTATTTTTGTCCTCACACTTTCTCTCTCTCTTTTTAAAAAATTTTTTAACTCTTTTTTAAAATTTTAATTTACTTTTTTTAGTGGTTGCTCTAGAGCTTTCAATATACACTTAAAACTGATCATAGTCCACTTTGAAAAACACGATCCTACTTCCCTGGTAGTGCACGTATGTTATAATAGAAGATTCCAATATTCCAAATTCCTTCCTCCTGTCCCTTTTATCATTGCTGTCATTCATTTCACTTACACAAAGCATAAGGATCATAAGCATATATGTATATGTATATATATATATAATCAAATACATTGTTGCTATTATTATTTGAACTCTTATCTGTTAGATTAACTAAGAATAAGAAAAATAAAAGTTTTTATTGTACCTTTACTTATTCATTCTCCCGTGCTATTCCTTTCTTTAGTTTCTGGTAAAACATTTTCATTTGAGGGCAGGCCTTGCTAAAAAGAACAGAAAACTTTGGCATGTTTCAAAATGGTTACTTTTTCCCTCCTCTTTCCAGAAGCATGAGAGGACTTTTCTCTGATATTTACCATGGGGACCAGGTTTAACTCCTGGAGGTAAATCTCACAATACTGTGAGGCCCCCCTATGACTAGTTCCCCTGGAGTTTTTAACTCTCAAAGTTGTCCACACTGAGCTTCCAGCAATTTATCAATTACAGTTCAGGTTTTCCTACCCTGGCATTGGTTCCCATAGACTTCTCTGCTTCTGGGTTTCTAATCTGGTAAGTTGTGATTTTCTGTGTATGCTTGTCTGTCTCTCTACTTTGAGGGCAGTGATTTGCCCTGTAACTTTACTTCTCTGCTGGATCTAAAGAGTTGTTGATTTTTTACTTTCTTCAGCTTTTTACTTGTAAAGACAGACTTTTTAGCTTCTTATGTGCCAGCCTGGAAACCTATTTCTCCTTTTTAATACTATGTGTATTTTGTTTTATGAGGAAGTGCACACAAATTAAGAAATGATAAATGCCAATGTATGCAAGGAATAACAGATTTCAGGCCCTATTAGGCTACAAACTAGTAAAAATTGACCTTCTTTTGTTTTTTGATTTCTTTTCCTTTTTAAAATTAGCATATTCATTATTACAAATCATAATTTTATGTTCAGGTGAGGTAAGTTATTTAATCAGAGACTTGCAATAATATACCTTGCGTGGTTGTTCTAAGAAAATGATGTATCTAGATTAGTATATGAGCTCCAGGAAGGTGAGAACTTTGTATGTTTGTGCTTGGTACCTGCTAATCTTCCAAGTGTTAAATGAAGAAAGAAAAGAAAGAAAAAGGAATAGAAACATGTTCTAAATTATAAAGCATTAATAAATGTAAGGGACTGGATGGATACTCAGCTGGTTAGAGTGTGGTGCTGCACCAAGGTCAAGGGTTCCAATCCTCCTACTGGCCAGCTGCAATCAATCAATCAATAAATAAATGTAAGACAGACATTTGCAAATACTTCCAGAAAAGTACTGCAGAGAGAAAATGCAAATTCAGGAGGTGTTGAGACTATAACCAAGAATTGTATCCCTCCCTGGAGCACAAAATGACTTCAGTTTCACGTGCTATCTCAAAAATCAGCTTAAATATTACATAATCTATCTAAATTTGTTCTACTATAAAATAAAATTTACAATTCCTGACTAAAATGGATACTGCCCAAATGTGTGTTCTATTTATTCTGTGCCTCAAGGAATGAATCTCTAGCTAGCTGGAAAGTAGCACAGAAGTCTATGTTTTCTGATTTGTAAAGCAGAGTATCATTGTTATAAATTCATATCACACAATTATGAGATCAGATTACGAACTATAGTATTCACTTATAAAGATTAATATTTATCACCCTGCGAAGAAAACATGTCACGTGGCTATTTTATCAAATAATATCATATGCGACCTGAAGAACTGACAGAATTCAGTAAAAGCTTTCTATAAAGTCTACCTATGCTGAACACTCTTTCTTCACGCTTTTTAGTTCTTAGATTCCTTTGAGAATGTAAGGAAAACTATGAACTCTCTCCTGAGAAAAATGGATATAAGCAAATACACTCAAATTTCTCATTCAATTTTCATGAATCCTCTGTCGGCTTAGAACTTAGGTGAAAACCCCTACTATGTGGATTATAAAATGCAATAACCGTCAAGATAACATAATTAGACATTCTGAAATGAAAGTGTGATGTATGGTCTGTACCTCCTTCCTCCTCTTCTTCTTTATTTTGAGAGGGAATATAGATATCTACATAGGGTGGATTATTATTTTTAATACAAGCACATGGTAAAAATTGCCAGTGCCACAAAAGGTTATATAGTGGAAATGTACTCTCTCCCAGAGGTTATAATTGTTACCAGTTTCTTTGTGTCTGCCAATAGTTAACTATGTATACATAAGCATATGTTTCATTCTCTCTCTCTCTCTCTCTCTCTCTCACACACACACAAACACACACACACACACACACACGCTAAAAACATAAAAATACTTGCAGATTTTGCAGACTGTTCCATGGTTTCTATTTCCCCCAATAATAGTATATCACACTTAGATATACTCAATTGTTATTGATATTGAAGAATATTTCATTTATGTGTTATTGTTTATTTACCCCATGTTTAGGCAGTTTCTTGTTCTTTGCTATGGTAACAAATGAAGCAATGAATACCCTTGTACCCATGTCTTTGTGCACATGGGAGTCACTCTATCTTAAATACAGCGAAAGAACTGGGCAGTCATGGAATGACTGGCATTTGTTCACAGACTCACCACATTCAGCACAGCATGTTTAGTCCCAGGAATGATGTAGGGAAATTAATTCATTATATTCATGCCACCTCAGGGTACCAATCATCCTTTCTATTCTTGTTTCTATGTCTCTCATTGTAGCTTGGTTCTGTAAGGGAACAGAAATGAGGCTGAACCTTAATTATGTTTCACCATCTAGTTTGCCTGAATTATAGAAGGACAAAAAAGCTTTCAGGCCTCTGTCCCACTCTGCCTGCACGTCCTTCCCATAGCAGCTGTCCAGACTTCTTCTGTACGCTGACTATTGTCTGTGGTAGCTGTTGGCAAAGTCTCACACTGGGAGTCTCTGCGGGTGTGATGTGAATGAAGTGCTGCCTCTCTGGGTTTCTGGTACATGGATTTTCTTGTAGTGAAAAAAAAAGAGAAATTAAAAGAACAAAAACGTGTAACCATCAGGTTTCTCTAATTAACTGATTTAAGGTGTGTTAGCTCTATATCAAGGCCATTAAACTGAAGCATATCAAGAGATTGTTTCTGTTCTAGAAGGGAGCAAGCATGTAAGACACTTTGAAACCTAAGCCATAAATTATCTCAATATCAGTTCCTCCATTTTACTCATGTTGGCTCTCTGACAATTTTGCCTATGATAGGTAAAAGCTAAATTTTGTTTGAATTGAAATCAATTATTTTCTAGGTATATGTTGATTTCCTAGTTTTAACTTATCCTATGACCAGCTTTCTTAATTTGCATATTGGTATTGGGTTACTTCTGGTGTTTCGCCCACTGTTTGATATGTCTCTATTGGTGACTGCACCCTGCTCTGACTCTCAGAACTTCTAGATGTTTCTCCATGTCCAACTGGCCTGTGTTCCTTGGATGGGCTACATTTTTATGCTGACTGTCAGGGTGTCATGTGTATTCACAGGTGATTGGGTGTGTCAGGACTGAAGTCAGAACTAGGAAACAGGAAGTAGAGTACAGAAAGATGTGAATAGGTCTCAGAGGTCAGAAAAGAACATGAGTCAGGTAAGGCAGACTCAGAACAGAGTGGGTCAGAATTTAGTTAGATGACTGACAACAAAGGTGAACCAAAAATCAAACTCAAGCAGGAGAGCTAAGAGCCAGGCAAAGTGACATCGGCCAAGAGCACTACCGATGTTGATGGGGAAGATTAGAAGGATGAGAATAGATAAGGAACCAATGCCAGTAGAAGAGCTTATAACTCATTCAATAAATATCTGTAATGTGACTACTAAGTGCCAAAGACTCCTCTAGGCATCAAAGATACAAGAAATAGTGAGGGATATAAAAACACAAAAATTCCCATTCTCATGGAGCTTATCTGAAGCAAGGTGTCTCTTTATATAATTAAAGGGAATGAAAGATCAAATTCCCTTGGACAAATGACCTGAGATTTGTATTTAGATATAATTTATAATACTTTGGGTTTTATAAGACAATATATCTTAAAGTACCTTTGGTGGAAAATAGTTCCATAAGCTTTAAAAAAAAACATATTTTTTTGGAATTCATGGATTCTCACTACTTTTAATAGTTTAGTGTGCTATATGATTTTTAAAAGAGTGATATGTTTTCAGTATTTCCAAACCTACATATTCATAGAACCCTTTTTAAATTGAGTGCCTGCTAGAACTACTATTTTATAAAACACTTTTTACAAATGTTGGTGTAAGGAATGTGTGAGTAGGACAAAAACAGTAACTCCACTCACCAATGCCTGTGATGATTCCATTGGTTCTCCCTGTTCCTTCACCGTCAGTGCTTCTTGGGATGACACCAACTTTGTAGAGGACAACTTTAGATGCTTAACATACCTCTCTTCATCTGTCATGAGACCCATTGAGCCACATGAGGAGAGTCTGTGAATGATTTTCTGCAGCATATGGAGAAGTCAATGTTAGATGTTAGCAAAAAAAGATGGCAGGTGCCTTCCTTCTAGCAGGAGTGGCTGCTGACTTTATGCATTAAAGAAGTGTTACCATCTGTACTTGAAATCAGCTGTCACCCCTAATGTGAAAATGTGTGAAGTGGCTATCCCAGATTGCCATACTGTTTTGACAGGTGAAATAGTGGAAAGTTTTACTCTGATTCTGTATGATGTGCAATCATTTCTAAAGCAAGTCAGTCCCATCCTTTTGCTTTCAAGTAAAATTCCTTTTGTTGTTTTCTAATATGTATCCCTCACTAGGAGACTTAATTGCAAGGAAACCTCATAACTATTCATTGTTACTTCCTGCATTCCCATTTACTTCACAAGAATGTGATATATGAGGAAAAAATACATTCATATACACTTATGTGAAAAGTTGGTTTGCATTGGTCAGGTTATTGAGAGAAAGAAAGAATAACAAGTTTTCATGGTTTTCATTACATGGTTGTAATGTTTTCTGTTTTTATAAAAACGTTGATTTATAACTGTCATAAAATATGTTTTTTCACTATTCTTACAATTTCGGGAACAATTCATTCACCTCGTGGCCTTGACATACAGGAGAACTAGAACACTTCATTTTTCTACTCATAATTGTAAGAATAAAGAAGGCCTTTAATAAAATAGCCAAAGCACTGAAAAATAACCACACAAATTATATCTAATATGAAAGGGACAGAGGAAGCACCCTGCCCCCCCTTGCTAGTGTGATTGAAGCATAAATGATTTTGGAAATAATGAAGAGGTTAAAATGCCTTTCTTGGGAGCACAGGATGGCAGGCTCAATAGCTTCATTAAATTAGTGCAGTTCTCATTCTACTAAGTTGTGATGGAATGTGGTTAACCTCATTGTTCAATAGATTGAAAGTAAAATAAGGTGCTGATTAGTCTTGGTATCTGTGCAATTCATCTGGGTGTTTTGACAATCTGTATCCAGTCTGGCACTAATTAATGTATGATTCACAAGGGATGGGAGTTCAGTGGCTAAATGTCCTAATTGTCACAAAAGTTTTCTGCTTGGGATGACAGGAAGCAGAAACATGGGCAAATCACTTGTCTGTGATAATAAACATCATGGTGAATTAAAGGGTAAAGATCAAAATGTGTGTAAAGGAAGTTAACTGGAATAGACAGCCTCTTCCCTGAATACCTTTTCCTTCTTATTGGAGATGGTTAGAAAAAAGGCAAAGGGAGGCTTTATGGACATAAACAACTGAAAATAACTGACATACCTTTTGGAATGCAGCATAGCAGGACAAAAAAAAGTCTGGCCCCTGACCTCAGATGGACCTAGGTTGCATCTCAGTTCCAGCAGCATCTATGAGAATAGCTCTGAGGCCTGAGGCATGTCTTATCCTTATTGTTTACACATATATGTTTTGGGGGAAGATAAAATGAGATAATATATACAACATGATGTCCAGTATAATAGTGATTATATAAATAGTAAATGCTTAATAAAAAGTGTTTTTCTCCTTTCCTCCCATCACGTTAATATTTAAAACACATGCCTACTCTATACCTCTAATTATCTTTGTTGTCAGAACTTCACTTTCATGCAATCTAGATTCAACTTTAATTTCATTTGTACATAAATATAGACACGAACATGGATTAATATTCTCTAGAAATGTATAGCAACACAGATACTTTTGCTTTACACACATAATAGTACCCTATCAGAGTATAGCTTTGTAGAAATAATAGGACAAGAATCATTTCTGATGATTGAAAGAGGTAAGAAACAGAACAGGAAAGTCTTAGGAAAAATAAAAAAGTCCATTCCCTGATTCCATGAGGAATTCCTGAGTCCTTTCTACTGTCAGCCTAATAGCTAAAAGGATTTCCATTTTATTGCCTTCCTGTCGTCTCTCTCCACTCCCCTGCCATATGTGTACAAACCTGACCTTGCCCATAAAAGACAGGGTGGGTTAAAGTGCCACTTTCTTCAGGTTTTAAGAATGTCATCATTAGTGTATAAATGTCAACAGCTCTTTGAAAAGAATGAAAAACTCTTTATCTTTATATTTCTCATTATACTTTCCTCAGAACCTCTATTCTTACAAATACGATGACCTTAACCCTTTCAACAGATGAGAATCCGGAAGCCTAGACAGAGTAAATCATTTCCTTAATCCACTGAGCAGTGAGAATCAGGGTGGGAGTCGAGCCTCCTGATTCACTGGTTTTCCTTTTACTGCTTCATCTTTCTGTTTGTCATTTTATTTCCCTTCCAAACCATTCGTCAATTGCCTGTAGTAAAATCCAAAATTCAATTCAAAATTCTAATGGAATTTTAACTAGAAGACTCTGGAGAGGGAAAACATGCTAAAATTCTTACGTCTGTGCCTCTTGGTATCTATTGACTTTAAACACATATAACTGAATTGGTTGACAGACCAATTAAAATATAATTAGACTTTCTCCCTGGCAGAATCCCACCTTTGAGACTCATTTGTTGTTAGCAACTAAGCAGTAACTCTCTTTTTCAATCCCATCAAGTAGACTATTCTATACTGAAGCTCATTTTTTTCCCCTAACCTACACCAAGGCTCTGGTAATTGGCAGAACAGCTTAAGAAAGAACACTCAACCTTAGATTTAATGCAAAATTGCATACTTCTCTTATTCATTCCATCATTTATTACAGAAATATACATATTAGTGTAATTTTAGGGATAGGAGGACGACTTAATTAGTATCTAATTGAAACCTATCATTTCACAGAGGGAATTTGATTCAGAAAGTGAATTGAGCTGAGCTGCCCAGAAAAGCCAACAATTAGTGGTGGTTTTAGTATTACGATCTAGACATTTTGACTCTGCTGACCCTTGGTTCAATATTTTTTTGTCTTTTTACTGCACCTCACTGTCTGCTTACCTCAACAGCTTTTATGACCTATATAACGCTATAAATTTCCCCACGACTTACAACTTTTAATGTCCTATTCTGATAGGTGCTAAGTTCCACAATGTGTACTAAATTTCTGATCACTTATAATCATTTTTAAAATCATTGATGTCTGAATTAGCCTTCAAGGGCAGTCATATGATCTTTCTAGAACAAAGGATTTAGCATCCCCTTTGGAAAGCTCTAGTTAGCTAAACAGAAAGAAAAAGAGACCCATGAGATTTTTAAAGATACATATTCCTAGTTCTACTTCAGAACTAGTGAATCAAAATTTCCAGACATGATATCTAAAACCAAAAACAAGCAAATAAACAAAAGCCTTAGGCTTTTCTGTTACACTACACAAAGGGACCTCTTTACTAAGGTACCCCAGAGGCAATAAAATCAAAGCATAATAGTTTTGGAGAAGATAACCTCTCGGAGTTACCAACTAATCTGACTCTGGAGAAACCTGGGATGACCAATGCCTTTATATGCGGGATACTGGGACCGCCGCCCTGGACACAGGCTTTACGGTGGTCCGCTCTCACCCTTCCCCAGTAGTGCTTCACCTCCTTCTCTGTGAGAAGGAGTCCATACAGTTCATAGGATGTGTCCACAAATGGCATATGCATTCACGTGCCCTTCCAGACCATGTTCCAGGTATCTGGCACTCAGAATTTCCCTGCTCAACCTGTTTCACGTCTGTTTCAGGGGCCAGCAGGGCCCTCTTTCCCAGGTCCATCTTATTGAGGGCAGACTGGCCCTTTAGTGGGCATTACTGCTAGCCTTAGGGTGCATGGGAATGGAGCCTGGATGTGTAGACGGGTGTCCATATATATGCCTGCTTGGCCTGGAGCAGGGGGCTGGGGCTTGATAGACAGAGAAGGATGGAAGTTATCCATTTATACACCGTTCCTATGTTCCTACCTCCCCAAATGTCAGGAGCAATCTCTTTGGAATATTTCACACAGTGTGGTAAGTCTACAAAGGCTAAGAGTTTCTCAGATATCATGTTTTTGTTTTAATGATATGTTTAAAATATAATGAAAAACTAGTATGTTGATTAGGGGAAAACATGGACTAAGTGAAGGTTTTTTGGGTGCTGCCCCAAACTCAAGGTACTAAATGCCTTCCACAATTGTGACAGGACACACCAATGCTTCACTTTTTAATCCTGTGTCCTAGGTTTATAAAGCAGTAAGTACAATTATAAAATAGATTTTTGTTCTGTTTAAGTGCCTGCTCTCTTCTTTCAGAAGCTAATCAGCCATATTTCCATATTACCAGCCAACATGACCCCAGCCACTAAAACTTACATGTATATGGTGCATCACTGTGTACAAATCACCTTCCCTCCTTTAGTGTTCTATGATTCACCAAAAAGTCATGTGAGGTAGGTGTGTTAGTAAAACACTGCATTTTACAAGTGAGGATACTTAGCCTAGGAGAATTTCGTTTTCTTGTCTGAAGTCACATGCTCGATAGTCAGTAGGGATCAGACTAATTGGGGGACATAATTCAACTCAAAATTATATATATATGTTGTTGTGGGGAGAGGATATTAGGGATGAAGAGACTAGGGGGAGATTATGCTAGGTTCTTGTTTTGGGTTGTAGTTTGGAAGCAGAAATAAAAAGTTTAGGAAGATAATAGGGAACATTTTAAAGAGTAACTTTAAATCTGCAGAAGATAATCTAGATCTATTTTCAAAAGGCAGGAGAGGAGCAGGAGTAGAAAGCTACAAAAGGAAAATATGGCAAATAGAAAATACAGAATAACATTCAGAAATAAATTCAAATACATAGTAATTATGACACATGTAAATAGGCTAAACTCATTGATCAAATGATAGACTATAAGACTGAAAAAAATCAAGATCCTCTAATACTTGTATACAAAAGATGCATTTAAAACAATTAAATTTTATTTGTTTGAAAAAATGTATAATATAAAATAAATCCAGGCTAGGAATTCTAACATCAAGCCAAATTTAATGTAAAAGTAAATAAAAGGGAAAATGTATCAGAAAAATAAAAGTGATAATTACTTTGTATGAGTTTAATAATATCATCTTAAAATCTATTATTAACAGTTGGCAAAATAACTGAGAAAAAAATAAACAGTCATAGTTTAATAATTTAAAATATCCTTTTCTGAAAGCAAGATTGCAAACAAATACAATTAAGAAAATATGTAGTATGTTCTAGATAGAACCTAATAGTCAACGAATATGAAATATACATTTTCCCATAATTCTCTACTTTCTTTTTTATATTCTTATTTGCATTTTTTTCTGTTTTAAAGTAACTACATGTAATGACAGATACAAAAAAGAGAATACTATGAGCAATTTACACATCAATAAACATGAAAATCTACATAAGCTTGATATAACTCTAGAAACATAAGAAGCTCAAATTGGTAAAATGTAGAATAGAAATGTGAATAAGACAATAATAACAACAAAACAATTAGTAATAAAACCTCTAACTCCATTTCTACCAAAAAACCCAGGTCTGGTTTAAAAGTGAGTTCTGGTAATCTTCCAATAAATAGATAATTTAACTTATGCCAAAAATTATGGAAAGTAAAAGAAAATCGAGTAAAGAAGGAAATTATTCAATTCTTTTTATGACGTTAATTATAATCTTAATACCCAAACAAGTTAAGAGTGGTACAAGAAGAGAAATCATAGGCCAATTTTACTTGTAAATATAGATGTAAAAATTCTAAATGTAGTTAATCTAACAGAAGTTAATAATAGCATGTTTAAAACAATATATCATAAGCCAATGGGATTATTGTAGAAAAGCAGTCATGTTTTGACACTGAAAAATACAACTGTAGATAATAATAGACTGTGTGAATGTCTTAGAATATGAAGTATGATACTGTTCTCTACAACTTTATGATAAAAACAGACAATTTTGAATTAAAAAAATCTTAATTTTAAAAACTGACAAAATTTCAAAGTCTTCATATATTAATGTAGTTATGAGAATATTATCAACCCTTGTTTCATTGCTGGCGTGTCATTAAATTGCCCATTCATTGTGGGGATCAGACTGTCAGAGACTAGTATATATGTCTATATTGTTTCACTAAGACCAAGAAATCCCATTTCAAGATTTTTATCCACAGAATGCCTGCTTAAGTTCATAAAGGTTCATAGGCATTATTAACTTATAAAGATTTGTATTTTCATGTCCCTTGCCAGGCTTTGTTAAATAGCAAGTTCTTTAAATACATTTGAACAGGATTAAATTTATATACCTTTTTCCCCCATGAACCCATCTGAAACATAAGGTGAGTTTTGCCTGTCATGCTCTGAAAAGTGGTTACTTTGCAGGGAATTATAACTTTTCTCCCTTGCCTTGGCTAGAAGAAACAGGATTGATAAGTTTGTGTATTTCCTTTGTCTCTTCAACCAGGAAGATAAAGGAAAATCTAGTTTTTATACAGCCTTTGAGCTGACATGCTACCTACCACCTTGAATCTGAATCCAATATAACAAGGGTTAAGTTGCCAAAGTGAGCTAGTCTATGAATATTCTTTCTTGATGTTGAGTCATTTTAGTGGACACCCAGTTCTAATACAGTCCAAACACCTATTACCAGAATATACCAGCAAGTGAATAAAGGTAATAAAAACACACAGCACCTTTTTCTAGAGCAAGTATTATTTCATTTTACTGGAGAAGAAAACCGAGGCATGTGAAGATTTAGTGACGTATTCCAAATCACACCAGGAATCAGATAAAACTCAAGTCAGAACTAGAACCCCATTTTCTGACTCCTAGCCAGTACCGTCTCCACTATTGTGCTGTCTTTATAAGGTATTTATGTGCATGTGATGCAAGGTACAATAACAAAATGCTTCCTCAATATTTAGATTCTGTATATAACTATTTCCACGGAGTTTGGAGGTTTATAGGAAGATGCAAAGTAACAATTTATGCCTGCGGTAGACACATTTTAGATGACTAAAGTTTTAATTAACTGCTACATTTTTTTTTCTTCCCATAGTGTGCACAGTAAACTTTATCTGTTTGCTATCTGAAGCTCTGTGTTTGCAAATTAGGAGCTCCTGCTTCTTTCTATTTTAATTAAAAATTGTGAGCTTGACATAATCAACTTCCTTCCTTTTTTGGTTGTTTAATGAACATTAATGAAACAAAATTAAAGTGCTATTTAACATTCAGCCAATTTATTAGTGGTTAGGCAGGATAACTTTGTTTTCAGGGACTAGATTTGAACTCGAATAATTTAGGGAAATTATCTTTCCCAATAGTATTTAATAAAATCTCAGTAGGGCACGGGGCCTGCAACGTCAGGTTAACACACTATTGATGTTATTGTTTATTCGGAGAAGCATCTTGAAATCAGAGAAACCATCAGAAGCTTAATCACCAATTGCTTCCACTTGCTTAAAATTCTGGCATTTGTGATGAGGGCAGAATGCAATTTTCTCATGATAGTGCTATTTTTCACTGCATTTGTACATTTTCTGTATTTGTGCACATGCCTCCCGACTATCTTTTTTTGTTCATTCTCTGCTTACATATTAAATGTCTTTTATATACCTCGTCCTACCCTAAATTTAATGAATTATGCTTAGAAATTAATTTTTTAAAGTCCATGAGAGGCAATACGAGAGAGTATTTTATAGTAAGTGTTCAAAGTTTGGCATCAAAAAGACCTTGATTTGAATTCTAAGTCTTCCCCTTACCAGCTGTGTGATCTTGGACGAGCTACTATCTCTGTTGAGTCTCGAGTTTCTCTCATCTGCCTTATAGAATTTATCATCCAATCAGGAGATACTTTGTGCCAAGGTTTGTACTAGCCTTGGTTTATAAGGACAAACAAAATGAACACATCTGTACTGTCATGGAATTTACTATCTAGCAGGCGAGAGAGTTATAAAATATTAAATCACATAATGATTATTTGCTTAAATTTTTACCAAGTTCTAATGAAATGCTTGGAAGTCTGGAAATCAATATAGCCTTCCTTAAATGAGAAAAGAGTTTTAAACTACAACTTGAAAGAGGAGAAGTTGGGAGAAAAGAGGGGAAAGAATGTGCCAGGGAGAGAAAAAAGCATGTGCAAAAGCCATGAAAAGCAAATGAGTTTGGTTCTCATGAGGGTCTGAGGAAGACCAGTGTACCGAGGCCAGAGGAGAGACAGAAAGAGGGAGGTTGACAGATGCAGGCACAGGTTTGATCATACAGAAACTTGCAAGCCAAACTGGGAATAATAGACATTATTGGGAACTGGGAATTTGAAATGCAAGGATAAGCCACCAAATGATTTTAAGCAGTTCAGGAAAGGAGAGTGTATTAGTTGTCAATGGCTGCTGTAACAAATTACCACAAACTTGGTGGCTTAAAACAGCAAAAATCTATTATCTTACAGCTTTCAAGATCAGAGGTTTAACACAGATCTCACTGGGCTAAAATCAAGGTGTTGGCTGCACTGTGTTCCTTCGTGGAAACTCTAAAGAAGAATTCACCTCCCTGCCTTTTCCAGCTTCAAGAGGTGACAGGCATTTCTCGAAGCCAGCAATATGAATGGAGTCTTTCTCACTTTTTCCCACTCTGACTCCATCTTCTGCATCCTTCTTTCACTTTTAAGGATGCTTGTGATTATAATGGACTCACATAGATAATCCAGGGTAACTTCCCTAGTACGGTTAGCTGATTAACAATTCAAAAATCATAATCTACACCTTAGTTTCCCTTTCCCATGTGACATATTTATTCACAGGTTCTGGGGATTAGGATATAGTAATCTTTGGGGGACGGGCGTTGTCATTCTGCCACAGGAAGGAAGCCAAATGAGGATGTGACTTCAGAAAAAGTCCTTCAAAAAAAACTATGGATTGTTAATTCAGTACAGAGTTATTCCTTAAAGTTGCTCCAGGGGGAAGTAAATGTTTAGACAGTTCAGCTCTAGTAGTATGACAATGGATTTCCTAAAGAGATGATGATGGCTATTAGAAGAGAAAGTAAGTGATGCGCACTACACTACTATTTTATGTAACACTAAGAAAGAATATTCAGATAATTAAACTACATCAATTGTGAGATGTTTTCTGATTTCAGCAATGTAAAATGTGAAAAAATGTTCATCTTACAATCAATGAAATGAGACAATAATATTAAGCATTTATTAGGCAATTACCTTAATAAACGAATAAACTTATCATCACCACCCTCATTAATATTTGTGCCAATATAGAATATGTTTCATGTTGCACACTTCCACTTGGGAATATCCTAGGAAAAATGGGATACATTGTGTCCTCACAAAAGTTCCTAATTCACAGTCAATTGAGTAAAGTTAGCATGCAATTTGAAAACTCTTTGCCACCTCTGTCTAAAACTAAGCTCCTGATATAACTGGAAACTATAAAAGAAGCTCTTGGTGGGACTGGAAATGGATGTGGCATCCTTTTGAGGAATCCTGACTCGTACTGCCTCCAGTCAACTCTCTCGTCTTTCTGCTCTCTGGACTGGTTTTCTCTCTGATCTTTGGTAGCTGTGTCTGCCTTAACTCTGGTCTTATCACTCTGGGACTCAAAGCAGTTGTTTGCTGAGGCTGCTACTTGCATTTTTCTTTGTGCCTGGCTATTTCAGTGTCAATGTCACCCTCCTGATTACAACAGCTTAAGAGTTGTCCCCAACCATAGCATGATTTTGACAATTGATGTGACAGATAAACATGGAAGATAGAAGTCAAAGAACAATGAACCACAAAATAAATACCGCTTGCAAGGGTACGACTATGTAATGGAGAAAGAATGAGAATTGAACCTTCATAATTAGTAAAAAGAATCATTTTTTTCATTGGTGACCAGAGATTTGTGAAAAATTCATGAGACTATAAATACTACAGAAGAGATGCACCACATATTAAAGTGAGGTGAGAAAATAATTCCATTAAATAGTCTGATGTTTTGGTTATATAATTCAAATGATCTAAACAAATAAAAATAGCTGGGAAATACAAAGTACCTGGTTAATTTCTGTTCTGTGATTCAAAATAATTAAACACACACACACACACACACACACACACACACACACACACACACAAGAATTAGTGCCCTGAGGTTCCTTCCTCATTTAAAAAAAAAATGTTAATTCATAAATCAGGCTGATTCTACTCTGTTCTGACTCTAAGGTAAAATATGAGGGCCACATAGCTTATAAAACTTACTATTGTGCTTTTTTTTATAGCACAATCATTTTGTGTGTTTTGAAAAGAAGAATTCAAGCATCAATAATTATATATCATAAACATTAAAGCTACAAACTGGCTGGTCAGCTCAGTTGGTTAGAATGTGGTGCTGCTAATATAAAGGTCCAGGGTTTGATCCCTGTACTGGTCAGCAGCCAAAATATATATGTGTGTGTGTGTGTGTGTGTGTGTGTGTGTGTGTGTGTGTGTATATATAAAAATATGAAAAAACTTATATTTTACTCACATAATATATCCTAAAGGAGGAAGTTTGAGAGAAGAAAGAGAGGCATTTGTCTTTCAAAGAAATTAAAAGAAGAAAGGCCTCGCCAACTCTGGATTCCATTCCCAGCCTGGCCGAGTGCATGCCTACCAGAGAGGTGCCCTGCTGGAGAGGCTTGAGATCTATGGAGACCACAAGCCCTGTGGCAACATCACGCGACCAATCAGGTAGGCCTTGCCACTGCAAGATGCCATCCCCAGCCTGGGCGAGTGCACACAGACCAGAGAGGTGCCCTGCCAGAGAGGCATAAGTCCAGTGGAGACAATGCACCCTCTGGCACCAGTGCACAGCCTAACTGGAAGTTCTCACCACTGCTGGACCCCATCCCCTGCCCGGACCAGTATGTGCCAACCAGAGAGACATCTACCCGGAGACACCCAAGACCCGAGGCGACAACACGCCTGAGGCACCAGTGGGCAACCAAGCAGAAACTGAGGCAGCCATGCCAAATTGGCAGCCCCCACAGGATCCTAGCAAGACAATAATGTCTAACTAGTGGACCGTGTAATCCCTTCCCACAATGACTAAACATCAAAGGAAAGATAACAGAAATATGAAAAATCAAGAAAGTACACCACCAAAGAGTAATAACTCACAAGCTCTATATCCTATAGAACAAGAAGCCCTTGAAATATCTGATAAGGAATTTCAAGTGATAATTCTAAGGAAACTAAATGAGATACAAGAAAAATCAGACAACATGATGAAACAAGGAAAAGTATACAAGACATGCAAGAAGAAATGTACAAGGAAATCAGTGCCTTGAAAAAGAATGTAGAAGAACTTGCCGAGCTGAAGCATTCATTGAGTGAAATAAAAAATGCAACAGGGAGTTTAACAAGCAGGCTTGCAGAAGCAGAAGAGAGAACTTCTGACCTTGAAGATGGGCTGCTTGAAATAACACAGGCAGACAAAAAAAAAAAAAAAAGAAAGAAAGAAAGAAAACAGAATTAAAAACATTGAAGAAAATCTAAGAGAGATATCAGACAACCTTCAGTGCTCAAATATCTGAGTCATGGGCATTCCAGAAGGGGAGGAAAAAGGAGATTGCATTGAAAACATATTCAACAAAAGAGTGGCAGAAAACTTCCCAGGTATAGGAAAAGACAAAAATCTTCAGATTCAGGAAGCTCGAACATCCCCAACTGTATTCAACTCAAAAAGGTCTTCTCCAAGACAGGTTATAGTCAAATTGGCAAAAGTCAAAGACAAAGAGAGAATCTTAAAAGCTGCAAGAGGGAAGTGTCAAATCACCTGTAAGGGTGCCTCAATCAGACTAACATCAGACTTTTCATCACAAACCCTAAAAGCCAGAAAAGAATGGGATGATATTCTCAAAATTCTAAAAGACAGAGATGGTGAGCCAAGAATACTCCATCCGTAAGGCTATTCTTCTGGAATGAAGAGCCAATTGTATATTTCTCAGACAAACAAAAACTGTGGGAGTTCACTACCACATGACCATCCTTACAAGAAATTCTCAAGGGAGTACTGGGTTTGATACCTAAAAAATAGCCTACCACTGCCATAAAAACTCAAGAAAAATCAAAACCCACTAGTACAATAAAAATGCCAACAATGAAGAGAAAAAAAAAAGTTTATCCACAGCTCAAGGAACCAACCAAAACAGAAGACAAACAGTTAATCAGAACTAAAGGAACAAAAGATACTTAAGACATCCAAACAAAATTCAATAAAATGCTAGGAGTAAATCAACACTTTTCAGTAACAACTCTTAATGTAAAAGGATTAAATTCCCCAATCAAAAGATACAGACCAGTTGCCTGGATTAAAAGGGAGAACCCAACTATATGCTGCCTTCAAGAGACCCATCTCATCTATAAAGACTCACATAGACTCAGGATGAAAGGATGGAATAAGATATACAATGAAAACAGAAATGAAAATGAGTTGGAGTAGCTATTATATCTAACAAAATAGACTTTAAACTAAAAACCATATAAAGAGATAATGAGGACCACTACATAATGATAAAAGGATTCATCCATCAAGAAGACATAACAATCATAAGCATATACACACTCAACATTGGAGCAGCCACATTTATAAAGCAAAATCTGTTGGACATAAAGAAGGAGATAGACACTAATACCATAAATGCTGGGGACCTGAATACCCCACTATCAATACTGGACAGACCATCTAAGCAAACAATCAGCAGAGAAACACAAGATCAAAACAACATTCTAGACCAATTGGACTTGGCAGATATCTCCAGAACATTCCATCCAACAACCTCAGAATATTCATTCTTCACATCAGCACATGGATCATTCCCCAGGATAGATCACATATTAGGTCACAAATCAAATCTCAACAAATTAAAAAATAGGAATTATCCCATGTATTTTTTCAGACCACAATGGATTAAAATTAGAAATCAATAACAAGTGAAATTCTGGAAACTATACAAACACATGGAAATTAAACAGCATTCTACTTAATGACATATGGGTCCAAGAAGAAATCAAACAGGAAATCAAAAAATTTATTGAAACTAATGAAAACAATGATACATCATACCAAAACCTGTGGGATACTGCAAAAGCAGTACTAAGGGGAAAATTTATTGCATTAAATGCTTACTTCAGAAGAATGGAAAGACGGCAAGTGAACAACCTAATACCTCACCTTCAAGAACTAGAAAAACAAGAACAATCCAAACCCAAAGTTAGCAGATGGAAAGAAATCATTAAGATCAGAGCAGAACTGAATGAAATTAAAAACCAAAAAACAATACAAAAGATCAATGAATCAAAAAGTTGGTTTTTTGAAAAGATAAATAAAATTGATAAACCATTAGCATGGCTAACTAGAAAAAGAAGAGAGAAGACCCAAATAAAAATTTGAAATGAAAAAGGTGATATTAAAACTGACACCTCTGAAATACAAGGAATCATTAGAGACTACTATAAACAACTACATGCCAACAAATTTGAAAATCTGAAGGAAATGGGTAAATTTCTGGACACACACAAACTACCAAAACTGAGCCAAGATGATGTAGAAAATCTGAGCAGACCAATAAAAATAAAAGAGTTTGAAGCTGTTATCAGAAGGCTCCCAACAAAGAAAAGTACAGGACCAGATGGATTCACAGCAGAACTCTACCAAACATTTAAATTGGAATTGACACCAAGTCTCTACAAACTATTCCAAAAGATTGAAACAGAGGCAATTGCCCCAAACTCATTCTATGAAGCAAACATCACCCAGATACCAAACCCAGGTAAAGATTCAACATCATCAATAACAACAACAACAACAAAAAACAAACAAACAAAAAACTACAGGCCAATGTCTATGATGAATATAGATGCAAAAATCTTCAATAAAATACTAGCTACCAGAATACAGCCACACATATGCAAAATTGTACACCATGATCAAGTGGGATTCATTCCAGGGATGCAAGGTTGGTTCAATGTATGCAAATCAATAAATGTGATACACTATATCAATAAAATCAAACACAAGGGCCATATGATCATCTCTATAGATGCTGAAAAAGCAATTGACAAAATTGAACACTCGTTCATGATAAAGACTCTCTACAAGTTAGGTATAGATGAAAAGTATCTCAACATAATTAAAGTCATATATGACAAACCCACTGCCAATGTCATCCTGAATGGGGAAAAGCTGAAAGCTTTTCCTTTAAGAACAGGAACTAGACAAGGATGCCCACTCTCACCACTCCTATTCAACATAGTGTTGGAAGTACTAGACGGAGCAATCAGAGAAGAGAAGGAAATAAAGGGCATTCAGATTGGAAAAGATGAAGTCAAACTGTCCCTGTTTGCAGATGACATGATCCTATGTATCGAACAGCCTAAAGCCTCTACAAAAAAACTGTTGGAATTGATAAATGATTTTAGCAAAGTTGAAGGATACAAAATCAACACACAAAATCAGTAGCATTTCTATTCTCCAATGGTGTACATACAGAAAGAGAAATCAAGAAAGCTAGTCCATTTACAATAGCCACCAAAGAAATAAAATACTTAGGAATACAGTTAACCAAGGATGTGAAAAATCTGTATAATGAGAAGTACAAACCAGTGAAGAGAGAAATTAAAGAGGACACAAGAAAATAGAAAGATATCCCATGCTCTTGGATTAGAAGAATCAACTTTGTGAAAATGTCCATACTACCAAAAGTGATATACAAATTCAATGCAATCCCCATCAAAATTCCAATGACATTTTTCTCAGAAGTGTAAAAAACTATCCAGACATTTATTTCGAATAACAAAAGACCATGCATAGCCAAAGCAATTCTGAGCAAAAAAAATAAAGCTGGAAGCATAACACTACCTGACTTTAAACTGTACTAAAAAGCTATAATAAAGAGAGAATCTTAAAAGCTGCAAGAGAGAAGCATTAAATCACCTATAAGGGAGCCCCAATCAGGC
The DNA here is from genome assembly GCF_027409185.1 of Cynocephalus volans. Classification (NCBI taxonomy): domain Eukaryota; kingdom Metazoa; phylum Chordata; class Mammalia; order Dermoptera; family Cynocephalidae; genus Cynocephalus; species Cynocephalus volans. The sequence goes on along the minus strand of NC_084466.1, from coordinate 136,940,121 downwards.
TAACATCAGACTTTTCATCACAAACCCTAAAAGCTAGAAAGGAATGGGATGATATTTTCAAAATACTAAAACACAAAGATTGCCAGCCAAGAATACTCTACCCTGCAAGGCTATCCTTCCGAAATGAGGGGCAAATAGTATATTTCTCAGACAAACAAAAACTGCGGGAGTTCACTACCACACGACCACCCTTACAAGAAATCCTCAAGGGAGTACTGGGTTTGGTTCCTGAAAAATAACTACCACTGCCATAAAAATGCAAGAAAAATCTAAACCCGCTAGTATAATAAAAATGGCATTCATGAAGAGAAAACAAGCTAACAAAAACACTATCTACAACCTAAGGAACCAACAAACACAGAAAACAAACAGTAAATCAGAAAGCAAGGAACAAAAGACACCTAAGACAACCAAACAACCAATAAAATGCTAGGAATAAATCAACACCTTTCAATAACAACTCTTAATGTAAAAGGCTTAAATTCCCCAATTAAAAGACACAGACTGGCTGACTGGATCAAAAAGCAGGACCCAACTATATGCTGCCTACAAGAGACCCACCTCACCCATAAAGATTCACACAGACTAAGAGTGAAAGGATGGAAAAAGATTTACCATGCAAACAGAAAAGAAAAACGAGCTGGAGTAGCTATTCTTATATCTGACAAAATAGACTTTAAACTAAAAACCATAAAAAGAGACAATGAGGGACACTACTTAATGATAACAGGTCTGATCCATCAAGAAGACATACCAATCATAAATATGTATTCACCCAATGTTGGAGCAGCCAGATTTATAAAACAAACTCTACTAGACCTAAAGAAGGAAATAGACACTAATGCCATAATAGCAGGGGACCTGAAAACCCCACTGTCAATATTAGACAGATCATCTAGGCAAAGAATCAGTAGAGAAACACAAGATCTAAACAAGACTCTAGACCAATTGGAATTGGCAGATATCTATAGAACATTCCACCCAACAACCTCAGAATATTCATTCTTCTCATCAGCACATGGATCATTCCCCAGGATAGATCATATATTAGGTCACAAATCAAGTCTCAATAAATTCAAAAAAATTGGAATTATCCCATGTATCTTCTCAGACCACAATGGATTAAAACTAGAAATTAATAACAAACGAAACTCTGGAAACTATACAAACACATGGAAATTAAACAGCATTCTACTTAATGACATATGGGTCCAAGAAGAAATCAAGCAGGAAATCAAAAAATTTATTGAAACTAATGAAAACAATGATACATCATACCAAAACCTGTGGGATACTGCAAAAGCAGTATTGAGGGGGAAATTTATTGCATTAAACGCTCACTTCAGAAGAATAGAAAGATGGCAAGTGAACAACCTAACACTTCACCTTAAAGAACTAGAAAAACAAGAACAATCCAATCCTAAAGTTAGCAGACGGAAAGAAATCATTAAGATCAGAGCAGAACTGAATGAAATTGAAAACCAAAAAACAATTCAAAAGATCAACGAATCAAAAAGTTGGTTTTTTGAAAAGATAAATAAAATTGACAAACCATTAGCATGGCTAAGAAAAAAAAGAAGAGAGAAGACTCAAATAACAAAAATTAGAAATGAAAAAGGCGATATTACAACTGATTCATCTGAAATACAAGGAATCATTAGAGACTACTATAAACAACTATACGCCAACAAATTTGAAATCTGGAGGAAATGGATAAATTTCTGGACACACACAAGCTCCCAAAACTGAACCGTGAAGACGTAGAAAGTTTGAACAGACCAATAACAATAAAGGAGATTGAAGCTGTTATCAGAAGGCTCCCAACAAAGAAAAGCCCAGGACCAGATGGATTCACAGCAGAATTTTACCAAACATTCAAAGAGGAATTGACACCGATTCTTTACAAACTATTCCAGAAGATTGAAACGGACACAAATCTCCCAAACTCATTCTATGAAGCAAACATTATCCTGATACCAAAACCAGGTAAAGATATAAACAAAAAAGAAAACTACAGGCCAATATCCTTGATGAATATAGATGCAAAAATCCTCACTAAAATACTAGCAAACAGAATACAGCAACACATATGTAAAATTATTCATCACGATCTAGTGGGATTCATCCCAGGGATGCAAGGTTGGTTCAACATACGCAAATCAATAAATGTGATACACCATATTAATAAACTCAAACACAAGGACCATATGATCATATCTATAGATGCTGAAAAAGCATTTGATAAAGTTCAGCACTCATTCATGACAAAGACCCTCTATAAGTTAGGTATAGAGGGAAAGTATCTCAACATAATTAAAGCCATATATGCCAAACCCACAGCCAATATCATCCTGAATGGGGAAAAGCTGAAAGCTTTTCCTTTCAGAACAGGCACTAGACAAGGATGCCCACTCTCACCACTCCTATTCAACATAGTGTTGGAAGTACTAGCCAGAGCAATCAGAGAAGAGAAGGAAATAAAGGGCATCCAGATTGGAAAAGATGAAGTCAAACTGTCCCTGTTTGCAGATGACATGATCCTATATATCGAACAGCCTAAAACCTCTACAAAAAAACTGTTGGAATTGATAAATGATTTCAGCACAGTAGCAGGATACAAAATCAACACACAAAAATCAGTAGCATTTCTTTTCTCCAATAGTGAACATGCAGAATGAGAAATCAAGAAAGCCTGCCCATTCACAATAGCCACCAAAAAAATAAAATACTTAGGAATTGAGTTAACCAAGGAGGTGAAAAATCTCTATAATGAGAACTACAAACCACTGCTGAGAGAAATTAGAGAGGATACAAGAAGATGGAAAGATATCTCATGCTCTTGGATTGGAAGAATCAACATAGTGAAAATGTCCATACTACCCAAAGTGATATACAAATTCAATGCAATCCCCATCAAAATTCCAAAGACATTTTTCTCAGAAATGGAAAAAACTATCCAGACATTTATATGGAACAATAAAAGCCCATGCATAGCCAAAGCAATCCTCAGCAAAAAAAATAAAGCTGGAGGCATAACACTACCTGACTTTAAGCTATACTACAAAGCTATAATAACCAAAACAGTATGGTACTGGCATAAAAACAGACACACTGACCAATGGAATAGAATAGAGAATCCAGAAATCAACCCACACACTTACTGCCATCTGATCTTTGACAAAGGCACCAAGCCTATTCACTGGGGAAGGGACTGCCTCTTCAGCAAATGGTGCTGGGATAACTGGATATCCATATGCAGGAGAATGAAACTAGATCCATACCTCTCGCCATATACTAAAATCAACTCAAAATGGATTAAGGATTTAAATATACACCCTGAGACAATAAAACTTCTTAAAGAAAACATAGGAGAAACACTTCAGGAAATAGGACTGGGCACAGACTTCATGAATATGACCCCAAAAGCACACACAGGCAACCAAAGGAAAAATAAACAAATGGGATTATATCAAACTAAAAAGCTTCTGCACAGCAAAAGAAACAATTAAAAGAGTTAAAAGACAACCAACAGAGTGGGAGAAAATATTTGCAAAATATATATCTGACAAAGGATTAATATCCAGAATATACAACGAACTCAAATAAGTTTACAAGAAGAAAACAAGCAACCCAATTAAAAAATGGGCAAAAGAGCTAAGTAGGCATTTCTCTAAGGAAGATATCCAAATGGCCAACAGACATATGAAAAAATGCTCAACATCGCTCAGCATCCGGGAAATGCAAATCAAAACCACATTGAGATACCATCTAACCCCAGTTAGGATGGCTAAAATCCAAAAGACTATGAACGATAAATGCTGGCGAGGCTGTGGAGAAAAAGGAACTCTCATACATTGTTGGTGGGACTGGAAAATGGTGCAGCCTCTATGGAAAATGGTATGGAGGTTCCTCAAACAATTGCAGATAGATCTACCATATGACCTAGCTATCCCACTGTTGGGAATATATCCAGAGGAATGGAAATCATCAAGTCAAAGGTATACCTGTTTCCCAATGTTTATCGCAGCACTCTTTACAATAGCCAAGAGTTGGAACCAGCCCAAATGCCCATCATCAGATGAGTGGATACGGAAAATGTGGTACATCTACACAATGGAATACTACCCAGCTATAAAAACGAACGAAGTACTGCCATTTGCAACAACATGGATGGACCTTGAGAGAATTATATTAAGTGAAACAAGTCAGGCACAGAAAGAGAAATACCACATGTTCTCACTTATTGGTGGGAGCTAAAAATTAATATATAAATTCACACACACACACACACACACACACACACACACTCACAAAAACCAGGGGGGGGGGAAGTAGATATAACAACCACAATTATTTGAAGTTGATATGACAAGCAAACAGAAAGGACATTGTTGGGGGGGAGGGGGGGCGGGAGAACGGAGGGAGGTTTTGGTGATGGGGAGCAATAATCAGCCACAATGTATATCGACAAAATAAAATTTAAAAAAATAAATAAAATAAAATAAAATAAAATAAAAATAAAAAATAAAAAAATAAAAAGCTATGATAACCAAAACAGCATGGTACTGGCATAAAAACAAACACACTGATCTGTGGAATAGAATAGAAAATCCAGAAATCAACCCACACACCTACAGCCATCTGATCTTTGACAAAGGCACCAAGCCTATACACTGGGGAAGAGACAGCCTCTTCAGCAAATGGTGCTGCGATAACTGGATATCAAAATGCAGGAGAATATAACTAGACCCATACCTCTCACCATATACTAAAATCAACTCAAAATGGATTAAAGCATTAAATATACACCCTGAAACAATAAAACTTCTTAAAGAAAACAAAGGAGAAACATTTCAGGAAGTCGGACTGGGCACAGACTTCATGAATATGACCCCAAAAGTTCGGGCAACCAAAGGAAAAATAAACAAATGGGATTATATCAAAGTAAAACGCTTCTGCACAGACAAAGAAACAGTTAACAGAGTAAAAAGAGAACCAACAGAGTGGGAGAAAATATTTGCAAAATATACATCTGACAAAGGATTAATATCCAAAATATACAGGGACCTAAAACAACTTTACACCAAAAAAAAAAAAGTAACCCAATTAAAAAATAGGCAAAAATGCTAAATAGGCATCTTTAAAAGGAAGATATACAAATGGCCAACAGACACACGAAAAAATGGTCAATATCACTCAGCATTTGGGAAATGAAAATCAAAACCACACTGAGATACCATCTCACCACAGTTAGGATGGCTAACATCCAAAGACTGTGAATGATAAGTGCTGGCGAGTATGCAGAGGAAAAGGAACTCTCATACATTGTTGGTGGGATTGCAAAATGGTGCAGCCTCTATGGAAAATGGTATGGAGGTTCCTCAGATAATTGCAGATAGATCTATTATATGACCCAGCTATCCCACTGCTGGGAATATACCCAGAGGAATGGAAATCATCAAGTCAAAGGTATACCTGTTCCCCAATGTTCATCGCAGCACTCTTTACAATAGCCAAGAGTTGGAACCAGCCCAAATGTCCATCATCGGATGAGTGGATACAGAAAATGTGGTATATCTACACAATGGAATCCTACTCTGCTATAAAAAAGAATGAAAACTGCCATTTGCAACAACATGGATGGACCTAGAGAGAATTATATTAAGTGAAATGAGTCAGGCACAGACAGAGAAATATCACATGTTCTCACTTATTTGTGGGAGCTAAAAATAAATAAATAAATACAAAAAAACTGGGGGTGGGGGAGGGAAGAAGACACAACAATTACAATTCCTTGAAGTTGAAAGGACAAGTGAACAGATATGAGGTTGTCGGGAGGGAGGGGACTGAGGGAGGAGGGAAGGAGGTTTCGGTAATGGGCCACAATAATCAACCACATTGTATATCACCAAATAAAATAAAATTTTAAAAAAAAGAAATTAAAAGAAGAAAATTAAAAGAAAGAAGAAAGAAAAAAAAAGATTAGAAAGAAGAAAAAGGAAACAAAAGATAGGAAATATTTTTAAAAACTGTTTAGGTAGGTGAAGACAAAGGTGGTTACCTAGTTATACAATATTTCCTCCCAAAACAAAAGAGAACAGAAAGAAGGGAAATAGACACACACACACACACACACACACACACACACACACACACACACACACACACACATACACGAATATATAAGTGAATGTATATAAAAAAATCTGCACAATTTAAAGACAGAATAATTCAATTGTCAAAATAACTTAAATGAAAAGAGTCAAATCACCAGAACTCAGCTGCAATCTCTAGTGCTCCCATGGTACCCCACAAAGTTTTGTGGCAAAGAAAGACATGGAAAATAATAGTGGAGAAAGAGAAAACACAATTAACTATTAGGCCTAAGCTTAATGTAAAGCCACCATTATTAGTGTATGGGTAGATCAGCAAATAAACAAAAAGAGACTTAAACATATGTATGATTTAAATGGGCAGTTTTGATAGACATATATTCTGGAAGAGAAAAAGGAAATAAAAGAAAGAAAATAATCACTCTCTGCAAATTGGGTGATGAAGGGAGAAGGAAGCACATAGGAAAATGTAGGGTCTGCAAGACAAAATTTCAGGTCTGCATGCTACAGAATTTAAAGATTTAAAATCTAAGACCCCCCGCAACACACTAGAATAAACAGCAAAATCCATTAAACTATCTACACTGATAGACTAGGGTGCCTCTAAAACTAAGAATCCAATATTCCAATACCACAAAAATTCACAGAAAGAAAATTAACAAATGCATATAGAACTATTGTAAAAATTCAGAAAGCAAAACTCCAAGCAAGTCAACTGCACAAAATTCTCCAGAAAAACAACCAGGAAGCGGAAGAACACAGCAAGTCAACACGGCAAACAGAATTAAATATTCTCAAACAAGCATTTAAGGATGATCATAAACCACCCTAATCGAGAAATTCACAAACTAAACATCAAAATGGCCAAAAAATATTGAGAAATACAAAGAAACTTGATTGGACTCAAGAAAGAAATGGAGGAAAAAGACAAAAATATCTTTGGAATGAAAAATAAATAATAAGTTGCTCAAGGGAGAATTGAGTGAAAGGAGAATTTAATGAGGGCTTTGAAAAAAGTCAGAGAGTCAACAAAGAGAAAGCAGATGAGATAAAGAAAGAGCTAAAAAATGGTAAAAGAAGAAGGTGTAGAAATAGAAGACAAGCCAAGAAAGAATAATAATAATAGAATTAGCATATTTTCTAAATAAGAAAAACAGTATAATTGAATAAAACTAGTAAAGAAAGTCACCATTTGCAAACACTGCAGTAAAAATTATTGCAGTCAAGAAACATGGTAAAATTAGTAGGGAAAGTGCATTGAGAAACAGGAAATGTGCATAGTCTCACATTGTCTTCCCAAAATATACATATTAGTTGCAAAAGAAAAATAGCAACTCTACAATGGAGAAACCCAGCAGACACCATCTTAACGAAGTGATTGAGGTTGACATCACTAGTAATAAGATACTGGTATATGAATGTATGTCCTGATGTGATGCATGGAGAAAGACACAACATCATTTCTGTGCTACTTTTGTTAAAACTGTATAAGCCCAACCTAATTATGAGAAGACATCAGACAAACACAACTGAAGGACATTCTACAAAATAACAGTCATGGTTAAAAAGTGTCCAGGTTATAAAAGACAAAGGAAGATTGAGGTATTATCACAAACTGAAGGAGACTAAGGAGACATGACAACTATATGCAATACCAGAATCCAAATTGGGTCCTAGACCAGAAAAAATCACATATTGTAAAAATAATGAGACTTAACAAAGATCTTAAGATGAATTAATAATTTTGTATAAAAGTTAATTTTCTGGTTTCTATAACTTTTGTATGGCTAAGTTAGATGCTAACGTTAGAGAAAGTTGATTGAAGGGTATAAAGGAATTCTGTACGACTTTTGTAGCTTTTCTTTGTCTAAAGTGATTTCAAAAAGGTAAGATTAGAAAGATAAAATAGAAAGAAGCCAGAGGGGGGAGGGAGGGATGGGTAAAGGGCCACAAATAGCAATGATAGTGTATATTATTGAATATAATAATTATTCTGATGTGAGCATCACATATTGCACATGAGTACTGATGCTCAACTCTGTACCCCACAAATATGTACAATCAACTTTGTTGCTATAAAAATAAATAAATACATTTTAAAAATAATAGGAAGAATCCAATTGATGATAGCCACTATGTTGACTCTACAATGTCAGTATGTTCTATAAGAATATTACAATGTATTATAAAGCAATGCTATATATTTCATTTTACTTTTGTTTATACACAAATATAGATATATAAGTATATAGCATATATACATATTTGTATATATAAAATCATATAAAATAAAAGATATTCCTCAATAGAAAAGAAAACATTTCTTTCTAACATTTCTTTCAAACATTTCAAGAAAACATTTCTTGAAAAAATGTTCCCCTTGTTTGCAAACTTCAATGTTTCAACTCTAATAATAGAAGTCTACTTATTAGTTAATTTGGTTACCTATGCATGTTTAACATAACGTATTATAATAACTTTTTCCATATATTTCATTAAAAATCTACTTGAATTTTTTAAATCATCTTTGCCGTCATTGTTTTCATTATCATTATAATCACATTTTGGATCATCTAACATATTTATCAAGAACATACCATATTTATTTCTCTTTAAATTATTTCAATATGGTAATTTTGAATCTACCTATGAGGCTGTTCCTAAAATTTTTATTCTGAGATATTTTACTAAACTGCAAGAAGTTAGGGCAGTTTTTTTTTTTTTTTTTTTTTCATTTTTTAAAAAATTTATCGAAAATTAAAATAGGAGTTTGGCTGAACAATAGAACCATTTACTATATTGTTTTTAAAAGTAGTCATCAACTACTTTATAGTTTGTTTATTATAAAATATTTAACACTTACAGTTGTAAAGAATTATTATAGCCTATCTTAAATGTTTTGCCTCTTTTTAAAGTTTTCTGTTACATGAATTTTTAGTCATGCAAACTAATTCTATTTGAAATCTCTTCAATCCAATGTGCATTCTCCAAATAGTTCTTTCTTTAATGTACAAAATGAATTAAGAAAGTACCTCATAATATGGGGTCAAGAAGGTGATTTTTCTTTAGTGAAGGGTAAATAGGTCATATACTATGTTTTTGGCATGTTTTCACTTTAGAGGAAAATGTCAAAAATCCAACAGATGTTTTTTAAACTTTTTACAGCAGTGATTCAGAACTGTGTACACACTTCTAAAGTGGGATTGTTACTGAAAATCATGCCTCTGTGCATTGGGCTGGCTGGACTACATAGATCCCAATCATCCTCTGACCTTTCTCTGTATTCTACGGTCTTATTAAAACAGAATGGCTTCAGGGAGACTTTACAGTAACAGATAAAAGTCTATCCATTTTGGTGGAAATGAAATGATGTCTGACAACTGGTCAGAGATAAAATGAGATGAGATGGTGCCTTCTTCCTGAAGGGGCCGGGTCCAATGCATACTGCTCTGCAGCAGTTGGTGATAAATCTGTCAGCAGAATTTTATTTTCCCTTTCTCTAAGTCCATACAACTTGCTTCACAAATATTTTGTTCTCTTTCACAGAGCTGCAAATCAATATTGACTTTTGCTGGAGAGATACATATGGTGAATGTGACTTAGTCTCCAAACTCAGGTGTGCAAAAACATCAGCAAGGAATTCTACCTCGCTCATCCGTGAAAACTTCTCATGCTTCTGGGAAGATCCAGTAAGTTCTAGTCTCCAGCCTGTCATGGTTGCTGCTGCTGGCCTTATTGTTTTAAGTTCATGTGCTTTGGGGAACACTTGGGCACTAGGATTTCATACCACATGCTGGCATGTGATTCTTTACCAAGACAATGACAGCCAGGAGTCAGACGGCAGAGGCTGGCCTCCCTGAGTTTGCCGAACTTTATCCTCTATATTAGAGGATTTGCTAGTGTTTCACTAGCACACCGGAGTGATATCCAGGACTGCAGGACATGTTGTTTTTATTGCCTGCAAAACCCAGAGACCTCTAACTACTACTCAGTTGGGGAAAATGTTTCCCTTGTTCCTCTTACAATCTGCAAAGGTAAAGATTAATCCTTCTTCCTCTCCAGAACACCAAGAATCTTCTCTTCCCTGAGTTTAAGCTTTTACTAAGACTTTGTCTTGAAGCTTTTGCTTTAATCCTATAAAATCCCCAAAACAAGGAAACAGTAAGACCAGCATAGCATGGAGGAAGGGCAGAAAATAAGGAAGAAGACAAAAATACCCTCAACAAAATCAAACTATCTCAAAAGTTATTTCACTGCAACTAGTTAAATTATAATTGACTAAACATGTGGCCAAATGAATGTCAAGAAAGCGTATTACAAATGACTCTTAAGGGAAGATCAAGACTTTTGTTATAGTAATAGAAACCTGATTATTTGTATCCAGAGAAGCAGAAGCTGTCTATATATCTCACATATTGTCACATTTGCTAACTTCTCCCAGCCAAAAGAGACCTCCTCCCTGATCTGGGAACTACCTGAATGCTAATCTGTTTCTTTTACTTAGCTCTTTCTAGCTTACACATGCGTCTACATGCTTTCTCCTCAAGTCACATGCTAGCTCCCTGAAGTTATGACCCGATGTTTGCTCTACTGTTCTCAGTACTGAGCATAGTGCCAACTACACATAATACACCTATATAGGCCACACCTATACTGTTCTCAGTACTGAGCATAGTACCAAAAACACATAATACATACTTAAGTTCACTAGAGTTGCACTGCATGCGCATTTAGCATCTGCAAATACAACTATACAGGCTAAGATAAAAAGATTTAAAGCATAGATTGAGACTTTTTTCTGCCATTTCACTTGGACCTTGGGACTCTGTGTGCCTCAGCATTCTATTTCCCCGACTGTGCTTCTAGTCCAGTGTTTAGTTTTCAGAATTGTGGTGGTAAAAGGTCATTTAGGCTCAGCATGCAGCAACTTGTTAACCTCAAGGCTATAGCTACAGCAAAATGTTCTTAAATTTAACAAGCTAGAGGTTGACTTGCACCACCCTTCCTTTCCAACCATTTCATAAGCGCCTAATTCTGCCTTTCAAATGGGAAGGAATTTTGCAAGAAATTACTCAGCACCCCAAAGCATGCCTATTTTCCTTAACCAGGAGGCAGTTCGGAGTGTCTATAAAGGAAAATAAGTATTGTGTTTTTTTTTTTTTTTTGTGTGTGTGTGTGTGTGTGTGTGTGTGTGTGTGAGAGAGAGAGAGAGAGAGAGAGAGAGAGAGAGAGAGAGAGAGAGAGAATCTACTTTCAAATGTGATGTGTAAGAATATGGTTTAAGTTTGAAAACAATTTTAACCCAGTAATACTATTCAGATAATACCATTTGCAAAGTACCAGTCACTTAGTGACTATCTAAGAACTATTTAAGCTCTAACACTTTATTAACTGCATGACTTGGGAAAGTTTCTATACCTCTCTGGGCCTTTGTTCAATCATCTGTAAAGCCGAGTTAATACAAGAGCTATTAAACAGGACTTTTCTGAGTGTTAGGTTGAGTATGCCTACCCATAATGAGGCAATTTTTTTCATTGTCTACATGAAACACCATATTGATTAAGTGACACTAGGATTGCAAACTCTGGGAACATAAAAATATAGCACTCTTGGCACAGACATTGGTGTTCTCATGATTATTAGAAGGCTCTGTGAGACCTCTCCAAGCTGCCATTAAGCAATCAGTATTTTGAAGAAGGGATGAAGTACAGGGCATATTTCTTGTGGTGACTGTAGCTGACAGAAAGGTGTATGGACACATAGGAAGCATCCCATTGTGGCATTGTGGACCTGCAAATATGGTGAGGAAATATTTTTGGGGGTGTTTCACACCTTGCCTGGGAGAATGTGTATTATCAAGATAACAAATATTCTCATTATAAATTTAAAACCTTGATACCAAGTTTTTTGGTATATAGTGTGCACTAAATAATTATTATGTCATCCCTATACAGTTGCTGTATTTTGTCTTTCTAACATGAAGAAGATTTTTTTCTCTTCCCCATGGGGGAAAAGTCATTTGCACACCAGTTTCTTCAGTTAGCAGAGCTCTATCAAATTCAGCAATGGCTAGATTAAGAGGTGCCATCATCCTTAGATGATTAAAGACCCAAAGGAAGTCATTTGCATCACTCACTGAAAAACAAAGTTAGGGGATATATATTCCTTAAAAGATCCAGGCGCAGACATTGATTTTGCAGTAGAGTACCAGAGTCCAGACTCTGTCCTATGGGAGCAAAGTTTAGTGTTATTTAAAAGAGTTAATTAAACCCACTGATGTATGACCAGTGAAAAAGTGAGCATGTCAGAATGCTGGTATTGCAAGAAGGCACTTCCAGAAAGCAGACTTCATGACTAAAAGGATTTCTTAAGAGTGGTGTGAACCCCTGCCCTCATCCTTCCAGAGAAGCTCAGTTAAAATATATGTATATGTGTATATATAAAATATATAACCAGATAATTGCTACTGAGAAGTCTAACGGCATTTTGTAATAGAAAGAATACCAAATACCCAGGGGATCTGTAGTCCTTTCTCCCCCCCATTCATTTATTTTAAAAAACTTATTGAACACCTGAAATGTGCTGGGGACTGTGCCAGTTCTGAGCGATATAGCATTCAACAACAACAACAAAAAAAACCACGTCTTTGCCTTCAATGAGCGGATATTCAATAGATTCTGATTTCATTCACCGAATGTACTTCAACAGGTTATGTTTCTTCTCCGTGGCTCACTTTATTTATCTGTCAGTTGGCTAATAATCTGTGATTCTTTTTGTCAGACTTTAGGAAATAGGACACGCATAATGACAAATAGATTTGGAAGAAGGCAACTAAGAGTTGATAGGTTTGATTTGGGACATATTGAGTATGAAGGCTACAAGGTATTGGAGAATCCTAGATGGGAACTAAGGATGGGGACAGAGATTTATATGGAAAGAAAATGAGTTCTTGGCTATCATCCCAATGGGGGATTCGCAAAGGAAGGAGAAAAGAAGATAGATGTGGGGAAAGCACAATGGTAGCACTCTTACCATGTTGCTATACTCAGTCTTCAAAGTAGCTCTGTCTCCAACCCAGGTAATTCTAACTCTGTAGCCTTTGTTTCTCTTTCTCCATCATTTGTTTTCTTTAAGAGTGTAAGAAGAACAGAGAAGCAGCCAAAAGGGAAAAAGTGCTTCCTGCTGAGGAAAAGTCCTATAGAGTTTTATGGAAGAGGTAGCATTTAACCTGGGTCAGATTAGGGCATATCACAAGGAGGGGTAGAATTGGATATAATAGGACAAAATGCAATATGAATAATGAAATAGAGTGAAAAATCAAAGAATGTAGAGAGAACAGTAAGGCTCAAGCTTATATTGTAGTAAAGAGAAGAAAATTATGAGTGAAAGTGTAGGTTGGAATTAGTTTGTCAGACCTTGAATGTCAGGCCAAGTATTTTAGGCTAATAGCCAAATGTCAGAGGGTCCAACATTGAAAGTTTCTGAGCAAAACGGTGTTGTACTTTGGAAGGTTTAATTTTCTATCATTTTTGGATTCAGTGAAGTCCTTGGTTGACATCATGAAACACCCTTGAAATTTGGGAGAAGGAAGTGATAGTTGTGGTGCCTGGCTTGTTTGCAAGGTTGGGTTTTTTTTGTTTTTTTTTTTTTCTTTTTCGTGACCGGCACTCAGCCAGTGAGTGTACCAGCCATTCGTATATAGGATCCGAACCCGCGGCCGCTGGGAGCGTCGCCGCGCTCCCAGCGAAGCACCCTCCCGAGTGCGCCACAGGCTCGGCCCAAGGTTGGGTTTTTTTAGGCTAATCCTATTGGTTTATTTCTGGCTCTTATTAAAATAAAGTAAAATGGAGACCAGGCCTGAAGAATTCCTGAGCAGAGAAAGCCAGTTAGGCCTCATAAGTGACCTTAACCTTGCTTGATTTGAATATAAGTGAAACTTAATCTGGCCATTTCTTGTTAAATGCTTATATTAAAGAAAAACAGAATTTAAGTTAAATCAATCAGAAGAAACCAACAAACACAACTATATAACAAGGGACATTCAAATAGGATAGACCAAATAAGGGAACTGTATCACTAATCAATCAAAATGTTTTCTTTCCTTTACTTTCATGTTTCCCTTATAAAAGCTTCTCCCTTTATGGAGCTTTTAAACTGTTTCTGGTTTGGAGCTGCCCAATTCATGAATCGCTGTTGGCTCAGATAAACTCTTTAACATTTTATTGTGCCTTGGTTAATTTTTTTTATACTTCTTCCCCTTCCTCCACATCCTGCCCCTCCCACCCCCCACATTCTAAGAATATGTTGTACCCAGTGTCCTCAAGGTTCTGACAGAGTTTCAGACTTTTCCTTTCCGTTCCCTATAGTTAAACCCTGACATACAGCTCTGCATGTAAGCAAGCTCCAGTAAACATTTCTTCCCGTGTTACAGCATTGCTCTGTGTGTTTTGAATTGATAAGTTTATGTACACGGAGCACAGAGTTTCAGACACAGCCTCTCAGACAGATGTAAAGAATTACAGTTTAAACTTCTTGCGTTTTTCCTTCTTCCCTACCCTGAAACCTGTTCCAGCAAAACACAGGCACTCTCTTTTGATCTAGAAAAATCCTCTGGGGATCTGAGCAGATGGCTACAAGAGAGAATGTAGGCTGTGATGTCAACTATCTATTTTCACTGTCATCAGAAGGTCACAGAAAATAGAGGGAAAAAATAATAGCATATTCTCATTTTTTGTGTCTTTCTGGAATTATTCCATCACAATGATATTCAAATGCCAGTGGAGCCTGGACACCTTTTAAAGGAAAGCAATTTGTCTTTGATCCCCAAGAACAGGTTCATGGATTCAGGTAGAGAAAAAAACTACCCTGCAATGAGTACCTACCTGTGCAAGCAGTGCCATAATACTGTTCACAACGGTCTCAGAACTGGTCCCTTTGCAAGTGACTAGGTAATTTCACCTCCTGATATCAGGCCCATAACATTTTCCTCCTAATCCTGAAGCCTGTATTGTTCCTTTATTTATTTTTATTTTTGACTGTTAAGTAGAATCAATTTATGTAGTCTACTAAGGTACTTTATAAGACTCTATGGATTCACCCAAAACCATAGAAAGAAAATGAACATAAAAAATACTGGTTGTTCTTTCTCACTTACATAAGAAATATGGAGGAGGTTCCTTATTGTCTTACTGGCAGCTGGGCACTAGATTCAGTGACTATCTAATTGTTGTATTTTGGGGGAAGCCTAAATAGGAGTTATTAGTGGTTCTCTTCCTATTATACTTTAAACAATAACTTAGAGATGGAGTATGTTTGAATATGAGGCGTCTTGAGAAATTAATGGGAAGATTCATCTTATTGCTTAATTTCATTTTTCCACGAACTTTTTGAAGTGCCCATGTATTTCTTTTGGGCTTACTTACCAGTAAATTTGGAGATTTTTTTAAATCTCACAAGCATTTGCAACACAAAATATCCCAAGAATGTAAAGTATATAAAACACTTAATTTGCTGCAAAACATTATGGTTCTCAATATTAAAAACAATGACAAACTATTCTAGCCTTAGGCAGCTGAGGCTTTTGCTAGAACATTCAATCTAAAATTGTATGTTAAGACTATCCAGATTGTTAGAATTAATTTTCTATTAAAATGTGTATCTAACATGCTCTTATATCCATGGACAACTATTTTTCCTGAAAAGTCTGCTAGAATGCAGATTGCCTGTCAATTATTATTAGCATGCAAATTGTGGATGATGGTATGCATCTTTGCGGTCAGGGGAGACCAATGCAAATTACACATGATAAACATAAAGTGAAAACATGGCTCCTAAACAACAAAATCCCCTTTAACTTCTCTCTATTTTTCAAAGTTAAGTTGGTATTTAGCATTTCCCTAAAAGAAACTGGAAATATTTCCTTTACTAGAGAAATCTGAAGTCTCATTCATTTCAGAGAGACTTAGAGTTCCCTGAACAAAGAGGGTTCCATTCTGAATAGACTCTATACACAAAAAGAAAGAATGGTCCTGAGAGAGATTGCCCATGTGCAAAGTCCAAAGAAAGTCAGTTACTAAGAGAATTGTATTAATTCTTCCCCCTGCTTATCTGTAAACCCAAATGGCAAATACACCCAAGGATTTTATATCAAGTCACTTTTATTATGCCCATAATATGATTCTCCTGGGTTTGCTTGCTGCTAGCTCATCTTCATTTTATTTCCTTTGATTATTTAATCATTCATGAAAGCCTCTCTCTCTTCTGGTACTTTCCAATTCTATAGAACCTGATAATAGAAAGATACATTTTTAAGGCATCCAGCGAGGGACTTCATAAATTTTGTCCACTCTCAAGACAATAACCTACTTTAAGATGAACAGGATGTTTTGCCAGCATATACAGAACTCCTGATTCTTTCTCTTTGAAGGTCATTCTGCTGAAAATGATTCCACACGTCTTTTGTTGGCTTTAATCCTAATTTTTCCTAAACATTTTTTTTTTTAATAATAAGATTTCAGCCAGTATCCACATTCTATCATCAAGCATTGAACAACCCCTTTATTGGCAAGAAGTATGAAAATCCAGGGAAGATTACATGCATTTAGAGTGCAGATTTTACATTCAATCGTTCTTACACTTTTGACTATAATGCTCCCATATTTATGTTCGGACTAGCTTTGTTCTCTGTAACACCAAAACTGATTTTCAGAACTTAAGAGTTCCCCCTTAAATGCTCTGTTATTTATAAGCATCTACTTCTGCCTCCACATCCCTCTTTGTTTCCTCCCTTCCATATCCCCTTAGGTTCTCCTCCTGCTCTTCTACCCTCCCCTGTTGTTTTTGCAATGGCCATGTTGTCAAAAGTTAGGTGTGGCACATATTAAAAACATTAGCATGCAATTGTAAGGTGAATGAAGGTCAAGCCTCCACTATTGAATACCATATTGCTACTATTTATGCATATATTATTAAACAATGGAAAAAATTAATAAAATTGTGTGGTAATAAATAACTGGCCATTTTCTTAATTGACTCTACATATATATATATATATATTTTGTAATGCATAGGGAGGTTGTTTGCAGCTCCTTTTCTAAAGCCTATGCCCCTAATCCAGTCACTGTCCTACTTCATAATGCCAGTGCAGATCAGACCTTTCCTTGGCTGGTTATAAGAAGTTATAATGTGCTGGGCTCTAAATCTGTGGCTGTTTCCTGAGGCACAATTCTATAATGGTTGAAACTGTTGATCGGATTAGATGGAACTGTCTCTATAAAACAATGTGTGCTGAATGTTACGATAGGGAGGAATTAAAAATTAAAAGGCTGTAGGAGATAAACGTACTATATATTTTTATTTTTCAGAAACCAAGCTCTACATCAATAAATAACTATGCAGTTGCCATAGTAGTCTTTTGACATGTGTGTGCATGTGTGTTTAGAAGGAGGGGAGAGAGAAACAGAGAAATTAAGTGAGAGAGAGAGACATCAAAAGCCTAGTAATAACAGTAATAACAACAACAACAAAAATAACATCGAATATTCATTTTGGGATTAATATATATCAGGTAAGGCAGGGCTGGGACTAGGGCAAAGCAAGTGAGGTACTCACTTCAGAAGCAAGATTTAAGACAGTGCCAAGCTCAGTAATTGAGATAAATAATATTTTTAAGCAATATTTTTTAAAAAATCAAAATTAGCACAAAAAATTTCACAATGAAAAAAATATCAAAATATTAAATAAAGACAGGTTCCATAGTAAGATGCTAACCTTACGGCTTATAATGCCTAGTTTAAGACCCAAACAACTATATAAAGTTGGTATCATTATTATCCATACTTTACTGATCAGAAACCTTAGGCTTAGAATAATGAAGTGCATAAAGAGAGCAAATGACCTGACAGCTTGCACCACCTGGGTTTGGAGAGTGTTGAGAGACACATTCAGAGGCAGACTCAGGTACTGTCCACTCTCTATTGTGCTTTGGGAAGTGCACAAGGATGTACATAGGACCTATGACAGATGTAGAAAAGGAGTTGTGACCTCAGGTTGTTGGGGTTTTCAGCTGAGTATTTATGGGAAGCACCTATCTCCCTGATGAGAGTGAGGCTGGCTTGTTAAAATGTGATATATCAGTGGCCTCCAAGACCTGTTCTTACACCTCAGTATTCAGGGTTGGTGAAGCGCTAGCATAACTAGGAGCCAGAGTCTGTGCACTGGTTGCAGCTGTGTGGTTGCAGTGTCCCTGCCCACACCCATTCTTGTTGGGAGGCTCAAGTCCCTCCCCTATCTGATATGGCCTTATGGTTCCAGTATAAGCCACTGCTTTGGGAACTGTGACTGATTGCCCGAAACTCCTGATGTGGCCAGTTTCCATGGAGCAGATTTCAATTTTCAAATGGCCTTGCTCCATATGAGACCAGATTTCTCTCTGAAAGGCCATACTTGAGAAAATCCATCACTCCCCGAGTGAGCCCCTACCTCTCAAGTATTTAATGCATTTGTGCAAGGCTACCCAACCAATACATTTGACAGGGAAAGATTCAAATACAGGTCTGTCAGATTCCACGGCTTAAGCATTTAACCACTGTGTAATATTGACATCATATATTCATTCGTTCAGAAAATATTTGTTTGAGCTTATCTTAGTTCCAGATCATTTTCTAAGTGCTGGAGATACAATAGTAAACAAGACAGTCACCAACTTTATCTTTGTAGGGTTTATTAGTTAAAGGACAAGGAACATAAATCTTTAAGGTCTTAAAGCAAAGGGATTCTTTCAGTGGGTCAGTCCCACTTTCTCTAGGTTTATGTTGTGTGACATGCTGTAACGGACTACCAAAGTATATCGTAATGGTATTAGAATGAAATCCAAACCAGACTTCAGCTTGCAAGATTGTGAATTTAGACAACCTTGCTATCTTTCTTCATTATTTCATATCCCAGTCTCTCTTGCTTGTTATATTCCAGCAATTCCAGTCTCATTTTAGTTCTTCAAACATGCAAAGTTCCTTCCTTCCTCTAGAAATGTTCTTCTCTCTACAGGTGCTCTTTCTCCCCATAAGTTTTCTCAGCTTTTGGGTCTCAGTCTAAATATATGTGCCCAGAGAGGCCTGGCATGGCCATCCTTGGTAATGCAGATACCCACGCTAATCATTTTAGTTCTTTCAGTCCCTCATTTATTTTTTCTTATCACTAATTACAATTTGTAGTAACTGTATTCATACACCTGTTTCCCTAACTTTTCTTAGTCTCCTTTAACAGAAGTTAAGGCAAGAAGCAGGTTTGTCTTGTTTATCATTATATCCCCGAAAATTTCCAAGTGTATTGCATAGAAATGCTCAATAAATATTTGATGAAAGCATAAAGTATAATGCTAATAATTATAGGAATGACAGCTGCATTTACCCAGGATTTAATCTGTGATAAGTCCCTCTATAAGTGCTCACAATAACTCATAAGGTAGAAGGCATTTTTATAAAAATGCCTTATTTTATAGTTACAAAATAACAAAACCTCAATGGGAAGAAATGCAAATAGTGCAAAAGGTCTTTTCCCATCTAAATCCACTTCCCATATATAGTTACTATATATAGCATGCTATCTACCCTTGCAGATATTTTTCTATGACCATAAATATTATTTTTTTAATTGAAACATAATTGATTATACATATTTTGGGGGTATAGTGCTGACTATCAGTATTTGTGTAAAATATGTGATAATGAAATCAATATTATTAAGATGTTCATGATTACAAATTGTAATTATCCTTTGTGTCCCTGTCTGGCTAAGGCTCTTGTAGCACTACGGCTAATGTCTGGAATCCTGTCAACACTGCCAATTGTAGCGCTCTTAATCTTGTTCGTGATGCCAATTGTCTAGCTCCACGACCATGCTAGTTGTCAGGCTCTTTTACCTGTTGGTAATCCTGCACCGACTGGGCCAATTGTTGAGCTAGGGCTGGGCCTGGAGCTCACAGACCCCTCAAGCCTGTTCACAGACTGGGTCACAAATCCTTCACATGCCAGGCTGGGTCTCCAGACCCCTCACACTCCAGGCTGGTTCACCAGACCCCTTACATGCAGGTCTATGAGCTAGGTAACCAGCCAAAAGGTCCTTGGAAGCTGTAGGTTGGAAAGCATGGCTGCTCTGTCTGCCCGAGGCAGATGCCCACCCGCCTGCTTCATGAAAACTCCTCTCCTCCCTCTTTCCCTCTCTCTCTCTCTCTGAAGAATACAAGAATAGCAACAAAACTAAAAAGACACATTGGTACGCAAGCACACTAACTACACACACACAAACATACATACACACACACACACACACACACACATGCACGCACCTCTTGCTTACAAAGGATGTACTAAAACCACACCCAACTGGACCCGAGGCAAGGGCCCTGACCAAACTATTCTATTTTCCCAACAATCCACCCCTTCAGGGTCCTTGCCATACAATCCACATGTTCAGAATCTTCTGTTATGTTCCCTTAGGGAGGATAGACGACCCTTACATTCACATATTGCACATTCCATCCCAGTCCCAAAAGTCTTTAGCTTGTTGCAGCACCAGTTCAAAAGCCCAACCAAAAGCAAATAAAGAGTCAAAAACAAGTTTATCTACTTCCAAGATACAGTGGGACAGACATTGGGTACACATTCCTATTCTAGAAGAGAGGAGCAGAAAGGAAAAACAGTCCCCAAACAAATCCAAAACACAAACAGGGCAAACGTTAAGCACACTGGGGCACCTGGACCCCCAAAGCATTGGGCAACCTCGCTCCTACAGCTCTGCCAGTTGCAGCCCATTGAGCTGCCCTGCTGCCTGCAGCTTTTCCAGGCTGGCACTGCACATTGCCAGCAGCCCCATGGTTCTGGGCTCCTGATGGCAGTCCCACCATCCTGGCTCCGCTAGACATTTCCTCAGTGGGGGTTCTCTGTGGGCGCTCCGATCCCACTTTTCTGCTCCACATTGCTCAAAAATGACCTCCACAGTGGCTCCATCCTTACAGCAGGTCTCCACCTGAGTCCCCGGCTTTTCCATACATATTCTGCAATCTAGGTGGAGGCTGCCACGCTTGGACTGCTCTCACATACCGCTGGCCTGCAAATTTAACACAACGCGAAAGCCACCAAGGTTTTTGGCTTTTTTTCTTCAGAGGTGCTGAGGCAGGATTGCTCCAGCAAGAGAGGCTGGAATGCAGGGAGCACTTTGCTGAGGGCAATGACAAATCAGGTCTGTCCTCAGGGACATCTCAGTTCTCCTAGGATGGGAGGGGCGCTCTCCCAAACTTCTCAAATTCCCTCAGGGCCTGCGATGGGTGGGGCACCCTTCCAGACTTCTCAAATGCTTTTAGGGCATTTTCCCCACTGTCTTGGCTTTTAGCATCTGGCTGCCTCACCACCAAGATAATGTCTTTAGCAAATAGTTTATCTGCAGTGGGTTTGGCATAAATGGCTTTAATTATGTTGAGATACTTTCCCTCTATACCTAACTTATAGAGGGTCTTTGTCAAGAATGAGTGCTGAACTTTATCAAATGCTTTTTCAGCATCTATAGAGATGATCATATGGTCCTTGTGTTTGAGTTTATTAATATGGTGTATGACATTTATTGAATTGCGTATCTTGAACCAACCTTGCATCCCTGGGATGAATCCCACTGGATTGTGATGAATAATTTTTCATATGTGTTGCTGTATTCTGTTTGCTAGTATTTTAGTGAGGATTTTTGCATCTATATTCATCAAGGATATCGGCCTGTAGTTTTCTTTTTTGGTTATATCTTTACCTGGTTTTGGTATCAGGATGATGTTTGCTTCATAGAATGAGTTTGGGAGATTTGCGTCCGTTTCAATCTTTTGGAATAGTTTGTAAAGAATCGGTGTCAATTCCTCTTTGAATGTTTGGTAAAATTCTGCTGTGAATCCATCTGGTCCTGGGCTTTTCTTTGTTGGGAGCCTTCTGATAACAGCTTCAATCTCCTTTATTGTTATTGGTGTGTTCAAATTTTCTACATCTTCATGGTTCAGTTTTGGGAGCTTGTGTGTGTCCAGAAATTTATCCATTTCCTCCAGATTTTCAAATTTGTTGGCGTATAGTTGTTTATAGTATTCTCGAATGATTCCTTGTATTTCAGATGAATCAGTTGTAATATCGCCTTTTTCATTTCTAATTTTGGTTATTTGAGTCTTCTCTCTTCTTTTTTTTGTTAGCCATGCTAATGGTTTGTCAATTCTATTTATCTTTTCAAAAAACCAACTTTTTGATTCGTTGATCAATATCATCCTGAATGGGGAAAAGCTGAAAGCTTTTCCTTTAAGAACAGGAACTAGACAAGGATGCCCACTCTCACCACTCCTATTCAACATAGTGTTGGAAGTACTAGCCAGAGCAATCAGAGAAGAGAAGGAAATAAAGGGCATCCAGATTGGAAAAGATGAAGTCAAACTGTCCCTGTTTGCAGATGACATGATCCTATATATAGAACAGCCTAAAACCTCTACAAAAAACTGTTGGAATTGATAAATGATTTCAGCACAGTAGCAGGATACAAAATCAACACACAAAAATCAGTAACATTTTTTTTCTCCAATAGTGAACATGCAGAACGAGAAATCAAGAAAGCCTGCCCATTTACAATAGCCACCAAAAAAATAAAATACTTAGGAATTGAGTTAACCAAGGAGGTGAAAAATCTCTATAATGAGAACTACAAACCACTGCTGAGAGAAAGTAGAGAGGATACAAGAAGATGGAAAGATATCCCATGCTCTTGGATTGGAAGAATCAACATAGTGAAAATGTCCATACTACCCAAAGTGATATACAAATTCAATGCAATCCTCATCAAAATTCCAAAGACATTTTTCTCAGAAATGGAAAAAACTATCCAGTCATTTATATGGAACATTAAAAGACCATGCATAGCCAAAGCAATGCTGAGCAAAAAAAAAAAGCTGGAGGCATAACACTACCTGACTTTAAGCTATACTACAAAGCTATAATAACCAAAACAGTATGGTACTGGCATAAAAACAGACACACTGACCAATGGAATAGAATAGAGAATCCAGAAATCAACCCACACACTTACAGCCATCTGATCTTTGACAAAGGCACCAAGCCTATTCACTGGGGAAGGGACTGCCTCTTCAGCAAATGGTGCTGGGATAACTGGATATCCATATGCAGGAGAATGAAACTAGATCCATACCTCTCACCGTATACTAAAATCAACTCAAAATGGATTAAGGATTTAAATATACACCCTGAAACAATAAAACTTCTTAAAGAAAACATAGGAGAAACACTTCAGGAAATAGGACTGGGCACTGAATTCATGAATATGACCCCAAAAGCACGGGCAACCAAAGGAAAAATAAACAAATGGGATTATTTCAAACTCAAAAGCTTCTGCACAGCAAAAGAAACAATTAACAGAGTTAAAAGACAACCAACAGAGTGGGAGAAAATATTTGCAAAATATACATCTGACAAAGGATTAATATCCAGAATATACAACGAACTCAAACAAGTTTACAAGAAGAAAACAAGCAACCCAATTAAAAAATGGGCAAAAGAGCTAAGTAGGCATTTCTCTAAGGAAGATATACAAATGGCCAACAGACATATGAAAAAATGCTCAACATCACTCAGCATCTGGGAAATGCAAATCAAAACCACACTGAGATACCACCTAACCCCAGTTAGGATGGCTAAAATCCAAAAGACTCTGAACGATAAATGCTGGCGAGGTTGCGGAGAAAAAGGAACTCTCATACATTGTTGGTGGGACTGCAAAATGGTGCAGCCTCTATGGAAAATGGTATGGAGGTTCCTCAAACAACTGCAGATAGATCTACCATACGACCCAGCTATCCCACTGTTGGGAATATACCCAGAGGAATGGAAATCATCAAGTCGAAGGTATACCTGTTCCCCCATGTTCATCGCAGCACTCTTTACAATAGCCAAGAGTTGGAACCAGCCCAAATGTCCATCATCAGATGAGTGGATACGGAAAATTTGGTACATCTACACAATGGAATACTACTCAGCTATAAAAACGAACGAAGTACTGCCATTTGCAACAACATGGATGGACCTTGAGAGAATTATATTAAGTGAAACAAGTCAGGCACAGAAAGAGAAATACCACATGTTCTCACTTATTGGTGGGAGCTAAAAATTAATATATAAATTCACACACACACACACACACACACACACACACACACACACACACACACAAAACTGGGGGGGGGGGAAGAAGATATAACAACCACAATTACTTGAAGTTGATACGACAAGCAAACAGAAAGGACATTGTTGGGGGAGAGGGTGGAGGGAGAAGGGAGGGAGGTTTTGGTGATGGGGAGCAATAATCAGCCACAATGTATATCGACAAAATAAAATTTAAAAAAATAAAATAAAATAAATAAATAAATAAATAAATAAGAAAAAAAAAGTAGTTTATCTGCTTTACCCTTGCGTTTTTCTCCTGCTCTCCACTTTTGAATTACTTCAGTCAGCTCTGCTTACATGGCTACTCACCCAGTCTCAGGCAGTTTTGGCAGCATTTGCCCAAACAGTTCAAACAGCTGCATTTGCCCAGTCCATCAAGGAGTGGCTGCTCTGCCCCTGTGCACATCTGCAGCCATTCTGCAGCTGCTGCCTCAGAGACAGGCACATAGTAACAGAGACTAACTTTCCCACCTTTTCACCAGGTGAAAACATACTTGAAATTTTGCAGGGGCACCCATCCTCAGGTCATCTGCCCATCTGCATGTGACACTCTTTTCTCAGGTTTACACGGCACCCAGCCAGCCATCGGGTTTAAGTGGCACCCTCTGAGCCTTTTGCCTTCAGAAAAACACAACATGTGCTTACTATATAGTCTCTAAAGCACGATACACCATCCGTCCCTAGATCTCATAGCTATAGCAGCCAAGCAGCCAGGGGCTCTCCCTGTTTCTGCTGCTTTACTGTCTCAATTTCTCATGCACAACACACTCATGCTTGGAGATGCATGGTTTTCCCCAACTTACCACTGGGTTGGTCGTCTTCCCTGGTGTGAGAGGCAGGAGTGGCCAGTCACGGCAGTCGTCCTCCAGGGCATTCATCCATGCTTCCAAAGACTCTGCTTTCTGGTGCAAATCTCGATCAGTTTGCAGCGTAGGGAGCAGCAGCCAGGCTCCAGTAAGCAGAAAAGTGGCCACTGGGCACCACATGCTCAAGGACAGCCACATTTCCTCCCCTTCCCAAGGGGTTTTGCATTGTAGTACCTGGTTTATGCTGCCTTGCAGTACAGTGTGCAGCAACCAGATCCCAGTCAACAGAAAGGTGGCCACAGGGCAGAGCATATTCTCAAGTAGCCAAATTTCCTCCTTCTTCCAAGGGCTTTCGGCTCCTGTACCTGCTCAGAATCCTGTTGCAGACTACGCCAAATTGTGGCGTAATCCTACTGACGACACCAATTTGTGGTGCTCCGGCTATTGTCTGTAATCCTGTCAACATCGCCAGTTGTAGCGCTCTTAATCCTGTTCATGACACCAATTGTCTCGCTCCACAACCGCACTAGTTGTCAGGCTCTTTTACTTGCCAGTAATCCTGCACCAACTGGGCCAATTGTCAAGCTAGGGCTGGGTCTGGAGCTAACAGACCCCTCAAGCCCATTCACAGACTTGGTCATAAACCCTTCAAATGCCAGGCTGGATCCCCAGACCCCTTACACACAGGTCTGTGAGATAGGTAACCAGCCAAAAGGTCCTTGGAAGCCGTAGGTTGGAAAGCATGGCTGCCCCAGGTGGACACATGAGGCAGACGCCCACCAGCCTGCTTCACTAAAATTCCTTCCCCCGCCCCACAGAAAAACACAAGAATAGCAACAAATCTAAAATGATACATTGGCGTGCATATGCACTAACTCCACACACACACACACACACACACACACACACACACACACACACACACACACACACACACACACACACACACAATTTGCTTACAAAGTATGTGCTAAAACCACACCCAACCATACCCGAGGCAAGGGCCCTGACCAAACTAGTCTATTATCCCAACAGTTCCTTACCCAATTTCTACCTAACCCCCTCTCCCCTACCCCTTTTCCACCTTTTGTAACCACAGGTCTGTTCTTGCCTTTTGAAAATTCAACATATTATTGTGGTCATTCTTTCTTTCTCTTCCTTCCTTCCTTCCTTCCTTCCTTCCTTCCTTCCTTCCTTCCTTCCTTCCTTCCTTCCTTCCTTCCTTCCTTCCTTCCTTCCTTCCTTCCTTCCTTCCTTCCTTCCTTCCTTCCTTCCTTCCTTTCTTTCTTTCTTTCTTTCCTCCCACTTAAGAGTGAGGACATGTGGTATTTCTCTCTCGGTGCCTGGTTTATTTCACTTAACATAATTTTCTCCAAGCTCATCCATGTTGCTGCAAATGGCAGAATCTCATTTCTTTTTTACAGCTGAGTACTATTCCATTGGGTATCAATCCCACATTTTCCTTATACGGTCATCTGTCAGACATTTAAGTTGGTTCCATATCTTGGCTATTGTAAATAAAGCTGCAATGAACAAGGGAGTGCAGATATCCCTTTGACATGAAGATTTCGATTCCTTTGGTTATATAACCTGAAGTGGGATTGGAGGATCATATGGTAGTTCTATCTGTAGTCGTTTCAGAAAACTTCATACTGTTTTTCATAGTGGCTGTACTAAGTCACAGTCACAACAACAGTGTGGAAGAGTTTCTTTTTCTCCACATCCTTGCTGATTTTTTTATTCTCAGTCTTTTTGATAATAGCCAGTCTAACTGGGGTGACATGACATCTCAACATGATTTTGATTAGCATTTTCCTAATGATTAGTGTTGCTAAGCATTTTTTTGTGTACTCATTGGCCATTTGCATGGCTACCTTTGAAAAATGTCTATTCAGCTCCTTTACCCATGTTTAAGTTGGATTCTTTGTTCTTTTACTATGATATTGTTTGAGTCCCTTGTATATTCTGGATACTAATCACACTTGTCAGATGTGTAGTTTGAAAATATTTTCTCACATTCTGTAGGTTGTCTTTATTTTCTGTTGATTGTTTCTTCTTCTGTGCAGAAGCTTTTAAGCTTGATATAATCCCATTTGTTTATTTTTTCTTTTGTTACTTGTACTTTTGGGGTCTTATTCATAAAGTCTTTGCTCAGTCCTACATCCTGAAATCTTTTTCCTGTTTTCTTCTAGAAGTTTTATAGTTTCAGGTCTTATATTTAAGTCAATCTATTTTGAGTTGATTATGTTAAATGGTGATATGTACAGGTCTAGTTTCATTCTTCTGCATATCAAACTCCAATTCTCCCAGCACCACTTATTGAAGAGGCAGTCTTTTCCCCAATATATGTTCTCTTTGCCTTTGTCAAAAATTAGTTGGCTGTAAGTATGTGGGTTTATTTCTGGGTTCTCTATTCTGTTCCATTGGTCTGAGTATCTGTTTTTATGCCAGTACCATGCTGTTTTCCTTACTATCGCTTTGTAGTATAATTTGAAGTCAGGTAATGTTATGTCTCTAGCTTTATTTTATTTTATTGTATTGTATTTTTTTGCTCAGGATGGCTTTGGCTATTTGGGGCCTCTTGTTGTTCCACATGAACATTAGAATTTTTTTTTTCTATTTCTTTGAAGAATGTTATTGGTTTTTTGTTGGATATTATGTTGAATCTGCAGATTGCTTTGGGGAGTATGGACATTTTCATAATGTTAATTCTTCAAATCCAAAGGCATGGAATGTCTTCCTGTCTTTTTTTGTCCTCTTTAATCTCTTTCAGCAGTGATTTGTAGTTCTTCTTTTAGAGATCTTTCACATCCTTGGTTAAATTGATTCTTAGGCATTTTATTTTTTTGGTGACTATTGTGAATGGACTTGCATTCTTGATTTCTTTTTCTTCTAGTTCATTATTGGCATATAAAAATGCTACCAATTTTTGGGTGTTGATTTTGTATCCTGCTAAATTACTAAAATTGTTTATCAGCTCTAAGAGTTTTTTGGTAGAGTCTTTAGGTTTCCCTATGGACAGGATCATGTCATCTGCAAACAGGGAAAATTTAACTTCTCTTTACCAGTTTGGATGCCCTTTATTTCTTTCTCTTGCCTGATTGCTCTGCTTAGAACTTCCAATACCTTGTTAAATAGGAGTGGTGAGAGTGGGAATCCTTATCTTGTGCCCATTTTTAAGGAGAAAGCTTTAAGCTTTTCCCCATTCAGGATGATATTTGTGGTGGGTTTGATGTATATGGCTTTTATTGTGTTGAGATAGTTTCCTATATCTAATTTGCTGAGAGCCTTTATCATGTAGGGGTGTGGAATTTTGTCAAATGCATTTTCTGCATCTATTGATATATTCATATACTTTGTGTCCTTGATTTTGTTGTGTGTTATATCACATTTATTGACTTGTGTATGTTGAACTATCCTGGCATCTTGGGATGAATCCCACTTGACCATGGTGTATAATATTTTTCATCTTCAATATTTTGTTGAGGATTTTTGCATCTGTGTTCATCAGAGATATTGATCTATAGTTTTTTGTTGTTACTGTTGTATCTTTGTCTGGCTTGGGTATCAGGATGATGCTGGCCTCATAGGATGAGTTTGGGAGAGTGGCCTCTGTTCCAATTTTTGTAATAGTTTGAAGAGAATTGGTGTTAGCTCCTCTTTAAATATTTGATAGATTTCAGCAATAAAGCCATTCAGTCCTGGGCTTTTCTTTGTTGGGAGACTGCTGGTTAATACTTCAATCTCATTGCTTATTTGTGGTCCGTTCAGGTTTTCTATTTCTTTGTGGTTCAGTCTTTTAGTTTGTATGTATCCAGAAATTCATCCATCTCCTCCAGGTTCTCAAATTTTTTGGCATATAGTTGTTTATAATAGTCTCTGATGATTCATTGTATTTTTGTGATATTGGTTGTAATGTCTCCTTTTTCCTTTCTGATTTTTGTTCTTTGGGTCTTCTCTCTTCTTTCTTTTGTTAACCTAGCTAATGGTTTGTCTATTTGTTTATCTTCTCCAAAAAACAACTTTTTGTTTCATTGATCTTTTGTATCATTTTTTGAATCTCTATTTCATTTAGTTTAGCTCTGATATTAATTATTTCTTTTCATCTACTAATTTTAGGATTGGATTGTTCTTGTTTTTCTAGTTCTTTGAGGAGCAGTCTTAGATTGTTTATTTGAAATCTTTCTATTCTTTTAATGTAGGCAATTATTTCAATAAACTTCTCTCCTACTACTGCTTTTGCAGTATCCCACAGGTTTTGGTAAGATGTGTCTTTATGTTTATTTTTGATTTTCTGTTTAATTTCTTCTTTGGCCCATAGATCATTCAGGAGCCTGTTGTTTAATTTCCATGTATTTTCATAGTTTCCAGAGTTTCTCTTCATCTTGACTTCCAGTTTTAATTCATTGTGGTCTGCAAAGATACTTGGAATGATTTCAAGTTTTCAAAAATTCGCTGAGACTTGTTTTGTGACATAACATGTGGTCTATCCTGGAGAATGTTCCATGTGCTGATGAGAAGAATGTATATTCTTCAGTTGTTGGATGAAAGTATATTATTCAGTTGTTGGATGAAATGTTCTATAGATATGTGCCAGGTCCAAATGGTCTAAAGTCTATTTTAAATCCTGTGTTTCTCTATTGATTTATCCCCAGGATAATCTGTGCAGTGCTGAGAGAGGGGTGTTCAGGTCCCCTGCTATTATCATGTTTTGGTCTCTTTCTTTAAGTCTAATTGTGTTTGCTTTATATATCTGGGTGCACCAGTGTTGGGTGCATATATATTTATAATATGTCTTCTTACTGGATAGATCTGTTTATCATTATATATTGGCCTTCTTTGTCTCTTTTTATGGCATTTGGTTTAAAGTCTATCAAACATAAGAATACAAACTCCTGCTCATTTTTGGTTTCCATTTGCATGGGAATCTTTTTTCCATCCCTTCATTATTCTTGTGTCTTTTTAGATGAGGTGAGTTTCTTGAAGATAGCATATAGTTGCATCCAGGTTTTAAATTCAATCCATGAGTCTGTGTCTTTTGAGTGGGAGTTTAATCCATTTACATTTGTGGTTGTTATTGAAAGGTCTTGTCTTAGTCCTGGCATTTTATTGCTTTTTGTTGAGGTGTTTTAAACATCTTTTGTTCCTTTCTTCCCCATTTATTATTTGTCTTCAATGTTTGTTGGTTTTTTGAAGTGGTAAGTTTCTTTCTCTTTCTCATTTGGATTTTTGTTTTGCCACTGGGGTTTGTTCTTTCTTGTGTATTCATGATTGTGATTATCGTTTTTCAGATTCCAGATGTATGACTCCCTTGAGAATTTCTTGCATGGCTGGTCATGTGGTGGTGAACTCCCACCATTTTTGTTTGTCTGGGAGATATACTATTTTTCCATCATTTTTGAAGGCTAGCCTTGATGGGTATAGTATTCTTGGCTGGCAGATTTATTTCTTTTAGTATTTTGAATATATCATCCCATGTTCTTCTGGCTTGTAGAGTTTCAGTTAAGAAGTCTGCTGTTAGTCTGATGTGGGCTCCTTTATAGGTGACTTGACACTTTTGCTGATTTTAAAAATTCTCTCTGTCTTTGAGCTTTGCCAGTTTAACTATAATGTTTCTCAGAGAGGATCTTTTTGGATTGAATCTGTTTGGGAACCTTTGAGCTTCCTGGATCTGAAGGTCTCTGTTTCTCCTCATACCTAGGAAGTCCCATTATTATTTCATTGACTGGGTTATTAATTCCTTTTCCATTCTCCTCCTATTCTGGAATACCCACAATTCAGATATTTGACAGCTTAAGGTTTTCTATTAGCTCTCTTAGATTTTGTTCATTTTTTAAATTATTTTCTCCTTTTTTTTTTTTTGTCTGCCTAAGTTATTTCAAAATGACTTTCTCCAAGATCTGAAATTCTTACTTCTTCTTGCTTTAACCTGGTACTTAGGCTCTTGGTTGTGTTTTTTATTTCATTGAATAAATCATTCAGTTCCAGAAGTTCTGCTACATACTTTTTTAAGGTATTAATCCTTTTGTAAATTTCCTCCTTTATATCCTGGATATTTTTTCTCATTTCAATGTGTTCTCTAATCAAATATTCTCTTATCTCTTTGAGTTTTCTTAAGATTGTTACTTTGAATTCCTTTTCAGTCATTTCAAGGATTTCCTGCTCTATAGGGTCTCACCTGAGAATTAATGTATTCCTTTGGTGGTGTCATATTTTCTTGCTTATTTGTATTTCTAGTATCTCTATGTTGATGTCTGGTCATTTGGTAGAGCAGTTTTTTCTTCTATTTTTCTGGAGTAGGCTTTGAGGAGAAAGACTCCCTCTTTTTTTTCAGGCTCTACTGGTGATTCCTCTTGCATCAGTGCATTAGTGTGTGTGGTGGGCTGCTACTTTGGTGGCAGTAGCTATGATGGTGGCTGTGGTGCACAACTTGCACAGAAGTGATGTTTGCAGCACCCCTCAGGGCTTCCACCATGGCCAAGGGTCATGCTCTTGCCTTCCATACATATTTTGATTTAGTTTCATCTGTGGTGAAGCTCCATGTGTCAATAGCTTCACATTTCAAAGTGAATCTCTAGACCAATAATAGAGAACTTGCAAGAGTTAACTAACAGCTAGCTGGTTATAAAATTTCAGTAATTGAGCACCCATTTCCATCCTGTAAGACTGTGAAGAAGCCAAGAAAGGAGATCCTGGAGTTTAGATTTAGGATTTATTTGTAGAGAATTGTTGTTTCTATGATTTTTCTCAATTCATGCCTTGTGGGAGGTCGGGGGTTCTTTCACCTCAAGCCTCCTCTGGAGGACAGCATCAAATGTGTTCCCTATGAAGATTTCTAGAGCAACAGAAGAAAGGGTTGGGTCTGGGAAGCAATCACATTTCTATAGATGGCAGATCAAAAGTGCAAGTTTTCATTTGACTAGATATAAATCATGGCTGAGAGAAAGAAGGCCTGGAATTGTCTGATAGAGCCACTGGGAGGATCAAGTTTCCCTCAGCTGAAAGAGTTGGAGGGGCACCACCAAATCCAAAGCTGAAGGGAAGTCTGAAACTGCCCACTGGTAGAATCACATTTCTGTGAATCATCAGAATTGTAGTTAAGAGATCCTCGGTGACAGATGTTTCTGGAGAACCTATGAAGTACCCCAGGAGGAAAGGGTCTTAGACATGTATCTGGTGCAGAGAAAACAAATGGTGGATTGCATCAATACTGGTCAGTAAGAGTTTCACTGGTCCTGCCTACCCTCTTGCTTTCATAAAAGAAAAAAGAGATAACAACAGCACTTACCTTATAGTTGTTGTGTATTGACATGGAAGGATTTGCATGATATATTGCGGAACAGGAGGCATAGTATGATGCCCCTAATTCTATTTATAAAAATATGTGTGTGTACAATCATAGATTAATCAAACAGGACTCCAGGTGCAATAAGAGAACAATTGAATTCTCTCCCCCTATGACCCACTTGAACCCTTTTAGTCAATAAGACTCAAGGTCACAAAAGAGGTCACTGGAACAGCAGAAATTCAAACAGTACTGTCTTATCCCATTTCCTGCACTCTTCTCTATTGCTCTATTATTGCAAGCTGTGTATGTTCTGAACTTAGGAGGCATAGAAGGAGGACTATAATTGATTAGGGAGCAATATGTACACATAAGGTATTATTATATCTTTTTATCAGAATAGATAAGAACTTGTTTTACAACACACACATCTGGAGGCAGAGTTTTGATTGTTGCAAGTCTAGGAGAACTTTGCTAATGGGTAGCTTTAGAAGTAAAACTCCAGTGGTATGCAGAGGTCTGTGCCATTGCATAGACTAGAGTTAAGGCTTTTGAGGTATATCAGGGTCAGACTTGGCTCTGCACTCACTCATCATGTGACTTTAAACAAGTTACTTTATCCCTCTGAGCCTCATTTTTTCCATTTCTAAAATTGGGTTAACGATGCCAATCTCATAGATCTGTTTTCTATTCAAGATGCTGTTTTAGAGCACTTAGTTGGCATATATTATAGGCTCAAAGTTTGTAGCTGTTATTACTATCCCATTCCTCTCACTTTCTGCTCCATTTGGGCGGATGTGAGGAAAAGGATCCTCTGATTCAGCATGTCTAGGGCCACCATCCAGACTCTGAAAAGTCCATGGTAAATAAGGCAAAGCCAAAAACTCACTTCTTCTGGGATAATATAACAACGGGAGACCGCCTTACACAGGGGGCAGGACCTTTAGGATCGATGAGGCTTTTACAATGTTGATATGGCTGCTGATGATCCAACAGTGCCTTTCTTGGAATTTATGAAAAGAAAAACCCATGACCTTGCAATTCTTAAAGCACAAAGAAAAGGAACTGACATAGAATTTTGTGTTCTTTTTTGGTCTGAGTACTTCTGAGACTCTTTCTTTGGATTGAACCCTGACCTTCAGATCCAACACGAACAGTTGATAAGCTAGCTTTTCCTGCGTCTGTTTGTATGTATCTAACAACAGTGAAATTTGGGGGGAGGATATTAGCATAAAGTACAGAAAATGACTCTTTCTACATCATTGTGATGACTCCTCTGCCCACATCCAAAGTTTGCATGGCATCCAGAGAGGTATTTTCCAAATATAAGACTGTATCACCCAGTCCCTGTGTTATGGACTAAGTTGTGTCTCCCCAAATTCATATGTTGAAGTCTTAACCCCCAATGTGACTGTATTTGAAGATAAGCCTTTAGTGAAGTAATTAAATAAGTTTCATAAGGGTACAGCCCTAATCCAATATGATTCTTTATAAAAAGTGGAAGAGACCCCAGGAGTGTGCCTGTAGAGAGAAAAAGCCATGTGAGGACACAGCTAGAAGGTGGCCATTTGCCAGGCAAGGAGAGAGTTTTCACCAGAAACCAACCCTGCTGCCACCTTGATCTTGAACTTTCCAGCCTCCAGAACCATGAGAAAATAAACTTCTGTTGTTTAAACCACTTAGTCAGTGGTATTCTGCTATGATAGTCTTAGCAGACTTCGAAGTCTGCTTCAAAATTCCAATCACTTCTCACTTTATTTAGTTCAGAATAAAATTCAGTCTTCTTCATATGACTTCTGAAACGGTATATTTGTCCTATCCACCTTCCAAACTTATCTCCTGCTGTCTCCCCCACTTCATTCCATCCACACTGACTTGTGTTCCTTTGACAAACTAAGTTAGTTGGGGACAAAAATAGCCGTCCAGATCATACCCTGTAAGTTCACTTGTCTGGAACTCTCTTCCCCTGGCAGTTTGCAGGGCTGGCCCCTTCTCTTCATCCCAGTCTCAGTTCACATGTCCCCTCAGCAGAGAAGGTTCTGTCTGACCATTCCATCTAAAGCATCTCACCTCATTCCCTACCCCCAGAACTTTCTAACGTATGATTTTATTTCCTTCTCAGCATGAGTACTGTCAAACATTATCTTATTATCTTATTTACTATTTGTTTATTGCATGTCTCTTCTCCCTAGAATGAAAACTCCATGACTGCAGGGACCTGTCTCTCTTGTCTTTCTTGTTGAATGTCTATTCTCTATCTTAAGGTCTAGCAGAGCACCTGGCATATGAGCGGCTCAGTGTGCATACAGTGAATGTTGAAAGAATAAATGCTTCTTTCTGTTCCGCCTTTCCCATCTATTGTCTATCTCGTAGCTCATGTCCCAGGCTTCATGCTTTTAGATATCTGCTCCATTAGCTGAAAACTCTTATCATAATTCTCTCACACGACAATTGTATTTCCTTTGGAATTAGACTTTTTATGTTGGAAGTTTAGTAAAAGGGCAATTATTAAGAGATACCATGACCTGTTCGTTGCTCCTCCATTTGAGGTCACCATCAATGCCGTTTAATTCTACTCATTCTAAAGGCCTTCCCTGGAACTTTAGATCTTATAAGAGATAGTGATCTTATATGAGATGGGACATTGGCTGGTTTTGAAGCTTTTTCATTGCACCAAGGCTTTAACAAAAGGGAATTCCCTCTGCCCTAAATATATGAGGAGAACATGTGAGAATGCAGTGGTTGCAAATCTAGGGAAAGGCTCCACAGCCCAGTGACATTGAAATTCAGTCCTGAATGGTGTAAGTCACTAAACCAGGGCTGGAGTGTCTCACAGCAACTACATACTACACGACTTCACATGCTGACAAGACAGGAAAGTAATGTGCTTAAAACAAGATAGAATCTCTAATCACAAGGTTCTCTCTTTTAAGATGCCCCAATCTATTATCAAACCCTTTATCTGTTCCTACAAGTCATTCAAACTAAAGTCTGTTCATCAATGCCAACATGATACATAGTGACTTGTCATTTTTCATTGTAAGTGTTTACATAAGAAATCTGAGAGTACTTCAAAAAGTTCATAGAAAGGTTTGTATTATCACGTAATTTTAGTTTTCCACTAGCTTTTTGAAGTACCCTCATACTATCCAGCTCTTACTGAGGAAGGCTTGAAGTTCATCTCTTCCTTTACTTCATTATCCTGAGCCTAAGCTAAGTTTCCATATCAAACACAAAGAGGATGATCTGTATCTACCAGAGATTTGTTACGGAAAAAATTAGCCCGGCTCCTATGGACAAACATAGTTTCTCAACCAATATCCTGCTAATAGCATCTTCCTCCTGTTTTATTAAAATAGCTTGAGGACTTGGAATAGTTCTAGATTTTTTTCTATCAGCATCCAATGCATAAATTCAGTACTTTATAGAGGAAGGTTCTATTACGGTATATTATACAGTTAGCATTGAATATATAGTTATTTCTCCCCAATTGTGCATAAGAGGAAAAGACTATTTTAGTTCACAGAATTTGTTTGCACACAAATGGCTTGCCAGTTCATTGAATAACCCTAATAAAAACCAGTCTCTGCGAATTTAAATGCTACCTTCAATCTATCCCATTCGACTTTATCCCCAATTGCCTATGCATGTAGAACCTTGTCCCTGTTTACTTTAAACTTGATTTAATTAAAGAGAAGCTGTTCGTATTTTCTTTATGAAAAACATGAAGAACAACGGCAAATATCCTAGAAACATTCTCACCTTTATCGGGAGAGAATAATAACAATGACATTTGATCAGTTCAGAAGAGCTGGTGAGATAATGTGCAGCTGGAAAAAGAAGTGAGAAGAAGAAAGAAAATAAAACCTTTAAAATTGTAATAGACTGGGAGATGAATATATTGCCTTCACACTCTGGCAATGATTTCTGCTCAGAAGGCATAGTCTTTTTTTTTTCTTTTTCCCTCCTTGAGAAACAAATCTCTAAGAACAGAGGTTTTTTTTTTTTTTTTTTTTCCTTCTTCCATTCAATAGCAAATCCTTGCAGTTTTGCAGTAATACTAAAAAACTAATAATACAATATATTCTATTTGTAAATATGTAATCCTTTTGGCAGACTTACAGGAACAAACCAGTAGTGTTTGGTCTGGCATTTATTTCTGCTTATAGGAACATTCCCTGAAATAAGTTGCTGATACATTCAACACAGCTTATTAAAATAGATTGCAAGACTTTTAAAGGATGTGCTATGGTTTACACATTTAAGTACATGGAGTATAAGATGAAGCATGAGTCCACATTATCAGTATTTTTCATGATCACTTGTTTTTTTCTTTACAAATAACAATGCTATTATTATTCATTGTGCTAACTTCCCTCTAGTTCTTAAATAAGATGAAAAGCTCTGCAACCACTTATTTACATAATCCTTTCTCTCGATAAATTTTCTAAGTTAGGGGCGTGATTTTTTCACCATGTGATCAAACTGGATTTCAGTCCTACTTAGTATTTGTATATTTCCCCTAAGATTACTGCAAAATTGTGCAGCTGGGTGTATGGTAAAAAATAAATTTATTTTTTACTGGGTAGTAAAAAATAAAAAAAAATAAAAATAACTAACCCTATTCCAATGTGTCTATTTTCTAAATAATTTAGCGTATTTTTAAAAACAATTCTTAATTTCACACTTAGATATTCTATATTTTGCTCCTAGTGTATTTTATATTCTATATTTATTTTATATTTTTAAAATATATATATAAATATATATTTATTTTTTTCTCTTTTATTTCAATAAAAGAATGTTATATTTTTAAAGTGTAGTGGGGGTACTTATTCTTTTCCACTCAAACGTTTTTTATTTACTGTATATCTTAATCTTTGTTACTTGTCTTGCTTTTTATAGCCAGCAGTCTTCCTGGGTACTGCTTCTAGAATGAGGTAATAGTTCTGACCCTCTTAAATCTTTGAATTACAATTTTGCTCTAGAAGAGTTTATATTTATTTGTACTTATAATGCTTATTGAACTTATCAGAAAAGATGCTACTTTTACCTCTTCAATTTCTCTAATAATAGATAACATTTATTTAATATATATTGCTCAAATGACACTCTTCTAAGTGTGCATGGACCCAGCAGGAAAGAGATGGCATACTTGAAAGGTATGATTCAAGAATTTAATTAAGGGACTATTTACAAAAATACGGGCAGAATGAAGGTAAACCAACAGAAGATGGTGAGATACCCCAGAGTTAGTAGCAGATAGAAGCTGCTACTGCTCCTAAGCTAGGTGCAAGAGCTGGGAGAGGTTGACAGAACATGGCAAAACTGCAGCCGTAGGTCAGTGCCACTTAACACCGGCCTGACTTTCAGTACAGGATTGCAGCACTGCGCGTCTGTGGCCTGGCAGTGAGCTGGTTACAGGAAAAAGTACCAGGGAACTTCGAAAAGCCCATGGAAAGATACATATTGTCTTCTAATTCTATTTTTCCACAAACTTTTTGAAGTACCCTAGGATACAGACCTCACTTTCTTCTTGCCCTCCAAGCTCCTGCAGGTGTCTTGCATTTGCCAAACCTAATTAGAAGTCAGAGGAGAAGGAAGCTGACTGCTGCAGGATATACAAGTCTGCCCCAGGCACCAAGGTGGAAGAAGAGTGGAATGTAGATCCAGGGAGGCAAGTGGACACTATCCAGCACAAAGTGATGCTGTGGATAACTTATTTAATCCTCCCAATGACCCTACCATATAGATAACTAATGTTAGCCCTGTTTTTCAGGTGAGGAAACTTATGTAGGCGAGTTGCCTATGGGTCATACATCTCATGAGCAGCAGAGCCAAGATTTGAATCCAGAGTCTTTCCCCACAAATTGCTTTCCTAATCACTGCAATGCGCTGCCCAAAGAATAGCTTTCTCATTGTGCCAAGGACAGACCCCAAGACACAGAACATGGCTCTCTCTTCCTGGAGTTGCTTTTTCTCTTTTCTTTTCTTTTGTTCTCTTCCATTTTTATGTATTCATTTAGTTTAATTTGAGAGCCATGGCAGCCATGGAACTAGTGTGATCTTTGTCATCTACCTCAGGATGTAGATTACCAATTAAGGGACACTTCTTATGAATAGAAAAGCTAAATTTTCTGAATCTGTAACTATTTTAAGAAAGTGAATTCTGTCCTTTTCTTAGCTTTTTAAATCATCATTCCAAACATTTAAATGTGATTTATAAAGGTTTCTACTCTCTTGATTAGAGAGAAAGAAAAAAATTCTGAGGAATAGTATAGTGGTATAAAGATGAGATCTGCTCTAAAGGTTTAAATATTTATCAGAAACAATCTCAGAATTTCTAACTATTTTTAAATTGGAAATCCCATTTAGGTCAGGTGTCTGCTGTTCTGGAGTCAGGCAAAATTCTTCCATTGCCAGCAAGCTTACTGTAATGCATTTTTAAACTACACCCTTGTAGCAGTCAAGACTTTTTCTATTGCAAGTAACAGAAACCACACTCCTACTAGCTTAATAAATAAAGAGCTTTATTGGCTCATAAAGTTAGGACAGATACTGTAGAATCAGCAGAATGAAAAGAGTTCTACAGCAATTCAGGACTAAAGGACTCCAGTCATAGATACAATTCCAGAAAGAATATCTTTCTATCTCTCTGACTCCACTCATATTTCATCTCTACTTTTCCAAACTTCTCAATGTGTTGGTGTCATTCCATTTTACTGGAGAAACACCTTTTTTTTTATTGCTTATGAATATTTATGAGATACAAAGCTGATTGTCACCCCTCGTGCCCAAGGTGCAAAGGCCAGATCCATACTGGCAGCATAACCATTACCACAAAGGGCGTTTGTACCCCATGTCTCCCACCCAATTATCCCCAACTCCCTACCACTTCCCCTTTCCTCCCCACTCCACTTTGTATCCCAAAGTATGTTCTCTCCCTCTGCAAGTCCAATGCACCCCTGTGGTCTTTCCTTTCTTCTTTCTCTCTTAGCTCCCACTTATGAGTGAGTATCTGAACATGATGGAATGGATGATCCTTGGCAGTTCCAGTT
Source organism: Cynocephalus volans (assembly GCF_027409185.1). Taxonomy (NCBI): domain Eukaryota; kingdom Metazoa; phylum Chordata; class Mammalia; order Dermoptera; family Cynocephalidae; genus Cynocephalus; species Cynocephalus volans. The sequence continues at coordinate 136,900,611 of NC_084466.1, read as the reverse complement.
TAGCAATGCCAGAAGAATGATGTTCTTTTCCTTAGGGTCCATATATCAGTCCAGGGAATAAACTCAGCTTGGTTCTTCTAGATTCAAATGACTACCCCATATCCTAATGACTGATTCCAGGAAGATGGCGTGCTGTGATTTCAAAGAACTGGCGCACTTGCCAATCTATCTGACCAAAAGTACTGTATGAGTTCCCAGAAGAATAAAGGCAGGAAAATGTGCTGGGCAGGGAAAAAAAATAAAAGAATCTTACCATGACCTGATAAAGCCAACCAGTTACATAGTAGCTTGATAGGTTGTTTACTTGCCTCCTTTCTCCCTTCATTTTCTTCTGTTTTAACCATACAAGAGATAATATTTTAATCTAATGTATTACTTTGTTTTAAAATGTCATGTTTTATATATATGAAAACCATTTTGGTCCTTTCTAATTAAAATTTTTAATTTAAGAATAATTTTGTATATATCCCATCTTGATGAAGAACATAAAACATGTTTAACCACAGATGTCCCCTGAGGCATTCAAAGCTTGCCTTGTTTTGTGATTCACATTATTTTTCTTCTCAACTGAAAGGGGAGGTTGGTGGTAACATACTTCGTACTCAAATGTTCACAATTCACTAAATTATCTAAATGAAATATTGGCATTTTATTCTATTCTCATCCAATGCAATAAAGCCCATTCTCATTATGCCCACTATTAATCTTTAAAAATCCATCGCAATTTTTCAATTTGTACATTAATATCATATCAGTTTATTTCTCTTTTATATCCTCCATTTTGCTCAAGCCTCTAAAAAAATAGGAGGAGATCCACATGTATTCATGTTTGTCGATTTTTTTTTTTTAGAGTTCTGAAATTTTTAAGGCAAACAAGAGGAAAAAATCCAAAATAGGATGTTTATTCTCTCCATTTATAATTTTATTAGACATTTATAAATTATCTTGTGGTAGCAATTAAATCTTTTTTAAAAAACTAAATTGCAAATAAAATGCTGGGAGAAAACAACCTATATTTTTTCAGTTACATGTGTTGTATGCACATCAAAGGCACTTATTATGGATTGGAATACAGCTATTTGTATTGTCAAGACAAGGTCCAGCAAGAAATTGAAGTACTATATTCCCTTTTTCCAAACACCTTGAAATTTTGAATACAGCTTTGTTTTAGATTTTAGTATAATTGTATTATCAGAGCTGTTTTATTGCACATAATTTTTTATTGAATCTCACAAATTTTCAGAATCCCAGGACTTTCTGGAAGAATTATCTCTGAACTGTAGGGAGCAACCAAGACACAAGAAGAGAGATGAAAGTATATGGGGAAAGGAACTAAGTACTGAGTATATGATATGCTAGGTGTTTTCATGTAGTAATATTAGATAGCACTTATTGAACATTTACTATGCATCAGGCCCTAGACCAAACGTTTCTGTGTGTTATGTTACTCAATCTTCATAACAACCAGATGATGGAGGTATTCATTCCCTGATACGTGATTCATTCATCATACGTGATGATGGAATGATCATGTATTCGTTAGAAGTTGAGGCTTAGTGGGGTTAAGGTTATTACACAACTTGAAAAAATTAGAGCATTGAAGCAAACATAGGATTATCTGATGTCAAAAGTCCTGATACTAACCAATAGGTATCCTCACTTTCAAGATTTGTCACAAAGTCATGATTTAAGAATTGCTACCACCACAGTAGTTGTATTAGGAGGTTAAAGAAATCATATGGCTCACCCAGTTTCCCACAGTTAGTAAAGGAAACAACTAAAGCTGGGATTCCACTACCACTTCTAGTAAGAAGCACACAAGGAAGCGATTGTGTAATTTCATCTTCTGATACAATGAAGTTACCTAGAAAAAGTTAGGTGCTATTTTCATTGTGCTCACTTTAAGAAGACGTGAAGATTATCTCTTGAAATAGTTCCACTTCTGCAAATAAAAAGGACACCAACAGGATCAGTTGAGTGAATGAACACTTAGCTGGATAGTTTCTTTCTTTTGTTGCTTTGCCACTGTGTTATTTACCAACCATCTAACCAGTCCTAGTGATTTAGTTTTCAAATTAGCTATTGATCCACACTCTAGGAAGAACACTTTGTTTATTTGTTTGTTTTTAAAATTCACACTTGTTCAGGGGAGTCTGCAAGGGGAAAATGTCAGGGTTACGATAAGTGAATAACTACTTCTTTAAGAACTTCATTGTAGCTCTGAACCTCCACCTTAAAAAGGTGATGCACTGGAATTATCCATAAGAAGTGACTCAAGGAAACATAATAAGGCAGGGTTTTAACCTTACCACTTTCCTCATATCCCTCTGCAATGACCCAAGTCACAATCCTACTCTGATATTACAGTTTGAATGGTTAGTCTATTCTTATATGTATTAGTTTTCTATTGCTGCATGACAATTTACAAAACACTTATAAAAGCTTGAGCAGTTGCTGTGGGCCGCCCCTGCAAGACAGACAGCAGGAGCATGCTCAGGGACTTCAGGAACCATGGGCAGGCCCCAACACTGCCCACACAGTTGGTCCAACACAGCTACCACCATACACACTGTTGCTGCAAGGGTGGTTCACTGCCAGAAAAGATCCAGAATAGTCAAAGCAATCCTAAGAAAAAGAAATAAAGCTGGAGCCATAACACTGCGTGACTTCAAATTATACTACAAAACTATACTAACAAAAACAGCCTGGTACAGGTATAAAAACAGATACTCAGACCAATGGAACAGAATAGAGAACCCAGAAATAAGCCCACATACTTATAGCCAACTTAACTTTGGAAAAGGCAACAAGAACATACACTGGGGGAAAGACTGCCTCTTCAATAAATGGTGCTGGAAAAACTGGGCATCCATATGTAGAAGAATGAATCTAGCCCTGTAACTCTCACTATATACTAAAATCAACTCAAAATGTATTAAGGACTTAAATATAAGACCTGCAACTATAAAACTCCTAAAAGAAAATATAGGGGAAACACTACAGGAAGCAGGACTGGTCAAAGACTTTATAAATAAAACCCCAAAAGCACAGGTGACAAAAGAAAAAATAAACAAATGGGATCAGATCAAACTAAAAAGCTTCTGCATAGCAAAAGAAACAGTTAATGAAGAAAAAACACAACATACAGAATGGGAGAAAATAGTTGCAAACTATACAATGAACTCAAACAATCTAACAGTAAAATAAAAGCAAGTAAGCCAGTTAAAAAACTGGGCAAAGTAGCTAAAAAGGCATTTCTCAAAGGAAGATAAATAAATGGCCAACAGACACATGAAAAAATGCTCAACATCACTAAGCATCAGGGAAATGCAAATCAGAACCACACTAAGATATCGTTTTAGCCCAGCTAGACTGGCCATTATGAAAAAGACAGAGAATAACAAATGTTGGCAAGGATGCAGAGAAAGGGGTGCCCTCCTACCCTGTTGGTGGAGCTGTAAATTAGTGCAGCCATTAGGAAAAAAAGTATGGAGTTTACTCAAGCATCTATAGGCAGAATTGCTATACGATCCAGCAATCCCAATGGCAGGTATATAGCCAAAGGAATGGAAATCATCATGTTGAAAGGATACCTACACTCCCCTGTTTGTCACAGCTCTGTTTACAGTGGCCAAGATATGCAACCAACCTAAATGTCCATCAATGGATGACTGGAAAAGGAAAATGTGGTATATGTACACAATGGAATACTACTCAACCATAAAAAGAATGAAATTCTGCCATTTGCAGCAACGTGAATGAGTACAGAGAAAATTATGTTAAGTGAATAAGCCAAGCGCAGAAAGAGAAATACTACATGTCCTCACTTATAAGTGGGAGCTGCAAAAATAAACAAAAAAATTTTCTAAAAAGAAAGAAAGATACAATTACAATAATTCTTTGAACTTTCAAAAGGAGAGAACCGAACTGAGGCCACCAGAAGTGGGAAAGAGGGAGGGGAAGGGGTATTAGCAAGAAATTGGTAAAGGGCCACAAAAAGTGATTATATTTGTATAATGTTGAATATGCTAATTATCCTGATTTAAGAATCACATATTGCACACAGGTATTGATATTCAATGCTGTACACCACAGATATGTACAATTAATTATGTTTCAAGTAAAAAAAAAAACTTTTGAAAAAACAACAACAAAAACAAAAATAAAATTTAAAACAACACATTCATTATCTCACAGTTCCATGGGTTAGGAGTCTTGGCATGGTTTGGCTAGGTTCTCTGCTCAGGGTCTCCTATAAGTCTGTAGTCAAGTGTACCCAAGCTACATTCTCATCTGGATGCAGGATTGGAGAAGAAGCTCCTTTCCAGCCTAAACAGATTCTGTTGACAGAATTCTACTCAATTCTGTTGGCAGAATTCATTTCCTTGAGACTAAAGGATGTTATATCCTTGGCTTTTGCTGACTGTTGGCCAGAGGCTGCTTTTAGCTCCAAGAGGCCAATTGCAAATCTTCGTCATGTGACACTGTCTATAGGCCCTCTTACAACAGAGTGGCTTACATTTTTAAGGTCAGCAAGGGAAAGGAAGTGACTCTAGACACATATAATCACTGTAACCTTTGCTACATCTGTTGGTTAGAAGCAAGTCCCAGATCCAACACCCACTCAAAGTGATGGGATTTCACAAAGGCATGAATGCCAGAAGACAGGAATCATGGAGGCTACCTCAAAATCTGTCCCATGCTATGCTTAAATGTAAACAAGCTCACTTTGGAAAGGTGCATAAAATATTTTCAAATATATTGTATCCTTCAAAGGGCCAAAGTCTAGTGTTTTCTGGGAGACAAGTTTTGGCCATTAGTAGTGAATACATGCTTATGTTTTTTATTTTTCTTGTAAGTATGAGAGTCTTATTAAATCTAGCTTAAGAAATGCAACGTAATTTATGGTCAAAACACAGCCTGTCTCATAGTATCTGAACTTTCGTCACAGTTTAGAATCAGGGATCAGATGGTAGTTGAAGGAAAGCAGAACTCCTCTCCCTCCATCTCTTGTTTTTGTTTTACTCTGAACTTCTGCTGTATTCTTTTTTCTTAATTCAAACCAATTTTTCTTTTTGTATTAACCCACATGCAGGAAAATGGTTGGAGTGGATGAAAGGCTTTGAGGAAGTGTCAATTGATGCACTTCTGGTCAATAACAACTATGAATCACACAACTATGGTGAAGGGACAGAATTATGCTGTATAAATCTGACTGTGCCTTTCTCAACCACGTTGTAGATGGAGGTGGGGAAAAGAGAAAGACTTTCTAGAAAAGTGGTAGATGATAGAGTTGGGGTCCACCCCACATTATTTACACCTAGAAAATCTGTTTCTCTCTCTCTCTCTCTCTCTCTCTCTCTCTCTCTCTCTCTGTATCTATCTATCTATATTCTATTTGGTGAGCTGGGCATCAGACTATGCATTTTTCATGTACTTGAGTCTTTAAGGTCTTGGAGGACTGAAATTTCTTAGCATTGTACTTTATACATTTAAATGTTCAATGAATGCTGAGCTTAATCTGTTCTGTTTTTCAATGACATAAGTCAGTTTCACTTCTCTGCTTAAAGCCTTCCAAAGGATACTATTTTATTCAGGATGAAAGCCAAAGTTCTTTTGTTGGGCCACATTGTTTACAGGATGGGGTCACTGTTTCTTATCTGACCTCATATCCAGCTACTTTTTCTCTTACTCATTCAGCTTTAACACAAGGACCTTCCTGCTGAATATGGAAAGCATCAGCCAACGTTTGCCTCAGGACCTTTACTCTTACTGTATCTTCTCTTTAGAATAGTTTTTATTCGGATAGCTGAATAGCTCTTTCCTCTCTCTGTCCCTCCCTGCAAGCAAGTATATTTTTAAAAATGTTTCTTAGGAGCACCTTGACAACCATTGTTTAAATTGCACCTGCCTTTCCCTCCTTCATTTCCTATTGGCATTCCCCACTTTATTTGATCTACAGCATTTATCATCAACTGACATACTTGATTTGTTATTTTACTTAGTCATGTGTTTAGGATATATTTCCACATCTAAAATGTAATCCCCACAGGAGGGCAGGTATTTTTGTCAGTTTAATTCAATGTTATGTTGCCAGTGCCCAGAGCTTCGCACATAGGGGCCTCTCAAAAAGTCTGCATGTATGTATACATTTATTATAATGATGACTATTTAAGGCCACTCACATTTCTTAAATTATTTATTTGGATGGAGACAGCCTTTCTTTGCAGCAATGTGTGGAAGGCAGATTCCTAAGGTATGGATATGACACCAGATGGAAGCAGACGGCATTGGAAGTGTGAAGGCTGGAAGTCAGAGCTGCAGTAGGATGTAATTCTATGGCCTCTAAAATTCTTTGTTTTATAAGCTCATTATTTATATTTACTTTATAATCTACTTTATTGACTCAGTTTTCTGGTCCTTGAGAGCTGTGCTGTTTGCTTTGTTTCTGCAGCTTTTGAAATTTAAAAATTGAGTAGAATATTCATATAACTAGCACATAAAAAACAATGCTGCCGATGTCAAAATTGTGTGTAGTAAAAATGACAATAAAATAGCAGTGTTTTGGATGTGCAACTGATATTATACCTTGTTTTATTAGCCCTGGCAGAACGTTGTAAATTGGATTTATATTTCCTAATTTCTATCAGTTTGCCTTTTTCATTATCCTCTACTTGGACAATCAAAATAAGACATTTGTTATGTTTCTCTGCTGTGCTTGCGATTCTATCCAGGCAATAAACAGGAGAGATGCCTACACAACGGTACTTCAAAAAGTTTGTGGAAAAATAGAATTGAAAGGTAATACGAATCTTTCCATGAACTTTTCGAAGTACCCTGGTATATGAAACCAAATTAGAGTAGAAACCCTACCTAACGTTTGAGGGCTTTATAGATTTCAGCTGACCTCATGGCCTTTCTTATTCACCAGGAATTTGGGGGACAAATCCAAACCTTTGATTAGGGGAATGAATATAAAAGAGGCTGGGTGACTGTTTATGAAAAATGATTGCAGGGAAACAGGGAGACCATCATATGTCACAACTGCATTCACTGGTTCCCAGTCTTCCTCACTGCATCAGGCGCTGTTTATGCACCATTTCACAGCTTCTTGGTCTCACCTGAGTCTGCTTCAGTAGAGGCTGCAGTGATGCACTCTGAACCGACTCAGACCAGCTTCACCCAGGCTCATGCTGGCAGTGCTCTGCCTGTGCCTGTGCCATGTACTTCTTGCCTCCCACCCTGGGTCTTCTGTGTTGACACGGGGCCGTTGGATGCCATGGCCTGAACTTTGTGACCACATTTGTGAAATCCTCTTCTTACCCAACATTCCCCTCCTTCGATCCTGCTTCCTGGGATACCACTCCTGAGTAAAGCTGTAGCTTATACATCTTTGCATTAGACCCTGCTTTGTGGAGGTGGAAGATTAAGAGGATTGGTATCAGGAAGAGCTCTAGAAAGGAGATGAAAATTTGGAACTAGATTACTCTTTGATCTGATGACAATAAGGATCTCATTGCTGGTCATAAATGGGGTGGTAATAATCATTGAGGCTTTCAATCATGACTAATAGGAATGAACTGCAGGTGGAAGGTGAGACACTGGGTATGCAGCAACTGAAGTCTTGAATGGTGAGGGGTAAATGGTAATTATAAGGAATGTGAATTTGTTTGGTTCTTTATTGGAAAACTTGAAATAAGAAAATTATAGGTTCAAGGCAGCCAACTGCTAACTCAAAACCCAGGAGGAGAACTTCTGGGACAGCTATTAAGGAGACTTTCATCTTCTGAGACTATAGCACCGACTGCACTGAAAATCAGGCCCATTAAAAGATGATACCTCTGTGTGGCATTATTCTTCCAGCAGACCAGCCAGCCACATGGTGGCAGGTCAAATAAATTGGATCCCTTCACTTAGGAAGGAAAAGAATTCCTTACAGGAATTGGCACCTTCAGATACAGGTTTTCCTTCCCTATCTGTTATGCTTCTAGCATCGCCACTTAAGTACTTACAAATTGCTTGATTTATTGTCATGGTAGTCCACACAACAGTATTACAGAATGAAGAATTCTCTTACAGCATAGGAGCCATGACAGTTGTTCCATGGTAATAGATACATTGATCTTACCATAAACTCCATCATCCAGGCCAAACAGTAGAATGCTTTGTTATAGGTTTGGCTGAGGAGACAGTGTGGGAACAATATCCTGAGAGACTGGGGCATTGACTCAATGCAGTCTATTTTATGGACCAACAGTGTTCATAATAGCTAGTACATAAGGGTGTGGGAACCAATGTGTAGAATTAGGGTGGGCTATTCTCACCTTTTTCCTAAAGAGTTGCTTGTAGAATCTGTGCTTTCTGTCCCCCAGAACTTAGGTTTTGACATGTGAGTGGTCATACATCCTGGGAGAGCCTTTCTCTTAGAGACACTAGTGGTTCTGTTGAATTTTAAACTCTAATTTCTTTCTGGTTGCTTTGAGATTCTTAATTAGTGGAAAAGGCATTTAAAAAAAATAAAGTTACTATACTGGTGGGAGCAGCAGACCTGGGTTACTATGATAAGCTAAGGTCACTTCTATGTAATGGGTGATGATAGGAATATGTTTTGAACTCCTAGGATTCACTGTGGTGCTTTATGCTTCTGTACCTGCAATAAGAGTGAATGAACACTTGCAAAACCTTGACTTTAAAAAAGTAAAACAATTAAGTACATGGCTATATTAGTGATAAGTGCCTGGGTCTGCCCACCAGTAAGCCATCCTGACCAGTTGAAGTACTGACCAAGAGTGAGGGAAATCTAGAATAGATGATGGAGACCAGAAATGATGAATATCAAATAGAGCCTTGGTACAAGCTGTGGCAGTGTGGATGGTAACTTTTTCACTAATCCTACTAGCTTAAGTCTTTTTATATACTGTTTTCTATTACCTACCCAGAAGGAGTTTCTATGATCGATGGGATTTGTACTTCCCCTTTCTAGAAAAGAAAGCACTAGTGTTTATTAAAAATGGAAATTTCATATCATAGCATAGGATCCGGATATAATGAAGAGTATACACTGAGACATGTTTACCTGGCTTCCTGGAGGACGATCCATGGGACTGAGTAATCGGTTGCCCTTTGGGGCAGCTAACTTCGAGAGCGTCCTTGTCACTGGTCATCCCTCCTCTCCTCCTTTCCTGCTCTGCACTCCTTGCCCCTTGCTCCTGCTCCCTGGGGTTACACTACATCATAAAGAGGCAATTCAGTAAGAAGCAGAAGGTTTAGTTTCTGCTCTAGTGGGAATGTAAGCTGAGGTATCTACTATATATTTTAATGATTATATCAATAGAATTTTATTCTTTTACCTTCAGACTGATGAGTTCAAAATCTCATTACGTACTAATTGGGCAAGTTACTTAACTTCTCTGAGTTACTGCTTCTTATATGTGAAATGGTGATAATAAAACGTGTCTCAAAGTTGTTGTAATGAATAATCAATAAAATGTTTTCAAAGAGCATGTTATTTAATAATAACTGTTATTGTTATTATTACTAATATAATACTTTTATTTGCACATGTCAACTCTATTGTTCATGCATCACCTGAAAAGTGAAGAGGAAATTTTTTTCTTGAATTACAGAGCCATTGAAGATTAGAGATAAAGGGGCTCTTTTATTCTACACCACAAATTCCTTATTCATGGTCGAGCTAATGAGTAAAAAACAGGTTAAATAATTTCCCCAGATTACACTGAGTTCATGCTAAAATATATTCCCATCTATGGATCCAGCAGAACATTTTGTTTCTATTGTACCATCCTAGAAGAAGCAGTCAATCCTATCCAACCTACAAAAGCATAAGCATCTGAATTGACACTGCCTGGAGTTCCATAGAGAATTGTCTGGACTCTACTGGCTGAGGTAATCAGGGATGGCTTCCTGGAAGAAGTGCCTCTTAGCTTTGTCCTTTAAGCTGGGTGAGATTTGGTCTCTACCTTACTGGCTTATTTATATTTCCCTTCACTCAGGTCATTATTAGTAATGACCTCTTACTACTTAACTTTCACGGTTTCAGGATGAATCTTAGATGTGTATCCAGAGAGACAGCAGAATGAAAAGAGTGGGGCCTAAAAAAAGATCATAAACTCTGAAAGGACTGGGTAGATCACTTTAAATATCTGGAAGGCTATGGAAGAGATATTCTACCTTTCTGTATAAGTCCAAGTGAGAGAACTGGAACCAGTAAGTATAAGCTTCAGGGAGACAGATTTCAGCTTAATGTAAGTAAAACAAGAAACAAAACAAAATATAACAAAAAAAAACTTTGAAAGTCAGAAACATTTAAAAATGGAATGGGTTGCCTTGGCCAATAGTGTGTTTCCCATCATTAGTGTTTTCAAGCATAAATAGAATGACTAAGTGAGCAGGGATGTTACAGAGGGATAAGTTGACCTTTAGAGTCTCTTCCCTTCTTGAGACTTGATGCCTCGAGAAGTCCAAAGATTCAACTTTATTTTCTAAATTTACTTAGCATCTGCCTGCTTTGTGTCCACTTGAATATTCTTTTTAATTATCCCGATAAATAGATGGCAACTGCCTACTTGATTCCCCTATATAATCTGTTCTTCGTGATATATCAGGTGCATAGAAAACAAGAAAAACAAAGTTCTCAAGTAATGCCTAAGATGATAATTGGGTAATGATTAACTCTCAGGTTCAAAAATACATACACTTCACATACAGCAAGCTGGTGTTTAAGCAAAAACTTTTTCATAAGTGCAAAGAAGAAGCTGGTTATTATTTCTTTAGTGTAAAAAGAAAAACACCTTAATTAGCGAAGGTGAGAAACCAACTTGATAAGATAATGAGATGTTGGGACTCAGTAAAGGAAGAAGTTCTGCCAATATCAGATTTTGCAGCAGCATCATGTTATAAAGTCAGTGAGCAAAGAGCAGAAGAAGAAAAGCTGAGCTTCAGGTGACAGGCCTGAATTGATCAGGGGTCCACCTCTGAGATCCTCTGGCAGGCCTGCTCTGCTCCAGTATCTTTATTTTTTCTTTAATAGGAGTGAGCCTCAAGGTTTGGCCTAAGACAAATCATTTATCTTTTTTAGAATCCTTTACTACAAAATAAAACACAATGTTAATTCCTTTATAACTATTCAAATAATATGTTATAAACACCTGAATCTAGGCAAACTGTTGGTGATGCATTTGTGAAAAAGGATTATCAACTCTCTAAAAGCAAAGTGTGACTTTCTAGTAGGCTGAATAAACAATCCTCTAATTAGGCTCTACAATTAGCCTATTCCCTTGCCTATAAACTGAGAATTAATACCAGAAGTTAACTATATTCTTCCAGATGAAAATTTCAAGGAACCATTTGATATAATCTCTGCCATCAGATTTATTCTGAAATGAATGTTGTCACTTTTATTCTTGAAGATTTACAGCCTTCATCGGTCACTATTTTCTGTTCTTTGACCAACAAAATAAGACATTCTTCCTAGTGACCCACCAAAATCTACCCTAATGTATAGTAACTTTATTTTCTTTGACTTGTTCTTCAACTGACCAGAATTCCTGTAAAAGACACTTGAAAATAGTCATTAAGACTTGGCATGAAATGTCTCATTAAAATGATTCTGCTGTCTTATGACTGTGGTGCACAAGGTTCAAGGATGCATGAGCACTGCTGAAGATGCCCCATAAGACAGGGCATAGTAAAAATGGTTATTTGTTAGAATAATACTAGGAGCAAGATTTAAGAGAAGAGGGATTGGTCCTCACCTTGTAGATGCAAACCTCCCTCAGTCAGCGAGCTGCCAGTGGTTTATGCCATTAGTTGACTTTGTTTGATTTTATCTCGGGGTCTCGATGTCCAACAGCAAAAGGGAGATTTTTCCAGGTGGATTTTGGGAATTAGGCACATGACACTAATGATGGAATGTGTAAACTGCATACAAAATTCTCTGAGCAGCCTTTGATCATTTGCCCATTCTGCTAAACATATCTTTAATTAGTTTGAAATTGCAATTGTTTGTATAATAATACCTTTATAATGGCTTGTAAAAAAGAAAATTATGGCCTTTCCCCTCCTATTTGAAAACACTTCCTTGAGATTAGTAGAGGGCATTAGCGAAATAACTGCTTCTTTTACATCTGATTCTGCAAAAACAGGATGGTTGAGTGTTTAGACAACTTCATCAAGTAATTAAAGCCTCTCTCTAAAGCACTGGGCTTATTTAGATGTTCTGAGCCAATTATAGGGCCCAACCTACTTTTCTTGGTGATACTACAAAATTGGAAGAAAAATTCTCACCTAAGAAATGCAGATAAATTGTGATATCTGGAAATAGTAATATCTACCTCTTATGGGTTGATTGGTGGATAGTCAAATAATATCACATATAAAACATTTTTTAATCATCAAATAAAGTCTAATTTCATTATTATTCTTACCTATTCACTTGTTTCTTCAGTAAGAAAAATAGTTGGTAAAAATTACCAGTTTGTTTCCTTTTCTGAAGTTGGCCAAGAGTTACTCTTCATTGTGAAAACTTTCATTTTTTTTTTTTTTTTAGATCATGTTTAGTTTCATATTGCTACAACTTATTCTTCTATTTTTCCTCTGGGTGAGAGTTGATGTCTCACTTCATGTTTCAACATTGTTGAATGAGAAGACAGAATAGATAGAATTCTCTACACATCATCCATCAACTAGAAATAGTTGTTCATTGACTAAATTATTTTACTCACCAAAAGAATTTTGGCTGTATTTTCCAATATAGCTGCCAATTATCTTACAGATCCTTTTGGACATTTTCACGTTGTCTAGACAAAAATGTGAAATCATGTATATATTCATAGAAGCTTAAATAAATGTACTTAGAAATTCGAGTGTTAGAGTTAAAAAATAAACAAAAAATCAGAAACCGTATTAAAAAATACTGGGACCTAGTCACTAACTAGGTCCTGAAAGATAAGTTACATTTTTAACTAAGTATCGGTTTTACCCTTCTGCAAATAAGCACTGTGAATTAAATTGGTTTTAGTACCCTTTCTAGCTTAATATTTATGTTTTTTGTTGTCTCTATCAAATCATCTCGTTCATCCACAACCTCTTCCTGTTATTTTCTAAACAAGGAGGAAATCAAGACCTAGGAAGTTGAAGTTATCTGTCTAAAGAATATACATAAACTTCCTTGTTTGAATCTGTCCGTCTTTCAAAGTGTTAAATTTATGAGATTATGTATCTCCTAGTTTATCAGAAAGAAGCTGGTAAAAAAAAAAAAATAGATGATTGGTCCTTAAATACTGAAAGATAAGCATTGATCACAGAACTAAATAAAGTGGAATGGAATGTGAAAGTCGCCTTCAGGCATGGAGTAGTGTATGCCGGAGCTGTCATCAGTGCCTGGTGTCATCTCCCTGTAAGCCATCCTCTAGACTACCTCAGGATGTACCCCTTTCAGTGCAATTCGTGTTTGAAATGTTTTATTATTTATTAAGAGCCACTTAATGTGTTTTTTATAGCTCTCTCAGCCTAGAGGACTGAACCCCCCCAAATTAGATCTCTGAAGTGATGCCACCAAGCTGAACCCATTTAATTTTGTCTGGTTCTATTCATTTGCATAATGAATATTGAGCTCATTTACAGCTCTATGAGAACCTTCATATTAGCTGTTGGCAAAATAAAACCCTTTCTATAACCAGAATTTTCTAAGTAGCATTCACCCAAAATTACTTGGGAAAATATAAAAATTGTGAATTGAATTAACGATAAAGTTGTCTGTATAATTTCAAACTTAAACAAAAATTCAGAAATAAAAAGTATAGTTTGTTATTTGGTATAATTTAGTAATAAAGTAAAATGGATGGGAATCAGGGAAGATGATTGATTAAAAAATGTGTTCCTCATTTGCACTTTTTGTCAGCCTCCTGCTTGTTGCTCTAACTCCTAAAATAACAGGGATGGCTGTAGTTGCCTAGTGGAGAGCCAGACATACCAGCAAACACACTCATATAAACAAACAGAAGGCACAGATATAATTTAACGTTTATATATATTAAGGCATCAAAGAACTGCAGAAGCAACATAATGTTGAGTTAAAGAAGCCAAATGCAAATGACCATATCCTTAATGATTCGATTTTTTGCCATGCTGAATGGGCAAAAACATGGCGATAGAATTCAGAATAGAGATATATTAGTTATGTAGCACTGCAAAACAAATTGTCACAGATTTAGAGCCTTTAAACAACACTTTTATTATTTCATGATTTCTGTGGGTTAGGAGGCCAGACATAACTTAGTGACGTCCTCTGCTTAGGGTCTCACAAGCAGAAAGCATCTGTTCAGTTGCTTTGTCATCTGGAGGTTTGGCTAAGAATCTGCTTCCAGATGTATTCAGGTTGTTGGCAGAATTTATGACTTTGGGATTGCAGGAATAAGAGACCTTGCTTCTTGATGGCTGTTAACCGGAAGCTGTCCTCAGGTCCTAGAGGCTTTCCTGCAGTTCCTAGAGGCTGCCTTCAATTCTTTGCCATGTGAGTTTTCCCAGTATGGTCATTTAATCAAGCCAACAGTAAGAGTTTTAACAAACAATTTGCTAGCAAGATGAAGTCATATATATCATAAACTAAGCATAGAGTAACATCTCATCATCTTTACCATATTCTTTTGGCTAGAAGAAAGGCAGGAGTCTTATCCATACTTAATAGGATGGAATTACTCAAAGGCATGAACACAAGAAGGTAGAGTTCATGGTGGGGAACAGAGGAGAGCACTCTAAAGTCTGTCCACTAGGTATATACACAAAGGCATATAGCAGAAATTACTGGAATGGGACACAAGAGAGGGAGCATTGATACTGGGAATATTGTGTTTCTTAATCTTCTTGGTGGTTATGGAACGACGGTCACTTCATAATAATTTAGCAAGCTGTGCATTTATGACTTTTGGTCTTTAAGCATGCTATGTTTTGATTAAAATTAATTTTAAATAAAAGAAATATAAGTATATACACATATATATTTTTAATATATATTTTGTATTTACTATGTCTACATAATGTAAATGCAAAAAATAAATAGGCTTTATTAATATAATGTTTTACTCAATACTAACTTCATTTAGTTAAAGGAAAAAGAATATCTTGATATTCTGAAAGATACAATCTGTAGCAATATATAGTCTTTACCTTCTTGTACCAAAACTCATAGCAGCAAAATATATAAAGGGAGGTATTTATGTGTCTTTTACAGAACTGAATAAATCCAATAGGGAAAAATCAAACAAAAACTTGGATAATACAGCCAAGTATTCCCACAGACATCATATTATGTACATATTCATTTGTTAAATTGATGGAATATATACAGAAAAATCCACTAATACAATTAGCAACAAAGGAAATCTAAACTTCCAAATATTAGGTACTTTACAACCTAAATTCTTCAATTGTAGATTAATCAGACACATGACAAAAATAAAGAAATAAACATGCAACCTCAAAATATCAATAAAAGAAAACAAAAATTTTACTCCTTGAAAATTAGGAAACAATATTATCAATATTTCCTAATCCAAGTGATATTAAACCCACTATAAATTATCTAGAAATTAATAAAAGTAACAAATCGTAGCTTTGTTACATGAGCTTAAGCTAAAGCTAGACTCAGAGGACTATTTGTACCTCTTCTTAATGCTTTTTAAATTATAAAAGGATTGAATCTTGTGAATGAATTTCTCTCTAAGAAACTAGTAAAATAAAACTAAAAATAAACCAAAACAATTGAAAAGAATAATTTAATAAAGACAAAAATAGGAACTGATGAAATAAGAAAGTGGAAAGATCACATCTAATTCAACAAATATTCTTTAAAATACTGGTTGGTTTGATTAAAGAAATAGAGAAAAAAACAAACACGCAAAATTAAGAATTAAAATTTTTACCCTGATTTATGTAAAAATTATAGAAAAGTATAAGATAATATTCTATATAACTTTCAGAATATATTTAAACTGTAAGAAAAATAGGTGATTTTGTAACAAAATATAAATAGCACTTTGAAGTTTATAAAAATCCAAAGACAAATAATCATAGGAAAATTCTCAAAGTGAGTTAAATAATTACAACTTAAAAAGTGTGAAAGTCTGATGGGTTTAGGAATTATAGGATCCTCAAGAGTTGCAATAGAATTAAATCTAAAGGCGGTTTATAATTCTAATAATCTCATACCAAAGAAAAACCCAGAAATTTTTCCAATTAATTTTACAGGTTAACATAAATTGTCTTTCTCAAACCTAAAAATATATAGTACAAAAACTATAGACTAAATTCATTTATGAATAGAGGTGTGGAAATTCTAAATCATAATCAATAAATCATATGTTAAAAGAATAGGATACCATGAGTGAATTGGAATTACTCTAGGAATGCTAGAATTGTTCATTGTTAGTTAATCTATAAACGTGAACAATGTCTTCAAAGTAAAGTAAGAACCACAACCACAACATATTAAATAAGAAGTCTATCAGTAAGTTATAGGCAAACAAAAATTTATGTTAAGTAAAAATCAATGTAAGTAAAATAGAAATAGTAAGAAACTACCTATACATGATCTTATTTATTTACCCCAAACTAAGAGCAAATGTCATCTTAAAAAGTGAAACGTTATGGGGTTGGCTGTTAGTTCAGCTGGTTAGAGCATGGTATTTTAACACTAAGATCAAAAGTTCAGATCCCCATACTGGCCAGCTGCCAAAAAAAGTATATAAATAAAAAGTGAAATGTTGAAGCTATTCTCATTAAAATCTGGATAAGAAAAGGGATGATTGTTATCACTACTGTTAATCAGAAGTTTAGCTGATGTTTTTCTACTTAATATAATATAATTTAAAATAGTTCATAACATGAGAAAAAAAAATTAACTTAAAATATAGATGGCATGCCTGCATTTTTAAAATACCCAAGTGAACCTACTATATAGAAATTAATAAGTTAAATTGATGTTTGATTATAAAATAAATCTGTAAGTTCCAATAGTTTTCTTTAGTCAAACAATAAGAAGTCAAGAATGGAAATAGAAAAAAATCATTTGTAGCAATGACCAAAAACCTAAAAATACCTAGAAATAAATTTAATAAAAAATACATAATATCTAATATAAAGAAATCTATAAAATGTTATAGAAGAGCATAACACAAGATTTTGGTAAATGGAGTAACAGACCATTTCACTGGATGGTATGAATTAACAACATAAAAATGACATTTCCTTCTAAATATGCATATGTAATTTGATATCTTTAGATATACTCTTTTAAATACACTTTGAATCAGATTACCAGCTGACCTTTTCCCGGGAGGGAGAAGAAAATACCAGGCCAATTTCAATTTCACATAGAAAAATGATATATGAAAATAATTAAGAAAAGAAACAAAATGACAGACATTAGTGATAAAGCACTTGTATCTATGTCACATTAGAACTTTCTAGAAAGTTCCTTTAATGTTAATGCTGTGTCAATAGAAAAGGGATAGGCAAGTGGATAAGCAGAACAGAATAAAGAGTTCAGAGAGAAATTTTATTTTATAGAGGAATTTAATATACACAAAAGATGGCAATTGAATTTAGTGGGAAAAAGTTGGACTATTTAATTAATCATTTAAGGATAATTGGATACTTTCCATTTATCCTCTATATCACTGCTGTAAGTCACATAATGTAACTCCAAACTAGTAGCTACATTTAGAAAGTAAAAAGAGAATGAAATTAATTTTAATATATTTCATTTAAGTCAATATATTACCATTTTCATATGCAAAGGATATAAACAATTATTAATAATATTTATATTATTTTTTCCTATGAATTCTCTGAAATTTAGTATCTATTTTACACTTACAGAACATCTCAATTTAGACTAGCTGCATTTCAAATGCCCAGTAGCCACATGCACCTAATTGTTGCCGTATTGGATATTCTCTTCATACTTCACCATTGAGTGAGACCAATGCTGTGCACTGCATTGATCAGGCCCCTTGTTAAACGGTTTCTTGTTGAGTTCAGCCAAAAAGAGGCACCAAAAAGATCAACTTAGAGAGTAAAAGGAGAGTTGGGTTGTCCATTTACTCCTCCATATACCTGCTGGGCTATGAGTTGTTCTTTTTACTCTTCTGAAGGAAATAACTTGTTAGGTGCGCTTTTCCTGTAAAATTCTGGTAACCATGCTGTCTTCCTTCCCCTCCTACAATTCCAAGTCTAAGGAAAGAAAAGAGTGTCTCACTATCTGTCGTTTTCCTTCAACCTTGTCCTCATCTTTAGAGATAATCCCTTTATTAAGTAATCTAGACAAAATGTTAATTCCTTTAATATACGAAAAATTATATATTTTTTTAAAAATAAATAACTTAATAGAAAAAAACAAACAATAAATTTGAGTAGGAAATGCAAATTTCGAATAAGGATATGAAACGACATTCAATTTCACTAGTAGATGGATAATCACAAATTAAAACAATAATGCACCATTTTTTTTCTCCATTGGCAAAATGGAAAAGATTGATTTCAGTCGGTTTTGAAAAAAGAAGAAAACAGGCACCCTCATAGACTACTGATGTGAGTGTAACTTTCCACAACCACTATTCTTTAAGGATAGTAAATGAAAAATCTTAAAAGCAAAGTATGCCTCACTGTGCTTCTGGAATTTCAAAATTAGTCACCTCTTATAATGACATAAAAGTATCAGTATCTAAGAATATTTATATTTGTAATACTTTAACACTGCACTGTGACAGCAAATAAGAAATACATATATGTCAATCGTAGGGAAAATGTTTGAAGGGATTTTACTCATTCATTTTATGAAAGCACATTCAGCTAATAAAAATAAGTTGTGTCTACATGTACCGACCTGGTAAGATGGCCATGATATTGCTAACCAGGAGAAAATGTACAGAAGAATATATATTATATAATCTTATTTTATCAAAAAAAAATAAGAAAAATAAAGGAGAAGACACATGCATTTGTACATATATAGGAAACCATTATGGATGGATAGGTACTAAATAATGTTAATTATATCAATATGTTGGGATTGAAGATGGAGAAGGGAAGGTATTACAGCGTTCCATAGAGAAAAGCACATAGTAATTGATTCATTGCAAAGAATGAATATTTTGAAATAAGAATAAAGAACAAAAAAGGAAAATTTTGCAAGACATTGTTTAATCTTTAAAAAAATGTACAGCTATTCTTTTTTAACATCTCAATGTCAGATTCTGGGTATAATTTATATACCTGAAACTTGCAAAAAGAGAAGTTTCTCACTCATACAAAACCAGCTTTCTGTAAGACTGACTTTGTCAGCATTGACATCAGTTACCAATCTAGCTTCTTCTGATCATTGTGTACTTACGGATTCATTAACTGAGATAATTATTTTAAGAACCTAATTGACAGTTTTGGCACTAGATCTGTCCAAGTTTAATTCAGAAAAAAAACCAAAAAATCCTGAATTGGGAATTGTGCTTCCTCTGGGTCCTCAAGAAATTGCTGTCCACATGACGAATACATAGTTTGTCAGTTAATTTTATGCATCTCAGTCTAAAACAGTTATGCAGCAACAGAGGAAGGTGAATAAAATCTTTATGTCACAAGTTATCAGAATTTTTAATGTTTAATAATCCCTCTCATTTTTTTTCTATTCTTGAGAGAATATTTTACTATTTTATTGTAAGAGATTATTTCTTTGTTAATTAGTTGTGTCTGTATATATATCTTCATCTAATTTTATAGTATTAATATAGAGATTTTATGGGAGCAAGATTTAAAAATGACAAATTCCTGCTATTTCAAAATAAATGTCTTTCTACAAATGGCCAACAGGTATATGAAAATGTGCTCAGCATCACTAATCATCAGGAAAATGCAAATCAATATCACAATGAAAAATCACCTCACACCTGTTATTATATTGTTTATATATTATCAAGAGGACAGGAGATAATAAGTGCTGGGAAGACGTGGAGAAAAGGGAACCCCTGCACATGGTTAGTGGGAATGTAAATTGGTGTAGCCATTATGGAAAATTGTATGGAGTTTCCTCAGAAAAGTAAAAATAGAATTATTATATGATCCAGCATTCCCACTTCTGGGTATATATATCCAAAAGAAATAAGATCACTATCTGGAAGTAATATCTGCACTCTCATGTTCACTCCAGTATTATTCACAGTAGTGGAAATAACTTGTGTTCATCCATGGTTGAGCAGAGAAATATATACATATTCTTAAAATTATGTATAATACACACATACACAATCAAATATTTTTCAGCCTCAGAAAAGAAGAGAATCCTGTGACTATGACAACATGGATGAATCTGGAGGATATTATACCAACTGAAATAAGGCAGACACAGAAGGACAATTACTGTATTTTCTCACTTATATGTGGAATTTTCAAAAGTTGAGCTCATTAACAGAGAGTTGAAGAGTGGTTACCAGGGATGGGGTGTCGGGTAGGGTAATGGTGAGATGTTGATGAAAGGGCACAAAAGTTAGTTTTAAAATAAATAAGTTCTGAAGATCTAAAATACAGCATGGTGACTATAGCTAAGAAAAATATATTGTATACATGAAATTTGCTAAGAAAGTAGATCTTACGTGTATTCAACACACAAAAAAATGAAGATAACTGTGCGAGGTGATGGGTATGTTAATTAGCCTGATTGTGGTAATCATTTCACAATGTTTACATATAACAAAACTTCATGTTGTGCAATTTAAATATATATAATTTTTATTTGTCACTTATACCTCAGTAAAGCTGGGGGGTGGGGGGGGGGAGGGGGAAAAGATGCACCCATGTGGAATCCAAAAGGAAAAAGAATAAAATAAAGTCTTTCAGGGGCTGGCTGGTTAAGTCCGTTGGTTAGAGCACAGCCTTATAACATCAAGATCAAGGGTTCAGATCCCCCCAAATTAAATAAATAAATAAATAAATAAATAAATAAATAAATAAATAAATAAATAAATAAATAACAACAATAATAAAGACTTTCAAAATAACAAACAAAAACAAATAAATAAATAAAAACAGTCAAAACAAAATGCCTTGCCAAACAAAACTCATCGTCTGTATTAATCAGGGCTGTCCAGAGAAACACAACCCATAAATATTGTGCATGGAGAGAGAGAGAGAAAGAGAGAGAGGAGATTGATTTATTATGCAACTTGGAGAAGCCAGTGGTGTACTATAACCCATGTCTGAAGGCCCGAGAAGCTGGAAAGCAGATGGAAACACCCCACCTCACTCTGAAGGTGTGAGTCCCAGGGGTTGGGGACACAGGCATAAGACTAGAGGCCAAAGCCCCAAGACCCAGGAGCTCCAATGTCTAAGGGTAGGTAAAAATGGATACTTCAGAAAAGAGAGGGAGAGAGAATTCACCCCTGTTCCCCCTTTTTGTTCAGTGTGGGTCCTCCATGGATTGGATAATGTCCACCCATACTAGTAAGGGTGAATTTTCTCAGCCTAATGATTTAAATGTTAATATCTTCTGGAAACATCTTCACAGACATACCCAGAAATAATGTTTTATCAGCTATCTGGGCATCCCTTAGCCCAGTCAGTTGACACATAAAATTAACCATCACATCCTCTAAATGCAAAATCAGAAAATAACAGGCCCATAGTAAGCAGTTTGTACTAGCTAGTATCTGGGAGATTACTAAGCTTATCTAAGTTTATTTCTCTAGGAATCCATAAAAAATATTGGTAGTTAACATCATGTCACCTTACTCCTGCCATGTTCACTGCCTGGTAAATACTATCCAATCTCAAACATACCAAATATTTTTTTTTATGTGCAGTCCTAGTTCAAATTCCACCCCTTTCCCAATGATTTTCTTGGTGACAGTTATTGTAAATTCAATTTATTATTGCTTATCTAATAAGTCATGTATTTTTGATAATGGTGTACATGTTTTAATACCTTTAATTCATTATAAACTCCCAATGGCAGTTAGTAGTATTTTGTACAAATTAGTCACTCAATATATTTTTAAAGAAGAAAAATGTTGAATATGAAAATATTTTCTATCATTTTTACACCATGTTAATGTAATTTTTAAAAAATATTTCAATATAGATGTTTTGAGTAATTGCACGTACAGTTCAAATTTCATAACAGAAACTAGTAAATAGGAGTCAGAGAGTTAGAAAAGAGAAGATAGACCTCTGATTCTATATCTACTTTATATTTTGGAGACCAGAGAATATTGGAATCAGGAGATTTATAGAACATTAGCCCTCTGGTTTTGTTATATTTTATGTTCTAGATGGTAGAATGTATATTTTGGGTATTCATACAATATACAGAAGATTAATCAAAAGAGCAAAACATGTAAGTGTCTTCTTTAATCGTAATTTTAACTCTCCTTCCTCTACCTCCAAAGATTTGCATAAAATATTTTCCCACATAGGCAGTACTTTTTCTTTGAAATGCATATTCCTAGAGTGGACCAATTCATTCTAGGACAGGCATTTCTAAAATGTTTAGCATATGCTAAAAGTTCACCTATTACAAATTTGTAGTATGCATTCAAAACCCCTAATAATTTTAGATAAACACAGAGAGAATCCAAATGGAAATATTTATTTACCTTAGGGAAATGAAGCTTGGAAGGCTGGTATCAGCTTTCATTTGATAACATAAACCTGGCTTATTCCTGCCTCTGACCATTCACACATATATTTCCATGCAGATGTTCCTCTCCTTCACTCCTGTTCATTAATCTATATTCAGTGGTTACTTTAATTTCCATCTCAAAACTAGTTTTCTCCGCTACCATCCAAGATTTTCCTACTCAAATAATATCTTTACCTAGATTCCTATTTAGTACATATCTAATCATTGCAATGTAATACTCATATATATGTTTTAATTTGTTAGTACATTATTTGCCATTATTCTCAGATTGGATTTTGTCTTTTTTTACTTGGAGTATAAGCTTCTTAATATCCGAAACTTTATCCCATCAGGGTTCTACTTACTTAAATTTGATTGATTTTCAATCAAATAATAGGAATCATGAGGGGTGAGACAACAGTATAAAATTTGGGGGAGGTGAGGACTTCCCTAGAGGATTTTGGTAACTTCTCTCTTAACCCAGTTGAAAATCACTGTTCCACGAGTATTTGTTGGTGGCAACATGGATAACTGACTTCTATTATGACTACATCAATCTGATATTCTAAGAGTAAGTTTGGTGTGTTTTCTGCATACTTTGATATGTTCAGATGACACTTATAATACATAATCTATTTACAAGGTACTAATTAAGAAAACTTGATAAAGTGCCAAGTATTCAGGGCCAAGTAATTAGGATGATGAGGGCACTCAAAATAGTTTTGCAATCGAAAAGAAACCTGGGTGTTGATTTAAAAAAGAGAAGATTTGGTGGGGTGTGAGGAAAATGGAGACAGACTGGTCAGGCTCCCTCACTTCATATCTGCTGAGCATAGCTCAGCCTGTCTGTTATAAATATACTAATTGCACATGTGCACCCAGGTTTTCCTTGGTTATCTGCCTCTAGTATATGTGGAGGAGTGTAGGAATGTTAGGATTGAGAAAGACCAGGGAATTTACACAGGGTAAAAGCCCTAAGTGTAGATAAGAGACTTGAGGCAGAACAGAGATTGTTCAAAGGGCATAAGTCCTTAGCGTAACAAAGATCTTCAAGTATATTCTGCTAGATTAGATAAGAACATTAAGGTCATTTCTTATCCAGCTTTACTCCCTTTCTTTTGTTTCTTTAACATTTTCCAGAGATTGCCCCATAGTCAATTTCTTTTCATTCCTTTGATAAATGATTAAGTTGTTTTTTCTCTTATATTTCCTTGCCTTTACAATAAAAGCTGAAATGAATACTGACTCAGGGCTGTGTCTTGTTTCTCCCTTCTAGAGGGACTGCAGTCCCTACGGGCTTCTCATTGCTTTTAATATTTGGACTCTGAGCAATCTTTCCGTCTCCATCACACAGTGAGAAGTGACAAGTATAAAAGACAATGGCTCTGATCCACTGAAGGCTGTGGGTTGAGACTGCATCTGAATAAAGCATGCCAACCTTGCCAGCAGGTCCCAGGATCTTTTTCCAGTTACCTAGCTCATGACCTGAATATGAGGGGTCTGTGACCCAGTCTGCACAGAATGGGTTTGAAGGGTCTGTGACCCAGCCTGACATGGAGGGACATCAAATGTACTTTTGTAAAGCTACAGTAATAGCTACACAACTATGCCAGTTGTCAGGTTGAGGCAGTAGCTATGCCATTTGTATTGTCAGGGCTAGGGCTCAGACCCTTCAAACCCATTGTACAGACTGGGTCACCAGACCCCTCACATGCAGGTCCATGCTAGGTAATTGGGAAAGATCCCGGGAAACATTGGCAGATGACACGAGCTCAGTCCTCAGCAATAGCAGCAGCAGCTTACAGGTCCAGCGGCTTACAGGTCTGGAAGTAGCAGTGGCTTTACAGAGGGTCCCTTGCAGCAACAGCCTCCAGCAGCAGTAGCGGCTTCCCCATGGCCCCCCTGGGGGCATCCCAGGGGTGGGGGTGCCATGGATCAGAGCCACTCATCCTTGATACTTAAGTCCATAACTCAGGACACCTGGGTGCACATGCACAATTACATTAGACAATAACCAAGGAACATCTGAGTGCATATGCATATTTACATCAAGTGCTTGGCAAGATTCTAAATATCTGAGGGGCCCTAACCATTTTTCTATATTTTCCCAATTTACCTTCAAATGTTTAAATATTATTACGTGGTGGAGGAAGTCAGGCATATTGGGTGATAGTAAAATATAACTTGTTATACATAGGGAATTTCTAATAATCATCTTTTAAGTTTGAATGAATTGTCATTGAAGTAGGCAAATTTCTAATCTCTGGAAGTTTGAAATCAGGTTGGGCCATCTTTCATCAAAGGCATTGTTCTCTCCCAATTTTTCCATTGGATGTGTGAAATGCCCTAATACCAGGATTTCCTGTGTTTCAAAGAAGAGGTAAATATACTCAAACCTGCTTAACTTATGAAGAAAGTTACCAGTTATACAGTCAGGCAGTAGGACAGGTTTCAGGAACAGCTAAGACCCAGAGCTTCACGTACCTCTGCCACCAGGGGTATAGTTTCATTACGCAGGTCAGCTTGACTCATGTTGGCTGCAAGTTGGCACCAGTCTTGAGTTACATGCACTCTGTTTCATACTTAGACAAGAGAAATATTTGTTTCAATAAATTGAACCACATTTGGCCTCATACCAATCACTGATTGTTCTGATAGTGTGAGTCTGGGTTATAAGCCCATCCCTGACTCATAGACTGTGGGAAATAGACTGGGAGCATGTTGATAAATTTGACATATACCTGAGAAAGGGTTTTCATTTTTAACATCATTAGACTCACCTTTATTACTTGTTAAACCTGGTTACTGAGCCCCACCCCCAGAGTTTCTGATTCAGTAGGTCTGGGGTCCAATAATTTATATATTTTTCTTTTATTGTATATATTTATCATATACATCATGATGTTTTGAAATATGTATACATCATGGAATGGCTAAATTAAACTAATTATGTATATTACCTCAGATAAAAATTTGTATTATTAACTTCTCCCAGGTAATGACAATGATGTTAGAACAAGGGCCAGACTTTGAGAACCACTGCCCAGGCTTCATCTCAATTAAATTAGAGTCTCTGAAGATGGAATCCAGGCAATTGTGTTTTTTTTTTTTTTTAATGTGCATATAAAGCTCCTGGAGATCTTCTACGCTTCTGATTCAGGTATGGGGAGAGTCTTGATATTATGAATGTCTTTTTCTTTTTCTTTATTTATGTTTCTTATTGGTTATGCATATTCATGAGATACAAAGCTGATTGTCACCGCTCATGCCCACGATGTGGGGGGCAGATTCATACTGGCTGTGTATCCATTATGACAAATTGCATTTGTACCCTGTGTCCCCCACCTAATTTTCCCCAACCTCCCTCCCCCTCCTTCCTTCCCCTCCACCTCTCATCTTCCCCTCCACTCCACTTTGTAGCCCATAGAATGTTCTCTCCTTCTGCAAGTCCAATGCACCACTGTGGTCTTTCTTTCCTTCCTTCTTTCTCTCTTAGCTCCCACATATGAGAGAGTACATGTGGTATTTATCCCTCTGTGCTTTGCTTATTTCCCTTGACATAAGTTTCTCCAAGCTATCCATGTTGTTGCAAATGGGAGTATTTCATCCTTTTTTATAGCAGAGTAATATTCCATGGTGTATGTATACCACAGTTTCCTTATCCAATCATCCATCAGTGGACGTTTAGGTTGGTTCCATTTCTTGGCTATTGTAAACAGAGCTGTGACGAACAGGGGAGTACAGGTATCCCTTCAACATGATGATTTATATTCCTCAGTATATACCCAGAGGTGGGATTGCTGCATCATATGGAAGATCTATCTCTATTTGTCTGAAAAACTTCCATACTGTTTTCCATAGTGCTTGTACTAATTTACATTTCCACCGACAGTGTAGGAGTGTTCCCTTTTCTCCGCACCCTTGCCAGCATTTGTCATTCACTATCTTTTTGATTATAAGTAGTCTAACTGGGCTGAGGTGGTATCTTAATGTAGTTTTAATTTGCATTTCTCTGATGGCTAATGGTGTTGAGCATTTTTTCATGTACTTCTTGGCCATTTGTATGTCTTCCTTTGAAAAATGTCTATTCAGCTCCTTTCCCCATTTTTTAGTTGGGTTATTTGGTTTTTTTACTTTATAATTGCTGAGTTCCTTGTATATTCAGGATCTGAATCCCTTGTAGGATGCATAGTTAGCAAAAATTTTCACCCACTTTGTATGTTGTCATTTCATACTGTTCATTGTTTCCTTTGCTGTGCAGAAGCTTTTTAGTTTGATATAGTCCCATTTGTTTATTTTTTATTTTGCTGCTTGTGCTTTCGAGCTCCTGTTTATAAGGTCTGTGCTCAGACCTAGTTTCTAGAGTATTTCACCTATATTTTGCCTTATTAATTTTACAGTTTTGGGTCTTATACTTAAGTCTTTAATCCATTTTCAGTTGATTTTAGTGTATTGTGAGAGATGAGAGATGCATATCTAGTTTCATTCTTCTGCATATGGATATCCAGTTTACCCAGCACCACTTGTTGAAAAGGCAGTCTTTTCCCCAACATAGATTTTTGTTGCCTTTGTCTGATATCAGATGGCTATAACCCTGAGGGCTGATTTATGGGTTCTCAATTCTACTCCACTAGTCTGAATTAATTATCCAGCAAGGCTCTCCTTCAGAAATGAGGGAGAAATAGTGTATTTCTCAGACAAACAAAAGTTGTGGGAATTCACCTCCACCCAACCAGCCCTGCAAGAAATTCTTAAGGGAGTCATTCATCTGGAATCTGAACAATGGTGACCACTATCATAAATACACAAGAAAGAGCAAAACCCACCATTAAAATAAAAATGCCAGCAAGAAAGAAAAAAAGCTTAATCATCCCACCTAAAATCTCCAGCTAACATTGAAGAAAAGAAATAAAGGGGGAAATAATGATTAAAAGATATTTAAACAGTCTAAAACAGAAGCAATAAATGACAGGAATTAAGCAACAGGTGTCAATAACTACCCTAAATGTGAATGGACTAAACTCCACAGTCAAAAGACACAGGCTGACTGATTGAATTAAAAAGCTATGTTGTCTTTAAGAAGCCCACCTCACCTATAGAGACACACACAGACTAAAAGAGAAGGGATGGGAGGCCCGAGACCCATGGCAACCATGTGCCCTGAGGTGCAAGTGCAACTGAGTAGGTAGGCCTCGCCCCTGCAAGACCCTATCCTCAGCCCAGGTGAGTGGTTGTTGACCAGATAGGGACCCCCTAAGAGGCCCGAAACCTGTGGCCACCACATGTCATGAGGCACCAGCGCAACTAAGCAGGTAGGCCTCGCTGCCACCAGAACCTCCCCCAGCCCAGGCAAGTGGGCACTAACCAGAGAGGCCTGAACCTTCAACCCACAGGCACTGAGGCAGCCATGCCAAACTGGCAGTCACAGCAGGATCCTAGCCAGACAATAGTGTCTATTCAGTGGACCATGAAATCCCTTGCCACAATGACTAAACACCAAAGGAAAGATACCAGAAATATGAAAAATCAAGAAAGTACACCACCAAAGGGTAATAACTCTCAAGCCCTTGATCCTATAGAACAAGAAGCCCTTGAAATGTCTGACAAGGAATTTCGAGTGATAATTCTAAGGAAACTAAATGAGATACAAGAAAACTCAGCTGGATAACATGATGAAATGAGGAAAAGTATACAGGACCTGAAAGAAGAAACATACAAGGAAATCAATGTCCTGAAAAAGAATGTAGCAGAAATTGATGAGCGGAAGAATTCATTCAATGAAATAAAAAACACCGCAGAGATTTTAACCAGCAGGCTTGCAGAAGCAGAAGAGAGAACTTCTGAACTTGAAGATGGGCTGTTTGAAATAACACAGGCAGACAAAATAAATAAATAAATAAATAAAAGAAAGAAAAGAAAAAAGAATTAAAAACATTGAAGAAAATCTAAGAGAGATATCAGACAACCTTAAGCACTCAAATATTCAAGTCAGGGGTGTTCCGGAAGGGGAGGGAAAAAGAGATTCCATTGAAAACATATTCAACAAAAGAGTGGCAGAAAACTTCCCAGGTATAGGAAAAGACACAGATCTTCAGATTCAGGAAGCTCAAAGATACCCAAATGTATTCAATCCAAAAAGGTCTTCTCTAAGACATGTTATAGTCAAATTGGCAAAACTCAAAGACAAAGAGAGAATCTTAAAAGCTGCAAGAGGGAAGCATCAAATCACCTATAAAAGAGCCCCAATCAGGCTAACATCAGACTTTTCATCACAAACCCTAAAAGCCAGAAAGGAATGGGATGATATATTGAAAATACTAAAAGACAGAGACTGCCAGCCAATCATACTCTACCCCACAAGGCTATCCTTCCAAAATGAAGGGCAAATAGTATATTTCTCAGACCAATAAAAGCCACAGGAGTTCACTACCACATGACCACCCTTACAAGAAATTCTCAAGTTCGGTACCTGAAAAATAACTACCAGTGCCATAAAAACTCAAGAAAAATCAAAACCCACTAGTACAATAAAAATGCTAACAATGAAGAGGAAAAAAAATGTCAACCCAAGAAACCAACAAATACAGAAGACAAACAGTAAATCAGAAAGAAAGGAATAAAAGACACTTCAGACATCCAAACAAAAATCAATAAAATGCTAGGAGTAAATCAACACTTTTCAATAATAACTGTTAATATAAGAGGATTAAATTCCCCACTCAGAAGACACAGACTGACTGAGTGCATTAAAAAGGAGGAGCCAACTATATGCTGCCTTCAAGAGACTCACCTCACCTATAAAGACACAAATAGACTCAGAGTGAAAGGATGGAAAAAGATATACCATGTGAATGAAAATGAAGAACGAGCTGGGGTAGTTATTCTTATATCTGATAAAATAGACTTTAAACTAAAAAACACAAAAAGAGATAAAGAGGGCTACTACATGATGATAAAATGATTGATCCATCAGGAAGACATAACAATTATAAATATATATGCACCCAATGTTGGAGCAGCCAGATTTATAAGGCAAAATCTATTAGACCTAAAGAAGGAAATAGACACTAATACCATAATAGGAGGGGACCTGAACACCACACTGTCAATACTGGACCGATCATCTAGGCGAAGAATCAGCAGAGAAACACAAGATCTAAACAACACCCTAGACTAATTGGACTTGGCATATAAATACAGAACATTCAATCCAACAACCTCAGAATATTCATTCTTCTCATCAGCACATGGATCATTCTCCAGGATAGATCACATGTTAGGTCACAAATCAAGTTTCAACAAATTCAAAATAATTGGAATTATCGCATGTATTTTTTCAGATCACAATGGATTAAAATTAGAAATCAATAACAAACAAAATTCTGGAAACTATATAAACAAATGGAAATTAAATAGCATTCTACTTAATTACCTATGGGTCCAAGAAGAAATCAAACAGGAAACCAAAAAATTTATTGAAACTAATGAAAACAATGATACATCATACCAAAATCTGTGGGATACTGCAAAAGCAGTACTAAGGGGAAATTTATTGCATTAAATGCTTACTTCAGATGAATGGAAAGATGACAAGTAAACAACCTAATACTTCATCTTAACAAACTAGAAAAACAAGAACAATCCAAACCCAAAGTTAGCAGATGGAAAGAAATCATTAAGATCAGAGCAGAACTTAATGAAATTGAAACCCAACAAAGGGTACAAAAGATCAATGAATCAAAATGTTGGTTTTTTGAAAAGATGAATAAAATTGAAAAACCATTAGCACAACTAACAAGAAAAAGAAGAGAGAAGATCCACATAACAAAAATTAGAAATGAAAAAGGTGATATTACAACTGATACCTCTGAAATACAAGAAATTATTAGTGACTACTATAAACAACTATATGCCAACAAATTTGAAAATCTGGAGAAAATGGATAAATTTCTGGACAAACACAAACTACAAAAGCCAAGCCAAGGTGATGTAGAAAATCTGAACAGACCAATAACAATAAAAGAGATTGAAGCTGTTATCAGAAGGCTCCCAACAAAGAAAAGCCCAGGACCAAATGAGTTCACAGCAGAATTCTACCTAACATTCAGAGAGGAATTGACACCAATGCTCTACAAACTATTCCAAAAGATTGAAACAGAGGCAATTCTACCAAACTCATTCTATGAAGCAAACATCACCCTGATACGAAAACCAGGTAAACATACAAAAAAAAAAAAAAAGAAAAAAGAAAAAAGAAAACCACAGGCCAATATCCTTGATGAATACAGATGCAAAAATCCTCAGTAAAATACTAGCTAACAGAATACAGCAACATATATGCAAAATTCTACACCATGGTCAAGTGGGATTCATCCCAGGGATGCAAGGTTGGTTCAGCATATGCAAATCAATTAATGTGATACACCGTATCGATAAAATAAAACACAAGGACCATATGATCATCTCTCTATAGATGCTGAAAAAGCATTTGACAAAATTCAACACTTGTTCATGATAAAGATTCTCTACAAGTTAGGTATAGATGGAAAGTATCTCAACATAATTAAAGCCATATATGATAAACCTATTCCCAATATCATCAGCTTTTCCCTTAAGAACAGGTACTAGACAAGGATGCCCACTCTCACCACTCCTATTCAACATAGTGTTGGAAGTACTAGATAGAGCAGTGAGAGAAGAGAAGGAAATAAAGGGCATCCAGATTGGAAAAGACAAAGTCAAACTGTGCCTGTTTGCAGATGACATGATCCTATATATTGGTAAGCCTAAAGCCTCTACAAAAAAACTCTTAGAGTTGATAAATGATCAGCAAAGTTGCAGGATATAAAATCAACACACAAAAATCAATAGCATTTCTATTCACCAATAGTGTACATGCAGAAAGAGAAATGAAGAAAGCTAGCCCATTTACAATAGCCACCAAAAAAACAAAATACTTAGGAATACAGTTAACCAAGGATGTGAAAAATCTCTATAATGAGAACCACAAACCCCTGCTGAGAGAAATTAAAGAGGACACAAGAAGATAGAAATATATCCCATGATCTTGGATTAGATGAATCAACATTGTGAAAATGTCCATACTACCAAAAGTGATACACAAATTCAATGCAATCTCCATCAAAATTCCAATGACATTTTTCTCAGAAGTGTAAAAAACTATCCAGACATTGATATGGAATAACAAAGGACCATGCATAGCCAAAGCAATTCTGAGCAAAAAAAAAAAATAAGCCTGAAGGCATAATACTTCCTGACTTTAAACTACACTAAAAAGCTATAATAACCAAAACATCATGGTACTGGCATAAAACAGACACACTGATCTGTGGAATAGAATAGAAAATCCAGAAAGCAACCCACACACCTACAGCCATCTGATCTTTGACAAAGGCACCAAGCCTATACACTGGGGAAGAGACTGCCTCTTCAGCAAATGGTGCTGGGATAACTGGATATCAATATGCAGGAGAATGAAACTAGACCCATACCTCTCACCATATACTAAAATCAACTCAAAATGGATTAAAGCATTAAATATACACCCTGAAACAATAAAACTTCTTAAAGAAAACATAGGAAAAACACTTCAGGAAGTAGGACTGGGCACAGACTTCATGAATATGACCCCAAAAGCTCGGGCAACCAAAGGAAAAATAAACAAATGGGATTATACCAAGTTAAAAATTTCTGCACAGCAAAAGAAACAATTACCAGAGTTAAAAGACAACCAACAGAGTGGGAGAAAGTATTTGCAAAATATATATCTGACAAAGGATTAATATCCAGAATACACAAGGAAGTGAAATAACTTTACAACAGGAAATCAAGTAACCCAGTTAAAAAATGGGCAATGGAGCTAAATAGGCATTTCTCAAAGGAAGTTATACAAATGGCCAACAGACACATGAAAAAATTCTCAACATCACTCAGCAAATCAAAACCACACTGAGAAAACTCAGGGAAATACAAATCAAAAACCACACTGAGATACCATCTCACCCCCGTTAGGATGGCTAATATCCAAAAGACTGTGAATGAAAAATGTTTGCTAGGTTGTGGAGAAAAAGGAACTCTCATACACTGCTGATGGGACTGCAAAATGGTGTAGCCTCTATGGAAAATGGTATGGAGGTTCCTCAAACAATTGCAGATAGGTCTATTATATGACCCAGCTATCCCACTGCTGGGAATATAACCAGAAGAATCGAAATAATCAAGTCAAAGGTATGTATGTTCTCCAATATTCATTGCAGCACTATTTACAATAGCTAAGGGTTGAAAACAGCCCAAATGTCCATCATCAGATGAGTGGACACAGAAAATGTGGTATATCTACACAATGGAATACTACTCTACTATAAAAAAGAACGGAATACTGCCATTTGCAACAACATGGATGGACCTAGAGAAAATTATATTAAGTGAAACAAGCCAGGCACAGAAAGAGAAATACCACATGTTCTCACTTATTTGTGGGAGCTAAAAATAAATAAACACATACGCAAATAAACTGGGAGGTAGGAGGGAAGAAGACACAAAAATCACAATTCCTTGAAGTTTTTACAACAGGTGAACAGATATGAGGTTACTGGGAAGGAGGGTGGAGGGAGGTTTCAGTATGGGCCACAATAATCAACCACATTGTATATTGATAAAATAAAATTAAATTTAAAAAAAAGAAAATGTACCATATTAGAAATTAAAACAAAACAACAACAACAGCAACAACAAAAGTGAAGGGATTGAAAAAGATATAGCATGCAAATGGAAACCAAAAATGAACAGGAGTAGTTATTCTTATATCAGACATAATAGACTTTAAACTGAATTTCTAATAAGTTCTCAGGTGATACTGATATTTCTGGTTCACGGTTCTGACTTTGAAGAAGGATCTAGTCTAGAGTTTGATTGAATAAATCTGAAGAAGAGCCAGGTGTTCCCAATGTGTAGACTTAGCTGTGAATCATTGTCTTAAGCAGTCAGGACTCAGGGGGTAAAACCTGAGTCAAGAGTAAGAGGAAAAGTGGGTTTCTTCTAAAAAGACCATCTCTTTGCTGGAAGGCGGGTAATTGGATTCATTGGGATTATCTTTAAGGTATCTTGTAACTTTCAGTTTCTAGGAATTGTCTTGGGCTCCTCTATGTTAACCCACACAGAAGAAAACTTAGCATCAGAGGCAATTTATAGTAGAGAAATCAACTTAAGTAGAACTATTTGTTCTATTATGTCAATTAAAAAAGAGTCTGAAATCATGAAAATCTTCCATTACTGGGCTTCAAGTCATCCTGTGTTTTAAGTCATCACCATTTTAATCTTCCCTCTTAGAACCTTAGGCACTTACACAGATATCATCTGGAAAAAATGTAAGGGGAAATAATTTTCAACAGTCAGAACAGATTTTGGATAAGCACATCATTTTTTCCCCCTAACTCATCTGCAGTATTTAGTTTACCTTTGCCGACGTGTCTTGTTTACTCTTACCTGATGATATGAACCGATTGAATAGATTAGTTTATAGGAAAGATTTGCATGATAGAGAATCAATAGTTCAAGTTTAAATCCACAGGTGATGTGAAGAGAGGAAATGGGACAAATTAATCTGGTGATTGCTGACAATTTAATTGTGAGTTGACAGGTAACAAAAATCTACTTTGGGGTAAAAAGGTCTGTGATGTTAGGGAGGAAAATGCAAATACAGGGGTTTAGATATCTTAGGCTCTGCTTCAGCCCACACTCATAAGAACTGATTTGAGCTGATTGTGGATTCAATCCATTATTAATGTGAGAAAATGGCTTCGACAATTAACTTGTTAGATGCGGTCTGTTTTACCTAATATGAAGTGATATACCTAGACGGTGTTTGCAATCGCTTATGTGAGACTACATAACAAAGGTTTAGACTTTAAATAATGGAAAGAAGAGAAAAGAGAAAAGGAGACATATTTCTGTGCATGCACTTCTTGTTGCAACTACCACATTCTCTTTGATTCTGAAGCCTGGTTCATGCGATTGAACTGAATTTGTTAGGGTCGTATTTTAAACCTCAGGTAGCACTTCCCACAGCTATCCACTATCTTTCCATGGCATATTTTATAGTTTGGATCTGCAGGGTGAACCTCATAAAAATTACACATTTTATCACCCCACATTAAAGTGATTGGTACGATGATCTGGATGAGTTAAGAGCATGGCTAATTATCCATCTCTCATCATTTGCAAGGTCAGTGTATCAACTGCTGAGAAGGTCAGTACTGGGTGAAGGGCTGACAAGAACTCGGGAGGATTTGTGAAAAGATCAATGAGTTTCATTTGTCATAGGAAACAAAACAGGCTCAAATAATTCCACTAGAAGGCAGAAATACCCACATAAGCATGTCATATGTCAGAGGCCAGCAGCAGATGGAAATAATAATGATGATTGTGGCAATAACGACAATTACCAATTGAGTTATTACTTCATATTGGGCATTTTATATTTATTCTTTTATTTAATTTTCATAAATTTAAGTGTCCTCACTTAGTCACTTTGCCTTATCACTTAGAATTGAAGTTTGTTGTCGGAGCAGAAAAGAGGAACCAAAGAATGGCAGCAAATAATATTATTAGGGGAAAGAAAAGAAACTGCAGAAGTTTAGAGAAGGTTGGAGGACAGAGCCAGAGGATCCTCTCTGCTTGATTTGAAATATTTTTTTAACTCCTGTATCTGGAGACCTCATTTGAAATTTATACCACTCCTTCCCTCCACGATTGTATCTATGCAATTGCTACACTTATGGAAAGGGTTGGTAAATGTTAATTATGTCATGATATGTGTTCTTACCCTATGGATCTGTGATGAGTTTGCCAACTAAGATATGTAGAATATAAACTCAAAAGAAAAAAACCAATAGATGCATTATATCATCAGAGCACATGGCTTTAATGGAAATTTGTTTACTTTGAAGGCAGACCCAAAAATCAGATTACAGAAATCCTTAAGCCATTAGAAGCAGAAGAGCCTCACATCTGACATTTTTTCTACTAAATTAAGAAATTCTTTTTGTTGACTAAGGTGCTGCCTCTATTACTTTGTGTACTCTACAGAATTTATTTGAACTACAAGTGCCCGAACTCATAGAATAATAGGACTTAGGCTCAAGCAAGTTACCCATTTAAGTCAAAAGGGGCCTTTAGAGGACCAACCTTTTCCAAATAAGGAAACAGACTTAGAGGAAGCCGTACATTCTCAAAGCAGGTTGATGGCAGAGCCAGGCCTTCATGTCTCTATTTGCTCTATATGCAGCCCTTTGAGAAACTGTCCACGTGTCATTTTATAGCTATATCCTCAAAGCTGTAGTGGATCTTGTAACTCAAAGAATATCAAAGCTAATTAGAAGTCAAGATGAGAAATCATCCAATGAACATACAAAAGAAAACAGATTTCAGGTGGGCATGGAAGAGGAAGAATGACCTGTTTCTCTTTAGAAGGTGTTTTGGGAATGAGGTGAGCACTTAGAGTTAGTTAATATTTACCAAGATGTATAATTACAGGAATTTGAGCTGATGCTCTTGGGTAAAATGGTCTCCATCTTTTCAGAAAGCAGCTTCTGCTGAGCCATGGAGAAAACAAACAAGACCACTGAGAGAGATGGCTAAATTATTAAAAACCTAGTCTGCTTATAAGGATAAATTGTAATTTCTGAATTAATATATCATTTTAGCTAGTGAAAAATGTATGAGACAGCCCCATTTTTGCAAGTGCCCCAGTATAATTAAAAAAGATCTAACCTTCCAATTGGCATCTCCTGCTTAGACCTGTATTACCTTGATTAGCTAGGCTCTATTCAAGCTAGGAACGGTGTCTCAGACCCCTTGTACTCAGTATCATTGCACCCATAACCTCTACATATACACAACAGTTTAATCTATTAATTTATTCTCTCACTAAAAAAAATCATAATTGAATATTCAAATGAGAGTCATTGGAATAGATGTCATGGGGTATACAGCAATGAGAGGTGCATGGTCCAGGCCCATTAACAAGGCACAGACATCACTGTGATTAAACACATACATGTAAATGCTTACATCTATACAATGGATAGTTATAGTTATAGTTATTGATTCACAATAACAACAACAACAAAAAGCCTAAATGGCCCTGTCTCCTACTTAACATTGTCAGATATGTAAATATACTCTTTTAAATCTTTCCCAGCCCAGTAATTTTTGGAAGCTCTCAGGAAGTATCTCACATGGAAGCAGTGTAAAACAAATGGATGTGAGCATGAGCTTGGAGTTTGAATCCAGACATACTACTTAATGGGTTGGTGACCTTGGGCAGGTTAATTAATCTCAGTTTCATTACTTGCAAAATGGCAATAAACCAAGTACTTCCTCACCCCCACCACTTTGCTATAAAGATTAATGAAGACGAAGGCATTTGTTACAGTGCCTGATATGAAATAAATGCTCAATAGTATTTATTATAATTATGTGTATTATTATGTGTCTCATTGACTCTGAAATGTATTTTTTTCCTAGTTTAGCATCTCTAAAATTGGGATGTAAATTAGAATCTGCAGCATCTTGAGTGTGATGAGAGAGAGAATTATATAAAATACATATTTATATTACAATGATATATAATAATGTGGGCTCATGAAGAGTCCTATCAGCCAAGTTAATATTCCTACCTTTTTCCTCCTTCTTGATCCAGTTCAGTGTGGTGATCTGACATTCATGCTCTGGTGTCATGATGTGGGCATTACAGCTGGGACCTAATAAAACTTCTTGTATTGCTGCTGCTATGCCTGATGAAACCTGCAATGGGGTGTCTACCAGTCAAGGCTGGGGCATTAAGGTAACTATGGAGAGTATTAACTTCTATTATTACGAGAGTGTTTGGTACTTATTATGCCAAAAATCACTTTAATTTCTGCTAATGTGTAGGTAATCTCTTGGATAAACCTTTGTGTTATACTGTGTTGCTTGTAATTGAAGGCAGCACTGCTTAAGACTTCTTATACTTTAATACTTTAGTTAATCAGCTCTTTCAGGTTTGGTATGCAGTCTGCCCTTTTGAAGACTCAGGCTTTTGTCCTGGGGCTGAGCTCAGGCTGGAAGAAGAAGCTAAGTGACTGGCATTGTGTAGTCATCACAAATGTTCTCTTCTGTCAGGAAAATATGAATATCTGACTGTTGTTTAAGGACAAATTGTTTTCCAAGGTGCCTTGCATGCTGCACAAATGTCACAGCAGAATACTCAGGTTGAGATGTGCAGTGTGCTTCTGCACAGCAAAAGAAACAATTAACAGAGTTAAAAGACAACCAACAGAGTGGGAGAAAATATTTGCAAAATATACATCTGACAAAGGATTAATATAAGGAACTCAAACAACTTTACAAGATGAAAACAAGCAACCCAATTAAAAAATGGGCAAAAGAGCTAAGTAGGCATTTCTCTAAGGAAGATATACAAATGGCCAACAGACATATGAAAAAATGCTCAACATCACTCAGCATCCGGGAAATGCAAATCAAAACCACATTGAGATACCATCTAACCCCAGTTAGGATGGCTAAAATCCA
Source organism: Cynocephalus volans (assembly GCF_027409185.1). NCBI lineage: Eukaryota > Metazoa > Chordata > Mammalia > Dermoptera > Cynocephalidae > Cynocephalus > Cynocephalus volans. The sequence continues at coordinate 136,862,333 of NC_084466.1, read as the reverse complement.
AAAGACTCTGAACGATAAATGCTGGCGAGGCTGTGGAGAAAAAGGAACTCTCATACATTGTTGGTGGGACTGCAAAATGGTGCAGCCTCTATGGAAAATGGTATGGAGGTTCCTCAAACAATTGCAGATAGATCTACCATACAACCCAGCTATCCCACTGTTGGGAATATACCCAGAGGAATGGAAATCATCAAGTCGAAGGTATACCTGTTCCCCAATGTTCATCGCAGCACTCTTTACAATAGCCAAGAGTTGGAACCAGCCCAAATGCCCATCATCAGATGAGTGGATACGGAAAATGTGGTACATCTACACAATGGAATACTACTTGGCTATAAAAACGAATGAAATACTGCCATTTGCAACAACATGGATGGACCTTGAGAGAATTATATTAAGTGAAACAAGTCAGGCACAGAAAGAGAAATACCACGTGTTCTCACTTATTGGTGGGAGCTAAAAATTAATATATAAATTCACACACACACACAAAACTGTGGGGGGGGAGAAGATATAACAACCTCAATTACTTGACGTTGATACGACAAGCAAACAGAAAGGACATTGTTGGGGGGGGGGGAGGGAGAAGGGAGGGAGGTTTTGGTGATGGGGAGCAATAATCAGCCACAATGTATATCGACAAAATAAAATTTAAAAAAAAAAAAAAAAGAGATGTGCAGTGTGTGGTATGGCAGCCCTGGTTTCTGATCCTGTGCTATTCGTTTTACTTGTTTGTGCTCAGGTACGTTCCTGCTCTTCCCCTGCCTGGTGTATCATAGGGGATTGACTCCTGCAAATGATGTCTCCTGGACTCCCTTTCCATCTGGTTTACAGTGAGGTTTGGCCAATGGCAAACACTAACAAGAGCTTACATGGAGGGAGAAAAGAAATACCTGCACTATTTCTCATTTTCTCTGTTTTTGGTGGTGTTCTTAGCAAGGACTGCATGTCTTCTGTGGTCCCTGTTCTTCCTGGACATTTGACCTCACCTCCTCCCATTTCTGTCTTTATCCCTTCAACCTACGGGTGAAAAGAGTGTTCTGGTTGTGCCAATTTGGAGATTGCCTCTCCACCTACTTCTTGGTATTTCCACTCTTCCCATATCTTTGTAAATAGGTTTCTGTTTTATAATCCTACTAATTAACTACCTGGAATGAGATTTATTCTCCTGACATAGGCCCATGACAAAAGATCTCAGGAGCACCAACCCTACAAAACTTTGAGATCTACACTGATATATCTCAACACTGGTGAAGACAATGTAGATTTAATTTGGAATCTATAATTGTGTGTACGTGTGCATGTATGCATGTGTGTGTGTGTGTGCGTGTGTGCGTGCGTGTGTGTGTGCGTGTGTGTGCGTGTGTGTACGTGTGCATGTATGCATGTGTGTGTGTGTGTGTGTGTGCGTGTGTGTGTGTGTAATTAACATATGGTCAAATGTAAAGGAAGAGTCATTCAAGAGCCGTGAAGAAAGATTGAACTTTGGAGCAGGCCAATAGAAAAAGTGGTGAGGGTGGTGATGAGGAGTGCTCCCTGCAGGGAGTTCAGCATGAGGAATGGCATTTCCAAAAAATGAAATAGCACATTTATAGCACAAGAGTGATTCACTTTGGAGGATAGTATACCATAGAAGACAAGGGAAGATAGTATAAATTCATAACAAAAATGTTATGTTATTTGGACAACTAATATCACTTATTTTGATCTTAATATTTGCCACGACCTAACTGGTCATCATACAGTGCAATTCAACCCTACAAAATCCCATAATGGAAGCATTATTAACCGCATACAGAGATGTAGAAAGGGTGAGAGATGTGAAGTAACTCTTCTAAGCAATAAGTAGAAGCTACCAAGAGGCAGAGCTAAGCTGTAGGGTACTTTAAAAACTTTAAAAAGTATGTAGAAAAATAGAATTCAAAGATAATACAAATATATCCATGAACTTTTGAAGTACCCTCATATGATGATAGTCCCATCTGCTCAGCTCATCCTTATACTCCAGCCTTGAACATGCCAAGCTGGTTTCCACATTAGGGCATTTTTTGCATTCTCTATCATCTCCTTGAAATGCTCTACCTCCAGATCTTCACATTTCTCTCTTTTTCAACATATAGAAATAGTGTGTCCATGTATTTGTTTCTTACTATTTTCTTCTGCTCCTCCTATTCCAGCTATAGTGTAAGCTTCATGACAGCAAGAATTTTGATTGCCTTTTCACCATTGCATTCCAGGTGCCCAGAACAGTACACAGTAGATATATAATAACTATTTACTGAATGGAATGGAAGAATGGCCTTTTTGTAATAGGGCTTTAATAAATACATAATAGGCCTTTAATAAATATCCATTTCCAACTCCCTAAATATCCAAAGCCAGCCTCAGCCTCTTTCAAGGGCATATACTGTATACACATAAAGGTCAATGGATTTGCTTCCAGACCAAAAAAAAAAAATAGGGCAATCTATAAGCAGCAAGATTTGGGACTATCTCTCCCAGCCACTATTATCATTTAAGCTGAGAAATGAGATTCTTACCCTGCCAAACTATTTATATTTTTTTAGGTGATTAAAGTAATGAAGTTGTCTGGGAGCACAACACATTGTATGCTATCCCCTCAGGTCCAATTCATCTGCTTTAGTTTCTGACTACAGTTAACAGTTTCACGGAGGAAAATCACATAGAACAGTGGGAACTCATGCAGAGCTTCATAGAGGAACAAGCTATTTGCTATTTCCAAGAGAGAAATGAATGAGGAAATGAGAGAGGGCTCAAGCCTGTCTTCTTTGTTTCAGGCAAGAACTGTGCATTTTAAATAGGCCTCCTAATGAGGCATGGGAGCTTAACTATGCCAAGCAAGTCCTCTATATGGACATTGGAAAGCACCCTGTATTATTTAAAAATAAACATAAAATGTAAACATATAGAGACATATTCTATTTCACCATGGATCAGTATGGCACAAAGGGTTTGTGTATTCCTATGGAAAATATGGTTTCAAACAATAAGCCAAGCACTGTTTCTTTGCAAGACAAACCATTGGGGGGAAATTGCTTCTGGAAGCGATAGCTTGATTTTCTGCACATCCATAACAGCCTCTTCCTTACTAAAGTTAAGCCCAAGAGTTAGAAGCCCGAAGAGAGGCTCTCCAGGTTAGACCTTCCTGGGGGAAATAGGCTTTCTTGGTCTCCCATCCCTTTGACTGCAGAGACTTTGGCTGCATGCAAGCAGCAGCACAGACATGCCAGCCAGCAAGCTTGTTCTGCTTTCTAATTAGTTACTGCCAGTCTCTGGGACTTCTTCTTTGTTCTAGCTTTCTTTCCCCCCATTGTTTTAACTATGTTGATAACATTCCATTATGAATTATTATATACCATTCCATTCCAGTTGTAGAGAAACAGTGAAAATATGATGTTCAGAACATTGGGGGAGACCCACCAACTTGCCCCTCTTCTCGTATCTGCTACTACAGAAAGGCAAAGAAGAGTAATCTTCAGATCTACCTATGGGCACTGGAAGCCATACTTGAGTGCAAATTTTGCTGTTTATCCTGCCTGGCATGTTTCATTGGGATTTCCTTCACAACCATCACTTCCATCCAGATTTGATATTCAGTCCATGTGTACTGGAATGGGCACACCTGTGGTGTGTGTATATGTGTGTGTGTATCTATCTATCTATCTATCTATCTATCTATCTATCTCTCTCTCTATCTATCTCTCTATCTCTCTCTCTCTCTCTCTATCTATCTATCTATCTATCTATCTATCTATCTATCTATCTATCTATCTATCTATCTATCTATCTATATAAGTGTTTTTTATACTGGCTGGTAAGTAGTCATGACCTGAGTCCTCTAGTTTCCCCATCTGCCCTGGCTATCTTGGCTTCTTCCTGGTACCCACAGATTTCCCAGGATCCAGGTTTACATCTGGCCCCACAAGTGGTCTGCAAACTTTTGTTCCAACACTGTAGGTGACAGCAGTTGTGACTTTCTGACAAGGTGTTAAAGATTTTGAATATTATTCCTGCTTATAAAAATGGGGTTCATCTTTACAGTCTCCTCTAGTCTCCCCTAACTTTTAGAATCTCTTAGACTTTGTGAGATGCCCCTGGGACAGAACTAGAGGCACTGTTAGGAGCTAAAGCTGCACAGCAGAATGTGGAGTTGGGGTCAACCTGAGCTGCTTTTAAATCCTACATATTAGTTGGATGAGTTTCTATAGTTGTTCTCTTCAAATCTTACTATAGTGGTTTTATTTCTGAACTTCAGTTGCCTCATCTGTGAATTGAAGGTAGTAATTTGGATACAATCAACAGGAATCAAAGTGATTAACTGATGTTTCGGAAATAATTTTATTGAAAGAATGCAATAAAAAATAATTTTACTGTAGCTCATAGAGCCAAAGGAAAAACTGAGCAACTGAACGTTAGTGAGAAGACTAAGAACCACAGCAGAGCTGGGTATTTTTGAATAGATGAATTGGATCTGACTATGTTCCTTCTCCCTATGTATATTATTAAGATTCACATTTTTCAGACAGAGAATCTGATTGTGCTAGTTTGGGTCTATAGCAAGAAGAGCAGTAGGGGAGGAGAAGTTTCTCCTAAAAAAGAAAACAATCAAGTTATCAACAACAATCAAATAAGAGGTGTCCACTAAACCAACTAAACCAGAGTCATAGGGCACCACAGAGTTTAAAGGAGACAACATATCAATCACTTAGCTTAGTAAATAATGCAAGCACTCAATAGAAAGATGTAAATTATGTAATAAAAAATAATGATACAGTGATAGAGGATAAATATAGCAGCAGCAGCAGAGTAGTACTATAATGTGAACATGGTCTTTGGCTTTAGAGAGGCTGACTATAAGATCAGTGTAAAATCCGGGATTCATTTTCTTCATCAAAGAATGAGAATATAATATGATTCTTCATCAAAGAATGAGGACATGAGGATATGTCCTTTGGTTGCTAAATTAAATGACAATAATGTACATAAAGCACTTAGTACATGTTTTTGACTCCTGGGTAAGTACTCAATTTTATGTTCTTGTGTATGTCAGTATCTGTACACCTACAACTTATATATTTTTATCTGACATCTTCAGAGAAATCACAAAATCCTTTATTAGATAAGTTTGAGGTTATGTCTATCTGTAGACTTTTCTTGACCCCCTTCCATCTATATATATGCTTTATTAGAATCCAAATGTACATAGAACTGACATTTTATTTTACAGCAAATATCTGCCCTTTGCAGTCTGTGGGCAAGTATATTAATCATTATTTAAGCCCATCCCGTGCCTACTGTGTGTACTTCCTTCTGAAGAAGAAAAGCTCAGAGAAGGGAGGTTGATGTCATTAAGAACAAATTAACACTTCTCTAATGACTTCCTTGGCAATTACTTCTTTGACTTCCTATCTGTAGTCCACCTTGGTAAAGCAGCTGGTGCTTAATACAAAAATGAGGTGCTACTTCTTCTCTGGGAAGTCTGTGCTTTGAGCTATTTGCCTTTGAAGCTAATTGAATTAACAGAATTGTCTCACTGCAGAACACACTCCCCACCCATCGACCCAGGTTCCCATTAAATGTTTTGCTCTACGTTTTTCCAGAATACAAGTGGAGGAAAATTAGCTAAAAATATTATCTGTTAACATTAAAACACCTCGAGGTAAATTTGTGATGGAACTAAGTAGTTGTGGTAGTTTTTCCCCAACAACTGCTTTCCATTTAATCCAATTTAGAAAATACAGCTGAGGGTTTATTCCATGCTGCAAACCCAGAAGTATTTAAAAGTGACCCTACTCAATTGGTTAAATAAGTTATCGTGTATGGGTAAAGTAGCATACAGCCATTACTTTTTAAGACTATTTAATGACATGCAAATCTTTCCAGTATGTTGCTTGGTGGAAAAAAGTCAGAATTCAAACATCATGCAATACAATCTCAAGCAGTACGATCATAAGATTTTTTAAATTCTGTATTGATATTTTCCTCTACTTTCCAAATTTTCTACAAGAAATATGTGTGTCTTTATAAACATAAAGAAAATCAAGACTGCTCTATTTTTAAAGAGGGCTTCATTTACTCTCTTATCCAGTCTGGGAATCCTGGTAAGGAATGTCACTGGACCCACTTACCTCTGTAAGTCTAGAGTGATCCTCACCTCTTTCCATCAATTATCTTGTTCTACATGTGATTGCTTAGGAAAGCACTTTAGTCTATTGACTAAACCTCTGAGATGAGGGTCAGAGTCTGCCCCAGACAACATTATTTCAATCCAGATGGTGGAATCTTTCATACTGAACTCCACTTAGCAATTCTATCAGCCTCATCAATTCATTTTTCACCTTGTTTTATGTGCGTACATAGTAAGCTCTCTCTCTGTAGATCATGGGTCCTGTAGAGTTTATAAAGTGTCAGATTTTGCAATACATTCTTAGTGTCAGCATGTCACATCGTGACCAAAGAGCAAACAAACAAAAGATTTCTACAGTGCTAAAAATTGGCATCAGCGAGATCTTATGCCAACTGCTTTAGGGTCTGCAAAGATAACTGTAATCCACATCTTTTCCCTGAAGGAGAGAACAAGATGAGATAGATAAGGTGATCAGGTGGTGACAAGTACACAAATAACCATTAAATAGTTATAGATCAGGAGATGTATGTCAAGTTGTCATAGGTATAAACAAAGACTTGGGAGATTCAGTAGAAATCACATGGGTTAGTGTGTTTCTGGGGATGATTCATGAAGGATTTATTACTTATGATGGAACTTAAAGGGGGGGAAGAATTTGGTAAGCAGTTAATAGGGTACTTCAAGCAAAATGCAAAGCATGAGTAACTGGAAAGCATGAATAATTTCCTAAGATGGGAATAACTTTGGAAGCCAGGGGAAATTGCATTTGACTTATCTCATAAGGAGTAATAAAGATGATACAGGGTATGTTGGACATGGTCCTATTGCCAAAGGCACTTAGCCAGAAAGGTTATTTTCAGTTTGGTAGGAACTGGAAAACCACAAGTGTTTTTTTATGTAAAGTAACTTGATACTAACTCAACTGTGGGGAGGTCTGATATATGTAGAAAGAATTTGGGGGTTGGTAGACTAAGTGTTTATTCCAATCCTGTATTCAAGACAGAAAGAGGGACATGAATGTTGTGGCATAAGAAATACGGAGAAAAAGGCTGAGATAGACAAAATCCATGTAGTTAAATTCTAGCCATTTTGCAAGGTAAGTCAGGTTCATTACAACCTAGATTTCATTTATTAACTCAGCAGTAACATATTATGAGATTTACCTACCCACATACATTTCTGCTGCCCTGAGTGCATGATTCTTCAAATAATTCTGCATCCTTCTCTAGTCTGTTGTTTTGCACATGGCATCTCTGTCTAGAATGCCCTTCTCTCCAGCTGAAGCATCACCTTTCAGTATTTATTGACTCTTTCAGGTAGTCAGTTACTCTATCTAAATATCCTGGCAATATTTTTTCATATCTTTAATATTTGATTAGGCATGGTAATTTAATTGAATGTCTATCTTTCCACCCATCTAGACTCTGAGTTCTCCCTCCCAACCTAAGGATATCTGCAAACTCTTAAAACATTTCTTCTAAGTCGTCTGAGTCATTTTCCCAAAAATTAAATATAACGAGGCCAAGGTCTTGCCATATGCCAAATTCATTCTATTTAAAAATATTTATGGAGCACTGACTATGCTAAATCCTATTATGGATGCTGTGTAAGATTTAGAAAGAGTAAATCATGTAATCCCTGTTCCCAAGTTTCTCACCATATAGTGGGGAAACACGACTAACACTTGTAAAACAATTAGAGGGCAAACATGACATTATATAATTAAGGGTTTAATTGTGTGGGACAGATTTATAGGAGATTTAGGGGAGGGAGATTGGTGAGTCAGGGATGACTTTATGGAAGAAATGGAAAGAAACAAATGAGAAATAGCAAGGACACCAGAAAGTGTTTCCTAACTAAACCCCCTTTTCCGACTTTTTCCCTTGTGACATGGACCACTGGGACTTTTCCAGGACAGATGGAAATATAGATGTATAATGGCTCGGAGTCAGAGTATGTGGCACAAGAGGACATGCGTGTGAATATTTAAAAGAGAAAGAACTAAGGCAGCAGTTTTATGGAACAAATCAGCCATGTACATCTGCAGATATTTTCATCTGGAGTTACTATGCTTTTAATCAGAATCCATAAAATAGCTGATAAACCAGGAAAAATTGATTTCTTCACAATAATTATTTTAAAATCCTTGTGTCCAAATCTTCCTTCCTCCGAAGAGTTCAAAGCAGTCATATTTTAAGAGGTGAGCTTTTAGATATTCAAATAAGACAAATATTAAGCAGCTATATGTATAAATATTAATGCTAATAATTATTTGAAAAATTTGTTTTTATTTTATTTCTTTCCTGCTTATCATTCTGGAATCAAAGACAGTATATCATTTGTAGATTATAAAAACCTGGAACAAACCAGGTATCCTCAGAATTGAGATGTGTTCCATTTCAGCATTAGAGCTGTATAATGTTAACATAATGCATTAAATAAGAGGTTGCCATCAACAGAAAACCACTGCACTACTGTATTGTGTCCATAACCATGTTTTTCTTAGGGAAAAAGTCAATTATGTTGAGTTTTGAAATTCATACACCTGAGGATTAATAATTGTGTGGATTGAGGATGAGCTGAATAACCAAAATGTGAAGGTGGCAAGTAAATTTTGTATTTATATCGTAAAGATTTGCCAATTTTTTTGTCTCTGTGTATTTTATACATACCACCAAAGAGACAGCATATGTGTATATATGTATGTAATGGTATATATACATATATTTTTGTAATATTATATTTTTTCTTGTATAATAATACCAAAACAGGAAAAAAAAATGGTTTACCTATAATCTTTAGGTCGATTTGCACCACTTTCTCTTAGATCATGAGCTCTCTGTATGGCTGAAAAAAATACTTGGATTGTCAGGCTTAGTATAAAGACAGCAGTTACATAAAAAGGATTTACATGCAATATATCCAAGTTTTTCTCCACCTACCTTTACTGTCTTACACCCACAAGGTGGCACTGTCTAGATATGTCTAAATTCCAGGCTTTTTAATAAAGATGCATCAAAATAGAAATCTTCTATTGTTCACAGCCTTCCATTATTAACAGCCTTCCCAAAAAGCCAAGTGAATTCACCAATGTAGTTCTAAAATCTTGGATGGTTAAACATATCACATAGGTCACTAAAAAGTTGTCACTGTTTGCATTGTAAATATGTCAAGTCCTTAATCCCTGATTGGTCAGTTTACATCTGATTTTGTTCCTAGGTATGATCAAGAAGGCAGGTTGCTCCACTAAATCTGAGTAGTCTTGAAGCTCCTCTATTCAGGATTGCTTCCTTGGAAGCCCACAGGCACACCCCGGAAGATGGAGTTTATGGGCAGAAGACAGGACTCGCGTGCTATGCCTGAAGTGACCATATATCCCCAATTTTCCTGAACAAAAGTAATTTTAAATAGTCTATTATGATAACCCCATCTGGATATTCATATTTCCAGAGAACATGTTCCAATTTTGGGATTTGAAATAGCTTATTTTAAAAACCATCTTGATTTACCTCTCAACCAAGAATACATGGTACGACATCAGCATGACAACAGCTGATCAGTCTCTTTTTAAGTTCAGTATTGGCCCTAGAAAATGTCCTGTTCATAAGCCAGAGGATACTACAAAGTTATGGCTCTGGCAGCTGGATCTCAGGAGCATGTTTTCCCTGTCACCTTTCACTGCCTCTCTCATAGCTGTCTCAGGAAAGAAATAGGCCCTTTGCTTGAGACACAGCCTTTGAAATTAAACTCTCAAAAATGAGAGAAAGCATCCAACAAAAACAGTCCCATAGTTCTACGTTCTGGTTCTTCCAGTTCAAATTTTATAAAGTCTCTTTTTTTACCATTGAGTAATTATGAAATAAACAGGTTTTCAATAGAGACAACTATACATTTTCTATATCATGCAACTGGCAAGGCACACACTGTTTGGGTAGTGCCTACGAAAAAGGATGTTAGAGATCCTTTAGCCCCTCCCCCACCTCCTTATTTATAGAAAAGGAAAGAAAGTTGTAAGTGTAACAGGTTGTTGCTGACAGGTTAGTTACAATCTACTGTTTTCATTTTTGCCTTTTACTTAGTTAGGTACAGATAAATTAGCAACAAATCCAATGTTCTATATGCGGGTGATGCAGCTTGCTTATGTTTTGAAACATTTTCTTGGCACATGGAGCAGCTGATTAAAATGTCCTTGAAGAGAAGCTCATGTCTAAAATGAACTAAATTGAAATTAAAGGAGGAGGAGCCTGTAGAAATTTCAAATACAGAAGAGTATGGAGTGGGTGATGATTACCAGGGACTAGCAAAAAAAAAAAAAAAAAAAAGAATAAAATAAACTGATTAACTAAATAATGGACTAGACAAAAGGCATCTTGTAAAATTTTCATACAACCAGTGTCCTCTCTGTCGTTATTGTGGGAATGACAACTGGGAGGAGTTAAGGGTTTGCAAAATTGAATAGATGCAATAAAATGGGGAAGAGTTTTGCTCTGGGAAGCATCTTTGATGCATACGGCATTGTGAAATGCATTACAGAGCCCACATAAATAATCTAGATATGGGTATACCTGATAGACATTTGCAGGAAGTAATGTAAGTGGAAAGTAAACAGAAGGACTTGATTTGATTTAAAATGAGGAGGGAATTTGATGAAACAGAGACTATGATGAAGAGGTCAAAGTAGAGAACAGGGGTTACAGAGCCAAAACAAATCAGCCTGAAGAGATGGAGATAAGTATAAAGATGAGCAAAATAATCAGCCAAACACAATGTATTATACATTGGGCTCCTGCTGTACATAAAGAACATGTGCTATGTGACTTTAGGGGCTGCAAGAGAAACAACATGACACAGCCTTTTCTACCAAGGATCTTATGATCTTATTGGAAGAAAAGACATAAGCACATTAAAAAGTTAGGTTTTAATAAGAATATTAAGACAATTCAACAAAAATGTTACATAATAGGTGAAGAATTAGAGACAAATTACATGACTATAACTGGAGATCATCACCAACATTAAAAGGAAAAATTAGATTATTCATACCTGTTTCTTGGACAAACTTTAATCCTATAAAATTGAATTGTAAAATTCTTATCCAGTAAAATTTTTATCCTATAAAAGTGAATTAAAATAGTCTAAGGTAAAATGATATAGACATATGGATGACTTTGCTTTAGTATCTTTGGTTTTCCAAAATTTAGGCTTCAGTCTTTGAGCTCATGATTTAAAAGGGTAAGTTCAGTAGTTCAGAAAAATAAGCTTTCTGAATCCTTTACTTTTAAATGTTTATTTGATTAAAGCAAAAAAGTTTCTAAAATTAAAATATATATATATATTTCTTACACTTAAGTGACTTTAGTTTGAGTACCAATAATTTTTAAGTTAATCTTTGGATCTCAGAGAGAATCACTCATACTAGTTTTTAAAAAAATCTTGTCAGTGGTTATTAATTATGTACAATCACTTGTGAAATTTAAAAACATTTAAAAGTTTAATTCACTTTATGATTTAGGTTGTAGAAATTTTGTGTGTCAAGGAAACAGTTTCTCAAAACTCATATTTTCAATAATTTATAAAACATCTTATTGAGCAGTAGATATTTATTACTTTTATTATAATTATTATTCTTATTTCTTCATTCAAGTATCTGGGTCACATGCTATATATACATCAACCCTAGTTGACAAATTTGCATTTATTTATTTATTTTATTTTTTTGTTGAAAGATAATTGATTATATATATTTGTGTGGTACAGAATTGAATATGAATACAATATGAGTACAATATGTGGTGATCTAATCAGGATATTAAGTATACTCTTGCTTACCAAACATAATCAATCTTTGTGACCTTTAACTAATTTCTTGCTCATCCCCTTTCCCTCCCCCTTTTTCACCTTAAACAAACCATTTAAAAGATAGGAACACTCAGTCTCAGAGAGGTAAAGTGGCAAGTCACCCAGTTAGAAAATGGCTCAGGTGAGGTTCATTCCCAAATCTGCCTGATTCCCAAATTATTACTCTTTCCTCCAGGTTATGCTGCCTTCTTGGAGAGAATCACACTGGAATGTTGTCATATTACAGATACTTGTGTGTGTGCACTTGTACACCCAGACTTTCATAAAAATCTTGATCTCCTAGACAAGTCTCTAACCAGCTAAAAGATTTGGCAAAATCTGAGATGCCAGTTAGAATTGGATTATCTGTTTTCTCTTTCCTGATCTCAACCTACACTACCTTCAACCCACTCAAGACAAATACTTCATTTGGTGGCATGCAATTTGTCTCCAACAACTCTTGGGTATCTTTTTGTCCCCGTTTGTTTTGGGTCACTAATTTTTAATGGCTACATAGTACCTGACCTAAAACATTTACTCAATATATACCTTTGAAAGGCTGAATTTTGTTAATCTGTATTTATATCTGATTGTTCCACAAATAATCTGTTTTCCCATATGTCCCAGAAAACCGCAAATGCATATTGCAATTTTACCTGTTAAAAAATCTATTCTCAGAGGGCCGGTCCGTGCCTCACTTGGGAGAGTGCGGTGCTATAATACCAAGGCCACAGGTTCGGATCCCGTATAGGGATGACCGGTTAGTTCACTGGGTGAGTGTGGTGCTGACAACACCAAGTCAAGGGTTAAGGTCCCCTTACCAGTCATCTTTAAAAAAAAAAAAATCTATTCTCAGATGCATGTACATATGGATAATGTTTTAAAACTCACTCATATTCACTTTTGAAATACTTGCATCAGACAATTATATAGTCTAAGAATTACTAGAGTCCTTGGAGATAATGTGGTTCAACTCTTTCACCTTACTAAAGAATAAAATTGAATCATTGAGAAGTTAGGACATCCTTATTTTTTAATTAAATGATACTATAAATTCACCAAGAAATAGAGGAACATTTCTTTCAGTAATTAAAGTGTTCTGCCATGTGTGTACCTGTGGTGGTTGGGTATGAAGCAGTGTTGCATGGGGTATTAAAATCAGAAAGACCTGACTTTGGAATCTACCTCTAACATCATCAACACATAGCTTGAAGCAAATTACACACTTTTTCTCTATCCAGGTTCCATTTTCTTTAAATTAGGTAATATAATAGCCATCTCACGAGCCTATTTCACAGATTAAATGAGATAATACAAGGAAAGCACTTACCACATCTCTGTTTGTAGTACATGTTTAATAAATACCAATTTTTAGTACTGCTGTATCACAACCACTGCTTATAGATCCTTGAATTTGAAGATAATGTTTTAAACTTCCTAGAACAGATTTATATAAGAAATGGTAATAATTTCTGCTCTGATTACTATAGCACTCCTACTGTAGCTGTATACTGTAAGATTCACTCTACTGGCTTTTTTCCTTTCCTGAATTTCTTTCTCCACTATCTCTCATCTTATTAAATTTTATCTTAAATAAACTACCTGCACCCATGACTTTGACTCAGGCTCTGTTTTTAGGAAAGTTCATTAAAGACAGCCTTCTTCATCGAGTCACTTTCGGAGGTAACTAACCAAAAACCAAATTTAAACTGATTGAAACAATAAAAGGATTTAATTGATTCATACAAGTAAAACTTCCAGAGAAGGGATTTAGTTCCATGTGCATCTTTTGTTTTATTTTAACTTCTCAATATACATTGTAGTTGATTTTCGTGTTCTTTTACTCATTCGTGTGAATCTTGATCTCTGCACTTTTACCATTTACTAAAGACATAATTTCTCTCCATTATTCTGCTTATCCTTCCAATTTATCAGCTTCATCCTATGGTTGATTTTCCTCATATTTCCAAGGTATATTTCCGCCACTTCCAGAGTCTGGTATTTTGCCATTTATGTGATAGGAAAGAGGCAACATCTTTATTCCAGGATGCTTAGAAAGTTTCCTGAGACTTACCCTAATTGGATCAGCATATGTTCCATGTCTGTACCTATACCAATCACTTTGACCAGAAGAATTAATAAGGCTGATTGGCTTAGATTCGGCCATGGGTTTCACCCTAGAGACGATAAAAGAAGCATCTCCCTTGCACCTGTATAGTTTTCCAAACAGAAATTGAAGCTGCTAGGAAGGGTAAACATCTAGGTAGATACGGAGGAGATAACCAAATTTGTCTACTACATGACCTCACATGATTGTGGTGAAACTAAAATGAGATATCTGTGAGTATCCTCTGTTTATCTGTAAGATGTTGTACAAATGTCTAGATTATTAGCATCTGATTTCCCTTGGCAGGAGCATCTTATGGAGATCTATCCCTTTATCTTTAACCCAGAGCAAGGACTCTCTATGCAAAATAGTCCCAAACCTAATTTTGCTTCCCCTTGGTTCCCAGTTAGAGTTGTCACTGCCTTTGTGAGCCATGACACTCCAGCAGATGTGCATGGGTAGGGAAGCAAAGACAAACTTTTATATATACAGGAGGAGCAATGCATGTGTTCCTCTGGGCAAGATCTGATGTTCACTGAAACAGCTGTTGTATCTCAGCTGCTGCACATAAGGTTAAAAAGAATAGGATATTATTAGCATAGGCTCAAGCAGTTTTTGTTTTAGCCATAGAACCACACCAAACATGGGCAATCCTGTCATCTCTGAGACTATTCAGTTTTGCTCCTCAGAAGAGAAAACAACTTGATTCCACAGAAAACATTACAGTCTACCCTAAATACAGCATGCATTCTGCTTTCTGTATCCCAAATCCCTGAAACAATTTGGGAAGGAACTTTGATTTCTTGGCCATCAACTATGATTTATTTAAGAATAACATTCCTATACCTGAGTTCCAGCACCAACTAAATTAAGATGAAACATTTTTTTTTAATATGTGATGATGTTTTAGTTCACAGGAATCCCAAATGGTGTAGGAAATATCTTACTAAATAATATAATGAACACTTCAGATATAAACAAGTGATGGTCAGAGCACAGAATCTTTGGAATAAATGGCATTGAACAAAATGCAGTGAAGTTGGACAACGTAAATTTTTTTTTCTTAATAAAAGAACATAGGGTTCATGTGCTGAGGCACAGATAAAAGTAAAAATGCATTAATCCGGGCAAAAGAAATAGGTCAGCATTAATCCTAACCTTACTTCATAGCGATAAATGTGTTTTTAATGACTAATTGAATAGATGACAAGAAAAGACATTCTTGGAATATAACTAGCAATTGAGAACATATCGCTACCTTGCAGAAACCCAGACCCATAGTAACTTATACTGAAACATGGAGACAAGCAAACAGAGTGAGGATTAGTAAACCACAGCAATAACTCAGGGCATTGTGAAATGGCTGAAAAAATAGTCTTTACTCTGCAAAATTTTGGCACAAATCTTCTTCTCAAATCCCTCCTGCTTTTGCAGGAAATCATAAGTGATGGATGGCTCTATGAGTAAGAAGTCATGAATATATCAGGTTATGGTAGTCGATTAAGTACACAGGGCAGGAAAGGTGAAGAAGTGGGAAATAGCTTGGTCATTGGCAATTTCCATGACCTGATGGTTTATTTAGGAAAACCCCCAAAGCACAACTTGTTTTCATGAGTTGTACCCTGTCGCTTTATGCACAGGTAAGGTGTAGCAGCATGACCAAATTGGGTCAAAGGTATGAGAGAAGTATTCCAGGGAGAGGTTCAAAAGGTTATAACATAAAAGACATGACATCCTATGTAAGGTTGGGATGTAGAGCAAGTGCTACAGGAACTCGGAGAAAAAAGACTGTATCAGTTTATTCTATATCATTCCAGACGGTACATTCAGAACCAAACAAAGAAGTAACTGTGAGGTTAATTTCAGCACAATACAAAGGAAACCTTTATACCAATGAGAATAGTCCAAGAGTGGGAGGCCTAATAAGGTCCTGGTCAATGAATGTGATCAAATAAAGACCGCCGCCCCCAGAGATGTTATTGAGCATCCAGCTCAGGGTTGAACTAAATAACTAGGAGAGGATGCAAAGGCACTGGGGGAAAATAATTTTCTTCCCCACTTGTTGCAAACATTTTAAAAAATTTATTTGGGATTATGGAAATGAGGAGGAAATTTCTGGAGCATTTGACAAGCGTATTTGATGTGGGAGATGTGAAAGCAAGGGAATTTCACTGCAGTTCTAAAATTTCTAAATTGTAAGATGGAGTTATTGGTTTTTATTTATTTGAAAATAGATTTTTTTTTCCAAAATGAGAAGTGTGTATGTGTATGTGTTAGGAGTAAAATTGAGGGAGAAACAGAGGACTAATAATGTAAAAAGAGAAAGTTAAAGCTTAAGTTGTCATTATAGGAATGTTACGAAAATAAATGAGAGAACACATATTAAAAATATGTCATTTAAACACCCATTTCCCATCTTTTCATGAAAAAGTCAGAAGACTTTCTCTTATAGCAGGTGGTAGGAGGGTACAAATTCTAAAGTCCTCGAACTGGATATTTATAGCCTGGAGTCGAGAATACCATCCACCCTAGCATTACAATCTCTTCTGTTATTTGCTCAGGGATTCCATAGTGACTATGTGTGTCTGGAATTGGAATGTCTAGGTTTGCTCTGCCCCGAATTGTGGCTGAGTCGAAAACAGCCTTGGCATATCCTTTCCAAAGTACAGTAGCTGAACCAAGTTCTGGCCATGTCTCAACCATGGATGCTAAAATGGCATCATCCGCCACAGCAGCTAAGACTTCTAGCCGTAAAGGACAGGTTTCTCTAAATTAAAGTTCAGTGAATTTCTTGACTCTTAGGGAAGGAGTTTTCCAGACAGAATGGCATGGTCTCTGTTTCCTCATGAGAGCAAGATGGTAGAGATCTGGTTGTGGTGCTTGCGTTCTGTTGGACATGAAGGTATAGCCCACTGGGCATGAGAAAGTTCAGAAATGTAGTGTGTTTGGGGCTCCCTGGCAGAAAACACGAAGTTCTAAAATACACATGGGAGGAAATCTAATCTTCCCCATAGAAGACATTAGTTAAAAGGTGATAAAGTATGACCTTACCAGAGAAGCTATCTCTAGAGCTGGGTCTGCAGTGAATTGGCAGAGCCTGGGTCCTTGTTGTGCTTGCTATATTTGGTGATGATTGGAGCTGGGAGCCCTTTAAAGTGGTTCTTTAAGGGAATAAAATGTTTCAGTATCTTGTTTAGTCCCCAGACCCATAGTGTTAGAAGTCTTACCCATTACACAGCTACCTCTTAGGTGAAAACTAGCCTTACTTAGGATTATTGTCACACTAACTGGATTTAGTACCAACCCTACTACTGGCCAAGAGCCATTCCTTACCTACTTGCACCCTTTAATCCCCTAAACATAGGGCATCTTTTTATACTCATCTCTCTAGACAATCAGAGCTAGCACATTGCAAAGTACTCCCTAAGGAAGATGAATCAGTGAATTCAAGGTGATACTTCAATCTTAGTCTATACTCTGAAGTGGTTGTCTCTAGTCATTACAGAAGAAAAGATGGCAATTTAAACTCTAGTGACACACCTTTCTAATAGGGCATGATGCCGTAGAAATGTTACAATATTGTTAATATCTGATAAAACAAATATTCCCTCAGTATTTCTTCTAAAAAATCTTCAAAACTTCTCAGCCAATCTTTTAAAAAAGTAAACCATAGGATAATTTTGTCAAAAATGCCATCAGGATTTGAATTATTTTTTAACAAATATATACATTATTTGAATAATTATAGTAGAAATATTTACTTCTTCCCATCAAATGAATGATATGTTACTCCACTTATTTGAGATTTTTTAATGTTTTCTGGTAAAGTTTTATATTTTCTTGATTCACATTTTACATATTTTGCTATGAAAAATTGGTTATTTTGGAATATTAAAAATCTGACAATAATTTTATAGGTATTTTATATTCTCACTTTTTCTGATTTCTTGTTACAAGTTTTAGAGTTATTATTATTATTATTATTATTATTATTATTATTATTATTATTATTATTGCATTTCTAGAGGCAATCATATCATTTTGAAGTAATGCCCATGTCCTTGTTTCTATTAGTTATAATAGCAGTTGATAATCTTGTCTTTTTCCTTGTCTTAGGAAAAAGAAAGCATCCGGTCTTTCACCACTGCGTATGACATTAGTTGTGGGTTTTCATACAAGGGTACTTCAAAAGTTAGTGAAAATATGATTCAAAGATAATGTGAATCTTTCCATTAACTTTTTGAAGACCCCTCATAGATGTCCTTTATGAGGCTGAGGAAGTTCCCTTCCATTTCTGTCTTGTTGAGTGTTTTTGGTTTTTTAATCATAAAATGGTCTTGATTTTTTTTCAAATAACTTATCTCAGTCTATTGAGATGATCACATGACTATTGCACTTTATCATATTAATATGGTGTTTTTCATTAATTGATTTTTGGATATTAAACCAACCTTGTAATCTGTGATAAATTCAACTTGGTTTTGGTGTATAATCCTTTTTATATGTTGCTGGATTTGGTTTGCTGATATGTTGTTGAGTATTTGTGTCAATATTCATAAAGGGTATTGGCCTGGAATTTTTTTTTTGTGTGTGTGTGTGTGTGTGTGTGTGTGTGTGTGTGATGATTATTTGTGTTTGATTTTAGTATCAAGAAACACTGGCCTCATAGAAAGAGTTGAGACTGTACCATCTTTTTTTGTTTGTTTGTTTGTTTTAAGAGTTTGTGAAGGGTTGGTATTAATGTTCCTTAAATATTTGGTAGAAATTCCCACTGAGGTGATCTGGTCCGGACTTTTCTTTGTGAAAGGTATTAAAATTAATCTCTCAATCTCTTGTTATAGTCTTATTCATATTTTCTATTTCTTCTTGAGTCAGTTATGGTAGTTTGTGTCTTTCTAGGAATTTGCCCATTTCATCCAAGTTGTCCAATTTATCGGCGATTTATTGGTTCTTATACTCTTTTCTAATAATCCTTTTTATTTCTGTGAGGTAAGTAGTGATGGTCCCTCATTTATTTCTGATTTAAGAGCTTAAATATTTTATATTTTTTTCTTAGTCTACTCTTTTGTCAATTGCATGATATTTTCAAAGAACCAATATTTTGTTTTGTTGATTTCCTCTATTGTTTATTTTATTTATTTTCACTCTATTTTCAATAATTTTTATGCTTGTTTTGGCTTTAGTTTCTTCTTATTTTTCCAATTTCTTAAGATAGTAACTTATTGATTTGATATCTTTCTTCTTTTTAAATAAAGATGTTTATAGCTATAAATTTCCATCAGTACTATTTTAGTTGTATCTTGTAAGTTTTACTATATTGTGTACTTATTTTCATTTATTTTGGATTTTTCTAATTCTTATTTTTTTCTTTACTTTTTGAATATTTAGTATTGTGTCATTTAGTTTTCACATACAAGTATTGCTGAATTCCTGAAATTTCTTTTTGTTATTGATTTCTAACTTAATCCCATTGTGTTAGAGAATATACTTTATATTATTTTAATATGTTTAAATTTATTGAGGCTTGTTTTATGGTCAGCATACATCTGTCTTGGAAAGCATTACTTTTGCACAAGAAACGAATGTGTATTCTTCTGTTAGAGTGTTGTGTAGGTATCTCTTAGATCTAGTTGATTTACTGTTGGTATTCATTTGTTTTGTGCTATAACAGAATACCTGGACTGGGTAATTTATGAAGAACAGAAATTTATTTTTCTATAGTTCTGGAGACTGATAAGTCCAAGATCAAGGTGCCAGCATCTGGTGAGGGTCTTTTTGCTCTATCATCACATGGCAGAAGATGAAGGGCAAAGAGAGAGCAAACCCACTTCTGCCAGTCCTTTTTACAATACATTGATTTATTTATGAGGGATCTATCCTCATGACTTAATTACTTCTTAAAGACTCACCTTCCAACACTATCATGTTGAGAATTAAATTTCAACATATAAATTTTAGAGGAGACAGACACAAACATATAAACCACAGCACATTCTTCAAGTTCTCTGTATCTTTGTTATTCTGTCTAGTTGTTCTATTCAATATTGAAACTAAGGTATTGAAGTATCTAAATATTATTGTTGAATTATCCCTTTTTCCTTTCAATTCTGTCAGATCTTGCTTTATGAATTCTGGGACTCTGTTGTTAGGTGCATATTCATGTATAATTGTTATATTTTCTGGATTGAGTGGTGAAGTTACCATTATAAAATATCCCTCTAGTGACATTTTTGTTTTAAAATCTCATTTGCCTGATACTAGTACAGCCCATCAGCTCTTTTATGATTGCTGTTTTGGGGGCATATTTTTCTTTATCCTCATACCTTAAGCCTGTATTAGACAGAGTTTTCCAGAGAGACCGAACCAATAGAATATATGAGAGAGAATGCTTTGGAACTGGCTCACACAATCACAGAATGGGACTTCTCTAAGTCCCATGATAGGCTGTCTGTAAGTTGGAGAATGAGAGAAACTGGTAGCATGACTCAGTACAAGTCCCAAAGCCTCAGAACCAGAGAAGCCAATGTCCAGCACCGAGTTTGAGGTTGAAGACCCAAGAGCAACTGAGAGTCCACTGATGCAACTACTCCTAGAGTTCAAAAGCCAAACCTGGAATCTAGTGTCCAAGGGTAGGAGGAGAGAAAGGTGTTCTTCTTTGGAAGAGTGAAAGAGAGAGAGAGTATCCTCTTTCCAAACCAGGCCTCCAGCCTAATGAATGGTGCCTGCCCACACTAAGGGGAGATCTTCCTCAGTGCACTGACTCACATGCCAATCTCCTCTGGAAACACCATCATAGACACACCCAGAAACAATGCCTCACCAGTTATCTAGGCATTCCTCAATCCAGTCAAGTTGGTACCTAAAATTAACCATTACAAGTCTACCCCTTGTCAACTAGTCACCCGTACTCATCTCCTTGAACATACCAAATAAAGACAAAAGCAAGGTCATAATTCCATATGACATAATACAACTATACTGCATATAACTGAAAATGCTCTAATCCCATCCCTAGAAGAGGAGGTAAATTTCTTGAGTGATGTGTACTCTTTTCCTGATATGCCATAACTTAAATGCTATGATGTAAAATTACCATTACTTACATACTAACATAAAGCCAATAAATCTTATGTTACATGATAAAGAAAAGAAAGAAAACAAAGATATCTGTTTAATATGAGTATATGTGTATATATGCAGAAACATATTCTTAACAAAATAGGGAGGATATACTCATGACAGTTAGAAGCTTTGTTTCTGTAACTGGTGACATGGTCATAGCTATTATATGTAACCAACTTCTTCTGTTACCTGTCTTTATTCCCTTTGCCTTCAACAAACCCCTCAGCTGGTAGTGGTTCTTTACCTGGTAGGGTGAAGCAAACATTCTTTACTAAAGCGTCTGAGCCATCTGTAGTTATTTCTGAATTGGGATGTTGTACTTTTCCATTGGTTGTAATCACTGGGCATAATAATACTAAGAGATGCCTGTGACACAGAGGCATTAGAAGCCTAAAGTGCCTGAATGGCAATCTTAACTTCTAGTTCAATGGAATCATTATTGTACCTCCTGGTAGAAAGCTTCTCCTTTTGGAACTAAGACATCTAGGCCAGCAGAACATAATGTTGTGGGAACAGGAAGCAAATATTTTGCTAGTGGGTCACTAGGGGTCATGGTGAGTGGTGCCACTCCTAATTCCACTCCTTGATTCCTGAACCCATGAATCCTGGCTATGGGAGAAACAGTACCATATATTGGATGCTGATTCATAGCACATACAGCCTTCTAAATAACCTATCCCAGTCCTGCAAATCACAGTATTGTCACTTAGCAGGAACTATAATGGTGACTTCAAAAGGCCATTTCACCATTATATCGAGCCAACTGGTTCAGGATGATGGGAAACATGGTAAGACCAGTGAATTCCATGAGCATGAGCCCATTGCCACACTTCATTGGCTGTAATGTGATTCCTCCATCAGAAGAAATGCTGTGTGGAATACCACGACAGTAGATAAAGCATTTTGTAAGTCCACAGATAATAGTTTTTGGCAGTGTATTTCATGCAGGGAAAGAAAATCCATATTTTGAGGATCTATTCTAGTCAGGACAAAATGCTACCCCTTCTATGATGAAAGTGGTCCAATTTAGTCAATCTACCACCAGATAGCTGGCTGATCACCCCAGGAAGTGATGCCATGTCAGGGCTCAGTGTTGTTCTCTGCTGCTGGCCAACTGGGATAAATACACCCAGAAACAATGGTTCACAAGCCATCTAGGCATCCCTCAATTCAGTCAAGTTGACGCTAAAAATTTGCCATCACAAACCAGTATGTATCTTTAGATCTCTATCCTGAGAACAATGTATGGTTTGGTCCTATTTTTTTGAAATATTATCAAGTCTAACAATCTCTACTTTTCTATTGAACTCTTTAATCCATTTATATTTAATGTTGTTATTGATATAGTTGGATTATGTCTGCCATTTTGCTTTTTATATACTATTTATCTCAAGTAGTTTTTCCTTCTGCAATTCCTCTTTCATTACTTTATTTTGCATTAAGTAAACATTTTCTAGTACAACATACTTTTTAAAAGTTATTTCCTTAATCATTAGTCTAGGGCTTACCACATATATGTTATCAGACTCTATTTCATGTTTATACAAATGATTACAGTGAGGTATAGAAAAATTACTCCTATATAGCTCAATTTTCTCTTATTGCTTTCTGTGCTATTATTGCTATACATATTATACATACATATGTTACAAACCCAATAGGTTGTTATAAATATTATTTTACATAATTTTATGTTTATTAAAGAAGCTGAAGAAAAAAGGAGTTTCTATTTCAAGAATGTATTTGTAGAGCTTGTTATATTATACTTCTTATTTTCTATTGTCTTCTTTTGTTCCTGTGGATTAAAATTACAACTGATGGCACTTGTATACTTTAGTATAGTTTTTCTTTTACCTGCCTCTCTTGTGCTCTTATTGTCAAGTGTTTTCTATTTCTGTGTGTCGTATGCCCAATATAAATAATACAATTTATATACATATTGTGTTGTGCAATTACTTTTTGAATAGAGAGGAGAAAAGGAAATAGGCATATATACTATATTCTATAATTACATAATTGCCTTTACCAGTGCTCATTATTTTTTTATGTGGATTCAAATTACTGTGTAAGGCCTGTCTTGCTTTCCTCCTGAAGAAGTTACTTAGTGTTTCTTGTGAGATGTGTCTGATAGCAGTGAATACTCCCATTTTCTGTTATCTAAGAATATATTTATTTTATATTCATTTTTGAAAAATAGTCTTGCTGAATATGCAATTCTAGGTTGACATTTTTGCTTTCTTTCAGTATTTGAATATGTCACCCCATTGCCTCCTGGCTTCCATTTTTTTCTGACAGGAAGTGGATTCCCTTGTACATGACAAATCATTTTTCTCTTGCTGCTGTAGATATTTTCTCTATGTCACTGGCTTTTAGCATTTTTACTCTGATGTGTCTGCATATAGATCTCTTTGAATTCATCCTATTTGAAGTACATTGGGTTTCTTGGATGTGTGAAGTAATTTTTCATCAATTTTTAGAAGTTTTTAGTCATTATTTCTTCAAGATTGTCTGCTTCGTTCTCTCTCTTCTCTCTTTCTTTTAACACCCATTATGCATATTTGGTGCATTAATGGCATCCACATTTCTCTGAGGTTTTGCACATTTTTTTTTCTTATTTTTTCCTCTCTGTCCTTTGGATAGCATAACCTCTATTCGTTTATCTTCAAGTTTGTTTATTATATCTTCTATGCATTCAAACATACTGTTGAGCCCCTCTAATAAATTCTGCATTTTGGTGATTGAACTTTTCACTCCAAAATTTCCATTGGATTATTTTAAATATAATTTCCACCTCTTGTCTCATAGCTTCTTTTTAAGAATTAAATTTTCTTTAATTATTTAAATATATTTATAATAGATGTCTTGATCTCTTATTTTTTTCTTTTTCCTTCTTCAATCTGACATCTGATCCCTCTCACAGGCAGATTCTCTTGCCTGCTTTTGATTCTGTGGGTGGATAACACTTTCCTGTTTCTTTGCATGTAATGATTTTTCATTAAAAACTTAACTTCTGCATTCCTATACTTCTCACCCTTTAGGACTTTTGTTATTGTTGTTTACATGTTTATTTGTGTAAAGACTTGATTGGTCTACTTCAGTGAATTCAATTTCTCTAGCAATGTGTAGCCTGTAATGTTGATTCTCAGAATATGCAGCCTTGGGCATGCACAGTCTCTCTGAGCACCCGGGACATCTGCTTCTATTGATATCACACCCAGCAGTTAGCTTCCACTAATTGATGCATGATTCCTCTATTTTTTGCAACCAAACCCTGAGGCATACATTGTTCCACAGTATGATCCAATTAAAGTAAGACTCCTTTTCAGGGGCAGCATCTTGTCGGTCTTTGAGGATTCTTTGACTCCATGAAGGCTCTTCTTAATAGTTTCTTTCCCTGGTTCTCTCTGTTAAACTTGTATCTGGTCTACAGTTTCAATTTTTGATATGAATGTCAAAGAGCTATAAGTCTCCCCTTAATTATTCATTTGGTGATCTTCATTGTGCTCAACAATACTTTTTGGCATGAAATTCCACACAGTCTCTTCCAATTAAGTAAGCACCCTTAGGTAGAGCAGCGAACTCTTCATTTGCACTGTTTGCCTCTCTCCCTGGATAGAACCTCTGTGCTACTGCATTTGGGCTTAGGGTGAATACAGTGGCCCAATTTTCCTAGAGTGACATCCCTGCTCAACAAGTAGGGCATTGGGTGGGGAAAGAAGCCCTTGGACTTCTGTAGTTGCCCTTTTTGGCATTGATCTCTCTACCCTACAAGCAAGGTGGGCAGGGGTTTTGGGGTTCCAATTTTCTTGGCCTGTTATGCTTAGAATAGAGTTTCTGCCATTTGAGTTGAGGCTGAAAGAAGGAAGAGAGACCAGTTTTACTGTTGTTGTTGTTGTTTTTAATCAATGGCTGCCCAGCATAGAGCTTCTGCAATTCAGATCTGGAATGGGAGCAGAGATATTGGTGCCCCTCCTGTGTTAAAATTGTAGCTCTAGACTGAAAGCTCAGTAAAAAGAGTCCATCTTCTTGGCTTCAAATCACTGAAGTAGACCTTTCATTACACTGATCAGGGACTTATTAAAGGATAATCCTGGGCTTAAATAGCATATGTTTTTAAACTTCTTATTTAGATTTAGTAGATTTTCTTGAACAGATGGTTGTCCATTTGGCATATGCCCTTAAGACAATTTCCAAAGACATTAAATGGTTAATTTTAAAATTTTCATCAGTTATTCACTTTTGTTTTTGATGGGGGATGGGGTCCACCATGCTCCTTACACCACCACCTTAATAGTCAGTCTCACTGGTTGCCTTTAATACCATACTCTTATCTTTGATATTTATAGTTTCATCATTATATGTGTAATTAGATTTGCTTTTATTTATCATGTCAGTGGGTCAATTTCTTTCTCAATCTAAAAGCTCTCTTCTTTTTTCAATTTGGTGATATTCTAAGACAATATGGCTTATAATATTGCTCTTTTTAAAAAATTATCCATTCATTTCCCCTGGAACATTTGACGTTGGACAACTTCTGTGTCTCCATATCTGTTTTATGTTCTCAAGATCAGTTATTCTCAAATTTAGTAGGTATCAGAGGGCTTATTAAACAGTATATTATCAATCCTCACCCCCAGAATCTCTGATTCCATAAATATGGGATAGAGCTCAAAAGTTTCAGCTCTAATAAGTTTTCAATTGATGCTGATATTCTTATCTAAGTATTGTGCTTTGAGCTTCACTACTAGCTCTTATAGCTCTTTCTGATATTTCAGATGATTTCCTCAGATTTATCTTTCTGTTTATTAGTCTCTCTTCAGCTGTGTCTGATTTGCTGTTTACTATCTCTTGTTTTAAATTTCAATAGTTAGTCTTCATTTATAGATATTCATACTATTTATTTACTTATTTTAAATATTTGCTGTTTACTTACAGCCTCTTGTTGTTTCATGGTGACTTTTAAAAAATCTTTTGATCTTCTTTTATCACATTTTAACATACTTATTTATTTTAGAGCCACTTTCAGATTGTCCCATTATACTAAGTTCTGTGATGCTAATTCTTTTGTGTTGTGCCAATAGACTCTCCATTAGGTAGGATAATTTCCTCATGTATTTGGCAATATTTGATATGAGATTATCTTTGGCAGGAATTATTTGCCCATAGTTTTGCTCATGCTGGGTTATAGTAGTTTCTGTATAATTGATGGAATCTGGAGTTTTATTTCTGCCAGAAACTTGAAAACCTTAATAAGTCTGGACTTATTTCAACAACAAGTTCTCATCACGTAATTGATGCACAGTGTGTGTGATATAAATTTGGATACCAATTTTGGATTCTATGGGAGTATATTTTTGTTCTAACTTTATATCTCAGTCTCTGAACAGATAGAAGATGAGAAGAGTTTTCTAGTCTATTTTTATTGAATAGGGTTGATTTGTGTGTATGTAAGGGAGGGTGGGGGTGGGGAGGGCAATTTCTTTTCAAGTTTTCCTACACATAAAGCCAAGATTTTAGAACCTTAGCATCCTATATAGAACTTACCACTACCAGCACACTAAACTGTACTGTCACAGTGCACCAGTTTAAAGGATTACTGCTTTCTCAGAGTTTGCTCTTTATTTTTGATCCTAGAATTTTTCCACCATTTGCTTTTTTTATTTTTAATATAAAATTAATTATTTTTAAAGTTGTATTTATTAATGTCTATGTATAAAATCTGGGGAAGTACACATTAGCTGAGTTATAACTATTGGAAGTTTATATTTATTTATAATAAAACATCTCAAAAGATGAAAATAAGGTATTAAACACTGAGGGATGTATACTTATGATATATGCACTTATGGTCTATATTATCTCTATATATAGATAGGTTGATAGATCTGTGTGCATGTGTGTGTGTGTGTTTGTGTATATATATATATATAATTTTTTAAGATTAGATTTTAAGTAGGTGGCACAGTGAATATTTACAAACAAGAATGCCCTGTATTGAAACTCTAACTCTTCTTGTTATCTGAACTTCCTTCCTGTCTCATCCACTCACTATATGCCATTGTAGAAATGATCAATTCCAAACTTTTTCCGTCTCCTGAAGTTCAAAAAAGAGTTGAATTCATTGTTACTTTTAAGGAATGATAGAACTGACAAGCAATGGGACTGACATGTAAGTGCTCTGGTGCTGTTATGATGGACAGTTTCCCAGTTCTACAGAAACAATCACAGTGTGCAGGCAGCCTTAGCTGTCTCATTTACTGGTATATTCTAGCATATAGAATAGTTCCTGGCATAAAGAGAATGTTCAATAAATAATTGTTGAATGACTGCATGAAACTGTTAAACTGACCTAAACCAAGGAATTGGTTGTGGTCTCTGTAATCAAAGTCTAAAATTCTATATATTGATATCAGAGCCCTAGTCCCTGAGTTCCCTTTCCTAACTGAACCATGGAGAATAAGCTCCAAACCTTCTGTGAATGACAAGCATAGGGGTGCTCTGTGGGATTAGAACTATTTGTAAAACCCACCACAGCTCAAACCCTATCTTTGCTGACATTTATGCTCTTTCTAATGAAACAAATGCCTTTTATATCAAAAATAATAAATACCCCATTGTTTAGGTGTCAGGTAGTTAGATTACTATTTTCACAAATCCATAAAAAGGAAAGGTGAACTCACATATAGAAGTTGATTAATATGTTATGATTGATTACTATAATCACAACCTGAGCAACAGATAAGACAAAACCCAGCTTTATTAGAAAGATATGCTCAGTGCCACAAATATATTCAATGTTCCTGCTTCCCTCATGGATAGAAATCTTGTTACTGGGACAGAAACATACAATTTTCCAGTGATCTTTGTAGAGGATTCATAAAACAAATGTACCTCATAGGGCCTGGTTTTCCAAAGCCTTGCAGTTTCAAATATTGACCTTGAAAAGGACAGGAAATTTTCCCCAGGCTATTGCGTCTCTGTTGCAAGATAAGAATCTTAACACAGCAAGGCTGCTGGTTTTAAGACAGGCAAGTTCTAATTGATATGTAAAGTTACTAAAAAGCTGCTGGAAGGAAAAGGAATGTTTGCTAAATAAAGCCTTTGTTAGTGGATCACTTAATTGCCTAACAGAATGTCATCTGACTTGTTTTTACTGAATGTTACCAGCTTCTATTGTAAAACTTGTTAAACTGTATGTAGCAAAACCCCACCTATGTCTCTTCCTGTAACTTCTTGGTCTGGAGAATAATTTCAGGAAGAGAACCCCAATTTGTGGTTCATTTCCCAAATGAAAGAAATGCCTCACGCTTGAGGAAGTTCTGGGATATTAACCCCTTTCTGGGGCTTCTCGCTATTCAAAAGGAGATAGGCTTTGAGTAATCTTTGGCGGCTCCATCACCCAGGAAAAAAGGCGTGACAAATCCATGGGAGGCAAAGCAACAGATCTTTACATATTTGACCCCAGGGCCATGTCTGGACTTTGATTCATGAAAATTCCCCATAGAATCTCACAAGTTTTAAATGAGTATGCCCAGAGAATAATCATTGTATTGTTTTAGTAAGTTGTTTAACGGAAAGTGATCTGAGACCAGATCAGATTTTGCCTGTTATCTGCTAACAAAATCTAGACCTTTTAGACCCCTGTTATTTTTTAATTCAAAGGATTTCTCCTTCTCAGTCAATTTGTCCATCAAGAGCCAGCTCTTCAGGAATGTCTTTCCTTGTAGCCCCAGGGTGACATAGAACTGCTTCTAAGACTAACATAGCACACAGGCATCCAGACATACCTATAGCATTACATTTACTATGACTTTTTTAACAATTAACACATCAATGTCTCCTGCTAGACTATAGTTTCCCTGAGAACAAGATCTGATATTATTTTCCTTTCACTGGTAGCTAATATGGTGCTCATTTAATATGTATTTGTGAAATGAATACGTGATACCTCATTCCACCTTACTTGATGATAGTCAGCAAAAGCCACTGAGGATCCAACAGCATAAAAACAATCCTTCCCTCATGAGATCATTAGTTCTCTGTACAACAGAAGGCTCTTAAAATATCTTTCTGTATGAGCCGGATGGATTTAAATTAATACAGCTAGAATAATAACACAGTGCAGCTACTCAAAAGTTAAAATAACAAAAAAAGCTAGCTCCTCATTTTAACACACTCATATTCTTTTCCTTACTTAAAATACTAAAATATTGTGTTAAAGACAGAGTATTGGAATGCTTAACCTTTAATTTGCTAAAAATTTGTTTTCTTCTTTCTCCTCTTTCTCCTCCTTCTTCTTCAAATTTTCCTTCAAGGATGGCAGAAATAAAAGTAAATGCTACATTGAAATCTGTCTTATTTAATCAGTTAGTGATACAGAATCATCCCCTTTCACCAAAGTGGGTCTCTCCGTTAGTGAATTTCTTCTGACACTTTTGGTTGGCATGACTAAAAAATCTAGGGAGATGAAAAGGGGTGAACAGAAGTAGGGGGGACAAAGAGAGCCAGGAGCCAAGGACTTTGGTAAATCTAGACCTGGGTTAGGTATGCTGCTTCTCTGTCTTCATTGTCCTTATCTATTAAATACGTTGTCGCTCTAGAATGTCCCTTCCAGTTTTAACATTTTGTCAGGCCTCTGAATTCTGACACAATTCTGTCTTCTCTCACACCGTCATCACCAACAGATACAAAGGAATCCTATAGATGCAAGGGATCCACTGGGCCGTAGATACAGAGGCAGAGTCAGTGACAGATGCTGGCTGCTGCATCTGCACACAGTCTGGTGCCAGTGGGAACTTCCATGACTGATTCTTCATGGATATACAGCATTTTCAGATACCAGCATGATTTCTGAGTATGTTTGTACAAGGTGATAGGGGTAGGGAAGTAGGGGAGTGGTGCATGGCAGGGAAGGAGAAAAGAAAGGGTGAGATACATTCTGGTTGTCACCATGCTTGCTAGCTAATAATCTAACATTATTCAGTGCTTACTACATACCCGGCCTGTGCTAGGAGCTTCCATCTTCAAATTTAATCTTCAAAATAAATCTATGAGTTAGACATCATTATTTTAGATTAATTGTAAAGATGAAGAAATTGAGGCTCGGGGAGGTGAAATAAGTTGCCAAGTTTACGCAGATTTTAAGTGGTGTGAATGGTAAACCCAGGAAGTCTTTATCCAGGGTCCAAACTCATGACCACTGGCATATAAATAGTTTCTTCACTTTGACTAGTTAAAGATAAATAGACAAAACATGGTGAAAGGGGAGGATTTGATAAGTTTCCACATCCTTGATGTCAGCAGCAAAACCTGCTGTAAAGAAGAACCTGTCTCTCTGGAACTGGTGATTTCAATTAAGAAATCAAAATTTTTTTTCCCTCAGTTTGCTCTTCGCTTTGCTAGTAAAATTCTACTAATGAGTTACACCCAAAAAACTGTTGATTCCTGCATAATTAGAATAATTGAGTCACGATCATAAGGTGCTTTTCCTGCTTTGTTCCTTAAGACAACATCTCTGGCGTTAATGTCACAAGTTGTTTGTCTAAGATGTTTTTCAAGATTCCTGGAGTCAAACCCATCCAAACCAACTGCTCACACAGACTTTTCTTCTGAGCCTGCACAAATATCTGATGAGTGACCTTTTGATGCCAGAGTGTCAAAAACTCCACCTCCAGATCATGCTAAAGCTGCCATTTTTTGAACATGTGACCCATGAAGAGGCATGCAGACCATTTGCACTTGTACAGATTGCTGAAGAATTTCCTCACACCCATAATCCAATCACTACCCTACATAATCCTCACCATCCCTAACCCACTCACCATAAATATCTCTAGCTCCCTGCCATT
This sequence comes from Cynocephalus volans, assembly GCF_027409185.1. NCBI lineage: Eukaryota > Metazoa > Chordata > Mammalia > Dermoptera > Cynocephalidae > Cynocephalus > Cynocephalus volans. Next base: position 136,831,270 of record NC_084466.1, on the reverse strand, counting down.
GAGAATGTGAATTTGAGATTATATTCCCATCTCCATGCTTGACCACCCTGTGAATAAATCTTTTTCTCTGCTGAAAAGACTGGTGTCTCAGTGTATTGGCTTGCTGTGCATTGGGCAGTGTACCCCATTTGGTTACATTCCCATGGTTCTTGGAGCAGAACCTCCACCTGTAGAGAGCCCTTGATGTGAGACAGTGCAAGACCAGCTATGAATTATCAGCCAGAGAATTATAGGCCAGAGAACTAAATCAACAATGCAAACAATTAAAATATAATTTCTGCTATTATATATATATATATACTGTATATAACACACACACATATTTATATATAGTAAAAAAAGAACTCTGCAGGAGTCTAATTTTAAAACATCGATTTCTCAATGGTCACTCTAATGCATAAAAGTTCTCCTCTCCTCAGTTGGATATAGGAATTTGCAAATACTTTTTCTATAATTCAATTCCTTTATCAAATTTAGTTTGGTGATAACATTGATTGGTTATAATAACACTGATTTGGTGGTAATCAAATAACATCGATTGGTTATTCATTCGTCTATTCAATATTTATTAAATGCTTTCTGTATTTCAGGCATTGTCCCAATCCCTAAAAGAGAAAAACGAAAAATGAGGAGGAAAAAAAAAAAAGAAGAAGACTGAAATATCTGGTCTGATGAAGTTTATGTTATGTTAATGTGAAAGGAACCAAAGTTTTATTACTCTGGTTTTATTTATCATCTGAGCACTGGTGGAGAGTGGTATGGTATGATCTTGGTTCTTAGGATCTGGGGAGCCACATGAGGAAGATTCTTAGCTAGAGTCTTGAAAAAGCTTCCCTGTGCCCCACTCTTATATAGGAGTTTCTCAGGCCAATAACCTAGAATAAAAAGAAAATACTAAGTAGTGACTGCACAATCTAGGATCCATGGCTAACAAAGGAGAATTTAGGGAAAAACGCAGACTTCTCTGTGTTTTTTCTCTTCAATGTCATCATGGCCAGCCTAAATTTCTTAGATAAAAGAACATACAGCATCAGATGAAACACGACAGTCATGTTTGACCGTAATGGTGGGAATGGTGTTTAATATGCCCGTATTAGTCCATTTCTGCTGCTTATAACACATTACCTGAAACTGGGTAATTTGTAAAGAAACATTATTTACTGCTCACAGTTTTGGAGTCTGGGAAGTCCACAGTCCAGGGGCACATCTGGTGACGGCCTTGCCCTCTTGGTGGTGGCTCTACAGCAACACAGGATACCATATGGTAAGAATGGCAGGAGCAAGAGAGAGTAACCTCCCCACTTGCTCTCCTTTTAAAGCCATCAGAACCACACCCATTACTTCATGAATGGGTGCTGGGGAAACAGAATAGTTTGGCCAGTCTCCCTCACCTCGGGGCAGGTTAGGGATGGTTCATCATTCTTTGTGGGCAGGTTGTGTGTGGGTGGAGTTAGTGTGCATGTGTGGTGCTGCGACTTTGGCTGGCATTTGCCTCAGGTGCCCGCTGCCGTGACGGCCATGCTTTCCAACCTGCAGCTTCCAAGAAACTTCTTGCTGGTTACCTAGCTCATAGACCTGTGTGTAAGGGGTCTGGTGACCCAGCCTGGCATGTATGGTGTCTGGAGACCCAGCCTGGCATATGAAGGGTGTGTGATCCAGTCTGGACAATGGGCTTGAGGGGTCTGTGAGCTCCAGACCCAGCCCTAGCTCCACAATTGGCCCAGTCAGTGCAGGATTACTGGCAGGTAAAAGAGTCCGACAACTGGCGTGGTCATGTAGCTAGACAATGGATCAATCCATTCAGAAGGGCATAGTCCTCACAATCTAATCACCTCTTCAAGGCCCACCTTCCAATTACCATAATAAGATTTCCCACACTCTTAATGCTGTCATTGTGGTTATTAATTTTCTAATGCATGAGACTCTGGGGAACACACTCAACCCATATAACTTGTATTATAAGAAATGCTTAGTTTCTTAGTTAAAGTGTTTTTCTACATATTTAATTATCTCATTTTATCTTTTTTTTTTTTGGTCTTCATGTTTGAGGGCCAACTTACATACACCAGGAAGAGATAGCTGTGATGTGTTTTCGTCCATGTATAAGATTCCTGGCTGTCTAATCCTGTTATTTCCTGAGTGGCTAGAGTAATCAGAATATCTTTTGTTGAAGTATTTGGTCTTTTGTCCTTGGCTCCTGAAGTAATTCCTGAGCAATAAAGGTGAAAGAAAGTCTCTTGTTATTCACAACAAACCATTTCAATTGCATCTGAGCTTATGTTAATGATGCAATTTTTTAAGGCCCTTAGATGGCACAGGATGGCACGCACACATACACACACACACTCCCCAACACCTGAAAAATTCCACAATGGCTGAGAAATTAAAATTAGACCAGAATTTTTTCTAGATTTCCCTTTAATTATTTTAGACAGTTACCTCCCTGGGTGTATATTCCCAACTATAATCTTTAGGAGAAGATTAGCTGAATTAGAGGAAAAATAACATTATGCTTCTTTTACTCTCATTCATTTATCTTTCTTTTAACTTTCAATCCAAACCCTAAATCTTGACAAGTTAATGGGCGTGGAAAGAAAAACAAGACTTCTTGCTTCAAGCAGAGTCTTGTTGCCCTCCTGAGTTTCCTGCTAAACCTGCACCCTTCTTCTAGCTGGCTGCTGCCCTATTAAATGTGTCCTCAGAAGTCAGCTAGAAAAGTCTTTCATGTGCAGTTCATCCCAGTTCTAGCCCTTATCTGTCCCAATCATACCCTTGGTGGTGTGAACCTAAATTCTAAACTGCATAACTGATGAATGTCTAATGAACATATGGTTATTTTTTATTTTAAAATATTTAATTGACAAATAAAATTGTGCATGTTCAAGATGGACAATGCAATTACTTGTTATAGGTATACATTATGTAATGATTACTACAATCAACTTAATTAACTTAATTAACACATCCATCACCACCCATAGTTACCATGTGAGTGTGTGTGTGTTGATGACATTTAAAATCTACTGTTATCAAATCTCAAGTAAACAATACAATATTATCAAGTACAGTCACCAAGCTCTACATTATTCTTAATTTCTTTTTTTTTTTCTTTGGACAGTTTGTTGTTAGTGTACAGAAACACAACTATTTTTTTTTATGTTGATTTTGTATCCTGCAACTTTACTAAATTTATTTATTAGTTCTAATAATTTTTTGGTGGAGTATTTAGGGTTTTCTATACGTAAGACTATGGCATCTGCAAACAGAGACAATATAACTCCTTCTTTTCTGATTTTGATTCCTCTTTATTTTTTTTTTCTTGCCTAATTTCTCTTGTTAGAACTTTCATAACTATGTTGAATTAAAGTGCTGAGAGTGGCCACCCTTTCCATGTTCCCGTTTTTAGAGGAAAACATAATGTTTATTATTAAAGGAACATACACTCTATGCTAGGCACAATGCTAAGTGTTTATTTACATAATCACATTAATCCAACATCTCTAAGTGGGCATTGCAATTATCCCCATTTTAATTATAAAGAATCTGAGAATCAGAAAGGTAAAGGGACTTGGCCAAGATGATACAATTAACAAATGGTAAATCCGGATTTAAATTCAGGCAGATCTGTCTTTCTGCAAAGCCCGTGGTGTTAAGTAAGGCTATAGATTTGATTGAACTGTGTCCCCTGAAGTCCATACATTAGAAGCTTAATTCCCACTGTAACTGTTGAGTGTGGGGAAACCTATTATGGTAATTGAAAGGTGGGGCCTTGAAGAGGTAATTTGATTGCAGGACCATGCCATACTGAATGGATTAATAATGGTGGTCAGAAGCATGGTCTAAGGGCTTTAAAAGGAGAGTGCATGAAGACTCTCTCTCTCTCTCTCTCTCTCTCTCTCACCATTTTCTGCCATGTGAGACCCCTGCATTGCTGTAAAGACACCACCAAAGGAAAACCTCGCCAGATGTGTTCCCTGGACTTTGGACTTCCCAGACTCTGACATTGTAAGCAATAAATTTCATTTTCTCATAAATCACCCAGTTCCAGGTATTTTGTTATAAGCAACGAAAATAGACTAATACAAGTAATAAATAATACTGTTATTGTTTAACTTAAAATATAGAATCTCATTAAATTACACATCAACCTAGAGTTAAAGAGGTTGGGAAGAAAGTCATGAGTGTTTCCTGCATTGGCATCCTTGGTTGCTGTAACCAAGTACAACACATTTCAAGGCTTATAACAACAGATTTATTCTCTCAGTTCTGGAGCCTAGAAGTTCAGGTCAAGGTGTCAGCAGGGTCATACTCTCTCTGAAGATTCTGTGGAAGAATCCTTCCATGGCTCCTTCAGTTTCTGGAGATTGCTGGCAGTCTTTGGCATTCCTTGGCCTGTAGCTGCATCACTCTGCTTCCATTGGCACACGGCCTTCTTGCTCTGTCTGTGTGTCACTTTGTCTTCAATGGCCTTCCATAAGGACATCACTCATTGAATATATGGCTCATTCTATCTAGTATGACCTTTTCTAAACTATGTCTGCAAAGATTCCATTTCCAAATATAGTCACATTTACAGGAACTGAGATTTAGGACTTCAGCTTACCTTTCTGGAAGACATAATTTAACCTACACCACTACCTTCCCATCATCCTTTTTAACCATTGTTTTCTCAAAAGTCATGTTGGGTTAGCTTTCTCTTGAGAGATTATACTTCTTGTAGGATGCAAAAAAGACAAACATGTCTTTCCAGCTAATCCAATGGATTTTTTCAATAAGGTGGTAAGTATAACAAAATCTGTCATGCCACATATTTCCCCAGGCCAATCCTTTGAGCAAATAAATAAGCTGTTCGTAAAAACAGCTGGGCAGCAGAAAGGGGTTCATTGTATACAACTGTGCTTCACTAGTGAATAAAGAAAGGATGAGAAATAAATAAGACCGCCTAAAGTTACGTAGAATTCAAGAGGGTGATACAGTGTTATCTTTCCTAAAGTTGCACAGAATTTGAGAGGGTGATATAGTAGGGTGTAGTGCTATTACTTTATTGTTACATGAACAAGTATCACTCTGTCTGAAAATTCTCAGCGTGATTTGAGGAAGCCTGAAGAATATCATGCCATTTCACTGTCTCATTCATGCTTTTCTATTCATTCGTTTATAACCTGCCTTGTTCCAACAATGATTTAAAATGATATAAAAATGCAAACAAGAAGCTACACTAAATGTAAACTAAGGAAGAAAATGAAGGGACTTAGACAGTAACATTTTGGGAACTGGGTATTCCAAAACAAATGTTGCACTCTCCACTTGATCATCTTGGTGTCCCATAAATTAGTTGAAATTTGTGTACTTTAAAAATACAGTGAACTGATATAACCTGAATATCAGGTAGCTATTTGAATTCAGGTGCAAGTAGCTATGATTTAAAAGGAAGTGATATATTTGAAAAGGACTGGTGAGTTATTTTTCAAAAAGTGAAGTCCCCATGGTTATCTCTCCAGAGCAACCTGAGGCAACAGAATAGGCACCTCTCTGGGCTATACAACAGCCATTCATCTGCTGAAAACTGCTGTCAGAAGCACTGCTCCTTTTGTGGTTGCACAAGTGAATACCCAGTTTCCTTGGTGACCAAGAAGCAGAAAAACACTAATTATTCTCCTTCAATGTCAATATTTGCCATACTTGTTCTAGAACAGCAAACTGTTGGCCGAAGAGGCTTGTCTTTCTTCCTACTTGTTTTAGGGAAAATGAGAGGGAGCATTAAAGGATTTTTGTTGTTGTTGTTGTTCTCTCTTTTCTCTGTGATTTATATTTTTTTAAGACTTACTTTGTTTAAGTTCCCTTCATTTAGAAAACATAATGGCGCTTGATAGGACTTTGTTAGTCACTATGGCAGGACCACAGGCATAAACCAGAATTGTCCCAGGCACACCATAGCATAGACCTACACTGTATGTAAGGATCATCTATTTATATTTATAGCATCATAGCAAAGGATAATTCAGTAAAAGCAATTTTATGGTGAGCAAGATGGAGGCATAAGTTTGGACAATATTATGTATCTCTGAGGTTTGTGTCTCTGCTGGTCTGACTTAATGGAAAGGTAGATTTTAAAGAACATAGTGTCATCAATGGGCAGTGTATCATTTAAGTTGTCTTTCACCAATACGTTCTCTCTGCTGAATTTGGAAGCTGAGCTTCTGAGAGTTTGAGATAATGAGATAATATTTCTTTAAAATTACTTGGCTAGAGGGTATTCTAGATTCACAGTTAAATGCAGCATCTTATCCTCCAATAGTTAAATATAATGAAGTACAAATACATGTTTTTTAAAGAAGGAAATGTAAGGATACTAATGCACCCTGGTATTTACAGGAGGCATGCTCCCTATGCTCTGAGATGAACCACATTTGCTTCTGCTTTGCAAGGACTGGATGATTTGGCTTCTTGGCAGCTGGCCTCCTTCTATTTTTTTCACCCCACACCTTTGTCTTCTGGTTTTCTAGGTGCTGAACAGATTCTTCCTGGGTCATATGGCATGTATTTTATTAAGCATTCCATCATCTTGCTGCAATTGTTGATAAAATGTCCCTGGCCACTCAGACTTCCAACGTTCACAGCAGGTCTGCCTGTTGAAGAACCTATCCTCTTAGTGGCCATTGGCTCTCCCTACAATGTTTTCTTACTATTAGTGATGTCATCAGAGTTTATTTTATTCATAATACCATAAACCTTTCTATTTCCTTTCTATTTTCTTTTCTATTCACATAAATAGGATTTTCTCCCTAGGCTTGATATCACCTGAGATACTATAGCATTCAAGAATGGAATGTACCTGGTTGTTGATCAGATAAATACTGAGTACCTCCAGAGCATCTTTAATCTGAGTATCTTCTTGAATAGGGCTTCAAACTACAGTCTCTGAGTAAAATCTGGTCTGCTGCTGCCTTCTGTAAATAAAATGTTATTAGCCACACCCATGTGGTTGCATAGGCTGCTTTCAACTACCAGGGTCGAGTACCTGCACAGAATGTTTGGACTGCATAGATTGAATTATTTACAGTCTTATCTTTTACAGAAAAAGCATGCAAACTCCCCCTCTACAATCTATAAATACTACTTCTTATAATCAAGATGCTGTTGGCTAGATTCTATATCTTTTTTATGGTCTATGAGAAAAGCATTAAGTAATTTTAGATTCACGTTAAGATTTGTAAACAGACAACTTATTCAATACCTTCCAGAACAACCAATGATGTTTTTGTTTTTGTTATACTGATGATTCGTCCTGTATCCTTGAATATTCATTTTTCCTGAAAGCTGACAAGTAATTATAAATCGAAATGACATATCCTACATAAACATGCATGTGCTTCTCCTTTTAAAAGTAAGAACCTGAAGATACAAATGTGTCTTTGATTTGTGCATTGACATTTGCAAGCCTTTAATAAATTATCTATGAAAAGAATAAGAGAGAAATCAACATCTGCTTTGAAATAACTCTTGAGTTTTTGTGCCTACTCTTGTTCTCAGTCAAGATGCTGAGGCAATAGATTTCTTTTTTGTGGATATATTCATAGAATTAGCTTTGTAGTAGGTTAGTAAAGTCTTAGATTATTTTCTAAAAATTTTTCAAACAAATCTAATAAACACCCTGGCACCATTTATAAAGTTGACTTTATTTTGTTAGGTGCATTTCACCATGCAGCCTAATCATGTTCTAAATAAGTAATAAATATCCACAGAATGTGCTCTTAGTCCATCACCTCCAATTTTCTCTAGGAACATAGATCAGTATTTCAATGACCTTTACTATTGTTGTTTTGTTAGACAGTTGTCATCTTGTTACTAATTTCTGCAATGATTAATCATCATCACTATGAGACTATCCTTCCTTCAACACATTTATGACTAAATACTATAATCCCTTATTTAAAAATCTCTTTCCTTCTGCATAGCAAGAGACTATCAACAAAGTGAAGAGACAACTTACAGAATGGGAGAAAATGTTTGCAAATTACACATCAGACAAGGGGCTGATATCCAAAATATATAAGGTACTCAAACAACTGTACAGCAAAAAACAAACAAACAAACAAACAAACAAAAAATTAAAAAATAGGAAAAGGGCTTGAACAGACATTTCTCAAAAGACATACAAATGGCCAACAAGCACATGAAAAAAAGTGCTCAAAATCACTAATCATCAGAAAAATGCAAACTAAAACCACAGTTAGATATCATCTCACCCCAGTTAGAAAGGCTATTATCAACAAGACATAAAATAACAAATTTTGGCAAGATTGCAGAAGAGAGGGAACCTTCCTACATTGTTGGTGGGAATGTAAATTGGTTACAGCCATGGTGAAAAACAGTGTGGAGGTTCCTCAGAGAACTAAAAACTGATCTACCTTATGACTCAACTATGCCATTACTTGGTATATATCCAAAGGAAATAAAATCAATGTATCAAAAAGATACTTGCACTCCCATGTTCATCGTAGCTCTATTCACAATAGCCAAGAGATGGAATCAGCCTATCAATGATAAAAGGATAAAAAAAACTGTGGTATATGTATACAATGGAACACTATTCAGTATAAAAGGAAGTGATATCCTACAATTTTCAGCAACATGAATGGAACTGGAAATCATCATGTTAAGTGAACTAAGTCAGACAAAGAAAGACAAATACCACACGATCTCACTCACATGTGGAATCTTAACAAAAATTAAAAAGTGGTTTTCATAGAACTAAGGAGTAGAATAATGGTTACTCGAGGCTGGGAGTGGAGAGGAAGTGGGTGTGGGGAGAAATGGTGGATTAATGGGTATAAAACTATACTATCTATCCTAAGTGAATGTTTGTGTAGTATATGCATGTATTGAAACCACACACTACCTCAAAAATATGTACAAGTAAATGCTAAAATTTTAAAAGGTAAGTAAGTAAATATTTCACTTGACTATAAGTTCCATGAAACTAGTTACCAATTACATACATTTTACCATTTTATCTCTGTTTATTCATAATTTGTCAATTCAGCACATATTATTGCGCAGCTATTTGCACCAGCAGCTGCACTAATCTTGAAAAAGAACAGTATTAAATGATGATGTCCCAATCCTCCCAGAGTTTACAGTTTGGTAGTTAGCACAGAATTGGGCACATAAAAATTACTTAGGAATACTCACTGAATGAATGATTTAATAAAGGATATTAGTGTTTGGTACTCTCAGCAACAATTACAATTCATGTTCTTTTATTCCACAGCTACAGACCTCTAATCTCAACAAGTAGGACTATTGGCAATAAAAAGTATAAGACGAGAAATAGTGAACAGTTCAAAACTCACTCACTAGTGGAAAATTAATATGTGACAAATTACAGTGAGTAATAAAGAAAGATCGAACTTCAATTCATCTCCTATTATGGAATTTTTAAAAGTAAAAGTTTGTATTACTGAGTTTAAAAACCAAGATCTTTACAGTAGCCAGAAAGGCCCATGCAGTCTGGTTTCTCTTAAATTAGAACCCACATCATAAGTCTCTCCCCTTCATTCAGAATGAAGAATCCAACCACACTGGCCTCTTTGTTCTACAATCATGTCAGATGTGCTTTGCTTCTGGATCTTTATACTTTCTTTATTCTCTGCCTGAAATATTCTTCCTCAAGGAATCCATATGGCTCACCTTCTCAGCTCCTTTGGCCAGATCTTATTTGATTCATGTTACCATTTTAGAGACACTTTCTCTGACTTATCAAAAAATGGACATCTCCACTCAGATACTAACTATTCCCTCTTTCACTCTCCTTCCTTCCTGCCTTTGTTGGTGTATTTATTTGTTTTTACTTTTTATTCATCCATCCATCCATTCATCTGTTCATTTATATATATATGTTATTTATATATATATATATATATATATACTCAATTATTTATTTTCTTTAATTGATGTTACTACAGACTTAAGAGGCATTTTTATATATTATAAGAAGCAAAGTTACACAACATGTGTGAGGCAATGGAGAAAGCCTTGGCAAAATGCAAATTTAATGCTACTAACATTAACAAAAGATGGTGATTACAGAATACTTCAGTAATATCAGACAGATCTAGTCTCTGCTTTTTACTAAAGAACTACTCTGAATGAAAGTCAGTGGCTACAAATGTCCATATAGTGATGGTTTCTAAATATTTTATGTCCAATCTTTATTTGGTATTTGAGCAATGCTGTGTGCAAATGACTCATATTTTGTTTTTGGTCTTTCCAAGGTCCTAAGGCAATACCTTTTCACCTAATTCCCTAATTTTAAATGGTCATGCTCACTAGAGTGCTGGCTGAATTGTCCAAGGTTGAGAGAGGTAAAAGCCAGCAGCTACAGCCTTTTGGCTTGTAACTGTCTTAATGCAGAAGTCATTGCAAGCATATTTTAAATTTTATTAACCCAACTATGAAGACTTTTGCTGTACCCTATGGAAAGTGATTTGAAAACCTTTAATCCACTGTGCCAAATTCACCAAACCTAGGGCCAGCAACTCAGAAATGTAAGTAAGAGACATTGTTCCCTGTGCTATTAATGTAGGGACTTAAATTAGATAAACACATCCTATTATATAAATCTCCATGTCTACACGGAGTCATAAAAATTATGCTGTTTGAAAAAGACCACAGTTTCAAAATTCAAAATCACTACTTTGATGATAATAAAAGCTACATAAGAAGAAACATGCAAGTATAATCTGACATCTCATCCAAGAATTGTCTTGTAATCTGCAAACCACAGGAGCCTCTTGACTTTCAGTAGGTGAGAAAATATGACACTCAGCTGTGGAGGGAAAATTGGACTTTATTATTAGAAATTATTCATTTGGAAAATGGTAGTGATAACATACATCTTAAAGGTCCACGGTGTTTGTCCAGGACAACATTTTGGATTAAAAAATAACAATTTTTGTTCATAGAAGTGAAACATTAAAAATCTATAAATTGGTTAAAAGTTATTTTGTTTTGTTTCATTTCATTCAGTTTATGGGAAGTTGGGGGAGTAAAACTTTGACAATTTCTTTGTAAGCTGAGTTTCACCTTTCAGAATATGAGCCTGTTCTGGAGTTCTGTTGATTATAGAGGCAAATTTCATTTTCAGTGTGTGTATATGTTTATAACAATATAATATTCATACACATCTATCATGGTTTATATGCATATTCTGAGAGTATGACATAACTTCTGAACATACCACATAAGTTTTTCCTTTCTCAGTCCACAGCTCTTTTAATTCCCTGTCATCCATCCCATGCACACTTTGGTTACTATTAAAGACTTAGGTTAATGCCACAGCCCATGGCCATAGACCCTGCTGCCCAGGGAATACATAACATGTTTGTTCTCAGAGGCTACAGTTCACAAGTACAAGCACAACAGGTCTCCCTAAGCTTCTTGCATAGTTCCACGGGAAGCAGGAAGTAAAGGGTGGGGTGGGAAGAGAGTCCAGCAATTTACAGATCACCAGTTTTGAGAATAAATGAATCACAAAGCACCCTGAGGGCAGCTGGTTGTTCTATGTAGTCTGGAATTTTGACTGTATCGTGATATGTTTTCTACTATAAGTTTAAAGACTGGGTTTAGTCTCGAGAAAATTCTATGCAAAGACTGAAGCTAATCCTTTATTATCTGTATTATTTTTCTACAGAGCATCTTTGCTTTTGCCTGTGGAGCTCAGTGATAGGCCAAACACAGCCCCAGATTACCATGTCTGCAATGAAGGGCTGAAGCATAGGCAAACTGGGAGTTAACTAGTATTGACTTGAGTACAACAGGTGTCATCTCAATTGCTTTCTCATATCTGCTGAGTTCTAAATGATACTATAACCAAAATCAAAAGGATCATTTTTGGCAAGGAACACTGCAGAAGAAATAAGAACAAAATTAGGAAAGCAATAGTAATAGCAACATAAGGTTTATTGTATTATATCCCAGGGCAGTGTTTTAATTGTTCCTCCAGAAAACAAGATTAGTGAAAAATTAGGATAATTTTATTCCAAGGCCAGTTAAAGTCCATCTCACATTCTTAACCTATTTGAATAGATTATGACAACTGTAAAAATATAAAAATGTGGTAATCTGAATGGTAGACACTTTGCATTTGCATGGCATGCAGAAACATGGCACAGGTCTGGAAGAAGTGTATGCAAGACACTAACAGGTTGTCTGTGCATATTAAGAAGGTATGTTAAGCCAAATAAGATTTCTGGAATCATTGAGAGAACCTTTCCTTACAAAGTGCTCATCTTAGAGCTGATGATATCTTTGTTTTTCACTGTACACCATGGTAAGTAAATTAAAGTTGGCTATGTAGGAACTTGCTTGGTGGTCTTCTATCAAGCAGCTAGTTTATTTGTTGACATCAGAACTAGGTATGTATATGATACACAAGTCATATACAAGTCAGCTTTTCCGAGGTCATTTTTAATGTGGTCTGCTTGATATTGTCTTTGCTGGACCAGCAGGTAAAGCTGACAATTTGAATTTCACCTTCTTGCCTGATTTTATGTTTGAAATATTCGTTCCCAGAGAAACAAATGCACATATCCATGTAGAAATATATACATATACATGACTGGGGTGTACAATTAATTAAGAATATCTTTAAAGTTTTGATAAATTGTTCCTGTAAAGTTTACATCCTCGTCCAACCTCATAGTCCTCACTGAGTAACTAGGATCATCTTTTTGATCCTAGATATAAATCTGCTCTGGCAAACCTGCGGCTTTCATAAAACCTGCAAGTGTCTCATTATGGGACATGCATTAGGTTGTCATTTCCGCAGGTCCAGATCCTGAAGAGGTTCCCATTTGTACAGTGTCTGTTTCATATTCAGTTCCATGGAGGAAATTATGTCAATCATGATCGGCCTTATTACCATAGCTCAGTAGCCCTAGTCCGCCTTGGGCTAGATCAGCCCTTATAAAATTTTAATAGCCCTTGCATCTCTTTAGCTGTCTGTACTTGTTCTGTGTAGTGAATACATCAAACTTTTTGAACAGCTTGTATGGGTGGTGCAGAAGCATCTGGCCAAGCACCAAACACATGAAGCACATGATATCTACAAAATATACTCACCATCTTAGTTCATTCATGCTGCTATAACTAAATACAAGACTGGATAGTTTATAAATAGAACTTTATTTCTCACAGTTCTGGAGATGGGGAAGTCCAAGATAAAGGCACTGGCAGATTTTGTCTTTTTTTCTTTTTGTTCTGATTTACTGTTTATCTTCTGTATTTGTTGGTTTCTTGGGTTGTTGATAAACTTTTTTTTTTTTTCTTCGTTGTTGGCATTTTTATTTTACTAGTGGGTTTTGATTTTTCTTGAGTTTTTATGGCAGTGGTAGTTATTTTTCAGGTACCAAACCCAGTACTCCCTTGGGAATTTCTTATAAGGGTGGTTGTGTGGTAGTGAACTCCTGCAGTTTTTGTTGGTCTAAGAAATATACTATTTGCCTTTCATTTCAGAAGGATAGCCTTGTGGGGTAGAGTATGATTGGCTGGCAGTCTCTGTCTTTTAGTATTTTCAATATATCATCCCATTCCTTTCTGGCTTTTAGGGTTTGTGATGAAAAGTCTGATGTTAGTCTGATTGGGGCTCCCTTCTCTCTTGAAGCTTTTAAGATTCTCTCTTTGTCTTTGAGTTTTGCCAGTTTGACTATAACATGTCTTGGAGAAGAACTTTTCGGGGTTGAATACAGTCTGGGATCGTTGAGCTTCCTGAATCTGAAGATCTGTGTCTTTTCCTATACCTGGGAAGTTTTCTGCCACTCTTTTGTTGAATATGTTTTCAATGCAGTCTCCTTTTTCCTCCCCTTCTGGAATGCCCATGACTCAGATATTTGAGCCCTGAAGGTTGTCTGACATCTCTCTTAGATTTTCTTCAATGTTTTTAATTCTTTTTTTTTTTTTTTTTTTTTTTTGTCTGCCTGTGTTATTTCAAACAGCCCATCTTCGAGGTAGAAGTTCTCTCTTCTGTTTCTGCAAGCCTGCTGGTTAAACTCTCTGTTGTGTTTTTTATTTCATTGAATGAATTCTTCAGCTCTGCAAGCTCTGCTATATTCTATTTCAGGGCATTGATTTCCTTGTACATTTCTTCTTTCAGGTCCTGTATACTTTTCCTTGTTTCATTGTATTGTCTAGCTGAGTTTTCTTGTATCTCATTTAGTTTCCTTAGAATTATCACTTGAAATTCCTTTTCAGACATTTCAAGGGCTTCTTGTTCTATAGGATCTAGAGCTTGAGAGTTATTACCCTTTGGTGGTGTACTTCCTTGATTTTTCATATTTCTGGTATCTTTCCTTTTAGTCATTGTGGCAAGGGATTTCATGGTCCACTGGTTCAACACTATTTTCTGGCTACGATCCTGCTGGGGCTGCCTATTTGGCATGGCTGCCTCAGTGTCTGCTCGGTCGCTGCTGGCAACTCAGGTGGGTGGTCGCCTCGGGTCTTTGGCCTCTGCAGGGAGGTGCCCTTCTGGTCAGCCTGCACTTGGCCGTGCTGGGGACAGGGTCCAGCGGTGGTGAGGCAGGCCTATCTGCTCTCTCATGTGCTGGTGCAGTGGGGCACGTGGTCTCCACCAATCTCAGGTCTCTCCAGTGGGATGCCTCTCTGGTCCTTATTTCCCCTTTCTTTTTGCCTATTTCCTTCTTAGGGAATGGGAATGTGTACCCTATGCTTCTCGCACTACTGTATATTGGAAGTAGATAACTTGTTTTGATTTTGCAGATGGGACTTTGAACCTTGGACTTTTGAGTCGAAACAAGTTAAGACTTTGGGGGATGGAATGAATGTATTTTCCTGTGAGAAGGACATGAACTTTGGGGACCACAGGTGGAATGCTATGGATTGATTGAAATGACTGACTGAATTGATTGAATATTAGAAGCTTAATTCCTATTGTAACTGTTGAGGGAGGGAGATCCTATTATGGTAATTGAAAGGTGGGGTCTTGAAGAAGTGATTAGATTGTAGGACCATGCAGTAGTGAATAAATTAATAATGGTGATCAGGGGCATGGTTGGTTCTGAAGGCTTAAAAAGGAGTGCATGTGAGAGTCTCTCTCTCCCTCTGCTCTGTTTTCTGCCATGTGAGACCCCAGGATCATTGTTGCCACCACCAAGACCCTTACCAGACGTGCTCCTTGCGCTGTGGACTTCTCAGCCTGGTAAACTGTAAGTAATAAATTTTGTTTTCTTTATAAAGTACCCAGTTCCATGTATTTTATTATAAGCAACAGAAACAGACTAATACACTGTATTTTGGTACTGAGGCGTATCAAAGGGATTTGGATTTGTAAATAGTGGAATTGGAATTAGAGTCATGTGTTTCTTTGTGTTGAGAGATATATGTTTGGGGACCAAAGATATATGTATATATACACATATATATTTATAAATGTATATTTTTTTCTTATAAGGTATCTAGAAATGAAAAGTTAAAGGGCCAAAATAAGTCCTAGAGTGGGTGGATAGAGAGGTAGTTTGAGGATCACTACAAGTCCTGTTTGATTAATTTAATTATGTAAACTTTTAACATATGATAAAGCAAAAAGAAAGATCATGAAAGAAAAATATGGCTTGTTCAATAAATGGTGTGAAGAAAGCTGGCTAAATGTTAAAAAACAAAGAGCAAACCAACAAAACAAACATCAACACATTCTAAAATAGCTTAGACACAGATTCTTTAACAACCTCTCTCTTGCTCCCCCCCAAAAATGGAAAAAAAAAAACAAAAAACAGATGAACTATAAAATAACTTCATTTCTTTTTTAGTACACTTTTTTTGAATAGTTTTAGATTTGCAGAAAATTTGAGAAGATAGTACAGAGTGTCCCCATATACCATGAACCTGGTTTCCTCTATTATTGACAACTGACATTGATGTTGTAAATTTGTTACAGTTAATCTCTAGATCTCAGTTTCTTGCATGCTGATTTGATTCTGTCCAAGAGGTAATACTGGATGTGGAACAGTGTAGGATACTAGGTATATTATGTCAGATCCTAAAGTTATTAGAAGAGTTATAAAAAGAAATTATAAAAAACATAATGGTTATAAATTTAAAAGCTTTGATGAAGTTGATATTTTGTTTTGCAAAAGTGAAAATTAGTGAAAGTGAGAAAGAAGAATTTTTTTAAAAAAATTGCCTTATAGCTCTTAAAACATGATGAACCCATAATTAAACACCATCTCACTAAACAAAACAAAACAAAAAACTCCAAGATGCAATGGCTTTAATAGTAAGTTCTACCAAATATTTAAAGCAGGAAAAGTTTTATTTCAGAGAATAGAGGAAAAGTAAACTCTTTCTCATTCTTTAAGGCTATTGTAATTCATCATTATACCACCTAAATAATATATAGAAAGAAAAGAAAATTATCTCTCATGAGCATGAACACACAAAAAAATCGTTAGCAAATTGAATAGTGTAATATGTAGTATAACCACATGGGGTTTATCCTAGGTGAGAGAATTTAGCTTAATATTCAAAGTGTGCTATTAATAAAAAGTAATTTTTTCTCAATTGGTAAAGACAAAAAATTTAATAGTATTAAATAAACACACATGATCAACATTCTCAACATACTTGAAGTAGAAGAAAACTTTCTCAGTCTGATAAAACATTTCAACACAAACGCATGAGATAACGTGATTCTTTGTGATCAAAGAAATATCGAACACTGTCTCTGAGTTTAAGAAAAAGACTAGGATATATACTCAACACTTTTTGTGTGTCTGGCTTCTTCCGTTTACTATATTACTTCTGAGAGTCATCTACATTGTCTTCCGTATTGGTAGTTTGTTGCTTTTATTACTGAGTGCTAGGTCATCGGGTGGTTATAATATAATTAGATTATACATTCATAAGTTACAGGCATTTATACTGTTTCCAGTTTTTGACAGTTATTTACATAGCTGCTATATGCATTTGCAAGGAGTCTTTGTATAGACATGTTTTATTTCTCTTGAATAAATATCTATGAGTGGAATTGTTGGGCAGTATAGAGTTTGTTTAACTTCACAGGAAACTGAAAAACTCTTCTAATGTGGCTGTACCATTTTTATCTGAGATTTTTTTTCTTTCTAAAATAAATAATCCTAACTTTTCTCGCTAAGCACTGCATTAGCAGAATCTCACAAATTTTAAAATGTATTTTTATTTTCTTTCAGTTAAAAACATTTTCCAATTTCTCCTGAGACTTTCTTTTTGATCCATGGACTATTTAAAAGTGTGTTATTTAATTTCCAAGTGTTTCGATATTTATCTGTTATCTTTCTATTAGTTATTTGTAGTTTAATTTAATTATGATCAAAGAAAATGTTTTCTATGATTTCAATTCAGTTATATTGTTTAGGTTTGTTTTATGAATTAAGATATGGTTATCTTGGTGACTGTTGTATGTACACTTGAAAATAGTGAGCATTTTGTTTGGGGTAGATGATTCTGTAAATATCAATTGGAACCCATTGGTCGATGATGTTATTCAGTTCTTTTGTTACTTTGTTGATTTTCTGTCTACTTGTCCTCTCTATGACTATTAATGAAATTCATTGTTATAATTTTAATGTTTTTTACTTGTTAATTTAAATTTTATCATTTTTGGTTTCATGTTTTGAAGCTCTCCTATTATGTTCATATACATTTAGGGTATGCTGTGGTTTGAATATCCCCTTCAAAATTCATGTTGAAATTCAATTGTTCTTGTAGTAGTATTGAGAGGTGGAACCTTTAAGAGATGATTAGGTCTTCAGGGCTCTGTTCTTACGAATAGATTGATGCAGTTATTGAGAGGGTAGGTTAGTAATCGTGGGAGTGGGTTTCTGATTAAAAGGATGAGTTTGGCCCAGTTTTCTCCCTCTGATTCATGCATTCCCTTGCTCTTCCATTCTTCAGACATAGAGTGATGTAACACAAAGGCCCTTACCAGATGACAGTGCCATGCTCTTGAACTTTCTAGCCTCCAGAACCATCCAGAACCATGAGTCAAATAAACTTCTATTCTTCATAAATTACCCAGTCTCTGATATTCTGTTATAGCAGCAGAAAACAGACTAAGACAGAATTGTTACAGTTTCTTGGTGGATTTACCTTTCTATCATTACATAATGTCTTATTTCTGGTAATTTTCTTTGCCTTGAAGTCTACTTTGCCTGATATTATTGTAGCCATTCCAGCTTTCTTTTGATTAGTGTTTCTACGGTAATTTTTTTGAGCCATTTAACTTTCACCTATCATTTCATTTTACCTGAATTTCTCATAGATAGCACATAGTTGAGTCCATTTTTTAAATCCATTCTGTAAATCTCTCTCTTCCAGTTAGTGTATTTACATCATTTAGAAGCCATTAGTTCATAAACAACTTTACAGGTTTGCATTCCTGAGCTCCCACCTCTGCAAAATTTCCCAGGTACTTTCCAGTTCCCTGGTGCTTCTTTTTTCTCTCCTCTGGTCAGGAAGATGGAGTTTTAGCTATTCTATTCTGCCATGCACTTCCTATGACTCTGTCAATATAAGGGTTAGTACAGATTACAGTAACTGAAGCTTCGGATTTCTGGCCAGTAGGAGAACAGAGAAAGAGAAAAAACATAACTAAGTTTTTTTTCCAACCTCTTGGGAACACAGACCCCTCTGATCAGAGAGCAAGACTCTCCTCCCTGAAAGTTTATATGCTCCTGGGTGAATGTATATGTGTACAATCATTTTAGAGGACCATATGTAAGAGAGTATTTAGCAAACTTGAAGATGGATGGCCCTGTAATCTTGTTTCTCATTCTATACAATAAAGAAACTCTTCAATGTGTGCACAAGGAGACAAAAACAGTGAATTGTTTTGTCATTTCTGTAGTAGCAAAAAATTAAAATTAACCTAAATTTTCATCCACAGGAAAGCGAACAGTATGCTTTCTTAATTCATTCATGTCTCTGCTGGAATGCAGCCTCTTCAGAAAGACCTATCTTGACCACCATATTAAAAATGACTCATCTACTTTCTCAATCCCAGTCTCCTTTTATCTCCTTATTTTATTTTCTCTTAATAGTTCTTATTTTTATCTGACACTATATTGTATTATTGGTTTGCCTCTTGTTGGCTCTCACTGGAATCCCATATATATGAGGATTTTATATTGCTTATGATACTACCTCACATTCATATTTATTTGTTAAAATACTTGTTTATTATCTCTCTCTCCCACTGGAATATAAGTTACATGAGAGTTAGAAACTTTGCCTTAGTCACCACTGTATCCCCAATATCTGAAAGAGTATGTGGTACTTAAGCACTCAGAATATTTGTAGAATATATAAATGAATTAATTATGTAAATATGAGTAAAGAATGTATGAAAAATTCTGTTTTTCCTACTTTTTCATATTTTATAATTTTTTGAAAAAGAAAATAACAAATTTCTTTAAATAGTCATAGTAGTTACTATTGAGTCGTTAACTTATGAGTGCTTTTCCCCTTTTATATTTTAACAAATATAAACTTTTCTAAACTTTTTTTCTAAATGTTTTTGATTGCAGTTTACTTGTATAAGCAGAATAATAACTATTTTTTGCTATTAATATCGTATTTTATAATTTAGCAACAGCTAACTCCTTTGGTTAGCATTCAAGGTCTATTTCACATTATATCTATGACTTTTCCAACCCACTTTTCTAGCCCTACTATTAAGCATTCATGAGCAAGTATTCTGCATGCAAAACAAAATGGAAAATTAGTGGTTTCTATACTATACTCTATGCTTATTCCTCTCACTCCTAACTGCTGCTAAGTTGTACTATTCTCTTCATCTGGAAAGAAAACCCTTTCTCCCAGCCCCGTCATCCTCTCCTACCAAAACTGCATTCATTCCTCATTGGCATCCTGGGTGCCTTTTCACACTTTTCTATGACAATAAATACATGCAACAGAGCTGTTATTTGTGTGCCTATCTTCCTGCCCTAATTTCTTTTTTGATCAACCCCATTTCCCAAAACACATTTCAAAAAATTCTAGTGTTTCAGGATGTTAATCCAGGTCATTCGGAGAGGGAAAAAAAAAATCATGATTATTAAATTTTTGAATGAGTATACTAAAAAACAAATTCAATAGATTCTTTTTATTTCAGACCTGTAAAGAAGATTTTCTTTGCCAGTGTGCATTATAAATCTCCAAGAGGCATCTATAATATGCATAGTTTCAACTTATTGCCCATAAAGCTTCTTTTTGAATTTTAATGGTTTCCCTTTAAGCATTTCTTTGGGTGAGTATTTTGCAACGTGGGCAATTGTATTTTGTTATATTTTATAGTTTGTATAGGCAAATAATCTCTCTAACTTCAAATTTGCTCACTGTATTTGATTAACATAATAGATCATTCATAATCACTAGGTAAACACATAATTAATCTCACTCTATTAAGAACTTCTACAGAAAGTTCAGTACTTTGCCTAGTGTGGCTCTTTAAGGATAATCTTTTTTTTTTTTTTTTTTTTTTTAACATGCTGACAAGGAAATTTAGCCTGTTAAATTGACCCCACCCCACCCCTAATCCTTAATCTACTCTCCAAAATGAGCAACAAGTTGATAAAGCATCTGTGGGGAATTTGTCATCTCTTGTTACTGATGAATTGTTCACTGAGTTAGCTTGTTCTGTACATTATGACAGTAAATCAATTTGACAGGTGGCCGGTGCCTTCAAACTTTTGATGTGAATAAGAGGAGAGAAGGCAACCTGAATTTTTCTCCAACCCTTCAATGTTTGTCGACAGGATAACTTTTTAAGGATTACAAAATCAAAGATGGTGGTTTTTGAGAAGGAATGGGATGAAATTTTATGTGGTTTCATGATCAAATAAATTATTTAATTTGGGTTAAGGTTGTGTTCTGAATGGAGACTTATTTTGCTTTCACAGAATTCCAGTGTTTGTCCAATTCAAAATGTATTCAGAGAATGAACCATTGTCACTCCACATGTTTTGCATCTGACAAGTGTAATCCTTTTGGAAAAGTTTCAGCTGTAGTCACTGATGAACTAGGAAAGCCTACGGTGAGAATACTAAATTTGGAAACTTATCTGTAGCCTCCGAAATTATTTTAGTAGGGATGTTAGCAAATCTATTAAAAAGAAGTTCTAATTAGACTTTCATAATTTATATTATTAAATGACTCAATCACCACCACAGTTTTATGAGATTACTAGGAAGTTATCCCTTCTTATTAACCAATAAGAAGACCGGCCAAATAAGAAAATGAGTTACTTTGTCCAAGGTCACATTGGTAATCAGAGGTCAAGCTGGGATTCAAACTCACATAATCTTTGCACAGAATGTGAATATTCAGTCATGGCTATATGGCATACAATGAGTTTAAAAGTATAAGCTCTAAAATAAAGAGTTCCCCAAATTCTAGGCTCCGCTTTATACTAGTTACATGTCCTTGGATAAATTGTTCAATCTATTTAAACCTCAGTGTATTCAACTGTAAATAAAGGATATGGAAGGAACACATTTCATAAGGTATTTGTAAGGATTTGAGATGTTTATGCATATGCATGGTAGAACAGAGTAGATGATCAGTAATTGTTACCTGTTATCATGACACCTATCACTATAATTCTGATCATAGTTTCTCCAAATAAACTTGTTAATTTCCTTATAGGAAGTTCTATCAATGGCTAATCCGGGGGTACAGGGCAGTGGAATACAGCAATACAGTAAAAGATTAGTGTGTTTCACACCACAGATAAGGTTTCCTGCAAGAAGGTATGATTTTAAATCAATCTTGTATTAATCTTCACTTTTCAAAAGGAGAGCAGTTCAATACCATCATTATAATCTTTATCACCAACCACTATACTCATGGTCAAAAAAGGCATAAAAGAGTATTTAAAAATGTGTGCTCCAATCAGCAGAGGAACAGCACCCCTGCTGTCTCCACTGATCACAGAGGCAGCCTCACTATCCTCTAGATTCTTGAGTGTTCTGCGTGGTGCTAACGAGCTTCACAATCCATAATGCCAAATCAAGGATTCTGCTTGTGGAATGAATTGTCTGATGATTTGTTAGAAGAGAATTTATGCAATGACTTATAATTCATTAACAGACACAAAGCAAATTTACCCTCCTTAGATCCAGACAATAATAAATTTCTAATGAACACTCCTGAATTTTAGAATACATTGTGCCTACTGAGTGAAAAATAGCCTTATTCTAAGCAAGTTTTTAAATTCTGTTTTTTTCCTCACATATTTTTTATAATGGTACTTTTAAGTAAATGAATTTATTCTTCTTGCTACATTCAGATTTACTGATAATCTGCTTAAATCTTGGCTCACACTGCAGTGCTCTGCAGGCCATTTGCTGGTTTTATACATGAATCTCCCTCGGCCAAATCCAGTAGAATAAAATACATTGCTGCACATTAAAATCATTGTCTGTAATTCCTTTATCCTGTGGTACTTTTCTTCAGTACCTAAATCTTTTGTATCTTCTTTTGGCTCTCCTTGAATTGCCTTTCTTTGACCCTCACACCAATATGTCTGTGGCTCTGGTCTAATGTGTCATTATGTATTAAAAAAATAAAAAGGGTGAGGATACTGCTTTATGAAGGTAAAGTATGGTAAACTGTCTTGCTTTCACACAACTTGAAGTCTGATTTTAGGGGCTTTGTCAAGTTGGGTCCTACACTGTTGTTCCAACAAAATAATGCACAAAACAATTCAGCAGGTACTTTTGAAATCTACCACCCTTCCTTACGCCTCTTGTGCTATTTACTTGGACAAAGACATTTTCATGGAAGATTCCTTTAATTTTGTCCTCCATAAGTTTTCTGTAGAATGCAACATAAAGGATTTCATCGTCTGTTTACTTTTGAATATATAAAGCTGTAAGTGCTTCCCATGAATGGCAATGGCAAGGGCCAGTTTGAATGGGTTATCAATGAGATATTGCATCGTTCTAAGAAAAGTTCATGTATCATTATTTCAAGTCTCCTACTCTAACATTCTATTTGTTTTTTAGCCACCAGCCAAAAGGGCTTTGGTGGCTGCAGACACCATCTCCAGATGCCTTAAGAATGAAGTTAAGCAATCAGTTCCAACATTTATGGCTTGTGTCTTTCTGTGCTTGCTTGACTTCTTTATTTCTTTATTATTATTATTTTTTTTTTGGCTGGGGAAAAAGTAAGATATAAATTATTCTTTTCACTTTGTGAAAATAGCTTGGAAAAAGTAGACATTATCTAAGTGCCTGCCCTTCCTCTTCCATCCTTTTTATTTTCCATCATTCTTTAGTTTGCTCCTTTCTGTTCCAACCCCAACTAAACTGCTCCTCTCAATGGTCAAATCCAATAGTCTTTCTCTGCTTATTTCAGCAGTGGCATTTAACACATTCTCTGTGGCGTTCTCTCTCTCTCTCTCTCACTCTCTCTCTCTCTCTCTCTCTCTCTCTCTCTCTCTCTCTCTCTTTCATCACAAACCTCTCTTGGATCATGGGAACTCATACTCACTTAATTTTTAGGTATCTCTCTGTTCTCAGTCTCCTTTCACAGCTGTGCCTTCTCTACCTGACTTTGGTATCTTTAGTGATACCAAATGATGATGCATATCTCATTGATAACCCATTCAAAGAAGCCCTTGCCATTGCCATTCATGGGAAGCTACCTATAACTTAATACAGTCAAAGGTGAACAGATGATGATGTCCTTTATGTTGCATTCAACAGAAAATTTGTGGAAGACAAAATTAAAGGAATCTTCAATAAAAATGTCTTTGTCCAAATAAACAAATATATATTTTTATACATACACATAGATATACATATAGATCTTTAAGTACTTCATTCAGTTTCAGAGCTTGCAGTCCTATTTGTTCTTATGACTCTCACATCTGAATCTATAATCATGCACTTTCCCTTAAGCTCTGGACTTAGACATCAAAATGTACACTAAAGTACTATGCAAGGTATATGTTTGCTGTAGACTGGATGTCCTCCCAAACTCATTGAAGTTTGATCCCCACTGTGACAGTGTCAAAAGGGTGGGAAGTCCTATTGTGGTAATTGAAAGGCAGGGCCATAAAAAGGTGATTGCATTGTAAGGAACATGCCCAAATGAATGGATTAATCCACTGATGGTTTAATGGTGGTCATGGGTGTGATTCTGAAGACTTTAAGAGGAGAAGGAGTGAAGAGTTAGCTCTCTCTCTGCTTCTACCATTTTCACCATGTGAAACCTTGCTTTGCTGTGAAGAGTCACTACCCCCCAAGGCTCTCACCTGATGTGTTCCTTGGACTTTGGACTTCCCAGCCTCAGAATGTGTAAGAAATAAATATTATTTCTTTATAAATTACCCAGTTTCAGGTATTTCAGTTATAAGCAAGCAGAAATAGACTAATACAACATTTAACATCTCCAATTTGATACACCTCCTAATTTCCCACAGAAACATGTTTCTCTACTCTTCCTCTAGCAAATGAATCCACATTCTGTCTCTTTGTCCACTTCAAAATGTAGACAGTTCTACTCATCTGCTTTCCACCTTTTATTCTTCGCTTCCTCAGAGTGTGGTCAGTTCTACTGCTCAAATGTGCCTTCAATTTGTTCACCTTTCTTCACATCCACTGCCACTGCTCCATTTCACCCTTAGTCATCACCTGATTTATAGTAGTGGTCTCTTAACAGGTCATCAGTTTTTCACACTTAACTTTCCAACATTAGAATTCCATGCCGTAAAGGAGAGATACTTTAAAAATGAAAATCTGATTGTTTTATTCCCTTTTCTTGACTTACACTGGATTCCTGTAGTTCTTAGAATAAATTCCAAAATTCCTACGTTTGAGAACATAGCATGACCTGGCCTTGCCTACCGTCTGAGTTCACCTCTTACCACAGCTTTCCCTCTTGAGCTGCAGATCTCGTGGTATATATACAACCTCAATAACACCAGCTGATTCTGCCCTTAGCCATTTGGGCTGGATGCCCCTTCTCTCTGGCTCTTTTTTCCCTCTCTCTTCTCATTAGACAGGTCTCATTCCAAATATCGCTTCCTAAAAGGCCATGGCTTTCCTGACCACCCTACCCATGTAGCCCCTCCCCAGTCACTCCCCCAGCACATGGTTTCATTATCTTTCTAGTACTCATAACAATATAAAAATATCTGATATATTTCTTTGATTATTTATTGTAGAGTCTTTCCCATTGGAATATTTACCATAACAATGTGAGCTGCCTGTAGACAAAGACCCTTTTTGTCTTGTTTGTTGCTTTACCAGCTGCCCAAGAACAGTATCAGAGACATAGTACTTCCTCAAAATGCATTTGGACAATGAAAGAGCAAAGGAATTTAACATCAATGTTTTCTTTCCTCTTGCTGAGTCCTGACTGAAGAGACATTCTGAGATTCTCTTTTTCAGTCATTCATTTAATTGCTTAAATTAAGCTGCTAAGGACTTTTACTATGTATTCAAACTCTTACCAGGGCCTATAAATGTGGCACATAGATTTTCAATTTCCAGAAACCTAACACTTTTCTTCAGGTTGGCAGCAGATCGAGGTGCTTACTCAGATCTAAAATCTTTTTTGCTCTGGAACTCACACCACAACTGCATCTACCTTCCATATATCTGCGTGGCTGTTGACTTAAGGACCATTGAGGCTGCAATAATTCCTGAGATTGATTCCTCCTTTGCATTGAGGGCTGAAAGAAGGCACAGATTACCCATCCTTGCTCTCCTTGCTCTGCTGGGCTTGAATTCTATCTTCCCAACTCTCAGGACTACAAACAGTATGAGGGAGCAGGGCATCAGGCTATGAGTCCTTACGAAGATAGTCTTAGATGTGCTTAGGAGAAATGCCATCAGAGAGAAGATATTTGAACAGATTTAATGACTCCACTTGTTCTGGTATCACTTTGTTCAAACTGCCTTATGGCCTAGACACTGCATACTAGAGAGAAGATTCTTAATTTTTTTTTTTTCAATGAAGATTGATGATTTAAGTGTTAAGGACTAAAACAAGAGGGAAGAAATGAACTCCAGATACTTGGTGTGTGGGTGTGTATCAGGTATTTGACAGTGATGATCAGTTGAGTGGGAGCCCAACAAACTGGGATAAATATAGATATTGCACATAGCAATTACTTTATATATATATATATATAATTCCATATGAAAGAAAAGGAGAGCTATAGGGTTTCAGAGAAGAAAGACGTTGCATCAGCTTTATCAGTAAAGACTTCATGGTGCCAAGATTCTTTCAAATGGAACTCGAGATATGAACAAACAGCTCAAAGAAAGTCCAAATGTCAGAGAATATGGAGCAGTAAATTTTGACCAGAATATAAGGTTTCTATAGGAGAGTATTAGTGGGAGACTGTTAATGTAACGTTTTGTCTGGCCCAATCTCTTTTATCTCATTAGCTTTTGTCTTACTTGATTATCTTACCAAGGAGGCTTCTAGATTCTTCATTTGTACTACATTTTTATGTTGTATGTTTAATGATGGGACCATGTGTAGAATATGATATTCTAATGGTATTCTAAAAAAATGTGTCTAATGTATAATTTTTGAAAGAAATAAAAGAAAAGATCTCCAAACTGAAGATGTTTTTACTTACAATGTCCCTCTTCTGTGAGCTCTTTTCATCTTGAGACCACTACATTAGTGGCTGTAATGTTATTTATGAACAGCTGACAACTGACTCCACAGATACAGCATCAAGCCCATTGACAGCCCTCATAGGAGGGTGGGGTCAAAAGTTGACATTCCTGATTCAGTCTGCACATGGAATCAGAGGAAAAACATCTTTATTACAAGCCCTTTTAATTTTTGGCATTTTTGCTGAAATATATAAATTGATTTGCTATTAAGTAAGAAAATAAATTGGTGCATGGAATGCGAACTATCTTCGTTAATGAAGTAAGATATTTTGTATCATCAAAATTCAGGAGAAAAAGTGAGTGACCTAGTCTCTAAGTCAAAATTTTTACTCTAAATACAATTTTGAACTTGGAAAAAATACAAAGATGTAAAAAACAGGAGTTTCATATGATTGAATTCTTGAGAGGAAAAAGTTTCGTATACCTGGAATCTTATACCTCTGAATCAAGAATGGATTTTGTCAAAGACATTGTCTGTCTTCTTAGAAGTTAACAAGTCCAGAGGGGAAAGCAAGAAAAGTTTTTTGAAAAATCTCATGACTCAGCAAGAGACTCATAACTTTTGAGGTCAGGGATAAATTGCAAGTGCCAGTGTTAAAACACAGAATTCCCACAAAAGTTCATTGAAATAATTGTGAAGGAAAGCTGTTTTCTGCAACCAGTGTAAGGACTCTTCTGGAAATGTATATATTTGTAAAGCTACAATGGTGAATGAAAGAGACAAAGAAAGAAAGAAAAACAAAGAGGAACAAAATGTGTTTGCTTATAAGGCAGCCAAAGAAAGACTGTTCTTCCTCTTTCTCCTACGTCTTCTCTATGAGAAATCCTTTTCTCTTCCCTTTTTTCTCTGCAGTGAAAAGTATAAGAAGAGCATAAGAAGAAGAGGAGGAAATACTCTATTCTCCAGTGCATCTGAAGACTCAGAGGCATTTATAGATATTCAAAAGAAAATAGCACTTTTGGAGGCAGGTGCTGCTACTTTGAATGAAATTACTTAAACCAGGCGTTGGCAAACATTTTCTGGAATGAGCCAAATAGTAAATATTTTAGGCTGTGTGGGCCATATGGTTTTTGTTGCTACTATGTAACTCTGCCATTGTGGGTGAAAGCACCCACAGACAATATGTGAACAAATGGTCATGGCTGTGTTCCAAAAATCTTTATCTGCAGAAACAGGTGGAGGGCCAGATTTGGCCTGCAGGCCTTCTGTTGCTTATCGCTGCCTTCGACTGCTGAAGAATATCTACTAAGGGAATCTTTATCAGAAAAAAAAAAAAAAAAAAAAAAAAGACAGATCTTCAGTGCAAAGTTTACTAGACCTATGGTTTAAGAAGGCTCACACCAGGACATCCAGTTTATATAAAAAGAGTTAACAAAGAAAAGAACATTTGTAATTTTCTTATAGTGTAGATTTTTAACTTAAAATATAAGAATGCTTATTGAAACATATAATAATGTGTTGTTTACATGATTTGGGGGAATAGTAAGCAGACACTCAAGATCTGAATCCCAATTTTTAGAGCTGCATTGAAAGAAGATTAAAAAGAACACTTAAATGGCTCAGTTTGCTATCATCTTCTTGGAATAAATAAAGACATAAACTTGACAAGTTTCCAGTCAATCTCATTTTAGGACAGTACAAATTTGTCTTCAAACTTGCTGAGAACTCTTAGGTCATGTCTGAAATCTTAAAATCTTGATTAAGGTAAATAAATATGCTTAAAATTAAGGTAGCTGAAGTATGGGGTACAAATGCAAATTTAATAGTTTACCCATTACTCTTCTAATCCTTGCATATGATTGTCAATATATTGTAAGCATCTGTCACCAAAGAATCAGCTTTGTGATTATCGTCAATTGGAAAAGGAAAGATCTGTAGATAAAGCTATCATTAGTAATGTTAACAAATATGAAAAATTCTGACCATGTATTAAGCATAGAGTAACAAGCATACAGTTTTGGAAACGAATGGCCAAGGCTCTGTCTCAGAGCCTTGAATTGAAATGAGAGCTTAATACATGCCATGAAATTGAATTCATCTTCAGAAGCTGCCTAGATTTTATTTTAAAATAATTATTGAGACAATGATTATGAGACAATGGGTACAGTAAAGGAAGCACTAGTATCATTAGATACTAATGAAAAGCACATGAAGCTAGATTGTAAGGCAAGTGAATTAAGGTTAAAACATTCTAAGATTGTTACATGTTGAATGAAGGATTTATAGAAAGAGTGTGGGATTTTCTAGACTCTGAAAATTGGAGGATTTGAAAACTATTTTCCCTATAAATCGACAAAAATACTCTTTGGCTTTAAATTCTCTCTTT
Organism: Cynocephalus volans; assembly: GCF_027409185.1. Lineage (NCBI taxonomy): Eukaryota > Metazoa > Chordata > Mammalia > Dermoptera > Cynocephalidae > Cynocephalus > Cynocephalus volans. The sequence continues at coordinate 136,802,250 of NC_084466.1, read as the reverse complement.
TTACCTCTGCGAGTTTGTATGATGGAAGCATCCATCAATCCATACATCCACTGTTAATAAAAAGTCCCAATGATCTGCAAAGATATATTAAAACACTTTGTTTTGTTTTGATTTGATTGTTGGTTCTATTTTCCCATGGTAGAAGTTGAAATATGGATGTTTTCTCCTATGGAAAACATAATCTTAAGAATATAAAAATTAATAATCCTTTCATTAGGCTTTGGAGAAAAAGTGGAAGCAGCAGAATTTTTGTCAGTTATAGTAGGGCAGCTTTTCATGTTCATCGGAGTCTATGAAATTGCATCAATTAGACACCGAAGGCTAGCACAAACTCTTGCCAATTGTCTGAAACACATATAGGCAACCCACACAGCCCTACAGCAGCTGTGCGTACTTCTGAATTATGCACTGTGACTTTAACGTCCTTAGCTTCTTGCCTTCCATAGCAACATTCGTAAGGAAGAAAAAGTACATTTTTGTAACAGACACCATGATGTGCATGTTTTCTCACCAGTTCCTGCATCATAGAAGGTGTATTTTCTGTGACATATAGCATACAATGTAAATGAGATGTGGAGTAAAAAATTAAAATGCTTTTATAGAAAACTCTAAATAGGATTTATGGCTCCCTTGGTATTACCTAAAATGGTAATGCTCAAATAACTACAAGTTCTCCAATGAGTGTGTGGGGGGGGGGTGGAGGGGGATGGGGGGTACATTGTTGACTTACAGCAGATACAATGAGCAGTGTGATTTATTATTAAGGTTAAGCAATCAAGGTAGTTTTTATCAATGATGCCCTTTCTGTGCACTAGCAAGCAGACAATCAGAAAGGGCATGCTTAAAAATGATGGCGCTTTTCTGCACTGCAGCTGTACTTCCTAGGTGAGAACTCCTCAACCCTACCACTTTTCTTTAGGGCATAATATCAATGTCATTTTTAAAAAAGAACAGATATGCTCACCTAGTCATACAGAAATTTAAGCATCATGCATGTGTACAGTGCATTTGTGGCTATATAATTGAGAAGTTTAGTTTGATTTACATATAGGCAAAGCACTATGCTATCATTTTGCTAAAATCATAAAGAAAAATGGTCTTTGACCACAAGGGAATCATGACCTAATGAATGATTCTTGCTTTGGTATATGATACTATTTTGAAAAATATCAAAGTGGCATGAATTTGATTCATCCAGCATTTATTGAGTATCTACAACGTGCCAGCTATTGGCTAGACTCTGGGACTCAAAAACTAATGCCCTGGCTTCTAGGTGCTCATGATTTTGTGAAGGAAGAGAAAGCTACATAAAGAGCAGTACTAGATGGTAGAAAAGGGTAAGTGATCTGAATTCTGATCAATATAGTATTGAGGGAAGAATATTAAGATTCTGAGTGGACCTGAGGGGAAGACGTCTGGGACAGGGTGGAATATGAGCTTGAAAATGTGAAATTTTCCAGGTAAAATAGTGACTTGATTTGAAAAAAAAATTAAGAAGATAAAACTGATAGAAGTAAAGTTTACAGAAGACTGGAAATCAGCCAGAACTACTATTTGGACAGCTATTTGATGAGTTGATATAAAGGTAAAATTAAAAGAAAAAGGATAATTATTGCTTTCATGATGCTTACAGTTTAGAGATTGAGAGCATCCATTTTGCAGGATCAGATATGTTTATACATAGTTCACGTAACAAAATGAACTTGGATTTGAGGCATAGCAATTGTTCTTGCCCTATCTGACATACTTAGTGTATGAGTATAAAGAAGAACCCAGTGGGATTGTTTTATAAATTCTTAACTTTAAAGAAATCTCAATATTCTGGCTTGACTTGAAATACGCATAAGTACCACTTGTTCTCATACATCACGCAATTGACTTCCCAGCAACCCAACAGTCTGCACTAGACAATGCAGACCATACTGACCATTTGGACTTTACTGGACGTTACAAAATACTGTCAGTAATGATGCTGCCTTTTTGAAAGGTAAGATGACATCACATTTCACCACACTATAAACCCTGCTTCACAGCTGACAATCAGGAACCCAGAAAGAAAGTTGCTCTCATTTTCAGAAATTGAATGTCAGTGCAGTAGTCTTCACTTCTCAGTTTGGGAGCCTCGGCTCTGCCTCCATCAGTGAGGTGGAAGAGGCATCGATGGATCTGTAAACAAATCAGCAGTAGAAATTACAGGAGCAGCTATAGCACTAATGGCCAAGGATCCTGTGCTTGTGTAGATTGCTGGCTTTTTTACTCCACAGCTCATTTACATTGTGGCTTGGACCACAGGCTTTCTGTGGTGGTTGTGGGGTTCTCTGGTGCTCTGCTTCATCCCCATTTAGGTAAGTCTTGGCTAAACACGGTTGATCAGGAAGCCCTCTGAAACATGAGATTGTAACGGGGAGAATTATCTCAGAATGTAGAGAAGGAAAAAATGCGGAGGGAGACTCAAAGTCAACCTTAACTGATTATGCAAAAGCCAGGTCGTCCCTGTGCAGCCCAGGCTGTTGTTACAAGTACATCCCACACTCACGACCCCTATTTTATTTTTAAAAATCTCATTTTTACCTTTTTAATATGAATTATAGTAAATAATTACTATGCTCCCTTTGTCCCTCACACAGCTCTGAGACGTGGATGAGCACTTTATATGATGATCTATTGGACATTGTATATCATTTTCCATGGCTCCTGATGGCTTCACCTCATTTTCCACGGATTCAGTCTCCGACTGTTTAAGTATTTGTGCTTTCTTTCTTTTATATATATAAATTTTTTTAAGTTATATATATATTTAAGTTGATAGATAACAATGTATGTTTTTATTGTGTACAACATGATGTTTTTATTGTGTACAACATGATGTTTCGAAGTATATATACACTGTGGAATGGTTAAATCTAGCAAATTAACACATACATTACCTCACATATTATTACTTTTGTAGTGAGAGCAATTAACATCCAGATTGGATGGTTACATTTTTCAAGAATGCAATACACCATCTTTTACTATAGTCACCCTGCTGTGCAATAGCTCTCTTACATGCTTTCCTTAATGCTGCAATACAGCTTTCTTCAGACAGAGACAGTTTTGGTATGTCATCATTATATCATGTTTCTCAAATCAATAATTACAATGACCACTGGCATGTATTTGAACTGACTTTTTTATTGACAGTTGTAATACCCTGGAAAAGAAGTTGGGGCCTGAGAAATGTACTGTTCTCTCTTACTTATAGCTCACTCAAAGCCCCAGAAGATTCTAAGACCTTGGAAAACTGTCAGTGCATTTCTGTTCATTGACATATTTTTTCTAATTTTTAGGCAGAATTTATCCAAATTGATGCATTATTGTCCAAAGAGGATGAATAAAAAAGCCAATGAGATGGGCACACATAACTCATTTACCCAATTTATCATACTGGAAGCCTGGTGAATATTACTTCAAACTTCATCTAACTGCTTTTATCCCAAGTTTAAAATGACTCATATATATCCATGTAATTGGAAAGTCCAATTACTCCAGTTAGTAGTGTGCATAGCAGAAGTTCTCTGAGACCTAACAAAAATCTTTCTATTTGTGCATGTTAAAGGATTCTGCATTTTCCCATTTTCTGTGATCGTGTATGTATTTTAAATACTGAAGGATTAAGAAGCTTAAAAAAAGATTGTCCTGCATAGATAAACAAAAGTGTTAATCTGAGAAAAGAAGGCTTGAATTAGAAATGAGATAATTAGAAGTGAAGATCTAATGGAACAAATAAGTAGATAAGGAAGGAAGATTAGGTCCACCAGCAGACAGAGTCTTAATGAGTTTGCCATACTATCTCATTGATCAACTTGGTGTCTACAAATTGTGTATTCTTAGTGGAAACTGTAGGAAGTCTATCAGCAATTTGGTGTAAAATAGGAAAGCAAGGCAGCACTTTACTTGATGTAATGTAATGGGGCCAATGACCAATGAACCATGGCAGTAGAAACCACATTTTAAAATTAATTAATTAACAAATTGCATGCCCTTTAAATGACCCTAGTGGCTTGGATATTACTTCCATAGCTCTACATTCAAGCTCTTGATCACTTTTCACACAGATTTCATAATGCATATTAGTCTGAATGGTGTAATTTGCACACAGAGGTGGCAGTTCTTGGAACAAAGCAATATGGGAAACAAATCCTATTCTCTGATGTGGCTTCTGTTGCATAGGGTCCTAGGAGTAAATTGGGGACTATAATTTCTTTATAGTGAGTGCAATAATATTTCAGTGTCTATTACTTTGAAATGCCAAATGAATGATTATTCCATCTAGTAGGAACGGGATATATTTGTTGTTACAAAATTAATAGAGTTCATATTGAAAAGTATCCCAAATTGTTTTAAAATATTGCCACTATCCTTGAAAAGTCTTATTTTCTCTCACTGAAAAAAATATTTTAAAAAAAATTCTTTAAGCTTCACTTTTTTGTGTATCAACCTACTTAGATAGGGACCCTAATAGCAAGTTAATTTCTTCATCATAAGTGTGTGAAATTTATTTTTATTTTATTTGTATAATATAATTTGTATTTACTTTATTTTAAAAAAAACTTGACAAACAAGTGTTTTTCTAAAAACACTTAAATGATTTTTAAGGGTTTTCAATACTCTCTGGCTATTATAAAGAATTTCGTGACTCTCATACAAGTAAAATTCCACATAAATTTGGATGGATGCTTTTTATTTTGTTTTTATTTTGTTTGGATCAGTTTACTAAAATGTTGAACCAAAAATAACTATGAAAAAATTCTACATCGTTTGGTTGATTCAGGAGTGGTGAAAAGACACTATCCCTGTCAGGGTCTGGCCTAATTTGTCCTACCCCAGGTAATTTGTCTTACAAAGGCAAAGTACAGATGGCACGCTCTGCCTGCTTCCCTACAGCTGATAGTGAAGCTGCAAGAGTGAGAAAATATCTGTGAAGAGTTTTGAGATCTCCAGGTGAAAAGAAATCTATAAGTGAAAAACATCATTGTCATTATAAATGGAAATATCACAGATGCCTGGGAGGTAATTCTAGAATGCCCATCACTTTCCAAAGCACTGCAGTGCCCTTTTCCTCCCACCACCAATGACCACACAAAGAGAAAACTCTCTCCTTTTAACCACCTAACTGGGTGTAGGGAAAACTTCAACATTTGTGCTTTGGATATTATATTATTTCAGAAGTCAAAGCACAGAGGGATAAATACCGCATGTACTCACTCATGAGTGGAAACTAACAGAGAAAAAAATGAAGGAAAGACAGACCATAGTGGTGCATTGGACTTGCAGAGGGAGAGAACATACCTTGGGATCAAAGTGGAGTGGGGGGTAGGGGACGGGGGGAGGAGGTTGGGGATACTTGTGGGGGAGACATGAGGTACAATCGCAATTTGTAGTAATGGGCATGCTGCCAGTATGAATCTGGACTTCACATCTTGGGCACGAGGGGGGACAATCAGCTTTGTATCTCATGAATATTGATAACCAATAAAAAAAAATACATAGAGCAACAACAACAACAACGAATAGATGTCCCCATCTGGCTGTATATAAATGAACATTTACTTTGACAGGTCACTCAGTATGTCCCATGCTGTCCAGCCAGCATACAGTATGGGATGAAATTAGGGAGCAGGCAATTTCTGTCAGCAGGAATATATAATTACAATGTATTTACCAACCATGTACCTGGGAGCCTTATTAAATTACTATATAATTAAAAGGCAGTCTGTTCTTTACTCAAGCTGCTACTTTTCCCAGCATGTGTGGAAGGTTCCTACAGTAGTTAAAAGAATCTCAATATTTTATAGAGCAGTTCAGAACACTGATGAATAACCTCTAAGTAAGTGGATGCAAGTTGCTTTCATTAATGATTCATTGGACTTTAATTCATTCCCGTTTTATTTGTTTCATTATTTCAGGCAAAAGAAGACATCGCTCTTTTTGGTGGCCAAACTCTTAGTTGAATAACATAGTAAATAGTTTATTATATTGATAATATTGATGTAACCCCTTCCTTTTTTTTTTTTTTTTAAATTTAGTAGAAAAATGCAGCACCTTTTGAAAAACTTGTTCCTGAAAACGCCAGGCTTAGAGTCTGCACTATATTCCGTTCTACTTCAAAGATCCCAGCGCAGTGGTAAAAACAGAATGGCAACTTGTTAGATTTATTCTGCATTTAAATAAACAGATATTAAGGAGAGAAATGGTAGATGGTGGCAAAAGGGCGTTCAGTAATGAAATCTAGCCGTGATTTTCAATTCCCCCCCACCCCCCACATTTGTTACTATATATTAACAGGACAGGGATTATGAAGATCTTGTTAACTGTGTTTTAAGGTGCTTATGACTAAGGACAATGTATTTCAACTGGAAATGCTTAAACAGTCCAAATTTCAAGTCACCCTAGAAAATATTAGGGGAAACAAATGGTTGCAGGAGAAATTTGCAATTCAAATAGCAGCCATTTTCTCTCCTGTGCACCAAACTGTTTCCATTTAGAAAAAAAAAAAAAAAAAAAAAAAAAACTACTCATTCTGTGAACACTTACTCTACAGAGTAAGGTTAAAATAGGTGTTAATTTTTATATCATATCACTGTTGTTTCTTATGTAATTTTATCTATGCTTCTCAGGGTGCAGTTAATGTTTTAAAATATTTTGAATTTAATCAAAACTACCTGTATCTTTCTCCTACTCTTTTGCAATTCTGGCTGTTAAGGTCCTGTATGTAATGAAATATTTGTGTGCTAACATTTACTGAGTATTGTTTCTTTTCATCTTTTCTGCACTCATAATTAGGCCTTCAGGAAATGAGTGTAACAGGAGTAATGGCACAGTGAAATTTCTTCTTGGGGGAAATTTCTGATAAGTTTTATGATTTGCATTGTTTATTTTACCATCAAAGTTTATTGAAAATATCACATAGAGATAATGCTGCAGTGCCCCCAAGTCAGCTGAGTAAGTGGTCAGTTCAGCCACCTAAAAGACACATGCAGATGAATGTGAAGATAGAGAAAATCGATGAGGATCACTTTACACTTTCACAAAGGAGAACCACAGGGTATCCTGGAATTCTGCACTTGAGCTGGAATTCATTTTCCAGGTATCTTCCAGGATTCATCCTGTGATGAAAATCAGTTTGTCAGGTGCAAAGAAACTTTGACAGAGAGAAAAATAAATGCTATATAGAAGATTAAAATAGAGAAAAGAAGATTTGTCCACATCATTCTAAAAGAAGATTGAAAAGTAAAAATAAAGGTGACTGGGTATTATAGAACACATATTGGACTGAACACAAATTGATTACTTTTCTGAATTAATAGGTTACTTTGGGATTATATGGACTGAGCCTGAGTAGATTATAAGTGAAAGGCAAGCTTCACCTTCCTCCCCAACACAGACAAAAGTTTTGCACACACATATACACGCATAGGCACACACTTCTTTTCTTTGTATAATATAATTTGTATTTAGAATAGTGACATACAAGTTCAGAGAAATAGCAAACAATTACATTTTTGTCTTCTGTATGATTGGGCTCCAATGAGGATGCAAGAAATAAAATACTAATAAGTGTTTCATATACATTTGTTTAGATTTTAATCTATGTTTGCATGCATTTTTTCCTCCAGAATTCCTTCTTTCTTTTTTCTCCCTTCTTACTATTTTGTATTTATTGAACAGAAGAGGGATGGAAAGTAGAAAATGTATAAAGTCCTTCTGGCTTTGGTTACTAGAAGCCTATAAACCTTTGCAAAGACAGGGTCTTCAGAACCTCAGTTAAATGATGGGGAGAAACAGAGGGGAAAAGATCCTACTGCAGGGACTAAGGGAAGACATCTCCTTCAACCCCTTGAAGGTTCTTTGAAAAAAATCACCTGATAAACACAGATTAGTATGAAGAAAAGGCATAACAAATTTTATTATATCACAGTTTTACGTGACACGAGAGCCTTCAGAATGAAGACCCAAAGATATAGGGAAAATTGTCCATATTTATGCTTAGGTCCTATGAATCAAGCACAGCTGTGTAAAAGTGTGATCAGACAGGAACAGTATGATCTAATGCTAATAGACTTAGTGGGAACCCAGAAAGGTCTGTCTGTTCATATTTTTCTCGGCCTGTCTGTGTAGCATTCATTCCTTTAGGGAGTGGGGCAGGACCCTTTCTGGACTAGGAATCTTAAGACCTACAGTCAAACAAGTAGGTCAGAGACTTTTTTTATGGCTAGCTCCAAGACAGAGAGACAGGGGGGAAAGATTAAAGTAAATCTCTGATCTACCTTGGGAAAGAAGAGATTCTTGTTTCTATGGCTTGCCTCAGGGGAGAATGAGGCTGAGAGACAAGAGGGCAGGTGAAGGTCAAAGGAAATCTTCATTTTTCAGGCAGCTTTTGAAGCCTTTTTGGGTATTGCTTTCTGGGCCTCAACACTACCATCTTAGCCAATAAAAAAGACAGAGAAAAGTAATGAAAGGAAAGATGCTGATGTATTGAAGAAAAATAATCTTGCCTTTCTCACACAAAGCCCTGAATTTTTTTCCCATAATATAAGGTAGATAGAACCATAGAAAGCCTTCAGGAGATTCCCGGGTCCCCAGTGTGGCTCAGTAGCATAGAGACAATCTCATTAAACCAGTGTTGGCAAGGACACCTTAGAGAGCATTGATAGAACTTAAGGGGCAAGGAAGACAAATATTGCCAATGGAACACTGTCAATCTGTGCAGACCAATTGAAGCAGGATAGAATAGGAACACACCTCAGGGAGGCTGCTCATAAATATTCAGACAAGATCAGCACTAGCCAACTCCCCGTTCTGCAGTTAACGAACACCTAATGATCTGACAACAGCTTAACTACCCTACCAATCAGCATGCTACACCTGGAACATAGTGATTTTTGAACAGAAACTTAAAGCTACAATTAAACAGCAGTGTCTAGGCACTAGGAGGAATAAAAGTGCAGACTAGATCAAAAAGGGCAAAGTCAAAGGAAAAGTGACTCCATTGCACATGACCAAAAACTTCAAAAACTCAGGGACACATGACAGAAAGCTGATGCAACCTTGTATCAGCCTGTTAGGCCTTAATTACCCTAGATCCTCTCCCATGACTGGATATCTCCCACCCCCAACCCCCACTTAGTCAGGATAGAGAAAGACCCCTGCCCCAGAACAACATATAAACCCTCCACCGAAGAATCCAGGTGCATTCCTCACTTGCAAGAATGCCTGTGTGCCCTTCTGTGTGTACTTTTGCTTTGCAACAAAGCCCTGTTCTTTGGATGTTTCGACTGTCTGTCCCTCTTTCTTTTCTTTCGTTTTACATGTGCTCACCGTTATGTGGACCCTTTTGGTCCTTTGAAAGATTTTTCTCCAAAGTTTGATCAAGAACCTAAAACTGCTGTCTGCTAGTACAAAGACAAGAAAAATCAAAATTCACATGCATCAGTTCCTTAGCACTGTGTATCCCTCCCAGTCACTTGAAACACCAGAAGAGCTCTGAAAAGACTATACAGTTCAACTTTCCTGTCAAACCCCATTTCCCCAATTCTAGTAGATGGAAGATTGAGATTGAAATAATTTTGCTTTTGTAGAGCTCAGTAGAAAGCTTACTAGATATCTGAGATTGTAAATTGCTGATGTTGAATTTAGTGGGCTCAGTTTTCAAGTGATACATTTTCTTAGACTGGGTTCCCATGAAAGGAAGAGTCTGAGACAAGACTGTTTGCCAACACTCTATTTAGGAAGTCATCCCAAGAAGTCAGAGTTAGGAGGGAGAGAGAGACAGAACAGGAGGAACAACCAACATAATGGTGTGTTATTGTTGTTGCTGCTACACACAAAAAGGGCTTGATTTTTCAAGGATGTCTGAAAAGCAAGGCAAAAGCCTCCCACAAGTGTTCACTGGCTCCTAACCCCTACCGGTTGAAGGTGGCTTCCGAGAACATTAACTCTCTTGTCTGCATCATATTTTTACTTGTGCTGATTGAAATTCTGTGACTTTTGGGAAGGCCCTGAAGCAGAAAAGCAGAGAAAGACACACAGCATGCATTTGAGTTGGTTTGCTGTCAGCATGCTCGGAAACATTTATCACCGTGGCATCAGAAATCAGAGCTGGGTCAAGCAAAAAGGATAAGGAATATAAAAAGCATCTGCTACAGCCCCTCCCTTGCAGATCTACTCCCTTGGCTCAGATTTACTTCTGCCCAACATTATGTACATCTCTTACTGACTCTTGAAGATGGGGCCTGATACAGTCTTCGCAAAAACCTTAAATAAGGGAAGGTTAATGGAACATGCTGCAGGCCCTACTGCTGCAAATGGTGCTGAGATTGTGTATAATTATCATTTTCCTCTTCCATCACCAATTCTACATTTCTATACCTTTTACCCACCTTTCAGCTGTGCTATATTACTTGCCTGCTGAGGTGATTCACCCCTCATTCCTGAGAGACCTGAGCACAGGGTTGCCTTGCCTTTAGTAGGCTGTGATTCCTGACACAAAAGCACCAAGAAAAGACACCGTTGAACCCCCTGAGTTTCAGAAATTTGCTAATCTGGCCACCCCCTCCCCCCATTATGTAGCAGTAATCTTTGCTCCTGTGAAAATCAAGGTTAAAAAAGAACAGTAAGAACAGTGCAAAGTGATCAGAGTGCAGTTGTGATTTTAGGCTTAGGGGAAAAGTTGCTGTGTCCCCTGGTGGAAGCAGCCCCCACCCATTGCGGCAAACCAAGACCTCTAAGTTAAAAGAGGATGAAAAGCACAGATTCTGCAAGTGGCTCACTAGGAGCGATGGTGAGAGAGATCAATTTCTTTTCTACAACTTGGCCCACAGACCTATATATTTTAGTTATTGGAGACTTAGCACTATATATACTGAATATTAGTTTACTGCATATATCATATTCTGGAGGAAATAAATCAAAACCTGTAAGATGTTGTTCTTGAACTTTAGCAGAGCCTTTAATGGGTCATTCTAATATTCCGTTCGACTGACTAATACCATGAGATGCAGCATAGGGTAAGATCAATGACTTATGTGGTAATGTGACAATTGTTATTCCTCCTTCACTGCAAACATGGCCAATTGATCTAAGGTGATGTTATATAATATTACACGTTAGTATATCAGACATCCTATAAATACTCTAATACTACTGCTATGACAGACACTTTGAGAAGAGAAGGGGAGCCTATACCTAGAGTAGGTGTCAAGTCTAGTAAGGATCCATAACTTCCCCCTCCAAAGTGAAAAGCATCCAATGTCTTCAACTTGACACAAAGTGCAAGCTAGTCTCCTCAAGGGATTTTACGATATTGAGGTCTCAGAGTTGGATTGTGCTACTGATATGTTCAGTGTTCAGCAGTTTCAGTAGCTGGATCAGCTTACTTGGGAGGTGCCCTTGCTGTTGAGACCATGCATAGACTTCATCCCACATGGATCTATCTTTTGTGAGCCCATTGTACAAGCAGTGGAATGACAGAACACAGAAGCTCTCTAACATCCACTGAATGAATAATTCTGTTCCCCTGTTGCTGAGTGCCTTTTTGCAGTGGGTCCTATCTTATGTTCATTGATATGATATACAAATGTCCATACACTTTCTGCCCACTAGCATAAATTTATGCATATGCATCTTCCCCAAAGCACTTTGGATTTGATTTTCCAATATTTTTTCTAGTCTACTGACCATCTAGCCAAACTATCTGAAATTTTTCCAGAGTTCATATGCATTTCTACTTCATACCAATTTTGTCTCCAAACAAAGTGGACAGACAAGTCTACTTCTAGAAGTCTCACACTAAAAGCAGTTTCCCTCACCACTGTCCTTTAGGGCCACTCCCAAAACAAGCCATAGAATGTGGCACAATAACATTTTCAGCTTGCACTGAAATAGCTAGGCAAGGCATTGCACAGCAGACCTGATTTTTTTTTTCTTCTCATTCATCTGGTAGCAGGAAATGTTGCATAAGACCCTAGCCATGACCATTGGTGCAACCTAGGTAAGTAGTGTGGCTGCCTGGTATTTGTGTTCATGAAACTGGCTTGTACTCTCTGGACCTATCTGGGTATGATTCTGAATGCATCATTTCTATCACATGGTAGATTGCTACTTATTAGTATGATGTTATCTTTAAAAAGTTCAAGCATAGTGTTCTGCAGAATGTGAAGATGATTTAACATTCCTGCAGTCTATATTATGAGAAAGATCAGAAGTATGCACTTAGGCTTGGGTTGAGACAGTGAATGTATATTGGCATCTTTCCCACATAAAAGCAAACTGAATCGTATCCTCATTATTGATGTAGTTTGGAAAGAGCGTGTTTATCAGATAAATAGCTGTGTACCAAGTTCTGGATGCTGTGTTGATCTAGTCAATGTGAGGAAATAAACCTTAACTATCAGAGTAGCTGTAATTGTGGATATCAATTAGTTAAGTTTATAGTAATCACTAGTTACCCAAAACAATCCTCTGATTTTTGTAAGATCATACATTCTTTACATTTTTGAGAGTGGCATTAATCTCTGTAATGCATTATGGAGTGCTGTAGTGCTTTAGATTTTTCTCCCTGTCAAGATGGAAATAGTTTTAGGGCCTTACACTTGGCCCCACCTACCATAATATTAATCTATGGATTGTGGCACCAATGTGAAAATCCTGGCAGCTGCTAATGACATCATTTTCAATTATGCTTCCACTAAAACTAGATAACATATTTTAAAAAATGTTTGAAGACACCAGAGAAGAATCAAAGCAGGAAGAAATCTGAGGAATATTATTTTTGCAAAAAGAGAGATACACTAAGTAAATTTCACATTACCCGACTTTCTCCCGAAGGGCATTTCCTAGTTCACCACAGCATGAGGAAATGAAGCCCAGACAAAAAGAGAAAGTCTTAGTGAACAGAGAAGAATCATCTTTCAGGGACTCCGTTGATTTTCTATATGACTGACATCCAACCCAAAACTCTAAAGCATGATTATTTTTTTAAAAAGATTAGTTGGTTGGAAGCTAAGAAAAATAGTTGATAAAAGAAGCCCAATAATAATTTATTCAGATATTAGAGTTGATGCATGATTTTCAAATAACTATTAAATATTTATGAAAATTTGATTTTCAAATAAGTATTAAAAGATGGTCAAAATGGGAAGAAATATTTAGAATTCTAACAGAGAATGAGTACTCATAAATCTAAAAAGTAGCAATTTTAGAATTTAAAACACAATATTCAAAATAAAAAAACCCATTGAATGGATATAAAAAGAGTCTGGGCACAGTAGAAAACAGGATTAGTGAATTCAGTGACAGGTCAATAGGAGGACATCTAAATTGGAGCACAGAGAGAAAATAACATAGGAAGAATAGAACAAAGTAGAAAAAAGATGTGAGACATGGTCAAATGTTCTAACATGTATTATTGGAGTCCCATAAAGAAAGAACAGATGGAATGAGGAGCAAGCAACATTTGAAGAGTTAAAGACTGAGAATACACCAAAATTGATAAAAAATATCTCAACCTACACATACTGGAAGATCAGTGAAACCCCAAATAGAGCAAATATGAAGAAAATCAAACTTAGACACATTATAGCCAAATTGCTGATCATCAAAGTTAAAAAAATAAATAAGAATAAAAAAACCTTAAAGCAGCTAGACAAAATATACATTATCTTCAAAGAAGCAACAATGTAACAGGTGTCTGACTTCTCGACAGAAACTATGGAATCCAGAAAACTATAAAGTCACATTTTTTTAAAACACTGAAGAAAAATTCCAGTCTTTGGGCTGACCCCGTGGCACACTCAGGAGAGTGCGGTGCTGGGAGCGCAGCAGTGCTCCCACCGCAGGTTTGGATCCTATATAGGGATGGCCGGTACGCTCACTGGCTGAGCGTGGTGCGGACGACACCAAGCTAAGGGTTGCAATCCCCTTACCGGTCACAAAAAAAAAAAGCAAAAAAAAAAAAAAAAAAAAAAAAAAAATTCCAGTCTTAAACTCTGTACTTAGTAAAAATATTCTTCAAAAGTGAAGGCAAAATGGAGATTATTTTTCGACAAACAAAAGCTGAGAGAATGTATTACCAGAAGATCCACTCTGTGTGAAATGCATGAAATCCTAAAGGTAGTTCTTTCTTTCTTTTTTTTTTTTTTTTTTTTGTCTTTTTCATGACCGGTATTCAGCCAGTGAGTGCACCGGCCATTCCTATATAGGATCCGAACCCGTGGCGGGAGCGTCGCTGCACTCTCCCTAGTGCGCCACGGGCTCGGCCCCTAAAGGTAGTTCTTAAGGCTGAAAGTAAATAGTTTCAGATAGAAGCTTTGAACTAGATAAAAGAATGAAGGACTACAGAAAAGATAAAGATGTGGGTAAATATGAAAGAATACTAACTGTATAAAGCAACAATAACGATATCTGTATATCGCATGTAGAAGAAAGCTATAGAATGACAAAAACATGAAGTCAGGAGAGGTTAAGTAGAGTTAAAATTAAAAACTTCTTATATTGCTCTGGAAGTAGTAAATATATTAATATAAAGTAGACAATAATAAAGCAAATATACACACCTGAGATATTCATTAAAAGAACAATACAAAGGTATAACTAAAAATCTACTAAAAATACTTTATTCAATTCCAATTTTGCTGTCAAGTATGGGAGAAATATCCATAGGATGTATCTGAAGACCTTTTGCACCCACTGTGAGATGGAAATCCACCATGACTGCCTTTATCACCTGTCCTCCATAGCCCCCGATCAAATCAGAGGTCCATGATGGCATTTTGAGTCCCCTTGCATCAGTGCCAGCCCAAACCCTTTATCTAGTATTTTGCATAAGTTATGGTAGGCTGCTGTGTTCCTGCCAACCTGGAGTGTTCCCAGGGATCTATACTCGGGCATTTCTACTCTAATCACAAATGTGAGGGTCCCATAGAAGTGCCCCAGCTTTACCCTGGTCTACCTGTTGAGGTCATGCATCGTTTTCATTGCTGTTCTGCTAACAATTAAACTCTGAGCCTAATTTTCAGTACACCACTGACTTCATTGAAGAGTCTCTCTAATTATGTCAAGAAGATCTTCATGCTTTTATGTCATTCCCTGTTAGTTGGGAAACATGAGCCTTTTATTCTTTTCCTCCAAGTCTTTTAAGAAATTTGACAAAAACCAGCTACTTCCTAATCTTTATCATGACCATGTCCCCACACCACGTGAGTGCCAGAACTAATGTGTAAGTTAACATGTCCTTTTATAATTGCTGCTTATTTCAGTCCATCACAGGTGAGGCTACTGGTGATTGTGATATTGTGTGTAGAGTTCACCATCACTCTGTTTATTTCCAGTGGGAACTGTTATCTGAACAGTGAGAGATTTAGTGCCAGAATCCCATCCTAAAGACATGTTTTCTAGGACCACCTCTGGGACAGCTGTCTTTGTTTAAGCATCCCCAATTGTAGAGATGAAAGAAGAGAATTCATGACAGGAACTATGAAAGAAAATGAAGGAGAAAAATTTGAACTAAGGATGAGTGTTCAAAGTAGCTATGAGGGCAATTGGAGCTTGATTCTACTGGTACTTCTGAGGAGCACACAGAGATATCTCAGTATTATATGTTTGATAAGCATAAGAGCATCCACTGGTTGAGAGTTGGTCCTGGGGGACATTAACTGCTTGGCACTTAAGGGCTTGGCAAAAATATGTGAACTGAGCCAAACCCCCAATTTTAGGAAAATGCCATGCAGTTGAAAAGGAGAGAGATATGTTAATCATTTGAAATGAAATTCTTTCAGTACACATGAAACTATCTAAAACACTTGAGGCTGAAATCAAAATCGGGCCAAGAAACCAAAACTCTGCAGCAAACAAACTAATGTGCTACACACAGGATTTAGGGTCTGTTTTAGCCAAAGTCCTTTAGGGAACAGAGTTGGAATTAAATTTTACCTGTTAGCAGTTTGTGGTGGTAGTGAATGGGGGCAGTGGGGAAGGGAAGGAATAGAGTGGTATAATCCCAGCACTCAGGATTAAAGGATTGAAGCCAGTCACAATTTCACACAAAACCACAGCGGTTTACGCAGTCACATGGGATGACTTGGGACGGGCTGTATAAAACTCCCAAACATTGAAGAATTTGTTGAGGAGAGGGAGAGGAATGTTTTTCACAGCCCTCTCCTAACCTCTTTGCTTATCAGTAATTGTCAACAGAGCTTTACTTCCTTGCATGTCCAAGTTGTGTCACTAGGACTCTCTGGATATAACTTGTGGAAACTAGATGTCATACTTCATGGTACAGTGTTTTACCTGAATCCAAAATTGGGTGGAAAAGGAGCTCTGTGTGTATGTTCATTCAGGCTTAATTACTAAAACTGCTTTAACTTCTACTATGGTGGATGTAATGAATACCATGCTCAAAACAAACTCTAACTTCAGGGACCAAACCAGCTGTGGATATCAGGTGATGTGATGGCAGTGACTGAGGCTCTTTAATGACCAAGTAGGGCCTGGGAGGCAGATCATACCAGGTCTATGTATTGATACAAATATCTACCAAGGTCTATGTATTGATACAAATATATGCACTTGCAATAGATTTGATATATGCAAATGCAATAGATTTGAAACAGCAAGGCTGATGTTTATTTTTGTTTTATTTATTTATTTACTTATTTATTATTATGTATTGAGCTTTTTTTCTGAGCTATATTACAACTGAACTTTTGTGAATTTTTTTCCCTTAAAAAGACATACACATCATGTTGTTCAAGTAATGTCACAGTCAGTGTGCAAATCACATGAAATAATTTATTGAAGAATAGAAACCTTTTAAGTCTATTCGATGATTAGTTGGGTTTTTATTTTTCCCTTTTCTTGTTTTTTCCTTTTTTATTTTTAATAGGTGGCAAGATGTATTTCATCTGAGCTGAGAACTTAAGAAAACTCTTCTTGTGATGATATTACAATTATATGCGTTGCTTCATGTATTAGTATACACAATCTGTAGTCTCTAAAATGTATTATTGAAATGCTTGCAAAAGGATATGCTAAATAAAAGTGATACTTGGCAGCTTGAGGAGACAAAATCAAACTGGGTGGAAATTTTTATGCATGTCAAATCCTGTCTGAACTTGACATTAGGTCTGTGTGTTAAAAAGGGACATTTCTGAGTCCTGTCTGAGATCAGGACTCCTAGTTTCTGATGCAGAGAATACTTGGATCTTAAACTGGGCTCACAATAATCTTTCCTTGTTCTAACATTTTGTAAACCAAATTCAGCCTGACATTTTATCAGATTGCTTAATTTCAGGAATATTCACGCAACTATTCTAATGCCTTTTTCTTCAAGATCTTTACTTATTTATTTATTTTTCATCTTATTAAGTCAGAAGAATAGAAATCCAACATTTTTTCTCAATAAAAACAAAACAATTATTGATTAGAAATGAGGGAAGAGATGTTCAAACCTGGTGATTATAGATGATATTAATGGCCTCAAGCCTTACTGTAGTTACCTCTGAAGTTCCTTAACAACAGGTCGATCAAAGCATTCTTTAATTCTAGTTCTCTTTTCAAACTCAAGCAACTACTACAATGACAGTGCCTGGCACATTGGTCCCTAGAAAAATGTTCAGACATGCAAAAATTTGCTTTGCATTTACAAAATGTCCCTAGTTTGATTTAACTCAGAATCACATATAAAAGTTATAAGGCCTGGGGTAGTGATTCTGGAATGGGGGATTGAAGACCTTTGTAAATAAGCTTCTCCATAAATGTCTGGCAAAATTGTCAAAATCAAGTTTTTCAGAACTCTGAAAATTAACCAAAAAAGCAGTCAATAGAAATTGTCCCAGAGGGAGCCCAGGTGTTGGACTTTGTATACAAAGAATATAAATACTAGGGCACTTCAAAAAGTTCATAGAAAAAATAGAATTAAAAGATAATACTACTTCATCCATGAACTTTTTGAAGATCCCTCACATGTCTCTTATAAATATGTTTAAAGAGCTAAAAAAATGTCTAAAATATGAGAATGATATCTCACCAAAAAGAGAATATTGATCAAGAGACAGAATATCTAAAAAGAGCCAAATAGAAATTCTTGAAAGGTGGAGCAAAAGTACCAATCTTACAAAAATTAAGTGGAATGCAAAAGAATAAGATGATACACTACAATCACTATTGTTTAAAGACAAAGACAAAAAAAAGATCTTGGGAAGAGAAAGAAAGACTTATCGCATACAAGTAATCCTCAATATGATTAATAGGTATTTCTCAAAAGAAACCATGAAGGCCGTAAGGAAGTGGGATGACATATTTAAATTGCTAAAGAAAGAAAGAAACAAAAATACTATCAATTAGGAAATCTGTACTCAGCTAAAATGATCCTTCAGAAATGAAAGAGTAATTAAGATGTTCTTAGATAATCAAAAACTGAGAATTTGCCACTAGCAGATCTTCACTACAAGAAATACTAAACGGAGTCCTTCAGGCCAAAATTAAAGGATTCAAGGTAGTAATTTGAGTCCACCTAATGAAATAAAGAGCACTGGTGAGGCAGTCTGTATAATAACTCCTAAAAAATATCCATGTCTTAATCCCCAGAATTTGTACACATTACTTTATATGACAAAATTACTCTGCAGATGGGATTTAATAAAGAATCTTGAGATGGGAAAATTATGCTGGATTACTGGGTAGAATTTAATTATAATCACAAGTGTTCATATAAGAGGGAGGCAGAGGAAGATTTGACTACATAGGATAAGACAATATGATGATGGGAAGCAGAGACTGGAATGACTCACTGTGAAGATGCAAGAAGAAGCCACAAGCCAAGGAAAAGAGTGGGCCAGTAGATGCTGAAAAAAAATCAAGGAAATAGAATCTCACCTCAGAGCGTACAGAAGGAACCAGCTCTGCCAACAAGATTACTTTAGCTCAGTGAAACTGATTTTAAATTTCTTATCTCCAGAACTGTAAAAGAATAAACGTGTGTTGTTTTAAGCCACCAAGGTTTTGGCAATTTGTTATAGATGCAACGGGAAACTAATACAACCAGTATAGCTAACTATATAGGTAAATATAAAGGACAGTAAGTATAAATGTATATTTATAACTCTTTTCTCCTGTCTGAGTTAAAAGAGAACTGCATAAAGCAATAGCTATACAAACTATATTGATGGGTTTATAACGTATAAAGTTGTGATGGGTACGGTAATCACAGCACAGAGGGTACCGAAGGGAATGGAGCTATATTTTAAAAAGTTTCTGTATACTACTAAAATTAGGTTAACAATAGTCAAAACCAGATGTTTTTAAAAAACTCAAGATGCTAATTGTAATACCCAGAGCATCCACTAAGAAAATAACTAAAATATGCACAACAAAAGAGACAACAATGTAATTAAAATGGACACTAGAAAATATCTATATAACATTAAAGAATTCAGTAGTGGAGGAAAAGTGGAACAAAAAAGGCAGGACATATAGAAAACAATAGGAAAATAGAAAATATAAATTCTATTTTATCAGTAATTACATTAAATTATCTTATTGTTTATTTATATTTTTATTTATTTTCTTATTGGTTGCTCTGGATATTACAATTAGCACTATATCACTACAAAGAGTAAATCTAAATTAATATTGACTATACCAAATAAAAACAATGTCCTATGGGGTTCAAAATACATGTAAAAGTAAAATATGTGACAATTCTAACAAAACAGGTGATGGTGGTAAATGGAGCTAAAGTGTTTTAATATCTAAGTACTGCTTGGGAAGTAATGAAAGAACAAAGTTTAGGTTTTCTCTTAGGAAAGCATGATGTAATTTCTGGGATACCTATGAAAAAAATGATTTTTTTAAAAGTATAAAATATAAGGAAATAGAGGAGATAATAGATTGGTAAAAATATTTTATTAATCTGAAACAAGACAAGAAAAAGGGAAAATAATTAATGGGACAGATAAAAAGCAGCAAGATGGTAGATAGGTAATCAAATGTATCAGTAATTACACATAACATGTACATGAATTATTTTATTAAAAGAAAAGTTTACTAGACTGGATAAAATATAAAACCCAGCAGTGTGATGCTTACAAGACACATCATTAATAAAAAGACACAGAAGCTTTGAAATGAAATGGATGGAAAAAGAAAAAACATACCATGCAAACACTGACCAAAAGATAAGACAGACTTTAAGGCAAGAAGTATTGCTATAGATAAAAAGCATGCCATAGTGATAAAAGGATCAATTCATCAGGAAAATATATCAATACTTAATTTTCATGCACCTCATTACAAGCCCAAAATATTTAAACAAAAGTAACAGGATTAAAAAGTGACTTTAGCATATTTCTCCCAGTAAACTGATAGAAAAATGTTTATGTCTTAGTGAATCAAAGCAACAAGTACCAGCGTGATTGAAATATGGCATCAGAATGAGAGGCAGGGAGCTGGTAAAACAGACTTAGATGATAGAAAAATAGTTTTAAGATATTTTAGGTTTGAGTATTTTTGCTTTAGTTTAAAGCCTGGAAACAAGAGTTCAAGAGATTGATATAGACACAAAGCCACTTACACTAGATGTGGCCATTTTATTGACTCATCTCAAGAAGGCATACTTCTTGGGGGGGGTGTTGTTTTTTTAAGGAAAATATCTGTATTAATGAAAATGTTATTTGTAATACTTTAAAAAAATTTTTGTTTATTTATTTTTTTTATTTTAGCTTCTGAATATACATTGTAGTTGATTTTCATGTCTTTTTACCAGTTCCTCTTTCCCCCCTCCCTCTCTCCTTCCTCCCCATCTACATCATATCTGTTCACTTGTTTTAATAAGTTCAAGAAATTATTGTGATTATTGTGTCTTCTTCCTCCCCATGATTTATTTGTGTGTATATTTATTTACTTATTTATTTTTAGCTCCCCAAAATAAGTGAGAACATGTGGTATTTTTCTTTCTGTGCCTGACTTATTTCACTTAATATAATTTTCTATAAGTCCATTCATGTTGTTGCAAATGGTAGTATTTCATTCTTCTTTATAGCAGAGTAGTATTCTATTGTGCACATATACTACAGTTTCGTTATCCACTCATCTGATGATGGACATTTGGGCTGGTTCCAATTCTTAGCTATTGTAAATAATGCTGCAATAAACATGGGAGTACAGGTATCCCTTGGGCATGATGATTTCCATTCCTCTGGGTATATTCCCAGCAGTGGGATAGCTGGGTCATATCATTTTCCATAAAGGCTGCACTATTTTGCAGTTCCACCAACAGTGTATGAGAATTCCTTTTTCTCTGCAACCTCTCCAGCATTTATCATTCTCAGTTTTTTGGATGTTAACCATTCTAAAAGAAGTGAGATGGTATATCAGAGTGGTTTTGATTTGCATTCCCAAATTCTGAGTGATGTTAAGCTTTTTTTCATGTGTCTGTTGCCATTTGTATATCTTCCTTTGAGAAATGCCTATTCAGCTCCTTTACCCATTTTTTAATTGGGTTATTTGTTTTTATGCTGTAAAGATGTCTGAGTTCACTGTATATTCTGTATATTTATCCTTTGTCGGATGTATATTTTGCAAATATTTTCTCCCACTCTATTGGTTGTCTTTTCACTCTGTTGATTGTTTCTTTTGCTGTGCAGAAGCTTTTTAGTTTGATAAAATCCAATTTGTTTATTTTTCCTTTGGTTGCCTGTGCTTTGGGGGTCATATTCATGAAGGCTGTACCTACTCCTACTTCCTGGAGTATTTCCCCTATGTTTTCTTTAAGGAGTTTTATTGTTTCAGGGTGTATATTTAATTCTTTAATCCATTTTGAGTTGACTTTAGTATATGGTGAGAGGTATGGGTCTAGTTTCATTCTCCTGCATATTGATATCCAGTTCTCCCAGCACCATTTGCTAAAAAGACAGTCTCTTCTCCAGTGTGTAGACTTGGTGCCTTTGTTAAAGATCAGATGGCTGTAGGTGTATGGGTTGATTTCTGGATTCTCTATTCTATTCCATTGATCCATGTGTCTGTTTTTATGCAAGTACCACACTGCTTTGGTTATTTTAGCTTTGTAGTATAGTTTAAAGTCAGGTTGTGTTATGCCTCCAGCTTTTTATTTTTGCTCAGGATTGCTTTGGCTATTCATGATCTTTTGTTATTCTATATAAATGTCTGGATAGTTTTTTTTTTCCATTTCTGAGAAAAAATGTCATTGGAATTTTGATGGGGATTGCATTGAATCTGTAGATCACTTTAGGTAATATGGACATTTTTGCAATGTTAATTCTTCTGATCCAAGAGCATGGGATATCTTTCCATCTTCTTGTGTCCTATTTAATTTCTCCCAACAGTGGTTTGTATTCTCTTTGTAGAGGTTTTTAACATCCTTGGTTAACTCTATTCCTTAGTAATTCTTTTTTTTTTTTTTTTTTTTTTTGTGGCTATTGTAAATGGGCTAGCTCCCTTGATCTCTTTTTCTGCATGTTCACTGTTGGAGTATAGAAATGCTACTGATTTTTGTATGTTGATTTTGTATCCTGCAACTTTGCTGAAATCATTTATCAAGTCTGTTTTTTTGTACAGGCTTCAGGCTGTTCGATATATAGGATCATGTCATCTGCAAACAGGGACAGTTTGACTTTACCTTTTCCAATCTGGATGCCCTTTATTTCCTTCTCTTCTCTGATTGCTCTGGCTAATACTTCCAACACTATGTTGAATAGGAGTGGTGAGAATGGGCATCCTTGTCTAGTTCCTGTTCTTAAGGGAAAAGCTTTCAGCTTTTCTCCATTCAGGATGATAATGGCAGTGGGTTTGTCACATATCACTTTAATTACGTTGAGATGCTTTCTGTTTATACCTAAATTTTAGAGAGTCTTTCTCATGAACAAGTGTCGAATGTTGTCAAATGCTTTTTCAGCATCTATAGAGATGATCATATGGTTTTTGTCTTTGATTTTATTGATGTGGTATATCACATTTATTGATTTGCGTATGTTGAACCAACCTTGCATCCCTGGGATGAATCCCACTTGATCATGGTGTATAATTTTGTGCATGTGTTGCTGTATTCTGTTAGCTAGTATTTTACTGAGGATTTTTGCATCTATATTCATTAAGGATATTGTCCTGTAGTTTTCTTTATTTTTTTATCCTTTCACATTGGAAGTCTGAATATGTGCCGTCTCCCAAATGGAGTTCAGTGCCTTCCTACACTGCTTATGAACATGAGTAGATCCATCCAGGAAACAAACACTGCTGTTATGTTAATATTTGTATTTATTTATGTAAAAATCAGCCCAGTGCTGGGCTCATGGAAATTATTAAATAAATGTTAGTTCTTTGTCTGATTTTATCTCATTTACTCTTCACAATAACACTAAGAAATAGTAGCATTATCTCTATTTAAAAAAGAAACTGTGGCACAGAGTAGAAATGTGGCAAAAATCCACACAGCTAGTAACACAGAGCTGAGATTCAAACTGAGGTTCTCTAAGAAACACACACACACACACTCATACCCAATCACTGTGCACTATTGCCTCATAATTATTATTCCAAAGCCAAATGCTTATATTGTGATGATTACAAGGAGCAGGATGATAGTTACCATAATAATGATGATTACTTTGCATATATTATGTAATTGTAATATATATTACTATAAGTAATATTCAGTATTTTCTATTTTTATCTGTCAATAGTACCATTTCTCTCTAATCAAATATAATGCATGTTATTACTGACATTATATAGTATTTTTTTCAGTTGAAGGCACAGAGATTTCTAACTCAATTTAAAATTGTTTTTGACTGTAATGTTCTAAATCTGTTTATTTTGAAATAGTCAATACATATATAAAAACTTGTTTATGTAAGGTATACAATATAATAAAATGGCCACACGATTCACCACACAGTTTATAAGACAGAACATTATTGAAGCCCTGTGTCCTTCCCTGATCATATCTTCCTCCCTTCCTATGGAAATAACCACTATTTGGAGCATGTGTTTATCATTTTGTTACTTAAAGAAAAAAGAAATAGTTACAAAATGTAAGCAATTTTCCCCATATAAAATGCTGTTTAGTTTTACATGTTTTGAACCTTATGTAAATAGTGTTAGACTGTGTGTATTCAATGTGACTTCATTTTATCAAGAAACATTGTAGATGTGATTCATTTATGTTGATGCAGGTAGCCATAGTTTTCTCATTTCTAAAACTGTATCAAAATATATTTCAATTTATTGTCCATTTTCCTGCCAGTGGACATTTGGTATATTTCCACATTTTTATTATTATACACAATGCTGCTACAAATACTTGTTTTTCATGTCTTTCGTTTCTCTGATACAAGAGTTCCTCCAGAGTGTAAATACCTGAGTAGAAATAATGATAAGATAATCGTAAGATATGTGCATTTTCACCTTAACAAAATAGTGCCGAATTATTTTCCAAAGTCTTAGTACCAATTTAAACTCCTCCCTACAGTAGTTCTCATTGCATATCATTATCAATACTTGGTATTATCTGCCTATCTGACTGACTGTATATACATATCTATTTCAACTATCTGTATAAATATCTATATCTACATATCTGTGTCCATCTCTACTTCTGTATCCATCTATTTATGTATTTCTATCTGAGAGACAGAATCTGTAGTTAACTCAACACCCTTGTTAACGTTTTTGGTGTGTGAAATAGAAATATGCTCAGGAAACAGCAAAAATTAGAGGAAGAGAAAAGAGGTATCTGAGGGTTTATATAAAGTTAAAAACCCTGAGGACCGTGATCCAGCCATACAGGAATTCAGGAAACGCTTCAATGTCAGGATAAACAAACATCAAAAGCCTCCAAGAGCCTGAAAAAAATCTCTTGGGATCTGGATGATGATTCAGAATCCGGCACTGGTCTTGAGAGCTGCTATTTTCATTGCCTTTGCAGTAGCAATAAATCACTAATCTGTATTATTGAGGACTGGCATTCTCATAACTCTCTAAGAGGCAGGATCAAAACCAAAAAGATCTTCAGAAAGAGACTGAGTTTTAAATATATATGTATTTCTCTCTCGATCAGAAAGACACATATGTATCCAGTTAGTTTTTATTATTCTAATGGGTCAAAGGTCTCCTGACAATTTGCTTCATAATTATTTTATACAAATACAAATATAAGATTGGACTATATATTTTGATTTGTACCAGCCTTTTGCACTTAATATATTTTTATTACAAAACCACATTATAAGATATCCTTCTACAACATGATTTGCTGCCTGTAAAATTCCACATGATACTTATATCTCCTTTTGGTCCCATCTCGTTCCATGTGTTCTTTCTGGGCCCCTTTGTACACTCCAGCCTCATCATCAGCACTCCTGTATTGTCCATCCTGCAGCACAGGGTGTTGCTCTGGGGCCATTCAGACCTGCTCTCTCCTCCAGCCTCTGAGCATCCCTGTTTCTATTATTCTTCCTCCTTCTATTCTTTCAATCAGAAATTACCTTTGCTGGATCCAGATCTAATTGGTTACTCACAGTGGGGTATAGTGGATACTCCAGCTTAGTAAGTGACCTTTCATATCACTTATGTGTATCCTGGAACTTTGGAGATAATGTCTTAAGTATAAGAACTGGTCGAGTCTCACGGCCCTGTGACAAGGTAGAGGTCCTGCTGGGTTTTCAGGCACTGTGGTAGCATAGAGGTAAAACCACTTGACTCTCTTTATGTAACTGAAAAATAAATTTCAGTATCCTCACCTTATATTTTTGGCCAGCCCTCTATGTGGGATTTTATTTTTTAACAGTATGCCAAAGAAATATCACCTAGAGATTCATTCACATATAATATGTAACATTGCCAGAAATTAGAAGAAGCAGGTAGAATGAGGGGCTTTTAACTTTCTTAGGCCTACTTTGAGTGAGATCCCTACTATATTTTAACTTCTTTATTAAGTAATAAAATAGACTACCCATGCTTAATCCTCTCTAAAGAAAAAAATAACCTTAAGTTTAATGAATGTGGTTTTGACAAAATAATCACAGCGTAGTTGCTCAGTCTCTATTTAGAGGTGAATGGAAAGTAACAACATCCTAAGGTCTCTCTGAAATACATTTATTCCTTTCTCATTTTTTTAGTAAAAAACATTCTTATGCAAACAATGAATTAAATTAAAACTTCATAGGTTAAAAGTTTCTAAATGATTTGATGATTATACTGAAGGCTGGAAACTTTTAAGTGGAAGGGAAAGCTTGAATGCAATCGTCCTCTTCTGGTAACACCAGAATGAATATCAAATTCAATTTGAATCCAAAGACAGAAGTCTCTGAGTACCTGTACAGATTTTAAAGCTTAATGCTGCTTCTATTTTTGGAACGCTTTATTTTGCTTTATTGAACTTGCTGTTCATGTCCTGCAGAGCTCAGAAATATCGTTCAGAACAAACCTACCAATTGATGATCCTCAAATGACTTGGTTTTATTTTGTTACCTTCAGTCAGCAGCATGCACCAGCCCCTGACCCACCCTCCACCATCAAGATTTACACATACAAACACGGACTACACATGGGTACTTCAAAAATTTCATGGAAAGATTTGTATTATCTTTTAATTCTATTGTTTCATGAATTTTTCGAAGTACCCCCATTCATCTCTATTAGGGAGTTTTCTTTTTAATAAATCACTTACTTCCATTCTTTAACTTCTGTTGACCTAAAAGAAACTGAGGCCGAACATATAAAGGACAGGATTTATTGAGCCAGTATGACGATTGTAACTGGGCAAAGAATAGGTCAGGTTATCCTGAGACATGTACTCTGAAAAGGGCCAGCAGAGTTTAGCATTTTATAATCACAGAAAGGGAGAAGGATCAAAGGAGAGAGAAAGACAGCCCCACCTAATTACTTCAGCAGTTCTTCTATCGGTTATACATGACTTACAGATTTGCGGTTCTTACTAGTTGCATACTACATGCAGGGATCTAGGGCAGGGGTTACAAGCAGCATTTTAGGTTCTTTTATAACTTTCTGGTGCCATGATGTCTGCTCCCGGGTAAAGATGGTCTTATGACTTTGCAGGACCGGTAGACATGACTGCTGACTTATGTGAGATCTCCCAAGATGCTATAATTTAGCTGACCTGGTCAGAGCAGGTTTTTTTGGTCATCACCTCTATATCCTATGATAACCTGGATTTCATGACCTGTACTTAAAGCCAAGAAAATAAACTAACTGAAATTACTGTGCATTAGGGATCTCTTTTGTGCTTCAAGTGACTTCTAGGTAAAAGATGATGTACATGTGATCAGCTTCTCCCAGTTATGAAAATCACCACAGCCAGGGCCTGGAGTAACACAGAGATGGCTCGTGTGGGGGGCGTGGGGGGGGGGGGGTGGGGGGGAGAGGATATTTAAAATGTCACTGCTCCTCTTTCTCTGAAGATGCCACTGGGGTCAAGAAGATTACTTATTGAAATTTGTAACTGCAGTGTATGAAGATAAAAGAGACCCAAAGAATATTTTCCAACCTTTTTGGATTTCCTTTATCCACTTTTCCTTAAGCAAGAGATTAGTTTTGAGTCTATGTCTAATTTGTTAGATAAAACATTCTTCTTTTGCTGAATTCTGTAGGACTCTTCCAGACACTGGTGCTCTCATCATCTTGACTGTATTCACTGGTAACATCATCAGTTAGCATCAGATCTAAGACTATTCAGTTGCAAGAACCAGGTTATTAAACCTCAAATCTCGTAATATCTCCTAATCACTCCTTAATATAATGACTTTTTAATTGAATAATATCAGGATCAGATTTAATAAGAATTATGAGTGATAAACAATTGAGCCTGTCTGATTTATATGCATTGAAAACACTGTGATTTTTTAGATGATTATTAGAAAAATTGAAAGTATATCCTTTCATTTTCTGTGGCAATATTTCTCAGCGTGTTGCCCTTGAACTCTTATATCCTGTTATCAAATGTGATTATTGAAAACACTGAAAACCAAGTGTCTAGGAACCCAGACTCACTGAATCAAATTCTTAGAGGTGGAGTGAAGAAATCTGCATTTTAAGCTGCATTTAATCTGCATTCTTTTCTTGTGATGATTTTGCTGATTGACATTGGCAAAGCAGTTATGTGCGTCTTAAAAAAAAAATCATACCTTAAACCGTTTTATAATGAATGTAAGGTGATACTATTAAATTGTTTTTAAGATTTGCCAATACTCTCAATTCAGCCATTCCTTTGCTTGTGTAATTGTTAAACTAAATTTTGCCTGAGGCTGCCTTAATACCTGGAGTCCCTACATAAGAAACTGCAACTTAACTTAGTGTGGAAACAGACTGAAAGCCTAACTAAAACTGTATTTTATAACAATTACCTGAGTCTCAGCCAATCACAGGCTGCCATTTCCAAATAAGGCAAACATGGAGCTATAACCAGTCAAGCTATTTCTTTATCTCTCTTTCTTTTCTGTCTGTAAATACTCCCTGCCTACATTGCAAGAGGAGCTCTCTGAACCCCCTCTGGTTCTGAAGGTTGTGCAATTGGTAAATCATTCTTTGCTCAAAAAACAAAAACAAAAGCAAAAACCTCTGAAATTAAATTTGCAGAAAGGGTTTCTTTTTATATAATGTTACCTGGGATGCTTCTGGTATATTAGGAGGAGCTTGGAAATTGAACCTGGTGTTAAAATCATGGACTCTTATCACTTAGCAGCTCAGAAAAGTGAACAAGCCAAGCACTTAAAAATTCCAAAACTCAGCTGCCTCATCTAAAATGGGGTTGATAATAGTATCATCCTAAAAGAGTGGTTGTTTAATGGCGTTTCTGGTGTTTGGAATTAATTTGAGCTCTTCTGCCTGATAGAGTTAGGAAAATATATAAGGAAAAAATAAAAATTCAATTCAACTATTTTTCCTTTAGTTTTTCTTTAAAGTGGAAGCAAGGAACAAATATTAAAATTATGAGTACTGTACAAAAATTTAAATAAATGTACTCCCTTTTGGAGTGAAAACTGACTCGAAGAGCTGGTTCTTTAAAATAGCTGTGAATGTCTCCATAGCGTCTCCTAACTGTTAAAGATGTATGCAGTGATTTTGCTAATTAGTCATAATATGGTTAACAGATGGTGAAATTTAAATTTGTGGGGGGAAAGTGTGCCTAATTCTGTATGGTTACCTGGAGCTATCTATGAACCTTTTAAGGATATAAATATGTAAATACAGTTCTATTTGTGAATATGTCAAGGTGTTGTGATTTCAAGAAAAGTAGTAAATATCATGAAGTTGAAATATAAAACTTAAGAAATATTTATGAGTTTATTCACTAACAAAGATAACACTAATAGAATTTATTTGATTCTTTCTCGACTGAAAAGCCAAAACCAAGAATTGAGACTGGCTCTTGGATTATCCACGGCCATCTCTGTCTGTGTGGGTATTAGTTCTTGTTGCTCATAACATTGCATATTTCACTCTGAATCTGGCTTTAGTAGATGATCAGTATTATAATAGCTATCAATGTCTAAAGAAAGGACTGGGGGTGACTGGTCAAAGGGGCATTTTTTTCTATTTTTGATTTTGGGTGTTTTGTTGTTGTTGTTGTTGTTGGTTTTGTTTGGGGTTTTTTTGTCTTCAATATCTAACAATTCTATGCATGGTTGCTGAAATTTAGTTTAATTCCAAGTAACTAAATAATCTCAAAATAGTCCAAAGATAGTTTTGAAAAGCCCATCGCATTTGCTTTTGTGTCAGTGTTACTGAATTCATGTTTCTTTGGCTTCTAGTTAAGCCAATAGGCTATGATAACTTGTGAAGAGCAGAATTTGTCACCTCCTGACAGGTTC
This sequence comes from Cynocephalus volans, assembly GCF_027409185.1. Classification (NCBI taxonomy): domain Eukaryota; kingdom Metazoa; phylum Chordata; class Mammalia; order Dermoptera; family Cynocephalidae; genus Cynocephalus; species Cynocephalus volans. The sequence continues at coordinate 136,772,371 of NC_084466.1, read as the reverse complement.
TTGAAGGAGTATTATCTTTCCATCTGTGCCTCTAGCAAAGCTGTATTTGACTGTGGCATAGGTGACCCACAAGAGAATCTGTGGTGTTTTACAAATTATAGGTTACTGCTAATAAAGTTTGAAAATAATTTTCTTTAAAAATAAAGTAGCACAGTTTCAAGGTTGTACCTATGACAACCTTATTCTCACATACATGCTTTATGATATGGAAAGGAAATGGTGAAACTTTACCTTGTGCAAGTATGATCCTTATCTACTGTATACTTATGAATTGAACATTTGACTATTACATAATATGTGTCATGGCAAGAAAAAATGATTACACGTCACTTGCCTGTTTTTTATATTTTTGCTTTCTACAAATGCAGAAGACAGTTTAGTGACAAATCCTGTGTAATGTACCTTTCCTGAGAAATGGTGCACTGTACCTTAAAAGTTAACAAAAATCAAGAGGCTTTTATATTTTCTTGGAGCTATTTAGTTGAGCCTTCTGAATTTGCTGTCTATTTTTTTCTGGGACCCTTACTGGTGTACTGGTTCTAAAGGGAACTATGAAGATAACTTTTACATAGATGTGGGTATGGTTAATTAAACCATAAGAAATGGTGATGCATCCAGGGACTAGCAACAGAGGAAAGCCATTACCATCTGGAGCCCAACAGGAGGAGAGAAGAGAGCTGTACAACAGGAGCCTTCAAAAAATATTAAGCCATGGAAGAGGGACCATCCCAGAGGAGCTGTAAATATGTAGTGCATCCACCAGAAACTGCAGACAATAAGTGAGGGAGGACAGGAAATATATATATCCCAACCTCAATTTCTTCCTGCCTTCCAATTTATGCCAGTGCCTCACATAGGCAAAATGCAAGGGAAGAAGCCCAAATGACACAGACTATAGTGTCAGCATCCCGGGGCACAGAGCCTGCAAAGAAAGTCAGAGGGTAGGTCTGAGGGAAAAGAAAGCAAAACCAGCAAAAACAGCACTATGCTACACATGACATAAAAAGAAAATAAAGTAAAATCAGCTTCTTCCTCTTTCCTCCAGGTGACTTTGTCAACTACCAATTTCTATATACTTCTGGGAAAGAAGTGAGCAGAAACATCATGCTGGGAAAATCTGGAGCAACGTATCATCTATTTCAAATAGACTTGTGACAAGCTTTGGATAGTGATGACTCTTGGCAAGTGAAATTTATGCTACTTTGGATGTTCTCATTTTAATCAGGGGAGTCCATACTATGTGAGTTCTGTGGTATTTCTATATGAAAATCCAGGGAGTAGTGCTTTCCTCCTTTGATGGTTGGTCTGCCTTTGTTGATGCTATGAAAGATAGAGAGATTGTCAAATGATATATTACTTTATCTGCTTCTGACAAGTGTGATCCTCTATTTCAGTGTGTGTTATGAGCACTGTTCCTCGAGACAAAGGAAGAAAAATTATTAAGCCATTAAAAAAACCTTTTGAATATTCATAACAATATGCCTGTGCATGATTATTTAGAAGAGGACGTCACTATCAGATAAATAAGTTAAAATGTATCATTTTTCTTCCTTTTTAGCCTTATTCAGTCAGTTTCAAAGCAACTACTTACAGTTCATCTTCATTTGTGCTAAATTATCTTCCTTTGGAGTCTCTGCTAGCAAAAGCGTGTAGACTATGTGGAGCCGTCCACATCAAAATTAGCACTTGAACAAATAAAGTGCTTTGCTTGTCATATATTAATCATGGATTAATGGGGGATGAAAATACAATTCAGTTAGTAAGTGCTTGAGTTTTTCTTAATCAGAAATGTGTTTGAGGAATATTTTTAAGAGAGGAAGCTAGATAATGACAAACTTCCTATATGCAATGAAAGAAGGAAATATCTGAAGAGTTTGTTAGAATTTTATAGTTTTATAAAATGAAGACTTGTCCAAAAGAAATTACAATTTTCCAGACTCTTATTAAAGATGTCTGCAATAAATACAAAAAAGTCTATCCGATCAGAAAAACTTAATGCAGAGTATACAGGGAAAATTAATAATAAGTTCAGTGTAGATGCAAGTAGGAATACCTGTGTATAGACAAAGGCAATAAAGTGATAAAGATTTGGTACTACTAACTTACTAATTTAAATACTGGTGTAATAATTATTTTGTACATACATATGTATTTAGCACTTAGATTTTTAAAGTTTATTTTTTGAAAAATTATCGATAAAGCGTTTTTCCCAAATGTCGTGGTTAACAAACAAATATATTTTATTATTGATGTGTTTATGTATCTTACTATTTCTCACTAGACTGTGAACACCTTGACTATAATAAAAATTCCCAGCATATATCATGGATTTTGGATCATAGAAAAAACTTTAAAATATTGGAATAAATGCTTTGAATACAAGAAGTTGTCAGATAAAGTTGAATGAGTTCATAAATTTATGATGCACCAAGTTTGGATTCAAAAGAAAAGAAGATGGTATACACTATATGTGACTTTTATCTGTTTTATAGAGAACTTTCTAGTATGGAAAGCATTGATAACTCAAGAAACTCTTCTCAATGTAGTTTCCATTTGAAAGATAAAAACTCAGTGGAATTTATGCTATTTGTCAGTTAAAAATGTGTTAGTCTCCAACTAACAACACTAATAATAAAAACTCAAATTATTACCATTTAAATGAATGGCAGGATTATTTAATTATGTCAGTCAATAATGTCAAAAATCAAGACATCTTCTCTATCTCCACTCCATTATGCTTGAAGGCATGGTATGTTGCCTCAATGGTTACAGGAGAGCTGCAGTGGTGCTAGCCATCCTATCCTATACATGTTCAAGATAGAAGTACGGGAGAAATAAACAGTACCACCTACCTCCATACCCTTTAATCAGGAATGCAAATACTTTCTCAAAAGTTTCTGCACCAAATTTTGCTTAGTTTGCATTGATTATCATTGGACAATTAGGTTATCTGGGCATGTTTTAACTGAAGAGAGTCTGAAAATGCTGAAAAAATAAAGATTGATATAGTGGGTTAAGGGAAGAATGGTTGATCTTTGAGTTCTTGGTTTTTCATTGCAGACACTGTCAATCATCTACTCAATATCTACCCCTGTCTCTCACTTCATTCCTCACAGAACCCTGGATTGGTTCACAGGTCCAGTGCTTAAGCCAAACAGAACGTTACTAGGGATGATCTAGCCAATGAATCCATGTGATATGATAGAATAAACACCGATTCAGAGGCTAGGGTATCTGGCTTCTGGTATGCTATTATCTCAACTATTTCAATAGCTAGCATATTAAAATCAGCCCTCTTTTAGATGGTTAATTTATCTATAAAATTTAAAAGATTGGAAGGGATATTGTGTTCTTCAGATCTGGAGTTCCACAGAACTAAATAACAAGAACACTAGATATTTCTGTGAGAAAATGCTCCCCATGGAAATATGAGTAAGGAGAAAGCTGAAAAGTAAGAATCATGATCCTTACTTATAACAGATGAAAGATGTAATTGCTTTGGCTGGTTTGTTGAGATTCCACTGTTGGGAAAATAGAATAGTTTGGTCAGGACCCTCACCTCAGGTCCAGTTGGGTGTGGTTCGGCATCCACTGTAAGCAAATTGTGTGTGTGTGTGTGTGTGTGTGTGTGTGTGGAGATAGTGCACATGCGTACCGATGTGTCTTTTTAGTTTTGTTGCTATTCTTGTGTTCTTCAGAGAGAGAGAGAGAGAGAGAGAGAGAGAGAGAGAGGAGAGGAGTTTTAGTGAAGCTGGCGGGTGGGCATCTGCCTCAGGCGTCTGCCTGGCACAGCCATGCTTTCCAACCTACGGCTTCCAAGGACCTTTTGGCCGGTTGCCTAGCTCATAGACTTGTGTGAAGGGGTCTGGTGACCCAGCCTGGTGTGTGTGGGATCTGGTGACCTAGCCTGGCATGTGAAGGATTTGTGACCCAGTCTGTGAATGGGCTTGAAGGGTCTGTGAGCTCCAGACCCAGCCCTAGCTCAACAATCAGCCCAGTTGGCAGGATTACCAGCAGGTAAAAAAGCCCAACAACTGGGGTGATCGAGTAGCTTTACAATTGGCATCATGAACAGGATTAAGAGCTAGACAATTGGTGATGTCGGCAGGATTCCAGACATTAGCCATGGCTCCACATCCACCAATGTTTCATTTACCAAAAATGTAGTATCCTATTAAAAATGTTTTAAAAATCATTGAGCAAGTTTCTCTCTTATGTCTTCTCCATCTGTAATATGCATAGTAGGCTATGTTTTAATACATAAAGTGGAGGAGAAATGAAACTATCTCTCACCAAATCCAAAGACTTACCATTTTCTAATTTTGTTTGACATAAAAACACCCCAGAAAAATATAGAACTAAGTCATACATCATTTGGATATGAGTTCTCACTTATGTTTAGAAATTTATTGTTAAAGTGTCAGTAGATTCTGAGGGAGGACAAGTCAAACTCTTGTAAATGTGATTGCAACATCAGATTCATTTCCATACCTAGAGGAGATCAGCTAAAAACATCCAAAAGAATGGAATATATTCCCACAGAGGATAGTGTAAAGCCTATATATATATATATATATTCCCACTGCCCAAGAATTAAGATTGGAGTACATAACATTAGAAGAAGAGCCAATAAGAAATTGGTAAAGGGCCACAAAAAATGTTTACATTGTGTAATGATAAAATAAAAATAAATTAATTAAAAATAAACTTAAAAAACACTTTAAAAGTAATGGCTAATAGAAAGAAGATAGTTGAAGTATAGAAATGAGGGAACTTAGGTTCAGGGCAAATAAAATATCTTCTTTATGCAGTTGAAAACTAAGTAGAAATGAATGCCCTGAAGCTTTGCAAGTACAATATAGGTAATAAAAGTTTGAACTGTTTATAAGATCATGATACAACTATAATAGATGACAGGGGATAATAGTGTGTTTGACACTGCTTTACAAATAAATAAATTCACATTACATATTATTAGACACTGGCCCCTTTCTTCTAATAAAAATTCCTTGGTATTTTGACTCAAATGGAACACAGTGGTTAAGAAAAAACAAGAATGACCCAAAGATATATTTTCAAAATTATTATGAATTTAAGTATATTTAAAGGACTTTTTCTGTACAATTCTGCATGCTAAGTACAGTTATGCATACAGAGAAATGTAAGGTGCAGTGCTTACCTTTATGGATAATTAAAATCATGTTAGGGAATTAAAATATAGAAATGCATATGTAAATATATTTAAAGATATTCCCAGCATTCTGAAACACTGGAATTACACAATAAATTTTAGCTCTTGCCTCACTGAATTCACACAGCAACCATACAACATAGATGTTATTATTATCCCTATTTTGTAGATGGGAGCGCTTGGGTTTGAAGGGTAACTTGCCCAGGATAACACAGCAAATAAACAGTACATCAGGGTTGAGGGAATATCTCTTTATCTTCACTTGAGAGATATTCATGCTCTGAAACATTGCACTATAATACATTTTAGATGACAAAGTTATTCTAAACCTTTCTGTTTCCTCAAGCCTCTATTCTTCTCCAGCAGATGACATTGTTTTCTCTTAACCAAGGAAATTCAGAGGTTGGATTAAAAACTCTGGGATCTGCATTTTATTTCTTCCTGAAGACAATAACAAAGAAAATAAAGATGAGTACAGATTTAAATAAAAGTCCTTCCAAACTGGATACCCATAACACCCCATACGTAGAAGAAAAAAATTGACTCATACCCCTCACCATGTACCAAAATCAACTAAAAATTGATTAAAGACTTAAGTGTAAGACCTGAAACTATAAAACTCCCAGAAGAACACATAGGGGAAACACTTCAGGATGTGGGACTGGGCAAAGACTTTGTGAATACGACTCCAAAGCATAGGCAACAAAAGAAAAAAACAAATAAATGCTATTATATCAAACTAAAAGGCTTCTGCATAGTAAAGGAAACAATCAACAGAATGAAAAGATAGTCTACAGAATTGGAGAAAATATTTGCAAACTATGCATCTGACAAGGGATTAATACCCAGAATATAAAAGGAACTCAAAATAACTTAGTGAAAAAAACAGATAATCCAATTTAAAAATGGGCAAAAGAGCTGAATACATTTCCCAAAAAAACCTACAAAAATCGCCAAAAGGTGTATGAAAAATGCTCATCACTAATCATCAAGGAAATGCAAATCAAAACCACATTGAGATATCATCTCACTCCAGTTAGACTGGCTTTTATCAAAAAGACAGAGAATGACAAATGCTGGTGAGGATGTGTAGAAAGGAGAACTCTTCTACGCTGTTTTGGGACTGTAAATTAGTGGCCGTTATAGAAAACAGTATGGAGTTTTCTCGAACTACAGATAGAACTACCACACAATCCAGCAATCCCACTACTGGGTGTATACCCAAAGGAATGGAAATCATCACGTCAAAAGGAAACCTGCACTCCCATGTGTATCACAACTCTATTTACAACAGCCAATATATAGAAACAACCAAAATGTCTATCAACAGATGACTGCATAAGGAAAACGTGGTATAGATACACAGTGGAATACTACTCAACTATAAAAAAGAATTAAATTCTACCACTGGCATCAACATGGATGAATTTGGAGAAAATTGTCTTAAGTGAAATAAGCCAGGCACAGAAAAAGAAGTACAGCTTGTCCTCACTCATAAGTGGAAGCTAAAAAAGAAAAAAGAGAAAGAGAGAGAGAAAGACAGAAAGGAAGGAAGGAAGGAAGGAAGGATCACAGTAATACATTGAACTTTCAGAAGGAAAGAACAGAACTGTGATTATTAGAGGGGTGAAACAGTGAGGGGGAGGGAGATTAGGGAGAAATTGGTTAATGAACACAAAGAACGAATATGTTTTGTAATGATGAATATGCCAACTATCCTGATTCGATCATCACTTATTGTACACAGATACTGATAATCAACTCTGTACCCCATAATTATGTATAATCAATTATGTTGCAATTAAAAAAAAGAGGGGGAAAGTCCTTCCAATTAATTCTCAAGGACAGTGATTTTGACTTTCCAGACGTATTTTATGTCAGTTATTCTCTCTTGTTCCTTCTCTCTCTCTCTTTCCCCCAACACCAATGGTTCCACTTCTCTCCCTATTATGACTATTTTATCTCATCATTAAAATGTGAACTCTTGCTTTTTCTAAAGAAATACAACCTTCTTTTCCATTCTGGCCATCAATTTTTCCATCAGGACCTCACTCAATATAGAAGCACTAACATTTTTAGGTTTTTTGTTGTTGTTGTTGTTTGTTTGTTTTATAACTTTTCCCTCCTCGACTCCAGGTCATGGGTCTGCTCCCGCACTCCATTAAGAAGGGCTGTGGTGGTGTGAGGGGAAGGAAGAGAATGCGGAGCTTCTAGTCAAAGGACACAAATTTTCAGATAGATGGGAGGGATAAGTTTTGCGATCGATTACACAGCGAGGTGACTACAGTCCATAACAATGTGTATTTCAAAATAACTAAGAGTACATTTCAGATGTCTCAGTGAAGTGATGAATATGTTAGTTGGATTGATTTAATCATCCCATATTATACATTTATCAAAACATCACATTTTACCATAAATGTATATAATTGTGATTTGTCAATTAAAAATGACATTAATAACAAACAAATGAATGGCAAGAACATTTGGCTAAAACCTCCTAAAAAATAAAAACATGGTGTTCTAAGGATACCATTGACCATGGAACTCCCCAATTCAATGGACACTGAAGAGTCTTTATTTTACCAGACACTACTGTAATATTCGACAGTTTTGATGACACTATTTTTTCCTTGAAATTATCTTCTTTTTCTTCAAAGAGAAAGTTTTCTCTTTATTATTTCATTTTCTTGAAATAGTATATCGTATTAATTCTCCACATTCCTCTTAGTTGTATTCTTTTCAAGCGGTGGTGCTCTCCTGGAGTCTGTCATTCCCTGCTCACTTTTCTGGGTGATTTCATACATATTTTTATAATATAGCTCCTGTAATAATCACTTTATATCTTTGGTCCTGACTGCTCTGTTGAGGTCCAAATCAGCCCCCCAGTGCCTAATGTCAGCCCCCATTCTGATAGTTCTTTTGAACCTGAAAATCAACATGTCTCTTAATGAATTTTTATCTTTTCACTCAAATCCTCTTCTGTTTCCTCTTTTGTCCTTAAAGATTCCTCTCACTTTTCTGTTTGTTTGTTTTTGTTTTTCCTTTAACAATCTAATATCTCCCTAGCTCTTCAGTATGTCTAGTCCTGAACTCTTCTGCTTCTCATTCTACCTTTTCAGGAAATATTTCTATTTGAATGCTTTCTTAGCATCTCAACTTCAACTATAGTTTCCACTCCAAAACTTATTTCTATTCCTGTTGTACTTCATTTCTATAAATGCCCCACCATACTTATTATCATTATACCTTAAAATCTCTGTTGTTTGGCACAAAGTACTCATTAAAAAAATAGTTGAATAAACTAATACGTTTTTGATCCTCTCTATATATCGCCACTTCTGCATTCAACTAATTCGAAGTCCCTCCATGATCGTTTTTGAACTGGAGCTTCCTTTCTCCCTGTTTTCATTGTCTAAAACCTATTGCCTATATTACACTAGTTTTCTATGTGTTTTTGCAGTCCTTAGTCTGTCTGCATTTTATACATCATTGATAAGTTAAAACAACTGAAGCACAGCTTTGTCCTTGTCTTTCTGTAGGCTTGAAATTTTTATCTGATCATTTTATAGCATATCTCCATGTCCTTGACCCAAAACACATTTCTATGTTTCTACCTCCATTAGCCTTATTCAACATCTATTCAAATACATAGATGATGTATAGATAGAAAGAAGTATTCCCTCTGCCTTCTTTCTGCCTTTGTACCCAATGTTTAGCACTTATCTCATCTCTACAAATCCGTTAAAGCCCATTTCAAATGCTTCATGACATATCCAACACTTTGCTGGATATTACCTTGATTGTGGTGATAGAATCACAGGTGTTCGCATATGTCCAAACTCTTCAAATTGTACACATTAAATATGTACAGTTCTTTGTATATTGATTATACCTCAATAAATCTGTTTTAAAAATGCTTTGTGAAAATTTTCCTGATCTATCTAGTTGGAGGCAACTTTCTCTCCCCGCCCCAACTTCAATGGCAATTAAATTTTTGCCCATATAATAAGTATAAGTGCTATTTTTTTAGAATAATGTTAATAATTTATTCAAAAATAATTTATTGAGCACCTACTACATGCCAGGCAATGCTAAGTTTATAATGGTTATAAACAAACCGAGAGCATGGCTACATAAGTTTAATGACACAGTGGGAGAGAAACATAGCAATTGTCAAAAGTTCTCTGAAGATGGCTGGCCAGTTAGATCAGGTGGTTAGAATATGGTGCTTAGATGCTGATAACACCAAAGTCTATAGTTTGATCCATGTACTAGCTAGCCACACACACACACACACACACACACAAAATTCTCTAAACAATAAAAGCATATGAGAAATAATGAGGAAACTGGTTTTAAAGAAATCACATTCTTTCTAAGATATGAAGAATGAATAAATACAAATATTTATTTAGACTTTGACCTTTGTACAGCCAAAGACTTTATATGCTTTGTCTTTTTCTCTCCTGTATCTTCTAGCCCTGATTTTCACATTACAAACATTTATTGAATGAGGGCATCTGATTATTACCCTAATACCTATCCCATCATGCTGAAGACTATCATTTTGAAGGAGCACTATGAGGGGTTCCCCTAAATGAAAATATGCCAGCAGCTCATGTAAATAAGAGGTTCCACATACTATGACAGCAGCACCTGTTTCTAATTAGCCTTGGCATTTTCTTAGTAGTTGGTGGGGCTGATTGGTGACCCATGCTGTGTTCTAGAAAACCATTTCATCTTTGCTGACACAGCTGAGGTAGGATACCATAAGTCATCAGCCCAAAGGACTCACTTCTTCAGGAAGCTAAATATGCTGGTATTTCAGTGCCTAAGACGTACAACTAAGCATGTTCTTGTCACTGAAATGAAATGCTGTCACAAAGTAGTATGTTCCTGCTGCTCCCTAAATGCCACAGTCTCGATTTTCACTGATCTCATAGTGGTACTGTTTTCTCTCATATAAGGCAGTTGATGTAGATATAATCACTCAAGTTCTTAAATGCCATTATTTGACATCCACTGCTAAGAAATGATTCAAAAGATGCCCTCAAGGGCAGGATGCTTAGCCACACAGAATCTAAATCCAAAAAAGGAAACCAAATAGTTTTTTTTTCATCTCAATAGCACACTTGTATCAATCATTAGTGGCTCAATAGCACACTTGTATCAATCATTAGTGGCTGACTGTAGTACTTTTTGGAGAAGGATTTTAAGTTTGTGCCAGGCTCAGCAAAAATGAAGATCTCTCACTGTCTTCTAGCCTTTAACACCCTCATTCCCTTGCTTTTTGAAAAAAAAATCCAAGCCATCCATTCCTAACTTTTCACTTTTTCAGTGTCTTATTCCAGTATCTCAATCCTAGCTTCACTTAATTCCATACTCAGTACAGACCCTGAATAATCATCGTGCCACTGCCTTCTTACTTTCAACTCCCTTTTTACTTTATTCTCACTCCTGCTTACCCCAAATTCCCCCAAAAGATACATATTGTCATCTATGTGGCGTATCTGAACTCTATTCACTTATGCATTGCTCAGCTAGATGAGAGTAGAGTTCCCACGACTCTCACAAAAGTTACAAAGTTTCAGTTATGGCAAGAAGCACCTACAAAGTTCCTACAATGTATAAGATACCATTCTAAACTCTTCATATATATATATATATATATATATATATATATATATATAAATCAGAGAATAAGTGCTCAGAATCCATGACTACTCAATGTTCGAATAAGTTTCTTGTCTTATAGTGTTTGGCAATAGCAGTACTGATGAATCAATGTTCTGTGAATTCTACTAATAATCTCAATCAAGAAAATCTTTCTGGAGCTGGTAAATTATTATGTGAACTTTCAGAGAGACAAGGCTGAAGTTGGATTTCCTGAATTAAAAATTTTTCTGGACTATTTGGATCTAAAAACCTAAACTATTCTGATTCAGGCTACTCAGGATTAAGTAATGTGTATTTCTAATTAGCTATTGCCTTGAATTTAATGTATGCTGTGATTTTATTCTCAGGGGTTGTCAGACCTTTCCCTTTTGAGCTCTCTGTGTGTGTGTCGGGGGGGGGGGGGGGGAATGTGTACTGACCTCAGAGAAACTTATTCAACCTTATTCAACCATATACTATTGGTTGCATCTGCTTTTTGTTTTTATTTTTTTAAGAAATTTGTTTTCAGTAAGAGAGGGAACTCTCATAAGTTTCCAGTAGTTTTCCTTTAGAAATTACCTAAGCTAATATCATTCGGCTTAAGAACTTTTATGTGATGCTATACTAATACCTTAGAACTGAAATGCCTCATCTTCTAGTTTTATCATTTTTCATTTTTTCTATTCATAGAATTTGATTTCATAAATTTTTTCTACTTAGAGGTGGATGAACATCTTAACTGGTTGTTTGGTGTTTTAAAGTGATATTTTAAAGAAAGGCATTCATACACAAAATCACTTGAACCTGGGGTAAAGGGATCAGACAGAGTTTGATTTATTTTTGAAATGATGAAGAAGCATTCAGAAAGAGGATAAACTTGAAGAGGACCTATGGTAAGTTAGTCTATATGGTTAAGTTTAGATATTAAAGAAAATCATAAAAATCACCAAAATAATGAAATTGGGTTAGTCCATGTGGTTTGGCCTAAGACTGTTTAGACATCTTGAAAAGTAATTCTTTAATAAGAACAAAATGAAACACCAGATTCTGCTTTATAAACAGCTCTTTCCATTTCTCCTAATGACATGTTGGTCATAATATTCTCCTCATTTATGCTAGTTGAGATGAATTGCCAGTTCGTTGTCAGAACTCTCATATTTCTGAGTTTTAGAGATGGAAGGAAGGCTGGTAAAGTAGCCCAATTTGAATTTCACAAGGTTTCAAGCATTACGATGTTAAATCATCTATTCGTCATGTTAAATAACAAAATTTTACCTCAGTGTCATCATTTTACGACAGAGTTAAGTATAAGTTAAGTAAGAGTTAAGTATGCCAGTATTTAAATACGACATGTTTGGAGATTTTCAGTGAAATGTTCAAAACAAGTGCAAACAAATATTAAGTTTTGATAAAAACGGTTTGGACAGTTATCAATAATTTCTGCTCAAATTTAATCTACTTCCATCATTCGAAATATTAGATTCACATTTATACAGCATCCTTCATTTACACTTATTGAAAGATTTCACAACATCCATTTTCTTAGCCTCCTAGTGATTTTTTTTTTTTTTTTTTAATTTGACAAATGGGAAAGTTGGGGGAGGCTAATTGGCTTTCCACTGCAATGAAGGGTGAGTCAGCGAAAGAGCCAGAAATAGACACCAGGACTACATCTCATCCTGGCTCACATCATAAGAAAGAGCTTTCTGCTTATAAATACATTTAATGACATGCTTCCTGAAACTGTTAATTAGGAGAGTTTTTAAAACCCACCTGGTTTCAGAGCTAAATAGAAACTTCTAAAGTTGGGCACGTTTTGATGAGCAGTTTGGGAGATTTGTGACAACTTTTTGAGAACTAGGAATTAATTCACCACTTTGGGGATCTTAATAATAATAATACAATAAAATTTGTATATAGTTTTCTTCATATATGCTTATTAAATATGTGCCACCCTGTTCTAATGCTAAGGAAGTTAAAGAAGTTGTGTTTACATTTGCATTTCTAACATGTGATACTGACGGTGTTGGTCAGCAGACCACACTTAGAAATTAGATAACCACTGCTCCATCTCATACACTCACTGAATGAAACAGTAGAAAACATGAATATCCTCCAAAATGTTAAAAAATCTCTCTCTCTTTCTCTCTTTCTCCTGCCCCTCTCACTCCCTCTCTCCCTCCCTCATTCTTTCTCTCTCCCTCCTTTCCATAGATGAAATCACACATGTGAGATAAATGGCTTTATGAGATCCTATTGTACATGTTGTACCCAATTCCTAAGCAAGTAAAATTCAAAAAACTATTTAGGGTAAAGCAATTAAAAGGAATAAAACATAAATAAAATGAACATATCCATGATGGATACAGACTTTCTGTACCATTTGGGAGGGAAGCCATTGATTCCATATTCCATTCCCAATCTAATATAAACTGATCAAAATCAGTATATTGTTGGTTTAAGTCACCATTAAATTTTAAGTATTATCAGTTCTGGTACTGCTGTGGGAAGGGCAATGCTATAATTGGGGGACAGAGAATTTCTGCTTGGAGTAAACTTCAGACATCTTATGATATGCTAAGGAGCATTCTCCAACATTTTTAATACATTCTACTCTTATAATTCAGATGTTTTTGAGAGATACTGGCTGCCTTTTATGACCACGCTATTTAGGCAAATAAAATCAAGGCACGGGCCTGCTTATCCCTGAAGCGAGCTTAGGAATAACAGAAAAACAACAACAAAAAAATGCAGCTCATCACTTTAAGCAAGAGATCAAACTACATGTGACAAGCCTAATTTATCTGTGCAAATATACTTTTTATTTTTGTTATATACCATAATCCATTTTTCTAAATATTTTATTCAATTTGTTTCTGTAAAATTCAGTTAAATCTCTTGCTTTAAATTGCTTTTAGAAATGTACATTGACCCAAATTGTTTACTTAGTTCCATTTAATTCAAAGCTTTGCTTTTTCTTTCAGGCCTCTTCATTCCTCTGCCCGTTACACACACTCTCCCTAAAAGAATCCTCTTGTGGGTGGGTTATTATCACGTCTCTCGTAATGGTATAAAGTTGTGTCAAAAGCGTACTTGCATGATAGGATAAACTACTCTTTTCTAGGATTTGCTGAAATGAAAGTAATTATTTCCAGTTACAGCCATATGATGGTGAATCTACTCTAAGCTGAAACAGAATATTTAAATTCACCAGTGGACTGAACTTGGCCTAGGCAAGTAATGGAAAAAAAGGCTACATCTTACCTTAAACTTACAGCTAGTTACACTCCAAAAAGTATAAGAAGTAGAAGAGGATAAGTTTCTACATTTGTGAAAGTTAAAATGCCTTTCTTGCATTTCATGTTTGTGCTCGAAAAGAAGTAATTAAAAAATTCTTTCACTGCATCTGAAATGGCAGGTTAAAGATAAAGAGAGAGAGCAAGATAACTTTTTCAGACTTTCAAGGGGAGGCTGTGGACACCACATTTATGTATCATCATATTGTTATTGAGTGCCTTAAGAGCATCCTTAGCTTGAACAAAACATAATGAGAGGCCTTTTTTACTTCAAGTTTTACCATTGTCATTGCCTTCTGAATTACAATGTGAGACAAAACTCACTGCAAGGAGCAGATAACAGTAAAGGCCTTTGTTTACTATTTATATACTCAACAAACAGTTCACCAGAACACTCCTGTCAACATCATAAACCTGAGAGGAACTAACCAATGTAATAGGTGCATAATGTTTTATACACACACACACACGCACACATACACACACGCGTGCACGCACGTGCACGCGCACAAACACACACACACACACACACACACCAACACAACCCTTAATTCCTGATTCTACTGAAATGAATGGAAGGGAATACAGAATAGTCTTTTCTGGGGTTCATGAAGATGGTAGTGATAATAAAATCCAGTCAAGGTGAAAATGCCCATCCATTTCTTAACAAAGGAAAACAGATTGGGTTGTCAAGAATTCAGTTTTAACATTTCAAGTTCTCATAATGAAATATGTCTTTGTCAGAGAACTCAAGCTCTTATTAAAGCCCAAATTAATTGTTGTCTTTGTCTAGCAATCCCCATAAAATTTCCTCCTTATAATACGATATCCATGTTTTTTTCAATCTTGAGGCAAAGAAAACTTGGTATAAATAACACTGCCCCAATTCAACTGTATAATAACTACTTCAGGGATCCATTTAAAAATCACTACCTTAATACCTCCTGTGTAATAGGCACAACTAACAATGAAGTGAAAGACACCAAAATAGGAGCATTCCTGTTTAGGGGTGTTTCATATATTCAAAATAATTCTGTGCATGTAATTAGTACAGTTCAAGTCAAGAAATGCATCTTAGGGGCTAGTGATTGTAAAGATACTGTGTTAGATGCTGGAGTGAACAACAGGGATTAAAGTCTTTGTCTTCAATGAGCACCCAGTCTAGTAGTAAAGGCAGATGCAATTCAGGCTCTTTATGGTGGTTAGTGTTATGCGAAATGCTTAATTTGAATGTCAAGAATGCAAGACAGTTACAGGAAAAGAGAAGACTGATTATGACCAAGAGGCATTCAAGGAAATGTCTCTGAAAGGTTTGGTATTTGAGACCGACCTTAAAAATTGGGCAGCTTATTGATTTACCCATTCTACCTGACTGGAATGTCATCTCTCATATCTTGGCATGTCAAGTGCATAGAAAAAGAGACAGTTCGATTTGTATGCAGGTGATGGTGAGTAGCCCATTGCAAGTAGAAGACGTGTGACAATGTGCAGTTGCAAAAATGCCTGGAAAAGTGCACTGAGTAATTGAAAACACAGTTTAATTTAATTGTATTCTCAAAACAACCCTATGAATCAGTTAGCACAGACACCCTTCTCCCTATTTTATTGATGAGGAAACAGAGAATTAAATGTGTTTAATTTAATCACGAATAGTGTTAGGTATGGAATATTTGCGTCCCTTCAAAATACATATGTTGAAATCTTAACCCCTGATGTGAGGGTATTTTGGAGGAGGGGCTTTTGGAAGGTAATTAAGTTTAGATGGGGTCATGAGAGTGGGACATCCTTGATGGAATCAATATCTTTATAAGAAGAGGAAGTAAGACCCGAGCTAGCTCTCTTTTCCAGAGTGCACAAGGAAGAGATCGCATGCACACAGCAAAATGTGGCCACATATGAGCCAAGAGAAGAGGTGTCAGAATGAAATCTACCTTAATTTTGGACTTCTCAGCCTCTAGAACTGTGAGAAATAAATGTTTATTGTTTAAGCCACTCAGTCAATGATATTTTGTTATGGTAGCCTGAGCAGACTAAGACAGGTAGTCTCCACTCCAGTTTCTTTCTGCTACTGGTTATTCTTTAGTGCCCGAAAATAGTGTAATGTAAATATAATCATCTGATATTGTGTAGTTTTAAATATAGAATAGCAGTATAAATTGTAGCATGGTGTGAATGCATTTAAGATAGATACATGCACAGAGGGCTAAGGAAATTATAATGGAGGCAGTGATCATTTCTAGAAAACCAGGAAAGTAAAGCTCATTGCTTCTGAATGGCTTTTATTGGAAAAAAAGCCAAAGAAAACACATTCGGGTATTGACTTTCCCTCCCTTATAGGTTCATCTTTGTTTATGATTTTTCATTTTAATCTCTCTTTTAGCAGGTAGAGACAGTGAACTATTTTATATCAAGTAATAGTTTATACTGTAATCATAATTTATGTTAGAGTTTTTTTCTGTGTACTTTTAAAAGCACTAAAAGAACCAGTATAGACACTCCAAGTGTTGATTCAGTCACGATTAGGAAAATAGAGACAGAATCACATTTACCTTACAGTCTAGATCACCTATATGAAAGCTGAGGGAAATCGGTGGCTTTTATCTGATAAGAGATTTGGAAATATCAAAATGACTTCAGTGTTAGTATTTGAATCAAGTCTCATTTAAAAAGTCATAAAAATAAAGTTTTGCACAGTAGTTTTAAACTACTTTTGATGAAGCTGATTGATCTCCTACATTAGGCAGAGAAAACTAAAGTCCCCCAGGGAAACACTTAACATGAATAAAAAACCAGGGAATATTAATACACCATGTCTGTGGATCCTGCATAGTTTATATCTTTCATCCTTCATATAATGATTGTTGAAAACATAGTGCCTTCACACATATTTGAAATAAAACTGTCCTGGCTTCATTGGGTATAGCGTGCAAAACAGCAAATGTATTTAACCTTTAAATGTACCCAACTCATTAAAAATGATGGGAACTTTAAAACTAGTGACGGCCAGACCTTGGGAATTTGGGGGTGTTGCAACAAGTTTCAACACTGTATCTGAAGCTAATGTGAACTATGTGATTCAACACTGTGGGGTTCAAAGTCTCATAGCAACAGGAATTAGCACATTCAGCAACATCACAATATTATGGAAGTTAACATTTGTTGGGCAGATGAATTTTTGATGTCAAACATAAAAATAGGTTTTTTCCTGTAACCTACTGTAGAGATCCATGTGGAACCATACATCTGATATACTGTGAATTTTGAAAAGAGAATGTCAAAGATTAATTACTTCTAAGAGAACAGCACAGAGCTTTTGCGTGATTAACACTGACAGTGAAGAGATTATACCCTGTAATTTGAAAGGGAAAAGAATGTAAATCTTTTTTCCATACAGTCAAGAGAAAAAAAACTTAGAAAATAAAATTAACATCTAATTTGATTTTTAAAACTTTAAAGAATATTTATCTTTTAGAAGAATGAACAAGATATAGGTATGCCTTGTTATCTCTACATGCATTGTTAAAAATTAATATATGGAAACTCAATTCAGTTTTCATTCATAAAATATGTACATTCAGTGAATACTGTCTTCTCTGTAAAATTACCTTCTACACTGTCAATATCTCAAAATGTAAACCAGATAAAGTTCCGCTTTGACAAATTTCTAGACCAACAGAAAAGGTAATGTTTTTTTCAGCATCATGGTGCCCATTATGTCTTCAGGGAAAATGAACTAGGCAAAATGGGGATGTGAACAGGATATGAAAGAAGTGGAGCTCAATTCCAGGCAAGGAAAATTATTCTCATAGTAACTCCTCCCACAATATTGCTTGTTCTCCAGGCATGACGGCACATTTTCCATGAGGCCACCAAGCTCCTTGTCCTGGGTGATTCCCTAAATGTTTGTTGTGACATTATGATTTGGGCTTTCAGGGATTTCTGGGGGTCCTTGAACCAAGTCTGGATTCACTTATAAGGAAACAAGGTACTTTGTGAGGTTCTAGAGGAAGGCAGGAGATTCCCGCATCCCAGTTTAATATTGACTAACTGTGCAGTTTATTCAGGAAATATACTGCATTTTGAAGAGTCACTCAACATGGGCAGAGAGCAAGTTGGAGAGGGAACCAAGGTAGAGAGGGCAATCAGTCTTGGGTTCGCACTGTTCAGTAATGGTTTTTAGAGAATGTTTTTTGAGGCTCTAGTGGGGAAAGAAAAGGGAAGAAAAATTAGAGCAGAGAAGAAAGAAACAGGTAGAGTTTTCCATCATGTCAAAGGGATACCCGCACTCCCATGTTTATCACAGCTCTATTTACAATAGCTAAGATTGGAACCAACCTAAATGTCCATCGATGGACAACTAGGTAAAGAAAATGTGGCATATATACACAATAGAATACTACTCTGCTATTAAAAAATAATTAAATTCTGCCATTCACAGCTACATGGATGAACTTAGAGAAAATTATGTTAAGTGAAATAAGGCAGACACAGAAAGAGAAATAGCACATGTCCTCACTCATAATTGGGAACTGAAAAAAAAAAAATGAAAGAAAGAAAGAAAGATCAGAATAGTACTTTGAACTTTTAAAAGCAGAGAACAGAAATGAGGTTGCCAGAGGTGGGAAAGGGGGAGGGGAGTTTAGTGAAAAATTGGTGAAGGGCCACAAAAAATGATTACATTTTATGATATTAAATATACTAATTATACTGACTTGAGTATCACATTTTGCACACAGTTATTGATATTCAATGCAGTACCCCATGGATATGTGAAATCAATTATGTTTCAATAAAAAAATTAAAATTAAAATAAATAAGTAAATAAATAAATAAAAAGAAACAGGTGGAGTGATTGAGAGCTCAGATTGGCAGAATGTGGCTTGAGCTTGACTGCCTGTCTCACTACTCTGCTGTGGGCTTCAGGCACATTTCATAAGTGTTCCAAGTTCATCTGTATAACTGATAAATTTATGGTAAGTATATTGTACAATGATTGTGAGATTTAAAATGATATAACAATGGTAATAATAAAAATGGACTTTAGCACTTAACGATTACATATTTGATCTGGTTATCATAGTCCCCAACAAATATTATCCTTAACATCATTATTACTTTTATTGGGATACTACCCTGATTTTTATGGTAGTACCCTAGTATCAGCTCTTCTTTTATCTTCAATACTGGTTAGGTGAATCTCTCTAATTCTCCAGAACTTTGTTTTTCTATTTCAGAAATGGTCAAATAGTCTCCAGGCCCTATCTAGCACTGACAATCTAACTTGATCTGTTTTTACAGACTGCATTTTTGAGAGTCACCAACTCTGTACAAATATTCTCACGGAATTCCAAATTGGGAAACATTGTGCAAGGAATAGAAATGGGGAAAAATCCAAAAAACAATTACAGAAAGAACATAATGCTAGAAAAGGCCCACTAAATCCCTGCCTATTTTCAAAGGCTGCTTTTACACATATTCATTCCCCATGAGACTGCCCAAAATGCAATTTAGAGAAACACTGAATTTGATTCAGAAAGTTGAGTGTTTTATGAATTTTTGTCTCTAAGTGACATATGCCTTGCTGCAAAATCAGAAAATAGATTTGTTCATTGCAGGGAGTGGAGCATTACTGATGTAATTGGGTAAGGGGGGCAAAATGTGTGCAGTGTTAGTTGATGACACTGAATAAATCTCCTGTCAGGGATAAATTGAGTATTCATGGAGGCTTCAATGTACGTGTGAACACAGACCAGCACAGAAAGCTGAGAGCTTGATCAGATTTTCTCATATGGATTCAAAGGCATTATGAAAATGGACTTAAATGTAGAGGAAAATGCAACTGTTGAAAGCCAACAGAAATGTAGCTCAGTTCATAAGACAGCACTTCCCTCTAGAAATGAAAGAGCATCACTGGAGCTGTGCACTCATGTGAGCTGGTGTGCCAAGCTGTGACGCAGAAGTTTACCCATGAGCCTCATTTCCTTTGGCTCTCATATTAAACCTAGTTTGAGAAAATTGTAACTAGCTGACTGGATTGACTAGATGGCATTACACTTGAAACAATGGCCACAGTATTAGAATCCCACAAAATGACCTAAACCTCAGAGACACAGTGGCTAAATACAGAAACTAAAATATTGAGGATATTGTCTGTTCTTTCTTGCTCAAAGTGACAGGAATCCCAATGCATTTGATTTGACTACATTTATAGAA
Organism: Cynocephalus volans; assembly: GCF_027409185.1. Taxonomy (NCBI): domain Eukaryota; kingdom Metazoa; phylum Chordata; class Mammalia; order Dermoptera; family Cynocephalidae; genus Cynocephalus; species Cynocephalus volans. Next base: position 136,752,013 of record NC_084466.1, on the reverse strand, counting down.
GATGATACAGTGGTCAAAATCTCATCTTCACAGACTCCTAACAAAGAGGACTGAGGATGAACTGGGAATTGGAATTAACACACAATAGTCATCATACTCAAAAGATTGCTTTAATACCCCAGAAAAGATCCTCGTACTGATCCGTAGGATGCAATTCAAGCAGCAATAATTCTTCACCAGGTTTATGAATCCATGATAATAACCATTTTTATTTCAACTCAAAAAAATCACCATAATTGGTATTAAAAGAAAATGTTCTTTTAATCCCCAATCATGTCTATTTATATTGATTTTGTTGCATAGAGAAGAAGCTACAGAGCTTATGTCTAATTTCCTCAGAGAAGGGACCATGCTTCAATGGAACACATGTTGACAGACGCATCAACACTTGAGTTCAGGGAGAAAAAGAGACTTTTTCTGTCCTATTTCCAGTATCTGAAGTGGAAAGAATAAGGGCTGTGAAGTACACGTGTCTGGATTTATATCCAGGCTTATCATTCACTAGGTTTGTGATGTTTGGCTAATCAATTTGCCTCATTTAGCTTTGGTTGCCTTTTCTGAAAGAGTAAAATTGAAATATACCAAACATGAAAAATTTTGTAAGGCATAAAGTACAAAGAACAGCAAAGTGTAGTGTTTAATTGTGTAAGACATAACATCAAACCTCGTGGGTTTACATCCAAATTTCTTTGCTTAGAAGCAATATGATTTGAGCAACTTTTTCAGTTTCCACATGTTTATAATAGAAATAATTATAGTCCATATGTCTAAGTATCATGGAGCGAATTCAAAATAACCTCTGATTAAAATCCTTAAAAAATATGCACAGAGGGTAAGTGCTCAATAAATCTTAATTATTATTACTTTGATGTTCATGATTATTGAGATGTTATTTTTCTTCGTTTGTAATTTCTCTTCTGGTCTCCCCATTTCCTTTTGGTCCATATTTATTTATTTTTGTTTATTTGTTATATTCCCTTTCTACAAACCTTTCTTACTCCCTAGGCTGACCTGTGGGATAGGTAGGTACTTGTGTCTTCCAAGAGAGGATTTGTCCATGGCTCAAGCCTGCTAAAGACTCTTGGCGCTATACAGATATCTGACTGCAAGGTGATGTGTTTATTTCCTTGACATTTGTCTTACCAAATGGACAGAATTATACAGAAGGCTCTAGAAGGCTTTACTTATTCAAGTAACGTGTTGCCAATATTGTAGTACAAATTTCTCTTTTTGTATACATTCAAAAAAATATTAAGCAGGCGATATGCCAGCCACAGGAGTGCAGAGATGAAGAAGACCAACACATTTCCTAGGCTAATTTGGCTTACATTCTGGTATTAGAAGTACCAGAGTATGAAATCCCAGATCCTTATTCAAAGCAGGGACGAACTTTGAGGTGGACTATTGAAATCACAGCTTTGCTTGGGTTCTTCACCTTTGCTCTTCTGCTTATTCCTCCCTGACTGTATCCTGGGAACTCTTCCCTAATAAGGCACTTACATGGAAATTCATACTTCAGGGTCTATTTCTGAGAAAACTAAGTGCCCAAGAGGAAAAGGTCAAGAAGCTAATGGTTATAAAGTCACCGATTCCTGAGTCACCAAGTGCTACCTTAATGATTTGTGAACATTTCCTTTTCGCTCTATGTTATTGATTAAAGTGGATGATTGGGAAGTTAGAGTTAGCTATGCGAAAAGAATTAAGAATATCCGAAATTAATAGAATCCAGAAAAGCAGCACACATATAGGGAAAGGGTATTCTTTTGGTGGCAGTGGAATGACTTCCCGTTTCAGAATTAATTTTCAGTTACAGAGAAGAAAGTGATGGTGTAATAATAAAAATAATAATAATAGCGGTAAACATTATAGCACTTACAATGTCAGAAATCTTTTCTTACGCATTTTATCAATGTAAACTCACTCTTAAATGTCTCAAGAGTTTACTACCATTACTCCCATTTTTTAAAATGGAGAAAGTGAGATATAAACAAAATAATTTGTCCAAAGTCACATGGCTAGTAAGTGGCTAAGCTGGGATTTACACACAGATACTTTGGCTCCAGAAAATGAGCTCTTGGTCACTGTAGAATACAGCCTTTCGTGTGATGAAATAACGGAATGATAACGTCAGCATCGTCATCAGTAAAGCAGCAGCAGCACTGAGCGTCGGCTGTGTGTCCACAAGACCAGGCACGGCTAGTACCGCATCCAAACCTCGTAAAGAATCAGACGATACTATTATCTCCATTTTATGAACTGGGAAACTGAACCAGAGAAAGTTTAAGTAATTTACCCAAAGTCACAGTGAGATGGAGGTAAAGTATGGATGAGATTAAAATATACCGCATTCTCACCAGGGAAGTAGGAGAAGCATAATGAAAAACCATTTACTTTACTCTATGATCTGTAGTAGCTGAATTATCTTAGAACAAGAAAGGGCACTTCTGAAGTTTTACCCAGAAGTAAATTATGTACTCTAAAACTTGTTACTGCTTTTACTTATTACAAAAAAACACAGAAGTGGCGCGGCTCAGGTGTCGGAACGTGCGACTGCGCGCGCCACCACCTTCTCTGTGGCTGTTTACCCCGTTGCATTGTGGGAGTTTGACCTCCGCCGCCGCCAACCGCCGCCAACCGCCGCCAACCGCCGCCAACCGCCGCCAACCGCCGCCAACCGCCGCCAACCGCCGCCAACCGCCGCCAACCGCCGCCAACCGCCGCCAACCGCCGCCAACCGCCGCCAACCGCCGCCAACGGCCGCCAACCGCTGCCTCAGCTTGAGCCTCCGCCACCCACCGCTTAAGCCATGGGAGCCGTGACTGACGAAGAAATCATACGGAAGCGTCTCCTAATTGATGGAGATGGTGCTGGCGATGACAGGAGAATTAATCTGCTAGTGAGGAGTTTCATTACGTGGTGCCATTCTGGATCCCAGGAAGATGGATACAGCCAGTACCAGCGTATGCTGGGCACTCTGTCTCAATGTGAATTTTCAATGGACAAAACTTTGCTGGTATATGATATGAATCTCAGAGAAATGGAAAATTATGAAAACATTTACAAAGAAATAGAACGTAGCATTGCTGGAGCACATGCAAGGATTGCTGAGTGCAAAAAGCAGATTCTTCAAGCAAAACGAATACGAAAAAATCGCCAAGAATATGATGCTTTGGCAAAAGAGATCCAGCATCATCCAGACAGGCATGAGACATTAAAAGAACTAGAGGTTCTGGGAAAAGAATTAGAGCGTCTTGCACATATTAAAGAAAGCGTGGAGGATAAGCTGGAATTGAGACGGAAACAGTTTCATGTTCTTCTTAGTACCATCTATGAACTTCAGCAAACATTGGAAAATGACGAAAAACTCTGAGAAGTTCAAGAATCAAGCATGGAAGCAGATCCTAAGCCACAGATAGGCTAATTACCTTTGCCAAGAATACTGAAATAGCTACATGCGCGTAGTGTGTTTAAAATCTGTTCTACTCTTGAGATACTTAAAGTTTGGCAGTGAACTACTTTGTTTTAAATATTAATGCACATTTCATGTTTCTTCACACAAAGGAAAATGACTTCAGTCTAGGTTTGTTTTCATTGACATCTATTGTTTATTCTTAAAAGGTAGGAAGCAGCATCTAAAAATGTTTAATAAAATGTTTTCAAGCTGGAAAAAAGAAGAATATTTTCCACATTTAATAAAATCAGTCTATTTTGATCACAAAGATTTTCTTTTATGCTCTCCTAGACATTTTCTAGTTTTGTCTTTTATAAGTTTATAATGCATTTCAAATATTTACTGCATATGGTATGAGTTAGAAGTGATGATTATGTTTTTTCCTTCTGGTATGAATATTCAATAACCCAGTACTATTTGTTTAAATTTTGTGTGTCCCCATTGAATTTCCTTGACCTTATGTGTGTAGGTCTGTTTCAAGATTCCTTATTTCAGCACTGCCCTATCTTTATCACTGTAGCATTATAGAAAGTCATGAAATCAGCAGTATATCTTCTCCGTATTTGTTCTTCCTTTTAAAAATTGTTTTGGGTACTCTAGGTCTTCTGGATTTTCATTTTAATTTTAGAGACAGCTTGTGACTTGTATCCTGCAACCATGAATTCCTTCCTTGTTTCTCAGAGGTTTTTAGATTTCCTAGAACTTTTTTGTACATGATCATATTATCTATATAAATAGTTTTATACAGTCTTACTTTCCAATCATTGTGTCATTTACTATTTTTCTCACCCCATTGAAATGGCTAGGACCTCTAGTAAATATTAAAAAGAAGTGATTAGAATGGGCATTTTTGCTTTGTTCCTACTCTTTAAAAGGTGTTCAAAATTTTACACATAAGTATGATGTCAGCTATAAATTTTGCATAGATACCCTTTAACAAATTGAGGAAGTTTCCTTTTTTTTTTTTTTTTTTTTCCCGGTAAGGGGATTGCAACCCTTGGCTCGGGGTGGTCTGCACCATGCTCAGCCAATGAGCGCACCAGCCATCCCTATATAGGATCCGAACACGCGGCCTTGGTGCTACCAGTGCTGCACCCTCCTGAGTGAGCCACAGGGCCGGCCCGAGGAAGTTTCTTCTACCCTTTGCTGGTTTAGATTTTTTATTGTGAATGAGCTGCTGTTACTAAGCTTATCCAGTGATTTTTAAAATTTTTAAAAATTACTTTACCTTTCACTTACATTATTTTTATTTTGTTTTTATATATCTAATCTCTTTCTTAATCTGTTTAGTCATGAAAACTGCATTTGCCCTATTTGTACTTGAATGTATTTATAGTAGCTTTCTTGAAGCCTTTTCTGCTAGGTGAAATATCTGGGCTATCTCCAGATCCAGATCTGTTTTGATTAACTGAATTTTTTTCTTAAATATGTGTCACATTTTCCTCTTCCTTTGCAAGTCTAGAATTATAATTAATTAATTTATTTATTTATTAATCATGCATTGGACATTCTGATTTGACGTAGTGAAGAATGAATTCTTTCATGGTCTTTTTTCCCTACAGGTAGTTCAGCTACTGGCTGATCACCTTGAACTCGTGTAGTCCTCATTTTATACTTTGTTAATACAGATCTGTGGAAAGCCTGGAGGATTACCCAGGCCCTCTAAATTGTCAGGGCTCGACCTCCAAACTCTGTCTCTACTGCAGATCCTGGTTTTACGCTTGGATGGGGTGGCTGTACTGTAGATCTTACTTTATGTCATGGTATACTACAAGGCATGGTGGTTTTAGTGTCTCAGACCGGGATTCGTGGGTTGATAATGAATTCTTTCCATTCTTCCAGGGATGGATCTATAGCATTTCCCATCACTGCACAAGCTCTATTCTGTTATCAAACCCATAGTAATCAGTTTCTGGTAAGACTTATAGTCTCATCCATGCAATATCAACCATCAGATAGGGAGTCATGAAAAATGCCGTGACACACACATACAGCTCCCTCTTCTCTCATATTTGTGCCATTCGGTATCACTGAACTCTGATATCAGCAGAAATAATGTTTTCTGCTTGGGTTCTAACTCCTTGTATCAGGATTGGAAAATTGTCCACAGACAGAAATCTTGGGTAATAATGAAGCTCATCTCATATAGTTTCTTTCTCCCACGGATCTCAATATTGCACTGACTATTGTCCAATGTCTCTAAACAGTTGCCTCATATATATTGTCTTTTTTTTTTAATGCCAGCAGGGATAGTCTGCTGTTAGTTGCTCCATCATGGTTGGAAATGTACAACTTTAAAAAGATAGTTTTTATAATACCAAATTACATTAAATTTAGGCCTAATAAGGCGACCTTAATTTAAAACACTGGCAACAAATACATATGGATTTCAGTATATTCCCCCCCCCCAATGATATGCTAATGCTAGCTACTCTGGTAGTGCTTTGCTCTATCCATCCTGAACCTAGTATTAATTCTAAATAAAATTTTCTCCAGCAATATATCCCATGTTCTTGACTAATGCATTCCTTTTTCAAGCTCTTCTTAGCATCTTCTTTAAATAAACCATTATAGTTTTATTAACTGAAAAGTATTGATTGTACATATTTATGGGGTACAAAGTTATATTTCAATACATGTATACAACGTGTAGTGATCAAATCAGAGTAGTTAGCAAATCCATTATCACAAAAATTTGTCATTTCTTTGTGATGAGAACATTTAAGCCTCTCCTATTTGAGAACACACAATAAATTAGTGCTAATTATAGATGCCTAGCACTACTGTACACCACTAGAACTTATTTTCCTATGTGTAATTTTGTGTCCATTAACCAACCTCTCTCTCCCCCCTTTCCCTGCCCTGTCCCAGCCTCTAGTAACCACCCTTAATAACTCAATTTTTTAAGGTCACTGATCTATGTCTTCCAATGTGATGGATAAAAAGTTACCATGACATAGTATACAAAGTATGGAATTTAAAACAAAGGAATTCACTAGCATTAAGCAGTAGTACTTACTAGCTGGAGGTCAGAAGGTTTTCTTAAGCCTGAATTTCCTCATTTTCTTGGTAAGACTAATGCATATCTTGAAGCATTGTTGAGTGCATTAGGGATGATACGTCTATCGTGCCTAGCACAGTTCTGGGCCTGGAGTAGATTGTCAGGAAAATAATATCAGTTCTGTATCATTAATTATGGTATTTATATTGAACATCAAGTTCACATAATAATACTAAGAATGGAGATTCTCCTCTCTTTTTCATTCTGGGTCTTGTTTATTTAATAGTAATATTCTCTCCTGCCTGCACTAAAACACGACCCCCTATTGCTGTTCTACTCTGGATGCTGTAACCTGGCCTTTGAAGGGTCCCAGTAATCCCAGCTCAGTCTCCTAGATCCCCCACTCCCAATCACAAAGTCACTTGCTATAAACTCTGTCCTCCAACCAGCTTTAGTGTTCCCAATTACACTATCTCTTGACACAATCCCCCACCCCGGCCGTCTCATCTATTCTGTTAAAATTGGCCTATTTGGATGAAACCCAAATGAGTAGCAATTGAATATTTTAAATTTCTTTTTAAAACAGAATGCCTTATGTCAGCCCCCAAAGGAAAGGACACTGAACATCCTGGTTGTGACGGATTTTATATACATATATATAAACACATTTTTTTAAATGCAGAAAACAGTTACAATAACAACAACAAAAGCAAGTGCTGCTATGTTAACACCAGGTTGAATGTTCATATTTTTCTACAGAAACATTTACATTAAATAAATGTGATTTTCTTTAGACCCAATCTAATAAGGAAGATTGAAAGCATCACTTTTAGAGATCTCCCTATTCTACCTTGTATTTAAGCTGTCGGGAATACTTTAAATTCAGCCCATCAAAAATAAGAGAAATATACTAGGCATCTTTAAATATTTATTTTAAATATGAGAGTTCTAAGACACAGAATCTAACTATTAAACTATTTTAAACATCATCCAATAGAAACCAATTTTTGATGGCTTCATAACCAGGAAGACCTTGATGAGTATAACATTTTCCAATTTAAATTGAAGTTTCCCATAACTCATCCTAGAGCAGAATCTAATTTTAGTACAAGAGTATTTCAGAGTCCTATGGCAGCCTGAATAAAGTCTACTTCTGGGAAAGAAAAAAGGCAGTTGTCAGTGATATCCCAGTGATGAACATAACCTTTAATAAGGGCACCCTGATTAACAAAAAGTAAGAAAGAAAACATCTCCCTGAACAGGTTCAAGTAGAGCACCTGACAGTATGTAAAAACAAAGAAAGTTAAAAGAAGATATATTTTATTTCTTTCATGTCAACTGTTGCATAGGTGTCTTAGTGTGGGTTCCCCAAAGCAGAGCCTGAGATGAAGATTTGTATGCAAGTATTTTTTTTTCTCCATTGGCAGTAAAGGGATTGATATAGGGGCATGAGCAAGAGAGAGAAGAAATTACAGTGGGAAGATGGAAAGCTGATGTAGGAATGTGTAACCCAGTTTGTTACCAGTATGGTCAACCGGTGCTTGCTCTTCCAAAACATTCTGGACAGGCTTAAAACTGTCTACTCAGGGAACAAAAGGGAGAGACATTCTTCAAATGTCTTCCATTCTTCACTGGCCAAGAGTGGCTCCACAATTATTATTTTTTCCACACTTCTGGTGCTGTGTCAAAGAAACCATTGATGAGAGCAAGAGGCACACAGAGCGGACTCCAGGTGAGACGCTCCAGGTTTCACCTGCAAAAGTCTGGTTAAAACCTACATCAAGCAGCTATAGAAACAGTGCCTGAAATAATAGGGGAGGCTGAGAAAATTTGAAGTGGTGCACAGAAAGTGTTTAATACGCTAGGGTTTCCTTGTCACTAATGGTAGTCTTTCCAACCTCTGCAAATGTAGTTTGCTACTTATTTGCCCTATTGAAATTGAATATCAGCTTGATGGTAGACAATTAACATCCTCCCCTCTTTCTAATCCTCTTGCTCTACTTGCACCAGGTAATTTATTTTTTTCTTATAATGTCTCTGAAGATAGGTCATCACACTTGGATGCAGAAGTGTAATTCTCCATTTCTTCCTTGGCCTTCTGTTTTAAAACTATTTCTTCCTGAGAGATAAAACATTAAAAATGTTTCTTGAGTAGAGTCGCAGGCTGGGAAAAAAAAAAAAAAAAAAAAAAAAAAAACCTATGGTGATGTGAAGAATTTTAAAATCTACTTGTGAGTAAGGTTGAATATATTTCTTCTTTGCATATTTAATCCACAGAAATGTTAAATATTTACCTGTTTGAATAATCAGAGGGCATCTCTATAGAGAACACTGCTTTGAGTGGTGCTTGTGAAATACAGACACAAGCTTATAGACCAATAGCCTTGAAACCAAGTTCTTGGCCTTCCGTGGCCTCCTTGTGATGTAAAAAGAATCCAGAAATGACCTGGTACCCCAGAGAGGGTTTGTGGAAGGACTAAGAATACAGGTGGACCATCTAAGAGGCCTAAGATAAACACGAATCTTCCCAACAAGAGTCAACATGATCATGACAATGGACTTCAGCAATGGGCAACAGTTCAATGCACCAAAAAGATCATTGGGGCCAATTGTCTCTAAGCAAACCCAGATCTAAGGATCAGGATAGACTAGCAACACCTAGGAAGAGGATAGCTTATGAATCTTTTCACTTGGTTCCTAAGGTAAAGTAACCCCCATACCTCCTGCCCCCAAACATCCAGACACCATCTTCAGAAGAGCAGTGGGAAAAAGAGAAACTCTGAAAAACTAAGAATAATTTATTCAAAAGAGACTAATATAGTCATGCAATAGTGTTATAGAGAAAGAGTGTGAGTTGTTACTAGTGGACAATTTATAGTGCCCCTCACCCTATTACCTCTCAACAAATATAATGAACAGGATAAGGGCTTATTAGGAAGATCTGCTCAGTTTTAGAAAATGAAGATGCTGCATTATCTTCATGTATGTGTGTAGTAGTATGATTTTTTTTAACCTTACTATATAGAAGTGCAAAATTGAGATGACTTCCAAGTAGTGTAATATAGGGGAGAGAAAACTCTAGCATAATCAAGTGCCCACCAAGAGCTCTTAGAATGTATTTTACAGCAAAAGCTGTGAGTGACTCAAAAGTTGAGGCAAGAAAGGGGCACGTAAGATATTTATACAGTTTCCTCATTATCTTTCTTTGAGAGAAAAATCATGTACTAATTTTTTCCTCTGAACAATGTGGACATTTTGATATTCTGAGTGTGCCATGGGGAAACTTCAGTTTTATTTCCTTGGTATACAACACAATTGTTTTTCTCTATTCAGCCCAAATTGCAACATATTGTCTCTCTGGTAAAAGTCTGTGCAAATCTAAAAGTGTATTTATGTTAGTTTTGGAATTTCTCACCAACAAAAGCTTCTCAATAACATTATCTGCATTAAAAATATTTCATTGCAAGCATCCTTCATATTAGCCCATTTGATGCTTTGTGAACGTATCATCTTTTGTCAGAGAATTTGAGCTTCATTTTTTTATGAAACACAATAAATTATACATACAATATATTTCATATCCTTAAAGCCAGAAAGTAAACCTGTCACCATGCAATTGAAAATGGGTTTCTGACTGATATAGTACTTTGCCAAGTAGCCTCCGTGAAGTGACTGACCCTCTTGTGATTCAAAAGTCTGTGCATATCAGCAGTGATTATTCATCTGTACCTGCATCTTTTTTATATGACATTATTATTTTGTGTTTGATTTAATTTAACAAACCTATATTAAATATATTCTGTGCATCAGGAACTGAGCTTTGCTCTGGGGATAAGAGATTAAGACTTTTTTCCTGTCCTTGCAGAGCCCACCGTCTAATGAAAGAGTTATGCATATGCAAATTGCTAGCATATAAGCAAAGTTATAATAGAGATAAATAATAAATGCCAGGAAAGCCAAATACAGTGTAAATTAAGTTTAACTGACGATGAAAGAAAATGGGATGTGTTGCAGAAGAAGAAAAACAAGAGATAACACTGATTTGGGTATTAAAGATTATGTAGGAATTTGCCAGGTGGACATGAGACAGGTAAAGTGAAGGGGATTTAGATTTTTCTGAGATAGAATAGTACATGTATAAACACACTGGGAAGTGAAATGCCCTGCTGTGTTTGGGGAATGGCAAGTGTAACCACTGAATTAATGGAAAAAATTGAGTGAGTATGAAAAGGAAGAAAGAAACCTATTATAAAGGGCTCTGAAGTTCATGCCAAGGAATTTGGAATGTTTTTTAATGAGATGCCAGGAGATGTTACAAGTAATACCTTGCCAGCCAAGCATACCAAGATTGAGACTAAAATTAGATGCATTCCTTCTACAGCCTGCTAAGTCTCTAAATATGGCCCTCAGTCCTCAAATTCAGGAATAAGCCACAATATCTCTGAATTTGACTCATGAGAAGAAAAGAGAAATTTTTCTGGGGTAGGAGTAGACTTTTGAATATCATACTTCTCCATTAACTAATACCATCTTTGGTATTGGGGGAAAAAAAAATTGGCCCTATCCAGTTACATTAGAGCAGCAAACCTTACCATTAATCATTTTATAAACTTATTTAAATAAAAGTAAATAAATGTAAAGTGATTCCATTATTTGCAGGTTTGTACACTGGACCTAACTCTGGTTCTTGGAAGAAGAGAGCCCACAATCAGATATCCCCAGAAGGGGTAGAAGAGAGAAAAAGTGAAGATGTACAATCAATAAACAAACACATGAGGTCTGCCATATGATTCCGCTTCTCCTTGAATATTGTATCTGCATTAAGTGCACATTGATGACAAATGGAATGTCTCCATTCACTGGTAGGTCGATCCAGAGAATCCACCGTTTCTGATGTATAGCTCCAATTTCCCTACTCTGAGAGAACTTTCCTCTCTGTACAAAGCTCTTTCAAACTCTCCCTTGGGGTTTTGTTGCCTAGAATGATCAAAAGAAGGGCAAAGAAAAATAAAAAGGGAAAAAAAGCATCAAATGGAACCAGAATGAGAAGTATAAACATAAAGGGAATTTCCAAAGGCTATTTGTTGCTAAATGAGTGAAGCCATGTGCTACTGTGCATATGTCATTCGATCCATGTTCAGCTTAGCCCCGCAGATCAATATGCATCACTAATCAAAATGGCATAGTGCTATAGTCACGTAAGTGATACCAAGTGGCTTTTATTGTAGCTACAACACTGACAGCCACACATTGAAATGCTTCAAAGGCAGGAGCTGGTGAGATGAATAATTCTCAACTAGTGTTGGGAGGCTGTTCTTATTCTCTAAACTACTGTTTCCATGTGCAGGAACTCCCCAAGAGCAACACAGATGGCCTAGCACTCCACTCCTAGCTCAGTTCTCTACATATAACTATGTATTGGGTGAATACTGTTATACTTTTCTCAATTGGGAAGAGATAATCTCTTACAAGTCACTGAGCACTGAAGATTCAGTCTCTCTTCTCTCTCCTACCTGGATCATTGAAGGATACTGATTCGGGATCTGCTGTGAAGAACTCATAATTTTCCTTTTGTGGGCTGTCCCAAAGCTAAGTTAAGGAAGAGGTGTGGCTAATGGTCAAGGTCAAGGGAGGAGGAAGCTTTAGAAAGCTCATTTATGCCTCTGAACTAAAACACATTTCCCAACCAGCATTACCTATCATACAGATGATATTTCAGTTTTTATTTTCCATACATTTTAAACTATCTTCTCATTTAATCCAAATGAATGAAGATTACAGGACTTAGTCTTAAAAGATGTAAGATCTTGGGAAGTAATGTCTCCCCGATGAGATAACACCTCACACCTACTGGGATGGCTACTATCAAAAACCAAAAAATAAGTGTTGGTGAGGATATGGAGAAATTACAACACTTATGCACTGTTAGTTGGACTGTAAAAGTGCAACCGCTATGGAAAACACTACGAAAGTTCCTCAGAAAATTAGAACTAAAAACTACCATTTGATCCAGCAATCTCTCAACTGGGTATATATCTAAAGTATATAAAGTCAGCATGTGGAAGAGATATCTGTACCCCTAATGTTCATGCTAGCACTATTCACACTAGTCAAGATACGGAAACAGCCTAAGTGTCCATAGAAAGGGAATGGATAAAGAAAGTGGGATATATATATATATCCCATTGTGTGTGTGTGTGTGTGTGTGTGTGTGTGTACAATAGAATATTATTCAGCCTTAATAAAAAAAAAAAGGAAATTCACCATTGCAGCAACATAAATGAACTTGGAGGACATTATAATAAGTAAAATAAGCCAGTCACAGAAAGACAAATAAATATCACATGATCTCAAATATGGAGTGTAAAAAAGTCGAACCCTTAGAAAAATAATAAAATTGTGGTTACCAGAGGCTGGAGGATACGAGGATTGATTGAGGAGATTCTAGTCAATGCACACAAAATTTTAGGTAAAAATGGAAGAATAAGTTCTAGAGATGTGTCATCGGGAACAGTTAATGTATTGTATATATGAAAATTGCTAGGATAGTAGATTTTAAGAGCTCAAAACAAAAAATTGTAAGTATGTGAGGTAATATAAATATTAAATAGCTTGATTTAGACATTCTACTAAGTTATGTTGTATAGCATAAATAGTACAAATTTTAATTGTCAATTAAAAAATAAAAAGATACAGAATCTCAATAAACATTATTCCAATTCAGAAACAGGTCTGTCTGCTTTTTCCCTAACATCTTGAATCGTGTGTGTGTGTATAAAACTAAACAGAAAGTTGATAAGTTTATAAAAGCCATGGAAGCATAGTATAGTGGAAAGGATAATAAATTGGGTTGTGGATATGCTATTAATTAGCTGGGTAAGTTGGATAAGTGGCTTAAATGCTGTGTTCTCTAGTTTCCTCCTAGTATTCATTAAGAACAATCTCTTTATTTACATTTAGCATTCTATGATTCCAAAATAATGGTTCTCTGTTTACTATTCACATGACTTACTTCGCTCTTCCTGGATCACTGACAGCTGTGACTCTTTGGTGGCCACATATACAATGATGCTTAGAGAATGAAAGACCAAATAGTGCATATTTGTATTACTGATGAATTAAAACTCTGCTGAATATATTTATTTATTTATTTGACAAGAGCAGCAAAGCAAGGGAATTCTGTCATCAAAATTTGAGTGGTGGGAGGCTGATAGAGCTGTACTGAAAATAGTAAATTAGAGACTGTGAAAGATTCGATAATTAATGAGCAAATAGTCACTCTTCCCTTCAACCATCAATGGAGAGGATCCTGTCCCATCCCACAAATGTTGGACATGGCAATACAACTGATTTGGGGCAAAGGAATGTAGGTGAAAGTGATAGTTTATAGTTCTTAGTTAGGATGTTAAAAGAAATGATACATTTTCTTCTACTCCTCTCTTTAACTCCTGCATTTCCACTATGAGAAGAATATGCTTTGAGTATCTACTGGTCCAAGGAGGATGAACACATGTGGAGCAAACCTGGACCCAAGTCAGAACCTGGAGCCAAGCTGAGCTGATCCTGCCCTAGATCAGCCAAAACCCAGATGGCCCACCGATATGAGATTAAAGAACAAATGCTTATCATTTTGTGCACTAATATTTTGTGGTTGTTTGTCATGCAGCATTGAATAGCTAGCTCATGCTGAGACTCAACCAGTTCAATTGCATACTTCACTTTCTTATAAAAGTCAGAACACAATAGATGCATTTAATATTTTTACGTATCTTCAGGCCATTCTGTCCATCACAGGAGAAACCATCTGACTCTGGGGAAGAATCATCCTCCACCACACTGACTTTGGATAGAACTGTAGAACTAGCTTTATTCACTTTTATGTCCAGTAATCATGAATTGTGCCACCACCCTTTGGAGAAACTTCAACTGCCCTTCTTAACTCTTTAAAGAGTCATCAGTAAGACTCAAGGGAGAATGTTAACTTATCGAAATACAACCTTCATTGCTTCCTCATGACATGGTGAGTCTTGCTCAGGCCTTGAAGGATTTACCAAACTGTCAAGGAAGTTCATTTTCACAGGGTGGCTGAAGAGCATTCATATTTAACATAATTGGAGTATTCTACTGCTATTATTGGCCATCTACAGCTCTAGCTTACTTTTACCAAGCACAACTCTGGACTTTTTCCCTTAGAAGCCTTAAAACTCGATAGGCATTCTTCTGCAGACTGGGGACTTCAAATCGTTACATGTGTCCCATTTCTACAGCCCACAGATCACAAGGCCTTGCAAATATACATAGGCATTTTGCAAAATGGTTAAGCCATAAGAAAATGATCCTATATTACATTTTGTGGGAACAGCTAGGTTGTACTAATATCAAAAGCCAAATGAAAGCCACTTAAATAGATATTTTTGTGCTTTGCTTTTTCAGGTAGTGAGTAAGTGACCAGGTTTCAAAGGCCAGGCAACCTCATCTTGTATTTTAGCTCTAAAGTTTATTGGTTATATCTTTGGACAAGTCACTTTATTTCTCAGTTTCCTGATTCATAAATTGACCATATAATAGTCTATCTACCTAATTACCACATTGTGAGGATATATGGAGTTAATGGAGGTGAAGAGCTAAGCACAGAATAAGCGCTTGGTCAATGTGTGCTAGAGTCAGTCTTATTATTTTGGAACTGAAAAGCTGTGTCCTCAGTAGAGCCATTTTCAACCTTAGCTGGCAGTTTTGAAAGAAACTGTTCCTTGATTATTAAAAATCAGACTAAATGAGATGTAACCATATAAGCTTATGTGTAATGCTTAACATGACAATTTTGTTCTTTCTGCAATTTTGCCAATAGTACCCACTTAGGAAGAGAGAACTGCCATGTGTTGACATCCTGAAGAGTTTCAAGCCAGGTGCTAGGTATGCACATCAAATGACTCATTAACTCTCACAGCAAATCCTGGACCTAACAAGTGACTGGACTGGGATTGGATTGCAACTCTACTTTTAAAGCATGCTGCTATTATAGAATGCTGCCTCCCCACAAAGTTTTCCTTGACCACTTCATCCTTTTATTTTTTCCTCTCTGTTCCTTTTGTGTTAAACTCTGAACTTAACTTTTGTCTCTTCTCAATATCACGTTTATAGTATGACTTATTTTTTTATTTATTTAGGAGAAGTAGGAATCGAATCTTACAAATTGTGACATTAGATAATAATTTTTAAAGAAGTATGATTGAGTAGTTGACAACAAACTTGTCTGAAAGTTTGACTGGCAGAAATGAAAGAAGGTAGCATTGGAAGGCCTCCATCCTTCCTCCTCAATTTAAGGGTGAGGTATTAGGCTTGTCAGAATGTAGAATGAGTAGGCATTTCTATTACCCTAAATAAGTCATAACTGGAATCTTAGCTCCCTACATCTTATTTCTAGTTGCCATCAGGATTTAGTTGCTTTACATGATATTTGAGTTCCAAAGATCAGTAGTCCAACAGTCAGTTCTGTGTGTCAAATGCTGAGACTGCGGGGTCTCTATTGAATCCATAATGATTATATAAATCGTCACATAAATGCTGGAAACTTATACTGTGCCAGATGATGTGTAAGGTTTTTTTCTTACCTTATAAGAATTTAGAGTTTTCCCAGTAATAGAAGTCATCCTATGAAGACTCTTACTACTGAAATGCTTGGTGAATTTTGCCTGTAATATGCCACCTAAAAATGCAGTGAAAAGAGGTTATTGATGATAATGGCCATGATTGCTGCACAAAACTGATTATAATTTCAAATGTGGTAATTTGAGAAAAGTATAATAAAGGGACTATTTATAAAGGTATAAGCAAGATTTAAGGAAGCAACAAGGGTTACTGTAGTACCCCAGGGCTAGTATGAGCTGATAGACATTAACACCCCACTGCTATCAAGGGAAAGGAGTGAATTTCTGAACCCTGACTGCTTAGCTATATATGTAGGTAGAGGGTTGCTTGATAACAAACTGGCAGGGAGAAGCTAGGCAATAGATACCCAGAACTCAATCTCCTCTGGCCCTCCTTCGCCTTAATTTTCTGCCCTTTTTTTTCTTTCTCTCTCTCTCTCTTGGTTGAAGTTTGAGGGGTCAAAGAACTATGTTGATGCAGTACATATAGGAAAACTCCTGGAGCACAGAGCAGGTTGGAGATGATGAGAAAGTGGATCTGGAGGGACAAATGGAAGATATCCTGCACAATAATTGGCAGAACTTCTCAGAGGAAAGAGAGAAAAGAAAATTCATTTAAGAACTTTTTTGGGAATTTTTTAAAGAATTTTTAAAGAATTTTTCTGGGAATGCTGGGAAGGACTTTTTCAGAGTCCAGATTGCTAACCATTACACCATGGAACCCCACTGGGAAGGACTTTTTCAACAATAAATCTTATATAATGGAAAAGGTAACATATCAGGTATAGCTGTTAAAAATGGAACATTCAAAGTCATCAATTTCAGGGTAGATATATAAAGCAACAGACCAGGTAAGGAGAGGCAGAATGTAGTGTTTACACTCCTGTGACCACAAAAGCAAGGTGAGACAACAGTATAAATGGAATTCAAACAAGTGGACTAAAAGGTCCAACTGAGACCCAGACACTATTTCCAATGTCCTTGGTTATGGGAAGCTCTTTCACAGTTAATCATATTATAACGAATATGCAATAAACAAAGGACAAAAACCAAAATTAGGAAGACATAGCACATGTTATAGAACTTGCTACTCACAATGTTGTCTGCTAACCAGCAGCGTGGGCGTCACCTGGAAATTAGAAATTCAGAATCTTGTATGTCAACCTAGGAATGATCAAATCCAAATCTGTATTTTAAAACTTCACAAAAGATTAATTTGCATTAAGGTTTGAGAAACACCAATCTAGGTATTTCTTCTTTCACAAACTGAGGGAGATGGTTATAAAATGAACAAGTCCTGGAAGGAGATTGCAGTGGCCTAGTCATATATTACAAAGTGAAGTGATTGCATTGAGCCTGTGAGTTCAGATCCAGAGCACTGAAGATCTCTTATATCACCCTGTGACTAGGTGAAATCGATGTAATTACATGAGGAGTTTGTGAATACATTTTGTGCCCCTTTGTTGAACTGATTGCTATTGAATCAAGGAAGGTAACTCCAGGACAAAGAGATGATTGTGACCATCTCCTTCCTGCCTCGACTGATTATTTTGCTGTTATTTTTCTTTCTTTCTTTCTTTTTTCTTTTCTTTATTTTTTGGTGGTTAGCCAATAAGGATCTGAACCCTTGGCTTTTGAACTTGCTGTTACAACAACCAGCTGAGCTAAATAACCAGCCCTATTGCCATTCAGGAGGGATGAGAGCTCTCCAGAAATATTAAGGACAAATGTTCACAACAGTATAAGTCTAGTGTATTTATATATCTACCAACTATGCCAAATTATTCCTAGTATCAGGACCCACTTTCAGAAATTGTGACCATTGGCAGGGGGAGGGAAGGGATGGTGGTAATGGAAGAAATACAGAGACGAACTGGGTCACAGAAAATTTAGCAGATTTTATTGATATCATGATGTCTGCAGAATCATGAAAAAACAGGTTGAGAAGGATTTCTGTTTAGTCCAACAGGATATGGTTTGACCAAAACTTATAAACTATGATCTCCATGATATCAGAAAATTTTCCTTTTTTGTTTACTGTTGTATCCCCAGCACTTAAAACAAAGCCTGAGACAGTCTTTGTTGAACTTGCTAAATGATTTGGAATATTTCCCCAAATTTATCTAGTTTCAGACCCGATCTTACCATCACCAGGATAATAAGAGGTCTAAACAGCCACTTAGACCTTAGTCCCACATTCAGGCCTCTCAATTTTCTTGGAAACTCTTGAAATATGGTGACATTCAGCACTAACCTATTAAACTTTAAGGATTCCAGCTTTAGTTAATTAATATCTTGGCCCAAGGTTATTACTAGTGCCCCCCCCACAGAAAATAATCAATAATTTCAAAAATTTATACATGAAATTTTAACAGATCTTATATATCAATTATGAGAAAAACAAAATATTAAATTGAAAGGGACTGCAGATTATTATACTGACAATCCAAAGAAGAAAAAATGCTGATTTTACTCCAGAACATTTTAAGTACTTAAGTGGAGAGTATTTCGAATATGCTTTGTATTGGAACTGAAGCCACTTTTAATAGAAACACTGTAACTTGCACATAGTGGGCCTTAATATCTGCTGAATAATTATGTAGAGTTAAGAGAAAGATGGATTTAAATTAAGGTATATATATTCTCTAGGATGGGTATAAAGGACATTATGGATATGTGGGAAGGAGATGCAACAAGTGCAAAAGCCCTGCCTGGTGGTTATTAGAACAAGTGTACCGTGATGTAGTTACAACAGTAAATTTTGAGGTGGGGTTTCCAGACCAGCAGCATCAGCATCACTTAAGGACTTGTTAGAAATGCAAATAATTAGACCCCACCAAAGGCCTACTGAATCAGAAATTCTGTAGGTGGGTCTCAGGAATCTGTTTTAACTAGTCATCCAGGTGATTCCAATATATGCTAAAGTTTGAGAACCACTGCTATAAAATACATAAGTTTGGAAGATGAGATAGGAGGTACTCAGTTTGCTTGGACTTGGTTTTAGGACACACCTCTGGGTTTCAAGCCACTCTCCAAGGGCTCAGGCCCCTCCTCTAGGCTGTCCCCTAGAGGAAAGCTACTGTTGCCAGTTAGACCTATTTTCAGCACCAACAGGGGGAAAAATGAGACCACAAGGGCTGGCTGATGCAAAGCCAGTAGCTGGGCAGGCTCAATAGAGGGGGTTCATATAACCCTCATAGCTGAATGACCTTCCACTAGAAATGACAGGAAGTAGTTTTGGAGCAAAGTACAGGGCCATTGTTTACTCTCCTGGATGCAGCCCCCACTCTGCCTTTGGAATGTGTATTTCTTTTTGTATCAAACTTACTCTCAGCAAGCAGCAACTCATTCTCTTGAGCCAGCCTGCACTCTGTACTGAACTTTATGTATTTCTTACTTTGGTATTAAACCTGGTGTGGAGCCTGCTATCTCCGTAGCTATGCTGCACTCCATGAAATCTGTATCTCTTATTAATTATATTAAACCTCTTTTCATTTTCTACTGTGATTCTGCTCTTGAATTCTGTCCTGTGTTGGAGTCAAAACCTGGTAAGAAGACGGAGTGGGTTGAAGCCAACTATCTGGTTCCCAAACCCAACTTCCAACATCAGTGAGGCTGTATAGAAATAATGGACGGGGTTGTGAAGGGACTTGTGGACAGGCCCAGAAGTCTGAACTTCACCCTAGGCAATTGTGTATATGGTAGTAAGATGCTTTTTTATTTTATTAATATTATTTTTTTACATTCTAGGATGTTGTTGTAGAGCAGTTGGGAGGGAGGAGGAGATGGCAAAGGGGAAGGAAATAGGATGGAAGAAGGAGGAAGGAGGAAGGGTGGGATTGAGGCCTGTGGAACCCCCCACATTCCCACAGGGGAGACCAGGGGGCTTCCAGTGGTGGCTTGGTCATTGCTAGGCTGGGTGCAGATGTCGGGGGGTGGGGCAAAAGCCTTCATCCCCCCCACCCCAGCTTGGGAACCCCAGACCCATCTTGCTGTAGTTTGGTGGTAGTCACTGGGCTGGTTCCACATGTTGGGGGTGTGTGGCTGAGGCCCTCATCCCCCACCTTCAGGACTGGTTGTGGGTGTCGGGAGGCATTGCTGAGGCCCCCAGCCACCACCCCCCCCTTTCTGGCTTGGTAGCCCAGGGGACTTCTGGTTCTCCTAGGTGTTATGGGTGTTCTTTGGTGAAATGAGACCTTTACTAGTTAATATCAAACTTTGTCTCTGATTGCGGGTACTTTGCTTTTCCTTTCAGTTCTGTTTTCAATTATTTGCTATTCCCACCACTTAAACTCTGCACTGGATCTAATTTGTTGTCCTTTGCTTACTTTTAAAATGAGCAAACTTCCTGTGGGGGCCAGTACTTGAGCTCTGTGGTTTAGCTAAATTGCTGCTTTGCTGCTGATTCCCTAGGGAAGGCTTTCTGTGCAGCTCAGGTTTTAATGGTTGACTTTATAGTTACTTCTGGGTCTAGTGAAATCCAGTGAACCTGAGTTTTGTAGAAACTCTGGTCTGGGCCTGAGTCTTTTCAGCAAACTGCAAGCCCTGCAGCTCTATATTCCTGACCAGTCTCCACTGAGTGGTTCTGCACTGATTGGGGGGCAGATCAGCTGTCCTTGTTGAAAGGAAAAACCCCGGCCTGAGTGTAAAATAAGACACACCAGGAGACAAGGGCTCAACCAAAGTGTATTAGGCAAGCAAAATGAACAAGTGGGCTGCCCTCTCGAAAGTGGGAGCAGCCAAAGGGAGAGTCAGGGTGGGCCTTTTATATCCAGTTAGGCTGAGCTGGTCTGTTCCTATTGGCTAAGAAGAAAGGGGAGGGAAGTGAGCGGTGTTTAAGCTGACCTGGGGCTTTCTCATAGGCGGGCCAAATTGCACACACGGGAAGGTGACGTGGCAGCTATGGGATTTTTCTGGGTGGGGATTTTCTGGGAAACTTTCTCAGGTGCCATTTTGTGTATTTCGGTCTTTAATGCCATTTTACTTTTCTGACAGAGGGTATATTAGCCAACATTCCTCCCTCTTTGGACTTAGATTGAGAGAAGGGCATCAAGATCATCTCTGGCTAATTCCTTCTGAGAAGGGGTGAAGAAGGGGATGGGGGGAATTGGGAGGAGAGGGAGGAAGGTTTGCTTAGTCTAATATGAGAGATAAGAGACCATAAACACAGGCACTGAAGATGGTAATTTCTTCTGTTGAGAAGATGAGGAATGTCCCTTGGAACCAAAGATCACTGAGGCCCTCAAATATGTCTTCTGCTTGATGGATGTTAGGGAGTAACCAATTGTCCTCCTGGAGGGTGTGGAGTAAAAATAGGAGATGTGTCCTCATCATCTGGTAGGGGCAGGTACTCTTGGAGGCTGCAGTGAGGAGAGCTACCTGGGCTGTTGAGGTGATTTGGCATTGTAGGGAGGTCAGGGCCTCTGCTGAAGCCTCGACAGCCACCTAGAGTTTTTGGGATAGATCTCTAGTGGAGTCTACAGAATGGATAAGAGCCCCTGTGCCTAGTCCCATGGCCACTAGAGAAGAGGCTAGGGAGACCCAATGACTAAGGGGAGAAAGACTGTATGCTTTTGGTTTCCTGGGGGGTTAATTAGGGCAATAATTTCTGCTTGGCTCTAACCAGTAAGTTGAGGGACCAGTGGAACAGGTAGGTAGAGAATGGAACCAGAGATATTAAGAGTTTTGGAGAGGGTGCCACTGCGCCAAAAGAAACCTCCAACAGGGGCATGGGTTGTATGACTGGTTGTCCAGGTCTCTGTCAAATAAAATCTCCACCTGAACCCTGGGTCAGGTGTGGCAGGGCTAAGAAGCAGAAGCAAAATCAGGAAGGGGATGAAGGTGTATGGATGTTGTTCACACATCTTGCATGGGGGTTACTCCCAATCAACCTCAATCTCACAAATAGGTGTGGCTATGGGCCAGGGCCAAGTAGGGAGTTCAAGCAGTTGCCACAGAAAAAGAAGAGAAAATGGGCTCAAGATGGAATTGAAGTATCCCAAACTTGGGGATTAACTTTGGATAGTGACAGGGGGAGATTTGGTTTGTCTGGAGGTTGGGCTGCTCTGGCGACCAATAAGAGCAATGAAGGGTATGGTGGAAAGAGATGCAGGCCTGGAACCTGGCCAATATGTCTCCACCTAACAAGGGGGTTGGGCATTGTAGCATCACAAGAAACTGATGAGCAAAGGAATGGTCCCCAAAGTGGCAAGTAACCCAGGGAGATTTTAGTGGAAAAATGGTTTTGCCTCCTACCCCAACAATGGGCAGTGTGAAAGAGGAGGTTGGTCCCCAAAACTCTGTTAATACTGAGAAAGTGGCACTGGTATCAAGGAGGAAAGAAATGGGGTGGCCCTCAACTGTGGGATGTACCTTGTGCTCCCTGGTGGTGGTGAGGGCTGTCATAGGTAGAGGGTGCCCTGGGCCCCGTCAGTCATCCGACGCCAGTCCTAGAAGACTGGATGTGGGGTTCAAGATAGGTCCAGTCTCCCTACAGAGGCTGCGGAAATCCACTCCCCAGTGACCCGGAATGTGGCATTTTGGACATGGCCTTGGTGAGGGCCTGGAGTTGGGGCATGATTGTGCCCTATGTCCTTCCTTACCACACTTAAAGCAGGGACCCAGGGGTCCCTTTGGTGTGGTTGGGCCCCTTGAAAAGGCAGCCAGTGGTGAGAGCGTGGGCCCCTTTAAGGCCTGTGCCAGTAGTTGTTACTTTTGGCGTTTGGCCTTATCGTCTCGGCCATTGTAAACCTTGAATGCAGCAGTCAGTACTTCATTTTGAGGAGTGAGGGGCCCCCTTTCCAGTTTCTTTAATTTTCCCTTAATGTCAGGGGAACTCTGGTTAAAGAAATAGGTCATGAGAAGTTGTCTTCCTTCTGGGGTCTCTGGGTCTGTGTTAGTATATTGTAAAACAGCCTTAGTGAGGCGATCTAAGAAAGAAGAAGGATTTTCATTTTTATCTTGTATTATTTCTTGGATTTTTTCATAATTAACTGGTTTTTATGTGGCCCTTTTAGGCCCCGCCACTATGCAAGTAAGAAACTGATCACGGAGGACCAATCCGGGTGGTGTTATAATCCCAGTGAGGGTCGGTTTCTGGGACAGCTTGTGTCTCAATTGGGTGAGTGGGCGTGGTTTGATGGACTTCATCTCCGTATGCCATGGCCTCTAGCCAGACTTGTCTATGTTCTTCTGGTAATAAAGAATTTGTGAGGATAATGTGGGGTCGTGGAAAATTAAGCTATAGGCCTGGCAAAGGTATTGGAATTCCCTTGTGTAGACAACTGGGTTAGTTGTATAGGAATCCAAGCATTTCTCAATTTGGGAAAGATCAGTCATGGAAAAAGAGACATGGACTCTAACGACACCCTCTACTCCTGCCACCTCTCGGAGAGGAGCTAAAAGCAGAGGTTGGGCCAGAAGATTGGGCTAGATTTCATGGGCTCGGGGTCGTGTATGAGGGGGCTGGAAGGATGTGGTGGCATGGGAGGGGTAGAAGGGTCAGGAAGAGCTGATGGTGGTTCGAGTGGGGGAGGAGTGTGTCCCCAATATTGGGGAGCTCATCTGCTGGGTCAAAGTCAGAGGAAGGGGAGGAGGGGGCGGGCAGAGAAGGCTTAGAAGCTAATAAGACCTGTTTGGGGCACAGGTGGTACATAAAGCAGGGTTAGAATGGAGGTAAGAAAAAGCCTGGACACAGGGAATTTTGGCCTATTTTCCCAATTGCTCACAGAAGTTATATAAGTCCTGTAGAATGTTGGGGTTGAGGGACCCAAAGGGAGGCCACCTGTTTTGATTATCTAAATTATAGTTGGGCCATTCTTGGGTGGAAAACCTAACAAGTTTGTTTTGCTTAATATCTGGAGTCAGACCCAAAGTGTGAAGATTAATCAGGAGACATTTTAGAGGGGGGTCGGCTGGGAGAGGTGAGGCACCCCCCCCCATGAGAATGAAGGAGGAAGCACTGGACATGAAGGGGTGTCCCCGCTTCAGTTGGGGTACTGAGAGGTCTCAAACCACCGAAAGTGGTTGTCACCGGTTCCTGGCAGTTGAGGGACTCTAGAGGGTCATAGAGCTTTGGGGCACCTGGCGCCTGGGTTTGTGAGTGCCTGGAGGGCAGAAATGAGAAACCCCACAGCTAATGAGAGGGCAGGGAAAGGGCGGACCCTGCTTAACCCGGCCGAGTCCCAGAGAGAGAGAGAGAGAGAGAGAGAGAGAGAGAGAGAGAAATGAAAACGGTAATCTAAAGTCACCAATTAGAAGGCCAGCGTTGGATGTGCCGGTGGCAATTGGGAAGAAGGGCCGGGCTGAGTGTCGTCACTGGTGTGGGCTCCGGGCTATGGGCAGAGAAACAGATGGGGTCCCACTAGGGGTGGGGAAACCCATCAGAGTCACGGCACCAATGAAAGGAAAAACCCCGGCCCGAGCACAAAACAAGACACACCAGGAGACAGGGACTCAACCGAAGTGTACTAGGCAGGCAAAATGAACAAGCAGGCTGCCCTCTCGAAAGTGGGAGCAGCAGCAGGGAGAGTCGGGGTGGGCCTTTTATACCCAGTTAGGCTGAGCTGAACTGTTCCTATTGGCTGAGAAGGAAGGGGAGGGAAGCGAGTGGTGTTTAAGCTGAGCTGGGACTCTCTCATAGGCGGGCAAAATTGCACACATGGGAAGGTGATGTGGCAGCTATGGGATTTTTCTGGGTAGGGGTTTTCTGGGAAACTTTCTCAGGCATCATTTTGTGTATCTTGGTCTTTAACACCATTTTACTTTTCTGACAGAGGATATATTAGCCAACACTTGCTGTGCCTCAGTGTTCTCCCAGTGGGCCTGTCTCCCACACCACCCATGCTGTAAACATTTTCCATGGGATAGGCTGAGCACCTGTCCCTTGTGATGACTCACCAGCCTCTGAATGGCTCCATTTTTTCAGTTGTTGTGGCTCCTCCCTCCTATGTGGGTCCATGGGAACCTGATTAGTGGTCTTGCTGACCTGGGGGTCACCAAGGCCTTCTTCTCCCCTACTGCCTCCAAGCAACTTCATCCACAGGGCACAGCTGCAGCTTTTGCCTCCTTCTGCTCCATGTGCACAGCAGCGCCAACCTGGAAGTGGCCAGGGTTCAAAATGGTAGGAGCAGTTTTTCTCTCTCTCATTGTGGCTTCTCCCGCCTTCATGCACTCCATAGGTCTCTCCTTCTCTTCCCTTTAGCTCTAGCAGCCCCAACTTGGCTGTCATTGCTTTTCTATAGTAGTAAATTGGTTGATTTGTGGAACACAGTGATGCTGAGGACCATCTACTCTGACATCTTGACTGGAAGCCCAAATTTATTATATTTCTGTAAGATTGCAGCTTTGTTATAGATCTTTGTTGTTTTAATTTGGAGTTGCTAAAAATCCAGAATATTACTGGTAATAATATTCATCTTAGTGAGCTAACTTTTTAGGGAAGTGATCTTTCTGTTGTTAAGATTTTTTAAAATTTATTTTCACTGAGTTATCATTTTATTTGCCAGAATTCCTCCATGAGCTGCATTCTATTGCAGTCTGGACTGATTCGTCATTTATTTTTTCCCCAGAAATGGACTTCCTCAAGGGGATTCCTAAAAGGACATTGTCTAGAATATGTCCTCAAAAACTTTATTAGCTTCTTATTGGACTTCTCACTTAGAACACAGTCCAATTCATGTTTCCATACATACTCATCAAAGCCCATACTCTTTAATGACAAGTAAAGAGCACTGATGAGATCCTCGGGGCAATCTCCAAAGTAGCACATTGAATAGAAAAAATTAAATACTCTTAAATGATCTTTTTTAAAGAGAAAATACCTGCTTTCCCAAAAGGAAAGTCTTTGAAATCAGTGTGTGTTTAATTTTGCAGTATATTTTGACCTCCTTTTTAGAGAGCATCAGGTAAGTGTCAGAGCAACTTGGTGAATCATCCTCCCCTCACTACTTACCCCACCCCGTCACTTCCTACAGGGAACGAAAACTTAGAATGTTCTTAGCAACACACACCTACTTCAAAGAGACCTGTTGACAGAGTGCTATTCCAAAGTATGGGGGCTATTTTTCCTCTGCCCATACTAGTTTTCTCTTGTATGTATGTATGTGTGTATTTTTCTGATTCTTTATTGTTTGTGCATTTATGTACTCATCTATTTAGTGGAGGTGATTGAGGTGCATTTTCTAATTTATTTCTCTCTTTTCTTTTCTTTTTTTTTCTGTTTCCCTTCACTTCTCCTTTAGCATCCAGTCTCCTCTTCCAAAAGGAGATACACACAATTACAATCCCTGAATAACCGTACAACTTCATTGACAAACTAGATAGACGTAGTCAGTATTGAAAACATGTAATTTAAAACAAGACCTCCTCCCCACCCACAACCAAGAAAACCTCTCTAAATGGGTTTCCAAAAGAAAGAAAATACTCATTTATTGAAAAAGCATTATGCTGGAATGTGGTACACATCAAAGGCAATCCACTAAGGAGATTTCAAAGACAAAAATAAATCTCATTCTTTTATACAGCCAAACAGACACAACCTATTACATACATGTTCTTGGCATAAACAGTCAGCAGTCCTCAAGTAAAAGAACTTGAGAGCACCATTTGTCACACATAGTTTATCGTCGATCCACTTGGTAACTGGGGCAGCCATCAGTGTTAGGTAATTGGCCTTATCCAAAGGGAAAATAAACTTCTCATATCTTTAGGATAGGAAGTAGTTTTGGAGTGAGGTACCTGCTCTGCTAAAGTTAGGCTGCGACCCTCCCACAAACTAGGAGGATATAGGGGAACTATCTTTTTTGATAGTTATATTTGAAAGACATGGTTCCCAGATTCTTGAGAAAAATATTCCTGAAGCTGGTAAGAGTTTTATTTAGTTTTCAAAAAGATATACACACATTTGAAAAAGACAGAGAACTTAACAATTACAAGTTTTCTAAAGTAAATGCTCTAAGAAAAGAGAGTGAGTTAAAGGATCTCCCCTTATTTTTCACAAGGAGAATTAATCCTCTCATTTTTGATTTGTATTTATTCTCATACCAAGCCAAATACATTTCACCAGAAGTCTCAAGTCTTCACTAACTTAAAGCTACTCACTTTCTCACTTGGTAGCTTTACCTAACCTTCTGTGAAACTTAGTTTCTGTCTATGAGGATTTTAGGCCAAGAGCTACATAATGTCTAAGGGCTTGTAAACAACGTAGGGTCCATGACCAACATAGCAGAGCTTATTGGAGAAACAGAATTTTATGCTGCTTTCCAGAAGTGAATCAGAGTATGTATTTTAACAGTACATCTGGTGATTTAAGGTGCATGTAAAACTCAGAAGCACTGGTCTAAGGCCATTGTTCTCAAAGTGTGGCCCCACACCAGCCGTTATCACCATCATCAGGAAACTTGTTAGAAATGCAAAATCTAGTCTATTTGAAGTGATACAACAAAGTACCATAGACTTGGTGGCTTATAAACAACAGGAAATTATTTCCTACAATTCTGAAGGCTGAGAAGTCCAAGGTTAAGGTGCTTGCAGATTCAGTGAATGGTGAGGGCCCATTTCCGCATAGATGGCCACTGTAACCTCACATGGCAGCAGGTGGGTGAGGGAATTCTTTGGGGTCTCTTTTACAGGGGCACTAATCCCATTCATGGAGGCTCTGACCTCATTACCTAATTACCTCCTAAAGGCTCTACCTGCTAATTCCATTACCTTGAGGGTTAGGATTTCAACAAATGAATTTTGAGGGACACAGATATTCAGTCTATTGATATCCCACCCCAGATCTACTAAATCAGAAATTTCAGGGACAGTGTCCAATGTATAATTGTGTAATCATGTGTTTGTGAGTGTGTGTGTAAGTGAGGTTTACTGAGGGAAATTTAACATTATGTAAAATTCATGCTTTTTAAATGTATAATTCTTTTGCCTCTGACAAATGCATAGTCTTATAACCATAACCACAATCAAAACATAAAATATTCCTATTGTCCCTAAAAGTTTCCTCATTTCCCTTTATACTCAACCTCCTGATGCCAGCCCCAGTCCTAGCAATGACTGAACTGTTTTCCGTCCCTATAGTTCTGCTTTTATGAATGTCATACATGGAATTATACAGAATGTAGACATTTGAGTTCAGCTGCTTTCACTTAGTAAAAGTGAAATTATTTTCACTTCTTTTTCTTATTTTCATTGGAAATTTTTTTTCTTTTTTTTTTAAAAATTTTGTTCTCATTTTCATTGGAAAATCATCCATGTTGTTGCAAGTACAAGTATAGGAAACTTATTAAAGTTTTATGTCTGAATAATATTCCCTTGTATGGATGTACCATGAATTATATATCTATTCAATCATTGAAGGACATTTTGATTGTTTCCAGGTTTTGAAGATTATGAATACAGCTGCTATAAACATTGACCTACAGGCTTTTTTGTGCACATGTCTTTTCATTTCTTACAAATATCTAAATATCTAAGAGTAGAGTTCCTGGGTTTTATATTAAGTGTGTTTTTAGCATTACAAAAAACTGTGACAGTATTTTCCAAAAAAGATGTACCATTTTGCCTTTCTATCATCAGTGCATAAGAGAGTTTTGATTACTGTGCATTCTCACAAGTAATTTGTTTGTTTGTTTTGTTGTTCTAATAGGTATATAATGTCATCTCATTGTGGTCTTAATGCATTTCCATTCTAATTAATTATGTTAAACCTGATTATTTGACATCCATATATCTTCTTTGGTGACATTTGTGAAGAAATTAAAGAGAATGCCAATAGATGGAAAGATATTCCTTGTTCATGGGTTGGAAGAATTAGCATTGTGAAAATGTCCATACTACCCAAAGTGATCTACAGATTCAATGCAATCAACATCAGAAACAAATGACATTCTTCACAGAAATAGAAAAAAAAATCCTAACTTCCATATGGAGCAAAAAAAGATCCTGAATAGACAAAGCAATCCTGAGCAAAAATAAATAAATAAATAAAACTGGAGGCATTACACTACCTGACTTCAAACTATACTACAAAGCTATAGTAACCTAAACAGCATGGTATTGGCATAAAAGTAGACACATGGACCAGTGGAACAGAATAGAAAACCCTGAAATCAACCCACATACTTACAGCCAACTGATCTTTGACAAAGACAACAAGAATATACATTGGAGAAAGGACAGCCCCTTCAATAAATTGTGCTGGGAAAACTGGATATCCATGTGTAAAAGAATGAAACTAGACCTATACCTCTCACTATATGCCAAAATCAACTCAAAATGGATTAACAGTCATTTATGACTATAAATCTATAAAACTCCTACAAGAAAACATAGGGGAAACACTTCAGGATGTAGGAATGGGCAAAGACTTTATGAATAAGATACCAAAAACAGAAGCAACAAAAGAAATAAATGAATAAGACTATCAAACTGAAAAGCTTCTGCACAGCAAAGGAAACAATCAACAGAGTGAAAAGACAGCCGACAGTGTAAGAGAAAACATTTGCAAACTATACATCCAACAAGGGATTATTATCCAAAATATACAAAGACAACTTCGCTGTAAAAAAAAACCAAATAATCCAATTAAAAAATGGACAAAGGAGCTGAAATAGACATTTTTCAAAGGAAGACATACAAATGGCCAACAGGTACATGAAAAAATCCTCAGCTTCACTAATCATCAAGGAAATGCAAATCAAATCCATGCTGAGATGTCATCTCACTCCGGTTAGATTGGCTATTATCAATAAGACTGAGAATAACAAATGCTGGTAAGGATGTGAAGAAGAGGAAACTCTTCCATATGATTGGTGGGACTGCAAATTAATACAGCCATTATGGAAAACAGTATGGAGGTTTCTCAAGCAACTACAGATAGAATTACCATATGATCCAGCAATCCCACTTCTGGGTATATACCCAAAGGGATGGAAATCATCATGTAGAAGGGATACCTGAATTCTCATGTTCATCACAGCTCTATTTACAGTAGCCAAAATATGGAACCAACCTAGATGTCCATCAAGAGATAACTGGATAAGGAGAATGTAGTACATATACACAATGGAATGCTACTCATCCATAAAAAGGAATGAAATTCTGCCATTTGCAACAACATAGATGAATTTGGAGAAAATTATATTAAGTGAAATAAGCCAGGCACAGAAAGAGAAATACCACATGTCCTCACTCATAATTGGCAGGGAGGGAGGGAGGGAAGAAGGGAGGGAGGGAGGGAGAGAGGGAGGGAGGGAAGAACGAAGGAAGGAAGGAAGGAAGGAAGGAAGGAAGGAAGGAAGGAAGGAAGGAAGGAAGGAAGGAAGGAAGGAAGGAAGGAAGGAAGACAAAATGTTGGACTTTCAGAAGGAGAGAACAGACATATAGTTACTCGAGGAGGGAAAGGAGGAAGGGGAGAAGGGTTCCAGGGAAATTGGGTAAGAGACAAAGGAGTAATTATGATTTGTAATGATGAATATGCTAATAATATTGGTTTGATCATCACATACTGTACACAGATACTGATAGTCAACTCTGTACCCCATAAATATGTTTAATCAAAAATAAATAGATATTTTAGATTAAAAAATGCTCATCTATCAGTAATGACAGATCCAGCAGGCAAAAAATTAATAAGGATATAGTTGAATGGGATAATACTATTAATTAACTGGATCTAATTGACATTTACAGAATATTTTATACAACGACAGTAGAATACATATTTTTCTCAAGCTTATATGAAATTCCACAAGGTAGACCACTATCTGGGCCATAAAACACACACTAGCAAGTTTAAAAGAAGACATACAAAGTAGTTCTCAGACAACAACAGAATTAAACAAGAAATAACAGAAAGATAGCTGAAAATTTTCAAAATATTTGGAGAATGAACAACACACTTTAATTAACACATAAGGCAAAGAAATCTCAACAGAAAGTAAAAGAACATATTTTGAAATAAACAAAAATGAAAAATACAGCTTATGAAAATTTGTGGGATTCAGTGAAAGCAGTGCTTTGAGGGAAATTTAGAGCATTGAATCATATGTTAGAAAAGAAAATATATAAATATACAAAAGTCAATTGCTTTTCTATATACTAGAAATGAACAATTGGAATTTGAATTTAAAAACAGCACACCACTACAATACTCCTACCCCCAAAAAATATTTCGGTATAAATTGAAGAAAATATGTTCAAGATCTACATGAGGAAAACTACAAAGCTCTTGGGAAAGAAATCAAAGGAGAACTAAATAAATCAAGAGATAGGCCATATTCATGAATATAAATAATCAATATTTCCCATATGTCAGTTCTTCCCAACTTTAGTTATAAATGCATTATAATGTTAACAAAATCTGTAGTTATATTCTCTCTTTTATGCCTGACGTTATTAATATATGCCCTACCTCTCTGTCTTCCATGTTTATTCACTCCCTCTCTCTCTCATTCTCATCAGTCTGTCTGGAGGTTTATCAATTTTATTGACTTTATCAAAGAACCAGCAGTTAGTTTTATTGATTTGCTATATTTTCATGTTTTTATTAATTGCATTGATTTTGGCTCTTTTCTTTATTTTTTCCTTCCTTCCATTTAATTTGTTCTTCTTTTTCTTGTCCTTTTTAAATTTCTTCTTCTGCTCCAGTCTCTCTATCTTCTCTGTTTGCAATTTCAGTTACACACCTTAAATTGTTTGATATTGCACCTCCGCTATTGGATGCTGTTCTCTCTCTTTCTCTCTCTCTCATTTTTCCTGATGTTTCAAACTGGGTACTTCTATTGACATTAGTTCACTGTTTTCCCCTCAGCTGTGTTGAGTCCACTGAAGAAACTTTTTATAAATTGACAGAATTTTCTCTTTGTATTCATTTCCATTTCTCTAGCTAATTTCTCATGTCTCCATCTTCATTCATGTGTACACTTTTTCAACTAGATATTTAAAAATTTATTATAGTTATTTTAAAGTGACTCTCTTGTTCTGAGTACTAGGTCATCTTTAGGTCTGGTCCTTTTTATTGCATTTTCTTTTGACAATTGGTTCTGTTTTTCTTGCTTTCTTTGTGTCTTTTAATTTTTCATTCAATTCCAGGCTTTCTAATATACTACACAGGATATATATATATATAGTATTTATGTGTGAAATATGTATATTTATATATATATTCATATATATTTATGTGTGAAATATATATATAGTATTTATGTGTGAAAATATACTTGTCTGTCTTTAAACAGTGAGTGTGAGGATTGAGTTGATCTTAGAAATTGAGCTGGATAGGTTTTATTGTTGTTCTGTTTACCTTCTGTTCACCACAAACTTCAAATTTCTTTAATGATGCCTGGTGTTTATGAAGGGAGCCCTGATTGCCAAAGAGTTTTTCTCAATGTTTGCGTTCCACCCTCGCCTTTCAGCTATCACTGTACACCTACCTCTGCTACAAAGGAAGTCTTTATATGCTCCTGTCCTTCTCCAAATAGTAAATTCTGATTGCTTGCTGCTCAGTGCTTGCCAGGTTAATGGTAGGAGTGCAGTCTCAGGTATGTCCTATGGGGTTCACTCAGCATTCTTGGCCCCCATCCCCATGGCAGAAAGCCAAACTCTGCCTTGTGTCTGTATCTCCTTTCAGAATCTATTATTCCCTCCCCACCAAATGGCGTTATTATAAGATCTTGGGTTCAGTACCTTTTCCTGTAATTTTAATACAGAAGAGTTTCACAGTGGTAATTGTTTTTTTTGTTTGTTTGTTTTATTTTTATATATTACACATTTTTTAGATAAATCTTCATTTAGTTATTCCTACTTTTAACTCCTCTGGAAATGACATTAAGTGAAACTGTTCAGAAATATAGAGATCCAAACCATACAAACCAAGCACATATTTCCCTCTCTATATTGTGGCTGATGGCTGGCATTTGCTTTTCTAGTTCGTCCTGTTTCTAGGTTTATAATTTCTCTGAAACAACTTTTGTAGAGCCTGGACATTATTCTTAAATTTTACTTGGAGAGCTACCTTGCTTAATTGAATCCCACCCCACCTGAGAGTGGTTAATTATCAGACCAGCCAATGTGACAGGCAATTCCCTGGTGTGCTTCTGATGTTTTCAAATCACATGTGTAAATAGCTTGTTTTTGTGTGTGTGTGACAAAGAAGTCAATCAGATGGAACAATGTATGTAGATAATTTAGAAATTTATATATGGGAAAGGAATCTGTACACAACTTCAATTCAAGTTCTTCCCATCAAGACCGCTAGTCTAATCAATCATTGCTCCTGAAGTCACATAGTCTACTTATCTCTCGTGCTGAAGTGTTAAAGGCCAAGATTAATGATGGGAATGGTGAGTGTAACTTTTGTAAAAGATGGTGACAAGATATCCTTGGAAAATCCTCTCAGTGTTATCCAAAGTTTTCTAATAGATTGTTATAAAAGTAGAAACATTTTGGTTACTTAACTTTCTAATTTGGGTGTAAATGTTAAAATTGTATAAATTATTCAAGCATATTATGTCTATTTTTATTTGCCTATTAGTTGAATGGTTCATAAATTTATCTCTAATCTATTATTCTTTTTTGACACCACTATATTGACTATAACAAGTTCAATTTTCCTGGTTATTTTCCTATCTTTCATTGCAATTTGCTCCTTCTTTGGAACAAAAATTTTAGCTGACATTAAATTCTAAGATAGTGAGTAAGAAATAGTGATCGTGATTAACATACTTGTGTTATCATAATTTTGGCTTGTGTAATATTTTTAAAGAGTAATGATAAGATTAAACTCAGAGATACCTCATGTTCTCCTGGGAGCTGAATCCATAAATAAACAAATGAACAATAAAGAGAGAAAGAAAGAAACAATCAAAGTAATATGTTGAACTTTTAGAAAACTAGAGGTGGAAAAGGGGAGGGGAGGGGGAGAGAGGGGGGGGCTAATGAGGAATCGGTCAACAGACATAAAGAATGATCGTGTATTGTAATGATGAATAAACTAACTATACTGATGTAAGCACCACACATTCTACACAATTACTGAAAATCAGCATTGTACCCCACATGTATGTATAATAAAAATAAATAAATAAGATTAAAAAATAAAAAATAAACTCATCAATGTGGTTGCCATTTGGGCAATACAAATGAAAATATAGCCAAAACGCAACTTCTCTTTTTTCTCCTGGTCTCTGCATGACCAGCTATACAATGTACTTGTAATGAGAAAGTGCAATAGACTGTATTTTAAAAAATATTTTCTGGTGCACCATAATCAGTGGGATAATGTTTCAACTTCTTAGCATGCGTGACATAGGAAAAAACACATGTAAATATTAGCCCCATCTATCTTTCTACCCTTTCCTGATGTTTCTTACTAAAAATGCAGGACTTTGAAGACTTGAACTCATTACTGTTTCCAAACATAGCTGTTTTTCCAGAACCCTGTACCTAGGTGTACGCTGCTTTCTTCTGCTTCTTGTGTTCCTTGGAATATTCTTCCTCCTGCTGCCCATTACTCAGATTTAATGTCTATTTCAAGTGTAACTTTGTGTTCCTGCCTTTTCTTTCTTTTTTCATAATAGTAAAAGCATTCATCGATTATAGAATCTATCTTATTGTGTGGCAATTTTCTTTTTATATTTTTATTTTATAGAAATTTTATTCTATATTTCTCTTCTACTAAGATGACTAGTAGAGGAGCAGAATTGTATTCTTATTTTTATATTCTTAGTGTCCTAGGGTATTACTTCTTGTCTAATATGTATTCATTGAGTGATAAATGACTGAATTTTATATTTGATGATGGATTGATTGAATTAGAAATAAAAGAATGAATTACATTATTAGTAATTACAGTCATTGATTTAGAGGGAAAGTATAACAGGATCAGTGTAATTCCATTTCTTTGTGAAGAGAAAGAGCTTAGCATGTATAATCTTTTTTGGCAGTTACCCTCCCTATTGCTTATCTGTAGAGAATATTTTTGAAAAAAATAAGAAAACAGAAAAGGTGGATACCAAAGACTATCTTCCTACACCTTCCCCACTCCAATACAAACAGCATCTATATTTTGTAAAGTTCAAGTATTTTATCATAATTGTGTTATTGTTATTAAACAGCATATATTTAGTACTCTGTACTTTGCTATGTGTTTTGAAGCATTTAATTTTTACAACCCATAATCAGAGTTCTAGTAATCTGACAGATACTCAATTGTTAATAAATGCCAGAGCCCAGGTGGCTCAGGCCAGTGATTCTTAAACCCATCTGCCTTCACTGACAGCTTCATCGGAGTCCCAAAGTAGCTTGGATTCAGAGATGCTGGCTCATGCTAACAAGACACAGAAACAAATCAATATGTGAAACCAGAATGACAATTTGCTAATTTTCCATGAGACATGTAACAGTTTGGATGAATCAACAGTAATGTCAGTCTATCCAGGATGGTCTCCCTGTGAGCTTGTGACATAGAAGCCAACGTGTCAGAAGTGTGCTTGCTGATCAGAAACAGATAAAGGGAAAACTGGAGTTCTACTATGGACTGTATAGTTAAGGGCACTGGGTTCTGATGGGACTGTCAGGCAGCCAGAGAGTAACTTCAGGGTGGTAGGGAGTCCTCTCCCGCTGGCCAGTTTGGATACGCACTGCCAATGCTTTTCTTCGTACCTCACTTCTATGTTTACACCTTCACTGGTGATCTATTCTCCGTGTGATTGATACAGCCTTTCTCTTGGTATGATGATATCTTCAGCCAGTTTATCCTCACATTTTGCTGGCCAAAAGCTTCCTTAAAACAGTCAATTTTGAATATCTCTATTGTATACCATAACGACAGCATGAATTGATATTTATTGTATAAACCAGGCACTGTATCAACTATTTTCCTTTTTATGAATTTAATTTTTGCAACAACCCTTGAGATAAGTAAGCCCTTTTTGTTTATTCCTGTTTTAGAAATAGGAAACCAAGTCCTGAAGAATTTACATAGCTTCAAGTACACGAAGTTTTGTGTGAAGCAAAGAATCCAGCTCTATCTCTCGTCAGAGCCTGAGATATTAACGTTTACGTAATTATGAGTTGATTTCACTACTTAACTCTCAGAGGGCAAGTTTATTTCTATTTCCATATTATTGAAGGCATGTCACTGTTGCCAGCACGTGCCTAGGAAGGTTAGGTGAATTGCCCACAGTCACACAGATAGGAAGTGGCAAAACAGACTCTAGAATCCAGACTCTTCTGGCTTTAATATCTCTGATCTTCTCACTCTGTCATGCTGGTGAAAAGTTTGCCTGCCTACTTAACCAGGGAAGTCCTCAGTCAGAGAGAGGTTGCTTTCCAGTGGCTGGGTTGGATGGGGGTTACACTATCCTATGCTCTTAGCAATAGATACTTTGACACTCTGTGACCTGGATTTCTTACTCACCCCAGATACTAATGTTTAAGCACTTAAAATCCTTCAGGGGAAAGTTATGAGATGTTGCTTATTGAAGCAACATCCATTTACACTGGTAGTAAACAGAGCAGAATGGAAAAAAATTTGTTTAGAAAATGTAATATAATAGGATATATATAAATACACTGTTTAGTAGAAATATAACTAATATTGAAATAAAATGAAATGAAAAGATACTCTGTACGCCTTCCCCCTAAAATTGGCATTCCACCCCATAGGTGACAGATTTCTGTTAGGCTTTTC
The DNA here is from genome assembly GCF_027409185.1 of Cynocephalus volans. Lineage (NCBI taxonomy): Eukaryota > Metazoa > Chordata > Mammalia > Dermoptera > Cynocephalidae > Cynocephalus > Cynocephalus volans. The sequence goes on along the minus strand of NC_084466.1, from coordinate 136,715,222 downwards.
TATGCATAACATATACATAAATTAAATTATGTTTATTACAAGCCCAAATTACCTACAAGTAAATATTCTCAAATATTTAAGGTCCTCTGATGACTTCATTAATTGAAATAATATGAACAAGCTTGCCTACTTAACATTGCTCTTTACTGAGTTTTCAAATGACAAAATGGTTGGTAAAATGGTCTCATTTCTTTGGACCCCACAGTGGTGTGGCAGGTGATAAGACACAATACTTAGAGGGTTAAGTGTCTTAATTTTCATTCTAGTAACCACAACAGCATATATAGCTAACAAAACTAGCACAATCACAGCAACAGCCACGTAATTTTTATGAGCTATTAACTTCCAATTATATATCAGAGAAAGTCATCTTTCATCTTCACAGAAGTCCCATAGTCAGCTTCAGGCTGCTGTAACAAAACACCATAAACTGAGTGGCTTATAAACAATAGAAATTTATTTCTCATAATTCTGGAGGCTAGAAGTCCAAGATCAAGGTACCAGTATGGTCAAGTTCTAATGAGGGCCCTCTTCTAGATTGCAGACTGCCAACTTCTCATACCTTCATGTGGAAGAAAGAAACCAAAAGAGCTCTCTGCGTTCCCCTTTTACAAGGACACTAATCGCATTCATGAGAGCTCACCAACATGGCCTAATTACCTCCCAAAGGCCCTATCTCCTAATACCATCACCTTGGGGGTTAGGATTTTAATATATAAATTTTGGAGGGAAGATAAACTTTCAGTTCATTGCAGTAGCTATTTTAGTTTCATTTGTAAAGTCAGGGAGAAAAAATGACTGAGCCATAACCTTATTGTGAACTTGCTCAAAACTGTAGTTAGTATACTGAGCATGGTCCCACTTGGAAAACAAAAACTGAGCTAACTTAACACAAGGAGTGGATTGCACAGGCAGCAAAAAGACAGTGAAAGGGCAATGAGGCAGCCCAGAGATTGACAGCATCAGGAAGCCACCCTAGGCTGGTGGGATGAAAGAAGGAGGTAGTGTTGTACCCAAGTTACTGCATAGAAGCTGGAACTACAGAAGACCTGACTGTCAGAAGCTGGAGCCAGATGGATGCTGCTGCTACTGGAGATGTTGGCTGAGGCAGAGAGTGTGGGGAGAAATTACTTTTTCTGTGAGGACAAATAGACCTAACAGAATGTGGGCTGATAGATGGTTGTGATTATTTTTATGACCGTGCTCTTTCTGTGTCAACATGCTAATTTTATGTATTGTCAAAATACTTATTATGTGATTTGGGGTACAAAGTTTAATTCTCTGGGCCTTTAGTTCCTTGTTTTGGAAAACTTTTGTGAAGCTAATTGGTGACAGTACCAGCCTAGAACTCAGAATCCTGAAACTGTCAGTGTAGGGTCTTCTTGCTGCATGTATCTACATCTATAATCTTAAGAGGTCTAAGGTTTTGTATTTTGACTGAAACAATGTCCTTTTCTTTGCATCAGTTCCATGCTTGAATAGTATCTTGTAATCAGGACAGTAGATTTGTGCAAAGTATTAAAAAAACCCTCAACTACAGGCTGAGAGTTGAAGGATTTATAATGGCTTGTTCATCTTAAAAGACTTGTAAATCAGTTCAGTTAGAGCTATATCCCCAAGGAAAATAAATAACTGTGCCATTGGGATTACATTCACCAGAGACTGAGCCTTAAGAGTAGGTCAGTAACTTCCTAGCTCATGAAAGTGCTAATGACCATGAAAACTTTGGTAGCTGGGCAGTCAGAACATAGAGTTGTATTCCAGGGCAAGCATGATCTGGATGATCTGCTATAAATTCCTTCCATGAATTGTGCTAGGCTATAGCTAACCAGCAATCTTGGGAGTGCCATGCATGGGCAGGTAGAGTCCAGGCATGTTTTACCCTTTACAAGGAGGCAAAGAGGGACAAGCTAGCATTAGCATTAGCATTAGCTCAAGTGAAACCCTTGAACTCTAAGTCAATTTGAATACCAGGGAACATGAGGATTTGGAGATTGGAGACTCATCTTGATCCTAATCTTTATTTTATGACAAGGTTTCTTTACTCAGGGGAGATGATGGGCAATAGCTTCTTGAAAGGAGGCTTGCTAAAAATGTAACCATGACAAGAAGGTTGTGCAAACTAGGCAATAGACAGTTGATATGTGAGGAGATGAAGCTAGCAGCTGCTTGGCTGTCCATTCTGATCTGAATCCACATACCCTTCCTTTTGCAAGCATAGTAGAAAAACACAACTGTCCCAAGGAGAATCCAGATTAAGCCCTATGATATTTTCTCCTCTTGGTGGGTAATAGAGGAGGAAGTGGGTTGAGGAATTTGGAATACTCAGAGGTAGAGAGGAAAATCATACAATTTAATCATCTCTGGTAAGTTACTAATGCATCAGTACATAGGAAAGACAGGGCATTTCTGAGATACAATATTGAAAAAGGTCAGAATAAACAATATGTTGGATAAGTTTGAAAGTCTATCAGCAATACACATTGTCATTGATGCATATCCAATAGGGAATTATGAAAGTCATCTTGATAATTCACTGCCAATAAAGTTTGCCATGATAGCCCAATGCCTCATCATGTGACTCTTATTCTTCTGTAGATGTGCAGTTAGGAAAAGCTGACCTAAGGCACTTTGGAGATTTTGATCCTGCAATAGGTAGAGGAGTGGAAAGGTGCTATATATTCTAGCATCTTTGCATGGGTATGGCCAAAGGTTCTGTTCTTACTGTGGTGTTTCATTTTCTTTATATACATTTTCTGCCTCCACGAAAAGGGCAATTAGACTAACAGACAACTAGCTCTTGAGTATAATGTTAATATCAAGATACTTTATAGGCTCTTTCCCATTTTTATTTGATGCCAGATGCATAAACTATAGATATTGCATTTGGAATTCTTAGAGTTAAGGGAACTGAAGAAACTACAGTCACACATTGCTTAACAACTGGGATCCATTCTGAGAAATGCATTGTTAGGCAATTTTGTCATTGTGCGAATAGCACAGAGTAAACTTACACAAACCTAGATGGTATAGCCTACTACATGTCTAAGCTATATGATATAGAATATTGCTCCAAGGCTTCATCACCGTTCTATATACCACCTGTCTTGACCAAAACGTCATTATGAGGCACATGATTGTATTTTGAAATAGTATTATCTAAGTAAGAAAAAATAGTCACTGACTAATTGGGGGAATGGGGAGGATTTTGTTAATACTATTAAAATAATTTAATTATACTCAACATTTTTGTTTTAAAATATTTATTAGAATAGTTGCTTACTGGGCCGAGCCCGTGGCGCACTCGGGAGAGTGCGGCGCTGGGAGCGTGGCGACACTCCCGCCGCGGGTTCGGATCCTATATAGGAATGGCCGGTGCGCTCACTGGCTGAGTGCCGGTCACGAAAAAGACAAAAAAAAAAAAAAAAAAAAAAGAGAATAGTTTGCTTACCTAGGAGTGTATAGACTTTTGAAATCTATGGTTTTTTATATCTTGAATTTCCTAAAATGTTAAACAATTCTGTTTCCAGAATGTCAAGCCCCTAAAAGACCTTGGGAATCCAGTTAAATTCCGTCATTTCACCGCGCTCAGCCAGTGAGCACCGGCCATCTCTGTACAGGATCCGAACCGCGGCCTCTGCGCTGCCAGCGCCGCACTCTCCTGAGTGAGCCACGGGGCCGGCCCCGTCATTTTCTGATAAGAGAAAGGGAGGATGCTTCTCCAAAGTTACTCAGAAATTAGGGGTCAAGAGGATTAATGCATGTCCATAAGTTTTGAAATGTTGCTCTGGAAGAAATTCTATCCGTGATAATGCCTGTAATCTCCAAAAAGACTAGTACAAAAGTATGGAAACTAGTAATTCCATTAAAATGTGAGAAAAATTGGAAAAAGGTCCTGAAAGTCATGGTTTGGCGGTGACTCAGGTGAGCAATACGCAGAGGGAATAATTGGTCAGGTAGAATGTACAAGGTACTACCAAGTCCTGCGTCCCGTTCTTCTCTATCTACTGGCATACTGCTTGTTTGGCTTCATTTTCTTTCAGCTACGACCTTAAACTCTTCCCATTGTCCTCCACTGTTTCTGACTGCTGACTTCCCAGAACTCAGTTTGTATGCTCCTGAGTCCAGATGCCTTTAGTTGATAGTTTGGTCCAGGTCAAAAAGTTCAAACAAAGCTGTTCAACTCATGTCTAGAATTAACTGATCGAATTAGCATTTGGAAATGCTGAATTTCCAGAATAATACTCAATACTTGGTCCCTTCTAATCCTAACCAGGCATCCAGTCAGTTGAACTGCATAGCTCCACTCATTATTCTGCCCGTCGAGCCTCAGCAAACCCAGATTGATCACTGATCCAACAAATAAAGCTTCTCTCGTCCATTCTGGTAATAGCCAACTATTATGTTTATGTTTCCAAATGAAAATTATACTTCAGCTAGCCAAGCACGAAGTTCACCCAAAAGCAAAACAGGCAGTTAGCTAGGCAATTGCTTCATTTTCAAAAGATTTACATTAAATTCAAATGTTATTCGACGTTCACTGCCATTCAGATTAAATTGACATTTAGAAAGAAAATATGCATTCTTTCTTAACCTTTAGAAATAACATAGGATTTAGACATTTCAATCTTGTTCCTTTCTCCCTTACTTGTGTTTCTTATCCATTTATTCAGTGCTCACACAATTATTTCTTCACCTTTGATAGAAAGTGATAAGCTAGTCCAAGAACAGCAACTATTAGAGACACTTCACTATTGCAATAGACCCGCTGAGAACACCTTATCTCATTTTCTCTGTAATTTTATCTATCCCAGATTTTGAAAATCAATTAAAATGGAAAAAAAGTTTTTTTTTTCTTTTTCCTTTTGGAGGGTGGGGTTCAACATTCTCTTAGACTGGACCAAAAATAGTTTTGTAGACCAGACAAAAATCATTTCTATCTGAGTAAAGAAAAATAAAGCAAATATTTTTAACATGTATATTATCAAATTATTCTCCCCTCTCTTTAACCAAGGATGAAAATGAGAGCCAACTTCTTTTACTTGAAATGTGAACAGTTTGTCATAATACTTCCTATGCAAAAAGGCGAGGTAATAAAATCAATGGTGGAGAATGTTGGCCAAGCATTTCTTCCAGGATTAGCAAGAAGCACACAGAGATTCAGGAATCAGGCCCATGTGAAGTTCATCATAGATGATCCATACACAAGAAAGAGTATGTTGCAACTTGATGGCCATAGAAATTAAAAGGAGAAAGGAGTGTTTGCTCTTTAAGAGTTAGTGATGAGGTAATTGTGTTACTATGGAGCTGAGACAGATGTGTGTAATGACCAGAAGTCATTTTTAAATGACTTTAAAACATAACGGCATGTTATATGACATAATTTATAGGTGGTGAAGTAGACTGATGTGAAAGGTCTCCAGAGGGTATCTTATATTCCAATTTCTCTCACACATGTATGACCAGAAGGTGGCAATATTCACACAATAGTAGACTAGAAAGTGAAGGTTCAGGGGACCTAAGTTATGAGGCTTATCCTGTCATTGGCTGAGTATAAAGCCCTTGAGCAAATCATGTGTTTAAAAAGTGTCTACAACCAGTACCCAGATATTGGTTTCTATTACCATTTTCCAATAAAAGAACCAGGGGCTCTTTGGAGAAATGGCAGATTCTAGGATTGGGCCGGGGAATATACAAATGAGCTTGAAGCCTGTTATAGTGCCACATAGTAAGGACGTGCTCAAAAAACAAAATGATGGAGCTAAGTCAAATGGACACAAGAGCCAACTGAAAGATTGCTGAAGCTGGAATGATTTGAGCAACAAAATAGAAAAAGTAGCATTGTCTATAATCCACAGTATAAAGGAAATATCCAGGTGTCCATGCTGATGTCAATAAATGATTGAATAAACTTTAAAATGGGAGACAAGAGACAAATCTTACATACAGAAGAATTCCAAATAATTTATGTGGGTATTTTCTCCTCAAGAAAGTGAAGCACAACTCCTCATGCCGTAAGTGTGGACTGCACTTGCTGACTTGGGGAGAAGTGAAGAGACTTTACAGTGAAGAAACCCAGCAAATACTACCTTAGCCAGGTGTTCAAGTTTAACGTCACCAAGGATGAGTAATGTTGAGAGCATGTACCCTTGACGTGATAGAATCAGAATAGCATTTTACCTCTGTGGTCTTTTTCCCAGTAAACTACAATCAAGTCATGAGAATAATATCAAATAAACCTAAATTAAGAGATATTCTACAAAATATCTGGCAATTGCTCTTAAAACTGCTGTAATAAAAAATAAGAAATGTCTAAGAAACAATCACAGCTCAGAGGAGCCCAAAGAGACAATTAAATGTCGTATAGTATCCTAGATGAGCTCTTACAACAGAAGAAGGTTATTAGGGGAAAACTAATAAAATCCAAATAGATTTAGTTAATAATACATCAATATTGGTTTCTTAGTCGTGACAAACGTACCATAGTAATGAAAGATATTAGTAAAGGAAACTGGGTACAGGATATTCAAGAAATTGTTATACTATCACTACAACTTTTCTGTATTTTATTCTAAAATAGAAGTGTATTTACATATTCTTAAAAGTGGCTACACTGTATGTCTTTTAAGACTCCTTCCAGCTCTGATACTCTATAACACTCTGAAATGCTTCCTTGCTTTCCAGATAATTGTGACCTTTACTAAGAAAGGTATTTTGATTTTAACAAGAGAGTTTCTACATATATATCATATATTTGCATCAGGCAAGTAAAGAAACCATCTGATTTCTCACTTCAAAATATATCAAAATAAATATATAACAAAATTAAGAAAATTTAAAAAACTCTTCAACCTGTTATTCTAAAACTGTAATTTATTTTCATTTTTGTGTATAAATATATTTTCATTTTAGCAATGCTATAACATATCCTCAAGTTATGGCAAGAATCATCCATATGACAATTTTAATGCTAATGAAAAAAATGCAATACATTAAAATTTAAACTAAGTTTAAACAAACACTATAGTTAATATGTATTTTTGCTTATGTTAAATTATCTCCGTAGGAGGGAAAATGCTGGGTCAATGTATGTGAGCATCAAAATGGCTTTTACTATGTAGCAATACATATTTTTCTAAAGAATTGTATTAATTTTCAAGACTGTCAATGCTGACAGTGTGTAAAAATTTAACCAAAATAAAAGAAAGAAAGAAATTGCCAGTGTTGAGTTTTATTTTGTAAAGAAAATATTTATAAGTATAATTTAAAGATTTAATCATGGCTTGAATATTCATTTATATTGAATACACAGAATATCCAATATTTTGTGTGGCCTTGGACATGTTACTTCTCTGCCCCTAAATTCTCTCATGTGTAACATGAGGATAGTTTTTAATAGTTCTTTAACAATGCTATTATGAGAATTGAATGAGATAGTATGGAAAAGTACTTAAGATAGGGCCTATATGTAGTCAATAAATAATGGCTATTGTAATTATAATTACATTAGCTAAGATAAATTTGAAATCTCCTGTATTCTTTTTCTAGATGAATTCTCACCTTCATCCCCAGATGCAACCACTATTACAAATTTGCTATAAATATTTCTAGACCATGTTCTGATATCTATACTACATACTTATATCATTGGTAAGCATGATGCAGTATAGCAATGAACACATTGTTCTATGTGTGTTTACTATCCCCACTTCTCCTCACATAATTTGACTCTATGACTATGTCTATTACCCATTGTATTAGTCCTTTTTCTGTCACTTATAAAATAATACCTGAAACTGGGTAATGCATAACAAAATAAAATTTATGTCTTACGTTTTTGGAGGTTGGGAAGTCCAAGACTCAGGAAACACATCTGGTGAGGGCCATCTTCTTAGTGGTGAATTTCTACTCAGTGTATCACGTGGTGATAATGGCGAGAGCTTTTTAACCTGCTCACATGCTCTCCTTATAAAGCTATGAGTGCCACTCTTGTGACAACCCACTAAACCATTAACCTATTACCCTGCAAATGGATTAATCCATCCATGAGGGCATACTCATCATGATCCAATCACCTCTTAAAGGTCCCTCTTAACAACACTGCCATAGTCTGACTTCCCACCCTCTTCACACTGTAACAAGGGGATCAAGCTTCAATAAGTTTTGGGGAGACATTCAATCCAAACCACCAGCTAGTTTATTTCTATACTGATGTCTTCCTGTTGAATTGGACATGTCTTTATGGGTTGTAGACATTAACTATTTTTCATGTTTAATGGAAATATTTTTCCTAAACTGTTACTGTCCTTGTTTTTCTTTAGTTCATTGGTTTTCATCTAAAGAGGACTTTTTAAATGTTATGTATTATAACTTGTCAATGTTTCTATTTGGGATTTTATCTTTTGTTTCAAATATTTTTACTTCTCTGCAGCTTTGATAAGTATCCCATTCTGCATTCTATTAGATTTTATTATTTAATTTTTTAAAATTAACATTTTAATCCTTCTTGACATCATATGGGTTTGGGTGTAAAATGAGGAATCAAATCTAATAATTTATTTACCATAACCTATTAATTTTTAAATTAATATTTAAAATTAAATTAGTATTTAAATAGTCAACCCCAATTTAATGACCCTTCCTGATTTCCCAAAACCTAGGTTGCATTTTTATTTACATTATAATGTTAGGAAGTTGAAAATTTCTTGGTGGTTACAATTCTGGAATAATCTTTGATTTGCATATAAGTTTTATGATTTGTTGATACTTGACTAGATCTTAGAGCAAAGATTAAAGCTAAACGTCCAGACATTTTGTTTTGTATAGTAAAAAATAAATAAATAAAGTCAGGGTCTTCAAGTGCAAATATGCAAGATGTGAGATCCTCATTGATACTGCAATTGCTTTCTCATCAAAAGTTGGTTTAGAAAGGAAAATACTGGATTAGTAACTTCCGACATTCTCTTAATATTTAACTGGTAATAAAAATTTAAAAAAATATCCCAAACAGTTTTGCTCTCCTGGGACCCAATCAGCACTGTCACAGATAGATTTAATAAGTAGCTGTATGCAGGATTTCATCTTGAATCCACTTAAGAAACACTATGTAAATGTAAAATTAATCCACATTCTCACTTTTCCTCCTTCCAGTCTTTAAATGAAGAGAGATATCAAACCTAGAAATTAGTCATCAAACTGATTTTTTTAAAAGAATTAAATTATCTACAAATCCCTCGAAACCTTCTTATTTTAAGTTAGGTGCTGCTTACAAAACTTTACGTATACGTATTAAGGAGTATGAGACAAACTTCACATGAAAAGAACAATCCCATAGAGAAATGATTAAATAAAAGTTATAAAAGCATACATAAAGCTGCTCAGTTGATGATTTAACAGCAGAAAATGTTCTCATTTTCTTTATAGCCCAAATCATTTCTTCTGCTTATATGAAAACTACCTTAATTATCAGGGCTGTTCTAAGGTTTGTTTCCTTCAAAAATGAGGAGGTATAATAATTAAATTTTGGTTACTTATTGACCCCATTTCACCTTTAATTCTCTGGCTTCTGAGCCACGCTTAGCTCTGTCTGATGATGTGTCTGCATATGTATCATTCCACATAACAAAATTTCTGCCGTAGTGAGAGGATCCACTTTATGATGGATTGTTTTTTGAATGGTTGAAGCAAACTGTACTATAGACAATGTAGTAGTGTAGAAAGAGCACTAGATACAGTTAGCTTCCACATGCTGAGCAACACACTGTCTGCCATGGTCTTACAGGTGAATGAAATTTGCCCTGTCATTGAAAAAAACAGAGTACAGAGGTGGAGGTAGAGTACTAAACAGTCGAAAAAGATTCTAATTTGTGGTTTAATGTATAGATATACAAACTGTGATATGTGCATATAAAAAACCATAACAACTCTACATAGGAAGATTCAGTATTTCATGAGGAAGTGACAATTGATATTGAAATAGCATTGGAAATTTGTCTGAAAAAGAAAAAGTCAATAGAACTAGTCAAAAAGCCTGTGTGTGGGGGGAAACCTTAAGGTTTGAACATTCACAAAGTTTGAGATTCTCAATGGGTAATTCAATATGACTGATAAAATCAGGGAGAAAAAAAGATGGCATCCTAGATTGGAGATGAGTTGTGAAGCTGTACATATACGTTATGATTAGAATCGTGATAGCAAGTTATTGATTACTTTTAGTTTAGAAAAAAGGATGTTCGAAATGCTTTTAAAAATATAGTGTTGGATATAGTATAATGAGTAGATTATACAAGAAGAAAACAAAAGCCAGGGTAACAAGTTAAAGGTTGTTTCAATCACTTAGGCTAGAAAAGATTGTGGTGTCCTGAGCCCTTGGCAGTGAGAAGAGAGAAGAATATCTTTAAGACAATATTCAGGAAATTAATCTGCTGGGCTTACATTCTATTTTATTGGGAGAATGGGAAAGAGTCTGACTGGGGCTAAGAATAATTACCTAGGGAAAACCAAAGGAGAAATGGATGAATGATAGTGCAGTTGCAGAAAGATTACATTTGAAATTGCATAGGAGTATTCATTGGAAAATGTATTCTAGGCAGTTAGAAATTTAGGTGTGGAACTCTGGAGAAAGTCAGGACTTAGAGTTACAGATTTTAGTGTCATTGGTCTATAGATGCCCAGTGAAGGCAATGGAATTCCCCATGGATAGCAGAAAGGGAAAAAACATCTTCAGTATGACTTGAATCAGAAAGCCTAGGTTTGAGTGCCACATTCTGCTATTAACTTGCTCTGCAACATTGGCCTCATATTTTCATATACTGAGTCAACAACAGCTGCTTTCCCAATCACTCAGAGTTGCTTAAAACATGCAATGAAATGACATGCAAATGTGCTCTGAAAATCCTTAAAGCATTTTTCTATACTTTCAATTATGATATATATCCAGCAGTACCTATGGTATTAAGATGGTCACTATGGCATTTTAATGATAAATTGGGAATGACCTAAATAACTGTAGATAGAGATAATTTATATAAAATAATATGTCAATTTACATGTAATTACTATTATGCTACCAGTAACTTGGGTTGCTATGGAGACTGAAAAAACACGGTAATTGTTTGCACTGTTACATCAAGTGCAACAAGATAACAAAATTGTATGTACTGTATATTCATTACAATCTAAAAAAGTTATACAGAGAAGAAAAAAAACTGAAAATAGGTTTTCGAAAATCTTAGCAATTGCTGCTTTGGGGAGATGATACTATGGGTGACATCTTTCCCCTTTAGTGCTACTATGTATAATTATTTGTGGAAGTAGGAGGGAATTTAAATATTTCTTTAAACAATTGATTCACCCATGAGGCAAATTTACCTTTAACATGTAAAATCTTAATTACATTGGGTAGCATGTAGAATCTTAATTCCAAGGCAAAATTTATTTGTCACTCTGGTCCAATTGTCTCATATACATCAAATACAGAAAAATAATTTAAAGCCCCAAGAAAGGACATATTCCTTGAATCACAGATTTCATGGCAGAACTGTTGACAATAGTGATGACAATGGGGATGAGGATGGAGCGCCTTTTCTTTTCAGGTCACTGCAGCAGAAAATCCTCAGTTTTTCCTGGAATTTTTAAGGAAGTTCTCAGAGATGACCCTGCATTTTAATTATATATATATATTTAATTATATATACATGGTTCTCCTGTCCTGCTTAACTTTAAACTTCATGAGTACAGGCTTTTTTCTTCTTACTCATTCTGTGCTTGCTGACAAATGAAGGGGCTGTAGTAAACTCACAACTGCCTATGTGTATTATAGTGTATGAAAAAACAAGCTGCTTTCTGCAAGAGGCCATTTCACTTTTTCCTGTAGGGGACAGATGGGGAAAACACTGCATTTAATTTAGATGGCTGCTTCAGATTCCCCCCCCCCCCCATGATTTTTTTTTTTTTCTTGAGGGGAAAAATGGTTTTCTTTTACATTTATTTGATGGATTCATTCTGGTGTTTTCTTTAAGGTTTTTAAATTTGGATTTTTGGTACAGTAGAATTGCCCTCCAGACATTTTAAGGACATTGACAGGTAAGATTTGGAAACAGCTACTATTCTGTATCTTGGCAACACTGACTGACATTTAGTAAATGTGATAGGCAGTGGTCAGAGGATTAATTTTAAAGAACATATTTGAGGCTCTTGGCAACATGCATGATGTATGTTACACAGCCTTGGTGTCAGGACTGTGTTTGAAGGACTTAATTTATGTTCTCATGTTCACAGTAAAGAAATAGAAACCATAAGAATTGCATCTGCAATTATTGTGTTGTTTATTATTGTGGTTGTAACTCCAGAGAGTTTGTTATTCAATAAAGTAAAGTTTACTGCAAGAATTGTAATTCTAGTCCTACTGCTGTTATAACATGGGCATGTGAAAAGTTAAAAGGCACCAGGGTTGCAGAATTTCTGCATTAGTACCCATGAGGGATTTGGGTTTACTGCAGTATAACAAGTCCATGCCTGAGTTCTGTGATTCACAGCAGTACTTTTACTACAGTAGCTTTAAGTTTATACGACTTAAATCACACCATGAAACAAGAACTTGAATAACAGAACACCAGGTCTCAAATTTTGTACTGTAAACATTTATAGATGACAACTTTAGAGTAAGTAAAACCTAAATACTATGTAGTCCTCAGAAAAATAGCATTATCTCCCTAATGTCTCTTCTACTTCAAGTGAAACAGCAAATCCCATTTTACAGGTGAAAAAATTGAGGTATTGCCTATAATCTGTTTTGATAATTTATGAAGAACTGGAGCTAAGATCAATTCTTAGTTCCCATGATACAGAACAATTTTAAAATTTTCTTCATTATTTCAGAATTCTATGAGTATTGTGCCTTTTATTTTAGTCCCTCATTTATTTAAACAAGTAATTTTTGAGATCTTGCCATGAAATTACTTAGCCTTTTAGGAGAGTTGGATATTTATGATGGTGCCGGTAATCTAATTTACAAACCTCATTATTGCTTTACATTTAAATGTTATGGTTAAAATAATACATTTATTATAAAAAATTCAAGTAGTACATTATTAGAAAATTAAAAATTTCAGCACTCTCCATATCTCTATCCCCATAAGTAGTTTTTATTAAGATGTTCATATAATTTCTTTACACTAATGATATTATATGATACATAATATTTTGCATCTTACTTCTCTCAGTAGTAAATGGTGAATATTTTTAAATGTCAGTAAATGTGGATGGAATTTCCTTGTTATTTTTAATGGCTGACTAGTGTTCTTTCCTGTGATAGTAACTACTTTTCTATTGATGTAATAGTAACTTTTTTTTTTAAGTCTTTGATGGACTTTTTTTTTTTAAACAATTTAATGACTCTAGATTCAGTCCCCTTTTTATCCCCTAGTTCAGACTAGCATTATTTCAAGACAAGATTATCTCACTCGTGTATGGACTGCATTTTTTGTGTGTTTGTTTGCTGCCAATCTACTGACCTCCATCATTTCACCTTTCATCCTACCCGCACATGGCTACCAAGATCCTCTTAGAGTGCCAGGTTAACCAATGACTCTTCACTCACCACTAAGTAAAATACACTCCTGGTATAAGGTTTAGTTTCTTCTTAAATTTATCAGTTTGAGGTTCCATTTCTTCCTCTCATAAGAACTTTCTGTATTTTAGTCAAACTAGACTCTACCCCCACATTTAATAATGTTATAACTTTTCTGCCTAAATTCTTCTTTTTCTCTTGAATTCTCTCTGAAATCTTTACCAATTTTCAAACTACGGTTCAAATTCTAGACCCTTCTGGGGGTCTTTCTTCCCCTACCTTACATTTTGTAGCAGTATGCCAAGAATTTGTCTTTACTTCTGGGCTATCATAGCAAACTGTTTGGGGCCACCTAGTCTCAGTCTGCTTCCAAGGAACACAAAATTTAGTAGGGAGTAGAGCCGCACCACATATAACTATAATACAAAGCTCAGAATGTGGTATGCATTTCTCACATGCCCCATTCCACTTTGTAGTGCTCTCTCATGTGATCATGCATGTAAGTAATAAGCAATAATTACATTTTACTGCATGTTTATTACATGTACAAGGCATCATGCCAGATACTATACAAGATAGTTGCTATTGTTATTCTTATTTGACAGATGAGGAAACATGCTGTGAGGGTTCAGCTACTGAACTAAAGTCACATATTTGCTATATAATAAAGCCAGGATTTGAATCCAGATTGTGAGAATTCCTAAACTGTATTATATTATTTTTCCTTAAAATTTCAATACATAAAAATGTCTTAAAAGTACTAAATTGGCAGCCCATGACCCATGGCCCATGACACAAGATGTATAGAAGGTCCATTCAAGTCAAGTCCATTCTCAACTTTTACAGAAAACATAATGCTTTAGAGACTGATTATTAACTCATAATGAGTTGACATTACTTAATAGCTAATTAGATTAATTATATTCTTAAAATATCAGATAAATAGCTCACTAATTTAATTACAAGGAATTTTCTTCTAGACCTCAAAGGTCTAGATAGCTTGTCATTTTTTCCCTGATGCCCATTTATTCTGTACCTAAAGGGGCATTACTCTTCATTGAACAATATTGACCACAAATAGGTAATTCATCTTTGTTGAGAGCAAATGATGTTTCATGCCCTTCTGAAAAATTTAATCATCAAGGCAAATTCTACCTGTATTTACTCTTTCTAGGTAAACTGTACATACTTCAGAGTGAATGACCACTTTCCATGAAATATTTTCTTTTTCTTTTTTTTTACTCAATCCAACATTTATCTACTTATTTTTATTAAGTCATAATCGATATACATATTTGTGGGGTATAGAGATGAATATCAATACCTGTGTACAATGTGTGATGATCGGACCAGGATAATTAGCATGTTCATCTTTACAAAATGTAATCATTTCTTGTGTCTATTAACCAATTTCTTGCTAAACCCCCTCCGCCCTTCCTCCTTCCCACCTCTAGTCACCACAGTTCTGTTCTCTTTCTGAAAGTTCAATGTTACTGTGATTGTTCTTTCTTTCTCTCACTTATTTATTTATTTATTTTTCTTTCTTTATTATTTATTTATTTTTATTTATTTCTCTATTTCCAGCTTCTACACACCATCCGCATTACTTAGCTCATGACCCTCTTCATCAATCTTATAATCCAGCAATAGTGGTTTGAGTATCCTCACGTTACTTTACTCTGATATCCTCTTCTGTTCACCTGGATTAACCAGATTAATTTCTCTATCTAAAGGTCCTTAACAACATCTGCAAAGCTCCTTTTACCATGTAAGGTATCAAATTCACAGGTGCATGGGGATTAAAATCTGTATATTTTTGGTGGGCAATTATTTTGTGTACCCCATTATCCCTCATTCTCATCCATTGTTCAAGCCATTAGCAGAGTAGACTTTCCCCAATGCATTGATGAATGTTCATGTCCATATGCAAAATTCTTCAATGGTTTACTCCTGCATGCATGACATACAAGGCACTTTATAATTTAGCTATTGTTTACCTTGTCAGCCTCATATTCCACCACTTCATTTTTTTTTTATTGTAAAATAGTTGACTGTACATATCTTTGGGGTACAGAGTTGAATATCATTACATGTGTGCAATATGTGATGCTCAAATCAGGATAATTAGTGTATTCAACATCACTCTTACTAAACTTGTTTTGCTACCACTTTTATTCTCTTCTATCGCTGAGCTTTTCATAAGCTGTTGCTTTTGACAAGAATTCCCTCCTCTCTTGACCACCTGAAAAATTCCTTTAAAAATTCTATTTTTAATTCTTATAAATTTTTTTCTGACTCTTCCCATAAAGTATTTCTTGCTCTTTCTCCAGATCCATCCTGTCTAGGAACACCAACATGTGGTTTCCCTTACTATATGGGTGCTAAGGAGTGCTGATGGTTGAGTTACAGCTGGCTTGCGCAAGCTATATCAAAGACCTATAAGGAAGACATATGCTCAAGCAGTGCCTAGGGTAATTAGCTGTGACCACAGGAGGTTCCTTTACTGACAAATACAGCAGATGATCAGGGCCTATCTAATGAAGTCTTCTTGGGTAATCTATTCCTGCTCCCATCCTGAAAATACTGACTTCGTGCCTATTCAAAGAAGACTGTCCTCCATTTATAATCCAACTTATTGTAGCACTGAGGATGGGATTCATAATTGAGGTCATGGTTTATATATGTGGTTGATAATCAGAACCCCAACCACTTACCCTTTTCTCCATTTTTCCTAGGTGCCTGGGATCTTTTCTCTTTGCACCCTTAAATACTAAGGACACATGTCTTGGTGCCTTCAGTATAGATATTTCCCTTTCTCAAACTTCAGCATGATCAGAATGGTTAGGCTTCATTTTCTAGACATAGGGTCACTTGCTTATACTCCTACAAACATATATTCTTTTTGCATTCCAACAGCCTTATGGCATTAAGAGGACCACTCATATCAAAAGCTGCAGGTTATGATTTTAGTGACAGTCTGGCTACAACAAAAGGTAAGAAAATCACAGCAACAAGCTCAATTTTTTGCCGAGCTCCTCACTATATATTTTTTTCATCAACAACTAGTGGACTGTGAGCTCCTTAAGGTAGTAGAACATATGTTCTTTATTAAGCATCTTTAGGCTCTGGAAAAATATCTGAAACAAAAAGATCCTGATTTGTTTGATTCTGTAACTTACAGCAGATTTGTATTCTTTCTGGCTGTAAATTAAAGTGGCATTATTATCTAAGAAGTATAGTAGAGAAATAGGAATGAAGTGTAACCAAAAATTATATAAGAAGGCATAAATGGCCAAATACAGGTAAGATAATTCTGATGAAGAAGAATAAGGTAGAATGGCTTGTCTTACTAGATACCAAGATTTATTTTAAATTTCTAAGAACAAAGACAGGTTGTTATCACAAGAATAACCAGATAGAGCACATACACATGGAAACTTTATATATGTTAGAACATCACTACAGATTACAGAGGAATGGGTTAACTATTCAACCAGTGATGTTGAAACAACTAGTTATCCAAATGAGAGAGAGAAAAAAAAAAAAGAAAGAAATTGGGCTCCTACCTCACAGCATACATTAAATTTATTACTGGGCTTAAAAAATAAAAGGGAAACTATAAAACTTTTAGAGTAAAAGATGAGATAGTGTCTCTGTAAATCTAACAAAGGGAAGAACTTCTTCAAAGTGTACTTCACACACACAAACACACACACACACACACACACACACTAACCAAAACATGAAAGATCAGTAAATTATAATATATTAAAATTAAGAGTTTCTGTACATCAGAACAAATAGTAAATTAAGTAGAAGGAAGTAAGAAAATGAGAGCACAAAGTATTGAAATTCAAAATAAAGATCTACAAATTCATGAGAAAAAGGCTTCTGATTCAATGGAAAAATGGCAAATATATATCAGTTAGTCATTTCCATAATAATGCTGCATAAAAAGCAGCCTCAATACTCCTGTGGCATACAATAATAAGCATTTGCATCTGTGGGTGCTCTGGGCAACTATGACCATGTGTCTCATTCGAGTGCCCGAGCTGGGAAATGGTAAATCATGGAAACCAGTAGGTTTTTCTCATGGCATAGCTGAATGATGAAGGGACCAGCCGAAACACACAAGCACATTTCAAGATGCCATTCACATCACGTTGGCCAAAACCACTCAAATCACCAAGCCCAACTTCACAAGGAGGAAAAGTACAGCTCTCCCACTGAGAGGATATAACAAGGATGTGGATGCGTAACGATATTATAAGGGAATAAAAATATGAAGCAAAAATCAGTCAACTACATACATGAACAGGAACTTTACAGAATAACAAAAACAAAAAACAAGTACATTGAGTGGATACAGCACAAATTGTTCATGCTTGTTAACAATTGGGAAAAAATAAATTAAAAATCAAAACAATTTATTAATATACTTTCTTTAGTTTGGGAAAAAATGAAAAATCGAGTGGTGGGAAAGATGAAGAACAATGGAAATTCTTCAGCACTGCTGTGAAGCTTCTTAACATCGTGGTAAAACAACTTGGTATTGTCCACTAAAGTTCAGGGTGCACATATCCTACCTTTCAGCAGTTATACCCTTGGTTGTATATCTAGGAAAAGTCTTGGCATGTATGAACATGTCCCCTTGGAAACATATGTAAGAAATTCTATAGTAGTTGTATTTATAATACACACACATATGCACATAAACAGAAAGCAAAAAAATACTGGGAACGAGCTAGGTGTTCGTCATAAAAGAATAGTTAAACAGATAAATACACCACTGTGGCAAACTCATACAAATTCTATTCAGGAAGTGAAAATGAAGAACCACCTCTACATACATCAGTGTGGATAAAACTCACTAATACAATGCTCGGTAATACAGTGATAAAATAGCATGATTCTATCTATAGTTCAAAAGAATGGAAAACTAAGGAATCTATTATTTAGGAATACATAAAGTGGCATATTTCACATATACAAATTTAATGAAAAGAATGAAATATAGGATGTATATATGATATTAAATACATAAGCCAATTATTAAGTTAGGGAATAACACAAAAATCAGGTGGGAACTGGGACAAAATCAGAGAGAGGGACAGGGCAGACCTCAACATTTGGTGATGTTCATTTTTATTCATTGGGTTGTAGAGATACTAGTTTATTTTTATTGTTATTAATAAATGCAATTATGTGTATCATATAAATATTAGAAATCTTGATTTGCATGTATTTTATAATTTAAAATACATAGATAGTATCAGATGACATTAGAGGACTTCTAATTCATTTACCCTTGAATAGAAATCTGAAAGTTAATTTTTAAAGCGTTCTTTTGCAGTTGTTTATATTTTTACTGATTCCATGTAAAATCAAAGAAAATCTGATTGAAATATAAGTATTCACGTAGTATAATAATAATCAGGGAGTTAGAATCTTCATTCCTATTAAAAATAATCAAATACAAACATCAATTCTCTGTTCATTATATGCTTCAGGTGACATGCAGCACTTATTTTTTATGATTTTAAAATATTTAACTGACAAAGACTGACTATTTAAGGCAAACAACATGATGATTTGATATATGTATACATTGTATAATGATTACCACAATCTAATTAATTAACACATCTGTCATCACCCATGCAATTCTTTAATTTAAGGAGTCCTAGTAACTTCCCTGTACCTCATTTCCACAGTCCCCAATTACAGCTACCTTTTTCTTTTCTTTGACTGTCTTTTGAGATTTTTAGCTCAAATGCATTCTTTTCTCTCCCAGCAGGTCTATCAGTCCCATGGGTGAGTTACTTCCACTATGGGAGCTACATTTTCAGGGGCCTCATGCTACTTAATGGGCTTGCAGAGCCAGCCATTTCATAAGAGGGCACCAAGCTCATTAGGGAAGGAGAACTGTTCTTTTGGTGATATCGATGACCAAAATTTATAGAGCCTGCTTTGCAGGTCACAGATGCATCATCTCATATACACACTGTCCTCTCTCCCAGAGTTTTATTATCCTCCAGGGCATTTTGCTGATAGCTTCATTCTTCCAAAGTGTATTTGTCACATCAGGTCTTGATGCTGAAGTGCAGGCCTCAAACCACATATAATGTGAAATTTATCTGAAGTCCCCTTTTTATTCCTTCTTATTGAGTAATCACCATAAGTAAACTTTTTCATGGAAAAGAAAGCAATGAATGGTGTGGTTCGCTTTAAGATAGATAAGAAATCTTCAAACAGCTTATATAGACATACTTATAAATGATTACCAAGTGAAGCAAACAGACCAAAAGGAACACACTTCTAGAATGTTTATTTCAGCAGAGCTTTCTTCATAACGAAAAGGGTTAGCAACACAAGAATGCATCTTGATTTACTATGCTCAAACTTCCTTATTCTGAAGCTTCCTGGTTCTATCTGGTTATAAATTCTTGAACATGTAAGAATTCATCAAAATACATTAATGAAAACACATACACATTTTTAAAAAACGAGTCACACCATAATTTTTGAAAGTTTGCCTGAAACACTAGCAGGAGAACAAAGCTAATTGTGTACCCCAAAGGAAGAAATGTGCTCCCCTATAGGGAATGTTTTTTTCTCTCTGAGTGATCAATAAGCACACAAACCTGCTTTGCCATAAATATAGTGTTAGCGATGGACGGACCAAACACAGCCAAGTTTTTCTTCTAATAGTGAAAGTGACTATCCTTTCCCAAGCATATTCTAGGAAAGTTAATCAAAGTTTTTCCCACAGGGTTCAATCAAGCAGTAAAAAAGCTCCATGTCCTTCCAGTTATAGACATGAATGTGTTTTCTTATATTGTGTTTTCTGGTTCTATAAACTCCCGTGAAATCAAAGTGCAGCAAGAGCAGTGAATTCAAAGCAAGTCGTTGATCAGAAGATCTGGTATCAAGTCCTGGCTCACATTTCAGCCATGAGACCTCAGGCCATTCACCAAACCTCTGCAGGCTTCCATTGCCTCATCTTTAAACAGAGCTACATGGATTAAATAATCTCTGAAATTTCTTCCAGAACTAAACACTAGGATCATCATTACTGTGTTCCTAAATAGGGGTCCTGGTCCTGACTGTTGGAAATCTCTCTAATGTTTATATATCCCTCCATACCTATCTATTACTTAAAAGTTCACTATCTGAAAAATGTTCCTTGCTTTTTAGAAGCTAGAGCCCCTGCTCCCAAAGTATGTGACCTCATACAGCTACCTTTAAAGGAGGTGTTTGATAAATCTTAGCAGAGTTCTCTGTCATCCTCCTGTCTTTTTCTTCCCAGACCTTTGGTTGTTATATAAATCCTATTCTTTCTATCCATTTGCAAAAAGTAATACACCCATTTCAAGTCTGTAATCAGCTGATATCTTGTTTTCATATATCAAACTGAGCCACGCAGACTAAACTCAACATACCAAGTTGTCAACTTGAAACCAACATTTATGCTTTTCAGGTAGGAAATATTGTCACCAATAAATATTTATAATCTCCTCACTCATCGTTCTATATATTCTCTCTCTGAAAAAGTGTGAGTTAATTACAGAGAGGGAAGGACCAATTATTCTCACTCACCTCGTGAAGTGTAGCTCTTCAGCCCACAGCAAGCAGAAGTTCCACGCTCCTGAGGAAGCCAGCCACAGGCATTCAGGTTCACATAATTTAATTTCTCTCTTCTGGTGTAAGCGTGAGACCAGTAATTACCATGGCAATGTTGATAATGTAGATTTGTAGAAATTGAAATATGTAAGCACAGTAGATAATATTTGTTTTTGATCCTGAAGTAAATGTAATTGGCTTTAATTATCATAGTAAATGTTCTTGTTATTTCATATAATTATAGGTGGACCCTTCCAGATAAAGGATGTATTAAAGTATTTCATGAGCTCTGCTAAAGCTACGGTTGAGGAGCCAATTTCATTATATGTTCCTTGTTATTAGATTATTAAGGTACATATTTTTTTCTTTTCTTCTTTTTCTGCTTTTTTTTCTGTAAATTTTCAATGTGAAACGTGTTTTGTCATCATCGTTGTTGTTTTAATCTAAAGCTGAAAGTTGGTAATGTTCCTATCAAGTCTACCTAATGAACAGCAGTGGAAAGGATTGGTTAGTTCCTGTAATTCACTATTGTCAAGGTGTGTCTCTTAAAGTTCAGAGATTCTAACCTCTTTGTAGGAAATCAGTATCTATGGCTGCATTGGTTGGTTTGCTGGTCTACCGGAAGTAGTAAGAAAGCAACTTAATGTTAAACCAGGTATCCCTTCTGCTTCTCTGCATTATAATAAGAACATTTGTATTTTTACTTTTAGAATACTATGGAAAACAAAAAATTTAGCATTCTGACTATAGGATTTAGTTGTTTTCATTTTTTGTTGTGAGGCACGTTAATATGATACATAAGATAATTTGGGGGGTATATAAAAATTTTTAATATTTATTTCAATGTGGGTTTTATGAAGTTAAACCAGCTCATCACACCCATAAATATCATTTAAAGGGAAGTTTAGGTAGTATTTTTCTTGTCCTTTTTCCACAATAACATCTTGTTCAACAACTTTGGGTATAAGGTTTAGTTTTATAGATCTATTTCCCATTAGTTAATATTTTCCCATTTCTTCTTGTAGACTATGTCCTTTCAATGATGAATTTAATCTGCTCATATATAATCTTAAATAAGGCAATGCTTCGTGGAATTCAATGTATTCATATTGCAAAGATATACTTTAAGTCTCTCTTATTGAGGAATGCTGAATTTTCCTCCACAGTCTAAACATGTAAATGGATTCCAGTTGGAGGCTAAAGAGGGCAGTGGGGCAATGGGAGTCTGCTTCTTGCTGGCTACAAATGTGAGCAGATTTGGAAACATTCTAATCAAATGTAATAATACAGCATGTTTTTAGGAGACTTAACTCCCCAGACTCTTGTAAAGTTACAAAGATAGTCATGCAGGCTGTTCTAACTCAGTCTTTGGTATGGAGAGAAAATCTCTCTGGAGAAAAAAGTCACTGTTCCTAATTAGAGTTTACAATTGGGAAAGGCAGAAAAATTGGACTAGCAGGAAGGTTTAATACTAGTGATCTAGTAGTAGGATCTAGTAGGATTACTTTAGTGTTTAGCACTAAATAGTAATTACAGAACAGAAAAAGTATAACTTCTAACATATGAAAATAGAGAAAGAAAAACAAAGAAAATCTCACAAATTTAAACTTTTTAGAGCTTTACTGGCCCACAATGCTCATAGGTGTTTTCGAGCTATCCATGATTGACTGACAGTCTTTCCCTCTAATAAAATATTTCTTTGTTATAGGTACAAAAGAAGGAGATTCCTCTTCCACTTGTTTAGCCTTCTATAAAGAACTTCTAGGACTTCTTGGAGACCAAGAGAATGGCTGGAGAACAGAATGCAATACCTAGTCACTCACTACCAAGGGAGACTTTGCTAGCCACAAGACTATAAACGTCTATGTCAGACATCCTCTTGCAACTTCAGCAAGTCTGAGTTTCCCTCTCAGCAAAGGGCCCCTCTGACTTTCACTGGAGTGGGGCGAGAAGGAAGGACCATGAAGAAGGGTCCCTCCATGCTTAACACAAGACACATGAAACAGTGCTCATTTCTTGATTCTGGGCTGTCACACACTGACGGCACACACTGGATCTCTGGATTGATATCTTGCAGGAGCTAGATTGAGACTGAAATGCCTCCCACCATGAGGAAGGAAAACAACCGTCAATGTCCGGGGAGGTTCACTCCAGAGTGCTGGCCTGAATTTACAAGGTTTTGGTCTATACTACTTCTGACATTTTGAAGCATGCAGTTGTCTGAAAATTACTATTGACTAAATAAGTAAATAAATGCATACACATTTTTTAATGTACTCACTTAAATCAGCCATTGCCTTTCTTCTCATGTGGCTTAACTGAGAATGGTATAGGAATCACAATTGTTTCTTTAAATGATATTTTTGAGCAATTACTAGATAAAAATGTAGAGAAGTGGGAAGGCTCTCCAGGAGGCACATGAAAGCTGAGTTTATGAGCAAGAGGTGAACGTTCTACATTGTTCAAGTCACCTCTTCTTCTCTTGTTCCTACTTTCATCTCAAAGAGGCATTTTTTGGTCTCCATGTGTTACACATCTCAATATGCTTTTATATAAAGTTCAAAGGCTGAGCAGTGTATCTCATGTGCCAGACAGTACAATAGATTTGGGAAGCTGTGACTCTGTTCAAACTGGTTTGGATCATCTCCAAATGCCATGAAATTGAGCCTGGAGTCCTACAGCAAAAGGAGGAGGATCCTCCCTCCAGGAAAGTGAGCATCTTTAGCAAAACAATACTCTCCTTAGGCAGCTTGGCAATTGAATGGCCTCCCCAGTTAAGATGGATGGTGTGATTAGCATAATTAAGTCTATAGACACCCAGAGGATCACCCTGTTAGGTAACAGTCACTCATATTACCATGTGCCTGCCTGTCTCTCTCTAAGACATCTATTTTATGTCTAATTATCTAATTTTACTGCCTGGGTAGGTTTGTGAGCTGCATTCACTATGACTGAAGAAAAATGCTATGAAGATTCACAGAAATCAACACAAACAAAGATCTTAGGCGGTCAAGCTTGAGTAACAGCTGGACTTCATTTCTGTGGGTATATCAGTGAGTCTAACATGTTCCTTCCCTCCTTCATCATTTAACTCTCTGTTAGGGTAATCCCCGCTCAGATCATTTTCATTTTAGGAAGGAAAAATCTCTGCTACCTCTTGGGTGTGGGTTCCTCACTTCAGATTCTGAGGAGATAGAAAATATCTTCTAAGGGTCCAGTGACAATGGGTGTTATCCAAGAAACTCTGTAGCTCACTTGATTTAGGGCAGGGATTAGCAAACTGTGATCAGTAAGTCAAATCCAGCTCATAACCTGATTTTGTAAATAAAGTTTTACTGGAACCCAGACACATTCATTTGTTTACATATTGTCTATAGCTACCTTTGCACTACAACAGCAGAACTGAATGTTTGATATAGACTCTATTGCCCATAAATCCAAATATGTACTATCTGGCCTATTTCAGAAAAAGTTTGTAGAAACATGATTTAGGAATTCAATTCAAATTTAAAGTCAATAAGTTGTCTAAATATGAGGAAATGCAATTAAGGAAAAAGGTGTAAGAATTAATGGTAGCCATTACATGGCAGTTGCCAAGGTTAGGGGGAGGGGGATATGTGAAGTTGCCATTGAACAGATATAAAGTTTCAGTTACACAAGGTGATTAAGTTCCAGAGATCTATTGTCTAACATTGCGCCATAGTTAGCAATGCTGTACTGTACACTTAAAATGTTGTTAAGAGGGTAGACCTTGTGTTAAATGTTCCTAACACAACTTTTTTTTAAAAAAGAATTAATGGTAGCTGTTTTGGTGTTATGCTGGAGTTAGCCCTTACTAGATTAGGAAGTTGATTTATAAATATTCAGGAATTTTGCAAGCTAGTTGTTAAACCATTGTTAAGTTAAAATCAGCCATGGTGGGACTGTGGAAATCATGAGAACCATGGGAATCAACAAATATTACCAATTTGGTCATTTGTTTATTTTCTAGAGAGCCAGTTTCCCAGTTTATTGCAATGCACAAACCTTATGCTCCCTGTGAACAAGAAAGAAAAGAAGGCTAACAATAGGTCTAGAGACAAAATAGAATAAATAATATGTAACTCTAATATCTCCCTTACATATTTGACATGCCTATTCCTGACCCCATTCAAAGAGTAGATGTTTAAAATGGTCATCAGCAATACTATACAGTTGAGATGTTAGTGTCTAAAAGAAGCACGCAGTCTTTGCACCAGAAACCAGGGCTGATAAGAGCTTTTATATTCAGTAAATGACACCAAGTACTTATTAGGTCTCAGGGTTGGATGCATGCAGAAGAATTATATCAATTTCTCAGGGTGAAACATTCTGTAAGACACTCTACCTGTTTGACTCTTTCTCTTTCCACATGTCAGTGTCCAAACTGCACAATATTTCCATAATGGTGATTCTCAAATTTTAATGAGCATTAAAATCACCCATTGTGTTTGTTAAAATTTATATTTCCCAGCTCAGTCTGCAAAAGCTTTTTTTAGTGGATTCGTGGTGGGACTTAGGACCCTACATTTTTAATAATCACTTTAAGTGATTCAAGTGATTCTTTTTGCAGTGGTCCACAAATGAAACCCTAAAATCTTTTATTTAACCAACTCTTAAAACCTTTATCTAAACATAAATTCTAGGTATGTAAAAGACCTAAGATGGAGCTCAGGATGCATTAAATGCTCAGTATATTTCTGTTTGCTCTCTGTTCTTCCTTGCTCACAATTGTGTTATAAAACTAAAGAATTTGGAAATCTGCCTTTTCAGGAATTTGAGGCTTTTTTCACCACTGACTACACAATCTATGCTACTTTCTAACCCTGGTCCAGACTTTGATTGCCTCTGCTCCACATTTTTGAATGTCATGAAATAAGAATTTAAAACCCAATATGAACAAAGAAGTATAATCTTGTGTAGTGTTGGATACAGTATTCAGTGCTCCTTCCTTACAGCATATGATCAATGCTGGGGTGCACCATCCAGCTTCTACCCCTTCAGGATGAAGTCTGTTATTACCTGCCTACTGAGACAGATATCCACTCATAGATGAGTTCCTGTAAGGAATTGTACCAGTCCAGCTTTACTGCCTTTCCCAGGGCTGTACCCATCCTCAGGGTTATTCTGTATCTATTGAGAGGGGGTAGAAAGGCAGCCTCTAGTTTCAATGCAAGACAACTCTGAAGGGCTATCTAAACTCTAAAGCTCCTGGTGCCTTTGTTGCAACTACACTGTATAAATTCTCCTTTTGCCCACTCCTGCCACCCTCACCTCCTCCCATCTCCTGCAGGTGTTATTGCTAAAAGCATTCTTGAATAAATTACATGTGTATGAATGTCTGTCTCAGAGCCCGTTTTCCTAGGAACATAATCTAATACAATATCCAATTGTATTAAAACAATATTCTTGTTTTTAAGGACTGATTGTACCCCATCTTGAGTTTTATGGCTGAATTCAGAAATCAAGCTACTTCCTAAGATTTCCTCACCTAATTAAAAATATCCTGTATGGGGCATAACATCAGCAAGATGGCTGACCGAAGGTGTCAGACTCTTGTCCCTCCCTACAAAAAAAGATCAAAACAATGAATAAACAACTGTATTTCTACTGGAGTGTCTGAAGGAGAGTGCTGGAATGCAGCAAGGGACTGACAAAAACCCTATGGAGCTCAGCAGCCCAAAATGGTAGCATAAAGAGGGGAGCAAGGCACCCTACCTCTGGCTCCCTCTCTCTCCCACCATGATTGACTTTCCTTGGGGAGAAAGGTAAGCAGAAGGTCTCCACCAACCCTGTTTGCCACCACAGATAACTACAATTCTTCCTACATGAGAATTCCACCAGTTCTCACAAGCCCTGAGCCGAGTGTGAGGAGCTTCACAGAATTTACGCAGGTGCATTACTTTCGAGTAGGATCATGCATTGTACACTCCCCATCTCCTTGTGACCCAAGCTGCTGCTGCAGCATGGCACCATCCTGACATCAAAGCCAGTGCTGGAATGCACCCTGCTCTGGGAGCCAGTAACCACTGCACCTCTCCAGCCTGGATGCTCTACTGCCATTCCAAAATTCTCACATAAGTGGCTGCAATGCCATTACCCCAGCTGCTCAGAGCCTGAACTCAGGAGTGGCTGTGACTTCAGTCCCACACAGCTGAGATGCCAACCCTGAGCCAGCTGATCTCTGTGACCCTGGCCAGAGAAAGAGCCTGTTGGACCCACCCCCTCCAACACAACCCTGAGCCATGGAACTGCTGCTGTCCTGTACCCCCAAGTGGAGAAACAGCTCAGCAGACTCCCTCTCAGCAGACTTGCCCCTGATCCACTGAGCCATGATGTGTCCATGACCCAATCTAGAGAAACAGCCTGGTGACTCTGCCCTGAGTGTGCCAGTTGCCGAGCCATTGACCTACAGCACACACACACACCCCTGTCCTAAGAAACAGACCTGTGGCCCATCCCCCATGAGTCAGTCCTCAAATTGGCTGACCAACCATGCACACGTATGTGACTTTGGCTGTAAACCAGCCCATCAAGATCACCCTAGCCAAGTCATGCCAACACTACCACACACTCCTATAGCCTAGCCTGCAAAAACACTCTCAGACATAGCTAGCATGGATTATAGCTGAAGAAAGTGCATGGAGACTACACTACTATGTCTACCCAAAACCAAGGACAACACACCATACACCAATTGACATACTAGAACGCATCTACTGGAACAAGTCTTTCTCTATGAAAGCTAATTCATACTGTGAATAGGTGACTGTTCTACCAGATGTGCAAATATCAATGCAGGGGCAAAAGAAACATGAAAAAGCAAGGAAAGATAACACCACAAAAGGAACACAACAATTTTCCACTAAGAGACCTCTCAAAAAAGAAAATTTGTAAAATGCCAGAAAAGAAATTCAAAATAATGTTCTTGAGAAAAACTCATTGAGATATGAGAGATTACAGATAAACAATTCAATGAAATCAGTAAAACACTTCATGATGCAAATGAGAAATTCAGCGAAGAATTAGATATCATAAAAAGAGACAAAACAAAAATCTCAGAGCTGAAGAATTCAATGAAAAAAATAAAAATAAAAAATGCAATTGAGAGTTCCAAAAACAGATTAGATAGAGAGGGAGAAGACATTTTTGAACTTGAAGGCAGATCTTTTGATATAACCCAGACAGACAGAAAAATAAAGAAATAAAGCCTACAGTACTTTTGGAACACCATTAAGTGAACAAATATTTAAATTGTGGGTGTTCCAAAAGGAGAAGAAATAAGATAAGGTGTAGAAATAGTAACTGCAAATTTCTAAAGTCTTGGGAGAGTTATGAACAAACATACAGATCCAGAAAGCTAAAAAGTCTCCCAGAAGATTCAACCCAAAAAGGTCCTCTCTGAGGCACATTATAGTCAAACTGTTAAAAGTCAAAGACAACAAATCCTAAAAATAACAAGAGAAAAGGAGATTACTTAGCAAAAATCTTATAGGCCAAGAGAGAATGGGATGATATACTCAAAGTGCTGAAAGAAAAAGAAAAAGAAAACAATAAGCAACCAAGAATAGGAAAGCTATCCTTCAGAAATGAAAGTGAATCAAGTCTTTTCTAGGTAAGCAAAACCTGACGGAATTCATTATCACTACATTGTCCTTACAAGAAATGCTAAGGGAGCCCAAAATCTGAAAGCAAAAGGATCATAATTACCAATGAAAACATTAAAAAATGTAAAACTCAGTGGTAGAACAGACACACAAATGAGAATGAAAAAAAATAAAATCAAGGCTTATCACTACAGAAAACCATCAATAAAGATAAACAATAAGAGAAGAAGAAAGGAAAAAAGAATATACCAAACAAGCAGAAAAAAATTAACACACCAAAAGAAGTAAGTCCTCATCTATTGATAATAACTTTAAATGTAAATGGATTAGATTTCCCAATTAAAAGATATAGACCAGCTAAATGTATTGAAAAACAAGACCCAACTATATATTGCCTACAAGAAACTCACTTCACCTATAAAGACACACATGGACTGAAAGTGAAGGAATGGAAAAAGGTATTCCATGCAAACAGAAGCCTAAAGCAAATGGAATAGCTATACTTTTTTCAGATAAAACAGATTTTAAGTCAAAAACTGTAAGAAAAAGACAATGAAGGTCATTATATAATGATAAAGGGATCAATTCAGCAAGAGGATATAACAATTGTAAATACATATGTACCGAATATTGGGGCAACCAGATATATAAAGGAAATATCAAATCTGAGGGGAGAAATAGACTCCAATAAAATAATAGCATTGGACAGTTTGTCTAGACAGAAAATCAACAAAGAAATATAAGATTTAAACTGCACTACAGACAAAGTAGACCAGCAGACATTTACAGAACATTTTATTCAATAGATGCAGAATACACATTCTTTTCATCAGCACATGTTACGTTCTCCAGGATCAATCATATATTGGAAAACAAAACAAGTCTAACAAATTTTTAAAAAATCAAAATCATATAAATTACCTTTTCTGATTACAATGGGATAAAACTAAAAATCAGTAACAGGAGAAACTTTGGAATCTGTACAATTAGAAGAAAATTAAACAACATGCTCCTGAACAATTGAGTCAATGAAGAAATTTAAAACGAAATTTAAAACTTTCTTTAAATGAATAAAAAGAGAAACACAACATACCAAAACTTATGAGGTATAGCAAAATTAGTATTAAGAGGGACACTTATAATGATAAACAAAACTTCAAAAAGTAACAATGCATCTCAAAGAACTAGAAAACCAAGAACAAACCAAAAACCCAAAATACATAGAAGAAATGAAATACTAAATATTAGATCAGAAATAAACAAAATTGAGACTAAAATAACAATATAAAATATCAATAAGTAAAGAAATTTTTTGGAAAAGATAAAATCAAAAATAGAATAGCAAAGAAAATAAAAGACCCAAATAAATAAAATCAGAAACAAAAAAGGAGATACTACAACTGATACCACAGAAATACAAAGAATCTTTAGAAGCTATTATGAACAACTGAACACTAACAAATTGGAAAAAAACATCAGAAATGGATAAATTCCTGGACACCTAACTCCTCCCAAGTTTGAATCAAGAAGAAATACAAAATCTGAATAGATTAATAATGAGTAACAAGATTGAATCAGAAATATAAAGTCTCACAACAAAGAAAAGCCCAGGTCTGGATGGCTTTACTACAGGGGTCTACCAAACTTTTAAAAAACGTATACCAATTCTTCTCAAACTATTCCAAAAAATTGAAGAAAGGGAATTCTTATAGACTCATTCTACAAGGATGGCATTATCCTGATACCAAAACCAGACAAGGACACAACAACAACAACAACAACAAAAAAAAAAGAAAGAAAACTATTGGCCGATATCTCTGATGACCATAGTTGCAAAAATTCACAGCAAAATAATAGCAAACCTAACCCAACAGCACATCAAAAAGGTTACATTACACCATCCATGATCAAGTGGGATTTAGACCAGTGATGCAGGGATGGTTCAACATACACAAATCAATAAATGTAATACATCACATCAACAGACTGAAGAACAAAAACCATATGATCATCTCAATAGATGCAAAAAAAAATGTTTGATAAAATTCAACATCCCTTTATGATAAAAACTCTCAACAAATTAGGTATCCAAGGAACATACCTCAACATAATAAAGGGCATCTATGACAAACCCACAACTAAAAACAGTTGGAATGAAGAAAAGCTGAAAGCTTTTTCTTTAAGAACTGGAGCAAGACAAGGATGCCTACTCTAACCAATGTTATTCAACATAGAACTGAAAGTCCTAGCCAGATCAATTAGGCAAGAGAAAGAAATAAAGGGCATCCATATTAGAAAGAAAGAAGTCAAATTGCTCCTGCTTGCAGATGACACAATCATAGAAAAACCCAAAGACTCTGCCAAAAAACCCTTAGAACTAATAAACAAATTTAATAAGGTTGCAAGATTCAAAATCAAAATCCCATAATCAGTAGCATTTCTATACACCAACAACAAACTATCTGAGAAAGAAATCAAGAAAGCAATGCCATTTACAATTGCTACAAAAAAAGAAAAATCTCTACAAAGAAAACTATAAAACACAAGTGAAAGAAATTGAGGAGGACACAGGAAAATGGAAAAATACCCCATGTTTATGGATTGGAAGAATTAATATTATCAATATGACCATACTACCCAAAGTATTCTACAAATTCAATCCAATTCCTATCAAAATACCAATAATTTTCTTCACAAAACTTGAAAAAAATTCTAAAATTCATATGGAACCACAAAAGATCTTGGATAGCCAAAGCAATCCAGAACAAAAAGAACAAAACTAAAGGCATCATACTACCTGACTTCAAAACATACTACAAAGGCATAGTAACCAAAAGAGCATGGTACTGACATGAAAATAGACACTTAGAACAGTGGAACAGAGGAGGGAATTCAGAAATAAATCCATGTATTTACAACCACTGATTTTCAACAAGGCACCAAGAATATACATTGGAGAAAGGACAGCCTTTTCAATAAACGTTGCTGGGGAACTGGATTTCCATATGCAAAATAATGACTCTAAACCCTTATTTCTCACCAGATACAAAACTCAACTCGAAGTATATTAAAGTCTTAAATGTAAGGCCTGACTCTATAAAACTACTAGAAGAAAACATAAAGGAAACACTTTAAGACATTGGTTTGGGCAAAGATTTTATGGTAAGACCTAAAAAGTACAAGAAACAGAAGCAAAAATAAACACATGGCATTACATCAAATTGAAAATGTTCTGCCCAGAAAACAGTCAACAGAGTGAAAAGACAACAAGCAGAATGGGAGAATGTATTTGCAAACTATTCATCCAAGAAGGGGATAATGCCCAAAATATACAAAGAACTCAAACAACTCGATAATAACAACAAAAAAATCTGCTTTAAAAAAAACAGGCAAAGGATTTGAATAGACATTTCTCAAAAGAAGACATATAAGTGGCCAATAATGGAAATGAAACCACAGTGAAATGTCATCTCACCCCAGTTAGAATCACTATTATCAAAAAGAAAATAACAAATGCTGGCAAGGATGCAAAGATAGGGAAAACTTTACACACTGTTGGTGTAAGTGTAAATTAGTATAGCCATATGGAAAACAGTATGGAGGTTCCTTAAAAAACTAAAAATAGAACTACCATTTGATCCAGAAATCCCAGTACTGGGTACATATCCAACAAAAAGGAAATCAGTATGTTGAAGAGCTATTGTACTCCCATGTTTATTGAATTACTATTCACAATAGCCAAGATACGAATCAGCCTAAGTGTCTACCAACAGATTAATGAAAAATAAAAATGTGGTATATATACACAATGGAATACTATTTAGCTATAAAAATAATGTAATGCTATCATTCATTTCACATAAATGAAACTGGAGAATATCATGTTTAGCCAAAAAAAAGAAAGTAAGACACAGAAAGAGAAATATGGCTTGTTCTCACTCATATGTGCAAGGTTAAAAAGTTGACATAGAAGAAGAGAGTAGAATAGTGGTTAGCAGAGGCTAAGAAGGGTAGAGAGAAGGGAGATAGGGAGAGGTTGCTTCAAGAATACATAATTACAGCTAAATAGGAGAAATAAGTTCTAGTGTTCTATAGCACTGTAGGGTGCCTACAGTTAACAATTTATTACATATTTCCAAATATCCAGAAGAGAGAATTTTGAATGTTCCCAACATGAAGAAATGATAAATGTTTGAGGTGATGGACATGCTAATTACCCTGAGGCAATCATTACACATTGTATATATGTATTGAAATACCACACTGTGTCTCATAAATATGAACAATTATTATGTGTCAATTAAAAATAATAATGATAAAATAAGGTTTTAAAATATCCTGAATGGAATGAAGCAGTAAAGGAGAAAAAAATATAAGAAATTTTTTATCCCAGGAATAATGAATTCATCTATTTCTGACACAGCTCATATTACAATATTACTCTGTGTAAAACACTATAGCAGGTCCTTTGGGAAACAGAAGGATTTTTCTTTCTCTTTTATTTTTTTTAATGGCTGGCTGGTACAGGGATCCAAACCCTTGACCTTGGTATTATAAGGCTGTGCTCTAACTCACTGAGCTAACTGGCCAGGCTATAGAAAGATACATAAGTAACTCTGATGTAAACAAAACTGATGGGCACAACAAGGGCAAAATAGCCTTGAGTAAGAGATGAGTACACATTTTTCATATAGAGAGGTTAAACCATCACACTTCAGGTAGAGATAATATGAACACAGAACTAAAGATAGAAAAGCACGTGTTGCTGCAGTAGCACAGAAAAAATAAAAAAATGCCCATTTTAAAAGACCTGCAAAAAACAAAGTTCAAGATCTCCACTGGGCTAGATACAGAAGTTTATAAAAATTAAAATTTCAATCTGCAGAAGACCCCAGTCAATGAATCCACCTTGGAAAACCTGAATATTATTCTGAAATGCTCCTTATTGTTTAACCGCAAATGGAAGTCGTCTCCTTGTGCAGTCATTATTAATTATTCTTTCTGCTGCAACTTGACTTGGGAAGCAATTTAAGAGATTTATCTTGTTTGATAAAGGGGTTGGCAATTGAATAGGAATCAGGAGTTAACAAGAACATTTCTCCAGTCTTAATGCTTGCCATGGCTTGGAAACACCACAGTGATTTAGGATGACAGAATCACCGAATTTTAGAACAGAAGCCCTTAGAGATCATCTGTTTTTCAGCCTTTCATGGATAAAGTTATCATAGTACGACCTTTGGATTCAGACTGACTAGGATTTGGGTTTGCCACCTATTTCATGCAAACTTGGGAAAATTACATGGCTTCTTTGAACCTCAATCTTCTCATCTGTAAACTGTAGATAATATATCATTAAAAACTTCAGTAGCAGAAAAGGCTGTATAAAGAACTTTACACAAAATATGTACTTAACCAACTTATCCCATTTCTCTTCATCATTACTTATTTAAAGGGACAGAGACAAGATGTATGTGGTTAAGTAACTCACACCAGCTAATGAGGCTAATTAGTGGCAGAAGTAGAATCAGAAACCAGGCTTTCTGGTCTTGAGTTGGCATTTTCTCCTCTTCAACATGATGCTTCCCTGGACTGAATTTTCATCAAAAAGTCCATTTTCAGCATCTAAGAGTCCAAATGAAATTCATTATCCATATGTCTATAGAACATTAGAAAAAAAGGAATCCTTACTTATGACATCTAAGTAAAGGGCAAGTTATTTAAAGGATTTTTATTATTTGAAAATAAAGTAAATCCAAAGTGGTCTGATTCTTCTTATTCCACACTTCAAGTTTTTTCGGTGCTCCTCAGTAGTAAATATGGATATGATAAGGACACATCTCTATGTGTGGACCTTGTTTACTCTGAATCAGATGTGTTTCCCTCATTTGCAAATCAGACTAAGTGAGCACAGTGGCTGTCTGATGTCTGACTTTTCCTCAGATGCTGCTTCTGAAGTGCCGATCTCAGGCACAAAGGCAGGCTTCAAAGATCCACATGAAACAAGGATAACCAGGGTTAACAGCAATTTAAAGCATCAATCACTTTTATTGCCCCCAAGGCAGTGTTTCCATTATTTATGCTACTGGGTGATCTGCTATATTTATGATACAGCCAGTTGTCATGGCTTTAAAAATATGATGGATTCCTAAATTAATCCCGTACTCCTTGTCTTGGGCTTGAAGCATGGGCAGTCACAAGTAGTACGGAGGTATCTATAACCACAAAGTTAAATGCCCATGGGTCACGATGAAGAAGACAGACCATTATGTCCTGAATGGGCTTCTGTCAATAATGCTAAAGCTCTCTCCCTGTGCTTACAGATTGAGTGCTGAAACTTATTCTATCAGTGTTTAACAGTGCATTGGTATTTTCAAGTTCTTTGGGGAATTAAACCATAAAGAAGACACATATTTGCCTTCCAATGTGTTTCGAGTTCATTTACAATTAATATTTGATAGCATCGAGTCCATCTTACAAATGAAAATAAAGTGCTGGGAATTTTGGAAAAGTGAGAGCTCACTTGTTGCTGAGATTAGAAGTAACGATAAAGATGACTGTAGCATTTTGGGAGATCTGAAGAATTGATAAGGTGCTGACAGGAGAAAATGGGAAACAGTTCATGTTTAGAGAATGGCACATACAAAGGCATAGAAATTGGAGTGAACAATTGAAAGGCTCACAGGAAACTATTAAGTTGAAGAGTACATGGAGCCCTATCCTGCAAAGTAAAGAGAGTTTTGACTAATTTGAGAAGCAATGAGAAGCCTAGATGATATTTTTTATAAGGAAAGAGCTACCTGCATTTTAGGTAAACAAATCTACCCACAGAGTTAATGTGAATTGGAATGAGCACAGACATAAAACAGGGAGCTTACTTCACGAATACAGGTAGGGAGAAAGTACATAGTAGGAGTAGCACTGGAAGATTTTAAGTCAGGTGAAAAGGAAAAATAAAAGGAAATGTAGAGAGAATGGGCACCAAGATTGCTGTCAAAATTTGACCCTGTGTCAAGTAGCCAATGTTTTCATTATGATCTACAGTGACCTACGTAATCTGAGACTCTCTCATCTTTATAAACCTATGTTTTATTACTTTTCTCACCTGTCCACACCAGAAGAGATGCAATGGTCCTCTTGCAATTCGTCCAATGTGGCAAGCACACTCCACACTAGCGCTTTGCAGCATGGAAGAGAAAGCTCTTCCCCAGGATAACTGCATGGCCCATTCCCTCATCTTTCCAAGTGAGTCTTTGTTGCAATGTCCCTTCTCAGTGAGGATTACCCTGATATCCTACTTAAAATCGCACCTCACCTCACTCCCATCCCACCTCATAACTGGCACTCTGTCCTTCTCGACTTTTATCTACAGCACCTTTCATCTTCTCACATAAAATATAATGTATCTACTTTTGATACTTTTAAAAATTTTCTATCTGTATCTGCTTGCATATGAACTCCACTGGGGCAGGGAGCTTCACCCATTTTGCCTACTGACATATGCCAAGTGCCTAGTAGAGTGCCTGACGTATAATTGACAGCCTGTAAATTCTTGTTGAATGAATAAACCAATAAAGCTTATGTATTAATTTTCCCTGTTAGTTATTCTTGAATCTCATGAACTCTCATCATGTTTTACTAGTCTATTTTTGTATGTCTGCACAGCACATGGGGCTTTACCAGTGTCTTGTATCACCGACAGCAATTCCAAGTTTGACTTTTTTGGATTTACAGCTAGGACAGAAATGGCTTGTGCCAGTGGATGAAAACTCTTTGATACCTTGTTTAAAATGGACCTTATTTTCTGTACACTTGAGAATCTTACTCTTGCCTTGCTGCCTTAAAGGCTGTTCTAAGAAAAAAAAAAAATCCCTCATGTTGTCTCATCTCTCATCATTCAAATCTTACATTATATTTAGTATACTTTAAAATTTTAATCAGGAAATCTCTTTAAATTTAGTCCTTGGTAATTAATAGCTGTGAGTAGAAACTGTTTTTTTTTTTTGTTGTTGTTGTTGTTTTCAACATATTTCCTTTAAATCAAGCTGAATATATTGTTAGAATTTTGGCTGAAACAAAACAAATGATTTTAATGTGATTTGCAGCTACCCCAAGGGATTTCCATCTTCCCTCTAGTGTCTTCTCTAGAATGGAAGCACCAGTTAACTTGTCATCCCAGTACCTACTCAGTGCCAATACATCAATACCCTAGACAAGTCAGAATTATGTTATTTCTAAGTGGGCAGACAAATGAGTTAAAAGATGAAGTTATGAGTAATAGCCACTAAATTTTTCTGTGTGGACTTCCTATAGGACCACAACCTTGCTTGGGATGTAATTTCAATGACTGTATAAACCTACATGAGCAAATCAGACATGTTAGTGATTTCAAGTAGATATGTGGAGTGCTTAACTTCCTTCCATATAATCTGTGTGAAAATTCAATGAAGATAAGATATTGAAAACTGATTAAGAAATAGATCCTGAGTATCCATCATATACCTAGCAAAGTTCTAAGAAATAGGGAGTTATAAAAATATTTATTTGATTAGTACTGGCAGAGAAACTATATGTGACAAACAACAAGGGAACAAGGAATAAGAAATCATGGCTAATAGCCAAATTTTGGGTATTTTTCATGAGTTAAAAAAAAAAGACAGCTATAAATTGTTCAGGGCTTTTAAAAGTTCTTAAGCATTATTATGTAAGTAATAGATATAAATTATAAAACTTGTAGAAAAACCGAGATTAAAAATAAAATAAAAACTGCTGTTGTAACACCTCCAGAGATATGTAGTTTGAACATTTTGGTGGATATCAGTTCAATGAACTTTCTCATGCTCTTACAGTGTCATGAGTATTTTCCCATTTTTGTTGAATGCTTTCAGAAGTAAATGACAACATCATCTAGAATATTTTTTTTTTTAAATTCCTGAAGGAAAATAAAGATTTTGGCACACTAACCATGCTGACATTCTTCCAAGATCAAAATATGATTATAGAATGCTTTCTTAGGAGTGAATTTTAGAGACAGACAGTGTTTTAATGACTACAGAGTTGAAGTCAAGAATATTATCACCATCATTAAAAATTTGCTGAGAAGATCTCCACACATGGAAAATACAGCATACAGTTGAGTATACAGAGCACATGTCTGGATATATAGTCAGTAGCAGAGTGTAGCATTTAATGAGAGCCAAATGTGCAGCGTAGACCTTTGAGTTCACAGACTAGCAGCATCGGGTATATTCCTGGGAGCCTGTCAGAAACATAGAAACTCAGACACTACCGCAGATTCACTGAGTAAGAACCTACATTGAAAAAAAAAAATCCCTAGGTGAATCTTTTGTATATAAACTTTGAAAGCACTTTCAAATTTATGTCAAAACTGTTCATTGGAGAGAATGCTCAGCAAAGCCATTGATGTTAGAGAAGCTTAGAAATACCTCTAAATGTACCACAAGGAATGTCAACGTGAATAGTGTAGTGGATTGAATTATGTCCCCCCCAAACTCACTGAGGCTTGAATTGTGTCCCCGAAGTTTTATGTATTAGAAACGTTGCCCCCTCTGTGACTGTTAAGCGGATGGGAGATCCTATTACGGTAACTGAAAGGTGGAGCCTTGAAGAGGTGATTAGATTGATTGTAGGATCATGCCATAGTGAATGGATTAAAATGGTGGTGAAGGGCATGGTTCTGGGGGCCCTAAAAGAAGAGAGAGCAGAGTCTGTCTGTCTCTCTCTCTGCTCCCTCTGCTTCCACTACCTTGCAATGTAAGACCCGTGGGTCATTGTCACCACCACCAGATGAGTTCCTCGGACTGTGGAATCCCCAGCCCCTGAAACTGTAAGCAGTTTTCTTTATAAATCACCCAGTTCTGTATAATTTGTTATAAGCAACATAAACAGACTAATACGAGTAGTAAAGAAAACAAGCAACAACAAAGGACATCACCAAAACAGGATCCTGAGGTGTACAGACACACTTTGGAGATAATTAATGTAGATGAGCTACAGCAAGAGACCAATAGTTTAAACACAAATTATGGATGACAAAATGAAAATTTAGAATCCATTAATGTACTTTTTTCTGTGCCATTTGGGGAAAGGGCATCTAAAAACAATTTTAAAGGTATAACTGGAAATTACCAACCAAAGATCATCATTTGAGAAACACTAGCTTATGTCAGGGCTGAAAAAGAGAGTTTTTGTTTTGCATGTTGAAAATTATTTTAAAATTATGTGCCAAATAAGTGCTTAATTTTTATCAAAGAGAGATTCAGCCAAAATGCAGAAATCTAGGCTAGAGAAACAAAGCTCTTGGATAGTTGAGAATATAACACTTTATTATTTACTGGATATGCAAGAAGAAAATACTGCAAATCTAGTTATTTGCTTAATCAAATTTTAAATTTATATTCTTGTTTCTACTGCAAATGTGCACAATATTAGTAAAATTTTATGTCTATATAGTCTATAATAAACATTAGATATACATTATTGGGAGGTCATTTAAAAATGTTTTACTGATAGGGATACACGTATCACAAAATTATACATTTATTGATTTCAATTTATTTTTTATCATAGCTTTCTCCCAAAAGTTGGCCACTATGTACTTTACTACTTGATTAAATTAATGAAATAGTAATATAATTTATTTTTTGCATTTGTATTTGCATTTATGAGAAAGCTGAGACTCCAAGTATGAGCAATTACTATTTTCAGAGATTCTTTTAGCAATTTTCATTGATAAATTACGCCAATAAGACTTGTTCTTATCTCATCCAATATCCCATGTAAGTAACAAAATTACCATTTTGCTGCTTAAAGGAACAGCAGCAACAGAGACGAAAATAAAAGCAAGTGAATACCTCACATTATGTGTACATATTGTTTTGAACATAGTTGCCCCTAAATAAATATTAGTTAGTTGATGGGTTGATTACTTAAGTGATTACTTAAGTATTTACTTACCTTTCAGGCACAATGAAAAGCAGTAGAATTTAAATCAGTGTTTCTCCAAGTATGTTCCCCCAGTTTGTCTACATAAGATCTACCTACTGTTTTCTGAAATAATAGGTTGGCCTACGTAGCATCTATGGATGAAATCCAGAAATCTGTATTTATGTAAATATACCCCAGATGATTCTCATGCATATTAAAGTTTGAAAACCAATGAGATTCTAGATATTTACCTTAATATACAGGGTGATCTCCTTGGGGGACCACAAGTATACCACAAGTTTATTGCAATCTTTATTGCATAATTTCCATATTTTTTTTAATGAAACTATTCTGGAAGGATATAGCACACCATACTGATTATTGACATGTTGTTTTGTAGTTTTCCACTTATCAAGATTTATTGTAGCATGGGGTAAACATTGACTTCAGCATTGGCTATCATTTATCCATTAACTGTGTTCATCTTCTTTGCCTCAGCAGGAGACATCTGATGCATCTTTAACTGTGGCCACTCTGCTTTAACCATCCACCTGAAATACATTAGAGGAACTGAAAAGCAACAGTATTGATGAGGAGAAGAGTAGAAACAAATTGATTCATGTAGCAAGATAAATGGCCAGCATTTTAAAAATCAAATGCCACTTGCATTTTAAAAAACAGCTTGAATCATAAAACTCAGATGCAAAAAAAAAAATCTACAAGAAAAACTTGAATGTAGAAAGTTTGTCTTTATGTTGGAAGTATACTGATCTTTACAATGGAGGTCAGCAATCCTTCCTGGGATAAGAGTAGATCCATTTTTACAGAGTATGGTGCCTGTTCATATTAGCAAATACAGGTTTAACGGGAGGCAGTCCTCTGTAAGGAGAAACATTAAAATAAAGAAAGGAAAACAATGTAGATGATGGACTCTGTGGGCTTCTGGCAGAGTCTTCCCGCAAAATAAAGAAAATGGCTCTTCATTTCAAATAAATCGGAGCAGTCTGGAAAGAGGCTTAATGTGAGGACTAACACGATACTGCCCCTGGAGGTAGAACAGGGCAAGTGGAGTTGAAGGAGGTAGAGATGAGACTTGGACCACATAAAGTCCCTCGCTCTTCCTCACACACCCTTAGGGAAGCTAATTTCATCAAGCTACTCATAGCCCTCCACTCTGAAGAGAAAGAAACAATCCAGAGGTATTTTTTGTTTGCCTGTTTGTTTGTAGCTTGTTTTGAATTTTCTCCAGTGCAGACCCACCTCAGCCTTTCCTACACTAAAACCAACACAGCAGCCTAGACAGTCTATGCACTTCCTTTTGAAAAAGCATGCTCTTGAAACCTAGGTGTCATACTTCAAAGTGTACTGAATACCCTATAAGGATGGGGTTTTTGTCTTTGTTTTCTGCAGTAATATTCCAACATCCATTTGTGACAATGTGATTTGTTCTAATGATTCTTCAGAGGCATTTGGGAAATCTGACTTCATCTCTGAATAAAGCTGACACATAAGGGAGTCACCTGCATGTGACATGACAGAAAGGCACTGAGCTTGAGAAAAAGCTAGAGCTGCTATGTCCTCTAGAAGTTTCCCCAGTGGCATTTGGCTAAGTTTTTGTGAGCAGCTCCCAATTGACAGCTTTCTAGAAGTATGTTCCTGGCTGTCAAGCCCCACTGCTGCCTCATTTACACAGATAAGGAGTTTTAATAAGATACTTTAGAAAGTCACTTATGCCATAAGGTATTCACATTACCCCAAGACATTTCTATTTGGCTAATAGGAAATGAAAGTGTGGATTAATGCCTTTCGTATGCCATTAAAAGGCTGAGAGGGAGAAGCCTCATTTTGGCCACCAGGGGCCTCCTCATGTCTGTTCTCTGCTGTCTCAGCTAATCTCTTTCAATGCTTTCGAAAGTGAAGGATGAGTTTTGACTTCCTAGAAAATGAGTTTAAACTAGAAAGTCCATGTGGCCTTCAAACTTTGGATTATTGCCATAGCATGCTGCATTTCACCTTTGATTTAAAGATAGAGAACATGTGGCTTCCTAAAAATGAAAACTCTTTTGCTCAATTCCCAAAAGACTAATGAAAGCAGCTGTTAACAGACATAAAAAGATAGACACTAGAATTCCAAATAAGCAAAACTTAGTGAAATTGGGTCACTCATCACCTCTCTGTAACCCGAAGGAGCTGGAATGACAAATGTTTCTTTCTCTCCTTATCTGACCATGATTAGATACATAATCGTTTGGTGTTACCACAAGTATAAATCTAATAGTATGTGAGCTTGATGAAATTATTACCATTATTTTCGTTAGCTAGGATTATTGAATGATAAAAACTAGGCACTGCACTAAGTATCTTCTATATGTTATATCATTAAATTTACCAAACTTTTGAGATAGGGACTATTATTATTTCATTTTAAAGATAAGGAAAATTAGGTCGCTAACTTGTTTCTATTACTAGTGAATAAGACAGGTGATATTAGAGAGAGAATAGTCTGATTTTTTAGTGTACATCTTTAACTGTACTTTGTTATTAATAACTAATTTTTTGACAAGTTAATTCCTGCATGGAACAGATGCCTGTATATATCCTCAAATAAAGGGTTTCTCAAACAACAGCAAGAGACCTGAATGTTCTGATAATGAAGCTGTTTGCAGTCCTAACAAGCCCATGCTGTAAAGCAGATGGTGGTGAGAGAGAACAGCCCCCACCCCCACCCCGGCAAAGCCCAGCCACATCTAGATCAAGGCAGAAAGTCCACTCAATGACATTAAAATGCTCCTCAATGGTTATAAATCATGTGGGCATAGAAAGTAAGAACGATGCCATTTAGATAGGAGTGGGGTTGGGTTCCACTGCTATCTCACAGGAGGATTGTTTTCTTTCAGGTACCAAGCAAGTCTTAACCTAAATTGCTCTTCTTGGGAAGAGACCTTTCCAGTTGATGAACTCTTGACGCTTCACCATGTGAAAACACACCCTACTCTTCCTAGAACCTAAATTAGTGACTTCTCTTTCCCCAGAGCTTTGTTTTATGTACTGCAAAGGACTGGAGATTTGTAGACCATCTGCCACACGGGGAATTTAGCTTCTACCAAGATCCACTGTCTTCATTCCCCCATCTGGGAGCCCCTCCTCCTTGCAGCAGCCATCCCAGCCAGACAGAATTGTCACACGGACTTCTCAGTGAAAGAGAAAAGTCTTGGAGTTAGGCTGCGTGGAGAAGTATGCTATAAAGTTACCAGCTTAATTAAGTCATTATAGTTTTTAGGAGTTTTTAAATACAGGCAATTTGAATGTATAATTGAGCCTGAGCACAGCCTCATTCTATGATTTCCTTGGTCTGCTCAGAACCAGATTGTGAATGGAAAACAGCTGGGGTAACATCCTGTGGCAGTGGAGCCAGTTCCTCATTTTCACTGCAGTCCTCACATTTTATTTATTAATTGTTGTTTCTTCTCTTGGCTTGGTCCAGGAGTGATTGGCTTGGGCCTTGGAAATGCCAGGAAGAGCCCAGCCCCAGGGACGGAGCTTCATTGAACTGCCCTGTGAGCCTATCCCCAACGATCTCAGGAACAGTATCCCACACATTCTTCTGCAGAGAAGCCTACAGAATGGGAAATGTTCTTATTGGAAAAATGATTCTGAACTTCAGCCCTGAGGTTAGAAAGAGAAAACTAAGGAGAGAGATTGCAACTAAATATTCTTCAAGTTTGACTAGTGGAGAATAATGTCAATTTAAATCTCCCCTTGGGGAGAAGTGTACATTTGGGGAAAGTACAAAAAGCCCACTGTATGCTGTGAACATAACTCAGCACTTCACGGACTAGGCGATTTTACTAGCTACTTGCTCCAACACAATATAATATTTTTTGTTTAGAAGCACACTCAGCGAATTAGTTTGTATCTGAGATTAACTTTAACCCCCACCCCCAACACACATGCACACATCAACAAATACATGTGTACACTGAGTTGCTTAAAGACACTTTGCTTGATATGAAGAGGCAATAAAGCAGTTAGTCCTGAGTCCCATACCTCACTCACCCTTTCAGCTGTGGGCCATTGCATCTCCTCTCCTTAAAATCAGTTCAGTATGAGAAAGATGATGTAGGATGGGGAAATGGCTTGTAAGGGGTCACAAAGGGAAATGTTAAGTATCAATGATTTAGGGATGCCTATTGTTAAGCTAGGGCTTACAGACCCCTCGAGTCTATTGCACAGATTGGGTTACAAACCCTCCACACGCAGGTCTGTGAGTTAGGTATAAAAAAAAAAAGAAAGAAAAAAGTTCTGGTAGACGTAGGTATAGAAAAATGAATAAATTTTATTCAGATCTAGGAGCAACTACCCTAGCGCGGTGGATCAGAGCTGTTAGTCTTTTATACTTAAGTCCACAACCCTGGACACCTGGGTGCCCATACACAACTTACATTAAGTAGTAACAAGGAACACCTGAGGATATTTACAGCACATCCTCGGCAAGATTCTGAACATCTGAGGGGCCTAACATTTTCCTATTTTTCCCAACACCTGTACATTTCTTTCAGTTCTGCTAATTCTTTACATCATCATACTTATATAGTGATGAAATAGTTTGTGTTGTTAAATCATCCTAATAATCCATTGACCTTGGCA
The DNA here is from genome assembly GCF_027409185.1 of Cynocephalus volans. Classification (NCBI taxonomy): domain Eukaryota; kingdom Metazoa; phylum Chordata; class Mammalia; order Dermoptera; family Cynocephalidae; genus Cynocephalus; species Cynocephalus volans. The sequence continues at coordinate 136,670,813 of NC_084466.1, read as the reverse complement.
TGGGATCATATGTCTGATTCATCAGTGAAGAAAGTAAATCTCACAGAAGGAAGCATATATAGAGAGAGAGATTCAGTAATTTAGTATTTAGTAATTTTTCTGATGAGTAGAACCCAAGCCCTCTACTTCCTGATATCAGAAACTTGGACTTCAGTTTCATGTGTGTTTGCAAATACGGTTACATGTGGCTTCTCGAACTGCAGCCTCCCAGAAATGTTTCTGTAAACCTTAAACCATGTGCCCATATGCCCTCTTTCCTTTTAAATGTTAATGTAGTTGAATCCTACTTTATATAAATTTTGTTCTACTAAAACTTAAATCTGTTAAAATAAAATAAAACATACACCATTGAGTGCATTTCAGGCAGACTCTCTGGGAATTTTCTTTAAAGAATGAGTTCCTCTAACAAGCTTAAATGCTTGTATTAAAAGAAAACTAAAATGGATGCGCAGTCTTCCGTGTAAATATTCTGCACTATGGAAAGGTAACTATGCCGGCACAATGTAGTTGTTGCAGTAGAAATGAGTGCCAAATGAAGATGTTCATTCTTGCTAAGGAGGTTGAATTCGAAAGGTTTCCCCTAAAATATGTTTACACATGATAGGTAAATTCTTGTTAAAATGTCTTATAATTAGTCTAATGTTTTTTTTTTTTTCTATTTTTAAGAGTTTTTTTCTATTTTTAAGAGATAAGCATTTTTGATGTGTACCTTACACACAGTAAGACCTTATAAATTCTTGTTTTGGATCAACACCCTTGCTGGGACTAACACTGAAAAAGTAAAATTTATGTGATAAAATAAAACCAGAAGAAAATGCCAGCTGAGTAGGGACAGTCATATCTACAAGGACGAAACAACTTTTTCAATGCCCATTCCCTTCCTTGCCAGCTTTAAGTTTTACAGTTCACAATCAGAAACCTTTGATTTTCTTCAGCTTCCTTGGGCCACATGGGAGGGCAACATTGTGTATTTCGAAATGCATACAGCCAGCTTGCCGGGCGCCTTCAAAGCTGAGTATTGTTCCTTTGAAATAATGTCACTAAGTACTGAAATGTCTGAAAGCAGAGTGAGATTAGTGATTGCTCCTTAGCATTATAAACCACGCTATGGTTTATAGCCAAATACTGTTGGTTCCATTGCCCAGAGCAGTGGTTCTCAAACTTCAGGGAGCTTCTGAGTCACCTGGAGGGATTGTTAAAACACAGCTTGCTGGACTCCCATCCCCACAGTTTCTGGTGAATGGGATCTCGAGTAGCACCAAAGAATTTAATTTCTAACAAATTCCCAGGTGATGGACAATCTTATGGTGCTAGTGTAGAATGGCGACCACACCATAAGGACCTCTAACCTAGAAGACCTAATTGCTTGTGAGATGTATGATAGCTATTCTAGAAATGTCAGTCAGCAAAAGTCCTCTGTATTTCTGGCTTCAATGAGGATTTGAGTGTGTGTAATAGGAGGCAAGGGCTATGTGAAGGAGGTGAAAAGGTCAAGTGCATTTGATTTTGACTCCATCTGTTCTCAAGCTCCACAGCTGCAATCTAGAGGTATTCTACGTGCCCGGTGGGTTTTCAGATTATTAAGCTTTAAAAAAAATGGAATTTGCCATCTTTCAGGTTAAAGGCAAGCAGCCAAAAACTTGTGAGAAGAAAAAAAGATATGGCCCTAAGGTGCTTACCCAGAAGCTTTGAATTTATCTGATATAACCAGGTCATGACTTGAAGGGGAAGAAATTCTCCTTGTTAAAATAATCAGTTATATTTCCTAACATTTGGGGAGAAGGCCCCAGATAAAGGTAGTTCTTTTTAAACTGCAGATTTGTGGATTGCTCCCTCTCACAGGTGTAGCTCTTTGAGACCATGTAATTAAATAGAATGGAATAGTTTAGGAACATCTGCATAAGGAGTTGGTGTGATTGGAATGGATCATGCATCTGTCATAGAAGAACTGATGTTAGGCATATGTAATCATAACTTGATTATCAAACTATCATAAATAGAAATTGAAATAGAGCTAGTACATATTAAAGAGAGATTTCTGGACCAAGGATTGAAAGGCAAAGAGAATGCAGGTGTTCCCAAATAGAGCTTTGCCATTGCATCTGTCCGTGGTGATCAAGTAATTTGAAAAGTGATATTCTTACTATGTAGTCTTTGTGGGAGCATGTTTTTTTGTTTGTGTTTTTGTTTTCCCTCCTCTGCTTTTTCAATTTTACAGATACAACTGGAGTACCTACTATGTTAAAGGCAGTATATCAGGCTTTTGGTTAACACAAAAATAGAACGTAGTCGATGCTCTAAAATATGAGGCTATGTGCCTATCAAATTACAAAGTATAGTAGAATGTTATAAACACATGGGGATGAGTATGGGAGATATCATCTGAGGAATGAAAAGAATCTATTACTATGTTTTCTTACAAAAATCCTCCATTTTTTTTCTACCTTGCTGAAATTCTTTTTTTTAATTGAAACTTATTGAGTATACATATTTGAACAGAGTTATATTTCAGTATATGTATACAGTGTATGATGATAGAATTGGGGTAATTAGCATATTCATCTTTACAAAACTTAATCATTTCTTTGAGATGATGACATTTGATCTCCTCTCTCTAGTCATTTGATAACATACAGTAAATTATTGTTAATTATAAATGTCTAGCTCGACTGTACATCAATAGAACTTATTTTTCCTATTTAGCTGTTTTGTGTCCATTGACCAACGTCTCACTATCCTCCTCCCTCTCACCCTTTCCCTTTTCTAGTAACTGTCATTCTCTCTCCATCTTAAAGTTCAACTTATTATTGCTGTTTGTTTCCTTATCTATTTATTTGTTTATTTAGTCAGTCAGTTATGGCTCCCAATATGATTGAGCACAGGTGGTATTTCTCTTTCTGTGCCTGGCTTTTTTCACTTAACATAGTTTTCTCCAAGCTCATCCCTGCTGCTGCTAATGGCAGAATTTTATTATTTTTATGGCTGAGTAGTATTTTATTGTGCGTGCGTGCGTGCGTGTGTGTGTGTGTGTGTGTGTGTGTGTGTGTGTGTGTGTGTATGAGTATACACACACACTACATTTTCTTTATCCAATGGTCCATCAATGGTCATTTAGGTCAATTCCATATCCTGGCTATTATGAATAGAGCTGTGATAAACATGGGAGTATAGATAGCTCTTTGACATGATAATTTCTATTCCTTTGGGTATATACCCAGTAGTGGGGTTGCTGGATCATATGGTAGTCACATTTGTAGTTGTTTGAGAAACCTCCAATCTGTTTTCCATAATGGCTGTACTAATCTGCAGACCCACCAACAGTGTATAGGGGTTCCCCTTTCTCTGCAAGCTCAAGCATTTATTATTCTGTCTTTTTGATAATAGCCAGTCTAAATGGGGTGACATGATATCTCACTGTAGTTTTGATTTGCATTTCCCTGATGATTCATGATGTTGAGCATTTTTGCATGTACCTGTTGGCCATTTATATGTCTTTTGAAAAATGTCTATTCAGCTCCTTTGCCCATTTTTTAATCAGATTACTTGTTCTTTTACCGGTATGTTGTTTGAGTTACTTGTATATTCTGGATATTAATCCCTTGTCAAATGCATAGTTTGCAAATATTTTCTCCCATTCTGTAGGTTGTCTTTTTCTCCATTGATTGTTTTCTTTGCTATGGGCAAACATATTAGTTAGATATAATCCCATTTATTTATTTTTTCTTTTGTTGCTTGAGCTGTTGGGCTCTTGTTCATAAAGTCTTTGCCCAGTCCTACTTCTTGAAGTGTTTCTCCTATGTTTTCCATTAATCATTTTATAGTTTCAGGTCTTACACTTAAGTCTTTAATCAACTTTGAGTGGATTTGGGTATATGGCAAGAGATCTAGTATCCTTCTTTTGCATATGCATATCCAATTTTCCCTGCACCATTTATTGAAGAGGCAGTCTTTTCCCCAATGTGTGTTCTTGTTGCCTATGTCAAAAATAAGTTGGCTATAAGTCTGTGGGTTAATTTCTGGGTTCTCTATTCTGTTCCACTGGTCCGAGTGTCTATTTTTATGCCAGTATCCTGCTATTTTGTTTATTATAGCTTTATAGTATAATTTGAATTTGGGTTGTGTTATTCATCTGGTTTTAATTTTTTTGCTCAGGATTCTTTGGCTATTTGAGGTCTTTATTTGTTCCATATGAATGTTAGGATTGTTTTTCTTTTTCTATTTCTGTGAAAATGTCATTGTTATTTTGATGGGTATTGCATTGAATCTGTAGATCATTTTGGGTAGTATGGACATTAACGTGATGTTGATGCTTCCAATCCAAGAACATGGAATGTCTTTCCATCTTTTTGCATCCTCTTTAATTTCTTTCAATAGTGATTTGTAGTTCTCATTGTAGAGATCTTTCACCTCCTTGGTTAAATAGATTCCTAGGTATTTTATTAACTGTTGCAAATGGGCTTATTTTCTAGATTTCTCTTTCTGTTAGCTCATTATTGGAGAATATAAACACAACTTATTTCGGGGCATTGATTTTATATCCTGCAACTTTACTGAAATTTATTCATCTGCTCTAAGAGTTTCTTGATAGAGTTTTTAAGTTTTCCTATGTATATGCAGAAGAATTGTGTCCTCTGTAAACAGGGACAGTTTGACATTGTCTTTTCCTATCTCATTGCCCTTTATTTGTTTTTGTTGCCTGATTGTTGTGGTTAGTATGTTCAGTACTGTGTTAAATAGAAGTGGTGAGAGTGGGTATCCTTTTCTTGTTCCTTTTCTTAAGGGAAAAACCTTAGTTTTTCCCATTCAGGATGATATTAGTGGTGTACTTGTCATAGATGGCTTTTATTGTGTTGAGATACTTTTCTTCTATACTTTATTTGCTGAGGATCTTTATCATGAAAGGATGTTGAATGTTGTCAGATGCTTTTTCTGCATCTATTGAGATGATCATATAGTTTTTGTCCTTGATTTGTTGATGTGGTGTATCACATTTATAGACTTGCATATGTTGAACTATTCTTGAATCGTTAGGATAAATCCCACCAAATCATGGTATATAATTTTTCTTATGTGTTACTGTATTCTGATTGCTAGCATTTTGTTGAAAATTTTTGAATTTATGTTCATCAGAGATATTAGCCTGTAGTTTTCTTTTTTGGTTGTATCTTTGTCTGGTTTTGGTATCAAGGTGATGCTGGCCTCATAGAATGAGTTTGGAAGAGTGGCCTTTGTTTCAATTTTTTGGAATAGTTGGAAGAGAAGCAGTATTAATTACTCTTTAAATGTTTGGTAGAATTCAATATTAAAGGCATCTGGTCCTGGGCTTTTCTTTGTTGGGAGACTGCTGATTAATGTTTCAATCCCATTGCTTATTATTGGTCTATTCAGGTTTCTATTTCTTCTTAGTAGTCTTGTAGCTTGTACCTATACAGAAATTTATCCATTTCCTCCAGGTTTTCAAATTTTGGGGCATATAGTTGCTTATAATAGTCTCTAATGATTTTTTGTATTTCTGTGGTATCAGTTGTACTGTCTCCTTTTTCATTTCTGACTTTTGTAAGTTGGGTCTTCTCTCTCTTCTTCTTCTTCGTCTTTTTTTGTGTGTTGTTGTTGTTGTTAATCTAGCTAATGGTTTCTCTATTTTATTCATCTTCTCAAAAAATCTTTTTGTTTCCCTGATACTTTGTATAGTTTTTTGTGGTCTCTATATCATTTAGTTCTGCTCTGATCTTAATTATTATTTTTGGTCTACTAACTTTGGGATTAGATTGTTCTTGTTTTTCTAGTTCTTTGAGATGCAGTGTTAGGTTGTTTACTTGAAATCTTTCTCTTTATTTGATGTAAGCATTTATTTCTATAAAATTCTTTCTTAGGACTGCTTTTGCAGTATCCCACAGGTTTTGATATGATGTCTTTTTATTCATTGATTTCTAGTTGATTTATAGAAATTACCTGATTTCCTGTTTAATTTCCTCTTGGACCCATAGGTCATTCAGGAGCCTGTTGTTTAATTTCCATGTATTTGTATAGAGTCTTGAGTTTCACTTGTTATTAACTTCTAGTTTTAATCTGTTGTGGTCTGAAAAGATATTTGAGATAATTTTTAATGTTTTTAAAGTTATTGAGACTTGATGTGTGACATAACGTGTGTTCTGTCTTGCAGAGTGTTTCGTGTGCTGCTGAGAAGAATGTGTATTTTGTAGTTGTTGGATAAAATATTCTGTAGGTATCTGCCAGGTTTAATTGGTGTCAAGTGTAGTTTAAATCCTGTGTTTCTCTGTTTATTTGTTGTCTGGATGATCTGTCCAGTAATGACAGAGGGGTGTTCAGGCCTGCCACTATTATTGTATTGAGATCTATTTCTTTCTTTAGGTCTAACAGTGTTTGCTTTATATTTCTGGGTGCTCCACTGTTGGGTGCATATATATTTATGATTGTTATTTATTCCTGCAGGATAGATCTGTTTATCATTACATAGTAGCCTTCATTGTCTCTTTTTATAATTTTTGGTTTAAAGTCTATTTTATCCAATTTGAAAATAGCTGCTCTTGCTTGTTTTTGGCTGCCATCTGTGTGGTATGTCTTTTCCCATCCCTTCACTATTAGACTGTGTGCCTCTTTACAGGTGAGGCAAGTCTCTTGAAGAAAGTATACAGTTGGGTTATGCTTTTTGATTCAATCTGTCAGTCTGTGTCTTTTGAGTGGGGACTTTAATCCATTTACATGTAGGGTTGTTATCAAGAGATATTGTCTTATTTTTGGCATTTTATCACTTTTCGTTTAGATGTTTTAATTATTTTTTGTTCCTTTCTGCCATTTTATTATTCATCTTCAGTGTTGTTGGTTTGTTTGTTTTGAACTGGTAGGATTATTTTCTTTTTGCTTTTTCATTTGCATTTGTGTCTTACCACTGGGTTTTGTACTTTCTTACGTACATGTGGTAATGATAATTGTTTTTGTGATTCCAGATGCAGGACCCCCTTGAAAATTCCTTGCAGGATGTGTTGTATGGTGATTAACTCCTAGTTTTTGTTTGTCTGGAAAATATACCATTTCTCCCTCATTTCCAAAGGATAGCCTTGGTGGGTATAGTCTTCTTGGCTAGCAATTTTTTTTTCTTCTTTGAGTATTTTGAATATGTCATTCCATTTTCTTCTTACCTGTAGAGTTTCAGTTGAGGAGTCTGATTTTAGTCTTATTGAGGCTCCCTTATAGGTGACTTGATGCTTTTTTCTTGCTGCTTTTAGGATTCTCTCCTTGTTTTTGTGCTTTACCAGTTTGACTATAATGTGTCTCAGAGAGGATTTTGGGGGGGTTGAATCTGTTTGGAGATCTTTGAGCTTCCTGTATCTGAAGGTCTATATCTCTTATTATACCATGAAAGTTTTCTATTATTATTATACTGAATAGATTTTCAATACCTTTATCTTTCTCCTCTCCTGTGAAACACCCATGATTTGGGTGTTTGTGCACTTAAGGTTGTCTGCTAACTCTCTTAGACTTTCTTCATTTTTTGAAATTCTTTTCTCCTTTTTTTTTTTTTTTTTTTGTCTGACATGGTTCAAGTTTGGAAATTCTTTCTTCTGCTTGCTCTCATCTGCTACTTATGCTCTTGATTGTTTTTTCTATTTCATTAAATGTGTCTTTCAGGTCCAGAGGTTCTGCTTCATTCTTTTTATAAGGTATTAATCTCTTTGTAAATTTCCTCCTTCGTATTTTGGATATTTTTGCTCATTTCATTTTGTTGTCTGAGTCCTCTCTTGCTCCATTCAGTTTCCATAAGATAGTTATTCAGTGTTCCTTTTTGGTCATTTCAAGGGTTTACTCTTTTGTAAGGTCTGGTACTTGAGAATTACTAAAGTCCTTTGGTGTTATTTTTGTATTTTTCCAGTGTCTCTATGTCTATTTCTGGTCAACTGGTAGATCAGTTGCTTCTCCTATTACTCTGGAGTGAAATTTGAGTAGAATGTTTTCTTCCTATTTTTCCAGGTTCCTCAAGTGACTCTTTTTGTGTCAATGAAGTCAAATATGCAGTGGGCCAGCTGTACAGTAGTCATGGATGTTATTGTTGCAGTGAGCCATCCTTGCAGCAGTAGAAGCTGTGGTGGTGGCTGTTGTGGACTACCTACATGGAAGTTGTTTGAGTCCTCCCCAGTGGTGGTGGTGCAGGGTCCTGCCTTCTGGATGGGTGGGGTGGGGTGGCATGGGTGGCTGGGTGGGTTTTCCACCTGCCTGGGGCCTCCCTAGTGGAAGCAGCCTGGGGTCCTGCCTGGTGTGTCAATTTTGTTTATCTTCTCAAAAAAACACTTTATTTTGTCAATCTTTCATATCTTTCCCACCCCCCCCCCCATGGCTTCTATTTTATTTAATTCTGCTCTAATCTTTACTATTTTTTTCCATCTACTAATTTTGGGATTGTATTGTTCTTGCTTTTCTAGTTCTTCAACATGTAACATTTGGTTAAGTCTTTCTATTCTTTTGATTTAAGTACTTATTGCATTAAGCTTCCTTCTTAGTACTGCTATTGCAGTATCTCAAAGAAACACTCTGAACTACTAAGGGCTCAGTGAGACTGGAACTGTATATGATGGTGTTAGTTAAATTACTGAAGGACTTTCCATGACACCTCCATAATTAGTGGGCGAGCCAGATAGGCCCAAGATTCAGAAATAGAGAACTGGTTATTATTTCTATTCCCTCCACCTTAAAATTAATCTCTGTGACCCCAAACTTTTATTCACACAGCACCCTAATCCCTTAGCTAAACTCTTCAGAGTACATCCTGTTAGACTCTAATATAGTTCCTTAACTAAGGTTTCTGAGCTATATTTGTGCACTTAACTTGTTTTATGATACTCTTTTTCTTCTTGTGTATTCAGAATCTCTTTACTGCCCCCACCCCCTTGCTAGAACATTGCCTTTACTTCTTTCTTTGCAAAGCCAGCTACTAATACTAATAATGTTTCTTTTCTCAGAAACATTAATTGTTTATTCATGAGAATTAAAATGCACAATCCTAAATAAATAGGTTACGGGATAATCAAAGCCCCCTGTCAATTTGGGATGATATGGAATCCCTGAACAGAAAATGATAGAGAATGTGATCACCTTGCAATTGTATTTTTACAGGAACTGGGATCTGAAAAAGGTTTGAAATGATTGCTGGCACTTAAGATAGTTTTAAAACAATTGGGGTGGGGATATTTACATAAGCAGATGGACTTATGTGTAACGTAGAGTGATGGTTTCTAGAAGTTGAGATTATTGTAATATTTACTTGATAAAGTCTTCTGGTATGGGCTACCTAGATGACCTTCAACTCAATCAGAGCCCAAAATTTCTGTTCTTGGTGCTGGAGGCATTCATATTAGCTATTTGATGAGTTTATCTGTCTCCAGTTTTCAATTTAAAAAATTACATGAGTCTCACTTTCTAACATTCTGTATGTGGTTTTCATTTTCTTTGTACTATTAGAGGAAGTTGACTAAATTGTAGTGAATGGCAAACACTTTCTGGAATGTAGTTGGAATAATTAGAAATCTTTCTGCAAGAAAAAAGCTTATATGGAACCAATCTCCTTCTCAATTACATTGTTATTTTTGAGAAAAGAGGGCAAATAATTTTTATCAAGTGACTCTGTTATCTGGCTGGGCAATTTCCAGTAATTAAGGTTGTTTCCCAAGTATATCCTAATAATCAGTCACAAAAATATTATCAGTGATTCTCTAGTGGTCATTTTGTTAGGGAGCAATTGGAGACAGTCCCTAACCTTAGTACTAAACACATGAAATTATTTCTCTTAGCCAACTAATTTGCTACAACATGTTCTTGCTTGAAAAAAGAAGTCATCCAATGGAAATAGTTCTTGTGAGATATATGCCTTTGGCATAACCCTCAGAAATAGAGTTGAAGGGTAGAGCCAGATGGAGAAAAATTACCTGTCAATAAGGTCCTCCTCCCTATCCCAGCTACTTTCTGAGTACTTTATCTTGTGTACCATGGCCCTCCATCAATAGGATTCAAGAGAGAACTCCACTACTCAAATAAGATTGCTCTACCCTAGCCTCCAAGTCTCCACATGTACCAGTGAAGAGCTATACCTCAGATCTGGACCCCTTTTCCCCCATATATACTCTTATAACCTCTTGGTGACTATATGTCTTGAAAGCATCAAGGTAATAAAATTACTCCCTTTGGCTTCATTCAGTCACAAGAAACCCTAGCCTCACAGTTCATATCCTAGCACAAGCCACTATCATTTCACCTGGGTGCTAGTATGATGCCTTCTCACTGTTCTCTATGCTTTTACCTTATGCTCAGCATCCAGAGTGATCCTTTTAGAACTGTCACTTATGTCTCTGCTTGAAACCCTCTGTGGTTTCCTCTACTTGAATGTAAGATCCATAAAGTAGAGATTTATTTTTTCTCTGTTTTGTTTACTGCTACTTCTAGAATGCCTAGAATAGCACCTGGCACACAGTGAACACTCAGAAAATATTTATAAGATGGATAAATAAATAAATGAATAATCAAGGAACAGCCCTTCCACTCAGTGCTCCTTCCACTACCGTAGTGCAAGTCTTTTTTTAAAATTTTATCTTATCAGTATACAATGTGGTTGATTTTCAATGTCCCTTTAACAATTCTTCCCTCCCCTTTTCCTCTCCCGCCTCCCACCAATCAACATCATATCTGTTCACTTGTCTTAACAAGTTCAAGGAGTTGTGATTGTTGTGTTCTCTTCCCTGCCCCCCATTTGTTTGTGTATTTATTTATTTTTAGCTACCACAAATAAGTAAGAATATGTGGTATTTCTCTTTCTGTGCCTGACTTATTTCACTTAACATAATTTTTCTAAGTCCATCCATGTTGCTGCAAATGGTAGTATTTCATTCCTTTTTATACTTGGCTTATTTTTTCTATATTTAGCATTATACAGTAGTATGTGCATATTGTTCTGTAACAGCATAGGTAAAAATAAAGAGGACAATAAATAAAAGTTATATTGAGTCCCACCATCCAAAATTAACATTTATATTTGTAGTTATGTATAATATATATATATGTATTTATATTTATATTCTTCTGGACATGTCCTACAGTCATTGTTTCTTCCATTATATCCTTTTCCAAGTCATTCCCCTATATCAAACACTCTTAATATTGTCACCAGTTACATTAGTTTTCTATGGCAGCCATAAGAAGTTGTCATAAATTGGTGGCTTAAAATAACAGACATTTATTCTTTCATCTTCGGGAGGTCAGAAGTCTAAAATCAAGGTGTTGGTACTGCCGCCTTTTCTCTGGGGTTCTAGGGGAAATGCCTTTCTTTATCTCTTCCAATGTCTCGTGGTTACTATCTCTCTTGACCTGTAGCCACATAGCTCTGCTATGTCTTCACATCAACTTCCACTGTATGTATCTGTTCTCTTCCATCTCTCCCCACCCCCATATTTATTAAGGTATAATTGACAAGTACAATTGTACATATTTAAGGTTTACAAGTTGATGACTTGATATGCATATGCATTGTGAAATGATTAACACAATGAAGTTGATTAAAACACTCATAATATCATGTAGTTACTTTTTTGTGTGTGGTGAGAACATTTAAGATCTAGTCTCTTAGCGCATTTCTAGTAAAAATATAGTATTATTAACTATAGTCACCACACTATAGATTGCCCCCCCAGAACTTATTCATCTTATAACTGAAAGTTCGTACCCTTTGTCTGTCTCATATAGGGATATTTTTAATTGGATTTATGGTCCACCCAGATAATCCAGAATGAAGTCCTTTGAAGATTCTGAACTTATGACACTGCAAAGACTCATTTTCCAAATAAGATCACATTCACAGATTCCAAGGATTTGATGGGAACATATCTTTTGGGGGGATCACCATTCAATCCACTACAACAGAGTTAAATTTCTAAAAACAACATAAATTTGAGTCACTGCTGTGGTTAAAATACATCAGTAGTCCCTCATTAACTCTGCAGTCCACACTCCTTTGCATGGCATGAAAAGCACTTAGGACAGGATCCTTGACCAATCCTCCAGGAAAGCAGGCTTCATAATGACAGACAATCCAACATAGCTACTCCATCCCTAGAAAAACAGGGGAGGAGGCATGCTTGGGAAAACTGGGCTGCCAGCTCATCAAGCAGTTGGAGGTACAGAATGTGAAGACTTGGTATATTGTGTGAATGTGACCATTTGGATTCAGAAGTAGGTCAGACCAAGGATCATAGAGATTAGGTTGCATTTGGTTTTTCATCATGTGAGACAATGCCTGACATTAGCAAATTATTAATATGTTTTGTTGAAAGGAGTAAATGAATACAAGCATTGAATTCATGATTCAAAGACTCCAACTCTTTTTTCCCACCCAACCTGTTGCCCCATATAGCTGAATTCCTTTTCTATACATTAGCCTTTTAATTGCCCTGTTAGGTGAGTATACTATTTTACGTCTCATTCAATAATTTTCTCCAGAAAGGTACCCATCATCCCTGCTCTCCTTTTTGTTCAGATGTTGGATCAACACAAGATGATAGAAGCAAGGCAGAAGCTAAGCTAAGCAATGAAATGTAAAGTACGAAATTCACACTTATTATTTATTCATTCTCACTTCTGCCCCTTTCTCTTAATGCATTAAAAGTAATAGTCTGAACCAAACTTCTGCAGTTGTTTCCTTCTGTCTGACAGAATTAGCTGGGGCAGTTCAGTCTCTCTGACTTATTGTTGAGTCTCATCACTTTCCATCGCTTTCAGGCATATTTTTTTTTTCTTTCATTCCCTTAATAAAAATTAAAATTGCCCACAGTTCACCTCCATGGTTACTTGGTTTGACAAATTTATCAGAAAATGTAGGGAATGGCTTAAAGTAGATTGCATTAGTCCTGGTGTATTTGTGATACAAGAACATCAAGTTTGTGTGGAATTGTTCGAAGATGGTGAGAGAGATAAAGCCCCAAAGGAAGCAGAGCCATGCAGGTGCCACAGGTGAGTGGTGGGGTGGTCTGTCCCAGCCCAGGCAATAATGGGGGTGAGGGTTATTGTCTTTAAAGAATTTAAAAACAGTGATAATACCAAATAACATCAGTCTACCTTTTATTATTACTCTGAGCCGGTACTGGTACTTGTAAACAATGTCAGTAAGAAAATATAGTATTCAACTGGGTGGGTGGAGGGGGTGGGGATGGGGAGGAATCTGTTGTTGGTCTAAGTTCTGAACAATTGCTATAGTTTTGCTGCATTTAAGAATATATGTATAAGATCCAAATTAGCACATGTCTAGTACTTTTTCTTTAATAAACATTGTGTTCTACATGGAAGGTAACCTTACCAACCTATATACATTAGTTCTGTGTTTGTAATTCGTTATAATTGTTTAACCTTGCTTTAGGCACAGTTTATCTCTAACCCCTATGGCTCCTATTCCTGCATTTAAAAAGTAGATCCAAAATAATGATAACACAGTGGTTGTAAAAACCAAAGTATGAATGTTGAGTTATGTAATCCTACCACTGTATTTGACTGGCTGGAATTTTTTATTTGTGTTTAAAGTTTTTTCAGCAGAGTAACATTTAAAATCTGACAGAGTCGATCCAAAAGAAAAAGACATGGAAATTATGGAAATTTCTGGAATTCATTGTGTAAAGGAATTTTTATGAGTCTGGCAAACTTATTCTGAAGTTTAAGACTTTTTCCTAATTATGTGAATGTCTGTAACTTCGTGTGAAAGAAACCTTAGTAATTAAAATCAATAAAAATGCATTCTTCAACTATAAGTGAAGACAAATTGAGATGGATTGGCATGTCTAGCTATACTGTCCACAGAACAAGAATATGAGAAAAAGATTGATTTTGATCAAATCATTTGCTAATTTGCAGAAGGTAAGGTGTAAAAACAGAAACAGTCATGATATTATTCATTGTGGTGATTGACCAATATGTAGAAATGTTTTCTCCCTTCCTCCAAAAACATAAAGAATGTACTTAAAATTATTAATCATTACTTTTTCATTTTTTATTTTTTTCACAAAATATGTCATACAATGTGTGATGTTCTAATCAGGGAAAATAGAGTATCCATCATCACGAACATTTATTTCTTTGTGTTGAGAACATTTGAACTCCTGTCTTGCAGCCATTTGAAAATACATAGTAAATTGTTAATTATAGACACCAGCACTACTGTAGAACACTAGAGCTTCTTCTTATCTAGTTGTAGATTTGTATACATTGACCAGCCTTTCTCTACTCCTGTCTCCTCAATCCCCTGCCCAGCCTCTGGTAACCACTATTCTACTGTCTACTATGAGTTCAACTTTTTTACTCCCACATAGAGTGAGAACATGTAGTATTTATCTTTCTGTCCCTGGCTAACTTCACTTAACATAATGACTTCCAGGCTCATCTGTGTTGCCACGAATGACAGAATTTCATTCTTTTTTGTGGCTGAGTAGTATTCTATACTTTTTCCTTCTTAACACTCCACTATTTTTAATTTTTCTGACCATTGTGATTATATATATATATAAATTTCAGTAAAAGAAAACTTCAGTTTGTATTTTCCTCTTTACCCACAGCTAATATTATTTCCGGCTCATCTTTTCATTTTGCGATTATCATTGAAAATAAATCTGTTGTATGGAGGAGGGAAATGTTAAAAGATGATCAGTTCTGGCTGTCAACTGTGCTATGTAAGCCTCACTTAAGCAGGGAAGTTAACTTGGTTGCTAAAATGTTGAGCTTGGAAGGCACAGGTTTTCCACCTATATTCAGTCAGAAAGTGCCAAAAGTGATCTGTGGCGTGATCTTTCATTTCTTCTTTTAGCCCCTACTTATAAATGAACAATTCTCTCCAGGACCCTTTCTCTTAAATGGTGTCATACCACATCTTTCCATAAAACAAAACTTTTGGAAATCTTGTTCTGATAACCTACTGACTTGTTACATACCTACAGGTGTGTGGGTGCCTATTTTTTGAGACAGTGGGAGTCATTTGGTAAATATAAAACATTAATTATGTGAATAGTGGTGTTTAAAATTAGCAGCAGGTATTGCTTTCAATAAAGACTAAATAAATTTTTTTAAAAGGTAAGAAGAAACTACTGTGGAAGACTTTTTCAAAACAATTTTGACTGTGCCTGTGTAAATTGTAAATCATTTCTGATTGCATTCTATCTTCCAGAAAGCTGGGGCTGGCTTGTATAACACCTCCTAGAAAGACTTGGAGGTGCTCTTATAAAGAAAACATGTGTAGTGGGTAAAATGTTGAAGACATCCAGCTCCTACCTCAGAGATTACAGAGCTACTTTAAAAATAATCCTAATACTTGGCTCTTTTTTAGAAGAGCCAATGAATATAAACAAACAGAATTGTTAGCATCTGGAAGGAGGAGGCTAAAATAATTTGCTAAACCCATAAAACAAGTAAATCTTTGCTTAAGAATTGCACATGCCATTAATTAAGCATTTTTATTGTGTGGTTGATTTAAACAACAACAACAAAAAAGGCGGGGGAAGAGAAAAAAAAAACAAAAAACACCTTCCATTATGTGAACAGACAGATAAATAATAAATGGATTATCCAATTTCAGCTCAATGTCAACAAATCTTAGCCAGATCCTGCAGAAATAGTGTCCTTTTTACTGCCTGTCATTAAAAGAAAAGGGCTTTAACACTTTCCTAAAGGAGAAAGACAAGACAGGGAATGTAGGTGCTAGAAAGGATTGGTTAAAAAGCAAACCACTGAAGCATCTTGCCACATCCGAAAAGATCACCAGTTTGTTTTTCCTAGGTTCTAGATACAAAGCTTGACTGTATATTTTTATTGAGGTAAGTCTAGAGACTGTTTTGAGCATTATGTAAGATATCTGAGGTAAATTCCTTGAGGACAAATATCAGGTTAGGTATTTCTCAGTTATATGCTCCATTACTTATCTTTATCATGGCCATTGCTTGCTCCCGTCTATTGTTTTGCTCTTGACGGTTGCTTAGTAATAATTCTAACAACGAGTAAGTATTTATATTGCATGTACCATGCATTATGCTGAGCAGTTTAAATACTTTGTCTTATTTAGTTTTCACAACAAAACTCTAAGTTAAGCAGGATTATTATGTTCCTTTAACAATTCACAAGAAAGAGTTTCTTTAGAAACTTGTACCAATTAAGATAACTCCTACATCTAAGAGGCTGACTCAGGACTCACAAACAGGTTCATCTGGCTCAAGAGTTATCTACGTTTTGCTTCCATTTACAATACAAAAGTCATTAAATATTTCTCCTCCTGATCCCTTATGTCTACCCCCAGCTGACCATAACTTCCCACACTGATCAATTACTGAGGTAATTCTTCCATGTTCCCTTCTAGAACCCAGCACAAGCATCCTTCTTTATAACCTATGACTTGGAAATCACCTATAAAAACCTGGTCTTCGGCTATCAGAAAAACAAGTCTAAACCATTCTGTTAATGCCTTGTAGGTAACATGGCAAGAAGGCACCAAGAAGTTTCTTAAATGAAACTTCTTGAGTTGGTCCTCACCAATGTCACTTCTTTTCATTTAGGGATTCCTTTAGGTAGCAAGATTAATTATTTAAGAAAACTTATGAGGATTACTTAATGTAACATGGAATGCCAAGTCCCTCTTTAAGTCTGCACAGTGTTAACACAGGTACATCATAGTTAGTATTACGACTAAAAAGTTAGCATATTTTATTGGAATTTAACATTTTCATGAATGCTTACTATACACTAGTCGGCACTTTACATGAATTAAATCATCTAATCCTTATAATAACTTTACAAAGTTGGTCCTTTTTTAAAAAATGTGTAGTTAAGTAGGTGAGACACAGAGACAAGGCCAGGCTGTAGTGCATTTGGTGGTGAGTTCCTTCAGGAATGACATGTTCTTTTCCCTAGTTGTTGGGAATATTGGTGACTGACTGCTCACTCTCTGAACATTGTCCTCAGAAAAGAAGTCACCTAGCCCGAAGCCATGTCCCTACCTTAATGACAGTTTACAGCTAATACCTTGTTGATGAGGGACTAAATAAGTCTGGCCCCCTTACTTAAAGAGATGCAATCGTGAAGATCCATTCTAGCTCTAGAGCTCCTAGTGGAGAGTCTTTGTTGCAAATACATCATAATACATCTCCTCTTTCTGCCCAGTCCTGCAGCCTTCTCACCCTATAGCTGTTGTTCCTGGTGGCACTGTCTAGTCAACTTCTTGAACTCCAATCTCCTTCCTAAAGTCTGTTTCTGAGAACTCAATCTAAAACAGTTGTTACCAGAAGTGGCCCTAGAAAGAAAACTCCAAAATGGGCTTTAAAGCTGTGTTATCCATGCTGGTGGCAATAAAAAGCCTTGGTGTTAGATGGAGCAGTGATCAACCCTGGAAGGCTAAAGTGGTTCAATTGTTAAAACTTTCCAAGTAATGAACTAGAACTGGAAACTGGTGGAAGGGTGCGATGGTAGGGGAATTATGAGAAGATCTGGTATATACCAACTATAATTAAAAGGTAATCTGATGGCTTTTACTCAATGCCAATAATGTGATGGAGAAAAATAATGAAAAATTTAAAGCGATTAATCACCAATTGGAAGTATGGTGTGGAAGTCAAAGATCCTTATTGGCAGCATATAAAGAGACTGTCACCCCTGAAACTGAGGGCAGGAAAAATTGAGGTTTGGAGGTTAATTTTAAGAGTAGCAGAACTCCAGAGAAAGTTGAGTTTCCATGCTTAGCTAGTCTGCTGTGCATAGGTATGAGACCTGCTTGGGGATGAGTGGGACCCTGAGACTTGGCACAAAAACATCTGGATCTGTGTGTTAAAAAACCATGAAGTGTCAGATCCCTTTGAACTCTCTTCACTTGCAGAAGTGTGCTGCTCCTCTGTTAGAGGCTAGAGCTCTCCTCTTGCCTAAAGAAAATGTATAGGCCACTTCCTTGCAGGATCCATCTCCACCTCTCTTCTGGCCATTAGACCTAAAACTAGGGTCAGATCACTACATAACCTGGCAAGGAAGTGTTGGTTCTACTAAGGGAGAAAAGAAATCATACTCTAATGGAGCTGCAGGATATAGTCAACATGTACTAGCAAGAGATAGGAGACTGTGTATAGGAATTGATTCTGAGGGTACTGGATCAATAAGGGCAGAACATAGAGTTGGATAATGGAGAGTTTATTGATGTGCAAGCTCTCTCCTGTGATATAGGATTTAATACCTGGTAAGGATCCCAAAAGATGGTGCTAATATGTGTTAGAATGACTTCTGTGAACTTTTAGAAAGAGGTGTAGAAATTCCATACATTGCAAGGTAGGTGGTATCATAAAGGATCAGAAGACTTAGAGAAAATGAATGCTATAATGGATATGTATTTAAGGCTGGAAAATATACCAGCTGAGTAGTTTAGCAGGTGGGTCCCAAGGACACTCCATTTACCAAAGTGATAAGAAATGTTCTGGGGACAGGAACACCAACATCATTAAAAAGCTTGGTGGGGCTGCCTTCTGTAGGCAAGACTGACAGTGGAATATGTTACAAAGCTGGACTCAGTGATATCAGTAAGGATAACAGAATCCTGAAAAAAAGGAGGCTAGTTGGCGGAGCTTTCATCAAAAGCAAGGAGGACACAACTATCATGTGAGTGTATTAGTCTTCTCAACCTGCTATAACAGAATACCATAGACTTGGTACTTAAACAACAGAAATTTATTGTCTCACAGTTCTGGAGACTGTGAGATCTCAGAAGATCCAAGATCAAGGTGCCAGCACGGCTAGTTTCTAGTGAGGCCTCTCTCCCTGGCTTGTAGACAGCCACCTTCTTGCTGTGTCCTCACATGGCCTTTTCTCTGTGTGCATGCAGAGAGAAAGGGAAAACTCTGGTATGTTTTTCTCTTCTTATAAAGACAACAGTTCTTTTGGATTAGGGGCCGACCCTTATAATCCCATTTAACCTTAATTACCTCCATGAAGGCCATATCTCTAAATACAGTCACATTGGGGATTAAGTCTTGGACATATGAATGGGAGGGAGAGGCACAATGTGAATCTAAGTCAGCTGCCATGTGGTCTGACCTTCAGGAATCTATGGAGAAGGCCAATAGAGTGTGTCATCTGGTGAGCCTCTTCATGTTTTGAAAGTAACATATTTCACACGTGAAAATACTGTTCTGATCCGTTTTCCAGGTCATACAAAAGACTACCAGCTTTGACTGGGATCCAAAATGAGAAAGAACTCTCAAACAGGTTTAGGTTATGGTGTAAGCAGCTCTGCCACTTAGGCCATAATACAGAAAACCCCATAGAGTCAGAAATGTCTATAATAGAAAAAGATGTTTACTTAGTTCATTTGGGCTCCTATAACAAAATACCTTAGACTGAGTAATTAGCAAACACCAGATATTTATTTTTTATGGTTCTGGAGGTTGGGAAGTACAGGATCAAGGTGCCAGCAGATCCGGTGTGTGGTGAGGGCCTATTCCTCAGAGATGGCAACTTCTCTGTATCCTCATATGGTGGAAGGGGCAAGGCAGTTCCCCTCAACCTCTATAATAAGGGCTTTACATTCGATTCATAAGAGCAGAGTCCTCAGAACTTAATCACTTCCCAAAGTTTCCACCTCTTCCTACTATCACCCTTCATCAACAGAGAATAATATTGAGTCCCCAGTATGCCACCATCCCTCAAAAAGACCAACCAGACACTTTTTGACAATTTGATTACTTTGGACCTTTTTCACTCTGGAAAGAGCAAGGATTCATCTTGTCCACAATAAACACATAAACTGTGTATGATTTTGCCTTTGCTGCTCTCAGGGCCTCAGTCAACACTATGATCTTACGTAATATTTCATCTAGAAACACTGGATCATGCATACTATCACATTTGGCCAACAATCCCAGTTTATAGCAAAGAAAATGTGGCAATTGGCACATGACCATAAGATCCATTGACCCTATAACATGTTATACCACCTTATTTCTCCTGTTCTTTCCCTTGCTCTATATACTAGTCTAAAAAGTTGCTCAAATTAACTAGAGCTCAAATGTTAATAAACCCATAAGTCAGGAATACATTTAGCTTACTTCTCCCCGCTTACAGGCATAATGCAATTACCAACTTACTAAAACTAATGGGTGATTCCCCGCAGGAGGAAGAGATTGAAAATTCCTAGCTAGAAGAGTTTCTTTGCAAGATGGAAATGAGAAAGTGTCTAATTAAAGCCACATGTACAGAGTCTTATTCCCCAAAACACACTGAATGTCTCCATGTGAACCTAGTATGGTGCCGAGGTGTAGGTTACGATAAGGGAAAGGCCTGGAATTCAAAGCCAGATGTGTTTAACTCCAAAGCCCGTGGTCTCTTTCAGAATATCAGTCTGCCCACTAGCTTCTAGTCTCACTTAAATTAGGGTCCATAGATGCTTTCATTCACTACTATGTCCCCAGCACCAAACTCAGTGCCTGACACCTAAGAGGTTTATTCAATGAATGAATACTTCTGAACATATGTGTCATCTCCTGAGGGGGACACAGTGACTTTCCACAGTGAGTGGCTCACCATAATCATCAGCAGCACCTGTTTTTTCTATACTCAGTAAGTACATAACAATGAAACACTGCTTTGGACCCAGATTAAACTTTAAAAATGATCTAATCCTAATTCTCATGTTTCAGATTAGGAAACTAGACCGCAGAGAAAGAAATGACTTGTCCAAAGCCTCACCACTAATGAATGACGCGGATAGGAGTTGACACCAGGTGGATGAGTGTTCTTCAGAAAAGTTTTCCTGTGGCTCTTGAAGATGATGAAGTGATGGCAGCGTTTCAGCAAAAGCCACATGAGCTGAAGTGCCACTCAAAATGTTGAATCAACCCCATGACAAAGACACTCACCCATCAGCGTAAGCGCTGGACAGAACAGGGTGCTGTGATACTGCTGCTCGGAGAAGAAACACCAGCCTCACGTTACATGTGTCTGTACTCCATTCACTTCACATCCTCCTACCCTTTTTTTGCTTGAGTTGGTTAGGTCATCTCTACGTTTGCCAGGATTTATTATCTTCAGCTCCTTCCTCTTGTTTAATCAAGTGGAAAGGCTGTAGGTGTTGTCCGAGGGTAGTTTCATGTGGTTAATAAAGTGCTTGGCCTAGAGTCAAATCTTGAGAGATCCATTGCATAAGGAGATGCCAATGTTTACCTTTAACCAAACTGAGAGTGACAGGTAAGCTTCTGGAAGTGCCATGAGAAACCTAGCAAGCAGCCTGAAGTCCACTGATAGACTCTCTCTGTTACTGGGTACCTCAACACCCATGCATCCAGGAAAATGAAAACTAATTGGCACAAAATGTTAAGAAACAAAGGGTGGCTTGGAGCATCTTTCCTTCTAGCTATGTATTTGACTTTTTTAACAGGCCAACAAAGTGGCTGCCCTTATTGGGGACCATGAGGGTTTTTAATATTATTAGCCATTAAATTTGTATTGTTCTCCAAACATACAATATGTGAAATAGCAATAATTTTCCATGAGAAGCAGTATAGCAAAATGAGTGAGTTAAACATATTGTAAAATAAGTAAAATTAGATCAATCAGTGTCTGTCTAATTCATTCTGGCTGGTGAGTGCAAGAGATAGAAGCTTTTCTCCTAACCCTGACCAAGGGTGGAATGAGTCTTGCTGTGCGTGTGAATAGTCCTCGCCCCAGGAGCAGTGCATAGATGGCTACACACTAACAAGAAGGCATTTCAAACACCCTACAGGGAAGTTGTTTCAGGGCCTTTGCATTATTAAAGTAGAAAAAACTCACCAATGAGGAAAAACTAAACATAGCAGCAAATGTCCAGTTTCTTACCTTGTGGCGTGTGTGTGTGTGTGTGTGTGTGCGTGTGCGTGTGCGTGTGCGTGTGCGTGTGCGTGTGCGTGTGCGTGTGCGCGTGCGCACGCGCGCGCATTTTTTGTTTTTTCATTTCAGGGAAAGATGATTACAGGTTGGGAACTGGGTGGCCTGCAATAACATGAAGGTACAAGAGAACAGAAGAAAGTTCAAGATTAAACTGCAGTGAGGAAGAAGGAATTGTTCTCCCTAGCGGCTGCAGAGAAATTTTCAAACTGTTTTGAACACTTGAATGGAGATTCTGTCAACACACAGGTGACAACCTCTGATATGGTTGTCAGGGGTCTTTGGCTCTCACTATGGTGTCTCTTCTCTCACCCAAGTTATGCTCCAGTTTAAGGAGAACTCCTTGAAGTCTTCAATAAACTGAAACCTCACTTCTTGTGGGTTCTGTTTTTGTTTTTTCTTTTTACTTAAACCTTTGTGATGTGGGAATACATTCTCAGTCCCAAAGGACTATGACCTCTTTGAAAACTAAGTCTGTTTTAATAATATTTTAAATAAAAATTGGTTGAATAAAATTAAAATAAATCTTCTCTCAGAAGGCATGTAATCCCAAACCAACATGTTGATGAATTGGAATATCAGAAATATAGAATGTAAGCTTCGGAAGTGTTAGAAAAATGTTAGACAAATTAAATTTAGCAGAGTTTATTTAAACAGAGAATAATTCATAAATTGAACAGCATTTGGAAGCAGGCAAGGTTCAGAGAGCTCCACCCAAAGGTGGTCAGGCAGTATTTACAGACAGAAAAAGGAAGTAACTACAGATATGACTTGACTGGTTGCAGTTCAGCATTTGCCTTATTTGGAAATGTTTGAGCAGTTTTCAGCCTGTGATTGGCTGAAAGCTCAGCTACTAAGATTGCCTAAAACTCATTAATTGTTACAAAAATATGTTCTGGAGTTAGGTTGCAGTTTGGTTACATATTAAGCTACAATTTAATACATACAGAGGCAGCTTTAGGCCAAATTTAATTTAATTTAAGGGAGGAACTGTACATAATCTTAACCATTTCACCTCTTTTTCAAAGTAGGAATCCTCTTTACAGAAACTTCTAGGATACCTGTAAATTTCCCTTTCTTTGGTTCCTTATGTGACCAGAATTCAAATCGCCCCATATTGATAACCATTTTTTAAATTGTGATAAAATAAACATGACATAAATTTTACTATTGTCACCATTTTAGTGTAAAATTTAGTGTCATTAAATACATTCACGATGGTGTGCAACCATCACCACTATCTCGTTCCAGACTTTGCATCACCTCATATTTAAAAAAATTTTTTTTGCATTGATAAAATAATTGTACCTATTTGTGGGGTACAAGTGGTAATTTGATACATGTATACAATGTGTAATGATCAAATCAGGGTAATTGGCATGTTTATCACCTATAAATTTATAATTTCTTTGTGTTGGGAACATTCCAAATCTCCTCCTCTGTTTTGTTTTGTTTTAATAAAATTTCATAATTTTTTTATTGAAACATAATTGGCTATACATATTTGTGTGGTACAGAGCTGAATATCAATACCTCTGTACAACGTGTGATGATCAAATCAGGATAATTAGCATATTCATCATTACAAATTTAATCATCCTCTAGCTATGTTAGAAATAGACAATAAATTATTGTTAACCATAGTCACCCTATTGTGCCATGAACCAACATTTCTTCATCCTCCTTTCCTGTCACCCTTCCCAGACTCTGGTAACCACTAGTTCACTCTCATCCTCCATGAGGTCAACTTTTTTTTTTTTTTGTAACTCCCACATATGAGTGGGATTGTGTAATATTTCTCATTCTGTGACTGACTTACATTTAACATAATGACTTCCAGGCTCATCATGTTGCGAAAAATGACAGAATTTCATTCTTTTTACGGCTGAATAATATTTCGTTGTGTATATGTACCACACTATTTTTATTCATTTATCCACTGATGGACACTTAGGTTGATTCCACACCTTGGATATTATGAAAAGTACTTCAATAAACAAGGGGGCCCAGGTATCTCTTCGATGCACTAATTTTCTTTCCTTTGGATATATACCCATCAGTGAGATTGCTGGATCACTTCATTTATTGTTAAAGCCAGAGCTCTTTTATGACTCTGTTTTTCTCTGGGTATTTAATTGACAGTCAGCAAGTATCAGAGACTATCAGTAAAATAAAGTGAGGCAAAGTAGTATCAGACATTTATCCGGCAAGTATATACTGAACACCTACTCTGGATAACTCTACCATAAATATCAAATTAGGTTTGAAAGTGGGGGCCTAAATTCCGATGTCGGTTTATTCAACCACTACCCATACCAAATCTCCCCTTACTCTATGTGGACACTGGAAGAATCATGTAAATAAACTGGCCTCTCAGGTCCACTGTGAGGATCAAATATGACTACGATCGACAACCCGCTTTGAGAAGCATAAGATATTAAATAAATGCAAATGAAAAAGAGTGAAAGCTGTTTTGAAAAATTAAAAATCTCATTTTGTGGTCCTTCAGAGGGAGTCATATACAGGAGGTGATTAACAGACACGCATAATATGGCTTGCTAATGAATTATCGCTAATGAGAAGTCAGATAATTACATGGCTTGTTAGCATCATTTAGAATCTGGCATCAAAGTAGCATCTAAAAGATACATCAAAACCTCTTTAATTTCTGTACTTTTTTGTTATTTTCCTTAATCTCCTTTTTACTTCTCCAAACATGACTCACGTTTTCAACTGTACAGGTAGTATCTTATGAGTCTTTGTTCATTATCTATCTGTGTGACTGAGTGAAGGAATGTGTGAATGTGTGAATAAATTATCTTTAAGTTGTAAGCTGATGAATTTGCTATGGAAGCAATGAGCAGTTCATGGTGAATTGAGTTTTTCAGTAAGTTCTATGAAGAGGAGGCACTGGCCCATAAAATTGAGAGAAGAGAGGAAACGCCATTTTTTTTCACTCCACAGTTGGAAATGGAAAACACCAGTTCTATGTGAAGCTAGTCTGTGATGTTGACCTGTCCCAAAGACTAGCACTTCTATCTCCATTCTGCCAAGCTGAGGCAGAAAGGAAGGTTCCTTTTCTAAGTACACCTTGCTCTCTCTGCTGGCCACATGGAGTACACCACACACAGTGGAAGCCTCGATCATTCTCAATGGTATGAAAATGGAAATTATGAAGGGCCTTTAGGATGCAGAATCTATTTGGTTGAGATTAAGTGAAGACTCTTTTACCAGCTGAGGCAAAAGAATGGCAGCAAACAATAATTAAAATGTAAATCATAATGACAGATGTTTGTTAAAACCAACTGTATTCCAAACAGGATTCTAAGTACTTTATGTGCATTGCATTTTCCCCTTGAGGAGCTTTCTCTGTGTCTGGTAATAGATTGCTATTATCTGGAGTGGGGGTAAGAACAGGAAAGAATCCATTGCTCAGTCACATACCAAGAAAAATTAGAATGTTTCGTTTGCCATCAATTTTACACCATCACTTTCAAAAGGGAGATTTTATTTCAATCTTTAAATGAAGATTTAGAAATACATACTTATACATCCTAAAAATCCAGTGGAGGTCCATCAAGTTAAAAGTCACAGTATAAGTACAAATGGTGAACTTATTTAATTGGGGTTTTTATTTGCTTTATATAGTCAAGGGAGATCTCATGGACCAGACTTTCAGTTCTAAGAGCCCGAACTGATGTTAAAATTGGTGCTTTAATCAAAATTCATCCAAGTACTTAAAGCTCACATTGGAAAATTTCCTAGATGGACTTGTTCAGTGAGAGGAAACATTCTGCTGTTTGTGGTTTGTTTCCATCAACTTTTTTTTTTTTATGTGTGTGCTCCAATATGCAAAATGCTTTGGCAGAAGCTAGTGAAATCATGTTAATACAACTTTAATGTAGAAATGTCTCATTTTTATAAATATTTTGAGAAAAGAATATGCAGTTAAGAAGACTGTATGATATACACAATGTTTACAGATTTAGGAATCAAGCAGATATGGTTTTGAGTCTTCTGAAACATAAGGATAATTATAAAACATACTGTTGAAAGGACTGGAGATAATGGTGCCTACCTCAGTTCTTGACATATTAGTAGGTGTACCTGTTAAGGCTCAATCAGCAAAGATAGATAGATAGATAGATAGATAGATAGATAGATAGATAGATAGATAGATAGATAGATAGATACATACATACATACATACATACATACATACATACATACATACATACATACATACGTACATACATATTAATTCACATAAAGATTTGAGCCTAGCCTGTTGTGAGAGCTAGTTATTAATCTCTGTAAGTCTCAGTTTCTGAGACTGATGCTGCAGCTTGAAGTCCACAAAGCAGGCAGTCAGAAAGGATATAAAGGATATAAAAAAAGATGGATATAAAGTGAGAGAATAAGTACAATCTAGAGCCCATAGGCAAGAGCTAAAACTCAGTAGGACAAACTAAAACCTGTGTCAGGTCTTATTGATTGTTGTGTTGGTGGTGTAGGTGTCCTGCAGAAGCTAGGACCTTTCCTCACAGAGCTAAACACTTACATCTAGCCCATCAGTCCAATAAGCTAAAGGAAGATTCAGAGAAAGGTGGAACCATTGCAGTCTCAGTGTCTGCCTCATGCCATTGAGATAAGCAAACAGATATACTGCAATGCATATGAGCCATCAAATAGCTGCTGCTTCACATCTTCCCTCCAAATGTCATAAAAGAATTTCCTTTTTGCCTCACCCAAACTGGACACATACAGAAAAAGGAATCTGGATAGGTAGTTCAGCCTATCCTAGCTGACACATTACAACGCCACTACTGTAGGAACCCATTAACTGATAGTACCAGTGCATTATTAATGATGAATTCCTCCTTTTTTAAAAAAAATGTTTTTAAATTTATTTTTTTAATTTAAATTAAACAGCTAACATTATTTAGCTATGGTGCTTTATTAGGTGTCTAGTAATGGGGAAGATAAGATGTATTCATAACAAACCTTGAAGTACACAGTAGCCTATAATAAGTGGCAAATGCAGGTGGCAAATAGATTTAATCTTGAATTCTAATACCAATTAATTAAGAGTGCTGGACAGTAGTTTTAGGATAAGGATTCAACAAACTTTTGTTCAGTGCCTACTATATGTGAGACACTATCCTAAATGCTAGAGACATAGCAAGTGAACAAAAAAGTCAAAAATTCCTGCTTTCATTCCAGTAGGGGAAGATGGCCAATAAGCAGAAAAATAAACACAATGCATACCGTAACATGAAAAATACATTTGAACTTGGAAGAAAGGATGCTATGATCCCTGGGTGAGGTCTGGACTTGGAAATGGTATATCATGGGCATACATATTTTCTCTCTGGTTCAGCAGATCAAAAGCAAGGCAGTGATGCTACTTGAGAGTTTCAGAAAAGCCTTGAGACATTTTGTCCATTGAAATCCAATCTATCTTCCAATTTGCAATTGAAAGATTCTTTTCCACTTACAGAAGTCTGTGCTCTGAGAAATAAAGATGGCATTCTTATGTTGTAGGATTTTGGTCAGAACATTTGAAGGACAGGGTCCATATAGGACTGGTATAGGAAACGAGACTGTAAAGAATGACTGGGGTCAGATTGAAGAGGACTTGAATATAAGGCCTATTATGTAATTTTTTTAAAAGTTGTGCAGTATAAATTTTTCCAGAAGTTCATGAAGCCGGTGGTCAGAACACCTATGCTGGAGTCTAATCTCCCTTTTCTATGTGTGGTTGATCATGACAATGAAAATCAATAGGCAATAAAGGTGATTCCTGTTAAAACTAAATTGGAGTGATTGATTTTCCTCTGGATTATTTAGATTCCAGAAATCACTGGTTCTCATTATGGGAAGGAAAATATTTACTCTTCACTTAAAGTTTTATAGGGTAATAAATAAATAAATAAATAAAAGCCAAATATCACTAGGGAAAAACATAAGAAAATCAGGTCTCTATGTGACAATTTAAGGTAAGTAGCCCATAAAGAGGGGTTATTGTGCCCTGACTACTCTGAGAACAAGTTTCCCTTTCAAAATAAAAGCTCAGAAATCAATAAATTTGGGGAAGAAGGCGGTATGACCTATAGTGAATTAATCCAATAGTCTTAAGAGAAAGTCCAATGGGTTTTTCTCCGCCTTCAGAAAGCTCTACTCTG
The DNA here is from genome assembly GCF_027409185.1 of Cynocephalus volans. Lineage (NCBI taxonomy): Eukaryota > Metazoa > Chordata > Mammalia > Dermoptera > Cynocephalidae > Cynocephalus > Cynocephalus volans. Next base: position 136,642,710 of record NC_084466.1, on the reverse strand, counting down.
AGAGAAAAGGTGTTTTTGGAGTCAGTAAGTCTATCAGAGTGTCTGGTGGAGAGGGTTTATATGAAGCAGAATTAGGAACCCTGACTAGACAGGTTCTACTAGTCACCATAAAACATGCAGATATTACCTGGGTCACGTAATACATGACACAAAGAGCACTTACTAATAAATTACAAATGCTATTGTTAGCAAAAAAGAAAAAAAAATAAGCTCAGAATCAGTGATTTACAAGAACGGTGCTCACTGTCTGGGGTGTGATAACTTTGAGGAAGCGAGACTGTCCAAGGGAGGGGAAAAAGGCTAAATGCCTCAAGTAATACAGAAATGTAAAGTTCCAAAGCCTTATAACATTGAAATTCCAATTTCCAAAACTTGAAAGCCAATACAATTGTTTTGTCAGACAGTTTCATATGCTAGGTAATGCATTTCCCAGCTATTATATTTCAGTTTAAATAATAATTCTGGGTACTATTCTCTGGTCAATCTTTTCCTTTCTACTCTTAGACTTGGCACCAGGCTTTACTTCAGGATTTTCAGTTTTTAGACCTGGCCTTATTGCTGTGCAAAAAGTCACCAAAACTTGTACTCTTCTAATCCAAACAAACCTGAGACTTTGGACTTTGTGATTTCTGCTTTAGAGGATCATTCATGTCATAGTTACACAGTCATATTTATACTGACACAGTCTAGAGTTTATCTGCAATAATATTTCAACAAGATTTCCAGAAAAGATAAATTACATATTTTCTGACCCGTATGTGTTTATAACTTTATTCCTGGGCAGCATATCTCAATGAATTTTCTGATCAATTTTTGGGAGGGGAAAATAGAATTAAAGCACATGGTATTTGGTGGGAATCTCCTGATTGCTTACAGAGAACAACTGGTGCTTTTGCCTACTCCGTGTCAGTTTCCCCTTCTGATGTCAGCACCTCAGTTGCCCTAAAGGGAACACACTCTCTCTTCACTTGACCCCATTCCTTGGCTTCAGAAATGGACAGATATTTAGGTTTGGCCAATCAAAGTACCATATCCCCTTGGCCACAGTGATTGTTTTATGAACAGGCATGTCGCTCAAAGTCACAAAAGTTCCAGTGTGAGTTGCTACCTTTCCACTGGCTTGCCAAGAAGATTATAAATAAGCTTGGAGCTATGTTGGCCACCTTGCTTATCTGAGAATGAATCCAACACATAGAAAAACACAGTTGAGACACAGAAAAATACCAATTTTTGATCACACTGAATGAAAATATGAATAAAATGTGTGATTCAATGAATTTTGTTTTTAATTTAAGAGAGCCTTGATTATTTTAATTAGAAATAACAGAAACTTAATTCAATTAATATACAAAGGAAAATATATATATACAGAGAAAATAATTTTCCAGTTGGATTAGAATCTTATAAAAAATAAAACTGATGTGGCCTTATCTAATCTCACTGATAAATGAAGATTTGAGACACAAAAAGTTTGCTTAATGGATTTATCCAAAGCCCCATAACAACTAATGATATATCCAGAAATAGGATTCATTTCTTGGCAGATACTTCTTCAAAGTTCAAAAACTATTTGGGTGGGGATATGGATTCTAGCATAGATGCTGTCTAAATTGTTGGTCATTAATATTAGCTGTAACTGCAAAGCTTGGTAAGATTATGTACCATTTCTAAACATGTGAGTTTTTTTCTCTTAACATGAAAATGTGCTTTTCACATTTCCTTCAGAACTTCTTTAAAAAGTGAAAGCATTTGATAACTCTTTTCATAGAAGAATAATATAATCTATGTGCAGTAATTCAAACAATAATGATTAAATTAAGTTACTCCTGATATCAATATCCCACTTATAACCAATGAGCTGCCCACAACTGTCTTGAAATGCCTTTAATTCCAAAGTGCAGTTTGAGGGAATTATCACACTTCATAGTCAAAGATAATTGCATTCATTTACAAAATGAAAGATACTGTCAAATTGAAGGTCCCCAAAATCTGAAGTGTTGATTTTATTCCTCTATGATACATGGAATATTTGAAATCTGGATAGTAGCATGCTATTAAAAATGTTGAAAGAAAGGATGATCGATTTAATCTCCTATACAATTTTGGAATAAAATGTAATAATATGTATTATTGAAATTCACTGGTTATTGATATAACTGTGTACACCATGACTTTATAGTATACCTTCCAACCATGAAGTCGTGAATACTTTCCTCCACTTTTATCTTTTTAAGTGTTTTCAGAACCACAGACAATAGGTATAGTGTATGTGAGGAACTGTTTCTCCTGCTTTATAGATTGAAAATACAAGTTCCATAAATAATATTTAAGAGCAAATAGAAAACTGGGAAATAGCTACAAAAAATATAACAAAAGTCAAATATGAATGATGGACAAATCATTCACACTCTTTTATGATGCAGTCGTAAGAAAACCCAAATATTTCAATTTTTAAAAAGGAGAAAGGAATGAATAGACAACACGAGGCAATACAACTTAATAGGTGTTAGAAAAATGTTCAAATTAACTAGTAGTCAACAAATATGCAAAGTTAAACAGCAACAATATATCACATTCTTTCTATTAGGTAAACCAGGGGAGTAAAAGAGAAAAATACATTAGATTAGTAAGAATTCAAATAAGATTTTTGGTAAGATAAAATTATCAATTTTTCTTCTGTCTTAGAAGAAATTGCTCACAATTGCTGCTCTACTGATGCCATGTTGACCCCTCCCCTCCCACCCATGGTGTTAGGCCTGAATTATTTTTAAATATATATTTTTTCTTTTTTTTGCATTATTTTAAAGTGGCTTGTGTAGAGGGAATAAAGCTTATGTGTACTAAGTTTACTAATCTCCACCTTAGTGAATACACACACACACACACACACACACACACACATATAACTTAGAATAAAATAATATATATCTATCATATAATATGTTTTATACTATGTTATATTATTCATAATATATAATAATTTATTATGAATAAAATAGTAATTGTATATGTCATATATAAAATACCAATATATTTAGCATTGAAATTTTTTTCCAGATGAAATTTTACACAGAATGGTGAGGCTTAAAAGAGATGAGTGAAACTGTTATACCTGCAGTGGCTAATGGAGCCCAGAGCCTTACTATCTCGGCTTCCTCTCACCTCCTCTCACAGCATGGCCATCCCTCTTAGTGGCTGTCTTTCAGGGTGGAAAGAAGATAGGAGAAAGTTGTAAAAGTAAAGGACATTAAGAATTGACCTTCATGACATGGAAAGCTGAGTTCTCATCAATTCCAATGTTGTTTATGCTAAACATAAACATATTAAATCAATGCTAAATACAAGAACAAACCTGACTGATGGGTGTTCTCAAGGGATCACCATCAGGATATTAGAGGAGGGATCAGTATATAGCTCCCTTTTCAACTGTAGTAAAGAGTGATAGCTTCAGATGTTCTATATAGTAGAGAACAAGTACAACAATCTGATTCTGATTTAGCCCTGGGAGACTTGTAACATCAGTTCCTATAACAATCACACTGTTTCTTAAATCCCTTTCCCTACACCCATCATCTTGGCCCCAACCAAACTCAATGTTAACTTGGGTGAGATTGAATTCCATTGAAGAATGTTTTTAATCCATTTAACTAATGTGACGTAATATTCTTTCAAACATAATTTATGACATAGCAAGACTGTACATAATAAGTTCAAATTACCCAATCCTCATAAAACCCAACTGTCTAGAAAAGAAAAATGTTGAAGTTGGACACTTTAATATAATGACCGAATCATAGTTAATTTTTTTGGTATTTGCTCTAATAACACGAATCTTGATAAACATTTTGGTATTAATATGTATGCCACTCACTAACAGTTGTATAGAATTTTGACTTGAATTCAACCATAGCTAACTAGACTATTAATTTAAAGTGCAAGTGCACAAGATAATAAAATATCTGTTCATGTGCAAAAGACATCTTCGTTCTCCATGAAGACAAAAGGCTATCTCATACAATTGCTATTTAATTTGTCTCAGTCACAGAGAAAGACAAAATCAGCGCAGACAAGTTTTGAATATAGCTTTCAGACCAAATGGCTCTGCCTTTCACTTGGTGCCATGGGCACAGACATTCCATTTGCATTTAAGGAACAGAAAATCCCATTATAATGGTGTTCTTTACCTAAGTTGGACCAAGGCAGGTGTGGCTCCTCTGGGTAAATGGGTAAAAAGAGAAGGTAAAAAGGAGAAAACCATTACTTATTCACTGACAAGGCTAATGAACATGCATCTCATGCTCCGTGGCTTCCCGGTGTATTTGCCACCAGTTTATAGTGGTGCTTATACTTTCTCAGGGCTTTAACAATCCAGCTTACAGATGCAAAGAACTGGGAAATTTGCTAACATATTAAATACCTGTCCCTCTGTCTTTCAGCAAACATGCCTAAACATACTAGCTTCCCTCCAAAACAAATTTTAAAATCCTAAAGAAAAATGTATTTGAGAACTTAGAATTATCAATATCAGAATATTGTTTTCTTCCTTTTTTCCTGAAAATGTCTCAATTTTTTAAAAAATGAAGCTGGAAATGAGGTGACCCCCTGTTCACCATCACTCACCATGCCCTCTATATCCATTGCCAATATTAAAGAGACATCTGGCTTCTTTTCTGCAACTTCAGCTCGTCTTAGTAATGTCCCCTGAATGCTTTCCAAACTTTTTGTGTCCCTCCATACTTCTGGGACACTGATACGAAATTAATTATGAAGTTGAAGAATATTTTTGCAAACCTAAAACAAAAATCCCTTCATCAGTGTATAGAACTGATGTAATTATACTTTATATGGCTTATGCTAGCTTTTCCTGTGTGTGTGTGTATATACATATATTTATACATAAAAATAATATAATATACATATAATACAAATAAAATACATATAAAATAATAAAATATAACACATTATATTATATTATAATATTATATATTATATTATTAATATGTATAAATATATGTATATACACACACACACAGGAAAAGCTAGCATAAGCCATATAAAGTGTATGTATATAAATATATTTATACACACACACACACACACGTATATTTGCTCTTCCCTAAAGAATCTAGTATATGTTTAAATCAATATATTCTGAAATGAATATAGCATTTTCAGGTATGTATACATATATGCGTATTCAACAGAAATTAAGACAATGAAGAACATTGGAAAATGCAGTTAGAACCAAGTACAAGAAAAATCGAAAAAAGCCTAGTGTACTAAGTATAAAGGTCACATGTCCATACATCCACAGTAACAGCGGTGATGTTTTAATCGCCAAAGAGAGAGGTCAGATTGGAGGCAATAGAAAGACAAGGATAGAAGCCAAACAGTGAAGAAAGAAAGGAGAAACAGAAACACAGAGACTTAGGAAGACAAATGACATAAAAAGCCCATAGTCACCTTGGAAGCATGCTGCAAAGCTACAACTTATTTATGTACATGGACATTTTTCCACCAATGGGATTCTTATGCAATGTAAATCCCTACACAAGCTAGTTAGAGATGCCTTTAATACCACGGAGAACATATCCAGCAGTTTACACATATTGCAGGAAGCAGGGCAGAACTTAATATCAATTTTATGGCAAGGTTATATAGTAGAGAAAAGATGATTTTGCCCTTTCTAAAAGTGAATAAACATGGCTTTATAAACTTGTTGAAAATATGTATTTTTACATACATACGTTTTTTAATGTCTCTTTAAGAGGATATTATGATACAGAGTAACGAAAAGTTTGATTAAATATTGTTCAAGGCAAAGTGGAAAATCTGCTTTAAAAAATGAAGGGTTAGGACAATAAGCAGTCCAAGTAAATTCAATAGAGAAATTGGAACCAGTAAATTTGAGGAATTCATCTTTAGAGTATTCAAAGAGGAAAAATACTTTAGATTTCTAGAATCTAAAATGCAAAGGCCTTTCTCATATTACTAGTGATTCTGCATTCCAATTAATTACCTTGCCAGAAGACTTTCCTAACAAAGGACTCTACCCACATAGTAAATGTAAAACCGGCCATTCTGCAAAGGCTGGACATGTCCTGATACATCTCTATAAAAATTGGACATACCCATCATATACCTCTCTCCTCCAGGAGCTAACATTTCAACATTCTGGTGAACTTTCTCCATTCCAGTCATACATCGATAAATGCATTTAACCACTCTTTTCTGTAATATGCTCCTATTAATTCCCTCAAAAAATATTTCTTAGACATCAATTTGAATTAAAAAATGGTAATTTTAAGCAGCTGCATAATATTCCATTATGTGTGTGTTATAATTAATTTGTCCAATTCCTCTATTGATGGGCACATAAGTTGTTTTCAGTTTTTTATTATAGATATTAGTGCTATGAACATATATATTTGCACACCTTTGTTGCACTTCTCTTAGTATAAATTGCTGGATTAATGAGCATATATATTTTAAGGTAAATATTACACCATCCTTCAGAAATACTACAATAATTTACATAGTCACTAAAAGTAAATAAATGTGCTCATTTCAAATAATCCTCAACAACACTGAGCTCTGACAGTCTTGTTAGTATTAGATATTTTATAGTTTTGTTTTTTGTGAAATTAAACACCTCTTTATATGTTCACTGATTATTTTTAAAATATCCTTTTAGATGTTTTGCTATGTATTAATGAATTAAGTTTTTAATTGACAGAATTTGTATATATTTGTCAGATACAACATATTTTAAAATATATATACATTGTGAAATTGAGGTGAAAGATCTCTGCAATGAAAACTATAAAATATTGGTGAAAGAAAGTGAGGGCACACAAATAAATGGAAAGATATTCTGTGTTCAGAGATCAGAAGAATTAATATTGTTAAAATATGTATACTATCCAGTGATCTAGAGATTCAATGCAGTCCCTATCAAAATACCAATGACATTCTTCACAGAAATAGAAAAAAATTCTAAAATTCATATGCAACCACACAAGACTCCAAATAGCCAAAGCAATCCTGAGTGACAAGAACAAAGCTGGAGGCATTACACTACCTGACTTCAAAATATACTACAAAGCTATAGTAATAAAGGTAGCATGGTACTGTAATAAAAACAGACACATTGACCAAATGGAACAGAATAGAGAATCCAGAAGCAACTCTACATATCTACAACCAACGGATTTTTGATAAAGGATCCAAGAACATACATTGGGGAATGGACAGTTTCCTCAATAAATGGTGCTGGAAAAACTGGATATCCATTTGCAGAGGATAGAAACTATATTCTTATCTCTCACCATATACCAAAACCACCTCAAGATGGATTAAAAACTTAAGTGTAAGACCTGAAACTATAAATCAACTAGAAGAAAATAGGGGAAAAACTCTAAACATTCATTTGGTCAAAAATTTTATGGAGATTTCTAAAGCTCAGTAAACAAAAGCAAAGATAGACAAATGAAATTACATCAAACTAAAAAGCTTCTGCACAGCAAAGGAAACATTAAACAAAGTGAAGAAGCAACCAGCAGAATGGGAAAAAATATTTGAAAACTATCTCACACAGGATTAATACCCAGAATATACAAGGAACTTATGTAATTCAACAGCCAAAAAACAAAAAGCAAACAAGTAATTCAATTAAAAAATGGGCTAATGATCTGAATAGAGTTTTCTCAAAAGAAAACATACAAAAGGCCAATATGTATATGAAAAAATACTTGACATCACTAACCATTAGGGCAATGCAAGTCAAAACTACAATGAGATATTATCTCTCCTCATTTAGAATGGCTAGTATCAAAAAGAAGAAAAAGAACAAATCTTGAAGAGGATGCAGAGAAAAGGGAACTCTTAAACACTATTGGTGGGAATGTAAATTAGTAGACCCATTATGGAAAACATTATGGAGGTTCCTAAAAATATTAAAAATAGAACAACCATATGATCAAGCAATTCTTCTAGGTATTTACCCAAAGGAAAGGAAATTAGCATTCCAAAGAGATGTCTGCCTCCCCTTGTTTACTACTGCACTGTTCACAATAGCCAATATATGAAATTAACCTAGATATTCATCAACAGATGAATGAATAAAAAAATGGTATACTAATCAGCCATAAAAAAGAATGAAATTTTGTCATTTATGGCAACATGGATGTGCCTGGAAAACATCATGTTAAGTCAAATAAGCCAGGCACAGAAAGGTAAATACTGCATGTTCTCACTCATATGTGGGAGCTAAAAAAAAAAGTTGAGCTTATAGAAGTAGAGCATAGAATGTGGTTACTAGAGGCTGGGAAAGTAAAGGGGGTGGGGGGATAAAAAAGAGGTTGGTTAACGGATACAAAATTGAAGCTAGATAAGAAAAATAAGTTCTAGTGATGTACAGTAGTGCTGGGCATCTATAATTAACAACAATTTATTGTATGTTCTCAAATAGCTAGAAGAGAGGAGCTCAAATGCTCTCATCACAAAGAAATCATAATTTTTTGTGATGATGGATATGCTAATTACACAGATTTGATCATAACATTTTATACATGTACCTCATAAATATGTAAAATTAATACATATCAATTAATAAACAAATAGATTTATTAAAAATAATGCAATGCATTGTTATTAACTATAGTCACCGTGTTGTATAATAGATCTCTTGAACTTATTTCTCCTACCTAATTAAAAATTTGTATCTTTGATAAACCTCTCCGCAAACCCCACCCTCCCAACTCCAGATAACCACCATTCTACTCTGTACTTTCATGAGTTCAAATTTTTTAGATTGAAATCATGCAGTACTTGTCTTTCTTTGTCTGGCTTACTTCACTTAACATAATGTCCTCCAAGTTAATCCATCTTCTCCCAAATGGCAGGATTTCCTTATTTTTTTAAGGCAAAGAGTGTGTGTATTTGGTAGTTGGTCTGAAACCTAGGATCATAGACCTAGAGAGCCACTGGGGCTGGTCTGGTGCTTGTGGTTACTGGTACCTGCCTGAAGCCTGTTACTTGAGGTGTTTTGGAGCCAGGGGCTGCAGGAGCTGTCTCAGGGGATGGCCCAGAGGCTGGGCTGTGGGTACAAGCATGAGGACTAGGGCTGCAGGATTTAGCATGGTGCTGAGAGTGGGCTGGATCCTGGAGCTGCTGAAGTTGGCCTGGCCGTGGGGTAGCCCAGAGACTGAGTCAGAAGCACAGACTGGGAACCTAGGGATTCAGAATTAAGCCTGCAGCAAGACGGACTTCGAGGCTCCATTTGTGGGAATCAGCACAGGGTTTTACTGTGGCAGGCCCAGTGTTGGAAAAATATAGAAAAATGGTCAGGGCCCCTCAGATGTTCAGAATCTTGTCGAGCATCTGGTGCAGAGATGCATGTGTGCCCAGGTGTTCCTTGTTATTGTTTAATATGATTGTGCATGTGCAGTTCCTCCCAGTCCACCATCTTCTATAAGGAAATTGCAGTGGGGCATTTCCAACGCTGCTCTTCACATCTTTGGGTTGGATTCTGCGTCCATGAAGGTGTTCTGGATTGTGGACTTGAGTATAAAGGACTAACGGCTTGGCTACACAAAGCTTCTTGAGATGCCATGGGAAGCCACTAGGGTGGCTGCTCCTAGCTCTGAATAAACTCTATTATTTCTTCATCCACAGTTCCCAGGACCTTTTCTTATTACCTAGCCCGTAGACCTGCGTGTGGAGGGTTTGTGACCGACTCTGGACAACAGGCTCGAGGGGTCTGTGAGCCCTAGCCCTAGGGTCTGAGGCAAAATTCAATGTCCACTTTCCTCTCCTTCCCCTATACAGAGATTATATCTCTCTGCACCACACTGCTTGGGGTCAGGGTAGGGGTGACATGGATAATGTACAGCTGACCCTCCTATCCTTTTCAATGTATCTTTTCTTAGTTCTGTGCTACATGCAGGTCCTGTAATCTCCCACCTGGCTTTCTTGGCTCTTGTGAAGGTATTTTTGTGCATGGATAGTTGTTCACATTGGTGTTTCTGCAAGGGACAGCACAGAAGAGTTCTATTCCTCCACTGCGCTGTTGTCTCCCTTCTTTCTTTTTTTAATTGACTCATACGAGAGTTTTTTGTTTTAGTGATATTAACCTTTCGTCTGCCACAAGCATTGCCAATGGTTTTTTAATCACCTATCTTCCAATGTTGTTTCTGAACATGAGGAAAAATATAGGTTGTTATTTTCTATGCCATGTTAAGAATGACTACACTCATGTCAAAATTTTGAACATTTGTATAGAATTTCCCAAACTGTTTTCCAAGACAATTATTTCAGAAAATATTTTTAAAATATATGAAGAAAAAGCATGTTTATAAATCACATAATTTTATAACCATCAGATTTAACAATTTGAGTAGGTTTCCTTTCTTCAGGAATACTCAGAGCTTTTAATATGTTAATAGGAATTCTGACTCCAATGGCAGTATATTATGCCATGTTTACAAAATGTGTTCAACTTTGGATCACTCAAAAGATATTGTTTTCAGAGTGTATTTATTAGCATCATCCAAAGAGTGTTGTGTAGAATACTACTTTGTAAGGCATTCATAAAAATGCAAAATCATAAAAGTACTAGAAATGATATACTAGAAAAGATATTAAATCTTTATCATTCTGGAATTAGGCCCAGATAGCTTAGTAGCAATATGGTCATACTTGTTAGTAAATCACCTCATCAAAACTAGTCAAAATCCTTGTCATCTTGTTTAGAATTAGGTACAAATAAAAATCTTTAAGAATTGGGGGATATAAAACATTATTGTGAGCATATTTTCTAAGTTTTTTTTAATTTTGCCTTTTTTTTTTTTAACTCTCCTGGCAATATTTCTATCCTAGTTAGATCCTTGGTTTTACCTCACATTACCTTGAGTGTTTTTGCATGTTCTACTGCCTAAAAATCCAATAGAGTCAATTATAAATCTTTTAAGAGTCTTTCACCAAGTGTTATTGCTTTTACTTATGCTTATTTCGTGGAGAAAAAAAATAAAGGTGATTGATGTTAATGTTGCAGTATGAACAATGAATAACCATAAAATAATATGCAGGAAGTTTCAGAAGGATACCTTTTATGCTAACAATAGAGTTTTATCCAAATTTTCTGGAAGATTATTAGGTGTTGGATGAAAGGAGGAGATAAATTTAGGCTCATAGATTAAGGAACACACATTCTTTCTTTATGTGGTATGTATATATATATATTACATTTTATATAATATATTAAATATAATTTAATATACATTTCATAAATATGTTACATATATATTTATGAAATATATATTTAAAAGATATTATAATGAGAACCTGAATTACCTCATTTCCATTACTTATAACAGAAATAACTGAAACTGGTTAATTTGTAAAGAAACAATATTTACTGCTTATAGTTTTGGAGGATGGGAAGTTCAAAGTCCAAGGAACATACCTGGTGAAGGCCTTGGTGGTGGGTGGTGACTCTTCACAGCAACACAGGGTGTCACATAGTGGAATAGCTGAGCAAGAGCGAGGTAAGCTTCTCACTGGCTCTCCTTATAAAGCCATCGTAACCATGCCCATGACCACCACTAAACCATCAACTGATCAATCCATTCACTAGGGCGTGGTCTTCATAATCTAATCACCTCTTAAAGGGCCCGCCTTTCAACTACCATAAGAGGATTTCCCATCCTCTTAACACTGTCACAGTGAGAATTTAGTTTCAATGAGCTTCAGGGGGACATTCAATGCACAGCAGAAACTTTGCAAATATATCTATGGAAACTACAAGTAAATCATGTTAAAAGTGAAAACTTCTTCCACTGGCCTTCCTACCTTTTCAGAAAGACAAGTGATTATAGGAAGAAAAAAATGTATGAAAAGCCTTGGTCAGCCTCATATAACCATTTTAAACTTTCATCACTAGTAATAAAGTTTCTTTCTCTTCTGAGACCATGCTTGTGTATGCATATATTTCCCAGGTTTAAAATTAGTAGAGAAAAGCACTCTTTTAAAGGAAAGAGTAAATTTAGTTTAAAATAAATAATCATTAAAGTAGAGTGTCGAAGATGTATGTATCAGACATCTTTGTGCTTTCCTAGGGACGGGACATTCTCCCTTAGCACAAGGAGTATTGCTGCTAATACAGTCATCTTTCAAGGGCATTTAGGCATTCTTTGCTAGAGCATTCTGACTCCCTGCCCAGCATGCTGGGGAAGTGGCATTCTTCAGAAATTGGACTTATTTGGCCTGTGTCCTGTGATGTCAGTGTTTCTGTTTAATAGGGAGCTGTCAACAAGAAGGCAAAGGAGGAGTTAGTTTGGTTTGCCTTGAGAATCATATGTAACAATTGGAAATTTTTTAAAAATTCAATTCTTGTGACTATGTGTGTTTCTCCTTATAAAAAGGATAATATACTGATAATAATTTTTTTTTTTATCTTTCTGATTCAGGTAGGGAATATAGAAGAAAGAAATAATAGCTAACATTGTTGAATTCTCTCATTTGCCAGATTTTTTTCTCCCATGTTCTCCTTTAATCCCCACTATAATTGTATGAGGCCACATTCCTATTAAATTAACCATATGTTACAGTGGGAAAACTGAGGTCCAGAGAAACAAAGCAAGTTGCTCAAGTTCACCCAGCTAAGTGGTGGAACTAGAACTGAATCCCAGTTTTGTCTCTGACTCCAGGCTCAAATTCTTAACCATGACACTATGTCACCGCTGTGGAAATCCCGGAAGAGAAACAAGAATATTCAACTTTTCAACCCTTAATAATAGCAGTTTATTTTTTCATTAATGTATCAAGGTATGTATCTAATAAGTTTTCAACCAGTTTCTACTTTATATCCAGGAAAAATTCTATTCGAACATAAGCTTCCATGAGACTGGGAGGAAAAAAAATTAAAAGGTCAGTGTTGAATTGCTGGGCAAGTAGAGTGTCTGACATGTAGCAGGCCCTCCATAAATATTTGTTAAAGGAATGAATTAAGGAATTCTAGCAAGGGATGATGAACTTTTCAGATCACGGAACATTGGGTGAAACTGAAAAATTGATAGTGGTTTCGTGGGTCTCTTCAAATAGAGCTAGAAATTTGATCTCGGTGTCATAGAAGATGATGGGGAGGAGGATATCAGAAAAATATTACAAAATGCCTGCTCTTTTTAGAGACTGATGATTCTCCACTAGGCATGTAGAAAAAGCAACATCTTTAAGAGTTTGAGCTAATTTTTACTTGTCTCCACCTTTCATTTATGGCTCTTGAGAAGCAGTAACCTCTTAGTCTTCCCTGCTGCCCTCAGACATGAGGTGAACTAATTCTCCCTGATTTCTCAGAACTGATCCCAGAAATGTTTGGATGTATTTATAGCAGATAGAATATTGCTTCCTGCTGGCATTTCACAGACATTTGCTCAATCATCGTCCTATGTGCCATGCACTGAGCATTTAAGGAGGAACAAAACAGATACGATTCTGTCCCAGGGGACATTGCAGTCAGTGGAGAAGGCAATAAATAAACAAAACCCAATAAGGCTAAAACAGGATAGGAACAATGCATTAGTCCATTTCTGTTGCTGATACTTGAAAATGGGTAATTTATAAAGAAGTAAAATTTATTTCTTACAGTTTTGGAGGCTGGGAAGCTCAAAGTCCAGGGAACACATCTAGTGAGGGCCTCATTCTTGGTGCTCTCTACAGCAACACAGGGCGAGAGAATAGGCTGAGCAAGGGAGACCTGAGCTTCTCACTTGCCCTCCTTGTAAAGCCATCAGAACCTGCCCATCACTCCATGAAAGGATCAATCCGTTCACAAGGGCACAGTCCTCATAATCTCATCACCTGTTAAAGGCCCACCTTTCAAATACCATAGTAGGATTTCCCACCCTCTTAGCCCTGTTACAATGGGGGTCAAGCTTCAATGAGTTTTGGGGGGATATTCAATCCATGTTAAACAACAATAGGCATACAATGGGCTGGAGGGTGCAACCTGGAAAAATTCAGTCTCCTCTAAGAGAATCAGGACAACCATCTTGCAGTGTGTAATTTTTTAAATGAGATCTGAAGGATAAGTGGGTCATAACCAGGTCAAATATACTGGGAAGGTTGAGTCAGTCCATTGAATCCCTCACCCTCTAGTTTTCTTTCTCCTCCTCAAACAAAATTCATTTTGGCTGGATTGTTAGGAATAACGTGGTACATGATGAAAGGTAAGACTAGAAACATACTTTAGGAAACCACTGGTATAATATGCTAAGGAATTTGGACTTTAACCTCAGCCTTTTATAAAGCCTCCCGTGAGTTTTGAACAGAAGATTGACATGATCAGCTGAGTGTCTTGGAAGGATTACTCCGTCTGCAATGTGCAGATAGGATTAAAGAGGGACAAGGCTGGATTTAAAAAGCCCAGTGAAAAGGCTGTAGAGGGATTCCTAAGAGATGACTGTGGTCTAGGAGAGACAGCTCGGGCGTCCAGAATGGCTGACCTAGAGTACAAACTTTGTAATAGGACAAAATTATCTTAAAAAGTTAAGCAACCTTCCTTCTATGCTTATTCTATGCTTAGCACCATTGAACAGCTTCTTACAAAATAGATTTGACCCTACCTATCTAAGAGCTCTTTTTAACCACTTTTCTTAAAGGTAAGTGATGTTCTTCACCAGAGGATGCTCCTTTTACATGAGGAAAGTAGTTTTTAATGGTCAGCTCTGTAGAAATGTAACACCCAATAGTTATTTTAATGAAGTTTTGTTTTCTGTCTGAATTTAGCAGCTTTAACAAGAACAGAAAGTTCCTTTTTAGACCTCAGACCTCTCCTTCCCTAAGGTGAGAATAGAATAGCAAATCATAAAGATCACTCTGCTATCATAACAATAAGGAGGGCTGTAGAAATATAATGCCATGCATCCACTTCTCTCATATGTACAGCACGAAGCAAGCAGAGTTCTTAGCATTTCTTCAGTGAAAGACATAATTCATCCTTCTGTGCCCTGGTTATTATTCTTCCTTTGTTTCCAGAAGGAAGTCATTTGCTAAATGGAACCAGCTGCTCTAAAAGGGGCAAAGACCTTCAAAAAAAGGGATCAATTCATTTTCTTCTTAATCTCTTATTATTGTGGTTTGTTAACTGACCATCCAGTGACTAATACTATTGAGTGGCTTAGTTTTCAGTTCATGTGGCTGTATGGAGTCTTTAATATTTAGGGGACCATGTGTGTGGTGGGGGTGGGGGAGAGGTATATGTCATCATGTGGGCACATGAGCAAATGGATGAATGAAAGTGGAAGGCATTTCCTGAAAGTGGTTGAACAGTACAACCAAGAAAATAACCATCTGTTTTAACTATCCAGCCTGTTTTTCTGGATTTCTTTCCTTATGAGCTTTCAAAATCGATTGAGGTTCTGGCTGTGAGCTAACCTGTGAAAGGAGATCTGGTCTTATGTGGATAAAAATGTGCAAAGCTGCTTGCGAAAAATAAAAAATACCCTTAAAAGAAACGTTTAATGTAGAGCCAGCCCTAGTGGTTAGTTAGGGTGGGCTGCATCAAAGAGATTTTGAAAGCCCAGAGAGTAACATTTTAATGACAGCTCCAATGCCTTACAAATTGACTAGATATTTTAAATATTATCCTAGAGAAAGAGAAATATTGGTAAGGCTGAAAACTTTGATTAAAAAATGTTTCTAAAGGATGAAAATGGCAGAGTGGATTACAATCCTGCCTTGTTATCTTGTGACACCTTCTTTGGGGACCAATTTGCATACTTGAATCAAATTGACATTGCTATATTTGCATGTGGTGGTGGTTGCTGTCTAGAGTGTTTATTGACATAAGCAGTTTGGTGAGGATGCACTTTAAGTTGAATGCAGGGAAACTTGCCACCTGCCTTGTGCTGCTGCAATGCCCAGCAGCTCTCTGATTGATGGACATGCTCTCTGCTGCACTTAAAAGATGGCAAAACAGTGTGTGGGAGAGGGAATAGCTTAATCCCATTCCAAGTTTTCACTGAAATTGTCCCTGGTGGTATTTTTAATTCACATCTGTAGGAAAATAAACATGGTCACAATTATTAACACATTCTGAAAGAAAGAAGTTAAGAGCTACTTAGGCTGCACAGGTGTCTGTTATCAAAATCTCAGCAGAGGAGTGTTAATAAGTTGTGTGTTATTTTAGACTCCACAGGTGGGCTGCAGCTAGAATCGGAAATAAGACCATGAAGGGGATACTTACAAACAAAATGTTTATTTTGCAAGAAAAAAAATCAGTGAAGGAGAGTAGAGGAATCCATTGGTTTGTGAATTGGGAGACATCAAAGGATAGCACAGGAATACTGAAAGTACATCACCTTTTTACTAAAGAGAAACCTTCAAAAGAGATTATCTGTAGCAGAGAAAAATGTCCCCCTGGTTTTTGTTTCAGGAGAGACTGCAGTTTCGCTATTCCCTTCCTGACAGATCTTTACTCTTGACTAATTTATAAATCCCTAATTAAATAATACCACTGAGTAAAAAGCTATTTACTAAGAATCTTACAGCATGATTGTTTTTTGTTTGTTTTTTGTTATTATTTCTATTTAATATTATTGAAATATTTCAGTAACACTCTACTTCTGAGGCTTTCCATTTAGAATACAAAAGCTTGGTAATCAGTTTAACAGGACTCTGATTTGGATATAATATGGCACTAGAATTATAAATGGCATCACTTTTGGAGACCTAAATGGTAACTAACATAACAGAACCATCCAATTTTCGAGTGGAAGATCCCTCACCTAGGATAATAATGTAGGACATGAAGCTAAAGATAGAATGTGACTCGCCACAAAAAGATACTGCTAAACTGTGGTATGTTTAAAGGCAGCTCCCATATTTTTGTCATCACACTGACACATAAAACTTTGGCATTTTACGTGGTATGTTTTCCATTCTGCATCCTTCATTCGGGAGGCAACAAAGATTCTAGTTTTTCCAGGCAGGAAATCGTAATCCAGACACATGATAGGAGGTCACGGTCTTTGGTAAAGTATACCCTATCCTGTGTGTGTGAGTGTGTGTGTGAGAGTGTGTTGCATGAGTGTGAGGGTGTGTGTGTGTGTGTGTACATGTGTGGAGTAGGAAGTACAGAAGTACAGGCAGGGGAAGGTTTGCTTTTTGAAAAATGTCATTGAATATAGATAGATGACTTAACCACTATAGTTTAGCTTTCTCTGTGGCAACGTAGTTCTCATTTGAAATTATCACTTGATTTCTAATTATTGTAGCTGTTGTGTAAAAAGTGATTAATGGATGTGAGTTGATCTGCTCTTTTTAGAAAGAATGTATTTCAGTCTCTTGACCAACTGCATGATATCACAGTTTCCTAGCTAGTAAGTAGGGAAGGAAATAAAGTGTGCACAGTCAATTAGGTTCAGTGGAACCAGAGCAATAGTCTTGTAGGAAATGAATGTCCAGTGGCTCTACAGATTTCTCAACTGAGTTAAGCCTTATTCAAAAAGAACCCTAGATTTTTTTCAAAGAAATTTAAGTATTCAAGAGGATCTTAGCGTCTTCCTTACCAGACAATAACAGGCAACCAAATACTGGATATTTATAGATCTCAGAAAGAAGAAGGGACAAGGGTCTGGACCTTGTGGTAGAGACACCACCACCACCCAGAATCTGGCAAGCTAGATACCACCCAGGGATAATGCACCCCAGTTGAGAGTAAATCTGCTTCTTTAAGATTGTTAGTACATTCCATCCTCAAATGATCTCTGGATTATCACTGTTGCCTGGTAAATAAGCATTTTATCTTCCCTTTGGGGATTTAAATAATGCAATTCTGTTTCTTCAACTGCCTAACAGAGCAATGTAATAATAGATACCATATGCAAAATAAGTAAAATTCCTCCCAAAGGGCAGAATGTATTCTATAGAGGCTTACAAGGCAAAAACTTAGGGAGAATCTTTCAACCAATAAGCACTATCCTAAAGGAGCAGCCACGAGATCTAATTAATAGTCAAGTTTACAGAGAAGGAGCCACAACTCAATAGGTTTTCAGTACCCTGACACATTAAATAAAATAATTAATTTAATTTAGTTTAAAAGGTAGGTTTAGAAAAATAATGCAGTTCACGATTATCCTAAATCGCTTTGTTGAGATATAACACACATATCATAAAATTCACCCATTTAGAGTACACAATTCAAAGGTTTTTATTATAAAGAATTGTGCAAAGTATCAACACTATATAATCAAGGCTACTTCATTATTATTATTTGTATAGAACCCAGGTTCTATTCAAGCACACCTCTTAGAAGCTTGGCCAAGTCACTTAATCTCTATAGGCATTTTTTTTCTTGTGTGTACACAAGAGAAATCAAATATTTGTTGATAATCTGTGTGTTAACAGGTGCAGTGATGGGTAGCAATGTGGTACAGTGATCTACTCTCAGCTAGATAAACAGAGAAGTTCTCTTACATTTATTAATACACTGTTGACATACATATCGGGCTGTCTGTATAATAGTTATTAAACATTTAATTAAATCTTTCCAACAAACCTATGAGATAAATAACCAACAAATGTGACTAAGTTTGAAATATATGTAAATATAAGGATATGGCATAATTACTATTATTGTTATTATCATTTATAAGACTGCATTCAGACATGGAAGCTATAGTAATCCTGAAAATGACTTGTGTACCACACACCCTACTCAAGGAGCAAATGGACTGTTCGTTTATATTTCCCATGAATCTCCTTTACACTTTGGTTGAAGAAGGCTTTTTAGTGAATAAGTTGTCAAATTTAAATGCGAAATCTTGTCTGTACAGCATGTCATGCCTTTACAAATCAAAGAGCACCGTCTTTTCCTTTGTAAAAATGTAAAAACTAAACTTTAAAAAAAGTTCAATAAGTTTGAATGTTGCTGCATTTAAAAAGCATTCCTTTGTTTAATAGATGTTCTCTTTTTTTTTGCTTCAATAAGGTGTAATTGACAAGTGGAAATTTGCATATATTCTATGTGTACAATGTGATGATTTCACAAAGTTCATGGAAAGATGCATATTATCTTTTAACTTTTTGAAGTACTCTTGTGCATTGTGATTATCACAATCAAATTAATTAACACATCTATCACCATTCATAGATATCAATGTGCGCACACACGCCTGTGAGTGTGTGTGTATAAGTATGTGTGTAGTGAAGACTCTTAAGATCTGATCTCTAACCAAATTTCAAGTAAACAATACAATACAACGAACTATAGTCACCATGCTGTATATTAGATCTACAGAAGTTATTCATCTTATAACTAAAAATCTGTACCTTTGACCATCTCCCCATTTCTCCTATCACCTAGCCCCTGGAAACTACCATCCTATTCTTTACTTAAATGAGTTTAGCTTTTTTTAGATATCACAACAGCATTTGCCTTTCTGTGTCTGGCTTATTTCACTTAGCATAATGTCTTCCAGGTTCATCCATGTTGTTGAAAATGTCAGGATTCCCTTCTCTTTATGGTTGAATAGTACTCTGTTGTGTAAATGTACCACATTTTATCTCTCTGTTCATTTGTTGATGTACAATTAGGTTGATTACATATCTTGGCTATTGTGAATAATGCTGCAATGAACACGGGAGTGCAGTTATCTCTTTGAGATTCAGATTTCAATTCCTTTGTATATATATACTCAGAGTGGGATTGTTGGATAATATGGTAATTCTATTTTTGGTTTTTTGAGGAACCTCCATATTGTTTTCCAAAATGGTAGTACCAATTTACATTCCTACCTACTGTGAGCAAGTGTTCTTTTTTCTCCTCACCTTCACCACCACTTATCTTTTAAATAATAGCCATCCTAACAAGTGCAAACTGATTTTCATTTCCCTGATGATTAGTGACATTGATCACCTTTTCATGCACTTGGTAGCCATTTGTATGTGTTCGTTAGAAAAATGTTCATTCAGGTTCTTAGCCCACTTTTAATCAGGTTATTTATGTCTTACTATTGAGTTGTATGAGTTTCTTATATTTTTTGGATATTTTGAGGTTTTGATGTAGTCCTACATGTTTTTCTTTTGTTGCTTGTGCTTTTAGTGTTATATCCCAAAAATTATTGCCTTATCAACACCAATACCAAGGAGGAATTTTCCAATGTTTTCTTCTAGCAGTTTTATGGTTTCAAGTTTTACATTTAAGTGTTTAATTCATTTCAGTAAATTTTGCTTATGGTGTAAGATGAAGGTCTATTTTATTTATTTATTTGTTTGTTTGTTTGTTTGTTTTATTTTATTTTGCCTGTGTAGATCTAGTTTTTCCAACATGATTTATTGAAGAGACTATCCTTTGCCCATTGTATATTCTTGGCACCTTTGGCATAGATTGGTTGTCCATATATGTGTGGATTTATTATTATCAGGCTCTCCATTCTGTTTATTGGTCTATGTGTCTGTTTTTATGCCAGTGCCATAGCATTCTGATTACTATTGCTTTGTAATATAGTTTTAAATCAGAAAGTTTGATACCTTCAACTTAGTTTTTTTTGCTCAAGATTGTTATGGCTATTCAGAGTCTTTTGTGGTTCCATATGAATTTTAAGATATTTTGTTTGCTTTTTTTCTGTGAAAAATGTCATTCACATTTTGGTGGGCATTTGCATTAAATCTACACAAAAATCACTTTGTGTAGTGTGGAATTTTTGACAATACTAATTCTTGCAATCCATGAACATGGGATATCTTTCCATTTATTTGTTATTTTTTTTCACTTATTTCTTTAATGTCTTATAGATGTCAGTGTTCAGATCTTTCCCATCATTGGTTAAATTTATTTCTAAGTATTTTATTGTTTTTGATGCTATTGTAAATGAGATTGCTCATTTTACTTCTTTTTCCTGATAGTTTGTTTTTAGTGTCGAGAAATGCAACTAATTTTTGTATGTTGATTTTGTGTTATGTAATTTTACTTAACTTGTTTACTAGTTCTAGCCATTTTTTGGTAATGTCTTTACAGTTTTATATATAAGATTATGACATCTGCAAATAAAGACAATTTTAACTTTTTCCTTTCACCTTTGTAAGTTTTTGTTTTTTCATTGAATAATTGTTCTGGTTAGGACTTATAGGACAACGTAAAATAGAAATGGTGAGAGTGAGCACCCTTGTCTTGTTTCTGATCTTAGGGGAAAATCTTTCAGGCTTCACCACTGAATATAATGAGTAGATGCTTTGAAATGATGAAGTGTCTTCCATTAGTTAGTAAATGACATGCACTCTACCCTCAAAGAAGTCAGAATATAGTGAGGTGAGAAGGATAATAGGACCAATGAGAGCAATAATAGTAGTAGTAGTAATAATAAAAAAAAGGGAAAAAAATTTCTCATAGAAGTACAGAGTAGAATAATGGTTACCAGAGGCCCGAGGTTGAGGGGGAAGGGAGGAAAAATAGTGAACTAATGGGTACAAAACTATGCTATCTACCCTAAGTGAATCATTGTGCAGTATATGCATGTATTAAAATTATACACTGTACCCCACAAATATGCACGAATAAATGTTGAAATATTAAAAAAAGAATCAAAATTCTATCAGACATCTCAAGAACATTTCAAATTAGAAAACAATAGAAGAAATGCCTTCCAATTCTGAAGGGAAAATTTCTGTCCAAATTAGAGCTCTCCACCAAGCATTGCTTCTCAGCCTTTTGTCTAAGATCAAGTGTAAAGTTCTATACCCAGTCAATTTATCCAACAGTGGAACTCTAGAGAAAACACATTTTCACATGTGCAAGATGTGGCAGTGACTGTTTTCTCCAATATCTATTCTCTTCTTCCTGTTTTTCCTCCTCCTCCTCCTCCTCCTCCTCTGCCGCCGCCGCTGCCTCCTCCTCCTCCTCTTCCTATTTGGGCCCCTGAACATCTAGGATATGTAAAAATGTCCCAACTTTCATTGCACCTAGATGTGTCCATGTGACTAGGCTCTAGGCCACAGGAATGTAAGTAGAAGTAACCTGTGGTACTCTCCAAAAGTTTTATTAAAAGCTGGGAGCAGGCCCTTTCTGTTCTGTTTCCTCCTCCTTGCTAGCTGGAAAGGAGACATGGTAGATGGAACCAGAGTGGCATTCTTGTACCGCTGGTGGGAGTTGTTTGCTGGGAATGATGAAGGAGCAGTCTACAAGAAGACCGAGTTCCCGATAATACAAAAAACTTCAAACCATCCCTGACTACCTACACTTACATGAGAGAGAAATAAGGTTCTATATTTTAGCCACCATTATTCTGGGTTTCTGTTCCTTGTAGACAAACGTTATCCTGGTTAATCCTACCTAATGTACAGGTTTATGAAGTTTTTCTTTGTAAGTTATTAATTTCTATCAACATGATATAGGTATATAACATGGTGTTTGTTCAATGCATTACTTAAATCCTATGTATACATCTGTTTATTTTTTGTCTTCTTGATGTGCAAATTCTGAAAGAGGTTTATTAAAGATTGACACTATGGGAAAAGAAGATCAGATATATAAGAAGGGGCCGGAGCATGTACTGCTTTGAAGGTGACAGTTAGGATCCGGGCTTTTCATGTAAGTGAGAAGGGTTGCCCATGGAGAGTAGCCTCCCATCTCATTTATACTATGCCATGATGCTTTGAATAGTCTCGTCCTTTACAGGACACAGACAGTCTTTTATCAGCAAAACAGCATTAATCTAGTTACAGAAATAATGTACATGGTCTTTCACTTTATGAAACCAAGTGTTCCATGAATGACAAGGAATATTAAATAGAAAAGTAAAGGAGCATGTAGAATTGATTTTGAATCCACTTCAAGGCTTCGATAGAAGGGGTAATGTAACTTCTTTAGTTCCATCTTTGAGGGAGGTACAGAGCAACATTTCTAAAAGTGGTAAAATAAATAACACTAAGGACATATCCTGAATAATTGAAATTTCAAAGCAAGTTGGCATTAAGTCTTAAATTCTCATGCCTTTGTATAAAAAAATAGCAGAAGGACTTAGTTCACATTATGTTCCAACAAAATGAAATATGGCATTTTAACGAGAAATGTCATTTTTCCTGGGTTATAAAAGGATAACAAAAATGATAAAGCCAGTCAACATCACTAGGGTTCCTTTTATCCTCATGCTCTCGTACACCCAGTATTTCACTTTGATATACTTGTCAAACTCTTTGGCTTCCTTTGGGAAGAAAGAAGTATATGACTAAGAAATATCACTCAACATTTATTTATGGCTGTCATTGTTTTCAATATTGAAAAGACATAGAATGAATGTTCTCTTTGTGTCTGCTGTTCTTAATCAAAATCTTTAATAATAAACTTTTCTCTTTTTTTCTTTTTGGAGCCTACATGCTCTACAAATATTAGTTAGTCAAACCTTATTGTCCTCTGGAGAGGGTGGTTTGTGCTGGGTATAACTCTCTTTTATTGACAAGTAAGTTGAAAAATGAAGACATTGTCACCAGTCAACAGGCAGGAGAGAGGAGCAGAAATAGGCAGCTCATGTATGCTCCCTAGGTTTTGCTTCAGTATGGAACATACCTTACAGGCGGTCTCGTTCCAGAGAGGGCAGATGAATTGGATAGGCAATACCTGATTTGGAGAAATATGGGAGAGTTCACCTACATCAGAGAAGACCAGAGCTGAGGGCACTATCTCTTGCCAGTTAGTGCTAGAAAGCCCTAGAAGGAGGTGGGCATGTTAATAAGGAAGCAAAACAACCTTCTTATAATGGATCAAACCAAATTTTGTATTACTGACTTCCTTTTGAATAGTCCATCCCGTTAGAGTCGTTGGGTGATTTATACAGTCTAATCGGCCACCTGGGAAATTTTATTTTCACCTGTATAGCCAGAGAGCTAGATAAGGGGCATAAAATAGTCTCACAAGGGTTCACTTTGGTCCAAGATTTATGCAGCATGCAGGAAATCTTTTCTCCCTGTCCAGTATTTCACAATTTTCTGTGATTTTAGTCCCCTACTAAAAATAACAGTAATAAACCCACCTCATATAAAGGCCATAGGTGGAAGGTGTGGATAAATAAATGAAACATTATCAGGATGATATATTTTATGTTTTATATTTTGTACCAAATTTTATCTTTAAGAAATCCATATGAAGTTTTGATTTCTTATATTCCTCAGCATCTGCCCATAAAAATCGAAGACTCTAGTTTAGAATTCAAATATTCAGAATGCCATGGGTAATACACATCTACCAGGAAAACTATGAAATATCCTAAGACAATGGAAGAGGAGATTGTCATACTGTGTCTGTGTTTGATAGATAATGAGACACAGGCAGGAGAACTCTGAAATTACTTCCTACGAAATGACAGGGTGTTGATATACAATTGGAACAACTACAATTCCAGAGGAGGAAAGTTCCAATTACATAATTAGAATCCTTGTGGATTTTATCAACTATCCATATTTTTTTTTCAATCTCTGACTGCAAATAAATGTCTGCTCTTTGTTAATATTTATTCATTGAGGTTCGAATGTTTCAATTACATATAGGTCATTGAATCTAACTCTCACCTTTTAGTGCCAAGATCTAGCATAGTCACATCTCATAAGTGTTTGGTGTATAACCTAATTAATCCAGATAAATGTCCGTGATATATGGTGAAATCATTCATGCATACATACATACATATTTTAGCCTACATGCATTTATTTTAGCAAGCACCATATACTAAGTATGATATACCTTCTGCCTGTTCTCCATCTAACTAGTCCCTACCCATTTTACAAAACCCAGATAAAGCATTTCCTCCTCCAGATTTCCCTTCCTAACCTCCAGTTCCTCTGCTATGCTCCCATAGCACAAGTTCAGGTAACTATCAGCACACTCATCATACTGGAACATAACCACCGAGTTACTTGTCTGCCCGCCACCCCCCGTACACACACCCCACCAAACTCTCCTATCCATGAAGGCAGAAATCATGGTTTTATTTACTACACATCCTTCTTATGTGATAAGCTAATAAATTTAAACTTCATCCTGAAAGCACTGGAAAGACAAAGAACACTTTTATCTAAGGAA
Organism: Cynocephalus volans; assembly: GCF_027409185.1. Taxonomy (NCBI): domain Eukaryota; kingdom Metazoa; phylum Chordata; class Mammalia; order Dermoptera; family Cynocephalidae; genus Cynocephalus; species Cynocephalus volans. The sequence continues at coordinate 136,617,641 of NC_084466.1, read as the reverse complement.
GTGATAGGAACAGATTTGTGTTTCCAAGTGTTCACATACTCTGTGGTATCGACTATGACTTTTATTAGACAGTGATGAATGAAGGGGAGAACAATTGAACAATTATTTTAGTAATCCAGAAAATAAGAAAATGGAATGAAGGCAGAGGATTGATATTTTGATATTAAGGAGGTAGAGAGGAAAAAATATTTTAACGTCAAAGCATTTAGAGATTTTTGAGACTTAATCTGCTCTTTCCCTCCCTACTCATATTTAATCAAAGATATTCACTTAGGTCTCTGGCTTGCATTGGAAAAAAATGATGGTAATGATTTCTATAGCAGGAAACAGAGAAGGAATTTACAAAATATGATACATTCAGTTTTGAACATGTTAAATTTGAACTCTTTATTGGTATGCCCACCAGGAATCTCAGAGTGGAAGAAGCATGACACTATCCAGGAAGAATGAATCCCATGGGAAAAACGGGGTCTTAAAATGGAATGTAAAAGAACAATGTTAAGTGAAGTGGAGGAAACAATGAGGTAGGTGTTCTAGTGGACGGGACACAGAGAGCAGAGCAAGTGGAGTTGTTGACTATCATCAGGCCAACAACTTAGGCCTAATTAATAGGGAAGTGAAGAATACATGAGGTTATACCTTATGTCGTTCTTAACTGGCATTGCTCCCCTGGGGTCTCACCCATCAAGAGTTCATCCCTTCCGTTCTTAATCTATAACACAGATCTGCACAGCCGCATTTGAGGAAAGAATGTAATTCCCCAATGAGTGCACAGTGAAGACCAAGGATTAGGTGAGACTCTCTTTTCCTTTCTGCTCCCAGCATGGTGCTGTCATAATAAACCAATTCTTGCTTTCATTTTCCCTCTGGAAAACTCAATTTATTGTAAATTGAAACAAATAAAACGCTACATAATACAAATTGCATTTAAGGTGTTCAGTGATTTGTTGGCTGATGGTATTGAGAGATTGTTTTATCAGCTTTGAAGGAAATATTTATCACCATTTTGGCAGCTTCATCACTCACATTTGGAAACAGTCCTTGGTTCAACAGAGAAGAAAAGGCCAGGGTGGGCTTTGAGCTTCCTTGCTTAACCTCTCAGATTAAGAAAAAAAAAAAAAAAAGAAACGTATAATTCTGACCTAAAAATGTCAGTGTCAAGGACAAGTTGCTATCTTATTCCCTGTAAACATGCGGATGATGATTTTATTTTCCTTGAGGCAAAATATGGAAAATATCAGGTCATGCTAGTAATAAAGTTGGTCCAGGTGAAGTTGCTGCTTCAGAACTCTTGCCTCAACTTTGGCAACTGAGAAGTTGGTGTGAGCGCACATCTCCTCAATATGATACTTAAACAGCAAAGTGACTCATAAGCTCATACTTAGGCCAGTCACTTAGGTGCTGGAAGAGCAGAGAGATTTTTCATAAGAAATTCATAAAAGCATTCGAAGGAGAACAAAAAAGTACCGAAAGGTTAGAAGTTATTTCTTGATTCTTTGATTAATGGTGGCATACTATTTCAACATGAGACATGGGCTTTCTTTTCTTACCAAATTGCAGGAGTTTAGGTAAAGCTGATGGCAGCTACAAGTGGTCTTTAGGGAACAGATATTACAAGGAAAATCTCCATGAACCCTGTGCTTCCAGGACAAATCAGATTCTCATGCCTAATGTAGAGCACATTCACTCTTTGCTCCCATCCATCAGGCCAGGTGCTATTTACCCAGCATGTTTAAAGAGCACATTTTGCTAACTAGCATTCTACAGAGGGTGTACTAGGAGTCCAAAGAAATTGTTCTCTTACTTTCATATGATAGAAAACCAGAGATAATGGGTTTAGGCAAAAATATTGTATTTCACTACTTTGCTGCAGCAGAGAAGGCACATATATTCATACCTAATGCTCTTCTTATAGCTATTCAAACAATTTTAAATCGCTGAGAGCTGAGAGTGAAAAAGGGTATTCAGGCTTTTTTTCCTTGATCGCAAACAGCTGCTTAGTTTAGCCTTAAGCCTTAGTGAGTTAAAGGGGAAGAGTCAAACCAATCCATTTGCAGCATCATGCATGTTTAGAATCATCAAGCAAGGATTTAAATATTTTTTTGCTAAAAAATGAAGAAAATGAGTCTGCAGAGAAGAGATATGACATATTTAGGGTCACTGCGTAAGGAAACGTTAGTGTCTTTCACCAGACATTTTCTGTTCTCCCTCAGAGGTTCTTGTTAGGATTATATTTCCCTTTTTTCAGGATGATAGGTGTAGTCATGTGACTTGTTTTGCCCAAAGAAAATTTGGCAAAAATAATACATATTACTTTCTGTTAGGAGCTTTAGAAGTCACGTGTAAGTTTTCTTGCCCGTTTTCCTATCAGAGAAAATATGAAAGCCAGAAGGTGGACCTCTACCTAGGTCCTCGAGTGGGGACAACATAGAGCAGAGCCTCCTAGCTGACTCATGATGGACATGTACTGTGAGCAAATAATTAACCTTTTACTCTTTTAAGCCGCTAAAATGCAAAGATTGTGTATTTTATTTATTTATTTTTATTGTTTTTCATGCAGCACATTCTGGCCTTTCCTGATCAATATATTCATCTAGTAAGTGGAATTGCCAGGGACAGAATCCAAGTTTCTTGATTTGTAGCCCAGTTCTTGGACTACTATATAAAGCTATGTACAAAAATACATACTAAGACATGTGCCCAATCATATGTGGCTGGGGACATAAGGCAGTAATTATGTGTGCCAGATAAGTAGTATTTATGGCTGCTTAGTCAGCTGGCCTTTAGAAATCACTCATGATCTTGGTAGTCACATCTACAGTTTAGATGTCATGGAGAATTGTAGCCTTGTCCAAAACTATGATCACAGATGGAATTCTTCTGTTGCTTTTTAGTCTTGCATTTATCTCTCCACACCTCAACCCTAACCCCTTTTCCCATGTCAATTGGTGTATCTGCTGTGATTGCCTATAATTATCTGTTTGGCTTTAATTTAATTGTAAATAACAACAACTGAACTAGCAGTATCTTAAGCAAATAGGAGTTATCTTGTGGTGGTGGTGGTGGTGGTTTTCACGTATCAAATATTTAGAGGTTGGCAGCGCTGGCTGATGTCTTTGAATTCTAGATCCTTTCCTTTTTCTCTTCAGTCCTTAGCATGTTGGCTTTCATTCTTCTGTTTGCAGGGTCATGGTTGCAAAATGGATATTGCAGATTTAGTCATCACAGCCACATTTAGAGTAGAAAGAAGGAAAGAAGAAAGGAGGGCAGTGCTATCAGAGTTTACGTTAGTTTCATTGGCCAAGACGGTGACATATGCATACTCCTCAGGGCAAGAAGCTGGGAAACCGCAAACCATAATTTTCACAATTCAGGTCAAGTGTTCTGGTCCTCATATGGGCCAGCTGCCAAAAAAAAAAAAAAAATGTTTGTGATTGGCTTAGATCAATTCATCACTTGAAAGTGAGTATATTCTCTCCCAGAACAAAATTAGGATTCTTGCCAGCAAGGAAGAAGAAGAAAATGAATGTAATATCTGTCACACCACTGTTTGCATTATTGCAGATCCTGAGATGAAAGATGATCTCACCTCAGTACACCTGGTGATCAGTGCATTGCCCAACTCTCCACAGTGGTTCATGTAAAAGCACATAAATAGAAGGTGCCTTAGGACCAGAAAAATTGTTTATAGATACTCTCCTAGAGGTTTGTGCCATTCTAGCTACTTTTGTTTTTATAAGTTAAGGGTTTTGAGTAGTGTTAGAATAAAGACTGAGAGCACTTGGCTCAACAATGCATAACATTGTTAGAAAACTATGTAAATATACTCAGTCAGAGTTATGGCTCATTAATTCTAGGTCTTACTAAATTCACTGAGGTAGTAGCAAGCACCAGGCTTTGGATTCAGTTAATCCTGTGTTGGTCTCAAAGATTTGCTATTTGGCTGTTGTATGACTACATGTATAGGTCATTTTACCTCTGGAATTTTTACCTTTATATGTTGGTAATAATCCTAAAGTTCAGGATTTGCAAGTAATTTAAATCATGGTAGATAACAAATATATCAGTATTACTCATAGATTATTCACAAAATAAAAGCACTGGGGACAGTAAAAGGAAAGCAATGAGAAGGTTGTATTTTTGGATAATTAAACATCCACCTCATGTTCCATCAGGAATTTCATTTTTCCTCACTACTTTGACTACTCTCCATAAAATGTTGGCGGGGAAAAACCCTGAAAAATCTCTCCTATTTCTTTCCATTTTTCTGAGCCTTGGCTATTGGCTTTCTAAGTGATTCTTTGAATTATTCTTTATGCCATAGTGTTGTATAATTTATACAGAACACTCTCTCCTGTCTTGTATTATTTAATTCTCCAATGTGTTTGGGGAGAGGATTTTATATGAAAGCAGTGACACAAAATAAAGCAGCACTGTACCAGTGTCTTGCATCTTTAATAAAGTTGCTCTCAAACAGCATTTCAATAAATGAAATGTACTCAGGAATGACAAATTTTCATATATCAAAGGTATGCTCTGACCTGCTCTGGGACATAAAGTCTAATGCCATAATAGAACCCAGAGATTTGTTTGATTTGATTTGTCTTTCTTTTATTCTTTTCTTCTAAAGGAAGATTACCTACTTTCCAAAATAACAATCATAATAGCAAAAAAAAAAAAAAAAAAAAACCCAATCCCATCTGATGGCAGAAAGAAAGCACCATTTAGATTGAAGGCATTCAGTGTGACTGTTTCATCCCAAGCATTTTGTGGAAACACACACATACACATCAAGGAGTAGAAAGGAGGGTTTGTCAACTTTAATTATTTATACCACATCTCCAAGAATGTTCTAAGCTTTATTCTGCAAGAAACTGACAAGAACAAGGAGAAAATCCCTGAAGGACTCATTTTATTGTAAGTGAGATTTATAATTAGGGATATATAAGTGTGTGGGGATAGAGTGGTTTCAAATCACCCAGAGCAAATACAGCTAGGGAAGACAGAGGAAGTCACCTCTGTAGGTGAGGTGATATGGAAAACAGTTTCTGAAAATTGTGACATCCCCTTCCTAATGATAAGCATCATGTGACAGCAATGCCATAGATCAGCCAGCCTCCTTCTCATTTCAGGGTGAGCAGCTTATTATAATGGGAAATAATGGTCTTTCAAGGCCGTAGAAATTCAATATCTTTCTTGTAGAGGGGAGAATTACTTTTTCCCCAGGTGGGCATCTCCGTGGTAAAAATCAAGGGTCATGGAGCAGAACACTCTGCCACTACACAGTGCTGAAAAGGGAATCAAAGTGTGCAAGGCAGTGCAATTCTCGTCCATTACAGCCCCTTTCTTTTGAAATTTGGGGGCATATTCATCTCCAAGTTCAAGAGGCTTCTGTTGAAAGGTAACTATCTCTTGGAAGAATAAAATCTAAGAGGTTGTCAGGTGTCTCCCAGGGCAAAAGTCCTATAAGGGTGAGAGGCAGGTGATGCAAGAGGTAAAAGAAGTCAAAAAGATACCTGTTCTAGTTCATTCAGGCTGCTATTAAAAATATTATAAACTAGGTGGCCTCTAAACACAGAAATTTACTTCTCAAAGTTTTGGAAGGTGGAAGGTCCAAGATCAAGGCAGATTCAGTGTCTGCTAATGGCCCACTTACTGGTTCGTAGATCACCATCTTTTTACTGTGTCCTCACATAATGGCAGGGGTAATGGAACTCTCTGGGGCCTCTTTCATAAGGGTGCTAATCCTACTCATGAGGGCGGAACCGTCATGACCTAATCACCTCCCAAAGGCTTCATCACCAAACACCGTCACATCATCACATCAGGGATTAGGTTTAAACATATGAATGGTGGTGGTGGGGAGACGTAAACGTTCAGTGTACAGCAGCGCCCAAGGAAGCTTATTCATTTAATATGCTTGATGCAGACTGCTTTCATTTATAAGTGAGAGCAGATAAGAGAGAGACCGCTTCTCTGTTACCTTTTGATTGTTGCTTCATTCTTTTCCTCTACTCTCTGCCTTTGTAAATTCAATGTTTTTAGTCTTGCCAAATAAACCAGAAGTTTAAATAAAAGGCAGCTGCTTGCCTTACTACTTAAAACTGGGAGAGAAACGACACATTTAATTAAGAATAATCTTTGAGACGCCTGCTCTGTGGTGGGCACTGTGCTAGGCACCATCATTTATGCTAATCCTTATAATCTTAAGAGATCTTATAAAATATTATTATCATCATTTTACAAAAGTGTAGAAAAGTTTTGTAAAGGTAACTTTCTCAAAATGGTATACCGAATAGCTAGCAAGCAAGATTTCAAACCACATATTCTTATAAATACTACATAAATATTATTTTTAAGATGGGAAAAAAGCAGTTGATAAAATTGCTAGGTACTGAAGTTTCTTTTCTTCTGTCAAAAAGGCTAAAATTTTTATCAGACTATTTCCTTCTTTTCTTTCTTCCATTTCTGTATCCTTTCTTTCTCAACAGGTGTTTTGTGAGTATGTACAAAGGATGGGACCAGAGCAGGGGAAAAAATGAAGCCCAACCCTAGGGGGATTGTGTTCCACCAGGTGGGGCAGAGAAAATAAACAAAGAAATAAATATATGTTAGGTGGTGATAAGTGCCATGGAGAAAAGCACAGAAGGATATAGACAGTGAGGAGCCTGGTTGTGTTTGTGGTAAATTTGGTAGTATGCTCGGGGAGGCCTTACTCATAGCATAATATCTGAGAAGAGACTTGAATGAATGAGTTCTCAGAGGGAACAGAAGTGCAAAAGCCCTGAGGCAGGACCATACTTGAACTTGAAGTATTTAGAAACAGAAAAGGTTTGAATAAAGATGACTGGAAAGCAGCAAGGTAGGGCAAGAGTGAGAGATGAAGTTAGAAAGACAACCAAAGGATAAAGCACATAGGACTCTGAAGGCCATGATAAGACTGTAGCTTCTATGCTGAGTGGAAGGCAAAGCCATTAGAGGGCTTCGAGTAGATTAGTGACATGATCTGATGCAAGAGGCAAATGATGCTGGCGAGAAGTGCTCAAAGTCTGGATATATTTTAGCTAGAGCCAACAGGATATACCAATGGATTAGATGTGGGTGTGTCAGAAAGAGGTGTTGAGAAAAAAATCTATGCACTCAGTCAGGAGCCACCATAAACATGTTGAACACCCAGAATCTGGGTGAATATGGTAATATCCTGAGGCTTTAAACCTGGCTTTAATTTTGGTTTACAATATTGTCCTATCTAGCTTGTGAATTTTGTAACCTTGCTTTCAGTTTAGACCTCTTATATTGTGATCCTGGAAACATTGTTCATCACCCAATTTATACTGTATTATTAATTTATTATTTACACAAATTGGATTCAGGGCAAGGTTGATTTTGTTTCTTTCCTTTTACTTTGCTTAAATTCTTAACATATTGTGTCAGTCTGCATCTGTGTAGTAAACCCTTTAGAAGTATACCTGTCTAGTCTAATGGCTAAGGTGAATCAGTGAATTGAATTTCTTTTACTACCAGAAAAATGTTCATCAGAGGGAAATTTGGCAGTGATATTGTCAGTGCTCAATTCTAGCTAAAAAACCTAACACAAAGTAACAAAGCCAAGAAACCTGTGCTCAAGTTATTCTATCAATGAAGAATGTCTCTTTGCTGCAGAGCCAGGCTTTTCAATGAGTGACCAGGCAAGGAGGAACTAATTCTAAATTTTATAATTCCTTTTACTCCTTCATTTTAAGTTGAAATCAGATTTTCCTATGAGGGGAAGATGATGGCTCATTCCTTCAGCCCCCCAAAGCTAGGAACTCTTCTCAAATTATTGTAATATTGTCTTAAACACAAGTATGCTGGAACAATTGAATACCCAGCTGCTAAACTGACAGTACAGACCATCTAGAATCATAGAATTTACCAATTCATTTATTTCAAAAATACAGGAGGACTAGTTGATCTGTGATGTGTGGCTTCAGAGATCTACACAAAACTGATCCCATTAGAACATATCCCTCTTTAACCTCAAAACCCTATCATTTGGGGTTTAGTGCAATATCTCCAGGAGCTTTCCCACAGTTTACTTCCTTCCTCTTTATCTTCTTCCTTTCCTTTCTTCTACATATTCTAAAATTTAACTGCCTGGATTCAAATCTTAATCTCACCTTTCATTAGCCCTATGTCCTCAGGCAAGTTACACAATCTCAGTGAATCTCAATTCTCACCAAAAGTGGAAAATTCATCAGAGAGTGGGATTTACCTAAAGTATCACCACAACATACACGGACATTTTCGTGCCAGCTGAGTACTGGACAGATACACATTGAAGTGGTAAATATCAGAGGAATGATAAACCATGGAAACACTTCCCTGCTAAATGTACTTTTGGCGAGAGTAGAGATGTATAGAAGGAACGTGTATAAGATGTGGACACTGAATCAGGGCATTGGAAAGAATACGGTTTAGACTTGATCCTAAGGACTTACCACATTTTTATTTTACAACTGGGATAGTAAATTAGTGTTATCTCATTTGCAAATTCCAAATAGTTCTTAATGGCTGTCTAGACCAATATGTTGAGAAGTATTCTAAGGCCTAACCTAAACTAATCAGCAAGATGCATTATGATATCACAGAATACATTGATGCCATGGGAAAATGGAGGCATGTAAGCACATTATTTGTTAGTTTTCTCTAGTACTGGACACCTGTGTTTTAAGAATTTTATTAGGCATTGACTACATGTAGACAGTAGTGTCTAATAGAGTTGGACAGTAGATAATAGCAGTTGAGCAATTTGAAGAGTTTCAGGTAGATGAGAAGCAGATGGAAGAGTGCAAAGTGATTTAACAGAAAGGAGAATGTTGAAATATGCCTGCAGTGAAATGACGCCAACAAAAACGAAGCCTAATCATGTTCAGTATGCCAGAAAGGTCCTGGGTTCCGTGGCATTTGGAAACTTAAGGTATATAGCAAGAATGTGACAAAAACAAAAGGAAATCCTGAAAGATAATAAAAGGAGCTATTAAATTACCTGTGATATGCTCCTTCACTTCATTCAGGTGTTTGCCAGTGAGTATTCTCTGGAGAGTACTCACTGGAAAGTCTTTGCAGACATGTGGAAGCCAGACATTGAAGGATAGATGACGTAGTTCACTGACAGTCAGTGATTGACTAACACCTCACACACAGACCAGTGTGACTTCCATACCCCTTCTTTTGTTCAACTCACAGAACACTGGCTCTGAAGTATATACCCCTAAGCAGAAGATTACAGAATGCTCCTCTGGAAAAATTAAGTCCCCTTAGAAATATTCCGCATACTAACATTCAGAATTCTCCAATAAAACGGCCACCTGTTCACCCAACAGTCAGATCTACAAACATGGAACTTCCAATCACTTTTTTAGTAACTTACCATATTAGTCCATTTCTGTTGCTTATAACAAAATAAGTGGAACTGGGTGATTTATAAATAAAATGGAATTTATTACTTACAGTTTCAGAAACTAAGAAGTCCAAAGTCCAGTGAACACACGTTTGAAGGTCTTCTTTGATGGTGGCTTTACAGCAATGCAGGGGTCTCCCATGGCAGAAAGTGGCAGAGCAGAGAGAGAAATGGTTCCTCATGCACTCTCCTTTTAAATCCCTCAGAATGATGCCCCTGACCACCATTATTAATCCATTCCCTACAGCATGGTCCTACAATCTAATCACCTCTTCAAGGTCCCAACTTTTCAATTGCCATAATAGGATTTCCCTACTCAACAGTTACATTGGGGGTACATTCAACCCAGGGTACTTACTATAATGTATAAATAGACACCAAGTCACACCAAAGATTTCAGAAAGCTTTTAATAAGAAAGACAGAAAACAACCAGTTAAAAAGAAACAAATTGGAAAACAAAATGGCCCTTGGAAAAATAGAAGATAACATCAAAAACAGGATAATTAATACAAAGAAAAACACCCAGATGTTACATAAAATGGACAAACAGGATAATAATACTATAAATTTTATTTTATTTTATTTTATTTTATTTTATTTTATTTTATTTTTTTAATTCACAAACATTATGTGTTTATTCCATAACATGCCAGCCCAGCTTTGTTAAGGTATAATTAACAAATAAAAATTGTTCATATTTATGGTGTACAATGAGATGGTTTTTTTGTTTTTGTTTTTGTTTTTGTTTTTGTTTTTTAAATTTTATTTTCTCGATATACATTGTGGCTGATTATTGCTCCCCATCACCAAAACCTCCCTCCCTTCTCCCTCCCCCCCTCCCCCCCAACAATGTCCTTTCTGTTTGCTTGTCGTTTCAACTTCAAGTAATTGTGGTTGTTATATCTTCTTCCCCCCCCCCCCGGTTTTGTGTGTGTGTGTGTGTGTGTGTGTGAATTTATATATTAATTTTTAGCTCCCACCAATAAGTGAGAACGTGGTATTTCTCTTTCTGTGCCTGACTTGTTTCACTTAATATAATTCTCTCGAGGTCCATCCATGTTGTTGCAAATGGCAGTATTTCATTCGTTTTTATAGCTGAGTAGTATTCCATTGTGTAGATGTACCACATTTTCCGTATCCACTCATCTGATGATGGGCATTTGGGCTGGTTCCAACTCTTGGCTATTGTAAAGAGTGCTGCGATGAACATTGGGGAACAGGTATACCTTCGACTTGATGATTTCCATTCCTCTGGGTATATTCCCAACAGTGGGATAGCTGGGTCGTATGGTAGATCTATCTGCAGTTGTTTGAGGAATCTCCATACCATTTTCCATAGAGGCTGCACCATTTTGCAGTCCCACCAACAATGTATGAGAGTTCCTTTTTCTCCGCAACCTCGCCAGCATTTATCATTCAGAGTCTTTTGGATTTTAGCCATCCTAACTGGGGTTAGGTGGTATCTCAGTGTGGTTTTGATTTGCATTTCCCGGATGCTGAGTGATGTTGAGTATTTTTTTGTAAGTAGGCATTTCTCTAAGGAAGATATACAAATACTATAAATTTTAAAAATAGAATAGCAACAATGTGAAAGTCAATGGAAGAACTGGAAGATAAATTTAGAGACATACTCCCAAGAATGGAACAACAGGCAGGGTATTAGTCTCCTCAGGGCTGCCACGACAAATTCCCACAAACTTGGTGGCTTAATATAGCACAAGTGTTTTTTCTCACAGTTCTGGAGTCCAGAAGTCTGAAATTAAGGTGTCAGCTCACCTCCCACTGAGGATCTGGGGGCAAATCTTTCCTTGCCTCTTCTAGCTTTATGTGGTTCTGGGTACAGCATCACTTTCTACTGCATCAGTCCAGTCTCTATCTCCATCTTCGTATGGCTTTTTCCTCTTCAATCTGCATGTCTCTCTTTTGTGTGTCTTTTATAAGAATACCTGCCATTGAATTTAGGGCACACTGGGATAATCCAAGATGATCTCATCTTAAAATCCTGAATTTAATTCCATCTGTGAAGAGCCTTCGTTAAAAAGGAGTATACTTTACAGGTTTTTGTGGTTATAATATGGATATATCTTTAGGGGTTGGGGAGCTACCACAGAGAAAAACAGGATATAAGAGAAAAGGATAAAAAAAATTTAGAACAACTTAAGAGGACTAAAATCTAACTAAAAGAAGTTTAAAAAAATATAATAAAATTATAAGAAATTGTCAAATGTTACATGAAAATGCTCAGAACTAATGGGCATGAGTTTTCCAAATGAAAGGTGCTACTTCTAGTTTCAACTGTAACATCTGAAGAATTTGGTAGTAATTGTTTCCATCCCTGTATCAAGAAAAAAGCTGAACAAGCTGAAAATTAATGACTTTCTTGGGCCAATCAGAAACCTGAGCTTACAGGGTGAACTGCCATCCCTAAATCTGGAAGACAGGCAAATCAGAAGGTCACAGATGAGGCTGGCTGATTAACTCAGTTGGTTAGGACACAGCCTTCTAACACCAAGGTCCAGGGTTCAGATGCCTGTACCAGCCAGCCACAAAAAAAGAAAAAAAAAGAAAAAAAAAGAAAAAAATTAGGTCACAGATGAGATCTGCTCACCTGGAGCAGAAGCTGATAGAGGAATAAACTTGTGAGCACAATTATATGGTAATTTTGATGACATGATGGAGGCTGAGTATGGACTAGCCTGGAAGTCAAAAACTCTTGGAAGTCTCAGCCTTAGGAGAAGTTTTCATACTTTCATGGTCTTTACATCTAAGAACCTCACCAGGTTCCTGAGAACAGTGAAGATCTGATTAAGATGCCCTACTTGTTTAACACGGGGAGAAGAAAAATTACATACCACAACCAAGGAGAATTTATTCCACATACATAAGGAGTTCCTGTTGCTCCACATCCCCACCAGCAAAGAACTCCTTCATTGCTGATGGGAAAGCAGATGGTACAGACAATTTGGAAGACAGTTTGTCAGTTTCTTACAAAACTAAAAAATTCTTACCATATAATCCATAATTGTGCTCTTATGTTTACCCAAATTATTTGAAAATTTATGTCCATATAAAAATCTATTTGTGATTGCTCGTAATCAGCTTTATTTATAATGGCCCAAATCTGCAAGCAACCAAGATGTCCTTAAGAGGCAAATGCATATATAAAATATGGCACATCCACACAATGAAAAATTATTCAGTAATCACACACACACACACACACAAAGTGCTGTCAGTCATGAACAGACATGTGTGAATATTAAATACATATTGCTAAATTAAGGACACTAGTCTGAAAAGGCTACATACTGCATTATTTTTAATTAGATGACATTCTAAAAAGACAAAACTATAGAGATGGGTGATGGGAGGGAGAGTTGAGTAGTTGAAGCACGTGAGAAATGTTTATGGTAGTGAAGCTGTTACATATGAAACCGTAATTATGGATATGTGATATTCTGTGTTTGTCAAGCCACATAGAACTTTACAACACAAAAAATGAATCTTAATGTATAACAATTAAAAAGCATATATTTAGAAATGAGGAATTTCAGGATGGATTAAAGAATGTGACAAAAGAATCTATATGCAATTACAAATATATCAAACAACCTCACTGAAGTGGGTAGGGATATAAGTTGCAGACCTAAGTAATTTTGAAAATATTGGGATTTTTAGAATACTGAAGATAAAAATAAGAACTGGATATAAGAACTGTACTGTAGTTGATGAAGTTATTTTTTTTCCGCACAGAGATATAGGTTAACAATTCTTCAACCACTATACATAGGTACTGGAATAGAACATATCAGTCAATAATTGGTGAATGCTGAGAGCCAGGTTTCTCACTGTTGAAGTTGGAGCTTACAGATAAGCAAGAGTAGGAGACTCAAATAATCCATGTGGTGATAGGGGAGAGTTGGAGACATCAGTATGAATTCATGCTCAGCTTAATATAAATGCCAATAGTGAGATAGATGTGTGTGTGTGTGTGTGTGTGTGTGTGTGTGTGTATGTGTGTGTGCAGATGCATGCACATGTGTCCATGTGCATACACAGGTGGGTATCCACACATATATCTCCTAGCTCTGTCAGCTGAGAGTACCTAGAAGTAACTTCACCATAGTAGTGACACACACTTAATGCCCAGATCTTGGTTTCTAATGCCATTCTTTAATGAAAGGAACAGGGGCTTCTTGAAGAAATGGGTGATTCTAGGTCTGAAGCCAGAAATATATAAGATGAGACTGGAACATCTTGTCACGCCAGAAAGTAAAGATGTACTCAAACACACACATATACACACCATACAAATACACACACATAGGCACACTCATAGTGATAAGAGTATATCAAAAAGATACAGGATTCAATTGAAAGAGCTCCCAAGGGGGCTGACTGATTATCTGAGTTGGTTAGAGTGTGGGGTTTTAATGCCAAGGTCAAGGGTCCAGATCCCTATACCTGCTAGCTGACAAAAAATAAGTAAATAACGAAGAGCCCCCAATAGCCAAACATTTTGACGACAACAACAACAACAAAAATTAGCATTGGGTTGTAACCCAAATAATAAATTTTATTTTATATTTGTGTATAGATGATTGAATAAATAAATGCATATGGGAAAATAGATAAATATTCCATGCAGAAGAATTCCGAATAATTTATGTAGATACCCTTTAGGAAGTGGCGCTAAACTCCCCAGTTCCTAAATATGAGATAGGAATAGTGGCTTATTCCAAAAATTACAGTATGGAAAGTGAGAAAAAATAGAATAATTTTATAGTGGAGAAACCTGACAAACACGACACTAAGCCAGGTTGTGAAGGTTAACACTAGCAGTGATGAGACATGCTGACGGCACGCTGCCTTAACGTGATATGATGAAAATGAACTTCACCTCTTGATCTTTTCCCCCAAAATATAAGAATAACATCAGGCAAAGTTTCAGTTAGGGCTATTCTACAAAATACTTGGACATACTCCTCAAAACTGTCAAGGTCCTAAAAAAACAAGGAAAATCTAAGAGACTATCACAGCTGAGAAGACTCCGAAGAGAAATGATGATTAGGTGTAATGTGGTGTGCTATAAGGGATTTTGGAATAGAAAAAGGACTTTAGGAAAATCTGAATAAAAGGATTGAGGAAATCTGAATAAAGTATGAACTTTAGTTGATAATAAGGTATCAATATTAGTTCATTAATTGTGACAAATGTGCTATACTAATGTGTAATAATAACAGGGGAAACTGGTTGTAAAATATGTAGGAAATTTCTCCACTATCTTCAAAGTAACTCTGTGAATATATCCTGATATAAAATAAAATTTTAATTAAAAAAAAGAAAGGTGCTTCCAAGTAAATGTTCAACATAATGAATGGAAAATACCCCAAATAAAGCACTTTGGCACAAAATTTATCATACCAGGGAATTTCACTGGACTCTTCAACAGCAATACTGAAAGTCTGATGAAAATGAAACAGTATCTTTTTATTTCTGTTATGATCTTTTCTACTTAGAGATTGTGAAAATAGCAAAGTGAAGGGAAGGATAGTGCCCTGTTTCATGCAGATCTCATAATTTACAGGCGAATTGATGAACTAATCTTCTTTATCTGATATCAAGCATTTCCTGAAGCATGTTCTCAAAGCACATCACATGTCAGTAGATATTTTATAAAGAATTCCATGGTCAAATTAATTCGGAAAATGATGGGTAAAACAAAGGTAAGCTTTTGCTACGCCTTCATGCTTTGTGATGCTCCAAAGGGAAAATCAATGCATTGTTTCCCAGACATGTGATAAAGGAGCCAGGTTTTCAGAAAACATCTTGAGGACATATCCCATCACTTTGGGAAATGCTGCCCTACCATTCTAAGTAGCAAACACTATTAGCAGAAATACATGTTTCTGAACATTATTTCTAGAGTAACTGAAAAATCTCAATAATAATTCAAGAGAGGCCAGGATCTCTAAGCATTATTTAGGACCTAAAGAGGAGCAAAACATTCCAACATTGGGGATGAGCAAAAGACAGGAAGAGAGGAAAGGTGGGAAGGAGAAAACAGACCTTTAACGGGTTCACTTTAGATCAAACTTTTCCAACTGAAGCTTCTGCTCTCCTCGTTAAGGCCATTTACCTTTTTCTATAGCATGTGACATGTGCAGTGGAGGAGGTGAAATGGGATCTCCACGTCCACTGGACTTTCGCTACTGCATATTCATTTCCATTCACATCTTAGAATCTTTGTATAGAAGTCATTATTTTTCTGTCAACATGTTGCAACTTAATTGCGATCACCTATTCCTGCACAACAAGGAAACAGAGATGAAGTAAAAAACTTGATTAGGTTCAGGACCTCCTTAGAGTCTCTATGCTCACTTTGATCTTAAATATAAAATGACATGTTACGTATTTTACTCCTGGTTGGTCAGGTTGATGCGGTTGAGGACTGAATCTAGTTGGAGTTTCCTATACTTTTTTTCTTGTCTTTAAATATGTGGAAGGGAAATAACATTTATCATTTAACACCTATATGGTTTGTCCTGTGCAAAAGGTTTTCATCCACATTATTTATTTAATCAGCACAAAATACCTAGAAGGCCCTTGTAAAGGAACTTTAATTTGGTCACTTAGGAATGGTCTTTATTTGCTCATTATCCTTTTCTATTTCCTGCAGCTAGAAGACTGGATAGCTTCTCTATATTAATGTACTATGAGATTTCATCTGTTTGGATTTGAATGTGTTTTACCTGGGTAAAGTATCTACAGACTGCTAATCCAAAATCTTGACCTTAAGCTCTCAGTCCTAGACTGCACATAATACATCTTCCGATATCTACTGTGATCTCACAGCTCTTGAGGAAAGAAAATCTTCTGCCCTCTATTTCAGTATCCACCAACCCATATTTCTTAGAAATTCTTGTGTTCTAATCCAGGGGTTCTCAAACATGTGTCTGCATTAGAATCACCTGTGGATTTTTTTTTTTTTTTTAATTAGCAAGAAATCATGATGCAGCAGATCCAGGGTATAGACCAGACTTTTGTACTTCTAAAATATTCCATCAGTGTTTTGGGGGTTCACTATCCTGTAGAGACCAGTAGTTAAGCCAATCCCACTATGCTTAAAACCTAGGTCACATAAAAATTCTTAGCAGAATTCTATCTACTATGGGGCACAGGAAAAGTCTGGCTGACAAGTGGGATAATAGGAATAATATTACCATTTGAGGCAAAAGGAGCAGAGAACCAGAAGGATTGCATGAAACCCCGGAAGTAGTCTTTGAGTTTCAAACAGTGGCATGTAGTTAAACAGTCACTGTATCTGAAATTGAGTAGGTTTCTCAGTGTGAACTGATACAGACTTCTGGGAGTACTTTGCCCAGGTCTTCTTATACTGCTACTTGAAATCTGCAGCAAAATTGGGTGGAAGGCTTTGTTTCAATCTGTTCCAATATTCCCTGGCATGCACATGAGTCCTCACGTAGGATAAATCAACCGGAGAGAATAGGAGCTGAATGAGCAGGACTGGCAGACAGTCTTTTTGAATCAAATACCAGACCCATATTTACACTTCCTGTTTGTAGCTTCTCTCACAAAAATAGACTCATGTGTGAAATGGGAAAAATGAGGGCCAATAACTAAACTATACCTTAGAAAGGATGACAAGAGAAGTGAGTGACGGATGGGAAGTCCAGAAGCCTACACAGGCTCCATTACCAAAACCAAGAGCATCCATTTATACACTAAATTTCTCTAATAATTTGCTACCAAATCTCTAATGATTTGGTAGCAAATTAAAATCAAGTAAAACAAATTTCCTTTCTTACTGTGCTGATGAGGAAGGAAAGATACTGACCCAGGGAACTTCCAGCTCTGCACTCTGTTGGTTTATCTTCTGAGAATTGGTTACCTTTTTGCTACCCAGATTCAAAACATGGAGTCTTCCTTTCTGTCATGGTGTTTCTACAGTACTTTGCTATTTAATATGTCATCCAGGACCTGGAATATCACTATCATGAAGGAGGTTGTTATAAATGTACAGCCTCAGACCCCATTCCAGATCTGTGGGATCAGAATCTGCATCTTATCAAGATCCCAGACGATTAATGTGTTCATTATTAGTTTGTGAAACACTGATCTAGTAGGCACAAGTTATAATGCTTAGCTAAGTATACCAGGAATTACTGGTATTTATTCATACTTAGTGGAATTACTCTGGGGCCAGGGTTTATTCCTATTTAGGTGGTACTTTAGGGATTAGTTATTCCAGGAATGATTAGCACATGGTTTATGCTTTTCAGATTGCAGCCCAGAATTTTCCAGCTTGCAGATGCACATCCAACTCTCCTCCTCCCTTGACTCATGATGTTTCTTCAATGTCCCTACATTGTCTCCTCACCCACCTGTAGCAAATGCCCCCTTTTCTGTGCTCCTCTAGTATCTCTGGAATAGTTTTACATGTCATTCCACTTGCTTCATGCACTGAAGTTATCTGTTTATCAGTTATGGTTTATCAGACCATAAATTCCTTCAGAATATGGTTTAGACCTGTATCGTCTTTGTGTATGGCACTAACAGTGACACAGTGTGCTAGACACTGTCAACACAAAGAATACTCTTAGTAAATACAGGTTTAAGTGAACCTTCATCAGCAGAAAAAGATGGGGAGGTAGATGGGGTGACTGGGTGACACTAGAGACCTGCCAAGGCCATAATGCTATTATACTGGGCAGTCTTGATGAAAAAGTGATGTCTAGGCGAAGGGAAATGCTCATGTAAGCCTACCCTAGCCACATCATGTTTAGTATGTTCAATTCTGAGATTTACTCTCTAAGAGAATTTCTACATTACTATCACATCTGAAATTTTAAAAGCACTCATGTCTGGGCTCCACCCCAGACAAACTGAATCAAAAAATCTTGGAGGCGAGAGCCAAGGCCTTACTGTTTTAAACCCTCTCCCCGTAAGAAATGTCCAAAATCTACCTTTCTATGATTAGACAGTGTGCAGGCAGAAAAGAAACTAAGATAAAAGCTAAGAATCAAGGATTAGGATTATGAGCTAGGTTATTGTGACCATGTTCATCCTGGAAAAGATATGACTAAGAAAGCATTAGAGTTGTCTTCCAACTTCTGTAGAGCTGTCATGAGGGAAATGATATTTTTAATGGCTCCAGAAGATACAATAAAGATCAATAAAGAAAAATTGAAGGCAGGTCAATTTAATTCAATATATAGCAGGTATAACATTTTTCAAGACATAGTCAGATTTGCAAAAAAATAAAAAACTATCTTTATCTTCTTAACTTTTTAAAACTCAGTTTAACCTCTCTATTGAGGCCCCATTCTACTTGATGTCATAATGTATAATTTCAGTCATTTCTGGGTAAATTCAGGTACTTCGGTGTTTTCTTAGTTATATCAGGTTTGAAGCTTAGTGAAGTCAGGATTTTTTCCCCATTTCCTTTCTTTTTCTCAGGTTCACAGGTAGATTTTCCCTTTTTTATATAGAATCCTAAGTTTTGGGGAAAACATCTATTCCATCCTTTGTTCAAGACAAACATCTGCTGCAATCTAACTTGTCTTCACTGGGTTTTGGTCGCTTAATAGGTATGTCCAACAAAATGTCCATAACTCCCTCAGGTGCTCAGTTCTATGATCCAGGTAGCTTTTTAGCTATAATACACCCCCTTCAGGATATATCGGCTCTCTCTGAGCTAAACTTTGAACTTTATGCCCCCTTTCTTAGGGACACAGGAAAATCTGGCTGTCTCTGAAATTATTTTAACACTGTAAAAGCTTCAGGGCTTCTCTTCTGCCTTTAGCATCACGTTCAGTTAACCCTACTGCTTTCTTCCCGAGTTTCAGATGGAAACTCAGAACTTTCCTTCCTCAAATACATTTGAAGGTCTGTCTTTCCCAAAACACACTCACATGTAAAAATCATTAGGTAATACTTCAAAAATATTATCCAATCACGTAAAGAAGGATCTTTTGTTAGTGGTTTCTATCCAAAAATAAAATGTACTAAACCGAAACATATTGCATTTTCTGTCACAGGAAATTTAAACAGTACAGAGATGACCACTTTTAAGGATGTGGTCAAGAAAATCCAAGGTTATTTTAGAGGGTTGGGTTAAATCACTGTTTCCTAAATGTAGTCCTGTAGTAGAATCCTTAGAGAGATTTTAAAACTCACATTCCAAGGCCTTCTCCATTTTTGCTTATTCAGAAACTTGGAGGAGAAAGGTAGCTACTTTTCTGTATCTCCTCACTGGCTAAAATGATAGGGATAACATTGTACCAAAAGTTTTCATCTAGAGAATATTCTCTTCCTGGTAAACATTCTATGGCAGATCTCTTGACTCTGTTCTAAAGAAAAACAAAGAGGACACAATGCGCATCACAGAGTCCTCATGAGCCACACATGACTGACTCCTGGTGTCACACTCTGGGATTCTGTGGTTTTAGAGACCTCTGCTTGTCCATGTGGAAGGAGGCTCATGAGTGAGGAAGATCAGGATTGCGACCCACAGAGAAGGAGCAAGTGAACAATAGGCAAGGATTTGCTGAAGTGCTCTTGCTGAGCTCTGCTTCTAAATAGCCACTCAGAAAACAGTCCTGTTTTCCTTCAGGTGAAAGGCAACTCTCCCCAAGAGAGAAAAGGAAAAGGATGTGTCAAGATCAGAGTTGCCTGACTTCTCTCAGGGAGATTCAAATGTTCGTGTGAGGTTGTATTGAAGGTATCTGCACATGGTTGACATACTTGGATAAATGTGCTGTGTGTCCAGTGCATATACACTTCCTGCCTCTCTCCAGCCAATGGAGAAGTTTTGCATTCAAGTGTACTATTGCTGTTGCACAGGTTATTTGAGAAAGATTAAAATAGATGTATATTTATATCTTAAGTGCAGCAGTAAACTGGACCATTCGTCCATAGTCAGGTTTTGTTTTTGTTTTTGTTTTTTAACAACAGACTTTATTAAATAATTCACTCAAGCCAGACTAGTTACAATATTCTTGCTAACGCTTTCATCACTAACTAAATAGGTCTTTTTTTTTTTTCCTTCCTTCAGGGTAAGAGAGTCTAGAGTCTATTTTTAAGCCTGGGGATGGGAACACTTTCAGGAAAAAGATTTAAAATGTGACGGGTGAGAGGGATGATCGTGGTGAGGATGGGTCAAGATAGTCTCACAACTGATGCAATGCCCTGCTATTTCGTACAGATGCCCCTGGCCAGGACAGGGACTACAGCATATTAAACTTGAGCAAATTAAAATGTTGATTAAATGTGACTCATCTCCCAGAGTTTGGTTTTAATTCCTGAATTACAGAAGTCTGGAGTTCTTCACAGGACGTTCTCTTCCCTGTGACCACTCCCTGCTCTGGGAACACTGGTGTCTCCTCATGCCCTTTGAACAGCAATGAGCCCCACCCAGCACAATCAGTGGTCCATGCTTGGCAGGGATGTACCTCTTTACAAGTAAGATGTTAAGAATAGTACATGGTCTGTCCAGAAAATGAAAACTACCCTTCTTCTTTTTTAACTGCTGACATCTCTGTGGAGTTAGGTATGATAGAAGGAAGTTCTGCCATTATTTCTGCTGAGTTACTACTTTTTAGGTAGAAAAAGTCCATAAACAAAAGAGAAGCACAGAGAGGAAGAGGCAGATAAAAGAAAATCAATATGAATCATCTTCCACTTGTAAGCACCTAACTCCACTTTAGCTACCACAGGCTCAGATCAAGGACTGGCTCACTGTCCCTGACAAAGGAAGAGCTTTTACCAAAAAATTTTTTAAAAAAGAAATTAGAGGTCAGAAAATGGCTACAACAAAAGCAAATGAATCTGCTCTAACTTCATGATCAATAAAGAAGAAACTAAATATAAATTTTTAAATAGTTTCATGTCTCCTTATTTTCCTTGACTTTCTCATGTTCAAACTATGCTATATTGCCAGATTCTGGAAGCCATCCTGTATAAGCCCCAAAAGGAAACGCTCTGTAATAGAGCAAGAAATTTAAGTAACTTGGAGCAGATACAACAAGTGAGTAGAAAAATGTGTCAAAATTCAAACCCAAGTCTCAGTCTCAGTGTTTTCATGTGTAAATGGTCAGTGGTACTTACTTCATAGGATTATTATAAGAATTAAGTCTGAGTACACACAAGGAAATTGCATAAAATAGAACTTACTATATATTAAGTATTCAAAAGCTAATGCTTAGTCATTATTATTATTATTATTATTATTATTACTATTATTACAGCTCAAGAGACTTGTTACGTCTTGAAACAGGTATCAACTCTCTTTATTTGGTAAGAACTCAGAAGCAAAAGCAAGGTTCCTATCAACAACAACAACAATAATAACAATAAGAATATCAGAAAGGGTAAGCCAGTAACAAAGGCTGCAGAGACAAAGCTCAAATCTCAATGGATTCGAACAACAAAGGTCCATTTCTTGAGGGTTGGCTAAGAGAATTGCCCACCTCATTCTCTTCTGATTCGCAGTGGGGGCTGTCGTTCCTAGAGATTTTTGTACATTCAATGTGTGGTGTGATACCAAACACACACAATTATATTTTAACTTTCTTCCCCTCACTGAGAACTCTTCATGGGTTAGGACCTTAATTTATTTGTGTACTACAAAATTTATTGTATGAATGAAGAGGCTCATACTAAATGATTTATACATTTTTTTTGGAAGGAATTGCACAGGCTTAGTCTCTATGTATCTCCCTATAGTACCATCAGTTAAAGATGCATTGAACATTTATTTTTGCCAGGCACTGATGTTAGCCACATTTATTGTTGAAGTTCTCTATGTGAATACTCATAAAAGAGGTGATGACATGACAATTTTTAAAAAATAAATTTTATTGTGTATGTTTATGGTATAAAACATGATGTTATGAGGTACATATGTATGGTAAAATGATTGCTATTGCAAAACAATTAATATATTCACTATTTCACATGGTTACCCATTTTCCTCCCTGTGGCAAGAGCAGCTATAATCTACTCATTTAAAAATTCTGAATATAATACATTATAATTAACTATAATCCTCATGTTGTGCATTAGATCTTTAGACTTATTTATCCTACGTATTTGCCACTTTGTTTCTTTTTACCTACATCTCCCTGTTTTTTTCCTGTCTCCCACCCCCACTCCTGATAAGAAAAGAATGTCTGATTTGACTGTGTCCTGGTATATATGAAA
Organism: Cynocephalus volans; assembly: GCF_027409185.1. Taxonomy (NCBI): domain Eukaryota; kingdom Metazoa; phylum Chordata; class Mammalia; order Dermoptera; family Cynocephalidae; genus Cynocephalus; species Cynocephalus volans. Next base: position 136,594,974 of record NC_084466.1, on the reverse strand, counting down.
CTTGCTGTCCTTATAAAGTTGGAGATAATGGGAAAAGCTGTTTCTAGCTACCCCTCTCTCCAGCTTCGAGGGCTTCCTCTTCATCCACAAACAACCATGTTTGAAGAAACAAGGCCAGATAAAACTTGGAATTGCACATACACATGGAAAGACTTTGAGTGTATTAAAGAATGATTTTTCTTTGATAATTGCTTCCAATAAAGTGGAAACTGAAGTATTCTCCTGTAACACTGTTAGGGAATAGCGATTTTGTTCTAGTGCTTTTATTGACTTGACTTTGCGGTCTTTTTCAAGAATGCCATTGCCTTTAAATGGTTTAACTAAGTTAAAAGACGTTAAAACAACAGTGGTGATTAGCTATTTGATGGTATTGGAAAAACAGTGCCGACAGATCATAGCATTAATAATGAATGGACATTTTGAGAATGTAGCAAAAGCAGAAATGTATTACATCAAGTTTTCTCATCTATTTTGGACTCATACATGAAGCTGATGGAGATTGATTATATATCTCTTATGTTCTTAACTGTATTAATCTACTTCATTTTAGAGTAGCCTGGAAACTGCTTATAGACAGCACTTAGCAGAGAACAGCCCTCTTAAAGGTAGCTCGATATATTTAAACATTTGATGCTAGCTGCCTGGCAAAGTGAGTTGAAACACATGCCAACGTTTAAAGCGGTTGAAAAGCATAGAGGAGTGGTTAATAAAATCGGTTCTAATGTCATACTGGTTTTAATCACAGCTTTGCTACTTACTGATTCTGGACCAATTTTCCTGTCTGTGCAATGGGGATACAAGTAGTGTTAACCTTACAGGATTACAGTGAGTTACTAAAATAACATAGTACAAGCAAAATGCTTATAAAAAACAGTGCCTGGCAGAGAGAGAGTACCCTATAAATGTTAGTATTACTATAGTTCAGGAGCAGCTCAAGTGTTTTTCTTGGTGACTAGGGGACACTCTGTATTTCCTGATTTTTAATAGGCATTTGTGGGAAGGAAAAACTCCTTCTACATGGTATATGGAAAAACCAGAAAAATCACAAGGGACTATTAATAAGAGCTGGCATTACAGTGCAGACAAGAGAGCAAGTCTAATGCCCAGCTCCCTCCGCTTTTATTTTTCATCTCTAATAACAACTAAAAGGTCTTTCAATTTCTCCTGTGAACGGGGAAATAGGTTTGGCTAAGCTAAGTTCAAAGCTTTCAGGGAGAAAGGCTAGGGGCAAGAGGCCCATGAATATTTCTCTTGGGTAATGCTGGGAAGCTCATGCAAGTATAGACTGTAGAGACCTCAGACCCATAGGTAATGGTGTTGTCATCTAGGCTTCCATCAACCTCAGAAGCATTTGCAGAACAGGGCCCTTGTTATGTTTATTGTCAGGCTCATCCCCTCACTTCCCCCAATAATGGGTCATGCTAGGGAAATTGCAGGCCCTTCAATCTCTTGGAGGAAGCTGTTTACATACATGCAGAACATTATCATGCTCTCTGGGCAGGTATGGATATTATAAACTGCTTTGATGGATTTCCAGAGCATGACTTGGAATTCGTCACATCCACAGCACAAAAATAGATATTTTGGGGAGAGCACTACATGTTTAAAAATAAGGAAGTGTACAAAGTACTTTGGTTTTCTGTAAATATATGTCAATGGGATTAGCTAGAAAGAAAACAAAGCAAAGGAGTCTTACTTGTATTGTGTTATTTATTATTCCCATTGGCATCAAACTACACCACCAGGGTCACATGTGAACTGTGTGTCTTTTGAAGTGCATAATTAACTAGCATAACTACTATAATGGTCAGAATCTGGGCTTGTGGTCTGATTCTGTAAGCTTGAGACTTGACTTCACCACTTATTACTTTTGTCAGCTTGGACAATTCTTTGGTCTCTGAAACCCTCAGTGGTTGAATCTACTGGTCTAAAACATGAATTGTACCAATCTATTGGGTTGTAAGGATTAAATGTGGTACTCATGCAAAGTGCTCAGCATAGTATAAGGTTACACATAACTGCTCAATAAACTATGGCTGTTAATTTTCAGCTGTGAATAGCAAATTAAACAGCATTTGTAAAGCTGCTTTGACAGTTGGAAATAAAATACACTGATATAAATTTCTGTTTTACCTGTATAGTTGGCCACTAGAGCTATAAAAGAAAATTAAAATATTTGCTAATTTCTCTTAAAACTAGATTCTTAGAAAGACTTATTAAACTGGGAATTCAAATTCTTCTTCTTCTGCTCAACTCTTTCCTGATGAATATGTTTTAGTAACTATTAAACTATGGCAAATTCTTTAGTCATTGTTAATTCAAACAGTGCTTCTCAAATTTGGATAATTACCCAGGGATTTTTATATACAGATTCCTGTAATCTATCTTAAGAAATATAAAATTTGAATCAATAAGTTTTAGAAATTTGTTCTAAAAAACTTTTGGAATTAATTCCAATGGCTTGTCAAATTTTGGAACCCTTGAATTAGACCATACGTTTCAGGTCTAAAGTCTACATATTTTCTTTGTTTTATGCTCACATAACCAAATATAGTTAATAATTTCTGTAAAATATTTCTGGCCCGTAATATCTTCTTTCTCTTTAGCCTGCATTCTAGTCTAAGTCATAATTCATGGCACCTAAGCTGTCACTACTATAGCTTCACAGCTGTCCTTCTACCTATAGCATCTCTGTACCCAAAGCCATCATTCCCTAAGTACTCAGCAACACTAAGACCATTTTCTTTACAATTAGTGTAAAAATACCTTATAGCAAAGATGCTGATGCAAGCATCAGGCAGGGGGTAAGTTTTAGTAAAGTGACTGCTATGGACTAAATTGTGTCTCTCCAAAATTCATATGTTAAAGCCCTAACCCCAAATGTAACTGTATTTGGGTTTTTAGGAGGTAACTAAGATTAAACAAGGTCATAAGGATGGATTCTAATCTGTTAGGATTGGTGACCTTATCATATGGTAAGAGGCGGAGAGAGGTCTGTCTCTCTGCACATGCACACGCTGAGGAAAGGCTACGTGTGAGCACAGCAAAAAAGGCATCTGTCTGTCTGCAAGCCATGAAGAAAGCTCTCACCAGTATCCGACCATGCTGGCACCCTGATCTCAGACTTCGAGTGTCCAGAACAGTGAAAAAATAAATTTCTGTTGTGTAAACCACACAGTCTATGCTGTTTTGTTACAGCACCTCAAACTAACCAATACAGCAAAAAATAGTGAAACAATTATTTTGAGTACATATGTGGTAGTTATTCTAAGAACAAATAAGGTAATACGATATGACAGCCAGAAACAAATAAACAAAAATACCACTGGTACCACTATGTATCACAAATATTATCATAAAATATATGAGAAAAATGAATTGTTCATTGTGACTTCTAATGCTCAGTCTTAGAGCATAGGTGGGTTCCAGATGAAGGAGAGATGAATGGTGTTCTGCTCTGTTCTCAAGAAGTAGATTGGCTGATGCCCAGAGCTAACAAAGCCTCCCCTGAAAGGACTCGATCAACTCCTGTCTTTCATGTGCAAACTTAGCCCAAGAGACCATGTGGAAAAGAGGATCCCCGTATCCTCTTTATCTTCCCCACCCTCCTTATCCTCTTTGCTAGCTGAGACACATTTTGGTAAGAGTAACTTAGCATGCAGATACCATGTGGCTTCAGATTTGCATAATAAATCATACTTTTTTCATGTGGAGATGTGAATCACACAGATGAAAAGACTTTGTGACCAAGAACATATTTCATCTGTGTTAGAATAAAAAAAAAAAAATCCCTTTGTATATTTTGTTTTCTTGAGGTTGTTTTTCCAATACAAAGAAATAACCTTTTCTAAAGGTACGTTGATACCTCTGTTTCTTTAAAGTTAGAAATGCTCATCACGTTTAAATAAATGCAAAGTATGTGTGTGTATGTGTGTGATAGTTAATTTTAGATGTCAGATTGACCATATTAAGAAATACATGGTAAAGCATTATTTGGGGGGGAGGTGAGGGTGTTTCTAGAGACTAGCAACATGAGCCTGAGTGAACTAGGTGGGAAAGATCCTCCCTCAATATGTGTGGTACATCCAATCTGTTGGGAGCCAGGAGAAAACAAAAACAGAGGAAAAGGCGAATATCTCTCTCTGTCCACTGGAGCTGAGATACACTCTCCTCTCCTGTCCATAAACATCAGAACTCCAGGCTTTTCAGCCTTTGGGTTCCTCGACTTACACCAGTGGCACCTCTGCTCTGGGCTCTCAGGCCTCTGGCCTCTGACTGAGAATTACAAGATCAGCTTCCCTGGTTCTGAGGTGCAGACTTGAACTTAGCCATGCTACTGACATCTCAGAGTCTTCAACCTTCAGTCACTGTATTGTGGGACTTGTCAGCCTCCATAATCATGTGAGGCAATTTCCCTAATAAACCCTGTCCTGTTGGTTTTGTCTCTTTGCAGAACCCTGACTAATGCAATGTATTTTCTATCATTAAGGTTTCAAAAGTCCAAAGATGAGTCTTTCAGCCTATGCATCCAGACAGAATATATCTATGTGGATCACTTACAATTGCTAGGTTCAGTGCAATACCCAAACTGTCATTCCTTTAGTTTGCAATTGGACATTATTGATCCTCTGCTCCATTGGATAATGAAACAATTCATTTTGGAGGTTGTTTTTTGTTACTGCTTTGCAACTTGTAGTATATAGTGAAAGTTAAGGTAGATGAATGTCACTGTATATATTAACAACATTTAAGAAAGAGAATGGAAGTCCAATGGTCTGAGGATTCAAGGAAAATGATTCAAGGATTTGTGGATAAATAAGCAGTGACAATTAGGTGTGGTTTGAATTTGCAGGGATTTGCAGTCAGCAAGGTCAGAGTATTCGTGGCACTGGAGGCAAACTCTGAACATGGCTCAAGTTAAATGGTTCATATGCCTAGTTTTGTGTTTGTTTGTTTGCTGCTTATTTTTTGTGTGTCTATATTTTAATTGAGGTATGTTGTGAAGTGCACATCTTGCATGCAGAAGTTAGACACCTGTGTAACCACCAAACAGAAGGAAGATGTAGATATCCCCAGAGCCTCAATTTTCTCCCTTGTACCCCTTTCCAGGCAATATTTAAGCCCCCACTAAATATTATGACAGAATAATTTTACTTATTCTTGATCTTCATTGACATGGAATATGTAATATGAAGGTACTTCAAAAACTTCATGAAAAAATAAAATTTACAGATAATACGAATCTTTTCATGAACTTTTTGAAGTACCCTCGCATGTTCTGTTTTTGTCCAGCTCCATTTATGCACCCTCTGTCTGTGAGATGCATCCACGTTGTTGCATGTAGCTCTAGACTATCTGAGTTAATTGTTTTTTAGTATTCCACTGTATAAATAAACCAAAATTTATTCATCCATTCTCTGGCTGAAGGACATTTAGATTTTTCTTTTTGGTTTGGGTCTATTGTTAACATTCTTATAAGTGTCCTTCACTCAGCACATACTTTCAGATCTTCTGGGAATATACCTCGGAATGGATATGCTGGGTTGTTAGGTAGGCGTATTTTATACTTTATTTGAAATTGACACACAGTTTACCAAAATGGTTATAACAATTTACTTTCCCAGCAGCAATGTATGAGAGTTCCAGTGCCCCACACCTTCAACATTTAGTATTGTCAGTCTTGTGAATTTTATTCTTTTGATAGGCATATATTATCTCTTTGTAGTTAAATTTTCAAGTTTCTCATTATTAATGCTGCTGAACTCCATTTCATGTGGTTTGGGGCCATATGTATGTGTATTTTGTGAAGTGTATGTTGAAATCTTTTGTCCTTTTAGTGATGTTGCCTTTTTAATATTGATTTGTAAATTTTATTAATACAATCTGGATATCAGTACTTTGCCAACTATATATGCTAAAAATATCCTCTACCGGGCTAAGATTTGTTTTTTCTTCATCCTAATAGTGTTTTATGGTAAATGAAATGCTTAATACAGATAATTGTATCCATTTTTAATCTATTTTAGTACTTGTGTCCTATTTAAGCTTTTTTGCCTATCCCAAGATCATGAAGATATTACCCTATGTTTTGTCGAGATGTATTATTAACAATTATGTTTTATATCAAGGTTCCTTATTCATTTTGAATTAGTTTTGAAATATGGTATGAGGTAGGGTCACCAGGTTCATGTTTTTTTCATGTAGGATGTCAGTTATGCTGGACCCATTTCTCATAAATCAGGTAACTGTACACATGTGGCTGTGTTTCTAAGCGCTTAATTCTGGTCCACTGACCTATCTGTCCAACCTTGTATTAATAACACATAATCTTAAATAGCTTTAACTTTTAAATACTTTTACATTATCCAAAGTACCTTTATACATATATGCTAGGATTTTGTGATTTCATTGACTCTATTCGTCAATAATTTGGAAAAAACTGACATTATTTGACATGTTTACAATCTTGAATCTCCCAACCATGAACATGGCATTTTATTAGTTATCACTAATTGTTCTCAATAATGTTTTAGAGTTTTCAGTGTGGGAAGCTTGGACAATTTTCAAGACTTTCTTATTTCTAAATATTTACTTTAAATGGCATTTTAAATTGAATTTTTGGTAGTGCTGATTATACAAAAGGTTATACAAAATTGCAATTGAGCTTTTATTTTTAATTGACTTAGTTACCAATATTTAAGGATTATAGTTTTGTTGTTGATTTTTATTTTAGTTCAATTCAAAAATTCTCCAATTTTCATTTGGAGTCCTTATTTGACACAGGAGTTATTTAGGCTTATTCCTTTTCTTTTCAAATTTTTTTTTTTTAAATGACATATATAGTTTTATATATTTATTGTATGCAACATGATGTTTTGACATATACATACATCTTGGAATGGTTAGATCTAGCTAATTAACAAATGCAACCAATACCTCACATAGTTATTGTTTTTGCAGCGAGGACACAACATCCATTCTCTCAGCATTTTTCAAGAATACAGTATATCATCATCATTAACTACATTCACCATGCTGTACAGTAGATCCCTTGAACGTATTCTTCCTATCTAACTGTAAATACGTATCCTTTGCCCAAGTCTCTCAAGCCGTTCCTCCTAACCACACCAGTCTCTGGTAACCACTATTCTACTTTCTTCTTACTCACACATGAGTGAGATCATATGTTGTTTTTCTGTGCCTGGCTTATTTCACTCAGTATAATGTCCTCCAGATTCATCCATGTTGTCACAAATGACAGGCTTTCCTTTCTTCTTATGGCTAATTAATATTCTATTGCATATATGTACTACATTTTCTTTATCCATTCATCTGATGATAAACACTTAGGCTGATTCTATATCTTGGCTATCATGAATAGCACTGAAATAAACATGGGAGTGCAGATGTCTCCTTGGCATACTAATTTCATTTTCTCAGGATATATACTTAGTAGTGAGACTGCTGTACTATATGGTAGCTCTATCTTTATCTTGCTTAATTTCCTATTAATTGGTGATGTCCTACTTATTATTTTGCTTCTGATTTGTAGTCAAATTCCTGCATAATCAGAAAACATACTCTGAATCCAATCTTTAGAATTTGTTGTAATTGCTTTATAGCCTAGAATATGGTCAATTTTGTTGTTTTTCTTGTATAATTGAAAAGTATATGTGTGTCAATTAGGTTAATTACAACAATAAAGTTCTTTAGACCTTCTATATTTCTACTTGCATATATGCTCTTATTCTACCAGGTTCTTTTTAAAAAGGGTATATTAAATATTCCTCAAAAATGTGGCTTTGCTTGTTCTTCCTTTAGTTCCATCAGCCCCAAATTTATATATTTTGAGTTTGTTCTTACGTCAAAAATTATATAATTTTAGAATTATATCTTTTCTGGTATATTTACCCTTTTATCATTATGAAATATCCTTCCATAATTCTAGTAATATTTAGTGTATCTCATAACAATATAGCTACCCAAGTTTTCTTTTTGTAGCTGTTTACATGGTCATGTCATTTTCAATCCTTTTGTTCTGTGTTCTTTATTTCAGTTGTGTTTCATGTAAGCATTGTTATTTTTCTTCTCCCTGAAAGTCTATTTCCTTTAATTGAATTAGTTTTCCTATATTTAATGTATATTTGGGTTTAAATTTACCATAATTTACAATTTTACCATGAGTTTTTTTCTCTTTTATTTTCCTTTATTCCATTTTTTCTTGCCTTCATTTGCATTAATCAAGTATTATTATCTTCATCATAATCATTAATATCATTATCATATTTCCTCCTCTGTTAACTAGAGTAAGATACTTTGTGTTGTTGTTGTTAATTTAGGGTTATCCTAGACATTGCAATGTACATCATTCAAAAATTAACATTTTGAATCTAATATAAATTTCAGAATCCCCTGGACAATGCAAGAACCTCATACATTTTAATTTCATTTACCCCATTCATACTTATGTGTTATTTTTGTCCTTTTCCTTTTTTTTTTTTAAGTTTAAGTATCTTTTTATTCTGAGCGAGTTTAATTTTGTTTGGACAGAGTATGATGTTCATGTTAGTATAATAAAACACAGAAGAAAAGGCATTTACAAAAATAAAGTTTAAAATAGTTTAGTTTATTTTTATATTTTAATCTCATAAAATATTTTAATTTTTATACAACCAATATAATTTAAATTTACATATATATTTATGCATGTATTGCTCTTCATTGCTTTCTGTATTACTGTGTTCCCAACTAATACCATTTCTTCATGAAGAATTTGCTTTAGTATATTGCATGGGGTTAGGATTGCTGGCATGAAATTCCACTGTTTTGTTTGCCTAAAAACATTTATTTTGCCTTAAATTTTGAAGGATGTTTCTGGTGAATATAGAATTTTAGGCTGGAAGCTATTTTCTTTTAGCCCATTCAAGATAACATTGCATTTCTTTTTGTATCCACTGTCTCATTCACAAATCAGTTTTCTATTTTTTGTTGTTTTTACTCTTTTAATTGTTGTCTCTTACTTTATTTAAAGATTTCATTTTTGCATTTGGCTTTTAACAATTTTTATTTATTTATTTACTTTTATCATGTATGTATTTATGTATTTTATTTTTATTTATTAAATAAGATACATAAACAAATATTAAATAAATAAAATTATTTATTTATGTATTTTATCATGTATGTATCATGCATTTATATTTATTATTTGTATGTATTTTTAATTACCCTACTTAAGCTCATAATCTGTCATCAATTATAAAACTTTATTGTCCCACATCTCTACCAACTTTGCTTCTATCCCATTCTTTTTCTTTTCTCCATTAAGACTCTCAAATGCATTTGGTCAGCTTTTGCTGTATGGTCCATAGGTCTTTACTGTCTATTCTATATTTTTAATTTTTAATCCGTTTTTAAAAAAATTTACCGGTCTTTTCAATTAATTAATTTTTAATTGACATGTATTAATTGTATATATTTATGGGGTACAAAATTATATTTCAATACATGTATAAAATGTGTGAGGATCAAATCAGGGAAATCAGCATAGTCATCATAGAAAAAATTTATCGTTTTTTCATGATAAGAGCATTTGAATTTTTCTATTCTAGCCATTTCTCTTTTAGCCTTTTTTCATTTTCACTCTTTGTTCTAATTATTTTGTCCTGGCTTCTTTTTCAAGTTCATTAATCTCTTCTACTGTGTATATATACCATTAAACGCATTAATTATTATTTTTATTTAACTTATGGTATTTTAGTTCAATAATTTTCATGTGATTGTGTTTTGTAGATCCTAGTTCTTTGGTGAAATTCTTTATCTAACTTCTCTTTTCTTAAAAAAAAATTAAATCTCAATTATTTTAAAATCTACATCTGAAAACTTCAGATCTGGGTCTATTACTTTTATGTTGTTGGTTGGTTTTCCTATTTTGCATTTTTTTCCTCTCTCTTTATTGTATTTTATCATTTGGCTCTGTCTCTAGGCATAGGCAGTGTTCCTGTTTTAAGTGGAATTCTGGCCATATGGAAGAAAATTTTCAAGGACTCTGGTGTGTTATCTTTACCTAGAGAAGATTTGGTATTTGTCTTATATACAGTTCATGTAAGGAAAATGGCCATAATTCAGATAGCTTTTCAAATGATTTAAGCTGAGGTCTCAGTCTTTGTGAAGGCTGGTCTATCTGGAATGCTAGTTTAATGTATTTAAATATACATTAAATATAGAAAAACTAATTCAATTAAAGGACATAGACTTTCAGGCAGGAGAAAAATAACAATGCTTACAAGAAACACAACTGAAATAAAGAACACAAAACAAAAGGAATGAAAATGACATGACTATGTAAACAGCTACAAAAAGAAAACTTGGGTAGCTATATTGTTATGAGATACACTAAATATTACTAGAATTATGGAAGGATATTTCATAATGATAAAAGGGTAAATATACCAGAAAAGATATAATTCTAAAATTATATAATTTTTGACATAAGAACAAACTCAAAATATATAAATTTGGGGCTGATGGAACTAAAGGAAGAACAAGCAAAGCCACATTTTTGAGGAATATTTAATATACCCTTTTTAAAAAGAACCTGGTAGAATAAGAGCGTATACGCAAGTAGAAATATAGAAGCTCTAAAGAACTTTATTGTTGTAATTAACCTAATTGACACACATATACTTTTCAGTTATACAAGAAAAACAACAAAATTGACCATATTCTAGGCTATAAAGCAATCACAACAAATTCTAAAGATTGGATTCAGAGTATGTTTTCTGATTATGCAGGAATTTGACTACAAATCAGAAGCAAAATAATAAGTAGGACATCACCAATTAATAGGAAATTAAGCAAGATAAAGATAGAACTACCATATAATACTACTAAGTACATATCCCGAGAAAATGAAATCAGTATGCCAAGGAGACATCTGCACTCCCATGTTTATTTCAGTACTATTCATGATAGCCAAGATATAGAATCAGCCTAAGTGTTTATCATCAGATGAATGGATAAAGAATATGTAGTACAGATGGGTAGTACTACAAATGTAGTACTAATGCTAGTACTGTTTGGGAGTAGCCTTTCCACATTCTCAACTGAGAAACTGTGTTTTACCAGTGCTTCAGATCCTTGCTGGTCTGTGCCCCAATTTTTGTCCTCTTACCACAGAGACTATCAAAAGCTCAGCCTGGCTTTTTAGATTCTTAACTTCCACTTTCTCCTGGCCGCTAGCCCTCTTGCTTAATAATGGTTAGGAATCAGCACATGCCTGGAGGAGAAAAGTAATGTCAGACATCAGGCTTTCTTGTTCAGGTTTCCTTTTCTCCAGGATTTTGAGCTTGGCAATACCAATTTTTAATTTTTATATATCCAGCCCTATGAGGCTGCTGGAAGCTCAGATCTCACAATTTTGATTAGATTCTCAGCTTAGTACTAAATAGGAATGGCAAATTCCTTGAGAGTAAAAGTGACACAGAATGTCTGGCTTACCTCACTATGCTACCAATTTCTTGGGGCTCAAGACCCCTCAAACCCTGACCCTCTTGCTTGTTTTCTAGTGCCTTCAAATAGCAGTTTATGTATTTCTTTCAACCTTTACAATAGTTCTCTGTAGAACTGGTTCAATAAAGGTTGTTCTGTTTTAGCCAAAAGCAATTGTCACTTAATAGTCTTTTAAATTTTGTCAAGCAATCAGACATCAAGATGTTCGACTAGGAAAATGAGCCAAGCAGAATGCAACGAATAAACCTGTACTCACTTACTGTAGCAGTGCTAGCAAGAGGCCAAAAGAAGCACTGACTCCTTGGTGTTCCATTGTTCCCAGGAAAGGTATCAGAAAAGGATCGGGTGGACACAGCCCAGAAGTAGGGTAATCATCTCACTGCTAAGGATCCTCTTTATGGCAGAGGGGAAGGAGATGGGGAAGGGCCAGGAGTGGAAATGCACTGAGTCAAACTCAGCAAAGACCCCAACAGGTGAACTTTGTGGAGATGCTGAGAGGTGCCTCATCTGAGTCTTTGAAAGTTGAAAGCTCTTAATGGAGGGTTGAATTCTTGACTGCAACTCCCTCCATAAAACTGACATGCACTTGCTGTACACCAAGTTTTGTGTAGGAAGGGCATCTCCCTTCCATGGGGCTTGAATGGCAATCTCCTGTAATTGTCTATGGTCAGGTGCAAAGGATCACACAGAGATTTTGGCCTAGAGCCAGACTTCTCCATGAAAATACTGTTCAAACTATACACACTCCTCAACTCCCTTTACTCTGTTATTTTTGTTGTCGCTGTTATGTAGTTCAGTGTAGCCTACTTGCCTAAGCACACATCATTTCATCCTGATTTATTAATCTATCTCCTATGTAAATAGTTCCATGCATTGCTAATCCAGGTCATATTTGTACAGTCTGTTAGGTACATCCAATATCCTGTTTCTTTATGGGCATTAGTTAAATTTTAGTTTGTTATTTTTATATATGTTTATTTATGAGGGTACTTCAAAAAGTTCATGGAGAGATCCTTATTATTAAATTCTATTTTTCCACTAACTTTTTGAAGTATCTTTGTATGTATGTTAACAAGCTGATAGATGATTCTCTGAGAGGAATTTTATAGACAGATTACTTTAAAAGAATTTAGTGAAATATAGGGAGATGAATTTTACAACTTCTATATTTATAAGGGTTATCATTCTGTCTTGATTTTTTTTTAAAAAAGAATCTTTATTCCTTCCTGTTAAAATAGAAAACACTGGATGACACTGTTTGAGGTTTTTCTGTTCAGTTGTATGAGTCCTCTCTCTTAACTTCTGTACATCTCCTAGGGGATAGTCAGCCCAGGATTCCAACTTAGTGCATCTCCCCCACAGTGTGGTATAGCTCCTGGGGTGGTGTACCATGGCTGATTTTCTAGTTATTAGACAAGAGAAGACTTAAGTTTTAGAAAAGTAATATCATGTGATGGAAATATAATGTATGCATGTAAAACAATTATACCTGCAACTCTGTGTGAGATAAGGGCTTCCCCCAATCTGCTTTCATTTCTATTACTGCTGCATCGTCATCATTTCCCTGTATCAGGCTTATAGTCTGTATACAGTACAAGGATACTTCAAAAAGTACAGGGAAAGAGTCATATTATCTTTTAATTCTATTTTTCCATGAAATTTTCAAAGTACCCTTGTGTGAGGAAATAAGATATGGAGTTTCTATCAATCATGTAAGCTATAGCTAAAGCCCCCTTACCTAGTAACTCTCAATTTCTCGCTATATTTTAACGTTTCCACAAAACAAAAAAGGCTCTCACTTGCCTCTCCCAACCCCCACCACAGCACAGACACACCCATCGCCTGTTTTAATGAGGTGCTGGGGTTGTTCTCCAGCATTTATCAAAGGAGTGGAAAGATGCAGTCAGATCTGGTTTTTCTGACAATGTGTCAGGATCCACTGCTGCCATGGCAGCTTTGGTGTTGGCTACAAAACTGCCTGCACGATCTCATAAATGTGGCAAGTCAAAGTTGAATGTAGTCATCCTGTGCTTTATCTTAGACTCAACGCTTCCCTTGTTTTTGATCCCTGATTCTGAAAACAAAGGTCTGTTCACTGATATAAGAGCTCCCACAAGCTAAGGAAGAAGGCAGGGTAAATGTATTAAGATGAACACTCCACAGGAAATTCAAGGTGTGTGTGCATATGGAGGGGCAGGAAAACCCTGGCAAGAGGATCTTGAACCTTTCTTGTAAGCCTAAAATGAGGGCATTGTTTGTGTAACATTTCTTATCTTCAGTTCGAAACCCGAAGTTCAATTCAGTAGAAGCAAGGAGCTTCTTGGTTTTCCAAAACTAGTAAAATTATCTTGTGAGTTTCCCAAGGTCGGAGGGTATTTCTATGTTATCAGTTGTATCTTAACTCATATTCTATATTTCCTTTCCAGCATTACCACATAAAAGGAATTCAGTGTTTGTTTTTGAGTTGAGGGTTTGGAAATCTGCCTCAGCATTGACTCCTGCTGCTGGGAATAAAGTGTTCATGGAAGAGGGAGTTCTAAGACCACCTCTCCTGTGGGCGCAACCCCAAGGACGCTTAATTTATCCTCCTTTGTTTTCCTTGGACATTGAATGACTTTGAGATATCTTGGTGCTTTACCAAAAAGCAATTGTTGGTTAGACCCACATTTTCCATCTTTTTCTTGAGCACACACAGCTCAGCTGTAAACCTCACACCATTCTGCATGCAGCCTATTGAGAAGGCTCATTAACTGCTGCACAAGAGGGTAAGTATTTGCAAATAAAGCATCTGTCCTCTCAAAATAAATCCATGTGCCCAGAACTTACAAATCTTAGAGTATGTAAATATAAGCCGTACCATATGAAGCAGACATGGGCTCTAACCATACCAGAGGGTTATTTATGTTGAACTTTTAAAGAATTAGTGAAATGTAAATAATTTCAGGGTTTTTCTTTGGGTTTTTTTGTTTGTTTTTTAGTACACATTCCCTTTAAATTAAATGCATACAATTATAAACATGTTCACAAATCAAATTTACAGCTAGGTAAATTTTTATAAACAAAACACATCTCTCCAACATATACACAGATCAAGAAACAAAAATCACCAGCACTCCACAAACCTCTCCGTCATTTCTTCTCCCAGTTATTATTACTCCCTGTGAACAATCAGATTACTCAATATCTGACATCATAGATTAGTTTTGCCTGTTTTTGAACTTTTATATAAATGGAATCATGTAGTTTGTTCTCTTTGGTGTCTGACTTATTTCAGTCGACCTTGTAAGATTCATGTGTATATTTGGTTAAATCATAGTTTATTTTCATTTCAGTCTACTTTTTATTATATGAATATATCATATTTTATCCATTCTTTTTTTTGGCCATTTGAGTTGTATCCAGTTTGGGGCTATTAACAAGAGTGTTGGTGTGGATTGGTGTTGCATGTTTCACTGATAAACATATGTACTCCAATTTACTAGGTAGAAATCTGAAAACTCAAAAGTAGAATTTTTTGGTGAAAGTTTATGCATATGATCAGCTTTGGTAGATCTTGCCAAATATTTTTCAAAAGTCATTGTAAAACACAGTAAATATATACAATTTTTATTTGTCAACTAAAAAGTTATTTGGAAAAGTGGTTGGTTGTGCAGATTTATTCTCCCTTAGAAGACTATAAGACTAGCTCTTTCAGGTCTTCCTTAATGTTCGAGTATTGCCTGTTGTCATGATTCACTCATTTTGGCAGGTATTTGGTTGCAGTGCATTCTGACAACCATGAAATTGAGAAACTTTTCAATGTATTTAGGTCATTTGAATATCCTTTGTTGTGCAATGCCTATTCAAGTTGTTTGCCCAGTTTTAATTTGTTTTGCTCCCCCTATCTTACTGACTTGTGGGAGCTTTTTAAATTTTTTTGATTTTCTTTAGCTATATCAATCCCATTCCATGACTCACTCGTGGTATCATTTGATTAACAAAAGTTCTTATATTTAAAGTATCGAACATTTTCATTTTATTATTGTATTGGATTGAATTATGTCCCCCCAGAACTCATTGGAGCTTGAACTGTGTTCCTCAAGTTTATGTATTAGAAACTTAGCCCCCACAGTGATTGTTAAGAGGGTGGGAAAATCCCAATATGGTAATTGAAAGGTGGAGCCTTGAGGAGGTGATTGGATTGTAGGACTGTACTGTAGTGAATGGATTAAAAATGGTGGTCAAGGGCGTGCTTCTGAGGGCTTTAAAAGAAAAGGAGAATCTATCTCTCTCTCTCTCTCACTCTGCTCTCTCTGCTTCCACCATCTTGCAATGTGAGATGCCTGAGTCACTATAACCACCACCAGATGGACTTTGGACTTCCTAGCCCCAGAAACTGTAAACAATAAATGTCATTTTTCTTTATAAATCACCCAGTTTCAGATTTTTTATTATAAGCAACATAAATGGACTAATACAATTATCTAATTGCACAACTTATGTCCTGTTTATGAAATCTCTGCTTATCCTTTTTGGTCCAAAACATGAGATATCTCTCCATTTATTAGGTCTTTAATTTCTCACAGTAATAGTTGTAATGTTTCATGCAGAGATTTTGCACATCGTTGGTAGATTTATCTCTAGTACTGAATGGTTTTTGAAACTATGGTGATGCGTTTAGTTTTAATTTAAGAAATTATGAACTGGAACCCATATCTTCTGAAGAAAACATTAGCAAATAATAGCCAAACAGCGAGAGATCTGTCTATCCAATGACAGAACATTCTAAATATTCAATATGGAAAACTAAATGTGGAAGTAGGATTGAGATTCTGGAATTAGACTGCTGAGATTTGAATTCTACTCCACCATCAACAAATGTGTCATATAGGGCATTTTATTAATATTTCTGCTAATCTGTTTCCTCATCTGTAAAGTGGGGGTAATGATAATACATACTTCATTGTTTCTTGATAGGCTCGGAGCTACCACTTGTAAATCACCTAACCTAGAGCCTGGCATATAATAAGTGCTGAATAGATGATCATGATGATAATGACAATGACAATGATGGTAATGGCAGTGATGCTAATGATGATGATCTTTATCATATATCTGTGTCCTTGGAGGATTTTTTTCCCCTCCAATTGTCACTGGTCTTGTTCAGAACTCATCACATGTTTGAAGGGCGTAGGTGTTATCTTTACCTTCTATACTCATATATCTGTAGTTCCTAAAGATGTGCAAGTGACTTTTCTCTGGAAAACCACATTTGGAGAGTCAGCAATTCACTAAACCCCTCCTTGATGGCCATGTTTTTTTTTTTTTTTTCTTTAAAATTTTTTTGTCTATTTTATTTATTGATTGATTTTCATTAAGTTCACTCTTTTTTTTTCTTTTTCTTTTTTTTTTTAAGTTTTATTTTGTCGATATATTGATGGCCATGTTAATTGTAACACCATATTGATGCATTCCAACCAAATAACATAATTTAGAAAGGATACCCTTACATTAAAAAGTTCCAAGCTTGGTTCAGATTAGAGAAGGTCACGCTCTAGAGTAGATTTAAATCATCTTGGAAAGTTGAAAAGTATTGAAATTATCTTGGCGGAGGTAAGGAAAACAGGTATTTCTATGTTTCTTTCTTTTTCCTTTTTTTTTTTTTTCCCGTTTGCACAAAGCCATCTCTCTGGATGAATAATCCCTTATAGGTGATCAATTTATGTTTTTAAAAGATCACTTTGACAGAGACTGACTCTACCTGCACTCCTAAAAACTCTCTTAAGTAGTTTCTCTGTTTCAACCAATAAGTAATAAGGCAGGAGTTCTTGCACCTCTGTGCTTGTGCTCTGGCTGCCCCCTTCCCAATCTGAATTGCCCCATCCTTACGCACTCTGTCTGCTCAAGGACTGCATGTGAATCACAAGCCCTCTTCTCTAGAGCCCTTCCTGGACTACTGTGCTTTCCTTCCCCTCCCATATCTTTATGCTCTGTAGTGCAACAATAAAAACAATAACAACAATTTTCCTTAAGACTCTTAAATCACTCCACTTTCCATTCCCAGAGATTCTACATGCACAAGAGTCAGTATGGACACCTTTGCAATGGCTATTATTCACAAAACATACAGAATGCCTTTTAGAATTTCTGCCTGGACTATGCCCCCTAATTCTGAGAAGCTCCTTTTCAAAGAATGGGGCCTCTTTGCCATGGTTGCTTTCTCTGTGTGGCCCATGTCCTGATCATTGATAAACAGATCAGGAAATGGCACTGGGCCCAATATAGGTCAATGCAGTTTATCCTGAGAATTTGAAGCAAGATTTGGAAGTTCTAATCAGTTTGGGCAGGTGCTAAAATTGAAAGTGTTATAAAGTTAAAATAAGAGTAGCCACATTTGGCATATTCATATTAAGGAGAGAAAGCTAGTCTAGAAAGAGGGAATATGAAGCTGTCACATTGAAACAAATCAGAGATGAGAAGCTAATGAAAGTGAAATAGTAATTCTTGATCCTCCCTTGTATTTGCTGGCTCAATTCCTCAGGGCTTAAGATTTGCTTATTTACCCCTAGATTATCCATCTATTTGAGATATTCCCCAGATCCTTTCAGTATATTTCCTTCTCCCTCCCCCTTTTTGAATATGACAAATTATGCTTTTCTGTTTCTTAAAGCCAAAAGAGTCTTAACAAATACATGGCAAGACCATCTAGGACTGTCCTCACCAAAGCTATGGAACTGTGGCATCCCAATCTTTCCCCTTTTCCCATTTCTTTCACTCTCAGTCTGTTTTCTCCGAAATGTACTCAGCGTACACATGCATCAAGTCTACATGTTAATATATTTCTTTGGAAATGTGTATTTTAATACAGGAATCTGCAGAAGATGCTGATTAATGTCAAGAAATAAGTCAGTATTAACATAATCGATATACTAGTACTTTCTCATATTTATATAAGATGATAGCTACACATACGTCATCTCATGTGGTTCTCAGAGCAACCACAACATGGATTATTTCACACCTTGTTTTGCTGCTGTTGTTGTTTTGTTTCCAGTGCTGGATCATCAAAGGATGTTAAGGAGTCTAGAAATGTTAAGCAAATTGACCAAGATCATTCAAGTAGCTAGTGATTGAACCAGGATGAGAATCCAGCTCACTTCACTGGCAGCTCATTCATCTTTCTGTCATTCCCCAGGACAGCTTGTACTGTATTGTCTGGAAAGAAATTGCTTTCTGGGGCCAGAACCCTTTAAAAACCTCTAGAACACAGGCCACACGGCTAGAAGAACTGAACCACAGATAAAACAGGTCATCGTTCTATTTTATTCCCTCTTCCAGGAATAAAAGAAAGCCTTACTGTTTTTCTACATGAATGCCAACAAATTAAAATTATGACTGACAAAAGAAGAAATTGGATTTGTACTTGAGGACAATAGAGTTCATGGACAAAACAATTATTGGTATGTGGATATCAGCTTCATTAAACACACACACACACATACACTGTATTAGGTTTTTTGTGTTCCTTATAACAGAATACCTGAAACTGCATAATAAGAAATTGAATTTATTTCTTACATTTTGGAGGCTGGGAAGTCCAGGTCCAGGGAACACGTCTGGTGAGGGCCTTCTTGTTGGTGGAGACTCTCCACAGAGATACAGGATATCACACTGCGGATGGCTGAGCAAGAGAAAGCTAAGCTTCCCACTTGCTCTCCTTATAAAACGATCAGAACCACACCCATTACTCCATAAATGGATCAACCAATACCCAAAGATACAGTCCTCACAATCTGATCAATTCTTAAAGGCCCCATCTTTCAATTACCATAGTAGGGTTTCCCACCCTCTTAACACTGTCACAGTAGGAATTAAATTTCTAGTATATGAAAGTTCGGAAAACATATTCAACCCATAGCACTCATGAAACAACCTTTACAGGATGTAGAGCAAGAACAGGAAAGAGTAGACTTCTGAACCGATAAATATCTTGGAAGTAAATTCTGAGGCCCAATAAAATTAACAATAATATGTGATAAAGGCAGGGGAAAAAGCATTGACGGGGGGAAACGACTCAGGTTCATGGTGCTCTAAACAAACAAACAAGTAAGTAAAAAGAACAGCACCCACAAAGCTTCAGGAAGAAAAGTTGAAAGAAATTAGGAGTTTGGGGAGGTAGGAAGAGAGTTACAACAAAATGTCTCAGTGTAAATGAGAAAACAGATGGTTTTATTTACATAGACGTGCTGTATATTGATTGATGACTAAATGGCAACACTGTGTGAAATAAACATTTTATAACATGTGATCTTATGTAATCCTCACAAAATCATTATGTTATAGTCACAGTGGGATCCCCAGACAAGCACAAACAGAATCACATGGTAATGTGTTAGAAATGCAAATTTTTGGTCCCTACCCCAGAATTTCTGAATCAGGAGCTCTAGGAGTGTGAACCAGCAACTGTCTGGCACTGACCCCAACTTTCTAGGCCATTCCAATGCATTCTAAAGTTTGAGTAATCCTGCATTGTGCCCTTATTAGAGATGGGGAAATTAGAGATAAAGGAACTTCAATAATTTTCCTTACAGTCACCAGACTTGAACGCTGTAGAAAGAGCATTTGGACTTACGTCCCTCTTACACTAATACTCACTCTCTGAACCAATATAAAGTATTACCTTTTTCTGATACAGTACTCTTTCATACTTCTGGCTTTCTCAGAGCTTTGGCTCACAAGCAAATAAGGTATTAGGATGTAAACTGAATTCTCCCAGGAAAAAGAACAAGAGAAAGAAGGTAATAAAGTCCTCCTACCACGCCACCGAAAGAGACAGCTGCAGAATCTATTCACCTCCATGTAAACAGCTCACCAAGAGGTTGGTGTTCAGCAAGGCAATTGGGGTGAAAGCCCTGAAAAGTGCCCCAGTCTTTCCCTGCTGGGTTTATGAACCGCTTTGGCAGGCTAACAGCAGCACATTATATGTAATTGCCGGTTTACTCTACCTTGTCTGCCTTTTATTTTCACAAGGAATCCTTGTTATTCAGTGGAATTAGCAAAGGAATCCATTAAGTGCTGGCTACAAAGACTGCACAGTATTTATTCCAGTAATAAAAAGTCTAATTTTGCAATAACATGGCAATCTTTGGGAAGCACTGACTGATGAAACCCAAGTCTGGCAAAATTAGCCTCTTTTGGTGATGCTTATTATTACGGTGCTTGTGAGAAGGGAGAGGAGGAGGAGCCTGTTTGCAAAGTAAGCATTTTTACAAAACAAAACAAATTCTCTTTCATAGAATCCTAAAGTGGGAATAATGTGGAAACTGCCATCAGGCTTAAAGAGCAGAAACAGCAAGGATGTGGGCTCTTAGTTAATGTAGGCTGAGGCTAGCTGCATTTAGAGTCAGGGATGTGTCCTTGGCACATGTGTGGAGTAGTCTGCCACTTGGTGTGATTCCTCCCTTCCTGAGCCATCAGTAGGTGACTGGTGCTATCAGTATTCCTGTGGGATCTCTGCACCCTTTATGATTCAGTGAAAACCAACCTTCAGTTAATGATTCATTGAATATCAGCACTTAAAGGGACCTTAGGACTTATCCCGTACAACCTCCTCTTAGACAGCTAAGAGGTTATATGAGTTATCAAAGACACAGCACCAGGACTTTAAATCATGTCTCTTGGGTGTCTTTTCCCTATTCTTTTCCTACAGTTTTATTAATTAATGTTATTTTTCACATCACCATTACTTTGTAGTACAGAATTAACGAGGGAACACTAGACCACATTAAGGTTGAACCATAAATTCAGAACTCCTTATTTCAGCAGTGGAAATCCCATTGGTATTTATTGATTAGGATAGCAGTTGCTTCTTTCTTGATCTGAAAGATGTTTTAAAATTCAAATTCCCAGTCTGAGAAAAATCATCTGTGCATCTCCAGAGTCTGCCAACTCTATGCTGAGGACAAACTTTTTTTTTTTTTTTTTCCTGTACTGCATGCCTCCAGAGACATTAACTGCAAGCTTGCTTGCTTTTGTTCTTTAAACAATGGCTTTGCATGCTGGAAGAATTTAATAAGCTTGCTGCAAAACCCTAGTTCTGATTGCAAGAATATAAGATAGATCTGTTGTGACTGTATATATAACTAACACTCCAATTGACCCTGAGATTCTAGCATCTCTGAGAGGCAGCTTTATTTTATACATATATTTCCACTAAGACAAAAAATCAGGATGCTATCAATGGAAATAGACATCATAAAAATTAGCCACATATTACTAGCTGCAGTCTAAATGGGAAAGAACAGACATTGTGAAGAACTTAATATGGTAATCGAAACACAAATAAAAATTAAAATGATTTCTATTTAATGTATGCCTTCTATCTTCACTCTCATATTGTTAATTCAGCACACATTCTTAAAGAGTAAAAGTGATTAACATTTTGTATATCCTTATTTAGTCTAAGGGGGAGTAGATTCTTATGATTTTAACATGACTATTGGTCCTTTTATACAATTTATGTTGAAGTTGATAAGCCGTAATTAACTTAGATGTTAGCCAGAAATCATCAAGGTAAACGATTGACTCGTAGTTTATGTTTATGATGAAGGAAGATTGTGCTCTGGTTTCATGCTTACTAAGAAAGGTAATATATGACTTTTGCTTCTGAAAGCTTCTGTCTAGGTTACAGCCATTAGTGATCATTAGCAATCATTAGCAAATGAACATGTGTTTGAAATTCATAAGCATATTTATAAGATCTAAGTTCGTTCATTCGGCAGTTCAATTTGTCAGCATTTCTGATGAAGCACACATTTCAATTAAAGAACAGTTTAGTTAACTTGATTCATGGATTTGCTTGTTCTTATTCTAATGCTTTTTCCTACACCTTCCACATCCTCTGCTTTTAATCTCTTCCATCCCTTTTTACCTTCCCTGCTACCTTCGGTGGAATATTTTGACCTTCAGTGAAAGTTCCGAAATAAAAGATACATGTCAATTCTCTGAATTCTATTCATATCTCTTGCATATTGTCAGGTCCAGTGATTCTCCATAAGTGCTTATAATAGCATGGTGGCAAGAGAAAAGGAACCCACGTGTTGTGTTTTCAAAACAAGCTTTTAGTCATCTCTTGGAAGCAATAGTTCAGAATGTGACATTTAATAGAAAAGACATAAAAAGGAACATGATGGATGTTTCCTGATAACTAGTGTCCTTTTATCCCAATTCAATCCTCTTCCACAACCCCCCCCCCGAAACATGAATAAACATCTTAGAATCATAAAGAATGGGGTCACTTTTGATATCACTGTTATTTTAGTTATTAGTATTTCATATGTATTCCAGGGGTTCTATAAGAGATTGTGACTCTAGAAGGATTTAGCACCTCTATTAAGTAAACACTAAGGAGTAGCTTCTTTATTCTTCTTAACTGGGACTGGATAAAAATGCCCATTAGTCAGAAAGATGAACGGAAGCTTTGTTTGGCTATTTTGCAAACAACTGATTCCAAAAAGAGAAGATCGTCTACTACATGAAAATTTTGGATAATATTTAAAAATCAGTGATTTTAAAAATGCAATAGTGAATAAACAAGCATACCAGTAATCCTTTTTGAGATCTTGCTCTAATGTTAACCACAACAGAAAGCTTTTTAAGAGAGTGTAAAGTTTTTAAGTTATTGTGCTGTTCTATTTCCCACATTCTTGTTCTGCAACAGCAGTGCTCTTTAACTGTTCATCCTGCCACCCACACAGCAACTTATTCATGTGTAAAGGTTAAAGCTGCATAATTATGGTAGAAACACATAAAAGCTACACAGCCTGATGTGCTCAGTGCTTCACACTGGAGAGAGTAAGGGACGATATATACTGTGTGTGTGTGTGCGTGCGCGTGCACGCGTGTAGAAAGAGAGAGAGATTTTCTCACTATTGAACAGAATTAATTCTTGCAAAAAAATAGAAGTTTGTGGCTCTGCATCTGAAAATGGCCGTGTTACCAACAAGGTTAAAAGCGAATCTCTCCCTAGGATAAGAAGGAAGATTTTTCTTCCCAGACATCCAACTACTATCTCTCTAAGGACAACTCATGGTAACATCAGTGATAGTTTGAACTTACCAACATGGCTGTGCCAATCCTAGGAAACAAAGGTTGATCCAAGTGATCGAGTTTAGAATTTCCTTTAGAAAAGACAACCCTTTATGCACACAGTAGGCACAAAGTTATTGCTGGTTGAATGAAATGAATTTTATCTGGGAATAATTACATTAAAGGTGTATAGTTATATTGATTTGGACTAAAAAAAATATATTTTGAGAGAGTTCCTAAAAATTCCTTAAATCTTATTAAAGAGGTCGCTGCCAATGAATTAGGAATTGGTTCTGGAAGATGTCACTTGACAGACAGAGATTGGTAAGGGAGTGGAAAACTACTCGTAGAGCACAATTTTAATGGCGATGATCACCTTCCTCATAAATATAGAGAAAATCAGCACCTCAAGTATAACCTATGCATTGTCACTGAAAGAAAACCTGATGAGATGTTTGGCACTTATGTTATGCATCCTTACATTAGATTCTGTTTACTTTTCATGTAAATTCACCATCTCAGAGAATTTCTACAAGCATGATCTCAGCAGCAGTGTTGTATTTCATGCAGTAGCAGATAATTCCCTCGATAGAAACTAAATGATAGTTCTCAACACTTCGGTATGACATTTATTGATTCCTTATAACTACTTCAAGTTGAGAGAGAAAGGAAGAGGAAGAACCTATAACTTCAAGGTAGATAACATTAGGACTGCAATAGATCTCACAAAATATTTAATATTTAAAATGTGGGATGTTTATTATTTCCAACACCAGATAAATCCTCGATGTAAGCCTAATTTTGTAAGTGAGGGAATTGACTCCCACAAAAGAATCAAATCTAGACCTAAAATCTGTCTCTTCTGGCTCATCTTCCAGAACTTCTTTGCCATGTTAATTCCTCAACTGGAAAATTGCAGTCAGAGTTAATAACATCTGCAAGTTATTCGCATGTCTCCTGGTCTCCGGGCAGTTTATCAGTGTCTCTGTTTATTCTTGTCCTACCACTATTCACTTTTCTGCTTAAATTAAGCCATAGAAATTTAGGTCTGTGGGATCCCATCTCTTTAGAGAAGTGGTGTGCCTCCTCTAAAAACTGGAAGTGCAGGGTTATTTACAGACAGAGACATCATAGGTTTACAAATACTTTTAGAATACTTGCTCACTTATAAAGCATTCACACAGGCTGGAGAATATAGATTTAAATGGGGAAAGGGTGATGTTGATGAAGATGACAGTGATTGTAACAGCTCAAATTTGTCACAGCCACTGTGTTAGGCATGTAGTAATCACAACAATTCTATTATTAGTCTCCATTTACAATGGAAACCAAAATGTATTGAGATTAAGTAAGTGCATATCAGAGTCAAGATCTAAATCCAGGTCTGATGGACTCAAAGCATATGGCCTTAACCACCATAAAATATTGCCACCCAAATGGAGAAATCAGAGAAATAATCCTCATTCCAAATCCAGCTGGAACAATGAAAATTTATTTCCTCAGAAGTCCTGTCTCTTCCTGACATTCTTTCCTCAAAAGAGAGATGTTCTTATACATCAGATACACAGTTCTCTCAAAAGCCACACAGGATGGTTTGTTATTGGTCATTCTAAAAAATTATCAATACATTGTCATGAACTTGACCTTTTGAAGCATGGTGGTGAGTAACTTGTGGCTGTAGAGAAAAATGAACACTTAAAGGAAACAGACGATTTTGATATGAACCCATGAGAGTGGAAATAAAATATTCAACTTTATTCATAACAGTGCAGATATTACAAAACCCTCTGAATTTCCTCCTCTGATCCAGTTATATTGAAAATTTAATAAATTATTAGAGACTTGAAATTCTTCTACTCATTTAGAAATCATCCCAAATTGACTTTGCCAGTCAAATTCTTTTTTGGCCTTGTTTTTTAAGTATAAGACCATTCATTGATGTGCCTTGCTTGTGCTGTACTGGATGGCTAGAGTCAAGTGAGGAAGGGAGAATTAGGTCACCATTCCTGATCAATCACACCTAGATGGACTTCCAGCAGAGCAAAATCCCAGGCTCCTCTCAGCAAGAAACACTGTCATTCCATGGAACTAAAAAAATGGCATTTTTAATACTAACTTTGAGTACTACTCAGAAATGTAAAATTTTGTATCCTAGGGGTGGGGTTGGAATTGTGCTAGGTTTTGAATGAGGATATTTATTTTCGACTGCATTGTTTTATCATTATACTTAGTTAGCATTGTTACAGAAGTAATGAATACTCACAGTAAAGCATTCAAATAATACAAAATCACTGGGAAAATACAAACAAAAATACTACTGAGAATATACTCATTTGACACTTATTTTGTGTAATTCACTCTTCTAAGCACTTGCATGGATTACCTCACTTAATCATTTAACTTCTACAACAATCCCCAGAGGCAGAATTTTAGCATCCTCATTTTGTAGATCAGAAAACCAAGAGTTGGCAAGGTTTAAGTGATTCCCTCAAGATCACACAACTAGCAAATTGTAACTAAGCCATAACTTCATCATGTTTAAATGCTTCCAAAATTAATGCTACCAGCACTTTGTCGTGTTTAACTATTTATTCCATGAGATGAGCACAAGTCTTTATTTTAAAGAGATCCATCAGATTTCTATGGAAGAAAGAAATACAACCCAATCTAGTCTCCAGAGAAATTAATTCCAGTGGAAGAAATCAGACATAAGAAACTCCAGTCCCAATGTAGTGAGTGTTCAGAAGAAAGTTATATGCAGAAATAGAGGCTTTGGGTGTAATAGTCACCTTAGTCTTAGCTGTCTTGCCATCACTGCCTGACTCTAATTTTGTCTTAGATTCATATTTCACACATATCAAATACACCAGATATTCCCATAAATATGTCTTGGATGGACTGAAAAATCTACAAATTCTTTTCCCCCTGAAGTGCATGCCTGTTATACCGATCTGCCATTAATTTCCCCCCTGCTCTTCCTTTGGTAAATTCCAAAATTGTGTAAGATTTTTTTAACTTGCTTCCAGAGTACCAGAAAATGGAAATTTAAAAAAATATATCATATTTTTAACTTGGCTTTTTTTCTTTCTTTACTTTGCTTTCTTCTCTCTATTGGACGTAATTTTTACCTCCCATCCTTTTCAGATCTCAAAGATTTTCATAAATAAAAGCAGGAAGTGAAAAAGGGTGGGGTTGAAGAAGAGAAACTTTCCTTTTTCCAGTCCACACTACTATGAACAGAAATAAAGTGTAGTACTTTTACTTTTATCATAGCCACTGCCTCTTTAAGGCAAAAATAATGAATTTGACAGATCTTTCTCACTCCACTACTTCTATGAGAGGTTGCTTAGCAACCACAGGACATTGGAGAGAGGGCGATGTCAAAGCAGGTTGCAGAAAGAAGGAACTATCATTAACTCTGCAGATGTTAAATATGATCCATCCTCCATCCTATTGGTTACCTATCAGTCATTTCAAGCGGCAGGCCCCGCTGCCACCCAGAGCTCAGGATTCACCACTCCATTCTTTACCCTCCAAGCCAATGATCTGACCCAACTAAAGAAAAGGAATCTTTCACAGAGCAAAGGCATTGTTACAGTTAAAAATAACAATGACCTGCTTGTATTTTATTATTTTGATCTTTCTCACATTTTTCAGGTCAGAGGAAAAAAAAGAACTAATCAAAAACAAAAATACATTCAACAGTTTTATTGGCTAATTTTCATTTTGCACATTTCATTTTGCAGTAGGATCCTGGATCTATGCTGTTGCTCATGAAATGGGCTTGACCTTATTAGAAACTGATATTATGAGTTTTATTTTTATGAGCTTCTGATTTTCTTAAGAGTCTGTTGTCACAGGGTTCTATTATTATTGATTTATACATTTAGCGCTATAAATACACAAATAATTTCTATTAACTTCTATTTCACTGAAATCTTGTGGTGATTCCAAAAAATCCTACTAACTAGTCCTGGAAATAGATACTCAGCTTTTTAAAATAACTTAAGGATCAAAAAGCCTGGGAGATTAAATTTACTTCCTAAAAAAAATAGTGGCTGACAATAGCAAATACTACATTGTGTATTTACCACGTGCCAAGCTCAGAGCTAATTGCTTTTATAAATAATTCCATTTAATTCTCCTAGCAACCATATAACATAGGTGCTATTACTATTAGCTACTTAAAGAAAAAGAAAAGTCAGTTTTATTATATTGTTCAAGATCACAGCGATTTCAATCATGGAAACAGTGTTTGAACCTAAATCTACCCATCCCCAGAAGCCAAGATGGTAACTCTAATGCCATTCTATCTCTATGAATGTTAATGGCTCCACAATGGATTCTTCAAAGGTAATAGCAAAAAAGAAAGGAAGGAAGGAAAGAAAGAAGGAGAGAAGAAAAGAAGGGAGAGAGAGACAGAGAGAGGGAGGGAATTAAGGATGGGGAAGGGAGAAAGGAAAAATGAGGAAAGAAGGAAAGAACAAGCCAAAAAAAAAAAAAGCCCTCAACCTTCCAACAGGTGCCAGAGAAAAGCAAAAAAGCATCAGCTCACTTCCACATTTCCAAATGATAGGATCCAGAAAATACAAATGTTAAAACATAAAACCTTAAGATATTTATGATGAGGCGAAAGCATTCATGTTTTTTAAATTTTTTAATCAGACAGACCTAAATTCAAATCCAATCTGTGGCTATTTCTAGCTCTCCAGTAGGGTTAAGGTTCTTAACCTCCCTGAATTTCAGATTCATAATCTGCAAAATGAATATAACAATATTAGGTTTGTTTTAAGAAACTGAGATTATATATAAAATTGCCTTGCTCACTTTCTATATATAAAAGGCACTTGACAAACATTGATTAATATTTTTAGAAAAGTGAAATAAATGTGAATAAATAAGAATCTATGAAAATGAATGAGTAAATAATCTCTGTTGATAGTATGAGAACTTCCACAAAACTGCTCATTACTGATTTCCATGGTTCCCTGATCATTTAGACTTATTTTCTTTTTCTAAAAATGATACTAACCTATTCTTTAAATCCAAAACTCATCTGTCTGTAAACACAGTAACACCTCTTCTGAATGATGCACTTCCTGTCTGCAACATGTTGTGCTATGTTCTGTGTTCAATTCAGGTGCAAATAAAACAGTCCCTCTCGCTAAGGATTATAGAAGGAGAGAGAAGTTTCACACACACGTAAATATGACAAAGCAAACAAAACTGCTTAACAGAGTTTGGATAGAAAGTTTTCACTTTTGGAAGAGATGTCAGGAAAAAGTTTCTAAAGAAAACAAGACCTCCTGAGTAGGCATTTGTAGGCTTTTTGTTGGTGGTGGTGGCTTATTTATTTATTTATTTTCTTTTTCGTACAGCAACCATTTATCCTACTTGCTACAACAGGATCTTATGATCTTATTTTCATTTGGGGACTCCCTCACCCCAGTCTCAGCCCTTGTGATCTACTAACTCCATCTGGTGAGGCTTGAGAACCTGGAAAGATTTAGGCCAGTCAACAGAGTCCATGTCCCAGCGATAATGTTTGGTTCAGGGGTAAAAACATAATCCACAATAAGCAAATCAGGCCGATGAGGCTGGTTCTGTCTTGAACCCAACAGGGAGGCTGCCTCCCTCTTCTGTAGGACTAGGGCCTTTCCACTGCATGACTGTTTCTACACTGAGGCTCCCTTCTCACATCACTGCTGTCGATCCATTTAAACACTGAACCCAGCTGTGCTTGAAACTAAGCCTCCATCCTGGACTTATCTAATTACGTGAGTCTATATGTTTCTTTCCCTACCAGCTTTTGTTGATTTTGTTTTACTTTTTGTGGGAAGTGAAACACGTTTTCTATTGCTAGGTGATAAAGCTTTGGAGAACAACTACAATTTCCACAGATGGAGAGGGTGGAGAGCGGTATACAAATAGTAGGAAAACCAAAGGCAAGGGGATAGGCCAGGGAAAGTGCCCCGGAAGTAGGTGCCCAGTATCAGGTCCCTAGCCCACTGTCCTCCTACTCATGCCCACGGATCCCATGTCTCCTTCCTCTTGTGAGGAAGAAGGTACTCACTCATCTCACTGAGCTAAATGACTTCCACTGGCTGGGACAGTCAGTCTGGCTGGGATGGTCAGGGACCATCTCTGGGATGCTGGCGTCAGCCTTTTCATGTGGTTTCTGTCCTTTCATCTGACTACTATGAAGAAGAGAATATATTTAGAGTCTCTGTGTACAGAGGCAGCCGTAGCCCTACCATATGACCCCTATAAAATTAATTAGATGCTATGAATCTTCTTTCTGCTGAACCTGAAAGGAATGCTGGGGAGTCTTGCTTAGCAGGGTTCATCACCCACCAACCAACCCTCATGGAGAAGGGAGGAGTGGCACACACTGCTAGAAAACGCACCAGGATTCTTCTCTGTTCTCATTGAGATATTTCCTCTTATGTACTTGTTCTGGAGAGTTTAGTGAGCAGGTAGAGCAATGTATATAGCAGTTAATTACAAAGCAAAATTACCTGACTTTTTTCTCCCAAAAGTCAGCTCACCACCTTTCATTCTACTCCATAGCATCAGTGTTAGGCCTAGAGAGTCTGCCATAGTCAGTATCTGACCATTAATGGAATGCCTGTATGCTCCCTTTTCTGACCCACCAATTAAAAGCCCAGTTTAGGTCCCACCTGTACCACATAGCCTTCCAAGAACACTTCAGTCCCCATGGGAAGCCAGCCATAGGACTTACCTCCTGCTGTGCAGTCACACTGTAGTGGTGGGGTGTGTGTCATGAGTAATCCATTACTAACAACACAGTCATTTGTAAATAAATTATATTTTCAAAATTTATTTACTTTTATTTATCTATTTATTTTTTTACTGATCATACTGTGGGGTACAGAGCTGAATATCAATACTTGTGATGCTCAAATCAGGGTAATTAGTATCTTCAGCATTATTTAATGTAATCATTCTTTCACGGCCCTTTACCAATTCTTCCCTTCCCTTCTCCCTTCCCCTTTCTGATCTCTAGTAACCTAAATAGATCAAACTCAAGATTAGCCCTATGGAAACATTATTCTCACTCTTTTGTTATGTGCTTTCTGTACTAGGGAAAAATTTCTACCTCATATATCCCAAATCTCACAACTCTTACCTCTACCACTTCTACTCCCAAATCTCAGCTTTCACCAAAACAGCAACAAGTTCCCATCATTTTGCTTCTACTACTGGTCTGAACCTCACCCTGGACTATGACCCACATGAAATGAGATCATGTCACACCACAGCTTGTAATCCTCCAATGCCTTGCCAATGTGTTGTGAATAAAACCCTTGTCCACCAGCTTCTGCACAGCCTGGCCTCTGGCTTCCTCCTTATGCTCATTGCCCACCACTCTGGAACTGACCTCCTGAATTCACCAAGTACTTTCCACTCTTAGGAACTTTGTACTTGCCACTCTTCTGTCAGAAATGTTTATCTCCCAGATATCAACATAGCCTTTCTCCTTCACTAAACCCATATCTCTGCTCATAGACAAACCCCACAGAGTCCTTTCTTTTCTTTTCTTTTATTAATTTTTATTTTTTTGTTATTAGTATATTCATTATTACAAATCATAATTTTTCTTTATGTCCCTTACCAGACCTATCACTCCCCAAACCCCCGCCTTCTCTTCCCCCCATCTCTAGTGTCCTTAGATTTGTTCTCTCTTTCTGAAATTTCAGCCTTTTCTTTTTCTTTCTTTGTTTCTTACACCTTTCTTTCTTCCTCTTTGTTTTTCTTTCTTTCTTTCCTTCTTTCTTAGCACTCAATTATAAGTGAGAATATTAAGTATTTCTCTTTCCTTGTCTGGTTTATTTCATTTAACATAATTTTCTCAAAGCTCATCCATGTTGTTTCAAATGGCAGAATTTCATTCTCCTTTATGGCTGAGTAGTATTCCGTTGAGTATATATACCACATTTTCCATATCCATTCGTGTGTCGATAGATACTTAGGTTGGTTCCATATTTTGACTATTGTAAATAGAGGTGTGATGAACATGGCAGTGCAAGTTTCCCTTCGACATGATGATTTCCGTTCCTTTGGATATATATATACCCAGCAGTGGGATTGCTGGATCTATCTGTAGTTGTTTGAGGAATCTCCATACTGTTTTCCATAATGATAATGCTATTTAAAATGACACCTTAGTCACTCATTACATCTTTACTATCTAGGCAGTCATTATCATACTATATATCTACTTATCTGCCTCCCAACTAGAACATAAGCTTCATGAAGGCAAAGACTTTGTAATGACTTCTACTGTATAACAGGACCTTGAACAATGACTGAACAAAGTAAATACTCAGACTTACTATCAAACTAGATGAATAGCCTACAGCATATCTTATCTATTTCAATACCAGTAACATGTTTGGCAGGTAAAGGCCAGTTATCATGTGTTCCCTGCAGTGAAAGGATGACATCTATGACACCATCTATTTACAGTAACAACACTAATGCTTAGAATAATACTTGGAACAGAGAAGGCACTATATTAGAATATATGTATTAATTTGGTATATAATGCTAATTTAATACTAACAAATCTATGAGGAAGGTGTTGTAATTGTCCACATGTTAAATATATGGAATTTGAAGCACATGTAGTTTAAGTGACTTGCCCAAGGTCATGCAGCTGGTAAATAGCAGAACCAAGATTTGAACCCAAATAAGCTGGCTCCAGAATCTGTAATTTTTTACTATCAGGCTATACATTCTCTCTCATGTTACTAAATTGTTTGGAATGATTAATACAGTAACACAGTGATTCTATTAGTAGTGCTTTATCAGGTATCACCGTTATTATTCTCTTTACCATCTTTTATCAACTCAACTAAGATAATATGCTTTGAGTAAGGCCTAGGTCTTCTGTAATACCGCAGAGCTACACACATAATATATACACAGTGAATATTTATTGATTGTTTAAAAATGCAGATACTCTAGATGGACTGAATCCTAATAGCTACTTAGTCTACACATTTATTGACTCCCAGTTGAGAATAAAATCTTCAAAAACCAGAACACAGCATAAGCACCTAATTGTGGTAAAGGAATAAGGAATATGGGAACATAGAAGGGAAGAGAGAATACTTATGTCAAATTTGCTCTCCTTTATAATTTTGCTCTTCGAGTTCCTCCTTTTCTTTTATGCTCTTTAGAGTAAACACAAAATGGGGTAACTTTTCTCTCTTAAAATATGCATATATGGAGTCCGAGTTTCTGAAACAGTAGAAAATTCTAGGGCTCATGACATCTGTGCATTAACACCTTCTCACACTTATGCAAACTTGTGGTATACTGTCATTTATGGATTTTCCTCACTAAGTGGATTTTCCTGGGACAGCACCATGAACATCACATATACTTTTCAAAATCTATTTTGAGAAAGTGTGATTATTTTTATAGAAAAATATTTGCAATAACAAATGCTCCATAATCATTATGGTTCTTCCATGCCGAAACAATCTATAATGGTGACGTAAATTGAATTAGTCATTTATAATAATAGTATTTATACTGTGTTCTTTGGCCTTTCTCATTCGGCATAGGCTATTTTATTTGAAAGCAATCACAAGGCATTTATTGGACAATTCAGATATTTGTTAGACCTAAATTTAGTCCTTTCTTCTTTTTAAATAGAAAGGATAAATGTGCTTCTTCTTGAGAGCTACTTAAAACATTCCACTACATTAACTTGCCTTCCTTCTTCTGAGAGAAAATTTGATATTCTGTTTAGGAGGTTGTGAGTCAGAGATCTGAAGATCTAAACTAATCCTGATTTGAAAATGCAGCTATGACCCCAGAAATATTCCTCGAATGTCTTGCCCTGATAGTTAAAAAAGATATCGAGGAGAAGAACTGAATCCTTCAGCAAAGACTTCTTCAGCTGTCCTTAGATTTCTTCTGACTTGCACAACCAATATCTCTCTGCCATCCACAGCCCTTTTCAGCTTCCGCATTTCTCTTTATCATTTTTACCCTATTTACAGCTCAAGTCCTGGGCACTTTTTCTCCTTTCTTCTGTCCCCTCCTTTTCTACCATTTCAAATAGAATGACCTTTATAAATAGTAGCTTGACTCAGTTTCTTTTGAATTAAATAAAGCTAGGTAGTGACATAGAATACATGAAGTTGTCCCCCTGAGAATGCTACATATAAATTTTTTTAATTAAAAAATAAAATCACCCAGGCGATACTTTACTGTAAGAAGATTGTTTCTACGTGTGTTCATACACTCATACACACACACACACACACACACACACACACACACACACACACACACACACACACTCATTGCCTTTCTGGATGAGTA
This sequence comes from Cynocephalus volans, assembly GCF_027409185.1. Classification (NCBI taxonomy): domain Eukaryota; kingdom Metazoa; phylum Chordata; class Mammalia; order Dermoptera; family Cynocephalidae; genus Cynocephalus; species Cynocephalus volans. The sequence goes on along the minus strand of NC_084466.1, from coordinate 136,561,035 downwards.
AAGTCTAGTCATGTAGTTCAATTCAGATAAGCAATGCTGTCCTCTTTAAACCCCGGGGGTCCTCTCTAAATAATGCCCCTGCAAATGTTCGATGGAGTCAATTTAGAGAGAAAATCAGTCAAAGCATGTATTTGGCATCGTGCAGACAAAATGATGGGCTGATTAACTAAGTTTTCCTACTTAACTTGTGGTTGTTTGGATATCATATAGGCTCTGTTCCATGGCAACAAGCTGAAAGCATAGCCTTTCTGATATTTATCGAGTAGCTATTTTAATATTTTCAGTGTTAATCCTCTGAAATTTGGTACATTATCATGATAGTTTTAAGCTATTTTCCAGTAAAACATTTATTCCATATTATTATTTTAAAGACTTCCCGAAGTTGAAAAGTGCAAAATGTTAAGTTATAACCTAAAAATGTGTGGACTCCCTTGAAATAGAGCAATGAGGATATTTGTATCCCTGTTCTCAGTGCTGTGTATCAGGCTATGAACTCCACTTACCTGATAATATATTGATAATGTTGTTTTGCCTCCCATTTATTCCATAGCCAACTGAAATCTAGATTTTTTTTCTTCAGCATCTCTCCAGGATTGCTCTCTCAATGGCTAACAATAATCTTTGGATTATCAGATGCAATGACTTTTTCTCAGCCTTCTACTGGTTTCACCTCTACATCATTTGACTCTTGAGTACCTCCTATTTTGGAACTTTGAACTTTGGCTTTTATGGCACCACTTTCTTTCTTCTCTTTTTCTAGTTTTTTGGCCTGTATTTCTCAGTACCTTCCACTGGTTCCTTTCCCTTATGCTGTTCCTTAAGAGTATATGTCAACAGAAAGACAAATATCACATGAAATCACTAACATGTAGAATCTAAAAAAGTCAAGCTTAGAAAGTCAGAGAGTAAAATGGTGGTTGCCAGGTGCTAGGGTGCAGGAAAAATGGGGAGATATTAGTCAGAGCATACAAACTTTCAGTTATAAAATGAGAAAGTCCTAGAGAACTAATGAACAGGAATGATAACTATAGTTAGTAATCATTGTGTACTAGATATTTGCTAAAAGAGTAGATCATAATGGTTCTTACCACACACACACCCAAATGGTAACTATGTGAAGAGATGGGTGTGGTATAGCTTGATTTTGGTGGTGGGAATCATTACACAAGATATTCTTAACGCCAAAACACTATGTTGTATGCCATAAAAATATACAATTTTTATTTGTCAATTATAGCTCGATAAAGCTGAAAAAAGGAGTAGGTGTCAAAAGAAAGCCCTGTTCTTTGATCTCTTTCCTCTTCATGCAGCACCATTTTTGTTCATGGCTAATCTCAGCCATTTCTAGCTATGAAATCTATGTGAGTAGCCTGACAAATATAAACCTCTAGCGTAGATGTCTCCCTGAACTACATTTGAAATTTCAAGCTGCTTGCCCAACATTGTTACCCGGATTTCCTACGGACACTTAACACTTAGCATGCTCCACACCAAAGCATTTGTTTTTTCATCCATATCTGATTCCTCATCTGTAAAGGATAAATACATATTATTATAATCTATATTGTTACTCTTAAGAGTTAACACGTACTGAGTTCTTCCTGTGTTCTAAGAGCTTTGCATATCCAATAACATTATTTAATCCTTGTAACTGCCTTTTAAAGTACTGCCATTATGATTATTTTTAATGAGAACCAGGAAAGTTAAATAATTTTCTAAGGTCATACAGCTACATAGTAGCAGACCTTGGCTTTGCCCTCAGTCTGGCTAACTGTGTATTCTCAAAATTCATGCTATCCTGAAGAAAAGAGGAAACGGAAAGATGAAGAAAGAAAGAGCACTTCTTAAGCAACAAGTTCACAGAAATATACTGTTTATTGCACTCTGCTTTTCTGCAGCCAAATTCTACCTGTATTTATTGAAACCTATGTTAATATATACACTGTGAGTGATTTAGTTTTGAGTGATGTGTATTTCAAAATTTTTTGTTTCATTGTTGAACCATACCTTTCATATGGATGCATATATAGATACATGAGGGTACTACAAAAAGTTCACGGAGAGATTTGTATTACCTTTTCAATCTCTTTTTCTCCACAAACTTTTTGAAGGACCTTCTTGTGTGTGTGTGTGTGTGTGTGTGTGTGTGTGTATAAAATTTCTTCATTATTTTTAATCTTGTTCATAAATAGTCATAAAACTTTAGGGCTGAAAGGGATCACAGAGATTATTTAGCAATATCTATTTTATGAAGAGGCCTAGAGACTTTAAGTGTGCAGTCTACAGTCACAGAGCAAGTTAGTGGCTTGAACAAGAATAGAAACACATCTTATAATATTTAGTACTCTGTTTGGTCTGCTACACCATATATACATTTTTTATAACATGTGGTACTTAAGAATAATAATGTCTCTGTTTAAGTACTAATTCACAATGAACCTTATGTTACTTTGTAGAGTTCCCTTCCTTCTCAGTTAGCCAGTTGGTTGGTTAAAGCTCTTATTGGCCATCTGCTTTGTGCAGGGACTTATCTTTTCATATCCCTAAGCAGCTCTTAGCAGGCTTCTTGCTCCTGAAGAGCATGTAGAGGACTAGGGAAGCTCAGTATGGATTCCTCTAAAAAAACCTGGGCTGAACTGCCCCTGGCTGTGTTCAGGAGACAAAACCCAGTTGGAAAGAACAGAATTAAATATGAAGGGAGACATCTCTGTGCAGCGGGGCTGGAAAATGAGGATGGGAGGAGATAGAGCTGAAGTTGGCAGCTCTCCCTTTTCTTGGTCTGAATCACTCTCAGGTGGTCCAGGAACAAAGAATGGACCCTGTCATACCTGAGGAAAGAGAACCATGCATCAGCAGCATCTAGCCGATCTGCTACATTTCTGGCCAAGGCACCCAGTCCTTAGAATCTGTCATAGGAGCAGCCAACAGTCTGTGTCTCCTATACCAAAAGTTTATGTCCTGGACCTCTGCAGATTGTAAATCATGCAACAACCATTATCACTTGGCTTTTCTTTTAAATGCTACATTGCTTCATTGTGGACTGGGTTTGTAATGTACAGATCCCTTTCATGAGTCCTTTCATTTGATTCCTACAAGAGCCAAAGCCCTGCAGTAGAGCAAGGGCTATTGCTCCATTTACAGATAAAGAAATTTGCTGAACTCTGCACTGGGTCAGAAGACCAGAGCTGATTCTGGCTCCACCACCAATTAACTTTAGCAAATCACTTTATACCTTCAGGATCAATATCTCTTTTTTCTGTGCACTTTTTCATCCTAACATTCTGTATCTAGGTTTCCCAAGTTGATGTTATAGTCGTGATATGTTAACCATTTCCTCTGTTCTTACTGAGGGGGAGAAGTAAAAGCAGACATCTAGTAATGTTTAAGATTATTTGACTTTCTTTTAATCTTTGAGTTATTGTTAAAAGCAACATACTCAAAAAAGCTGAGTATGCCATTTCTTTCCCAAGAAGAAAGTCTGGTTGGGACACTCAGCATTTGTTTCTCAGCTATACTTAATACTAGAGATGGATTTGTGAGCAAGTGTTTGGGCATTAAAGAAAAAAAATAATGTACTTATATCTTTAAAAACATTTTTTTGCTTCTCATCTCTGATTTTGGTGCTATACAAAAAAAAAAAATCTATTTTGATAGACTGTAAGTGATCCTACCTAGTTCTGTTCTAGCCCTTGTCCATATGTAAATATTATGTTTTATAATAATCATAGCACAAATATAATTTTTCTTAGTTTTTTTCATTTACTGTAATAACAAAACCATCATTGTTAGAGCCATCTCCTCTAGCTGCATAATTTTACAAATAGTTAATGCACTACAGTCTAATTGGCCTTCCTGCATTCCTGGACATTTAGATTATTTTCAAGCTATTTTCATTTGTTATTGTAAGCAATCCTGAAATACATCTTTTCATGCCTATAGCATATATGCCTTTGGTGATATGGATTTCCTTTAACTAAATTCCCAGAAGTGGAATCAATGGCTCAAAAGCTATGACCACTGTTTCTGCTTTTTAAATATATTATCAAATTACTTTAAAAAGCACTACAATGTTTAAATGTTTGGATTCTCACTAAAGAAATATTCTTGACCATGAACAAAATTAAAAATCACCAATAGTTTTTGGGAACCCTCAGAAACAGGAAACATGAAACATAATTTTTTGGGAGGGTCTTAGGGAAGTTCTAGAAGGAGGTCTATTATATACCAATTAATGGTTCTAAATGGAGACTTATTCGCTATGTTTAAGAGTGAAATGTGGTTCATTGAATTAACACCATGAGTTCACCATGACAGAAAATCAAAAGTAGGGAGCTTTTCTTTAATGCTATCCTAGAGGTGGTGCCTTCTTGGGATCCTACAAAAGCATACCCCAAGACAAAGACTTAGATACAATTTATTTGCGAGATGATCCTTTAGGCATCTTAAAAGTGAGACAGGGAATGGAGGAAGTCAATAAAAGTTGTGTTAATGAGTCAGTGATGCTTTGGGACCAGAGCTCAATCCCCTCTGGGAATTTTTAGTTGCCTTGTAAAATGCACTACATAATTACCTCTCATAGAAGTTGGGGAAGCTAGGTATTTTTTTATCAACTTCAATTAGGTTGCCTTAAGTATGTCAAATTCCTGTATTTTCAGACTGCCCTTCTCTCCTGGCACTAGAGAAATTTGTCAGGCAAAGAAACAAAAATACAATTCTGGGGTTGCCTGGTTAGCTGAGTTGGTTAGAGCTCCAAGGTTAAGGATTCATATCCCCATACTGTCTAGTTGCCAAAAACAAAAACAAAAAAACACAGCTCTGTGTGGTATGATAGTATCAGGGTGTTCAGAAAGTGTCCACTGAAGCTCTAAGTGAGTTGAGAGGTGGATGAGTAGATACATAGCATATACTACATCTGGGAATAAGAGACCATTGGTAATAGGGTTTAATCCAAAGGAAAAACGAATCTAAGAACCTATCATCTTACCAAGCCTAAAGCAAGCTCATTGTACTGTGGTCAAAAGTATAAGAGCTATTATATTATAGATTTGGTAAATGTATCAATTGAGCCAAAGACTTAATTAATCAAATTTTCAAGTTAAACAAATTAATTAAATCTTCAATTAAACAAAACATAAATTTAAAAATAAAATTAAAATTTCTGGTTTCAACACTTGATAAAAGCAGTTTTGCATAGTCAGAGCTGTTTTACCTGTTTTAATAACAATAGTCCAGCAAATGTAATTAAATAGTTGTTTGATGCTTAGGACCTTGTAAGTCATTGAGATCATCTTTCTGAGAGTCAACTTTCTTGGTGTATAGACTAAGGATAGAAAAATATATGGAAATCTGAGTTAAATGTAAATCAAGTTAGGATATACCCTCAGGTTTTAAAATTTTTAACTTATCTTCATTTATTGCTTTTTGTTAACTTTTTAATAGGTAAAAGGTACAGACATAAATGAGGATACAGGAAGTCACACTTCATATTCTAGTTCTTTGAGGTTTTTACTCTGCTAGGTTAATAATACATGGAAATACTTGGAAACTGAATTACTCTCTGAGAAGGACTCTATAGATGAATTAGAAAGAGTTAGTAGAAATTATTTTAAAGAAATAGGATCATTTGGGGTTAAAGTAAAACTAAACTAAAAATATTCTGGAAAATGGTATGGAGGTTCCTCAAACAATTGCAGATAGATCTACCATATGACCCAGCTATCCCACTGTTCGGAATATACCCAGAGGAATGGAAATCATCAAGTCAAAGGTATACCTTTTCCCCAATGTTCATCGCAGAACTCTTTACAATAGCCAAGAGTTGGAACCAGCCCAAATGTCCATCATCAGATGAGTGGATACGGAAAATGTGGTACATCTACACAATGGAATACTACTCAGCTATAAAAACGAATGAAATACTGCCATTTGCAACAACATGGATGGACCTTGAGAGAATTATATTAAGTGAAACAAGTCAGGCACAGAAAGAGAAATACCACATGTTCTCACTTATTGGTGGAAGCTAAAAATTAATTTATAATTCACACACACACACACACACACACACACACAAAACCGGGGGGGGGGAGAAGATATAACAACCACAATTACTTGAAGTTGATACGACAAGCAAACAGAAAGGACATTGTTGGGGGGGAGGGGGGAGGGAGGAGGGAGGGAGGTTTTGGTGATGGGCAACAATAATCAGCCACAATATATATCGACATAATAAAATTAAAAATAAATAAATAAATAAATAAATAAAAATAATAAAAATAAAAATTTTTTTAAAAGTAAACAAATAATTTTAATTTTATTAAAGAGTGGTAGAAATGAAGGAAGGAAGGAAGGAAGGAAGGAAGGAAGGAAGGAAGGAAGGAAGGAAGGAAGGAGCTCTTTTGAATAATATATTTGTCAAATATAGACAAAGTTTTAAAAAAATGTAATTACTTTAAAAAATAAAACATCTACTTTAAAATAAAAAAAATTAAAAAATTAAAAAATAAAAATAAAAATATTCATGTTGTATTTTAAAAAAGAAAGAAAGATAACTCTGTCCCACAGAAGAGAGATTGGTCAGAAAATTAAAGAAAAATCATAATTATAAGAAAAAAGTTGGCTGTGCCTCTCCAAGCTCCACTAGGGCAGAGAGAATTAGGTCACTGAAATGTGGGTGTTGTATTGCCTGCTGTGGAGATGGACATAACAGGCTGTTTTCGTCTCACACAATTAAGCATAAAATCATCTAATTTCTTCTCTTTGCTCTGATTCCATACTAATCAAGCAACCTTCTGATTATAATATGATTTCCCACATTGGTCTGCCTACAGGGTGTGAATGTGCTGGCCGTGCTGATGCAAGTATTCCAGTCCACAGGGCGACTACATTTCTCATCGTCAATGAGTGAATGAACATCCTTGTCTACATTACTCTTGTTAGCTATGGAGCAAGTCTCGTGATGATGTAATCCTCTTTGTATGTTCAGAAGCCTGAGGTCCACAGGTACCTTGTCCCCACAGGATGGCCTCCTGGGGGGTTCTCAAAGCATCACCCTTGAGCCCCACTCCCTAAACCCCAACACCCTCCTTCACTGAGCCTTTCCTATCCAAACATCCACTTGCTGCTGATCTTGACCATCAGGTTGAAAACCCTCACAGGTAAAATTTTTACTGTAAAAATTCAAAAGGCCTATATCACTCATTATAACCTATTTTAATATGGTTTAATAATGAAACAGAAAAAAAAGGGAAAGGAGAATTTTCTTTCTGGGCATGATTTTTGAAATCAGTTGTTGGCAACTTTATACAAAATCTAGTTCACAACCTCATGAAAAGAGGAAAAGTCCAACAGGGAGGAGATGTGAGACAGACTATGTGGGAGCTTAGGGGAGGGTTTGACATTAGAGACACTGGAATCTCACTGCTTGGATTTGCTCACCATATGTGATCTTTACCAAGATATATGAGTTTGTCTGTGCTTTAGTTTCCACATCTGTAAAATGAGGCATGCGTAGCATCTACCTCCTAGAGTTGTTATGAGAAATTAAATAAAAGTTTAAATTAAGTAATCACATAGTAAATCTTTGTACTTTTTTAACTTGTTACATTCAACAAATATGTTAGACTAGTGGCTTAAAAATCCAGATTAGATAGATAGATAGATAGATAGATAGATAGATAGATAGATAGATAGATAGATAGATAGTCCTTGGGTAGTAATCTGCAACAATATTATTCTGGGTGGCCGTTGTAAAATAGTGATAACTTTGAGCCTCTGTTAATCCCACAGAAGATCCTTCGATTCACTCTCTGGGCTTTCATTGGAAGTAAAGACGTTGTGTGTGGACAGAGGACTTGTCACCCTGCAGTGCTGTTGGAATATACTCTCAGCCCAGAAACCCTAGTCTATTCTCCCAGGTCCAACAGAAAAACCAAGGGCAAGTAATAGTTGAACCTGCTGATCCCTAAGATTTCTTCCAGCTCTCAGATCTGGACTCTGTGATCACGTGTGTCCATGAACATCCATGTTGCTGCTCTTCCTTCTCACCGGCCTCTGGTCTCTGAGCAAGCTGAATCCCTGTGCCTACCAGCTGAAATTCTTCCAGGGAATGACACCCTGACGACCTGCTCTTGATCTGGGCTATAAGGTAGGTTCCCACAACACTGGAACATAAAGACCTAAGGTTTTGGACTAGTGCTGTTTATGCATTTTATTATTCTGTAGGCAAGAAAAGCTTGAAGTAACTTTTATCTTAATCTGTTGACTGTTATTGGTACTGTACTTCAGTGTACTGCATTGAAAGGGAGTGTGTTTTTAAAAAGTAGCAATTTCCCAGCGTTCTCTGGACTTGTTTGCATCACAACTTGCCAGCAACAGTTATTGTACAGGTCGTAAGTGCAACAGATAGTCTACTTGGGCATTTTCCAGGTGATAGATGTTGAAATGACTACAAATAGAAATTTTCTGTCTTTCCACATTCCCAGGTCTTCCTCATAGCCTGTCAATGGAGTTGCTCCAGGTATAGTGTTAAGTATTAAAACTGGAAGAATGTTAATTTTGCTGGATTTTTGCCAGATTTAATGTGGTATAAAGTGTTTCAAAATACGGAGTAATAATTTTGTGTAATGCACTATTCTGTCTCAAACAATTATTTTTCAGTCTTATGTAAATAATTATCTTTTTATAATAATTTTACATAATATAGACTTGTGCACCCACCTTTACAATTTGGAATATTACTTTTGTGTACCACATGAATCTCTTCAGGATTTTTTAATATGCAGGTAACATAGAAAGTCTCACTTTTAAAATATATACAGCAGATGCCAAAAATATTTTAATAATAGAGTGATTTATTTTTACTACTCAGGTTAGAGAAATCAACATATTTGCTTACTAATGTGCCTAGCTCTCACACTTGATGAACCTAAATCATTGTGTAAAATTCACAGGAAATGAAAATGTAGTTCTGGAAGAGTAGTAGATTGGAACTAAGAAGAAGATGAGCCAGAAGGTGTTATCTCTTCATCCTAAGCTTCTGTGTATCTAGCATCTTCCAAACTTCTGCCAAGCTCTTCTCAAATTCTTGGTTCTGCAGGATGTCTTTCCTGCATAAATGGAACAATCTTGGGGATAAAAAACCTCTCAGCAATTCAGTTAGTAAAAAAAAAAAAAAAATTAAAATAGTTTAATTAAAAATCACTTTCTAATTAGTGGCCTCTGCTAACAGCACTGGAATACACCTGTAGTCCCCAAATTTTTCTCCAAATAGCAGACTAAAAGTTTATCATTAAGATTGTTAAGCATTTCTGTTCTCCATCAAAAACACATATCACCAGAGAGACCAAATGCTCTATTAATATCTTAGTGACTTTATTTGTTTACTCAACTAACATTTTACTGAGTGCTTATTACATGCCAAGCATTGAGCTGGTGGAAAGCTGGCACTTAGTTGGTATCTGCATGCCTTTACCTGAAAGCATTTGGTTCATTTTGCACTTGCAGGAGAAGGACTCATATGCAAAGCTTATATGCAGAAACTTACTCTGGTGTAGTGACAGAGCAGGCCTTATTTAAATCCAATTCATGAACTATTTTAACAACCAGCAGTTCTACAGACTTACCTCCTTGTCTCCCTTGGTTCATTTATAAATAATTTGCATGCTGCTTCAGTTCTGTGTTTGGGGAGCAAACTGAAATCTATTTACCAAAATGATTAATATCCACTCCTACTCAGTGATATATATAAAAAATTTATTTTTTGCAAATAACTTGTTCGCTTAAAAAGTCAAGTATATTAAAAAGAGTGGGAAGGTCTGCTTTTTCTTGTCTATGTTCAATGAATCTTTGAAGCAGAAGGTCCCTTGGGGACCCTCAAGCTCACACCATCCCCCACCCCACCCCATTATATATATGAATAATGAAGAGATAGGTGCTGACACCCTGGGGAACTACTTCTAAATCCTTTAACAGAAGTTCTCCTGAGATATAAAAATATTTTTCTCTCCTAAGATTATTCAATTCCTGATTTTAGCCAAGAAGAAAAAATAAAAAGACCATAGATGTCAAAATGTAATGGAACAGCCTTTTTCCTTGTTCTTTAGGAAAAATGCATAGCAGAAAGTTCCAAAAATTTAGTGTTAAAATGATGAACATTTGTACTGCTAATTGTTTGGTGTGTGTGTCCGTGTTTCACTTTGTGGACTGACTGGGCTAATTCATCTTTTTCTTCATGGATATGGAATCCCACACCTAAAATTTTGATATCCTTTGAGTTTTTTCCTAACTTGATGAATAGGTTGTTTAGTCTTTGTACTAAGTAAAAAACAAAGTTTGGGAGATCCGGGGGCTGCCTGTTCCAACATTGCCTTGCTGTGCAATCCTGAGTTAGTCCTTTACCCTAGCTAGGCCTCAGCTTCCTCTTTGATACGAAAAGTGGCAGTCAATGGCCAGTGGTTCCTAAGATTCCTTCCCCCTCGGACAGTCCAGAGTTGTGAGGCACAGACACCAAGCCCCTTCCTTGGCTGTTTAGCACTGGGCCAGGCATGTATAGTCTCAGGGACTCTCATTTAGTTTCCTCTGTGTCCAAACACCAGTAAGGCTTTTTGAGTTTCTTGATAAAGTAAATTTTCTAGGTAAAGGATTTTAACTTGTTCCCTGGCCCCCAGGTATACTGTTGACAATTTATTTTTCAAATAAAATTTGGATCTTATTTTTCTCCTGTTTTAAAAATATTTTTGATTTTTGGAAAAAGTCAAGTCTCCTTAACAAGGCCTCACAGAATGTGGTTCCTGAGTACCCTTCCAACTCTCCTCTCACCAATTTTCACTTTTTCTTTCACATTCCGTGCATATTTAAATGTTCTCAACTCCCATTTCAGCCCCAACAGGATATCTTCTCCCTTGTCTGAGAATTCTGTTGTCCCCTGCAGTTGGCCTGTCTGACTCCTAGAGATCATACAGATTTCAGCTTAGATGTTGCTTCTGGGCTGTGTACTTGAACACCTCACTCCCCAGAGACAGGTTCAGGCACTCATCTTATGTGCTCCTGCAGCTGCCTGTATTCTTTTCTCACAGTTCTTAACCCTTATTGCAACTGGATTTATTCACTTCCATTTGATCTTCTGATACATGCTGTAGTTCTTAGTATAGTGCAGGATGTAGAACAGGTGTTCAATAAGTATTCGTGGCATGAATGAATGAAGGAAAGAATGAGTGGAAGTAGAACGACACTTATAACGCTTAAAAGTCTAAAGAGTGTCTCTCTCCATCTCCCTACTAGCCAAGGTGTTCCACTGCCTTCCCTGGGCTGAACCTCCTCCACCAGATCAATAATGGGTGGTCAACAAAGACAAGGGCACCAAATCTAGAATGACCCATATCACTATCCTGGGCACCACTCCCTGAACACCTCTGGTAAATGTTGCATATATTGTGCTATTCTCCTGCTCACATCCTCTTATTGTTTCCTTGTTTCCAATTATTTCTATTCTTAATTTTTCCTCTGGCTGACCTAAAATATCCTCCATGATCACAACTCATGCAGCTATTTAATACCAATCCCCTTTTCCTCATCAGTTGCTGCCATATACTCAAATACTGGGACACCTAATACCCACATGTTATGTGTATTTCCATGTCTCTCTACCTTCAGGCATGATTGCTTGTTCCAGGTGGGATGTTCCCACTCCCTTCTGTCAATCTCAACCTTACCCACTGGGAACTTTGAGTAGATCATTTGACTTGAGCAGCTTATCAGATTCACTAGTTGGCATCGAGAACCTCTATGTCTGGGTCTCATACACAGGTGTTGCCTTTGTCCAAATTCAGCCTATGGAACTGTTTTGTAGTACTCATTATGCTTTTTAAAAAAGTTAATTAGTTGCCAATATTAGAAAAATAGAAGAGTTTGCACACACAAAAAAAGAAAATTAAGAATTTAGAAGCATCTCTTGACATACATCAGGAGATGCAGTAATAGTGGATGGGACCAGACCCCCACAGAGCAACAATCATGTGGTGCAGAGTGCACCCTCCCCCTTTAAGTGGGCTGTGATCTCCCATTACCATCTCCCTCACCTGGCCCTTACTGCTCACGTATATTACTGGCCCTCATGTGCATTTGAGTTTAAGACCCTACATAGGGTATGTTGGGAGAGGTGTATTAAACCGTTTATATTGCTTATAACAAAATAACTGAAACTGGGTGATTTATAAAGAAAAATGGCATTTATTGCTTACAGTTTCTGAGGCTGGGAAGTCCAAAGTCCATCTGGTGGTGGTGACAGTGACCCAGGGGTCTCATATTGCAAGATGGTGGAAGCAGAGAGAGCAGAGAAAGCAAAGAGAAAAACAGACTCTCCTCTTCTTTTAAAGCCCTCAAAACCACGCCCCTGACCACCATTTTTAATCCGTTCTCTACAGTATGGTCCTACAATCCAATCACCTCTTTAAGGCTCCACCTTTCAGTTATCATAATATGATTTCCCACCCTCTTAACAGTCACAGTGGGAGCTAAGTTTCTAATACATAAAACTTGGGGGACACAATTCAAGATTAAGGGAGTTTTGGGGGGACATAATTCAATCCACTATACCCACTCAGTGAGGGACAGTTCTCATTATGAACTCCCCACCCTAAGTTTATCTTTCCACTGATTTTTTTTTTCCTCTTAACATTATTCAGGAAACATTAGTACTGAAAGAATTCATCATTATCTTCTGTCTCATACAGAACATTCACACTGTCTTTGTGGCCACCGAGATATGAGGGAGGTGCAGTCAGAGAGAGCTTTCAAAAAGCTTCCAGCTACTGCTTAACAACACATGCTCCTTTAGAAATGCAAGAATCCACAAAAATGCCAACTGTTGAAATTTCAGTATTCTTTTATAAATCACTTTCTTTTCTTTTTTTTTTGGACAGTGGGAAGCTGACACATATAATTGCTTCCTGTTAGATATTGAATAAAAAAGCCCAGGAGATACTGTTGAGACTGTTGGGGGAAGGGGCAGGGCACAATTAAGTAATGAAGGCTTTTCTGTATAAAGCAATATTGTTGTTTGTAATGTATGACAATTATTAGTTACTTGTTAGTTACACTTTCTTAAAACAATACCATTCTTATCTATTTGTGCACAATTTAGAGCATCCCTTGAACTTCTTGCATCATATTGTTGCTGCAAATTTGTTTGTGAATACTGTGCCTCCTAGACTATTCAGTGGACAATGAACAGTGGCTGGGTCAAGAGACACTGAAGGGGACTGGAAAATCACAAAAGCTTCACACTGGAAAGAAAAATGTAGTTTATTCTAGGAGCACCCAGAATAAGGGAAATATATGGAATGTACTGAAGCATTTTTAAACTATTTCAAGTCTATGAAAATAGTCTGGGTGTCCTCACCAGTTAGTGAGTTCTCCGTCACAAGAGATGCTCGAGAAGACATTGGATGGCTGTCTGTGGGTGAGTAGATGCTGAGGCATCTGGTACAGGTTGAACTATAACTTCCCAGGTCACTTCTAGACTATCCATAGTTTTGTAAGGCAATTTTATGCTTCCCACTCTCAAAAAAAAAAAAAAAAAAAAAAAAAAGTTCACTCATTTATCAAAATTTTTTTGTGTTTTATGCTAGTTGTTGGAGTTATGGATCATATTTAATTTCTTCTTTAGACTTTCTGAATATTGTAAAAAAAAGTACCTTTAATTTCTTAAACAGAAAACAAAATTAACAAATTTCAAAGGAAAACCCACACTATTTCCTTTGGGTTGCCTAAAGAGGACAGCAATGCAACTTGAACTTGGAATATCAAGAATAGAACCTAGAATCTTTGAAATAGCTAGATGTTGCATAAAAATTGATGAGGTACCTAATGCAATTTCAAACCTAATTTAAATACCACCTTCTCCATAAAATGTGTCCTGGTTATCTCAAAATAATAGTATCTCTCCCCCCAGAATTCCTTATAGCTCACCTTACAGCTATTACCTGTTTAACTACTTATCACCTGGAATTAATTGTCATCCTCTCCTGTGTATTTATGCTGCCTGCCCAAGTAGACTGTAAACTTTGAAAAAGTAAGACGTCTCATGGCAGCAATTAGCAGAATACTTAATGGTCTTGTAGGTATATAAAATGCCTCTGGGGTGTACACTGCCAATTTCCGAACAAAGATAACCACGCCTCTGTCAGATTCATTTTTGCTCATCTTTATAATATTGTAGACTTTATTCAATTACAAATAATATCTAAAAATAAATGCATTAAAAACATATTCTAAAGTTTTTTTCTCAAACATATCCTACATTCGTTTTAAACAAGAGATATTGGGTGATAAGTCAACATTTAATAGTGCGTGTGTCCCTAATACTTGTATATAAGGAAATAATGGTGCAACAATCCACATAATAATCAGAAAGTTGTGTGCATTGGCTTTCAGGACACAGTATATTTCTTTCTAATATTCTTTTGCTGTTCCCAAGTGAAACTAGTTATTTTTGTTTCAGGTAATATTCTCCTGTATTTGCTATTCTTGTTATTTTCACTTTCTCTGAGAACAAACTAATGAGAAAAGAGGACAGGAGTTTAAAGTGTATATTGGAGATCTGGGCTATTGCTATTCTGAATATATATTACTATATATATTCCCACTGTGAATAAAAAAACAAATTTAAGAAGAGATGTTTATGTTTGGGGGAATAGTGTTAGTCAAAGGTCACTTAGAAATGTCACTAATTTTGTTTCTATTAAAACATCTTTTAAAAAAACTATATTGTAAATGGATAAGTTTCAAGCTAGGTCAGCATAGGTCATTGTGCTAGGTTAATGCCAATATTGGTCATTCTTGGTATGCTTCCATTTTCATTATCATCTTCATCTCTGGATAAAATATGTTAAGACAATCAAGCTAATCCAAGTTTTTTTCTTTGAAGAAATAGCACAGCAGATGTCATTGGTGTAGTTCAGGCAATTTTCAACCCTCCTCCCAGTGGCTATTACAAAATTATTGACCAGTGTGGGATACAAAATCCCAGCTCTCCTGCCTTAGAGCTGAACAAATTCCATGGTGCAATTTACACTTCAGAGCTTCCCAAGGGATCAGCCTGAGGCTAGACCTCATCTGACTTCATATATTTGCTGCACTCTTCCTCTTCCCTAATCTGCCTCCCTCACTTGCAGATTTCTCCACGGAACACTCCTTTGACAAATCACTTGGACACAAATCTCTATCCCAGGCTCTTCTTTTAAGAAATTACCTAAGATAGGTAACATCAAAATTAGGGTGAAAGAACTAAATTACATGCCTTGACAATATATATTTAAAAATAATATTCAAAGTAGGTAAGAATTTTGGGGATACTCATTATGAAGAGGTAAATGAGTTTTTGACTTTAAACCAGTGGTTCTCAACCAGGCGGAATTTTGCCTAACAGGAGACATTTGGCAATGTCTGGAGATATTTTTGTTTGTGATGAGCAAGGGGATGGGAGCAGATGCTACCTGCATCTTGTACATAGAAATAAGGAATGCTGCTAAATATTCTACAATGCACAGGACATCCCCCACAACAAAGAATTATCAGGTGCAAAATGTCAATAGTGCTGCTGTTGAGAAATGATGCTTTAGACCCAGCATACTTGTTAACTGTGTGTGTGTGTGTGTGTGTGTGTGTGTGTGTGTGTGTGTGTATGAGAATGTGCCTACATCATCTTTTAGTCAAATTTCATTGGCCCTATGCCAAATCTAAAAGGATTTTAGATTTTGTTTTCCTAACTGTATAGGGTTTTTTTTTTTTAGAGCACTATAATTTAAAAGTCAAAAAAATGTACCCAGACATATGATGGAATGCATTCAGAAAATATTTATAAGGGACACTTGATAGACCAAGTCAAACTTCCCTTTTTGAACAGACGCTTAATTTTCTTCAATGAGGTGATTATCTCTTTCTTCTCACTCTGCACCTCTCATCCCTAGCAACACTCTTATGTGAGAAGGGGACTAACTCATCCAGCTTGATTTTACCTGCAAGGCAATTATTTGGGGTGGATTTTATTTTGTTTCATTGTGTTTTGTTTTTATTCGCATGGCATGATGAAGTTAGAATATTTAGTTATAAATGCATTTATGTCTCACATCCGTGCAAATATATGTGTAAAAATATACCCATTTATACTTGTGTATTTATCATTTTATATAATAATTATGGTTATTAACATTAATATTCTCAAAGAATATGGATCTTTCCTCTATTTTTGGCAAGAGGAAACAGAATTAAGTTTGAAATTTCACTTTGTGACTCTATAACTTGTGTAGCCTCTGTGTACATCCTTTGTAATCCAGGGTATATTGACCATGTGCCCAAAAAGCAACAGTGGATGTGGTTTCTTCTACCTTATTTCTTGTCTGTGGCAATGCCCAGTCTCATTGTGTTTGAACTATGTCACTCAGAGCAACCCATCTGCAGGGGCAGGTTGAAAGACAGCTGATTCCCTTTTGTGTTCATTTTGAATCCAGCTGGCACTCCAGTGTAATGGATTTCCTTCAATTATCCGAGCACCAGCCAATGGAAGTGGTGCTGTCAGATCCGCAGCTAACAGCTTCCTTGTCATTCTTTGAGGGGTCACACAGAATCCAGCAGAGCCTCGGCTTGCAGGAAGTGGGGCACTGCAATGGCAGCTTCAGCAAATTTAATCTGAAAATCCAGGTTTGCACAAATACTGAGTAATGGAAAGATTATAGAAAATAATTCTTCATTTTGTGGATTTCATAATAGAGTTCCTTTAAATTGCATTACCCCAAGCACATTTACAATATAACTTAATTTTCAAAAAAATCATACAGAACATTCCAGGAAATAGTTCTTTCCAGCACTAAAATTATAAATCATAGACAGCGTTAGAAGAGACCTTATTGATCATGCCTTAAATTCTAACATTTCAGCTCTGAGAAGTACTTGAAGAAGTGCGATACATAATAGTCGAGACCCCTTCAACCTCATGGAGACTCTGATTTGAAAGCTTTTGTTTCATAAAGGAGTGGTCAGATACCTAAAAGGGCTTGGCCTGGGCTAATGATGCCTTTCCTGTGCAGAGTTTCCATTCTTTTGGAGAATTTGCACAGACATTGTTGACTGTGGGAATCACAACTCCCTAAGGACTCTCTTACAACTCCTGAATCTGTTATTAACCTCAATGCCAAAATTATCTTTCTGGAGGGATAATCAATCAATCTGATGGTTCAATAAATGCTTGTTAAATTGCATTGAACCAGGTTTGTTCACCCATCCATCCAACTGTGCTAGACTCTGGGGATATCATGGTGAAAACACACAGAAGTTTAAATAGACCAGATACTTTCTTGATAGGTCTTTGTAGCACAGTTCTAATACAAGGAGTGGGAAAGGCCTTAGCACTCTAAAACATTTCCCTCATCAGCTCTCTAAAGCTTGAAATTCTTTAAACAGTAATGATCAACCTTGGAGGTAATGAGTTCTCTGGAGAACCAAGTTATTTAGGCATTTAACTGGAATAGAGATTGAGGACTGATTCAAGTATTAGGCTAATGTGCTGGGTTAGAGGACCACAGTCCTGGGCCTCAGTGGTGCTTGTCTGCCTTACAATCCTCCTTTTTACTAGCAACAAACCCAGTCTACTTGGTGATAGAGTTTTGGCCAGAACCTAGTCTTAGCTGAATAGAAAATCTGTACCCCTTTTCTTTAGCTTTGTATCACCATTAGTAAAATGAGGATAGGAGTGTCTACTTCATGGGGTTGTGGCAGATTAAAGATGGCCTCAAATATCGGAAGAGTTTTATCCCACATTTTTGGAGGATTCAGATGCCACGTGTTTCTTGAAGAGATTCTGAAAAACATTTTCCTACAAATGCATTAACGTGTTTGCTTTAGTTTGCTGTCTTTCGTAAGTGACTGAGAGATTTGGTAGGGGAGAGCCTGGATTTATTGATAAGGAACAAAATTAAGGGAGATTCTGCCTGGGGAATCAACAGAAGACACATATGCACATTTTTTGCGTGTTCAGAGCCCCTCAAGCCCACAGGAAATGGGCGTTCTTGATAGGCTTGAAAGCCCCTGAGTCTCTGCTGGGTGGGATTTCAGGCAGCATGCTCCTTCATACCTTTCACGGAGAAGGGAACTGTCATCCTTCCTATTAATCCTATTACTTGTTCACTGGATCATGACGCCCTTTTATGGAGACAAGTCATTTTTTAGAGGAAAAAGGAGAAGTGTATTAGACATAAAAAACTGTCTAAATAGCATCATTTCCACATTCCTCCTTCCCAACAAAGTGCCTCAGGTAACTTTTGTGCCTGGTAATCTCATTCAGAATTCCAAAGGTAGGGCTGACTGGCAGAGGGAAGTAATACTATTAAGACACTGCTTGATCTAAGATTGGGCATTTTACTTGGTCCAATAAGACTGAAGGGAACATCATTTACTCCATACTCCATAATTGTGGGACTTTTTTTCTTTTTTTCACTTCTAATTTTTGGCTGCTTGATGTGAGTGAAGAAGCAGATCAGCCAAATTGTTATAGGTTTCCTGAAGTGCAACCCCCTGAGGAGTAAGCCCATGCTGGAACGGAGATGGGACCCTGATGACACTACTGAGCTTTGGAACTGACAAACCTGAATCGGATTGCCCTAATACAAGACTTACATTTAAAATTCATTTCATACTCTTTAAGGCAATTAGAGAAGGCTTTTCTGATACTTGTATCGAACATCTTCCTAAATAGGGAAAAAAGTGATATTTGAATGCTAAGAAGTCTTTCCTTACTTCCAGCAACTAAATGTTAATATGGGGGACAAAAAGTAAAAGAAAATACTAGGACCCAGGATGACAGAAGGGAGGACAGGGAAAAGAGAATTGAAAGGTCACAGAAAACGAAGACCAGCAGAGCTCAACAAAAACTATATTGAATTTACAATTTCCCCATGAGATGTTTTAAATCTAGCCAGTTCTAGACTAGAGGGCTGCTTCTTTTATTCAATATATGTTTTTTTTTTAACTCTTTACCATGTACTAAGCCAATGGAAATACAAAAATTTAATAAGATACACCCTTGGACATTTAGAAATTCACAATATTAAATGTCCACAATAATATTTAAAATTTTAATAGTTTACTCCAGTTATATTACCTCATTAAATCCTTAGAGAAACCCTGTGGACATGTACATATGTCCTCATTTTATAGAAAGGAATCAGAGACTCAGGTCCCCATAGTCAACTAATAAGCAAGCTGCAAAGCTAGGGTTCCAATCCCAGTCCACCTGATTTCTATCAATCCAGCCTTGTTTCTTACACTGTACTATCCTCCTTGAAGAATACAAAATTAACATTCATCATCCCTGGCCATTTTAGGTATTGTAATCCCAACTGATAGAGGAAATTTTTAGATAATACAATCCTAGTAGGACACTCCTATGACCCAAAGCTCTGAGTGACATAAGGAGAAGGACTGATGGACAGCACAAAGTTGGTCATTTGTTAGATGGCTGCAAATGATTTAAAATACGATCTTCAGCCACAGAACTGAAAGAGAGCTAATGGCTTAAAATGAGATTGAATCCCTTAGGTCCAGATTCTAATGGCCTAGCAGGGGATCAGAACTAGCACATCCTACTGCCTGGAAAAGGACCAGAACAAATCCTTTGCTTCATGATGGTGGCTTATCTTTTCTGAGTAGTGGTGGAAGACGCATTTCTGAATCTTAATTTCTAAGAGTTGTTAGTGTACTAAGTATCAGCGAGCTTTTCTGTTTGTAAGGAAGACTAGGAATCTGTGCTAATTGCAACATGATTAGCTAGATAATCCTGGCAGGGCAAGGGAATGAGTTGATAGTGAAGGACAGTGGGCAAAGGTTCTGTGGAACACCATCAGCAGATATTATTAGTGGATCATTTGTGATTTTGTCTTACATGGCTCCATTCATCTGTCATGTCCCAGATGAAGGCTTTTCTATGCTGATCATTGTATGTAGGTTAATGTCTAAGATACATAGAGAGCTATTTACAGCTCTGGGTGTATGATCTGACTCATGTCAAACATTCTGTTTATTCTCACCACCTCTTTCTAGCGTTATATGTAGTTCTCTAAGTTTACCTCACTCTCTTATATCTCAAGGCTTTCATTGTTTCTATTTTATCTAGCGGGAACATTCTCTCTCCATCTCTTGGAAATGTCAACTCCTAATATGCCCTTTAATTCCCATTCATTCAGATCATAGTAATACCCCACTTCTGGACTTCCTTGTTGTCAATCCTATTAAAATTGTATTTAAACTTTCTTATTAGAATTTCCCACCAGCCTGGATGATTCCTGAAGGTAGAAATATGTGTTGTTCACAGTTGTATTCTCAGTATTTGGTATGTCACTGTCACTAAATAGTTATTTGTTGGCTGAATGCTGAGTGAGTTAACACAGTCTCCTGCATTTTTATGCAGTCATCTTCTCACAAATAGCTTAGTTGTTAGGAAGAAGAGTTTCCTGAACTGGGTTACAGATATGAGTTTATATCATTCAAGAAATGTTCTTGCATTAAAAGTGTATGATTCAATGCATTATTGATAAAAAATTAAGTTGCATTCATCTTACAGTCAAAGTTGGCAGACTGAGTACATATATTTCTATTTGACCCACTCCGTAAGCCCCACAAAAAAAAAAATGACAGAAATGTTTTAAGGCATGAAACATTAAGGAATAAAAGAATAGAAGATGAGGCAAAAAAAAGATATTGGAACTGGAAGCAAATGGACAACTGAACACTGACTTAGAAGAATGAAGAAAACTGAATTCTGTGCTTGAAGTGAGAAAGTCAAGAAGAAACATCATGTCCTTGGGGAAAACAAGCACCATGGAAGTGGGGATTAACATGGGACTAAGTAGGTTGTTTGAAGATTTCTTTAGAAAGGAATAAGACCCCCCAAATAACCTACCTGGCTTTGTACAGTCACACGGCTGACTCCCCTCAACCTGGGTTGATGACTAGGAGTTAATTTTCAAAAGATAGTGAAATAAATAATGTCTATATTGAGAATTCCAGACACATTTTAGGGGAGAAATCCATGTCTAAAAAAAAAAAAGAAAAGAAAAGAAAACGAGAGAGAGATAATTAAGTGAAAGTTTTGCAGTGAATATTGAATTTTCCCATTCCAGTCTTCTCCTATGTGGCTGTGGCATGTCTCCAAACAGGGGACAAAGGAAATCCTTCTCTATGATATCTGAACAACAGGAGCTTAATGACCTAAAACTACTGACACTAAAGATTGCCGAAGGAAACAGCCCATCCAGATAATGTTCTCGTTAGGACCATAGGAAACAGTTTCAATCAGTTGCATAGAGTTTCTAATCAACTCCTTATTCCTCACTCTTTAATATATGCAAAAAAAAAAAAAAAGAAAAAAAGAAAAAAGAAAAAGGAATTACTAGACATTTGAAGCAGGTATTGGCTATGGAAAACAGAGAGCAGAAACAAATAACTTTTCTCAGCTTTAGTTTCTTAAGGTTTATATGATCTGAATAGTTTCTATCATTAGTATTCTCAGAAAAATAGTAGATAGCATCTGCAAAACAAGAACAGAAAGCTACATAAAGAAACATGCAAAGAATATAAATAGTTCTTAGTGGTAGAAAAATATATAAACAAAAAATAATACAACATTCAGAATATAATGTTAAGTAAATCTCTTAGAGAGCAAAGCGTAAGAAAAATGGTAGAGAATAAAAGGTAAAAAAAAAAAAAACTGGAAAATTAAAGAATCAGTTCAGGAAATATACTGTCCAAATAGTAGGTAAGTAGTTCAGAAAAAGAAACAAGAGAAAATGCAGGGATGATATCCTCAAAGATATAATGCAAATGTTGTTATTGTTGTTTTCTCCAGAACTAAGGGACACAATTATCCAGATGAGCCCATTAAGTGGATGAAAGCAAACCCTTACAAAGTACGTTATTGAAATTTGAAGACATGGATGATACCAAAGAAAAAAAAAAAAAAAAGTTCTAGAAATTTCCAGATATGGAGAAAAATTATTCGTATTAAGGATTAGGAATAATAATGACTTAGGATGTCTCTGCTTTATAGCAACCCCAGAAGCTAGAACACAATAGAGAAATATCTTCACAATCCTGAGGAATTTTTTTTCAACACAGAATTGTATGTTGTATGTATGCCAGATTGTCAAGATATTTTCAGCCATGCAAAAAAAATTTAAAAATTAAAAAAATTAAAAAGAATGCCTGCCATGCACTCTATCTCAGGAAGTTGTTGAAAAAAATGTGTTGTATCAATATGTGGGAGAAAATCAAGAAAGAAGACAAAATGGGATGTGAGAAATAGAGGAGGTAGCAAAAGAGACATGCAAAAAATTTCTTATGACGATGTTATAAAGAGTTTGTTCGATGACAGCTATTCAGCAGGGTTAGAGAGCTACTTTCCAGATTGAAGGTGGTTGGAAGGGAGATATTTCTTTAAGAAGATGATTGGATATGAATTTAATTTGCGTGAAGATACTGAGAGGCAGAATACTGATGAAAAAGAGCTATATTCCCATAGGGAGAAATCAAGAGAGAATTTTTAAAACCATAAAGAGAAAAGGAACTAGCAATATGAACTTGCTGTTTGGTGGTTTTGATGTCATTACTTAAGTAAGCAATTTTGAGTGGAAAATATTTGCCTCTAAGGAGCAGAGAGTAAGGGTGGCAGGAGAGAATAGCTGTAAGACTGCATATTATTATCAGGGTAACACTAACTGCTGAAACAAATAAACCCCCAAATTTGTAATGGCCTCAAACATAATGCAAATTTATTTCTTACTCATTTAACAGCCCAAAGTGAGTGCTCCTGGGTGGTGGATACAGCTGTCTTCCATGTGCTCAGCCAGGAAGAAGAAACTCTATCTTCTTCAATTTGACCTTGAAGGTCACCTTGACCTTCATGGTGAACAAAGAGGATAAAAACCTTGACCTTATTCACATTGACCTCAAAGATGAACAGAGAGGATGGAGGATACACATGGGACGTTTCCAAGGGCAGGACAGAGAGTCACACCACTTCTGCCTCAGTTGCATCGGTGGAACTCAGTCACTCAGCCACTCCTGACAGACACAGAGATTGGGAAGTGTAGCCTACCTGAGGATCAACAAAAATTAGGACACTGATGCTGGTGAGGTTAGCATTCCTGCCACAACTTCTAAAACTATTTGACTTTTTAAACTAAGTGCGTGAACTGCTTGATGTTGTAATTGTGGTTTTGTTCTAAAATGATAAGAGGAAGCATACCAAGTGGGAATCATCAAAATTTAATAATGGTTAAAGTATGATAATATTTTTTTATCTGGCTTTTTTTTTTAATTAAAAAAACTTCATTGAAGATACAGAATGCTTCTTGTCTTGATTCACCTTGCTCCATGCTTCCTATAAGGGAAAGTCAAATGACTCTTCCTATGAAGACAAACTGGAAATTAAATAGTATAATCCTAAAATAATGGCAGGGAAGATGGCACTGTCCTTGTCTTAGAGATGAAGCAACTAGATTTTTGAGCAACCAAGTATCGAACACAAAGTTGGTTATTCACTCATTCATTCCATTAATACAATGGTACTTCAGAAAGGTCGTGGAAAGATTGTATTATCTTTTACTCTATTTTTCCATGACCTTTTTGAAGTACGCTCATATGTATTAGAGCATCTATGTGGGCTTGTCACTGTCTGTGTGCAAGTGATATGGCAGCACGCTTCAGACATGCTCTCCACTCACACAGAGCATCAATGCAGGGGAGGCTGCAAAGTGGCAGGAGAGACTAACCTGGGTCTTCAGCGTGGGAGTTCAGAAGATCCCAACAGCTCATGCCTTCCAGCTATTATACTTTTCATATATCATGTCTCATCTGTTGCACTGAAATAAATTCCCTTCTGCTATATAGTCAGACGACTTCTCCTATTTATGGAGTCAACAAAAGATGCAAATTTTCTTTGGGAAAATCTCTGTGACTCAAGAATCACACCTCCTTTCCCCTTAACAGCTTTAGAGAGATGCTTCAGACCAATGTGCAAAGGAAGATGTGCACATTTCCTTTATGGCTCTCCATTCTTTTCTCCCAGCTATGAGGGAAGTGCTTCTGACAGCCACCTTTTCTGGCTGCCTTGGATATTTGTTAGGCATCCTCTCCTATTCAAACAGACTGGGGGTGGCCTTGTCTCCTGAATTGCCATGTCTGTAAGATAATCATCCGGCTGCCTGAAAATCATCTCTGCTTCCTTCATTCAGAAAAACACCACTCCCTGGCTTGGCACACTTGCACTTAAATGACGTATGCTTATTTGATGTTAGATTTAGTGAATGAGGATGTTCGTAGAAGAGCTCTAAGCCTGCACACTGGACACGAAGTCAGTTACAGGGAATATGTAGAAGGGTTTTTCTTGAGATAATCATACAATTTATTCTCTAAACTGGAATATTTTGAGTAAGAGGTGATGCTGTTAACAGCGATGCTGAGACAACAGGTATAAACAGCATTCTGGACAAAAAGGAAATGTGAGCATTCAGGACTGATTTCACTTTCCTTATCCATGGATGCACACATAGATAAAGAAGGTGTGGTATAGACATCAATGGAATATTCTTCAGCCTTAAAAAGGGAGGATATTCTGACACAGGCTACAACATGGATGAAACTTGAAGACATGCTAAATGGAATAAATCAGTCACACACAAAAAATACTGTATGATTTCATTTATATGAGGTACCTAGAGTAGCCAAATTCATAAATACAGAAAATAGAATGGTGATTGCCAAGGGCTGAGGGGAGCAGAGAATGGGAAATGATGGTTTAATGACTCAGAGTTTCAGAAGATGAAAAAGTTCTGGAGATCGATGGTGGTGATGGCTACACAACACTGTGAATATATTTAATGCCACTAAACTGTACACTTAAAATGGTTTAAATGATAAATTTTATGTTATATGTATATTTAACCACAATAAAACTTGATTGACTTCATTTTCATTATTTGGAAAATAATAAAACTTAGAAAGAGTATCCCTAGAGACCATTGTCCCAGTCAGAGCACATTATGATCCCAATTGAGAGTCATTAAAGTTGAGAAGCACTTAAATCATGCAGGGTTCCTCTCTGTGTTATAACCACTTGGGAAAAGACATGAATAGCCAAGTGGAATTGACTCCTAGCAAAGCTGATCAGAGAATTCAGCAAACCTTCCCACCTCCGTCCTCAATCTAGGCTGGAATACAGCTCAGACTTAAGCAATGGTGGCAGGCAAAGAATCTGGAACTAAGAGAACAATGACCTTCTGGCTCCTAAGAAGCAAATTCTGCTTGATTGACTGTGACACGAGCAAGGCAAACTATCTCTTCCTAAGAGTACAAGGCCCAAGAAGTCAAGAGATAAAAAGAACAAGGGACCAAGAGGGAGATGATACACATTGTCTGAGGTTCAGACAGCAGTTCTTCTTGCCCTTGTATTAAAGCCTCACAATGTCAGGTTTTCCCCAGATTCGGTAATCACACAAGAAGCCCCCACACCCCACACTCAATGAGGAGGAAAACATAAAGAGATTGAAGTGTGAACTGAAAATACAGATTCCCCTCCAACAAAAACAACTTCTAACCTTTGCATTTCCTGCAGCTTCTCAGATGCACAGCAAACCTTTTCCTTCCTGTGAATATATGATGCCAGGAAACACTGGATTTTTTCCCTTACCTTGTGGGCCATCATCTTCTGTGTGTATCAGGCTATTTCCCATGTTTACTTCAAAGGCTGTCCTCATAAGTGAGACCATTTGGAGCACACATTATGAAGGAGAGGAGTTTACGGCTCTTGCATCTAAGTTGAGTAGTTCAGGCACAGTCTCAATCCTGCAGACCACTTTCCCCTATTTTACCCCACATTGTCAATTAACTGATTCATATGTCTATGAGCTACCACATCCCTGAGCCCCAACTAGGACAAAATCCTAAAGAGAACCCCAAATATTGGCTGGCTACTGAGTCCCTCATTCCCCACAGTCCACACCACACACCCTGGAGATTCATAAATGCCTGTGCTCCTGGCGCATTTATTAAGTCTCTGGACATGCCTAGGGCACGTCCAGATCCCTTCCTCAAAGGAACCTATTATTTAATAACAATGTATAGATTCTGCCGCTGCTTGTGGCAGAGATGCTTCCTCACACACCCCATGGCCCCCAGGGAGGGAAGATTTTCAAGAAGATTAGGAGATGAATGTGTTCTGAAAGACAGCACACAGTTAGCCTTGACTGCAAATTGGGCATTTTATTGCATTTGTCTGATGGATAATCACAGATAAAGACTTTGATCTTTATCCCCATGGCAGCAATAAGAAAAAAGCAGGAACTCTGCGTACTATCTTTTATTTCTTTTCTCTGCAGTTCCAGGAAAACAGAGCCCCTTAAAATGCTCAGAAGAGGCTCTCTGTGTTGTGTTCTTAAACGTCAAATCAAGTGTTGCTGTGTGTCACTGTGTGTCGCTGCTCTGCTATTGTCCCCCACCAAGACCATGACAAAAAGGAGAAAGGGGAGGAAGTGTGAAACTCTCCTCCCGCAACAGAAAAAAGACTAATGAACAGGGAAGAGAGAGAATGTTGAAGGGGAGGGAAAGGGAAGGCTGCAGGACTAAACTCAGAGTATTAGGGAAAAGACAAACGAATAGAAGTGATCAGATCAGGCTCTACTCCTCAGATACAGGATTCTGGAGGCCCATGGCCTGAGCTGGCAACACCAGGGTTTTTTAATATTCAGGAAGATTCTTCCTGAGATCAAACTGAGTGAAACATTCTGCAGTCAAACTAGAGAAGTGAATTAAAAAAAAAAAAAAATCAGCATGTGCATGTGGAGAGGCAGTGGCAGATTTCAGGGAGTTTGGTGTAAAGATGAAGCTCCTTCCATCCCGTGATGTATTCAACTGACTCCACTAGTTACTGAATCGTTATGATTCGTGATAATGTTCATATGTTCATCAAGAGCAGAAAGACAATCATTATTATAAAACGAAGACTGGATGTTAACTCACTGATTATAACAGAGATGATCGAAGACCACATACTTCAAGACCTGCAATGAAGTCCGGAATGCTAGAGTGATGTGTGCAGGTAGTGACCATGTATGCAGGTGTACAGGTGCACAGGGCCCACCACCCTAGGTGGAGGGTTAGGTGCTGGGACACTAGCATTTGACCCTGTATTGACAGAGACTTAAAGGGAGTCATTATTCACCATTATATCCAAAGGGGATTAAATACAGAATCATTTCATTGTTATGTTAATTTGTAAGGTAGTTCATGTGTTTAGTTTAGGTTTAATACTTTTTAAGTCTTAATTCTGTCTTTATGTTTTAATATAACCTTAATATTGTAACTAGTCCAGACCTCACTTGACTTTTGAAATACTCTGAGTGTGTGTGTGTGTGTGTGTGTGTGTGTGTGTGTAGAACAGAGCAGCACAAGGGTCTTAAGTGAAAGGAATCCTGTGCTGAAAATTAAATTACACAGAATGTAGTAAGAATTTCCATTTTCATCCATCAACCCTTTATTTATTTATTGTTGAATGACAGCACTAGTCTCATAGCAATTAATTCTGTACCTAGCCTGTGGAACTGCAGATACTCCAAATACAATTTGTAGCAGTAGTTAAAGCTTCTGGAAAGAAAACAAACCTCTAAGGTTGTCTCAGAATCAGGTACATCCTCTAACATGATTTTGAATGACACATGTAAAAGAATGACCCCTAGTGGTAATACGCCAAATCTGCAGTGTTTAATTAAGAACCAGGTCTTAATGGGATGGGGTGGGAATGTATTCAAACAGATAAAAAGCAATATGAAGCTTCCTAGTAGAGAGCACACAGCTGCCCAGCTTTCTCTCTTATAACTTAGCAGTTATGCTGAAGAGACTTCAAAGTTTCCATTTATCATAGAAGCCTAGAATTGACCAGGGGCTTGCAAGGAAATTTTTTTTTTCTTTTTGCATAGTAATAAACTCCCTTTCTCCTTGAGGAATAATTTTCCCATGTGCCTAATTTAGGGAAAGAGAGTGAGAGCAGAGCACATTACTCTACTTCTCAATATAAAAATAGAACATGGAAAATCCTTCCTCTCACAGCCCCCTCACAGCTAAGATCTAAGCTCATGAACTAAGAATGAGTAGTTGTTATCTTTCTCCCCAGGAATAGAATATGGAATGGGGGAGACAGAGACATATAGTGGCAGCGGGGGCATGCCCATAGGTGATGTCCAGGAGCAGAGATGTTGTCTAGCAGACATGGTTATGTACAGTACATTTAGCACATTGTGTGTCATGTCCTGGCCAGCTTATTCATCCAATACTTTATAGTTCAATCCCCTTTCTAAGCTTGGTCCTACAGTCTCTCAAATTTTATAACATCACAGTAATCCTATTGCTTAGATACCCAAAGTTTGTTTCTCTTGCTTGCAACCAATAATCCTAATGTACACCAATCTACTTCACCACTGGGAAACACCTCCCTGTTATATATATTCCCATGATACCTGGTGCTGCCTTCTTCTGCAATTCTATATTCCTTTAGTATAAGCTAAATGTCTTCTTAATGCAGTCACCCTTGTAAACCTTGTCATCTCTTTATTAACGCTCCTACGGGAAAAGAAAAACATCTACAGAAGGTTGAATAACTAGAAGACAATTGCACAGATATTTTAATTAACTTGATGTGGGGTGTGCTGTTATTGTCTTTTGTATTCCACTTTGAGGTGAGATAGGCAAAGACAACAAAAATAGGTTACATTGAAGACTGGGTTAAAAATAATAACCTGAGACTTCTGGGAGTGGGTTATAATTTTTCTATATAGTAACTGATTTTAATCATGGGCTCCTTGGGATTTCAGGTTAATGAAAAGACAAAAGAAGCCTATCTTTCTCATAGCGTGTTATGAAAATCTGTTGGCCTTATGGTGCCTCCTAGCATCATGAAAGAAGGCAATGTAATGGACTTAGTCCAGCTCAAAGGCATATAGTATCTCATTATTCCCTCCTCAAAGGGATTTCTGTAATCTCCCAGTTCTCTAACCAAGCACCTTCACCTACCTTCCTTATTGCTATGGCATCCCGTATCTCATAGCCAAGGGCATTAAAAGGAAAGACAGAAAAGGAAAACTTTGTCTATTTTTCTCCCAATATATGTCTCCAATATTACTCTGACTTTCTTGTGTGCAATACAACCTTTAAACTTTTCAGATTCTTCTGGATATTTATACTATCTTGGAGAAAGATGGCCTATCTAAATCAATAGTAGTTTCCTCTTAGCTTTCCCATACAAAAATAAGATTGGACCAGTGTTATTTAAATCCTCTATAGCAAATAGAATACAAATGAAGCACAGCATTACAGTGAGACCTCATGGATAAGATGATCCAAAAATTGCCCTGGGAAGTTGGAGGTACCACACACCAACAGAGAGTTCAGGCCAAGAGAAAGGTGGGTTCTGACCAGTTAACAACCCTTATTCCTGTAAACTGGATTCTCAGCATAGGTCATTCCAATTCAATTTGATTCGCTTTCTTTTTTAACCTGAATAAAAGAGTACATATTTCTATCCAGAATGATACCTGTTTAACACCTTTAATTTCTATTATACAAAGAGAGTTTTCACTTTAAAAATCAACAATAGCCAAAGGGTGAAATGATACAAAATAGCCGATATGTAGGAAGAACACATCTAGACATCTAAATGTACAACATGAAGACTGTTGTTAAAATTATATCATATTAGGGATTTTTGTTAAATAACTAGATTTTAGCTGCTCTTGTCACACAAAAAGTAACTATGTGTTAATTTGTTTCACTATAGTAACCATTTTACTCTCTATATGTATCTCATAACATCATGCTGTAAGCTTTAAATAAATACAATAGCATTTATTTTTTAAAAAGAAAATCAACAATATTCAGAAGTGTTGCAAAGCTCCATTTTGTGCACAGTACCATATTTACTATCCCAAGAAAATAAGCTTAAATATTGTAAGTTTTATGATGTTTTACAGCAAGAACAGGTTTTAAGATACTTCTGTTAACCAGAAAACAAGCATAAACACAAGTTATTTGCCTGATTCCTCAGATTTACCAGTATTTCCATGTATTCCCTCCTACAATTATATAAACATGAATTGAACAGGCTCCAAACATCTCCCTTTGAATGGGCAATGTATTAATTGCTTTTAAAATGCAGTGTTTATTGGAGATAACCATGGATCTTCTGTAAAGCTATAAACCATTTATACAATGCATTCAGAAGCAGTCAATTGTCTCACTGAATAAATGTGAAGAATCTTTTCTTAGCAAGGTCTTTCTACACATGCATCAGAAATACAAAATATTATGTCACAGTGAATTTTATAGAAGCTAGAATCAATTAGATTAGTTTGGAAGAAAAGTTGCCAGCAAACAAAATGGTCTTATAAGTAGGAAAAAAAAAAAAAAAAAACCACTGGAAACGTTGAAAGGTATTTGCAAGAAATCAAAATATTAATCTGTAGAAAGTAAGAAGGATGCAAAGTAAACATGAATGGTTCCTTAGTTGCAGGCCCATATCCTTCTACTGCAGTACTCCAAAAACATACATAAATACACATTTACAAGCAATACTTACCTTCATGTTGGGCGATCATGATCAAGTACACACACACACACACACACACACACACACCCCTTACACTTAAATTAGGTTGTACCCTGATATTTTCTACATAATCTTTGCGCATTTGTTATTATTGAGAAATAATTTACACAGAGAAAAATGTATAAACTTTTAGTGTACAATTAAATCAGTATGTAGACACATAGGTAGCCATCACCTAAATCAAGAACAGAACATTTCCAACACTACAGAATTTTCCTTTTACTTCTTTTCAGTCAGCCCTCTCCTCCACTCAGGCAACTACTTTTCTGATTTCTTCTATCAGAGATTATATTTGCCTGTTCATAAGCTTTACATAAATGCAATCATACAGAATGGACTCATTTGTGTTACTCAGTTCATTCCACTAAATTCATTTTATAGCTCACTAATGGGTTGCAACCCAGTTTTTAAAAAAGAAATGCTGTAATGTACACCATAAACTGGTGTGCAGCAGATTGGCTTGGTAGGTTTAAAAAACAAATTCTCAGGCCTCACTCCCAGAGATTCTGATTAAAATGTAGATTTCTGGGCCCACCCTGGACCAACTAATCTTACAGTCTAGTGTGGTTCTGATGCAGCTGATGCAGCTGGTTCAAGGACTGCACTCTAATATGGTTTACAGCTGGGTTTCTCAATCACTGTAAACCATGCTTTCACCATGTCACCACCTCTATCCCATCCAAGAAAATACAATGAGTCCTTGTTTACTACCTACTGAATCAAGCCAAAGTCCCCTTGTCTGACATGTAAAGCCCTTCATCAAAGGGTCTTGCTTTCCTGGCTGACACACCTTCCTACTACACAGCAACAAGAACCTCTATGGTTGTCAGTCTCTCTAGTGACCCCCACTGCCCACTCATCCCTCCTCTGCAAAATAGGATGCTAAATTTCTACTGCACTCAAGAACCTATCAATGCTTGTTAGATTGGATAACAGCCTCAGATTTATATTCCCAGGAAACAGTGTTGGTGAGAGGTGGATCGGAGAATAATAGCCAAGTCTGTAAGGCATCACAGCTTCCTTCAGGTGGATTGATTGACTTGTGTCATTAATTCTCTCCCATGAAACTGTGTTCTGCACTATTTCTCTGTTAAAGAGAGCATACTTTGACTCTACCCCTCTGCTAGAACATTGGTACTACGTGGTCTCCTGAGTACATTTGGAAACAGATTGGTCTCATTTCTCTTTACGCTTTCTTACTCTGCAAATAAGAGAAGGCCACGTGAGTTATGGCTGAAACAAAAGCTGAAAAAAATATATCCCTAGGAGTATGAAAAAAGAGGCTGGGGATGCTAAAGAAAAACTGTATCCCTGAAGTCATGTGATTAAGTAGGTGACAGGAGATGGGATCTGGAGCACAGGGGAGATGCTGGCTTTCAGAGCATGGAGAGCTCACCTATAGGACAGGGAAGGAAAGATGAGTACACAGATGCTAATGTTGTACAGATGCCAGCGGAGCCTGCAGAATTTTTCTTCTAATTACTTCTATTTCCTCTACGAAATAGAAATTGAGGTCATCAGCTGAGATTAAAAATGAGGATGGAGGTATCGGAGGAGCAAAAGGAGAAGGTGTAAGTCCTCTAGAAGAATTGGAGAGTGAAAGGACAACAGGGGCCGAGCCCGTGGCGCACTTGGTAGAGTGCTGCGCTGGCAGCGCGGCGACGCTCCCGCCGCGGGTTCGGATCCTATATAGGACTGACCGGTGCATTCACTGGCTGAGTGCCGGTCACGAAAGAAACGACAAAAAAAAAAAAAAAAAAAAAAAAAAAAAAAAAAAAAGAAAGGACAACAGAAGAGCAGTAGGATTTCTAGGCAGCATGGAGGGCCCACAGGAGGTGGAAGCAGGAGTGTGAGGTGAGCGTGGTCCCCACTGCTGGGCACATCCATGTGAGTTCATCTTTATTATCCCATATTGCAGATGAAGTAGACCCAGTGACATGATACGAGCTACCCGAGGACACATAATCAGCATCTGAGATATGCTCTTTTGCCTTGTCCTCAGCGCCACTTGTGTTGGTTCTGTTTCTCTAAGGAGGTGTAAAACCCCTCCAGGACAGGGGCCTATCTCCTATGCCACTTGAGGTTTTCCCAGGACCTCACACTGTAAAGGATATAAACACCTTAATACTATCATTTATGTCTTTAGCAAGTGTTTATTTTCTGGCTATAAAAGTTGTGGCAGATGGAAAAGCTTATCAGATCCTATTCCCTGGTGGAATGCTACAAAGTAACTACTCCCTAATTAGGGAGAAAATCAATTTAGGAAAAGGACAATCAATATAAATAGAAGACAACATGAGTGATCACCGCTTTCCCACCTCTAAGATTTTGCACTCAGGAGGCATGAGATTTCACGTAAGATGAGAGTTCCCCTCTTTTAGATAGAAATAGCAGTGGAGAATTATTTTATGAAACTTGTAATTATAAACATTGTAGCTGTGAAGGACTTTTTGATTTCCTCATGCAGGAAACAGGTTTAAAGATTTCAGAGATGTGGTTAGTTGTCATTATAGTAAATAGCATTAGAACCTGTATCTCCTGATTCCTCAGTCCAGTTTTCTTTCTACAATATCAAAGAGATGGACCAGAAACTAGATTTTCTCCTTACGTCCCATTAGGTAGCCAGATTGCTTAGGTCTTTCCTTTTCAGGCTTGGGCTTAAGGGGCTGGATTAATAAAATGCATTTCTGAACTCTCACAAGAGGACACATTTAACTTTGGCGCAGCAAATCTCAACAATTGAACTCTAGAGCAGCTGTTTTCAGTGGATGGTTTCTCAGGGTCCTCCAGATCACAGATGTACAAGACCCTCATAATATTAATGTTGACAGTGAAACAAGAGGAATGAAGAGAAGGAAGAGGAGGAGGAAGAAGGGATGAGGAAGAGAACAAAGAGGAGGCAGCAGTGATCAAACTTTTCTTTATTATGAATAAATAATTTACTCATAAATAAAAAACAGATATGTCTTTACTTGCATCTCAAAAGAAAGTCAGAACAGGTTTTTCCATTCATTCTGATCAGGTTTATTTTAAAGTTGATCAAAATATATTTTTAAAACACCTATTAATTCAAGTAACAGGGATACACCTGGGACTACATAAGAATGAGTTTCCATATTCCCTTGTGGCAAAAAGCATTGGCCTGCGAATAAACACACTTGGTGTTGAGCTCCGTGCCACCATTTTCTTGTTCTGTGATCCCAGGCAATATGGTTTGCTTCTCCAAGGTAAGTTTCATTGTCTGTGAAATAAAGATAATAATATTTCAGTGGCCATTAGTTCTGTTCACTAAATATTTCTGATTCTCTCACCTTGTACGTACATGGTAGTCTGTACTTCCTTACCCCTTTGAAGTCATGTGTGGTCCTGTGACCTGCTTTACCAATAAACTGTAAGTTGCAGGAGCTTTAAGAACCTATGCAAGATTTGCCTTGCTGTCTTGTTCTCTAACACACCTATCAGCGATCTTTGAAATGGTGGCTGCTCCATTAGTCTAAGTCCCTGAGTAAGAATGACGGCAAAGGCCATGCCTATACAGCACAAGTGAGAAATAATCCCTGTTTGTTTAAAGTCACTGAGGGGTGTGTGTGTCTGTGTGTGTCTGTGTGTGTGTGTGTGTGTCTCTGTGTGTGTGTGTGTTTTAACCATAGCATAATTTATTTAATTCTCATATCATCCATATAAAGTAGCATTATGGACTGAATTATGTTTCCTCAAAATTTATATGTTGAATCCCTAACCCAGACCTCAAAATGTGATCATATGTGGAGATAGGTTGTCATGGTGTGTCCTAATCCAGTATGACTGGTGTTCTCATAATAAGAGGAGACTAGGACACACCGAGGATGCGTGTGCACAGAGGAACAACGACATGAACACACAGGGACAAAGCTGCCATCTGCAAGCCAAGGAGAGACACCCAGAAGAAACCAAACCTGCAAATGACTTGATCTCAGATTTCTAGACTCTACATCTGTAAGAAAATCAATTTCTGTTGTTTAAGCCACCCAGTCTGTGGTATACGCAAACACCACAGAAAATAGCCCTAGAAAACAAATGCAAGCAGTTGCCATATTTATCCCCATTTTATAGATGGAAAAACTAAGGTAACTCAAGGTTAAGTCATTTGCCTGGGGTGATATAATTAGGAAGTAGTGAAGACAGAGTTAGAACTAGGCACTGTTGATTCTAGAATCCCTTCTCTGGAATCCCCACTAATAAGACATTTTTTCCAATGAGTTATTGAATTTCTGACATCCCAACTAGACAACAAATTCCATGAGCATAGCAATCCTGCTTTTCCCACTCACAGCTGAACACCCTGCTTCTTGAATAGAATAAGCAAAATAAACACTTGTTGGATAAAAGCATATGGAAAGAACCAGGTACATAAAATTAATAATAGGATAGTCAGGTGGTATTTCAAAGAGGATTTAATGAAACAATCAGCAGAGGTATGGACAGGTTTAAAGAGACCATCAAACTATGTTAAAGCACCTAGAAACTAGAAGGAAGGAAGCTATTAGTACATTTAGACTTGGAAAAGCAAAGAGATGAAATAGTGTTACTGGGACCTGATGATGAATGGTGCCACGGAAGAGACACCACCTGAAAGAGAATATAGTTATTAAGGGTGTCAACCAGATGCAGAAATGTGCACCAAAGCAGGGAGGGAGGTGGGCAAGAAACCCGCCTGTCTCCTCCTACACACCAATCTCTTTGTGACTCTCATTAGCCAAACCTCACGATAATCCAGAAGACATGGGTGAGGAGTTCACAGGAGACAGTCTTTCAGGGTACCAAAGCAGACAGAAGAGATCTGGGAAGTGTAGAAGGCGAGTTTGGCTATGAATAGTAATCTACACACTGATATTATTAACAAAGGTTTCGCTGAGATCTTATTCACTGGCCAGTTAACTCAGGTGGTTAGAGGGCAGTGTTTGAACACCAAGGTCAAGGCTTCAGATCCCCATAGTGGCCAGCCACTAAAAAATAAAAAATTAAATAAAAATAAATATTCGTTATATGAGAACAAGATGTAAATACATGACAGACTTGATAAAGGAATGGTACTACAATGTTTTAGTCTATTCGTCTTTTAAGCAACTCCAACTATGGCAACTCCAACACACCCAAAAGAAATAGAACTCCATCCAGAATTTACGAAATTAATAACGTCGTGCTATAAGACTATAATTCTAAGTTACTAAAAAAGTTAAGAGAAGTTTGTCCTTTAGCATCCCCTTTAATCTAAACATGCTCTAAGTAGGAAAATGACACAGCTTGAACCTGTCCTTCCTCCCAGCAGCCCAGCCCAATCACTGCTCGGTTCAACCAATTAGCAATTTGCAAGGGGAAATGTGAACAAATTAATGCTGATGACATGGGGCCACTAATTGGCTGCTGTGCTGCCGGGGTGGCAGTGCAGTTGCTAAATCAAATTGATAGCTAAAGGCTGGGAGCTGTTCAGCCGTCTGCTCTTCTAATCTGGGCTTCAGGGCCGAGGAAGAGGAGTGTTTACCGTGGCATTTCAGTCAATCTGCTGTGACCGGCCCGTCACCCCCCCCGCTGTGGACGGTCAGTGTGTTTATGGATAATTGTGGGGCTGGTGAAGAGGCTGTGGCTCTGGGAAGGCGAGAGGCTGCCACTCTTGGGGAGACGTTCTCATCCTTTCTGACAGGCAGAGAGGCATCCGAGGTGAAGTGGGAGCTGACGCAGTTCTGCAAAAGCCGTGTGAATCCTTGGAGGGCAGGCCCAGAGGCTGGAGCCAAAGTCGAAGGAAGCTCTGAACAAGCAGAAGGGGCACCAGTCAGAGCAGGAGAGCAGGCCCCGCAGGCAGGACGCCTGGGCTTGAGTTCAGTCAAATCAGCCCAGTCGCTGTGTGTCCTCTGGCCCCGCTTCCCATCTAATGAATGAGAGAATTCATTAAGGAGCACGGCTGGCCTACATGAAGACGTGCTACACGATGATGAAATAAGGAGTCTGACCTATGTTTTTTTATTATTATTATTATTTAAAAAATCTCACCAGAACTTAAACATCAAAACGGGTGTTGTTCCCCTAAAAGTAGTTGTCTTATGAAGGTCTTACTTATCCCGAAGATTCTGTTGTTTCTCAAATCATGTCTGGACATCTTTTTAGAGAACTGTCAGTAAAACAAACACTTGCAGCTCATTACAAAAGGAAAAAAAAAAAAAACTTAATGGTTTACAACAGTGGTTCTTA
This sequence comes from Cynocephalus volans, assembly GCF_027409185.1. Lineage (NCBI taxonomy): Eukaryota > Metazoa > Chordata > Mammalia > Dermoptera > Cynocephalidae > Cynocephalus > Cynocephalus volans. The sequence goes on along the minus strand of NC_084466.1, from coordinate 136,524,110 downwards.
ACCAGAGATGATTTTGTCCCAGCTTCCACCACCCGGGACATTTGGTAATGACTGGAGATATTTCTAGTTGTCACAGCTGGAGTCTGGGGAGGAAGGATGCTCTTGGCATCTAGAAACTAGGGATGGTACTAGACATCCTACAATGCACAGGACACCCCCCACCCCCCACACCACACACACAAACAGCAAAGAATTATCCAATCCAAAATGTCAATAGTACCCCGGCTGAGAAACCCTGATTTACACTGAGGTCCTTCAAAGGGAAATTTGGTTGATTTTGTAGAATTATCCAAAGGTCAGTCAGAACTAAGTCTGATAATTGAGGTGGTTTATCAAGCTAGATACCACACCTGGGCTGAAATGAGGGATAATTAAAGAGTAATGAGACTGATTTTTTGCAGGTCAATTTCCAACATGGAGTCCATAAAAAGGTTTCAAGAAATGTTAGCATTTATATAATTCCTCCATTCATTAAATATTTATTAAGCATTTACTATGCAACAGAAACTGGTTAGCAAAGTAAAATTTCTATGTTCAAGGAGTTCTTGATCTAGAGGCATATAGGGTAATGGATCAGGGCTGTCTAATAGATCCCACCTTTCTCTAAAGGTTGCTTCCTATGAGGCTTATATAAATTTACATAGAACAGTACCTGCTACATAGTAAGCACTCAATAAATGTTAGATAATAGTTATTATGATTAAAACTACAATAATCATAGATGGCTTCCCAAATAAATTCTTTGGAGAAATAAATATTCTTTAGAAGTATACACTTGGGTATCTTTGCAAATATACATATATTGCCAATTGAGCATTGTCTATGTTAGACTATGTATTAGTCCATTTCAATTGCTTATAACAGGAATAACTGAAACTGGGTAATTTGTAAAGAAAAAAAATGTTTATTGCTTACAGTTTCAGAGACCGGGAAGTCCAAAGTCCAGGAAACACATCTAATGAGGTCCTTTTCTTGGTGTTATCTGTACAGCAACAAAGGGTATCACATGGCAAAATGGCAGAAGCAGAGAGAGAGAGAGACTAACCTCCTCATTCTTTCTCCTTTTAAAGCCCTCAGAACCATGCCCATGACCACCATTAAATCATCAACTTATTAATTCATTTGCTAGGGCATGGTCCTTATATGGAGAGGTCTAATCACCTCTCCAAAGTCTCACCTTTCAATTATTGTAATAGGATTTCCCACCCTCAACAGTTACAGTGGGAATTAAGCTTCAATGAGTTGGGGGTGTGGGGGGGGCATCCAATCCATAGCATTCTATCCCATGGCCCCCCTGCAAACTCATGTCCTTTTTGAATACAAATACATTCATTTTATCACCATAGCCCCAAACTTGTCCCAACTCAAAAGTCCACAGTCTCAAAGTTCCATCCATGAAATCAAAACAAGTTATCTACTTCCAAGATACAATGGTGCGACAAGCATAGGGTATATATTCCTATTCAGAAAGGGAGAAATAAGCTAAAAGAATGGGTTAACAGGTCCCAAGCAAGTCTGAAACCCAACAGGGCAGGCATTAAATCTCAAAGTTGGTGAATCATGTACCTTGACTCCATGTTTGACATCCTCTGCACACCAGTGGGGGTGTGAGGGTAGGTCCTCCAAATCATCAGGCAGCTCTGCTTCTGTGGCTTTCCTGGTCCCAGGCCATGCTTCATCTCTTGTGGGCTGGCATTGCACACTGTTATCTCCACAATGCTGGGGTCTCTATGGCAGTCCTTCTTTCATGGCTCCACTAGACATGGTGCTGGTGGGGGGTTTCTGCTGCAACTCTGGCCCCACCTTTCCACTTGGCTTTGCTCTAGTAAAAGCTGTCTGCAGTGACTCTGCCCCCATGTCACATCTCTTCCTGGGTCCCCAGGCTTTTCCATACGTTCTTTGAAATCTGAGTAGCACAACTCTGGCATTCGGGGAGCCTGCAGACAATACCACATGGATGCCACCAAGGCTTCCAGCTTGTGTTTTCTGAAGCTATGGGTCCAGTCATTCCTGGAGCCAATTTGGCCACTACTGGAGCAACTAGGGTGCATGGAGCAGTGTTCTGAGGTGATATAGGATAGTGGCAACATAGGTCTGTCCCTGGGAACAATTTGGCCCTCCTAGGCCTCTGGGACTGTGATGGGAGGGGAGGCCTGCAGGACAAGTGAAATGCCTTTGGGTCCTTTTACTCATTGTCTTGTCTGTTAGCACCTGCTGCCTCATGGCCATACTAATGTCTCTAGCAACCAGTCCTTCTGCTACACCCTTGGATTTTTCTACTGAAAATGCTTTCTCATTCTCTATCTCGAGGCCAGGCTGAAAGTTTTCCAAATCTTTATGCTCTGCTTCCCTTTTAATTATAAATTCCAGCTTTATGACATGCCTTTTCTGTCATAATTTAGCATAGGATGTTGAAAGTAGCTCTGCAGCTTCCTGAATACTTTGCTGCTTAGAAATTCCTTCTGCCAAATACACTGGTTCAGCACTTTTATATTCCACATTCCATGAAACTTTTGGGCATGAACAGAACACAGCCAGGTTCCTTGCAAGTTCATAGCAAGTGTGATCTTTGCCCAAGTTTCCAATAAACTCATTATTTCTATCTGAGACATCCTTGTAATGGTCTATAATCCATAATTCTATCAACATTCTGGTCACCACCATTTAACCAGTTTCTAAGATGCTCTAAACTATTCCTGGTTTTCTTGTTCTCTAAACTCCCACCAGCAGCTAGGCTTTGTCTAGTCTACTCCTCCAAATTCTTCTAGCCTCTCTTCAACACTCAATTCCAATGCTGCTTCCACATTTTGAACACCCTACTTCTCTTATACCAATTTTCTGTATTAGTTCATTTCTGTTGCTTATAACAGGAGTACCTGAAACTGGGTAATCTGTAAAGAAACAATGTTTATTGCTTACAGTTTCAGAGACTGGGAAGTTCAAAGTCCAGGAAACACATCGGGTGAGGGCCTTTTCTTGGTGGTGACTCTACAGCAATGCAGGGTATCACATGGTTAAACGGCAGAAGCAGAAAGAGAGCTAACTCCTCACCTCTCTCTTTTTAAAGCCCCCAGAACCATGCCCATGACCACCATTAAACCATCAATTTATTAATCCATTTACTAAGGTATGGTCCTTACAATCTAATCACCTCTTCAAAGTCCCACCTTTCAATTATCATAATAAGCTTTCCCACCCCCAACAGTTACAGAGGGGATTAAGTGATTAGTTTGTAGGAATATCCAATCCACAGCAGTCCGTGATTAACAATGTTCACAACCAAAGGAAATATGATTATATCCATATTGAAGATGGTTAGTTCAGAAAAAAAAAAATCAAGCATTTTGTAAATGTTTATCTAGAATTTCCTATCTGCAAGGCACTATTGAGGTTAGTGTCATAAATACAAAATAACATAGTCAACTACATATGTCCTCACCTGATTTTTCAATAGTCGTAATGAGATAAACCGTAAGATAATTAAGTAGGAAAAATGAGCAAAGTCAATAAATAGCAGAGAGTTTCAAAAGAGGGGAGGAATTTTATAGGCCATGAGGAAAATTTCCAGAGGAATGACAAGAGAAAAAGAAGAGCACACAGGGGAGACACAGAGAGACTCTGGTTCTTCATTCTTCTCATCTGTAAATGTCAGCAAATTTTAAAGGTATTAAACCAGATGACTTACAAAGAAGGTGCTAAGAAAATTTGTGGATGCTGCTAGAAAGGAGTCTAGAAAGACAAGGGAAAAGGAAATGCCTAGGTGATTGGAGGCTAAAAACTTTGGTGTGACTGATGATTCAGAATGATCTCAGACTGAGTAGATGTAGTCATGGAGGCCCTGTAGTGGCTCAGTGGAGAAACTCAAAGCTGGGTGCACTATGGGCCTCAACACTGACTTCAGAACCCAGCTTCTAGTCTGGGCTAAGAGCACTCTGCTCATACTTCCTGAAACTGGGCATAAATTGAGTATTCATGAGTGCCTGCTGGAGTATCTGTTTAGCATTAGGCAAAAAAAGGGCTAGGAAAAGGTGTTATGTAAATCAAATCTTTGCATATCAAACCCTTCTTAAAATGCACTAAGGAGGTTCATTACTTAAAAGAACTTTGTAATAAATCCTTATGAAAAGCAAGTAAGACTATGGGGATTGTCCCAGCTCAATCATCTCCTCACTGTAGGACTTGGAGTAAGTCATTTCAACCCACTGAGACTTATTAGGACCCCATGTTATAAATGAAGAGATTCTTTCTTCAATCTTTCCCAAGAGGTTGTCATAAGCCTCATGTGAGTTAATGTATGTGAAAGTACCTCGCAAACTGTAAAGTGATGAGCCACTTCAATTTCTTGAAGATATTTAATTTGCATCTAACTGGTTGTCTTAGAATGTAACTTCTTTCTATTAAGTAGAATTATGGTTTTATAAGTTTAGAAAAGTTTGAATGTTAGTAAAGTCATCCAATATAACCTATGTATTTCAGCCCTCTCTATAAATGAAACAGGACCACCAAACTCAACTTGAAGCAAGTGTTCAAGTCCGAAATACTGTCAGCCAGTCCCCTCAACTTGAAAACATGAAAGAAATCATGCCAGAATAATTTGCTCTGTAGAAATTTTGGTCAATGAAATGTGCAAATAGATGGGAAGACTTTTTAAGTAAGTACTATTCCATTATCAAAATATATGAAAGCGATGTCACTTTTGTTTTATTTCCTGTTGTTTGAATTTGAGCTGAACTTGATAATTGCATGATGGAGTCACATCTTGATGGGAATTAAGGTCACTTAGATAGAACCTCTTCCAACCCCTGTTCCCACATGCAGGATGTTCCAGGATGTGTTTTTCAGGGACCTCACTCACTCTACTTATAGAAGAACCTTGTAGTAAATCTTCATAAAAAGCAAATCAAATCCTGAGGTTGTCCCAGCTTTATCATCTCCTGGGTGTGTGAAAACAGGGGCAAAACTCTACTTTTGTGCTGCCAATTATCTACCAGGGATTATACAATAATAAAATTCCAAGGCCAGCAGGACTTTTATCTAAATAAAACCCATAAGTTTATGCTTCAAGGTTTCCAGGAAGTAAGAAACTCAAACAGTGATTATTCTTAGTGTTCTATTAAACCAGTTCCAGATTGTTTGATCCCTGGCAGGAACTGCCTAATGAAAAGAATGGATCTAGGATGGCTCTAGTGGCCCAGCAAACTAATTGCTTTATAAGTGCTTTAACACAATCTCAGGAGACAATGGAAACAGATGAGCCATCAAAGGGAAAAGCAGGACTTCCACTGTCCCTCCCTCCTCACTCTGCTGATAGGCTGCCTGAAGGTCTATGTGAGCAATGAAGTTACACTTTCATCTTGAGGGGAGAGATAGTCAATTACTAGAAACAAAATAAATAAATAAATAAATAACAAAACCTACCCAGACTTCTTTCCAAATTATTTCATGTCTTACTATCCCCCAGACAACAATCATGCCCAAACAGTATGTCTGCTGTTTCTTGATAGTGATGAATGTCAGTGTTTAGTCTCAGATATCTGTGTGTTTGGGTGAATCTTTGATGAGAAGAAAAAAAAAAATGTCTGTACTCTGAAAGTGTCAAATATCATGAGCTGCAATGGAGGATGAGATACCAAATCAAGCCAAATCCTACTGTCATGGAAGATAGAGGACAATGATTCACCACCTGGATATGTTATGATGAGGATAATTGTAGAAATCCCTGATAATAAAAGAGCCTTGAGATTCATTCTTTGCCTCTTCATTCAATCAACCTTATGAATCACCTCTTTTGTTCCAGACCCTGTTCTAGATGCTGGGGTGAAGTGATGATAACATGATAAATATGGTAAGTCCTTTCTGGGGGCTTACATTCTAGATGGAAGTGGTTGGGGAGGTGGGAGCCAATAAACAGATGAATACACAGTAAAATATCAGAGAGACAAGTTTAGGAATAAAACTGAACAGGCTCCATCAGGAGCCCATGAAACAGCTCAAGTGAGTCATTGGGATTCCTATTTTGTATAAGATTCAGAAATTGTCCTGATTAAGGCAAGATTATATAGTCAGGAACTGTCAAATTAGGTACCACGTCCTAGTCCAAACTTCTGTGCCATGCTGCCAATTAGACATATCTTATTTTTGGCATAAGCACATGACTAGATGTTTGCACACACTGAGATCCACAGGGTCAGCTTGATGTTAACACTGGAGACTCTGGACTGGAATTTACCAACAAAGGAATGAAGACTCTAGAGTTAGATGAAGCCAAGTGTGAATTCTGGCCTCTCCACTTACTGTCCATGTCAACTTGAACCTCTCTAAGCCTCAGTTTCCCTACCTGTTAATAGGGTGACAGTACTCTGTAGGTCATAAGTTACTGAAAGTGTTGAAATATTTTATTATGTTTTTAATACTACCTAGCACAGGGCTGTAGGTCTGGTTGAGTAAGAAAAATCCTGGAGGATAGATATAGTAGGGTGCATTACCTATTACTCATGTTCCAAGAGGCAATGAAATTTCCATAAGAAACATGTCAGTGGTTAAAATCGCAGCGTCAGTTCCTGATGTGCTGGAATGTTAGTTGATGAGTTGGTTTATTGTGGAAAAATTTCAAGTGAGCCTCTCTTTTTAACAACCTTAGGGTCAAATTATAACATAAAAATATTTCTATCTTTAAGAACTCAAGATTACTACAGTTGTCATCTGAAGTTATAACTGAGAAAAAAAGAACTAAGACTAACACTAAAATATCAGTCATACTAATTATTTCTGAACTAGAAAAACCTGGATTTCATGAGATTTTTATAGATCCCCAAATAAGATTAAAGGTCAGGTCACCTAAATCTAATGAATGCTGACCTAAATTGATCAAGCTTCTAGCAAAGTAGACAGTGTTCACCCAAAATAATTTAAAGAAATGAAACTCACTTTTGCTGCAAAAATATCTATCCGTTGAGTAGTTTTTGAAACTTTCGTGTACATTAACATTCAGCTTAAGATCTAAAAGCAGTTTATACATGGCTTAATGTTCCTTGCTGGGAATCGGTAATTTCTTTCAATATCTGTACTTTAGAACCTTTAATTAAAGGAGGCTAATTATAGTCCTTGCCTTACAAGTCTTTCCTTTTTTTCTTTTTTTTAGCTTTATTGAGGTGTAATTGACAATACCAGGTTGTTTTGAAGTTTAGAAACATAAGGTAACACACTTCGTATAGCACCTGGTACATAATAGGCACTCAATAAATGTTAGATATAATTATCATTAGTAAGCATCTCAAGAAGTTTAGTTCATAAAACCATAAAAGAAGACTGAAGCTAAAATAAAAGTTGCATAAAAGCAGAAATTGGTTTGCTAATTATTTTTAGAATCTTCTTTGTCCAATGGCTGTGAAGCAGTGAGAGGGAACCTGTTTCTATTCATAATATTTTTTGTTTATAATTTTTCTAAGCAAAAATTATCTTCTCAACCTCATTTATACATGTTAAATATTTAAGAAATATTAATTTGTAGAAGGGCTCAGTTATTGGCTTGCTTGGGACTTCCACATATCCTGGCCAGCTTTGTTCATACAGGGCACCCCCAGCATTTTATCCATTTTAACTACTGCTTTCTTTTTCAGTTCCCAAACTTCTAAATACATGGTATCTCTTACAATTGTGTGGCCAGTGTTTACAAGGACACCTGTTATAACAATTATTTCTGTACCCGTCTGGATTCCCAACCTCAAAGAACATCTGCTAGAGACATGGAGACAAGCCTCATGCATGTCTATAACCTCTGTCGGGTGGAGCACAGGCCTTTCCTCATTGTAGGGTAAATGAACACTTGACACACGGATAGTTTTCTCTCCATGGAGAGAATAGAAGTGATTAAAAATCATGTGAAACTTTAAAGTGCTTTTAACATACCTATACCATGCCCTTTTATTGTTTCAAAGGGATATGAATTGTTTTCTCTTCATATAACCAATAGAATCTAGCGATTTTCCTGTATTTTACTGTACTATTCCTAACTCATCTATACAAATGTAGGTTTCTGGATGGTGACACAGTAACTGAATTATGTAGAAACTTGAATTCAATGAGGCTCTTTCCCCAAATCGTATTGAAAGGGGACCTTGAATGGTTTTTCCTGTTTCTATGAGCATTAAGGCAGGAGAACACACACACACACACACAAAAAAAAAAAAACCGGGGGGGGGGGGAAGAAGATATAACAACCACAATTACTTGAAGTTGATACGACAAGCAAACAGAAAGGACATTGTTGGGGGGGAGAGGGAGAAGGGAGGGAGGTTTTGGTGATGGGGAGCAATAATCAGCCACAATGTAATCGGCAAAATAAAATTTAAAAAAAAAAAAAAAAAGAAAAGAAAATAGGTTTTCTAAGCATATGGCTTGATGGAGCAGTGAGACAGAAAGAGCAATAGATCCATCACCCCTTTTTAATGCAGAACTAAAGGGCCCAATTTTTTTTCTCTTATACTTTTGTTTACTATTTAAAGTACTTATTTTTGTATGATTCCATTTATGTGAAATATCCAGAAAGCAGACAGGTGGTTAGGGATTTAGGAGTAAAGGGTAAGGGGGAATGACTGCTTAATGGACATGAGGGTTTTTTTTGTTTTTGTTTTTGATAATAAAAATGTGTTAGTACTTTGTAAAAAAAAAAAAAAAAAGAATTGAGTTTACTCTGCTGATTGCTTATGCGTATTCCTAAGATGCAAGCCAGCCATGACTCTGGCTGTGTGTTTCTTTTTGCTTTGTTTCTCTTTTTCTGTTTTTCCTTTCTGTTTATTGTATTTGTCTAATGCCGTGTTTCATCAGCACATTGGAAATGAAGTTCCTGCTATTGATATTACAGGATACAAATCAGCTTTGATTGAAAACTCAGTCATTTGCTGTAAGTTCCCTTCTGAGGACCAGAGAGAAGAGGGGAATGTTTACTTGGTTAACTGCAACCTCAGTATCTTTGTTTTAACAGTGCAGGTAATGAATGAAGTGGGAGCAGAACTGGGGTGTAGGGGAGCTCTACTCTCAGCAGCTTCAAAAAACAAAGCATAAGGATCTGCTTTAATTGTGTCCCTAGGCACTATCTGCCTACCTCCCTGAGCAAGGGCTGTTCCAGGCACTGCATTCCTCAAGGATTGCAAGCAAAGTGGTGTTGGTTTTAGTTCCCTATCAACAGTTGTTACAGCAAACCTAGCTTGCTTCTCAGCCTACACACTCCGTACCTTTACACCCATTTTTTAAAAATCAGATACATTTTACCTTAAAGTTTGAAATTTCGCTGCTAAACTGCAGTGTGGAATCAAAAGCTAAGGGGTTTACATCATGAATGTTAGCCAGGAATCAATATCCTGTACAGGTACTATTAGTCCTATTAATATCTACTAGCAACATGTAAATCTTAGTTAATGGGTTGTCTAATCTGTATCCTATTGCCACATATTCTACCATAAACTGGGGCCTGGGCAGCATTTTCTTTTGTTATTGGAAGGATGTCAGCTCTATAAAAATTCCCAACCCTCTAGGACCCTTCAGCCCTATTACACAGAGACCTTGGCCACCACCATCTAAAATGGTTTGGAATAATAGTTTTTTGTTAAGAGTCAATAAACAAGCTTCTAGGCCCATACAGCTTCTGATAAAAAAAGCTCAATGTTGCCATTTGTCATTGCCACCAGAGAACCAGAAACTCCATTTGCTTTCTCTGTTGCTGACAAATGTAATTTACAGGCTTTAAAGACCTCACTATTTTCTGCGATACAGAATTAAATCTGAACACTTCTTAAGGGAGGTGTGAAAGAGGCAGTGGATATCTTGGAAGTCTAGGGCCTCCAAGATCAGGTTCTCAGGTGAGCGGAAATAATGGGGATGAAATTGCAAGTTCAGGCCAATATGAAAGGAGGGCAAAAAATAACATTCTCATGACATCAGTGTCCCAAAGAAGCATTGCTGCTGGTGCTCAGATTCCCTCCTGACATATCTGCCAATCCATCTCCTGGCTTCTGTGTTCTTTTGAGTTCTATCCCTGGCTCCTCTTCAGAGGACTGTCTGAATGCTGTTCTGCCTGCCAGCAGGGTGAACTAGAAGAGCCTGGCAGTGTGCTTTCTCTCTCCCCAGGACACTCCTTAGCCAATAACTGATTGGTGCAGGGAAATTAAAACCCACTTCCTCTGCCTTGTTGAATTGAGAACATACCATGAAGTGTAATTCACAACCTAGAGTTTCTCCGCAGGGCCTGGTTGAGGTTACCTCTTTCCTGCTTGGATTCTCACCTTTCCTTGTCTTTGTTCCTCCACTCTCTTCCTGGTTTGTCTAGGGAGCACTTCCTTAATAAATCACTTGACTATGGATCCCAGTCTCACGATCTGCTTCTCAGCCACTTGCCTGGAAACATCCATGGACGAGCACCATTATGAGGAAAGTACCAATTTGACACTGAAAAGAAATAATGAAAGCAGCTATTATTGTCAAAAAACCAAAAAAGTCAGTGATGACAATCATGCTACTCACAATCTGAAACTGTTCTACGTTAATACCATTGTAAACCTCAACTCAGCCAATCCTCTCCCTTGTTATGTGAAAGCTTTCTGGAAGACCGTACTTACTGTCCCTGGAGGGGCTATATCACCTCACACCTGGGTGCTGCCTCAGTGGGCTGGCTATCGCAACTCGGCTCAAGCACAATTGTAGACACCTGATTCCCTATAACATCAAGCATGAGCACCACTCTCTGGGTTTCAAGATTTCCATGACATTTCTTTTCTTACCTCCCACCTAGCCAACTTTGATTTCTACATTACTCAGCATGCATCCTCTGTATCCCAATCTATTTACACTCCTTAATGTCCCCAAAATGTTTCATCCACATACCAACCTCAGCACCTCTGTTCACATTCTTGGTCTATCTAGAATCCACTTCCTTCCAACCAGTCACTAATCTTCCATAATTTAATTTTTTCCCCTACACATACTTCAAATTCTCCTTCTAGCATATACATCTCTCCCTTTTTTAGTGGCAAAGTCTCCTTCTTTGCCAATCTCTTACTCTCCAATTTTTCCCATGTATGAGTCTTTTCATCATACAGGTTGTAAACTTGAAAGGTGAAACATTTCTCTCTTATCTTCTTGTCTTTCTCATATTCACTAGCATGAGAATGTTAACACTATAGTCATCAATGCTTACAAAATGTATTTTAAATACCTAAAAAGTATATTATATTTGTATAAAATGATTATGTACATAAGATGGAACCAAAAATTAGGCTTTCCCCCACCAGGATTGAAAACTGATGGTCCTGGGAATTAAATGATTTTACCAAGGTACACAGCTAGTAAGAGAGAAGCCAAGACTGGGTAGCCCTAGGATTGACTCTGAATTCACTGACTTTTGCACTGCTCTACTTTGTTCTGAATCTGAAGCTGAAAATCAATCATCTCATTCATAACTTTGGGATAAGCACCGTATTCTGATCTCCATCAGGTGTACACGACCCTGGTTGGGTAATGCATGAAACACCTAATTAAAATGAATCATTTATCATTTGTCACTGTTCTACAATATAAAATGTGCAGATTCATATCAGAGCACTTACGTCTTAAAGATTAAAACAGGAAAATAAAATAAGAAAAATGGAAACATGGAGGAGACAGCACAGAGGTGTCAGGTTCTAAAGCCCCAGGTTTTGGTATTGTCTGCTAGAAGAAATGCATATCTGTGGCATATCTACATTAAACTATGTATATTTATGCATAGGAGGTTTGGCTAGTTGCCACAATGATTTCTATACTAACTTCACAGCTGAGTTTTTAGCTTCTAGATGCTGAATTGATTTACTTGATTTTAGAAAGAAAATAAGAAAATATCTGATCAAAATTTCAGTATAAGTGAAGCCTCAGCTTCATAACCTTGACCACCAAAATTAACTAAACCAAGACTCAACAGCTGGCATAGTAGTTTTAAATGTGAGGGTTTTCTCCCCAAGATGTTGCACAGATTCTTGATATTTAATCGGGGAACATTTTATTTCAGTTTTCCTCTAATTCCAGATTAAGTTCAGTTTCAAAAGGCCAAGTTAGGAATGACTTTGCTAATTTGAGGTGTCAGGCCACTGGAGAATTCATTGCAGACCAAGAAATGGACTCAAACAATATCAAATATATTTTATTTTTCCTACCTCTTAAACTGCAGAAAGTGAAAGACTGGCTAAATCCTTTTGTAGATCATTTCAACTTAAATTAAACCAGAAGAATATAAGGGATACTTGTTAGAAGCCTGAATAAAGAGGTTTTATTTATTAAGAAATGAATTGGGAGCACAGTCAGTTTGGGTACTTGTAAAGAAAGACCGCTCACCTCTTCCAATCAACTTAGCTGAAATACAGAGTAACCTAGGTGTCTCTTTGGCAGACAAGTTGACAGTATACAGAAAACTATTTGCAGATGAATTAAATAAGTTGTCTTTGGTCAGACCAGAAAATCAACCCACTCACCCCATGTGTATACAAGGGTGCTTCCAAAAGTTCATGGAAAAGTAGAATTAAAAGATAATACAAATCTTTGCATGAGCTTTCAGAAGTACCCTTCTATATCTCTGGACAGGTAGGAAGATGAGTGATCCTTGGCCATCTTTATGTGTTGTTTGTTTTTGAGATCTCAGCCACTGAACTATAGTTAACTTAATCCAGGGAATGTAGGCTAGGTCGTTGCTTATTAGCAAATGTTAAATTGTAATCTCTTATGGAGACCCTAAGTCTGTTTATATGAGATTATATGAGGTATATTATTTAAACATTGCTATAATATTGCTGTTATTTTTCAACATGGCTAATTTTCTAAGTAGAATCTAGTTCAGTAGAAATATATCCCAAGGAAATTCATAGAAATCATCACTCAAATCCATTTCTCTCTTCCTTCACATTGATAAAAACCATTCCTGATTTTAGAGGTGCATTGAGATGCTATGAAAAGTTTTTATCTTGTTTGGGTTGGATCACTTTACCATTTATCTAATTTTCCTTTGTGAAAAATATGGGAAATCAACTCTGATCGTTTCCTTTTCTATTGAGAGAGACCAGTCTTAAAAAGTTTCATTTTAAGCAATAAAATACTGTCGTAACCTAAAGATAATAAAAAAAAATCACGGAATTATTGTGGTGCTCTGGTAGTCTTTGATAACAGCTACTATTTAAATACTAATTTCCCCTCTTAGATATTTTGTGTATTTATACTGCTGTGGTAAAATGTATTTCTCATGTAGGAGGTTGAAGTATATGCATCCTTTCTCTATATAAGAAGAAGCAATTAAGAAATTTATATTATTCTACAAAGACTGTATTTTATCATTCTGAAAAAATATATATATAGATATGGTGTGAGCTCATCCCATCATTTTAAAGGATGGGAACTATCTCTCCCCAACTGGTTCTGGAGAGACCAAGCAATATTTTAAAATTGTAAATGTGCCCTTTGATGAAATGAATACATGACTATAGTGACTATAGTGGCTAGGTTATGATCACAGAGTAAGCTACTTACACATTGCATCTGTTGGGAAGGTAAAAGAATGTTTAAAAGATGGCATTTCCTGCTTCAAAATTTTAAAAAGAGTTACTATTTATTAACTGCCTACCATATGCCAGATTTTATGGTTGGTCTCCTTTAATCCCTGCAACAACTCTTTTTTTTTTTTTTTATTTTTTTTTTATTTTTTATTTTTTATTTTTTTTTAATTTTATTTTGTCGATATACATTGTAGCTGATTAATGCTCCCCATCACCAAAACCTCCCTCCCTTCTCCCTCCCCCCCCTCCCCCCCAACAATGTCCTTTCTGTTTGTTTGTTGTATCAACTTCAAATAATTGTGGTTGTTATATCTTCTTCCTCCCCGCCCCCCGGTTTGTGTGTGTATGTGTGTATGTGTGTGTGTGAATTTATATATTAATTTTTAGCTCCCTCCAATAAGTGAGAATATGTGGTATTTCTCTTTCTGTGCCTGACTTGTTTCACTTAATATAATTCTCTCAAGGTCCATCCATGTTGTTGCAAATGGCAGTATTTCATTCGTTTTTATAGCTGAGTAGTATTCCATTGTGTAGATGTACCACATTTTCCGTATCCACTCATCTGATGATGGGCATTTGGGCTGGTTCCAGCTCTTGGCTATTGTAAAGAGTGCTGCGATGAACATTGGGGAACAGGTATACCTTCGACTTGATGATTTCCATTCCTCTGGGTATATTCCCAACAGTGGGATGGCTGGGTCGTATGGTAGATCTATTTGCAATTGTTTAAGGAACCTCCATACCATTTTCCATAGAGGCTGCACCATTTTGCAGTCCCACCAACAATGTGTGAGAGTTCCTTTTTCTCCGCAGCCTCGCCTGCAACAACTCTATGAAGTAACTATGGTTATTATTCCCGTGTTACACAAGAGAAAATGAGATCCAGAAAAATAACGCTATTCCATGCCTAAAGTTGTGCTGCCAACAAGAATCTGAGTGAGAATTCAAACCGGACTGTACGACACTTCGGAGCTCTTACTCCTAACCACAGTGCAACACAGCCTCTCACGAGCAGCAGCATTTTACCCTCTGCAAAGAGTATGTGGTCAAATGATCCACACACGAGATTGTACTGTACACTCTTCTACCTTTCTTTGGAGGGAGGCAGACTGATAATAACAAGAGGAAACAGAAAGGATCTGTTAGTTAGCTAGAGTGTCAGGGAATGGGTTTGTAAGATTAACCAGCCCAGAAATGAGAATAAGTCAGGGCATATGGAGAAGGGGAGAAAGAACACACACATCTCATGGCCAGTGGCTTATCTGGAATAAGGGAAGTCAACCGGAGGTGTGCATGAGACGAACTGTCCAGAACATAGTGATCCAATAAAGGGAAGGAGAATTGGGTGAGGTCCTTACTCTTGCCTTAATATGTGCAATAATTATGTCTGAGGAATTTCAAACTTCTGATTTTGGTCATATCCCTTTTTCATAATTATTAAATGTAGGTATAGCAGATATAGCTGTTTTTGAACTCAGCCCTGGGAGGTATTCATAAAAATTATCAAAGAGGGTAACTTCTTTTATCATTTACACTTTATTCAGAAAAGTCAAACTTCTAAAAGTTGTGTTTCAGTTAGATGAGCTCTGGGTTATTTAAGCTGCACTGTACTTGAAATCACCTGAGAGGTGTACAGACATGCTGCTTCGAAATACAGAAAATGTACTTGGATAGTTTAAGAATGATATACCTTGAGGAAAGGTAGGGAGAGAACCAACTGACTTCTGGACATTTAGAGCACGACATGATTTTATTCCACTTCTCAGTATCGGGTGGCAATGTAGAACAATTTTGCTGAACATATTTGTGGTGAGCTGAATAATGACTCCCCCAAATACATCCATGTCCTAACGTCTGAAACCTTGAATGTTACTTTGTATGGCAAAAGTGACTTTACAGTTGTGATTGAATTACGATCATGCAATGGGAAGATTATCCAGATGAGCCAAATGCAATCACGACAGTCCTAATAAGAGGGATGCAGGCAGAGTCAGAGGAAAAGCTAACGTGATGATGGAAGCAGAGATTAAAGTGATGTGCATTTTAAAGCTGCAGGATGACCACTAGCAACTGAGATGGCAAGGGTGTGGATTCTCTCCTCAGACTTTCTAAAGGAACGAGTCCTGCTGACACCTTGATTTTCACCCAGTGAATGATCTTGGACTTCTGACCTCCAGAGCAGTAAGGAAATAAATTTGTGTTGTTCTAACCCACTAAGTCTGTGGAATGGGAAACTCATACTGAAATAGAGCTCCCTCCTCATAACTATGCTATATGCTTCTGTAGAGTTGCTTGCTTAACCTAAGTAACTCCATTTTGCCCCCTGTCTGACCTGCAGACTACCCCCCCATCTGCATGAGAAACCGGCGACCTTCTCATAGAAACAAAAACAATTTCATTGAAACAGGAGCCATACATAGTGAATTATTACATGGGAACAGGAACATACACAATGAAAACTTGTATGCTTGATTGCTCGAATGGCTCATTCTTGGCTTCTGTGACCTAGCTCCCTAGCTTGCTTTGTGCACCTGGACAAACCCATGTGCCAACAGGATGTAGTTTTTGTCTTTAAAAACCCAACAGACCAAAGCCCGATGCCACTCTTCCTTGGTTGCACCTTGGGAGATGGACGCTGGCTAGCTGGAGTGAATAAACTGCCCTTTTCTGCACGAGTGGCGTGTAAGTGCATTTCTTATGGGAGGGTGCCTCACAACAATACTAAACTAATAATGTTCAAGGGGCTTCCCAGTTTTTACTTTTGTCAGCCCTTTTTCCTCTCTGGCTACCTTTACCAGCTCCTTAGATGAGCCTTATGAAATCATCAAGTGCTCCTTCTGGTTCACAATGATCTCCTAATCCACCACTTCCCAGTATCCTAGACCTTCGTTACTTAAAGTTGGTTCTCAGATCAGCAGAAGCAGCATCATCTGAGAATTTGTTAGAAAAATAAATTCTCAGATTCTAACCCAGACCCACTGAACCAAGCCCTGGGGAAATGGGGCCCAGCAACAGCTGCTTAAAGAAACGCTCCAGGTGACCGTGTTGCATTTTGAAGATGAGCACAGCTGTGCTATGACAGCCACTTCTCCATCCACCTTCACCTGGCCTCTTCCTTCCCCAGTCCTTCCACAGCATGGTTGTCTCATCTGCATTCCCTGTCCATCTCCTTCACCCTCCCTCACCACTCATTCTTTCTCTATTATTTCCCCAGCTGATTTGAGACTTTTTAAAACTTTTTTAACAGTTTTTTATTGAAACATATTTGATTATATATTTGTGGGGTACAGAACTGAATATCAATACATGTGCACAATACGTGGTGATCAAATCAGGATAATTAGTATACTCATGTTTACAAAACATAATCAGTCTTTGTGACCCTTAACTAATTTGAGGCTTAAATGGACTGGAAGTCTGATTACTTTTTGCAAATGGGAAGGACCACAGCCAGCCTGCTCTGTAGGGTGCCTGACGTGAAAAAGAAAGGGAAGCAGGTGCCCACAGTGCTTAGTGTAAGAAGAGTTCACTGCAGGTGATGGGGTGCTTATCCAGTTTCAATTCTGATAGAGCTACCAACCCTCTCCCCATCTTCTTCCCTTCAGCATGGCCTCCTGTGAAGGTCCTGATTTTGTGATCTCTGAGAACTCATTATCCACACTTGAACTCTTCTCCAGGAAGATCACACACTTTTCTTTGGAAAATAATTCTAAAGAATTCTCTCTCATAACAAAGATCCTATGTGTGTAAACACATGGGTAGTGAGGAGAGGATGTGCCCAAATAGCTCAGCTGTTTGGAAAGCAGTTCACGATGTTACCCTGGGCATTTCGCAGACCCAGTCTCGCCCTTGTGTCAGACCACTTGAAGCGTGAGCTCTCTTCCGGCGACTGTGAGTTCCCCCTGCTTTATTCCTTTTCCTTTCCATCTGACTTCATCAGCTCTCTGTCTTCCAATATTTACTCAAAATAAATGATCTGCTACTGGCTGCCTTTCTTGATTTGAGGCACTATTGCAGTATCATTATTTTTACATGCATTTTCTGTTACCTTAATGTTTTCCTTCACCCTTCAGCAGTGAACACATTTACTAGTACTTTATTTTGAGAGCCCCATCCCCCAATCCCTGTAAGAGAGAAGACTGATGTGCTGTCCTTGGGTGATGAGTCTTCTCTGGCTTTGGCTGTCCTCTGTCTGTTGAGAAACCTTAAATTTAAATTCGTAGTGCTGCCAGTTCTTTCCTGAACTTCACATCTGTTCATCGAGTTTCTGCTCAGCATCCCTGCTGTACACAGGGACTTTTGCAATACAAGCAAAATCCAGTGTATCTCCCCTTCTTCACAAAACCTCCACACCGTGACCACAAATGAGTAAGAGAGAAGAGATCATAGTAAGACTTGGACGTTATATCTTCTCTGTCACTTTCTTCTCTCTCTATCCTTTGTCCATCACCAAAGCATCATGTTTGTTTTCCTTCCTGATGTTTCCCTGTTTCCGTATTATTCCTTTAGCTTTGGCCCCCATTACCTTTTGTCTAAAATACTATTATACTTGACTACTAAGACATCCTATTTATAGATTTCATATTTATCTTCCTAATGTGAAGGTCTGACCATTCTCCAACTTAATAACATCTTCAAGTAAGTTGTCTTATCATTTACTGGCTTTAGGTGAATACTATTTAGTCCAATCTATTATTCATAATCTAATCTCAGCTAGGGTAATCTAAAATGTAACCTCTTTATTTGACA
Organism: Cynocephalus volans; assembly: GCF_027409185.1. Taxonomy (NCBI): domain Eukaryota; kingdom Metazoa; phylum Chordata; class Mammalia; order Dermoptera; family Cynocephalidae; genus Cynocephalus; species Cynocephalus volans. The sequence goes on along the minus strand of NC_084466.1, from coordinate 136,505,793 downwards.
AACTAAACTTTTAATTTCTTGCTTCTATATCTTTGGTGTTCCCTATATGAGAATTTTCTATATGCTCCTTCTCTGTCCCACCCAGAGCAATCCACAGTTTTCTTCGTTTTTTGTTTGTTTGTTTGTTTTGGTTTGGTTTTTATTTTTTTTTAAGTTTGAATATGTTTAATTAGGGGCCCTTATTAAAGTGTTTGTTTCTTTGATAAATTCATCTTGAAAAAGAAAATATTTAAATACATTATTTTTTAAAGGGACTTGACTAAATACATTGCATTTTCCTTTGACTTAGTACCTGAGAAAGTTTTACAGGTTTAAAGTGATACTTAGCAAATTTTTAAAATGCTTCCCCCACCATGAGATACTGTAATTTCTTATTTATTTATTTATTTATTTATATGAATACTCATGAGATAAACGGTGATTGTCACCCCTCATGCCCAACATGTGAGGGCCAGATTCATACTGGCAGTATACACATTACCAGAAATTGCTTTTGTACCCTCTGTCACCAACTCAATTATCCACCCCCATCCCCCTCCCCTTTCCCCCCAACTCCACCTTGTAGTCCAAGGAATGTTCTCTACCTCTGCAAGACCAATGCACTACTATGGTCTTTCTTTCCTCCCTTCTTTCTCTTTTAGCTCCCATTTATGAATGAGTACATGCGGTATTCATCCCTCTGTGCTTTGCTTATTTCACTCAACATAAGTTTCTCCAGACTCATCCATGTTGTTGCACATGGGAGTATTTCATTCTTTTTTATGGCAGAGCAGTATTCCATGGTGTATATATACCACAGTTTCCTTATCCAATCATCCATCAGTGGACATTTAGCTTGGTTCCATGTCTTGGCTACTGTAAATGGAGCTGCGATGAACATGGGAGTGCAGGTATCCCTTTGACATGATGATTTCCATTCCTCTAGGTATATTCCCAGAAGTGGGATTGCTGGATCATATGGAGGATCTATCTGTAGTAGTCTGAGAAACCTCCATACTGTTTTCCATAGTGGTTGTCGTAATTTACAGTGCCACCAACAGTGTAGGAGTGTTCCTTTCTCTCCACACCCTCACCAGCATTTGTTATTCACCATCTTTTTGATTACAACTAGTCTAACTGGGGTGAGGTGGTATCTCAATGTAGTTTTAATTTGCATTTCCCTGATGACTAGTGATACTGAGCTTTTTTCATGTTCCTGTTGGCAATTCATACGTCTTCCTTTGAATAATGTCTATTCAGCTCCTTTTTTTGTTTTTTTAATTGGATTATTTGGGGATTTTTACTGTATAATTGCTTGAGTTCATTATATATTGTGGATATTAATCCCTTGTCAGATGCATAGTTAGCAAAAATTTTGTCCCATTCTGTAGGTTGTCATTTCACTCTGTTGATTGTTTCCTTTGCTGTGCAGAAGCTTTTTAGTTTGATTAGTCCCATTTGTTTATTTTTTCTTTTACTGCTTGTGCTTTCGAGCTCATGTTCATAAAGTCTATGCCCACCTAGTTGCTGAAGTATTTCACCTATATTTTCCCTTGGTAATGTTACAGTTTCAGGTCTTATACTTAAGTCTTTAATCCATTTTGAGTCGATTTTAGAGTATGGTGAGAAATGCACATCTAGTTTCATTCTTCTGCATATGGATATCCAGTTTTCCCAGCACCATTTGAAGAGGCAGTCTTTTCTCCAATGTAGATTTTTGTTGCCTTTGTTCAATATCAGATGGCTGTAAGCCTGAGAGGTGATTTCTGGGTTCTCAATTCTACTCCACTGGTCTGAATGTCTATTTTTATACCAGTACCATGATGTTTTGGCTACAATAGCTTTGTAGTATAATCTGAAGTCAGGTAGTGTTATGCCTCTGGCCTTATTTTTTTATTTTATTTTATTTTTTTCTCAGGATTGCTTTGGCTATTCAGGGTCTTTTGTTGTTCATGTGAAAGCTAAGATTGTTTTTTTTGTTTTTTTTGGGTTTTTTTTTCCATTTCTGTCAAGAATGTCATTGATATTTTGATGGGGATTGCATTGACTCTGTAGATTGCTTTGGGTAGTATAGACATTTTTACAATGTTAATTCTTCCAATCCAAAAGCATGGAATATCTTTCCATCTTTTTGTATCTTCTTTAATTTCTTTTAAAAGTGGTCTGTAGTTCTCATTGTAGAGATCTTTCACCTCCTTGGTTAAATTAATCCCTAGGTTTTTTTTTTTTTCATGACAATTGTAAATAGGCTTACTGTATTTCTCTTTTGGTTAATTCATTAGTTGAGTGTATAAATGGAACTGATTTGGGGGCATTTATTTTGTATTCTGCAAGATTACTGAAGTCATTAACCATCTCTAGGAGTTTTTTGATAGAGCCTTTAGGTTTTTCTATATACAGTTCATGTCATCTGCAAATAGAGAAAGTTTGACTTCATCTTTTCCAATCTGGATTCCCTTTATTTCTTTCTCTTGCCTGATTACTCTGGCTAGTACCTCCAGTACTATGTTAAATAGATGTGGTGAGACTGGGCTTCCTTGTCTTGTTCCTGTTCTTAAGGGAAAGGCCCTCAGTTTTTCCCTATTCAGAATGATACTGGTGGTGGGCTTGTCATAATTATCTTTTATTTTGTTGAGATATTTTCCTTCTATACCTAATTGGCTGAGAGTCTTTATCATGAAGGGATGTTGAATTTTGTCAAATGCTTTTTCAGCATCTATTGAGATAATCATATGGTTTTTGTCCTTGAGTTTGTTGATGTGATTTATCACATTTATTGACTTTTGTATACTGAATCATCCTTGCCTCCCTGGGATGAATCCCACTTGATCATAGTGTATAATTTTTTTAATATGTTGCTGTATTCTGATTGCTAATATTTTGTTGAGGATTTTATCATCTAGGTTCATCAAGGATATTAGCCTGTAATTTTCTTTTTTTGTTGTGTTTTTATCGGGTTTTGGTATCAGAGTTATATTGGCCTCATAGAATGAGTTTGGAAGAGTGGCTTCTGTTTCAATTGTTTGAAATACTTTGAGGAAAACTGGTATTAGCTCCTCTTTAAAAATCTGATAGAATTCAGCTGTAAAACCAGCCCAGACTTTTCTTTGTTGAAAGATTGCTAATTACCACTTCAATCTCCTTGCTTGTTATTGGATTGTTCATGTTTTCTTTCTCTTCTTGGTTCAGTCTTGGTAGTTTGTATGTGTCTAGAAACTTATACATATCTTCCAGATTTTCATATTTGCTGTCAGACAGTTGTTTATGATAGTCTCTAATGATTCTTTGTATTTCTGTGGTATTGGTTGTAATGTCTCCCTTTTCATTTCTGATTTTTGTTATTTGGGTCTTCTCTCTTCATTTTTTGTTAACGTAGCTAATGGTTTGTCTATTTTATCTATCTTCTCAAAAAAACAACTTTTTTGTTGATCTTTTCTATTGTTTTTTGGCTGTTTCTTTTAGTTCTGCTCTGATCTTAATTATTTCTTTCCATCTACTACCTTTAGATTTGGATTGTTGTTGTTTTTCAAGTTCTTTGAGCCGTACTGTTAGGTTGTTTATTTGAAGTCTTTCCGTTCTTTTGATGTAAGAATTTATTGCTATAAATGTACCTCTTAGTACTGTTTTTGCAGTATCTCACAGGTTTTGGTATGATGTATCTTTATTTTCATTAATTTCCAGAAATTTTTTTCAAGGTCCTTTTTTAAAGAATATTCATGAGATACAAAGCTAATTGTCACCCCTTGTGCCCATGATCTGAGGGCCAGATTCATACTGGGAGCATACCCATTACCAGAAATTACTTTTGTACACTATATCCCTCACCCAATTATCCCCCAAGCTCCCTCCCTCTCCTTCTTTCCCCCCAACTCCTCTTCATAGTGCTAGGAATATTCCCTCCCTGTTGATTTCCTGTTTAATTTCTTCTTGGACCCATAGGTCATTCAGGAACCTATTATTTAGTTTCCATGTATTTGTATAGTTTCCAGAATTTTGCTTATTATTTACTTCCAATTTTAGTCCATTGTGGTCTGAAAAGATACTTGGAATGATTTAAATTTTTTAAAAATTTGCTGAGACTAGATTTATGACCTAATATGGGGTCTATCCTGGAGAATGTTCCATGATCTGATGAGAGGAAATATATAATCTTTAGTTGTTGCATGAAATGTTCTGTGTATATCTGCCAGGTCCAGTTGGTCTAAGGTGTAGATTAAATCCTTTGCCTTTTTGTTGGCTTTTTGTCTGGAAAATCTATCCCATACCGAGAGAGGGGTGTTCAGATCACCCATTATTAATGTATTAGGTCTATTTTTTTCTTTAGGTCTAAAAGTGTTTGCTTTATATATCTGGGTGCTCCAACATTGGGTGCATACAAGGTTATGATTGTTATGTCTTCCAGCTGGATAGATCCTTTTATCATTATATAGTCACCTTCTTTGTCTCTTTTTATGATTTTTGGTTTAAAGTCTCTTTTTTCTAATATAAGAATAGCTACTGCTGCTCATTTTTGGTTGGTAGATCTTTTTACAACCCTTCACTTTTAGTCTGTGTGTGTCTATACAGGTGAGGTGGGTCTCTTGAAGACAGCATACACTTGGGTCTAGATTTTTAATCCAATCAGTCAGTGTCTTTTGAGTGGGGAGTTTAGTCCCTTCACATTGAGGGTAGTTATTGACAAGTGTTGCTTAATTCCTGTCATTTAATTGCTTCTTGTTTAGATGGTTTAAATATCTTTTGATCATTATTTCCCCTTTTGTTTCTCTTACTCGATGTTAGTTGGAAATTTAAGGTGGGATGATTTCGCTTCTTTCTCTTTCTTGCTGGCATTTTTGTTTTAATGGTGGGTTTTTCTCTTTCTTGTGCATTTGTGACAGTGGCCACCATTATTCAGATTCCAGATGAATGACTCCCTTGAGGATTTCTTGCAGGGCTGGTCATGTGGTGGTGAACTCCCAAAACTTTTGTTTACCAGAGAAATACACTATTTCTCCCTCGTTTCTGAAGGAGAGCTTGCTAGGTAAAGAATTCTTGGCTGGCAATTTTTTTCTTTTAGTATATTGAATATATCATTCCACTTTCTTCTGGCCTGCAGGGTTTCAGTTGAGAAGTTTGTTGTTAGGTTGATGGGGGTTCCCCTAAAATTGACCTGATGCTTTTTTCTTGCTGCTTGTAGAATTCTCTCTTTGTCTTTGACCTTTGAAGAGTTAACTATAATGTGTCTTGAGGAGGATCTTTTTGGATTGAATCTATTAGGGGCCTTTGAGTTTCCTGGATATGTTTTCTGTTACTATTTTCTTGAATAAGTTTTCAATACCTTTTCCTTTCCCTTTCCCTTCTGGAATACCCACAATTTATATGTTAGAGCACTTGAGGTTGTCTGCTGTCTCTCTTAGATTTTCCTCATTATTTTTAATTCTTTTTTTCCTATTTTTTTGTCTGCCTGAGTTATTTCAAAAAGACCATCTTCAAGCTCTGAAATTCTTTCTTCTGCTTGTTCTACCCTGCTGCTCAAGCACTCAGTTGTGTTTTTTTTTTTTTTTAATTTCATTGACTGAATCTTTCATTTCTAGAAGTTCTGTTACACTCTTTTTTTAAGGAGTTAATGTCTGTAGATTTCCTCTTTCATATTCTGGATATTTTTTCTTGTTTCATTGTGTTCTCTAATTGTGTCTTCCTTTATTTCTTCAAGTTTTCTTAAGATCGTTGGTCAGAATTCTTTTTCAGACATTTCAAGTATTCCCTGTTCCATGGAGTCTGACTTTGGAGTATTACTGTATTCTTGTGGTGGTGTTATTTCTTCTTGTTTATTTGTACTTCTAGTACTTTTTCATTTATATTTGGTCATTTGGAAGAGGGTTTGCTTCTTCTGTTACACTGAGGTTGGCTGTGGAGTGGCTCTGGTTGCTACTGTGTTGGTGAATTGTCTTTGCTTGACAGTAGGTGTGGTGCTGGTTATGTTAAACCACCCTTGGTCCTGTTGCAGGATCTGTGGCTGTAGAATGAGCCCCCAGTGCTGCACTCTTCTGCTGGGCTCACCTCGGTGGGTTGGAGCAGGGAGGGGCTCCACATTCTTCTTTAAAATCGTCTTAATACTCCTTATCTTCCATTATGTATTTTTTCATCTCACCTGGTTGAAGCCATTTATTCTTCCTTTTAATTTCCAGAACTCTCTCTATATATTATGCAGTTCTGGTCATATCTTTCCTTTTATTATAACTATAGCTGTGGTAGGAAATAAGTTTCTTTAGGACAGGGTCCAGGTATTATCATTTTTATACCCCCAGTACATTATACATTTGTAAGAGGACAATAAGTTTGTACCAAATTAATTCAAATCAACAGTTGCCTTTAGGTCATGGTGACTAAAAAGGTACAGTTTAGTAGAGTAGTTAATATGTGATTCCTTTTTACAGATCAGGAACACAGGGGAGTTAACACATTGCCTAGTAAAAGTAGCAACAAGAAAATTAGAATAATAAACTAAAAATAGATTCCCATAAATTACATATGTGAGAAAGAGGGTGAAATGTTATTCCCCAAATGAGCTTGTGTCTTTTTCCTGTGCAAATTATTTTCTGTATAAATTCCAGATTTATTATGTTAGATGAGCATTCGAATTTATGTTTGTTTCAGGTAATGTGACCAGACCTGCAACATATCTGAGTACCTGAAAATGCAACAGTTATTAGAATATAGTTGTGCTGATTTATTTTGTTCTCATTAGATATTGTTATTTATATTAATATAAATAACATAGATTGCCATCTTAAATCCTGGCAAATACTTACGATTTTGAGGTCTCTGATTTAATCCTCCCAAAATTAGCCCCCAAACTTCATCGCAATCAACATTTACACATTCTTCTAATAGGTATGGGGCTGATTGTTTTTACAAGTATTAGCTTATTTAATTCTCAAAACAATTCAACTTTATAGATGAAAAAACTGAGACTAATAGAAGTTTGAATATTGCCCAAGGTAGCAGAGCTAATAATTTAGAGAGTCAGGATCCAAAGGGATGTTTTTCTGTTTGCAGAGCCATAATCTGTAAAGCCATGCCTGATTGACTGGAATCCCCTTCCTCCTTTGATGGCCCCTTATAATTTAGGGATAGCTCAGATGGCATGTAAGCCTGTGTCTACACAAGAAAGTTAAAAACACAGTAAAAACTTTTATTGATTGACCTGGAGAATGAATGACTCAAATAGATGCAGATCTGTCTGTTCCATCTATGTAATATGGAAATATATATTTTTCACTCATCATTAGAACACCTTCAAATGTCTACTGCAGGAAACCATATATAGTGGAATTTTCTGTTAGATTTTTACTTTTGTTTCTGTTCTTCAAAAGGAGACTCAAGGGGCTCTTGAAATGTCTACACCTGCAGCCTGAAGAAAGTACTTTGGCTGGGATGATTTTGTCTTTGGGATTATGCTCACCCATCTGTTTTCATAAAAATTTAATGACAGATAGAAAATTCATATACTGTTTTGTTTTATCTTAATTTTTATTTAATCTGCTGTCAGGAATCAGGCTTCAGCAATCTGGCAGTAGATACATAATAATAAGCACAATGTGGTCTACCTACACTTCCCCAAGGAACTGCTCACTAATGTATTGACTCTACACACAGCAATAATCTGAGCCCTTGCTAGGATGCAATCATTGACCCAGGAGCTTTATATCAACTCCACTACGAGTTCAGAGGTGGAATATTCCCTTCTTAATCATTACTCAACCAAGGCCAAGCACCATGGTTTTTGCTTTCTCTTGCCTTCTAAAATCTGCCCCCCTGCCCATATCACCACCTCACTGATCCCCAGCCACCAGCAGGAAACACATTTGCTCTAGTACTTGCAGTTAAAGCTCCCCTGGTAAATCTCAAGGTTATGTCTAGAGCCAATAGCCTCTTTCCTTATTTTATTAATCCTTCTCATTGTGTAGAAAAGGAGACATTTTTACTCAGTGTTATTTTATGCTGTTTCACATTTTAGGAAAATTCCCTCCACTTCCAGATCTCATGATGTTTCCCCTCCAGTCAGCCACAACACATGGCATCAGAGGTGATTTGTCCTCTTTATTATCTTTTTTATCTGTGGACTAAGAATTGTAGGATAGCCATAAATTGCAGGCCCTTACAAATAAGAGAGAGCCCCTGACCCTTAGTGAATAACTAAATAGTCGTCTTTGTATCAGAAAGAGTTATATCTCCCTTCAAGTAACTTCCCTTGCAACGAATAATTAGTAACTATCAATTATCATTGTTATTCATTTTTAAGCAGGATATAGGGATGGAATTGACTTAAATATAAGGCCAGGATTAACATATAGGCAGAGTTTACATGATCCCAGTTGTAAAGATTAGAGCAATGGGTTTCAACTCTGGGAAGCTTAAGAGGGGGGGGGAAATGCCCTAAGACCAGGACTCCACCAGTACTAATACTTCTAAATACCAGGTTAGACAGAGGCAAGGAAACAAAGCAAAGCATTGTTCCATGCAGTGGTTGTCAAACTTTAGTGCGCATCATAGTCACCCAATGGGTTTGGTAAAACAGATTGCTGGATTCAGTCCCTAGAATTTCCGATTCACCAGGTCTGAAGTGAAGCCCAATATTTTCTTTTCTAACAAGTTCTCAGGTGATGTCTATGCTTCTAGTCTAGGGCCACACTTTTTGGGGGTGATTCTCAAGTCCAGTTGCACGTTAGAATCACCTGAGGAGAATTAGGGAGAGAGTGGAGGGGTTGCCAGGGAAAGGTGGCAGACTGGTACAAAGTTACAGAACTGCAGATAGATAGGAAGAATAAATTCTGGTGTTCTAGAGTGCCAATAGCCAATAATACTATGTTATATATTTCAAGATTGCCAGAAAAGAGGATCTTGAATGTTATAACCACAAAGAGATGATAAATGTTTAGGTGATAGACATGCTAACTATTCTGACTGGATGACTATACAATACATGTATGTATTGAAACAACTAGCTGTACCCTAACAACATGTACAATGAAAAAAATAAATTTAAAAAAATGGAAGAAGAAAAAAAAAAGAATCACCTAAGGAGCATTTAAAGGCACAAATGATTGGGCCTCACTCTAGGAGAATTAAATCTCAGTCCCTGTAGCTGATTCTGGGTATTACTGTTTTTAAGAGCTCTTTGGGTGATTCTAACAACCAGCAAGGTTTAAGAACTCCTTCCATAGAATTATGTAAGTCCAACTTGCTGCTGGACTTATTCTCACCTTGTTCTTTGCATTTCCAGGAAGAGGCCCTGACATTTTCCTCAACCTCAGATTTCAGGTCTTCCAGACCTGCTCGAATCAGTGCCTCAATTTCTCAGATCTGGGCAAGACATTTATTGACTAGAAAACTCCATGTAATATTTTGTGCAATGATTAGTGCATAGAGATGGAAATCCCCCTCAGGAGGAGGAAATGTCTTCTACATATGTCCCCACATCACCTTCTTCCTCTATTCCACCCTTTCCAATGGAGAGATTAACTTTTTTTGAGCTCGGTTCTAGAGGTCAGGCAAAGACATTGAGGCTCCTGCTGTGGAATATACAGAATATGATACCCCCACAGAGTGCATTCAGACCCTTCCAGCATCAAAGGGCATTGGCTAATTGCTGTATACTGGAGAGGCACCTTAAGTCAGAAATTCAACTGTATTAATTGGCAACTCTATTATTTAGGCTGATAATAATGGCTTGTTGTGGTGCTGGGACTCAGCTGGAGAGAGCATGCCCCAACAGAGCAATTAACCATCCCCCAGCACTTGCTGTTCTCCCACTGTCTCCTCTGAAGCTTGTCACTGTTTCTTATCTCCTTCACTCAGTGGGTCTGGGATAGAAGCAGACAGTCAGCACAAATGGTAGTTTGAGCAGTTCACTTTCAACTGAAATAAGAAATGACCTGAGCCTGGACCTGTAGATAATCAGCCAAATGAGCAAAGAAATCATGTACTTCAAAAGACTCGAGAAGTCCTGTTTTCTATAACGGCCTAGGAGTTGGAGGTTCAAGGACCACAGAGCTTCCAGGGAAAGGCATTTTTGTACACTCTCTAACTCACTGGGTCATTAGGAAAGATTTACAAGTCACTTCTGGGTTGAACTACACACACTCTGAATTCATTTTGGGCACCTAAATAAACTGAGCTTTTTAAAATCTGGATGTGTTAACCTCTGAAACACCAACATACTTTTCTTCTTTGCTTATAAAAGAGATAGAGAGTAGAAAAAGATAAGCCTAGATACAAGGATTTTCTGTTATTTTTCTCCCAGCCTATTTGGACTTTTGTCTAAATCAGTGTTTCCCAACCTCCTCACCCTTGACATTTTGGACTAGATAGTTCTTTGTTGTGGAGGACTCTTCTGTGCATTATAGGATGTTTAGTAATAGCCCTGGTCTTTACTGTCTAGATGCCAGTAGCAGACAAGAACTCCATCCGCACAGTTTTGAAAGCCAAAAATGTCTCCTGGGGGGTGGGGGCAAAATCACAACTTTGGTGAATCATTTCTCTTAAAAATGTCATCTATTTCTTTTGACAAGCTTCTCATAGGTCTGGATGGTCGTGCATTTATAGAGGATTTTATGATTTAAAGGTGCTTTTGAATGCATTTGCTTATTTGATTCTTACAAGTGATGTACTAGTTGACAGGAGAGTAGATGCCTCTGGAAACCAGAAGAAATGGAGAATCTTGCCTAAGGCTGTACCTCAAATTCCTGACAAAGCTGGAATAAGATCTTGTTTCTAGATTTATAACCCTTCACTGTGTCATTGCCACCACTCTAAGTGGAGCACCAGTCTACCACTAGGTGTCTTATTCACACTGAGAATCAGGGCTGTCCTGAGGCCCTCCTTGGTACAATAACTTCATAAAAAATTTGATCCCATTTTTGTGGGCTTTCATATGACTAGAATACAAAGTGGGTGGAAAGTGTTTATCTGGTAGTGATTAAATCCCATTTATTGTCCCACCTTGAAGCTTGGAAAGGAAAATGTAGGCTGAGGGGAAGTACTGATATATCTCCTGTCCTTGAGTCTTTGTCAACTGTGAAGTGCTTTCCCAAGATATAATTAGTACAGTCTTAAGAGTCAAAGCACATTCACCTACCTAATATCTCTGAGGCTTAATTTTCTTACCCCACGTGTATTTTTAAAGATCAAATGTAATGAAGGCAGTTATCCAAGAGCCCCAATATTATCTAGTGGTTCACCATTGGTTTGTCTACAATGATGCCCAACGCTATAAAGGTTAGGTGAATTGCTGGAAGTTACAAAAGCAGTCAGAGAAGTGTTGTAGCCAACATAAAGCCCTGGTTTCCTCTCTGAGTCTCTTTCCATGCTATTGTTTTAATGAACTAATATCTAACTTCAATCAGCTCTCCTCTCTTTTCTAAAGAAGAGGAAGATGATAGAAGAGAAAGAACTAAGCCCTGTTATATGAATTACTTATTGCATTCAATAAATAAATACTGGACATGTTCTATGGACAAAGCATTGTGCGATGCTGCCTGTCTTAAATTCTGTTCCATAAACCACTTCAATGTACACTCGAGGTTCAAAGATGTACCTGGGAGGTATTTGGTATGTGTTTATCCATGATCTGTTGCTGCTTCTTAGTAAATCTCTTTCTATTTCTGTATTTCATTGTTATCCCATTAAATTTGCAAGCCTTTTTTTATTAACTGTTTGCACATTGGTGCGTATAGGCACATCTAACCAAGTTCTCAATTTTTGTAATGTTTTCAAATGGTCTATTCTATTCTCTTGTCAATTTACAGAGGTTTGTACACCAAAAGAATTGAACTTCCTTCTAACTTCAGAGGAATAGTTTTCAGCTTCATTATTGTTATGGGCTACTTCTTCATTGAAAAGGAGAAACTAACTAATAGTGTTGATAAGCAATGTTTTGTTGTTATTATTCTCATCGTTCAAATAAAGACCTCAACTTTAGCATGGAAGAATTGTTTATTTATTGAGTATGGCTTGCCCAGAGTAAAACACACACACACACACACACACACACACACACACACACACACACACACACCTCCTTTACTTCCCAGCTGTTATAGGAAGGGCTCCTTTAACTTAATTTATATTGATTGGAATAGAGTTGAATGGTGACAGGAATAGGAATATGACTTATTAAGGAGCTGGCCTTAATTTATAAAGAGATGGGGATTGATGAGTCAACTGCCAGCACCAAGTCTGACTTACATGTCTCAGCTACCTGGGACCAACAGACCAAAGCAGATTTTTCTCTCTCTCATTCCTTTTTGATCAAACCTGGCTGTTCCAGACTGCCATTTGTTATTTGTCCTATGAAGCCTTCTCCTAATCACTCATTCTGAGTGGGAAGTATCAAGCAACAAACCACTAAAGTTACACAGCTTTAAAAATTAATTTCAGACTTTAAAAGCATCCATTGAACTTTATTTTTAAGAGGCTATGGTTCACTGCAAAATGCCTTGGCAGAGGTAAAATCTTTCCTTTTTGGAAAGGGTTTTTTGTTTGTTTTTTGAACCCAAGCAAAAATATTGGAAGCAGTCTCTGAGTTCTTCCGCAAATATAATTTCATTCCTCAGCTTTAAATAAAAAACTAGAAATGAAGAAATGCATATTTACCTTCTTTCTTTGTTATAATAGACCAACAGAGTTTTCACTTAAGAAATGTCAAACTGTTCTAATGACTCACTGCATATTTTAACTTACAAATCTTTTATTTATTTGCTTTTTTCTTCTCTCTATTCTTTAGCTAAATTACTGTAAGCTTTGAGTTTTGTATTTACCTACTTAGCCCCAAATCTTCTCTTTCCTTTTTTTTTTTTTAATGTAAGAACTTCACTGGTGCTTTTTACCATTTCTAGTTGGAAAATGAACAAAGCTTTTGTAGATTGTGTCAGCCCCATGGTAAGCTTTAATTTATGGAGCGACTTTGAGATTTGAAACAGGTAATTGGCAGAGTAGTGAACACTGTGGGAAATGTTTGACATGAATAAATAAAGGAAAATTAGTTAACAAATATTTATTTAACAACTGCTGTGTTCAGAACCCTGTGTTCAGAAGCTCAATGGATAAGGAGATGGTGCAAAGAAAACAGAAGTGTTGAGAGGCTTACTCTACAGGTGGGAACCTGAGGACAGGAACGCATGTAAAACAAGTTACAGAGTCACATAACGAAAAGCAAAGTTACATAAGACAAGCCGGAACAAAATAAAATAAATGAAATAAAATGGCAGGATGAGAGTCAGCTTTATTCCAATACACCTGTGTTGAAAACATGGTTTTATCATCTAATAGCTATACGATCTTTGGAAAGTTATGTGTACTCTAACATTTCACCTGCAACAAGGTTAGCTTGATTTTCCATACTTCCTTTCTTTTTTTCTCCTTTGCTTAGACAGCCAGACTGCTTTCCTAAGTAGGACTTCTAGAATTCCAAAATGTGACACTGTGAACTTAACTAAGTTAAGTACCTTAGAGAGGCACGGCCTTAAGTAAAGGCTCTTTAAGCATCATTCTCCCTTAAGTAAAACAGGCATTATATGCTTTAGACAGCAGGGTCAGAGATATCTGTAAAGAACCTTGTACAGTACCCGGCTCATAGGTAGAGTACCCGGCACTGAAAACATGGTAACTGTTTTTGTGATGGGAGTGGTGGTTGTAATTACTATCATTGCTATTGCTGTTAGCACTATTAGCACCTCCATTACTTTCCCTACTACAGTTGCTATTTTAATTGCTTTATCCTTCTAATCATAACCCATGCATTTGGAAGAAACTATAAAAGCTTCATTTTTGGCTAAAGGATATGAAAACGCACATATGTGTTTTAAACTGCACCTGACAACCAATCTGAAGAATTAAGTATACAATGTCTCATTTTAGAATTCTAGAAGTCCTACTTAGGAAATAGTCTGGCTTTCTAAGTAAAGGAGAAAAGAAGAATGCCAATACAGAAAACCAAGCTAACCTTGTTGCAGGAGAACAGTTAGGCTGTCAGTAGCAGCATCTCATAGGGAGCATCCCTCAGTGGGTTGCTCCAAAAGTTTCCTGTTCTGCTGGTACTACCTTGTTGAGGGAGGTGGAGAATTCCAAGGAGAATGACTGGGGGACGAAAGTTGACCATGAAGACTCGAAGCAGGGTGAACTGCTGCTCAAGCAAGAATAACCCGTGTGGAGAGCACCTAAGACAGGCACAGCGTACAGTGAAGGCTCTCAGTTTGGCAGAACCAGAAAAGAGAATTTTAGTTGATCACAGAGACTGACTCACTGTTTAAATAGAACATTTACTTTTCCTGTGTCTAGAATATTTTTATTTACTTCCAGGGTACTCTATCTCAATGTTAGGAATACCTGAAAAGCCAGGTTGGTAATTTTGGGTCTACAATCCCTTGTCCTTTGCAAACCCTTGGTATCAGATAAAATTTCAAAATTTAGAATTTTTTTGAATTACAAATGGTACTTTTTCATGTAGCTTACCTTACTTTTTCATGATATAGTACTTTTCATGTAGCTTACCTACCACCCCCACTGAGCTCTGTGGCAGGGGTTGAGGTGAGGGAAAACATGACTAAAAATAGTCTCATCTCACTACATTTCAGATTTTGCCCCCAAACAAATAATTTCTTACAAAATTATGGAAGGAAGGAAGGAAGGAAAGAGGGAAGGAAGGAAGGAAGGAAGGAAGGAAGGAAGGAAGGAAGGAAGGAAGGAAGGAAGGAAGGAAGGAAGGAAAGAAAGAAAAGAAAAGAAAAGAAAAGAAAAAGAAAAAAGAAGGGAGTGGAAATCTGGTTTTCAGAGCTGCTGGGATTTCAAATTAAAATTTGTTGACCTGCAGGAATATTATGTGGAACGCAGATTATTAATTTAGAGAAATTGTATCCTAAGAAAAAGCCTGGTGAACTGGTCTTCCCAATCATGTTATATATACTTTTAGTGACCAAGAAACTTATAGATAATAGAATATCTTTCATATTTGAAAGGTGGAGAATGCATTGTTTAGGGGATTTTTCTTCTGGATCATACAAGGGTATTTCAAAAAGTTCATGGAAAAATAGAATTAAAAGATAATACTAATCTTTCCACTAACTTATTGAAGACCCCTTGTACATAAGCCATCCCCTTTCTGTTAATGTTTTCTTTTTTCACTTTAAGTTATGAAAACTTTAGTTGTAATTCATTTTTCAAAGAATTTATGGTTTCTTAAAAAATAATAGCTACCGTTATTGAGCCTTTAGAATGTGTCACGCTCTGTGTTAAGTACTTTACGGAAACTATCTCCAGTATTCCTAGCACTCTTATAAAGCAGGAACTGTAGTTTTGCCCATTTACTAATGAGAAAACTGAGATTTGGAAAGACTAATATACCAAGATCATATAGCTGGCAGAATTTTAAAATCAATATCCACCAACAAAGTTAACTGTTACTGTAGTGTCCCCATGACTAATCTTCATTTTTTTTTTAAATTAATGAAATACACTTTTATGTGAATTACTTCTGAGGGAGGCCAATTTTATGTTCCTCTTTATGAAGATTTTTTTTTTCCTTGTATTCATGGGTTGACTTTTTTTGGACCTCATCTCCAAATCCTGAACTTGATTTTATAGCACAAGAATCAGAAGGATCTGAATATCCTGGATCACTGCTTCTCATTATCCTGAAGAGCTTAGTCACTGGACGGTTCTTTGTCAGAGAGAGGTGCACAAAACACCTTAAATATTTTCGATGGCCCCAGCTAACGCCACTGCTGAATACCTAATTTGCAATAGCAGCAACAAACATCAACTCACCAAATGGCACTATGCCCATGGACTTTAGGAGAAAAGGTGATTACATTGGGCCACTCTATCTTGGAGAGGTGTGGAGTTATCTTCACTGAAAATGATATCTTTTCCAGTTGGTCAATCCTTTCTCTGCCTGCCATGTTTCTGCCAACATCATATTCCATACCATTACAGGATACCTTACTCACCACTGTGGTATCCTGTACCACATAGCTCCTAACCAAGGAAATCACTAATAGTAAAAGATGCAAGACATTAAGTACTATTTATTTCATTGGCATAATGCAAGAAGTAGAAGACAGAATGCATTTTTACTATTCTAGATAAAGATGTACTTACAGTATTTAAAAAATTATTCTTTAACTAGACTTTGTTGGCTTAAAAATATCTGTAGTCAGGAAAGAACTCTTCCATCATGAGAAAAAAATGATTCCGATGAAATAAAGCTGAGACTGCCACCTGACCAGGTATTCTCAACCAAGCAAAACAGACAGAAATGGTGGGAGGGGTTGCAGAGCCACCCAGGAGGGCTGATTCTCACCAGCCATACAGGATCGCTGTTACACAGCGGAAGCAAGGAAGAGTATGGGGGTGTTTTGGAGGATCCCCTTCAACATTAATGCTGTTTTATTAAAGGGTAAGTTTTAATAGAAGATTGTGTGTATCCCATATATGCAGAGACATCAAAAGCTCACATCCCTCAGGAATACTTCCAGCTGATGCACCTTCTCAGGGCATTTTGAATGTGGAGTCAATAGCAGAGAAAGGTTGTTGTAAGTACCAATTATGTCTTTGGGGCAGTTACAGGAACAAGAACTGTGATATCTACCTTTTTGTTCATTTATTTGCCATGTAAATATATACCATATATATTCAGCTATTTTTGTAATATCTCCTTTAACAAACTTCCTTCTTCATTCTTTCTCTGCCACATTTATTGATATATGGTGGTATACCAAGGGTTGACTGTACAATATAGTCCATGGGTCACAGAACATTAAGACACAATCATTGTAGTGGCCATAAGAATACTGGGTCTCCAGCTGCTGTACTCTAAAATCCAAATCTGTATTTGGGCTGAGACCATGCTCTTCATGGACTGCTTCCAGCCAGTGACAGAGCATGTCAGTGACACTAAACTAGGTTCCTTCCTAGAGACATGGGTCTCCTTTAATGCAAAGCTTCAGCTCAGGAGTCTTCCACAGTCTTGCCAAACTTTCCTTAGACTGCACAATGGTTCAGGATTCTTCCACTAAACCTTCCATCCCACTCTCCTTCACTGGGGGGCTCAGGGGAGTCCTCTGTACTTCTCTGACACCTTTCCTAAGCTCTCACAGCTCCCTCCCCATTTTATTTTACAGGTGCTTCATGGGAAACCCCTTGTATATTTAATCTTTGTATGTTTTAATATACATAAGATCAGTGCATATTTAATACCGTATTGTCCTCTTTTTCCAAGACTAAAAACTCATAAAATAAGCAAAAAAAACCCCCAAAAAACTGAAAGATTCTAAACCTAGGATGGGATGCAATAACTGATAAGATTTGGGGTGAACTTTTTGATAAGGAAGTAAGAGAGTTAGGTAAGCGCTGTCTTTCTTTATGTTTATTTTAAGAACTGAAAGTTGGAAAAAGGCTGTGTAGGGTAGCCAAAATGTCAAATGTTACAAATGACTACCAGTATCTGTAACCTCTTCTCCTCAGTTTGTGGTCGGTAGTGTCCAGAGACTGGCTTTGGTGGTATCAGCAGTAGAAGCTGGGGTGTCGGTACTTAGCAATAGCAGCATGAAAGTTTTCAGGGACCAATTCTTCAGCACCATAGCTGGTATTGTTCTTTCTGCCTAGCCAGTGTTCTTGGCTTTCCAGTATTCTCAGATAGTGGAATCTTTAATAATTCCTCTTTTGCTTCAAACTTCCAGTTTCTTGCTATTGCTTACAAATGAGAACTGCGACTGTATTAGACCAGATTTTTATAGGAAACAGATGATGCAATCAATAGGATAATTGAAGATAGTTTAAAGAAATGCTTTTGACAAAGGTGTGGGCAATGTTAAAAAACACAGGATGGAGAAACACCTGACAGGTAGCAATACCAGGCAGTCAATATCCTTACCACCTCTGAGGAAGCCAGGAATGGTCACTAGAATTCAGGATGGGGTCTGTAGCTATGGGATATGGCTACTGCAGGGAGCCTGGCCTTTGATGGAGGAATACAGCCATGGGCACGCCTTAATCCAGCAGGGAGGGAGCTGGGACAGTAAAGATCCATTTTCTGTCCTCTCATCCTCCACTCCCCTATTGTATACTTTCCACTGGTTACACCCAACTGGAAGCTGGAAGACAAACAGCCATAAAAGTTAGCATCCTCAAGCAGACAGGATGTGGAAAATGGTAGAGAATGTGTAAAGAGAAAGGGAGTATATCCAGCCCATTGACTGACAGAGTGGCAAATATGTGGCCTTTTGGTTTAGCTTAATTTAAAATGTAAATATATTTTTCTTCACAAAAGCAGTATCTTGGCAGCTTGATACGATCAATTGATTATGACATGAATTTTTTTAAAACATGTATAATTTATACCAGAGGATTCAGAAAGATTAGTAAGGCTATTGTTTCATCCTGAATTATGAAAGATATTTTAACTGGATATAGAATTTGCAACTGGATTTTTACATAATGTGTTAAAGATGACATTCTTTTGTCTTCTGGTCTGCATAGTTTCTGGCAAGAAGTCAGCTGTTCCTTTGTATGTGGGAACATTCCCTTTTTTCCAAGTTACTTTTAGGATATTCTATTTACATTTGGGTTTTGGTCATTTAACTGTAATGTGTCTAGGCAGAGGTGTATTTTATATATTTATTTATTCTGCTTTGTTTTCACTTGATATTTATGTGTTTTCCTTCTCTCCAGATTGAAAATCTTGTGTTGCCTGTTGACAATTGCTAAACAATCATATATATACATATATATATATATATATACACATATACATATACATATATATACATGTATATGTATATATATGTATATCTTTTTTTATTCCAGTATTAAAATTATTTTTGGCAAAAACAGATATCCAACCAAATTACTTTTTCATGCCAAAAGTGGAATATTTCTAGAGAGTTTGTTTTTGTTATTTAAATTATATATTCTATTATATTAAATAATAAATTGTCATTTGTGATTTTTTAAAAAATCTGTAAAGTGTTTATATTAATTTGAGGTGAAACAAATTATTCTGTTTTTAATATTTTTGATTCCATTGCTTGGTTTCCCATGTATATAATCAAATAAATCATCTGCAGGGAGTAACAGTTTTTAACTCCTTTTTTTCAATTTTAATACCTCTTATTTCTTTTGTCTACTTGAGTCTGGCTGTACCACTAGAACTATAGTAAATACATGATAGGAGTGGGGGTTAACATTCCTGTCTCCATCTTGTATTAAATGGAAATGCTGTAAATATTTCTCTATTATGAATAATGCACATAAGAAAGTATTGTTTATTCTCATTCAACTAAATTTCTCTAGTTTTAGTTAAGAATGGTATTTGAGTACCATAAAATTTAGTAATCATCTTTGAAAATTAATGTATGATTATTCTCTTTTGTTGTGCTTTCCACAGTTTCAGTGGTCAACCATAGCCCAAAAATAATAAATGAAAAATCCCAGAAGTAAACAAATTATGTTTTAAATTGCACACCATTCTGAGTAGCATGATGAAATCTAGTGCCACCCTGCTTTGTCCTGCTTAGGAATTAAATGATCCCTTTGTCCCACAGATACATGCTGTCTATACTATGCACCTGCTAGTCACTTATTATCCTTCTTAGTGATCAGATCTGTTGTCCAGGTATCATGGTGCTTGTGTTCAGATCACCCTTATTTATCTTAATAATAGCCCAAAGCCCAAGAGCAGTGATGCTGGCAATTCGGATGTGCCAAAGAAAAGCCGTAAAGTGCTTCCTTTAAGTGAAAAACTTTAAGTTCTTGACTTACTAAGGAAAGAAAAAACATTGTATGCTAAATTTGCTAAAATCTGCTGTAAGAGCATATCTTCTAATGAAATTTTGAAAAAGGAAAAAGAAATTTGTGCTAGTTTTGTTGTCACAACTCAAACTTCAAAAGTTATGGTCACAGCCCTTCACCTGACTTCACCTCATCACACAGGCACAGCATCATCTCACATCATCACAAGAAGGCTGAGTGCAGTACAATATGATATTTTGAGACAGATAGAGAGACCACATCCACATAACATTTATTATGATATATAGCTATAATTGTTCCATTTTACTGTTAGTGTTTCTTACTGTGCCTAATTTAGTTATGTGTTATAGGAAAAAACATAGCATAAGTGTATATATAAGGTTTGGTACTATGAACCATTTCATGCATCCACTGGGGGTCTTGAAGTGTATTTCCTGTGGATAAGGGGAGACTTCTGTATGAAATACCTAAATTCAATAATGGCTAACCATCCTTCATTCCTGGTAAAAATAAAATTTTTAAATTTAAATTTGTGACATTTAAATATAATGTACATTGTCAGATGAGTGGATAAGGAAATTGTGGTATATCTACACAATGGAATACTACTCTGCTATAAAAAAAGAATGAAATACTGCCATTTGCAGCAACATGGATGGGCTTAGAGAAAATTATATTAAATGAAACAAATCAGGCACAGAAAAAGAAATACCACATGTTCTCTCTTATTTGTGGGAGCTAAAAATAAATAAATAAATAGATAAATATACAAACAAATAAATGGTGGGGAAGAAGACACAATAATTATGACAATTCTTTGAACTTTTAAGACAAGAGAACAGATATGATGTAGTTGGAGGGTTGGGGGGGAGAGGAATGGGTAAAGAGACATGAAAATCAACTACAATGTATATTGAGAAGTTAAAATAAAATAAAATGAAATAAAATACTTTAAAAAATAAAAAATAAAATAAAATTGTTGGTAAGATAAAAAATAAAATAAATAAATATTTTATGTCAATATGCTTCTGAATTCTTCTGATAACTTTGTATTTACTAATTCTCCTTTCTAATTATATGAAAATTGGTTTTTGTTTCTACATTTTGCATGACATTTTTGTTGGGTTTTAGAACCAATATTACATTGGCTTCTGCCAAAGAATTACAAAGCTCTTTTTTTAAGCTCTGGAACAGGAAATCAGGGAAATGCAACTAAAAAATATGGCATGCCATTCACACATATCAAATAGAAACAAAAATTAAAATCTATCAATTCCACCTGCTGGGAAAGATGTGGAGTCATGCACCCTAGCAGGAATACTAATAGGAACATAACTTGGTAGCACCAGTTTGGAAAGAAATTTAGTTAATTCTAGTAAATACTAAGATGCATATACACTACAAGCAATCACTTACCCTCTCAGGAATATAACTTTGAGAACATCTTCCATTTGTATATAAAAAGACCTGGAAATGCATGTTTTTATAACTATTGTTGTTTTTTTTTTAAATTTTATTTTGTCGATATACATTGTAGCTGATTATTGCTCCCCATCACCAAAACCTCCCTCCCTTCTCCCTCCCCCCCGCCCCCCCAACAATGTCCTTTCTGTTTGCTTGTCGTATCAACTTCAAATAATTGTGGTTGTTATATCTTCTCCCCCCCCCCGGTTTGTGTGTGTGTGTGTGTGTGTGTGTGTGTGTGTGTGTGTGTGTGTGTGTGTGTGTGTGAATTTATATATTAATTTTTAGCTCCCTCCAATAAGTGAGAACATGTGGTATTTCTCTTTCTGTGCCTGACTTGTTTCACTTAATATAATTCTCTCAAGGTCCATCCATGTTGTTGCAAATGGCAGTATTTCATTCCTTTTTATAGCTGAGTAGTATTCCATTGTGTAGATGTACCACATTTTCCGTATCCACTCACCTGATGATGGGCATTTGGGCTGGTTCCAACTCTTGGCTATTGTAAAGAGTGCTGCGATGAACATTGGGGAACAGGTATACCTTCGACTTGATGATTTCCATTCCTCTGGGTATATTCCCAACAGTGGGATGGCTGGTTCGTATGGTAGATCTATTTGCAATTGTTTAAGGAACCTCCATACCATTTTCCATAGAGGCTGCACCATTTTGCAGTCCCACCAACAATGTATGAGAGTTCCTTTTTCTCCGCAGCCTCGCCAGCATTTATCGTTCATAGTCTTTTGGATTTTAGCCATCCTAACTGGGGTTAGATGGTATCTCAATGTGGTTTTGATTTGCATTTCCCGGATGCTGAGTGATGTTGAGCATTTTTTCATATGTCTGTTGGCCATTTGTATATCTTCCTTAGAGAAATGCCTACTTAGCTCTTTTGCCCATTTTTTAATTGGGTTGCTTGTTTTCTTCTTGTAAAGTTGTTTGAGTTCCTTATATATTCTGGATATTAATCCTTTGTCAGAAATCAACCCACACACTTACTGCCATCTGATCTTTGACAAAGGCACCAAGCCTATTCACTGGGGAAGGGACTGCCTCTTCAGCAAGTGGTGCTGGGATAACTGGATATCGATATGCAGGAGAATGAAACTAGATCCATACCTCTCACCGTATACTAAAATCAACTCAAAATGGATTAAGGATTTAAATATACACCCTGAGACAATAAAACTTCTTAAAGAAAACATAGGAGAAACACTTCAGGAAATAGGACTAGGCACAGACTTCATGAATACGACCCCAAAAGCACGGACAACCAAAGGAAAAATAAACAAATGGGATTATATCAAACTAAAAAGCTTCTGCACAGCAAAAGAAACAATTAAAAGAGTTAAAAGACAACCAACAGAGTGGGAGAAAATATTTGCAAAATATAACTATTGTTTTAAAGGAAAATATTAAAATGATTTAAATGTCTATCAACAAGAGAATGGATAAATAAATAATGCCTTAGCTATATTTTAAATAATAAATTTAAATAATAAATACATTGAAGATATTTGTATCAACATAGTTGAGCAGGAAAAGTTTAATATGGCACTTAAAAAGCGTGTTACAGAAAGATATGCAGTTTAATGTTATGTATGTAAAATATTAAAAATATGCAAAAACTCATATTTTTGGAATAAATATATAGTAAAACTATAAAGACATACATTAAGGCAAGAATGAATCTTGGAATTTAATGCCTTGTTGAGTTTTGATGTCTTTCAAACATTTATTGAGAAGATTTTCTTCTTATTTACTGATTTTATTGAAATGTAATTGATTATACCTATCTGTGGGATACAGTGTTGAATATCAATACCTGTGTGCATGCAATATGTGATGCTCAAATCAGGATAATTCGTATATTCAGCATTACACAATGTAATTATATTTTGTGGTCCTTTACCAGTTTCTGGCTAACCGCCCCCCTCTTTCCCACCTCTGGTGGCCTGAGTTCCATTCCCTTCGTTTGAAAATTAAACAAATTATTGTGGTGATTATATCTTTATTTTTTTATTTATTTGTTTATTTTTTTTAGCTCCCACTTATGAGTGAAGACATGCAGCATTTCTCTTTCTGTGCCTGGCATATTTCACTTATAATTTTCTCTAAGTTCATCCACATTGCTGAGAATGGCAGAATTTCATTCTTTTTTTATGGCCAAGTAGTAGTGCATTGTTTATATATACCACATTTTCCTTTTCCAGTTGATTTCTGTACACCAACAGCCAAGCATCCCTCCTTTCAAGCTGAGTCCTCTATATTCCACAGATATAAGTTAAAAATGGCAGTGACTTTGTATGTATATATACTACATTTGCTTTATCCATTCATCAATTGTTGAACATTTAGATCATTATCACATCTTAGCTATTGTAAATAGTGCTGCAATGAACACTGAAGTGCTAATATCTACTCAAGATCCTGATTTCAATTTTTTTGGATATATACCCAGAAGTCAATCTGCTAGATCATATAGTAATTCTATTTTTAATTTTGTAAGGAACCCCCATACTGTTTTCCATAATAGTTGCACCATTTTGCATTTCCACCAACAGTGTACAAGTGCACAGTTTACAATTTCTCTACATGCTTGCCAACATTTGTCACCTTTTGGTTTTTTGGTAATAGCCATTCTGACAAAGAATGAAATCCTGAAATATATGACAACATGGATGACTGAGGACACTATGCTAGGTGAAATAAATCAATCACAGAAGGTCATCTACTGAATGGTTCCACTAACATGAAGTATCTAAAATAGTCAAGCTCATAGAAGCAGAGAGAAGAATGGAAATTGCTAATCAACAGGTAGAGTTTCAGTAATGCAAGAGGAATTTCCAGAGATCTGATGAACAACATTGTGCCTATAGTCAACAGTACTGAG
Organism: Cynocephalus volans; assembly: GCF_027409185.1. Lineage (NCBI taxonomy): Eukaryota > Metazoa > Chordata > Mammalia > Dermoptera > Cynocephalidae > Cynocephalus > Cynocephalus volans. The sequence continues at coordinate 136,481,669 of NC_084466.1, read as the reverse complement.
TTGTCCACTTAAAAATCTGTGAAGAGCATCAATCTCATGTTCTGTTCTTACAATAATAATAATAATAATAATAATAATAATAATAATAATAATAATAATGGCACAGTATTAATTCCCCTGTCCTGAGATCACAGTGAAGCTGCAGAACCATTCTGAATGTTTTTCACCATGGTGTTTATTAGCAGGCAGTTTGTAAATATCAATGTGTTTCTAGCCACAATGTCTGAGCAAGAAGGATCAGGAAATGTTTAGGGAGCCAGATGCACAATACAACATCATTCTTGATCTCTGTCAATTACTATTTGGGAAAATAAATCCCTTCAAATTCTGAGCAGCTTCAGCAAAGCTATTTATTGTGACCAATTATTCTCATGTCCAGAAAACACAGGCAGCTGCATTGTCCTCACACGCCTCAGCTATTTGCCAGTATCTATGACATGGGAACTGCAATTGTGTACTTAATACTTAGATTCATTAAATGAGCTTTCTGTTTCAGGGATCCTTTTATTTGTGAGATTCCATTTTTTTTTAACATGTGTTCAGATGCACCCAAGCCTGAGTGTTTGATGGAACATGGGTGACTCTTTTAACTATCTCACTGATTGAATACATAAATAACTAACATGAAAACAAATCATTTTTACATCCAGATGCTTTTTTCGCTAACCCCTCTCTCTTCCATTTTTGCTCATAGTTGCTGTTGAACATTACCCTGTCAACTCTTCAAGTATTTGACTACAAAATATGCTCAGTAAATAATATAGGGAGATTAACTAAATGGCACATAATTACCACAAATTTAGAGTCCTGTAAAAGAATATATTTTATCCATGATTAGAAGGCTTACAGACTTTCCAAATCCATTTTAATGTATTTGACAGTAAGCCATGGGAAATTTTAAACAGCAGACAACACATTCAGCATTCATAATAAGTCAGCCCTAGATTACCGTATTATTAAAGACTGCAGCGCCTGAAGCTACTAATTTGTTTTCTTTTACTACACATACATTCTTCCTCCCAGGACATTGTTACCACCGCCCATCGACAACAACTGTAAACTCCTCTATGTTGAAAGTTGCATGGAATTGAAAGTTAAGTTGATTTTTAAACTTTGCCACACTAACAAGATATATGCAGTTCTGGCTCATACTCAAACAAGTCAATTAAGTAAAGCGATGAAGCAAGACAGGAAATTGTAAATTTTTTCTTCTTTTTTTTTCTTTCTCTCTTTACTTAATTGGTGCTATGGAAGGCTGGACCCGCTATCTGTGGCAAGCAAAATTGCCCATGTTGTAATTGTCTGAATAGCTTTGAAATGTTACTAAAAATAAAACTTCATCTCATAACAGGGCTGGGATCCACAAAACTGTCATGGCTGTCTATGAACAACTGGGGAGCCCCATTAGTAACTTGCACTGATATTTTTAATGGGTCATCAAAGGAGCTAGAACTGATTAACATATCCCATCTCCATTCATTCTTTCTCTCTGAAAATTTGTGTTCATGTTGAAGCTGCAGACACCACCCTTATCCCACCTGTGACTCCTTGGCATTGATTCTTCCACCAACAATCTGTGGCAGTAACCACCCATGACTCTCAGCTGAAACTTTCCTCTGTCTGTGGGATTGTGCTCAGTACCCCATTTTAGGCAGTCTAGGCATGCTGGAGAATTGACATCCCCAGAGCAGCCCTCATCAAGAAGGAGCTAGTGGATAACCTCCTTGCTAATTGTGTGGCATGATTGTGGGTGTGTCCTATATCATTTCCCAAAGGGCCCCAGGAGGCTGAGCCCCGAACACAGCACTAACCTGCTCATTAATACACCCTGTCATTTAGTGTCCTTCCCTTTTCTGTTACATTTCCAAATTCTCCTACCAATGCTTCTTGGATCACTCCCAAATACACTGTATACAAATACTTGTCTCAGACCCCCTTTCTTAGGGAACCCAATCTAAAGGCAGAAGCCTATATTACACCTAAGGTGAATGAGAACATGGATTTTGGAATCAAAAATCCTAGTGTTCATATCTTTGTCTCCATAAGACAAGCTGTATAATTAGAAGAAACATACTTAACTTTGCACTGTTTTGCCTCAGTTTCCTCATCTGTTGTGGTTATTACATGAACAATGCATATAAAGCACACTTAGAACAGCACTGGTACATAGCAAATATCAAACAAGTATTAAGTTAATATTAACTAACATTATTACTATTATTCTTACAGCCAAACATTGAGCTCATTACTAGGGATAAAACAAATTGATAAATAAATTAAATAAGATAAAAAACCTGGTTTCCATCCTCAAATTGATCATAGTCTAGAGGAAAGCTACATACACAAAAATCAAAATAAATATCAATCATAACTATAATAGTTGTGTATAAAAATACAGTTTCCTTTTATCATCTGTGAATATATGGATGGATTTCTACCTGACATAAATGTGTGCTTATCTCAAAGCATATTTGAGTATAAATATAATTTTTGTTGTTATTCAAGTAAAGTATTGCAGAACTTTTACAAAACTAACACGTAAAGGATCCTGCTTTAAATTAAATTTAGCAAACACAGATGCCCTGATTAATCAACATGAATATTTTGAGTATCAGATTCCCTTAAAATTAGGCTAACATGTATAGAAACACCTGTCAACTCCTGCTGGAGTTTCTATTCATGCTATGGTCTCCCTTCAATCCAGTAAGTAGAGAGGCTCCAAGAGGAATATGACATCACTACCTGTTAAATTAATTGCTGCATTGATGCAATTATTCTATTCCATGAGAATATTTTCATCATTTATCCCTGAAAATACTAAAAGGTAGTTCTCAGGGGAGTCTTTCATGTTGTTCCAAAGGACAGTGTTGTTACAGGAGGACAAGGAAGAGATGGACCGTAGAACAGGATTGCTTAAACCAACCCAGTCAAGGCAGTGTGCCAGACCACTCCTCTGAATGTACCCTATTCTCTCTCTTCTCTATTAGATAGAAACTTACCTAATGGAAAAATCTTAATGAGGAGACTTTGTTATCCATTGGGCCAGGACCCAATTGCCTACATTCTGAACCTATGCTTCATTCTGGGACTGAATCTAGTGTCAGATGCTATGTGGTATATTCAATATATTGAGAGAAAAGTTTGTTCACTGGCACAAATCCAGAAATGAGTCTGACAATAGCAGCATCAGCTCTAATTAGAAGAGAAAACTCTGTTTATTCCTTCTCTGTGTTGTCTCCTTCACTTCCTCCAGTCCTCTCAACTAATGATAATATTAATAATAAATTTGAAAAGAAAAAGATAAAGATAACAAAGGTTTTGTGACCCTGGTTCTTATCAACACCTTGGAGCTGAGTGCCTGCAAGGCATCGAACACCAAAAAGGACAGGATGTTTGCTTTTTAAGAGATGATGCTTTTTTTCCAAGCATGTTTATAGACTAACTATGACTGGCATGGGCTCACAGGTGTGACTGGCTCTAGAGCCGATCAGTCCTGTTAGTCCCTTTGAAAACATATGCATTTGAAGATTTTCTTCCCTTTGAACATGGAACGCTGATGAAAGAAATTTTGTTGTTGGTAACAGAGAGACCTGCCGTGCTGTAACTTGAAAGCCCACCTGCTTTTAAAGTTAAAACCTCAGCCCAGCCCTTGGGAAAATAATAAATTAAAAAGAGCCATTCTGCTCTGCTTTGGGAAAAATTTCAAGTTTCAAGAGCGAATAATTAGAGAAAACCACATTTCTGCCTTGCTGCTTTTTTCATTTCTGTGTTCTCCTTGGCAAAACCTTGACAATTTTGGAAACCATAGTCTATTCCTTCCTTCTAAGATTATGTAGTTCAAAACGGGGACACTCCCTAATGACTGTGGTGCACAAACCTCTGAGTTTGGCATCGGTGCCACGTGGCTTTGCACTGATGGTTGGGCAGACCATTCTCAGTGGATGCTATTTGCATTGTGGATCACGAGGTGACTTTATTAGGACTTGACATCCCACAAAATGATTTTTCCTTCTGAAAAAGAATTAACTCATCTTGGATCCGGCCCAGGCAGAACTACTTGGTACTCACTGAGCACATGCACTGCCACTTCCCTCTTGGCTTGTGCTGTTCCCTGAATTTCAAGTACTTGTCTCAAGCCTCCTTATCCTCTTAAAAAACAATAATTTTATTGTATTATACCTTAAAGTCCAAATCAACTTTATTCCATAAATCCATCTTGATTTTCCCAGCTGAGGGAATCTTTTCTTCTTCCTTCAACTCCTATAATGGGCTCTTTTTTATTCATTTTACACTGAACCCTGTTCACCTTGCCTACTTGTAGACACTTTCCTATTTGACAGCTTCTGGCTGGGTCAGGGGCCCAGAATAAGCAACTCTATAAGATTTTTTTTTTTTTTTTAAAGAAGGAGATATAGGAAAGAGGCGTGCCAATGTACATAATGGAATGGCAAAAAGCATGCAGATCTTTGTGTCTTACTTCAATGCCCAGCAGAGAGCTTCAAATGTGGATGTGGTGCTAAAGAATCAGGTGAATGGAATGACTCATCTGATGCATGACAGCAAGCTTGTGTCCTCAGCAATGGTGCTATGAAGGGAGCAGTCTTGGTGGCAGGGATCAGGGGTCTGTATGGCTTTCTCTCAGCAAAGTTGATACAGCCACTGCTGCTGATAAATGCCCAACCAGTCAATAGCAGTGACAGAATCTCAGTGCTCAATATGGGACTGTCCCTAAGAAGGACCAGACAGCCACTTGGTGGCAAGTTGACTTCACTGGACTCTTTCAACCCTGACGGAGCAGTGATTTCACCTCACTAAAAATGGCAATTATTTTAAATATGTGTTTAGCATCACTTACTACCATCCTCTCACAGACTCACTATCTGAGGACTTACAGAATTATTAAGATTAGCTTGATTTAGTGGCATGAATCATCTAGAATATTGCTGTGGACCAAGAGACCCATTTTAAAGCAAGTTAGATGTGACAATGCATTCATGACCAGAGTATTAACTCCTCTTACCGTATACTTTATCATCTCAAAGTAGATGTCCTGATAGAATTTTAAAAATTATTAAAGACTCAGCTAAGGCACCAGCTTGTGAATCATACAAAGTGGGGGTGGAAAGTTGTTCTCAAGGATGCTGTATATGCACTAAACTAATTGCAGAATCAATAGCTAGAACACAGACTGGACACCAAGTGACAGATGCATGATTGCCCCTCTCTTCTTTACTCTCAGCAGCCAATTGCAAAATTTGAACTTTATGGCTTTACGATGTTAGGCTTTGCTGGATTAAAATTCCTGTTTTCCAGTGAGTAATATTTCCACCAAGAGACACAGTGAGAATTGTATTGAACCCAAAATTACAACTCCACCTGGCTACATAGGTCTCCACATGTAGGTAGGCCAACAAATGAAGAAAGATTGTGATTTGCTATTGACTGAATGTTTGTGCTCTGCCAAAATCCATATGTTGAAATTCTAATCACCAGTGTGATGGCATTTGGAGGTGGGGCCTTTGGAAGGTACTTAGTTCATCAGAGTGGAGGCCTCATGATGGAAGTAGTGCCCTTATAAGAAGACCTTGGACTTCCCAGCTTCCAGACCTGTAAGAAATAAAGGTCTGCTTTTTAAGCCACCAAGTCAATGGTATTTATTATAGCAGGCTGAACTAAAAAGAGGTTATCAACCTTGTATTTCATGAGAAGCTAGGGTTGCTATTATATTGTGAATATAATGAGGACAATATGTGGAGCCATTGGGATTTACTAAAATGTGTCTTTGGGCTTTGTGTCTGGTGTTAACAGTGAAGGAAATCAAAGTGAAACAATTTGATGAGTGCAAGAAAATCAAGGGGTTATCCCTCAAGGATGAAGGATTGAATCACCGCAACATGTAAGCAACCTAGGGGCTGACTTTCTCCCTGAAGGTAAGGGAGACCTAGACTGGGTGATAAAGGGGGGGGCAGCATGAATATCAGTTTTGCTTTCTGAACCTATTGTGGCAGGAAGGCAGTATCAAATTCTATTAAATTCTTTTCAGTCCTTTTTTTTTTTTTTTTTTTTGGTACTTCTCTCACAGGTCCTTGCAAGTTCAGCTCTCATTGCCAACACCAGCAACACAAGAGTGCACCTACATAACACGTCTTTATTGAATGCTCTTTTACTCTCTCTCCCTGTTCTCACCTGCCACTTCTTGGCATTATTTTCCAAAGACACAACCCCAGATCAAATCTTTATCTCAGGCTCTGTTCTTGATGGAATCCAAACCAAAGCAGGCACTATTTTTACATTTATAAATGCATATATGGAAATGCATACATACATAAAATAATTTCAAAATAAAATTGCATTTTGGAAAAAATATTTTGTTTCTGGAAGGGTACTTCTGATGAATCTGACCCAATCTACCTTAATGTTTACCTCAGCTTGACCAAACATTAGACAGACTTTTCCCTAACACCTGATCACACTTTCCTTATAACATTTACTTTGTAATTGCAATTTTTTTAACTGCTCTTTTGAGATGTAACTCTTCTTAACCCAGCCTCTTAATCCAGGAATGTCTTTCTCAATGACCAGGGAGACATCCCTTTGAATTGTAACTATCAGGGATAATAGTGTCCTTATCTCCAAATCTCTGTGGAAGGTAGAAGCCTAACCTGTGGGTGCCCTACTCCAATTGTAAAAATATCTGCTGTCATAAAGATAGAAGAAAGTTTACTTTTCCTTTGGGTAAGGCCAATTAGCAAACACAAAATGACCTAAGTCTGGACCCCACCCCAGTTCTTAAAAACTCTCCAACCCCTTGTTTTTTTTTTTTGTTTTTTTTAAAAATTTTATTTTGTCGATATACATTGTAGCTGATTATTGCTCCCCATCACCAAAACCTCCCTCCCTTCTCCCTTCCCTCCTCCCCCCCAACAATATCCTTTCTGTTTGCTTGTTGTATCAACTTCAAATAATTGTGGTTGTTATATCTTCTTCCCCCCCCCCCCCCGGTTTGTGTGTGTGTGTGTGTGTGAATTTATATATTAATTTTTAGCTCCCTCCAATAAGTGAGAACATGTGGTATTTCTCTTTCTGTGCCTGACTTGTTTCACTTAATATAATTCTCTCAAGGTCCATCCATGTTGTTGCAAATGGCAGTATTTCATTCGTTTTTATAGCTGAGTAGTATTCCATTGTGTAGATGTACCACATTTTCCGTATCCACTCATCTGATGATGGGCATTTGGGCTGGTTCCAACTCTTGGCTATTGTAAAGAGTGCTGCGATGAACATTGGGGAACAGGTATACCTTCGACTTGATGATTTCCATTCCTCTGGGTATATTCCCAACAGTGGGATGGCTGGGTCGTATGGTAGATCTATTTGCAATTGTTTAAGGAACCTCCATACCATTTTCCATAGAGGCTGCACCATTTTGCAGTCCCACCAACAATGTATGAGAGTTCCTTTTTCTCCGCAGCCTCGCCAGCATTTATCGTTCATAGTCTTTTGGATTTTAGCCATCCTAACTGGGGTTAGATGGTATCTCAATGTGGTTTTGATTTGCATTTCCCGGATGCTGAGTGATGCTGAGCATTTTTTCATATGTCTGTTGGCCATTTGTATATCTTCCTTAGAGAAATGCCTACTTAGCTCTTTTGCCCATTTTTTAATTGGGTTGCTTGTTTTCTTCTTGTAAAGTTGTTTGAGTTCCTTATATATTCTGGATATTAATCCTTTGTCAGATGTATATTTTGCAAATATTTTCTCCCACTCTGTTGGTTGTCTTTTAACTCTGTTAATTGTTTCTTTTGCTGTGCAGAAGCTTTTTAGTTTGATATAATCCCATTTGTTTATTTTTCCTTTGGTTGCCCGTGCTTTTGGGGTCGTATTCATGAAGTCTGTGCCCAGTCCTATTTCCTGAAGTGTTTCTCCTATGTTCTCTTTAAGAAGTTTTATTGTCTCAGGGTGTATATTTAAATCCTTAATCTATTTTGAGTTGTTTTTAGTATACGGTGAGAGGTATGGATCTAGTTTCATTCTCCTGCATATCGATATCCAGTTATCCCAGCACCACTTGCTGAAGAGGCAGTCCCTTCCCCAGTGAATAGGCTTGGTGCCTTTGTCAAAGATCAGATGGCAGTAAGTGTGTGGGTTGATTTCTGGATTCTCTATTCTATTCCATTGGTCAGTGTGTCTGTTTTTATGACAGTACCATACTGTTTTGGTTATTATAGCTTTGTAGTATAGCTTAAAGTCAGGTAGCGTTATGCCTCCAGCTTTATTTTTTTTGCTGAGCATTGCTTTGGCTATTCGTGGTCTTTTATTGTTCCATATAAATGTCTGAATAGTTTTTTCCATTTCTGAGAAAAATGTCTTTGGAATTTTGATGGGGATTGCGTTGAATTTGTATATCACTTTGGATAGTATGGACATTTTCACTATGTTGATTCTTCCAATCCAAGAGCATGGAATATCTTTCCATCTTCTTGTATCCTCTCTAATTTCTCTCACAGTGGTTTGTAGTTCTCATTATAGAGATTTTTCACATCCTTGGTTAACTCAATTCCTAAGTATTTTATTTTTTTGGTGGCTATTGTAAATGGGCAGGCTTTCTTGATTTCTCCTTCTGCATGTTCACTATTGGAGAAAAGAAATGCTACTGATTTTTGTGTGTTGATTTTGTATCCTGCTACTGTGCTGAAATCATTTATCAATTCCAAGAGTTTTTTTGTAGAGGTTTTAGGCTGTTCGATATATAGGATCATGTCATCTGCAAACAGGGACAGTTTGACTTCATCTTTTCCAATCTGGATGCCCTTTATTTCCTTCTCTTCTCTGATTGCTCTGGCTAGTACTTCCAACACTATGTTGAATAGGAGTGGTGAGAGTGGGCATCCTTGTCTAGTTCCTGTTCTTAAAGGAAAAGCTTTCAGCTTTTCCCCATTCAGGATGATATTGGCAGTGGGTTTGGCATATATGGCTTTAATTATGTTGAGATACTTTCCCTCTACACCTAACTTATAGAGGGTCTTTGTCATGAATGAGTGCTGAACTTTATCAAATGTTTTTTCAGCATCTATAGAGATGATCATATGGTCCTTGTGTTTGAGTTTATTAATATGGTGTATCACATTTATTGATTTGCGTATGTTGAACCAACCTTGCATCCCTGGGATGAATCCCACTTGATTGTGATGAATAATTTTTCGTATGTGTTGCTGTATTCTGTTTGCTAGTATTTTAGTGAGGATTTTTACATCTATATTCATCAAGGATATCGGCCTGTAGTTTTCTTTTTTGGTTATATCTTTACCTGGTTTTGGTATCAGGATGATGTTTGCTTCATAGAATGAGTTTGGGAGATTTGCATCCGTTTCAATCTTTTGGAATAGTTTGTAAAGAATCGGTGTCAATTCCTCTTTGAATGTTTGGTAAAATTCTGCTGTGAATCCATCTGGTCCTGGGCTTTTCTTTGTTGGGAGCTTTAGAGGAAATATACAAGGAAATCAATGTCCTGAAAAAAAATGTAGCAGAACTTGCTGAACTGAAGAAGTTATTCAGCGAAATAAAAAACACAACGGAGAGTTTAACCAGCAGGCTTGTCGAAGTTGAAGAGAGAACCTCTGAACTTGAAGATGGGCTGTTTGAAATAACACAAGCAGACAAAAAGAAAGAAAAAAGAATCAAGGACATGGAAGAAAATCTGAGAGAGAGATCAGACAACCTCAAGCGCTCAATTATCCGAGTCATGGTTATTCCAGAAGGGGAGGAAAATGGAGATTCCATTGAAAACATATTCAACAAAATAGTGGCAGAAAACTTCCCAGGTATAGGAAAAATCACAGATCTTCAGATCCAGGAAGCTCAACGATCTCCAAACGTATTCAACCCAAAAAGGCCTTCTCCAAGACATGTCATAGTCAAATTGGCAAAACTCAGAGACAAAGAGAGAATCTTAAAAGCTGCAAGAGAGAAGCGTCAAATCACCTATAAGGGAGCCCCAATCAGGTTAACATCAGACTTTTCATCACAAACCCTAAAAGCTAGAAAGGAATGGGATGATATTTTCAAAATACTAAAAGACAAAGATTGCCAGCCAAGAATACTCTACCCTGCAAGGCTATCCTTCCGAAATGAGGGGCAAATAGTATATTTCTCAGACAAACAAAAACTGCCGGAGTTCACTACCACACGACCACCCTTACAAGAAATCCTCAAGGGAGTACTGGGTTTGGTTCCTGAAAAATAACTACCACTGCCATAAAAACCCAAGAAAAATCTAAACCCGCTAGTACAATAAAAATGGCATTCATGAAGAGAAAACAAGCTAACAAAAACACTATCTACAACCTAAGGAACCAACAAACAAAGAAACCAAACAGTAAATCAGAAAGCAAGGAACAAAAGACACCTAAGACAACCAAACAACCAATAAAATGCTAGGAATAAATCCAACCCCTTGTTTTAGCTAGGTTGAGTTCACACTGAGTTATGGTCTCTCTCCCCTATTGCAATAATCTTCAATAACGTCTTCCATACCTGTTTAACTTTGTCCAGTGCAATTTTTGTTTTGCCAGCTAAAAGAATATCACAGTCCTCTCCCCTGACATTAAGCTATTGAGCTATTTGGAGAAATTATGACAAGGCAGCAAATGGATTCCCCTGTGGGGAGGGACAGTCACATATTTATTTCTCCTACAAGGCCCAGAACAAAGCAGGCGACACAATATATGTTCATTGTGCACTTGCTAAAAAGTAGTATGTAAGGTCTGGCTAACACCATCTCTCTCCTAGATAACTGCCTGGACATCTCAGCTCTTCTAAGCCTTACTGAAGCCAGACTCACAAGCCTACATACAGCACTACAATGCCACCTAACCTCTTGCTTGCAAGGTAAAGTTCAAAATTAACATGACTTGCATGATTTTGCATGACCTTTCCCAATCTTGCTTTCCCAGCTTCTTTATTAAATACGCTGCTTCTTAAAATACATGCTTTAGCCCTAAAGATACTTGCACAAATACATTGTCTTCACACATATTGTCCTTTCCATCTTGAAATTTTTTCCTCTCCAATCTTCATTTGGATCTCATCCTGCAGATTACAATAAAGACATTACTTCCTTCGAGAAGGTTTCTGAACAGCAAGTCTGAGTTGGATGCCGCCCTTATGTATCCTTGAACTTCCCCTGTTTTAGCATTTAGTCTCTATACTCCCTGTGAACTTGTTTGTTTCTCCACCATTTCTACCCTTCCCTCTAAACTATGAGAATCACAGAGGCCAGCAAAGAAGGCACAAAATCAGTGCTACCAAATGCATGATTAAGAATCTTCATTCCTTTATTATGTTCATATGTTATCACAAGGCCTCAAAAATCATAGAAAAACAAAACAAAACAAAACAAAACCAAGCTTCACTTTGGAAAACACATTTTCAAAACTAAAAGAAAACAATAATTTAAAAAATTTTTTTTAAATCGACAGATAATACTATATACATTTAACACGTACAACCTGATGTTTTGAAGTGTATATACATATTGAGGTGGTTAAATATAGCTGATTAACAAATGCTTTACCTCACATAGTTATCATATAGTTATTATTTTTGTGGTGAGAACACTTAACATCCACTTTGCATTTTTCAACAATACAATATATCATCATTAATTACAGTCACAATGCTATACAATGGATCTCTTGAACTTAGTCCTTCTATCTAACTGTAAATATGTATCCTTTGACCAACATCTTCCCAACTCCTCCCCTCACCACTACTACCACCATCACCACCAACAACAACCATCCCAGCCTTTGGTAACCACCATTATATTCTCTACTTCTATGAGATCAACTTTTTTAGATTCCACATACAAGTGAGATCATGTGGTATTTGTCTTTCTGTGCCTTGCTTATTTCACTTAACATAATGTCTTCTAGGTCGATCCATGTTGTTTCAAATGGCAGAATTTCATTATTTGTTATGGCTGAATAGTATTCCATTGTGTATATATAGCACATTTTCTTTATCCATTTATCTGTCAACAGGCACTTAGGTTGACTTCATATCTCAGCTATTGTGAATAGTGCTGCAATAAACACGAGAGTGCAGATATCTCTTTGACATTTTGACTTATTTCCTTTGGATAAATACCCAGTAGTGGGATTGCTGCATCATATTGTAGTTCTATTTTTAATTAACAAATGAGAATTTGAGGAGCCTTTATTTTTATTCTAGTCTTATGCCATTTTAGAAATTACTACAGTGGTTACTTTTTGGTCTCTGATTTATGTCCTTTTTCCCAATACAGGAAAATTTGTTTCCCAAAGGAGAAATAACACAATGAAGCAGTGTACCAGGACTCTCCTGTCCAACTTATTTAATCCTTGGAAACTATTAGTCCCGTCTACTAGTAAAACAATTGCTTTGTTATAGGCAAGAAAAATCTCCAGATCACAGACACTGAGTCTATCAGAGCACTGGTTCTCATAGAATGATAGCCAAAGCTTTGAAAATCATAATAGCAGTCTGTTAAGGTCTAAAGTCATTAAAAATCACTCACATGGCACATTTATATATTTTTATTTTTTCAAGCTGCAACCACACTGTGAGGTTTGCATTATTATTTCCATTGTATGTATAAGGAAATGGGGTTCAGATGAAGGGGGAAGCATGGTTTTAGGTCAGTTGGATGCTCTTTCACTGGTCCCCTTTCTCTGTGGTCACTGTCTACTGGTACTTTGGCCTGCAATCCAGAGTTATAACTCATCTTAACCCTCTTCCTCCATCTATAATCTACACATCCATGATTACTTCACAAGCAAGCTGGCCACTCTCACCCTTAGGTTGCTGGCTATGATGTTAATACATTGCATTTTATTTTATTGTAAATCCTCATCCTGGTGTGGAGTGGAAGCTAAGGAACTGCACCATTCTACTATGAGTTGCAGAGTATTATGTTTTTCCACAAATTAGTATATACACATGCACACACACACAGTCGTGAGAATAGGGCTTGGCCAAAGACTCGGTAAGTTAAAAACCTACAATTTGCATTTAATGACTTTCTACTTACTGTTTTACTTCCCCTTCTTCTCTTTCTCCTTGCTTCCTGCAAATCTCTATTATAAGCAAGCTTTCTTGCACATTAATATTGCTATCTATCATTTATTAGGTTCTCAATGTGTATTGAATACTCTAATAAATATTTTATGTATATTTTTGCAACCAAATCCCCCACAACCTTATGAAATAAGTGCTTGTAAACCCCTCACCTTACAGAAAAGAAAACTGAGGCTCAGGATGTTTAGATAACCTGGTCAAGGCAACACAACTTGTAACTACTAGAGAAGAGGTTTGAACTTATTTTAGACTCTCTTCAACATGCATGCTATAATATTACTCAAACCTTGATCTAAGATAAAATAAATAATTTCTAGCTGTAATATTACATGATTATGAATAAATGTATTTTTCCAAACAAATATGATATCATTTTTTTTTTTTTTGTCTTTTTTTCGTGACCGGCACTCAGCCAGTGAGTGCACCGGCCAGTCCTATATAGGATCCGAACCCGCGGCGGGAGCGTCGCCATGCTCCCAGCGCCGCACTCTCCCGAGTGCGCCACGGGCTCGGCCCATATGATATCATTTTTTAATAGGTCATAATGACTTTTTCTGCAAGAAACATATTTCTATTCGTGAAAATTTAGGCACTGTAGTATTAGGAGCAGGTACCTGGTCTAGCTCTGACACTAGGCATATTTGTGCCTCCTCATATGGTGGAGGTCAAGGCTCAAGTTGTAATGTTTAGAAGTATCAATCACTCTAGTTGGATCTGGAATTGGAACTCTTATCCAGAGTTGAGCTCAGTGGCACAACAGCAGAATTGCATCTTTCTATCTGACAAGCTTTCTGCAAGCCTGAATGTGTGAAATGTTGGGTTAGATGCTTTGGTGGATATACACATGATTATAAAGACCCTCTGGGAGCTGAGGGAAAAAATGAAATGTCTACATATATAACAGTTACACAATATTGAAAGCAAAAATGCTAAAAGGGAAGTTTAGGTAAAGAATAGTGAACATTCAGGGTAAGGTAACATTAACTTTGAAGTCATGTTTGTAGTGGATGACACACAGGTTTTAGAGCCAAACAGCCCTTGGAAGGAATCCCAGCTTTCAACCTCCATTGTATGTAAAGTGAAGCAAATCACTTAACCTCATTGTACTACTGCTTCCTTATCTATAAAATGAAGATAAAACTTACTTTTAAATTGGAAGTATCTATTAAACTCATGTATATAAAATATGCATACATACATACAAATATGTGTATATATGTATACACATTTGCATATATAAATCATACATGTGTGTATATATACATATGTGTGTATGTATGTGCATATGTGTGTGCATGTGTGTGTATGCCAAGGACTAGACATATATAAGCATAGTCTATGGCATAATATAAGAACTCTGTAAACAATGTTTTCTTTCTCATTGTGGGATAAGGAAAGAGTCCATGGAGAAATAGCAAGTTGAGGTATCTGAAAAGATCAGGGGAATTCATCAGAACCAAGATGTGTTTGTTAGATGGGAAGAGGCAGGAAGGATGAATCCAGGCAGAGTGAAAATCACAAGTAATGCTAAATGGTAAGAAAATGGGAGTTGCATGCTTGAGACAATTTCTTGTTACATTTTATTGATACACAGGGAAATCCATTTTGAAAGACAGTTTAGAACCAGATAAGGGAGGACATGGCAACAGGCTAAAGATTTTAGAAATATTTGTGTTAATAACAGAGAATCATGGGAGGCTATTGATAGAGTGTGGAGATGTCAGAGTGTCGTGGTAATGTATGTAATTAACGAAAATTAGCAGAAAAGCAGTGTGGGGCACTGATTAGAAGAGGAAAAGATTATAGGCCAGTAGATAACAGCAGCCAGAGCAATGATCCAGGCAAAAGTACTGAATGACTAAATTTGGGCAATGAATATGTAGATGAGTTAATTAGGCCAACATAAGACAATGGTTGAGAAGAACAGTATAGAGTAGGATCAAAGATTACACTGATAATCGTTTGACACTAAAAGATTGGGAACATTGTAGTATCATTGATAGACATAATTATGTTGGAGTATACAGTAAGGTTGAAGGAAATGATCTGATTTGGAGTTTGAACTTTCAAGTTCCAGAAAAATTTATAAAAGTAAGTAAAAGGAAAGCAGGAAGAAATACAATCCTTTAGCTTGGGAGAGAGGCTGAGGCTCTAAAAATCGGCGTAGATCCCCATTTACATAGATATCTTAATAGAAGTTGTAGGGATTATGTGAGGAAATAGTAGAAATAGATTTATCTAAGGGCAGGTCCTTAGACACTTAACATTTGAAATGCAGAAGAAGAAATTTGAGAGTAAAAGTAATCTTAGAAGTAGGATGAGAAGCAGAAGGTAGAATATCATGAAAACTAATGTAAGGTGTAAATCAAGGGGGAGTTTCAAAAGCTGGATAGCAAGCAAAAATGACGAAGATGAGCCAAAGAGTCATTGCATTTGGTCGGAGAATAAACTTCGCAGAAAGATTACCATTATTGACTAATGATATACAAGCAAAACTATAGGATTTAGGAATAAGTGGGTGGGGTGTACACGGAGGTAATTAGTAGAAAACAGTGGTTCTCAACAGGAGATGATTTTACTCCCAGGAACTGTCTGGCAATATCTGGAGACATATTTGTTTGTCACAATGGTGGGGCAGGGGGTTCTAATAGAGACATCTAGTGAGTAGAGGTCAAGAATGCTGTCAATCATGCTATAACACACAGGACAGCCCCCACCACAAAAATTATCTGGGCCTATGTTGATGCAACAATACACCAGGCAAGATTAAACCAAGGACATGAGTGGAGGACTGTGCCTTGACGACATTCAGGTTCTTCCAACGCAATTCTTCAGCCACATTTCTTTGTCCACAGTCCACCACTCTCCTAACTCTATCATTCTCCTCATGTCCTCATTTTCCGTTTCACCCAATTTAAATTTTATGGTCATCATTATATCCACTCTTGTAAATCCCTGTAACTCCTTGGATCTTAACTTTTACCATTCTATCCACCTATATACCACCAAATATTAGTAAATCCCAGTGGCCAATGTTTATCGCAGCACTATTTACAATAGCCAAGAGTGGGAAACAGCCCAGATGTCCATCATCAGATGAGTGGATACGGAAAATGTGGTACATCTACACAATGGAATACTACTCAGCTATAAAAACGAATGAAATACTGCCATTTGCAACAACATGGATGGACCTTGAGAGAATTATATTAAGTGAAACAAGTCAGGCACAGAAAGAGAAATACCATGTGTTCTCACTTATTGATGGGAGATAAAAATAAATTCACACACACACACACACACACACACACACACACACACACACACACACACAGTAAATCCCAGTGGCCCCACTTTTGATTGATGATGTCAAATCTGAAAATGAACTCTCAACACTGACCAACCTCTCCTCAATAGTATGTTTACACTTCCATTTTCTGGAGTGATTATTTCTTACTTCATACCTCCTTAAACTTTCTTTGTCCTTTTCTCTTCCTCGATCTCAGAAGATGACAGAGTTTCAAACTTCATTTGGAAAATGGAAACAGACAAAAACTTTCTCAACTTTCTACCCCCTACTCTTTGGCCTGCTTGTATCTACTTCCAAATCTCTACCTCTTGTCCAGTTGCAATTAAATAAATATCTTAGTGGTCATCAAAGGCCAACCCCATTACTTGCACATTTATCTTCCCTCTTTCATAATACGCTTTATTTTCTTCACAATATTCATCATTGTCTAATATTATCTTATTCTGATATTTGTTTTTTTAACAGAGTTTATCTCTTTACCCTTAGAATTTGATCTCTAAAAAAAGCAGGGAATTTGCCTCTTCCCTGCTGCATCCAAAAGACCTAGAACAGTGTCTGAACAGAATAGGTCTCATTTGTATATTCAACAAAAAAAATGCAAAAAAATAACAAAATTATTATTTCTTTCTTTTAGTTGAGGGAGAAGGCAGAGAGGGTATATTTTCAGCAAGATTAGAGTAAAGTTATAGATATTCAGATTATTTGACCTCTATATTGGGACTATGTCCTATTCATCTGGATCCCTTCCTTCTATCACAGTGCTTAACTCATAATGGATTCTTACTAAATTTATCCATAAGGAGCTAGAGAACCAGGGATGAGGTCTTTTGCACCTCATTTTGGTTGCGGTTGAAGCAGCAGAGATAAGGCCTCAAGAATAAGTACCACGGGTAGTCTGAGAGACCTCAGTTACAGAACTCAGTGTAGTTGAGACTGAATATCATGGATTTGCAATAAGGTCCTAGTATTGGGAACACTTAATGTACGAAGGTCATCAGTGTAAGGATATTTTGCTATCTCCAAACAATACCAGCATACGTGACATAAGGGAGCTCTTAATAAGAAGCTGCAGCTTAAGAAAATTAAATATTAACAAACACACTTTTTTCATTAACAGTCTATAGTTCCCTGAGCACCATTTGAAAATTCCTCAAATTAAACAGAATTATCTTTGTCTCTGGAGTCAGTCTCAGCCTAGTAATCATTTTCCAGGTGTAGGACTGGAGGCCTTCATGAGGTGTCTGTGTGTATCAGCATCAAGCATGGCTTTCACATATGTCCACACAAGAGCTGGCAGTAATTTGCATGTGGGGAGGAAGCACTGGCCCTAAGGACTGAACAGCCCCTTGTCAAAGATGTACCTGCAGACAAAATTGAGGCTTGGCTGCAAATTCGGAGAGAAGAAAGTATCTTTGTCTCTTGCAGCATTTTCAAAAAAAGGAGGATTCTTTTTTTTTTTTCAAATGCCTGTGAACTAAATTTTTTTTAAAAAATTTTATTATATTGATATACATTGTGGCTGATTATTGTTGCCCATCACCAAAACCTCCTTCCCTCCTCCCTCCCCCCCTCCCCCCAACAATGTCCTTTCTGTTTGCTTGTCGTATCAACTTCAAGTAATTGTGGTTGTTATATCTTCTTCCCCCCCCCTCCGGTTTTGTGTGTGTGTGTGTGTGTGTGTGTGTGTGTGGGTGGGTGGGTGTGTGTGTGTGTGAATTTATATATTAATTTTTAGCTCCCACCAATAAGTGAGAACATGTGGCATTTCTCTTTCTGTGCCTGACTTGTTTCACTTAATATAATTCTCTCAAGGTCCATCCATGTTGTTGCAAATGGCAGTATTTCATTCGTTTTTATAGCTGAGTAGTATTCCATTGTGTAGATGTACCACATTTTCCGTATCCACTCATCTGATGATGGGCATTTGGGCTGGTTCCAACTCTTGGCTATTGTAAAGAGTGCTGCGATGAGCATTGGGGAACAGGTGTACCTTCGACTTGATGATTTCCATTCCTCTGGGTATATTCCCACCAGTGGGATAGCTGGGTCGTATGGTAGATCTATCTGCAATTGTTTGAGGAACCAAAAGGAGGATTCTTAAGAGCTTGCAAAGTTACCACAGTATTACGAATTATTTGAACATCAAAGAACATTGAACTGGGTAGATCAGTGTTGTTTGAAACTTTATTTATGTTTGGTATCTATTATGGACTGAATGTAGTATCCCCAAAATTTATATGTTGAAATCCTACACCAGTGTGATGACACTTGGGGTAAGACCCTCATGAATAAAATTTATGCCCTTATAAGAGAAGGAGGAGACATAGGACCTCTCTGTCTCTCTCTGCCATGTGAGGATACAATAAGAAGACAGCTAACTGCAAACTAGGATGTGGGCCCTTACCAGACACTAGACCTGCTGGCACCTTGATCTTGAATTTCCCAGCCTCTAGAACTGTGAGAAATAAATGTTTGCTCTTTAAGCCACCCAGACGATATAAATTGTTACAGCAACCGAAAGTGACTTAGACATGTCTTTCTGAATTTCCTACCCTGATGATTACACACACACACGCACGCACACACACACACACACACACACACACACACAGAGTTTCTGTTATCTCTATATGTCTGGTACTGTGTTCTATGATTTGAGGGATACAGAGGAAATGAAGACATGCTATGTTTTCTACCTATGTTACAATAGAATTTGCTCCTCAAAAAAGGGCTAGAAATTACTACAGCAAAGCACAAAACTTTGGAAGCCCAGGGTGGGGAATTTGTGAGAAAATTAGCTGTAATTTGAGTCAGAATAGTACACAATGACAGCCTCTGAGATTGCTCCAATAATCAGAGATTAAGGCCAAATAAAGATGTGGTAAATCCAGCCTAATCCTCAGACAGACATCCAGACCTAGAAGGATGTGATCCAGGGAATACAGCAAATGAAAAAATGTACAAAGAGATAGTACAAGTGCCAGAGCTGGGTCATTTGGGGGTCTCTGTTGTCCAGAGGAAAACAGAACAGGACCCAGACTCTGGAGATTAGAACCCACAGGAAAAGGGAAGTCCAAATGGGAGTGCATTCAGCCCACATCATCTCTCTAAATGCTTTTTCTTTCATAAAAAAAAAAAAAATGTTCAGATGGGAAAAGAAACAGAAAAAAATCCAGTTCTCCAAGCAGCTCTGACAAAATGGGAGCAGACAGGTTATCTGTGCATCCACAGAAACGGGCCCGACTAGTTCATAACTAGTTCCATAGGATAGTGGGTCCTCTTTCCAGCATGGCTGGGATACTGCACAGCTGTGGGAGGCAAAAAGATTCAGAGATCACAAATTAGAAAACGAAGACCCCTATGTCATTCCCAAGCACTGAGGCTGTCTTTTAATCAATTCCTTACTTTCTATTATAAATAGCTTTTCTAATTCTCTGGAAGAATGACTTTTTTTATGTCCCTTAATAGACATTTTCAAACTAAAATAAATAACTTTTCCAAAACAGTAGCCAATCCAGGATCATTTATTCAGTAGATTTGTGTTTAACCCACATTTCATGAAAGGCACTATATCCTGTGCTGGAGGTAGAGAAAGGAACTTCCCACATGGAAATCTAGTGAGAGAATGCAGTAAGAAAGTAGTTAGTCCCAGTGTGGAAGTGTGTTAAGGCAGCAGGTAGGAAGGATCCCAAACCCAGACCTCGGGGACAGTTTCCTGGAGAGAGTGTTATCTAAACTGCTTCCTGACAGTTGAACTGGAGTTAGCTAAATTCAGAAGAGATGAGGAAAACATTTTCCATGCAGAAGAAACAGCATGTACAAAGACTTTGAGGTAAACAGAGTTGCGGAGCATTTGAGGAACAGGGAGTTTGGTATGGTTGAGTTGTGACATGCAAGAAGGTTGCAGGGGAGGAGAATGAAGAGAGATGAGATGGGAGGGGTACGTGAGTATAGATGGTGCAGAGCCATTGAAGCCTGGGTGAAGCCAAGGAGCTCAGTCACAAGGCCCCTTTCCTCCTCGGAGTTCTCTCAATAGTTACCAATGGTGCCAAGACACTGGCCCTTGATTCTCTCCCTGGTATGGTTATCTTTCTCTGTGTGTGTTTCCAGCTAGGATATAAGCACCAGGAGGAAAACAATCAGGATTTACACTTCTTTGGATGCCCCTGACCATGTTAAAGAAAGGAGGAGTTCGATTGATATTTCTGATTGGTTAATCCCAGTGAACATTTCATGACTTTGACTCACTAATGTAAACCACATGGAGCAAGTTTCCACATAGTTCAGATCATCAAGGTTTGGGGACATGAGAAAGCAAAAGGACAAGCAGGAACAAGCAAGGTTTAGGTTGACCAGAGAACATGATAGCGTGTATAATGTAATTTGAATAAAAGTAGTGCTAACAGTTTTAGTCCTTACAATGTGCTATTCAGTGTTCTAGGCTCTTTCCATGTATTAACTCACTTCTCAAAATAACCCAGTGAGGTCAGGATGATTATTATCTCCCATTTTCCAGATAAGGAAACTGAGGCACAGAGAGGGTAAGTAGCTCATGCACAGTCACACATATTTAGTATGAAAGCTGGGACTCAAAAACAAGCATTCTGGCTCTTCAGTCCGCATGGGCTGGGTCCTAATACACATGCATACAGAAACAAGCATGGAGGATGTACACTGAAACACGAATCATGTCCATCTCTTGGAAATAGGATTTTATGGGTTTTTATAAAATTATCTGTATCTGGTACTATTTTACTGTCTGTGGATCACAGGTTAGAATAGTGAACAATATAAAGGTTGTAAAAGTCTAAAACATCAAATAAAATATTGACCTTAGAAACCTTAAAATCTAAGACCTTAATTGTAAGAATGAGGTCACTAAAACCAGATGAGGCAAGGTGACACAGTGACTCTATCTGACTTTGCTCTTTGCCAGGCTGTCCTAGACACAGTCAATGCATGGTAAACATTAGCCATCAAAACAACAAAACCCAAACTTATCCATTGGTGGAACTTCTATTCGAATGGGGAAGACTAGCAATAAAAAAATAAATGATAGTGCAAGGTAGCGACGAGTGACTGAAAATGAAGACGCACAAGAGACGGAGAGTGTGTGAGCAGCACTTGTAGAGGTGTCTCTGAGGAGCTGATGTTCCAGGGCACGCCTTGTGAGGAGCCCAGGGAAGGGCACCCAGAGGAGCCGCCAGCACTCGGAGGCTGCAGGCAGAGACATGCCTGTGCCTGAGCCAGGCAGCGAGTGTGGCTGGAGCCCTGGGAGGGAGAGAATGAGTGTCAGAAATTGGAGTGGGAGAGTTATGCATTTAGGATGTTGGTAAGAGCTCGGAGCGTGTGTAGTCTGGGTTGGGAAGCCATCAGAGAGTATGAAGCAGAGGAGTGACTTGATTTGACATTTGCTTTAAAAAGAGAACTCTGGCAATGGAATGAAAAGATGATGGTAATGCAGACTTTGTGGATTAATGGTAGAAATGGTAAGAAGTGTCTGGATCTGCTGAAAGAATGGATGGGAAATATTAGAGAGAGAAGCACAAGGGTAACACTGAGTAACTGGAGAGTTACATAGAACTGAAAATCAAACTTGGGGCTCTTGACTCTTTGACTAGAGTTTTTGCTGCTACTCCATAATGGGAGATGCTGTGAAAGTATTCTTGTCATTTAACCTAGCGGAATATAGTGACATAAAAATTTACTGTTAATAATGACTCGTTTTACACAGAAAAGCAAGGGGAAAAAAAGCATTAGGAGAATTTCATATTTCTCTTCTTCCCCCACCCCCATCTTTTTAGAATGCAAGGTAAAGGGTATTATAATTTAGAAAACTTAGAGGGCAATAACAATTTCATACATAAATTGAAAGCTTTCGAATTTATGTTTTTCACTAAACAATGGCAGCCATTTAAAATCCCCTCCCCTCTGGGGTAAGAATGGCAACAATTTGCTTATTTAAGCTCCTGATTTGGTTAACTCGGGTTTTAGCAGAAACATAATGCATCAGCTGTAGTCTGAGTGTGAACAGAGAATCCAGAGAGCAGTTGTGTTCAGATGCCTGAAATAGCTCTTGGACAGTGTGCTCATTCAAGCTAGACAGATTTCATTTGTCCACCTTGCCTTCATCTGGCACTGTCTTTTTTCCCTGTCCTCTGAGATTCTGGCAAGCACAGAAACTGATCTTAGCTGGGCTTTTCAGAGCTGATTGCAAAGAAATTATTGTCTTCATTGAGATGCTGCTGCAGGGCCCCCATATTGGGGTCCCTTATGACCAAAACTCCCAGTTTCACTCCCTGGTTCAATTCAGCCAGCACATGCCTCCTATTGGAAAACCATCACTAAGCCAAATGCATCTAATCTAAGCCCACAATCATGTCACATGTTAGAATATGAATCTATTACCTATAATAACCTTTTGAATCTTCATTTCTCATGGCTCCAAGAGTAATGATGATTTTTTTTCCCAGTTCTTTCTAATGCCACCTTTATTGGTGCCATTACTGAGGTAATAGCCAGTAGAAAAGATTGGAAGCATTTTATTTCTCATCTTTCATTCTCTCTCCTTGATGGTGAATATGGGGCTCAATTAAAAGAACATCGTTATGTGTTGGAGAGGACAATGTGGTCTTTATGACACCCTCTGTGAACAAGCAAGATTGGGCTGTGACCTTGCCCTTTATCAGAAAAATCTTCACTAAGGACCTTTTGCATTTTCCATATCACTCTTCTGGGAACCTCTGAAACTGGGCAAATTTTCTAAGAGGAATAGAACAAAGTTTTGAAGCATCAATCATCAAGTCACTGTTTTTAACAGTACCAGCTTAGTCCAATGAATCCTAGCATTTGGTGGAGAGTAGAGGAAGAGACTGGAGTATGCTGTCAAAGAATAGACTATTTGGTGAAAGGCTTTTAGAAATTATAAAAATATAATACAAATTTTTAAAAGTAAGTGGAAATGTCACCAGTCCCTACTCTATCCATATGAAACTCACTTCCCATCCTTACTGCTATCAAGTCTGACTCTAAGTAGTTCCTCAGGCAAGATTCACATACAGGTGGAGTTGAGGGTGATCAGGTCTTTATTCTTTTGAATGGCTGCATTAGGCCAGTTGCTCTGGGGAAACAGGAGAGCTGATGGACGTGGGGCCAGGAAGAATGGAAAAGAAAATGTTGGAATGACTTGGAAGTACCTGACTCTGCCCAAAGGCCGTACTGGGGAGCTGCAGTGGAGTTAACAGATAGCCAGAAAGCCATATGAGTTTAAAGCAACAACAAAACAGCTGGGAGGCAAAATTCCCTAGAAATGAATGAGAGGGAAAGTAGTTCTCAAAAAAAGCACGAGTCTTAAAATGAGATAAACTTTGATCAACTATCAGTTCTACCACTTCCTAGCAGTGTGACCTTGGGCAAGTAACTTAACCTCTCTGAATTTCAGAATCCTGAACAGTAATAAAACTACCTAAATCACAGAGTTGTGAAGATTAAGATAAAGTGTTCATGCAAGAATACGTAGCACTGAATCTAGCACATGGTAAGAATTTAATAAATGTCAGACATCATCATCAATACCCGTAATAGATTCATGCCAGCCTTACTTTGGCCCTCGGCATGAAGGAAGGAGCATAGAAAAGAGAACTCTTCCTAAAGTGAAGACAGAAAGCCTAGAAAGAGAAAAACAAGTCCATTTAAGCAACAGGAAAGTGCCCTCCAAAAGTTTATCAAAACCGTGGTACTGACCCAAACCTTTTGAAAGATTCTTTTACTCATTCAGTTCCCAGGGACCTTAGAGGTCACATAGTTAAAGAAGTTTTTAAGATGATATTTCTATCTCTCTGATTCTATTTCCATCCACAAGAATCAATAGGGAGTGGAGCACTGAAAGGTTCCAGGAAGTCTCATCTCCAAGCATTTCTAAGTCAACAGCTCATTATTATTTGAGTCATGGTTATATTGACATTTTATGCAGTAAAATACACACTCAGGAGGAGAGGGTCTCCCTGTGTTCCGTTCTTCACGAAGGTAGGAGGAGAAGCTCAAATTCAGGGAAAGGGCTTAGTGTATTAGAATGACCATCAGCGTTTTTTTAGGAAGCAGAGAGAGAGGGATTTCGCCAGATACTCTGTCCCTTTCTAGTGATGTCTCCTTGAAAAAATTTAATGGGCTTTCTAAGGCTCAGTTTCCCCATCTGTAAAATAGAAAACAATAAAACAGGGCAGGCTTTAACTCAGCAGTTCCTTTGACAAAGAAGATGATAAAATAGAAAAAAATAAAGATGCAATATCAGTAGCGGATAGACGTTCACTGTAAATTTATTTTTCTGGCAGCTTGGAACTGCATAGAGATAAAAACGGGAGGGGCAACTCCACAAAGGAGCTGTGCTAGTTTCCCACTGCTGCTGTAAAAGTGACCACAAACCTAGTGGTTTAAAACAACACAAATTCATTCTCTGTCAGTGCTGAAGGCCAGAAGTCTGAAATAAGATTCACTGAGTCAAGGTGCTGGTGGGGCTGGTTTCTTCTGGGAGCTCTGTGGGGAGAATCTGTTTCCTTGCTTTTTGTTGCTTCTGGAAGCTTCCTGCATTCCTTGGCCATGACCCTTTCTTCACATCACTCTACCTCTCCCTTCCATCAGGATATCTCCTTCTTCCTCTCCGGTAATCAAATCTCCTTCTGCCTGCCTCTTATGATGGCCCTTGTGATTACATTTGGATCCACTCAGATAATCCAGAATAATCTCCCCATCTCAAAATCGTTAATTTAATTACAACTTCATATCTCCTTTGTCCTATAAGGCAACATTCACAGGCTCCAGGGATTAATTAAGATGTGGACATCCTGGGGCTATTAGTCTGCCTCACACAGGAACTGTTTCCCTATTTCTTCCCCTGTCTAGTCAAAGGAACAGTGGGCAAACATGCGGCCAGCGAGCCAGGATACAGGAATGAGAAGACACATAAATTGTGGGAAAAGGAGAGAGAAATAGGACCAGCATGCAGTTTAACTTTAGTAAAGACTCTGAGGAGCCTGGATTTGAGAGGTGTAAGATGTGGACAATGAATATATCATAAAGTAGAAAACTAGTGGTTGCTTCAGCAAAACACACTAGCAGCTGCTGAAAGCAAGCACTTCATCTCTCAAATGGCCTCAGCTCTGAGTGGTCTAATCCATGCCAGTGACTGGCAGCTATGCTCCAGGTCAAGCCATCATGAGAGTGACACCTCAGCGCTGTCTGGAAGACAAACATGAACATAAATATCATAACTAATCAATAGTTGGAATTGAACTTTACAGTAGAAGACAGCACCATGAAGATTAAGATTCTTTATACAGAACTGTTAAAAAAAAAGAAAAAAAAAAGACTAGGTGACGAAAACAAGCAAAAACTACCATGTTGTGGGAACTATGCTAACATTTTAAATATCCAACCCTTTGTGCCATACCTGCTAATAACTTTATCCCTAACAATAAATGTCAGATACACAGACAGCCAGGGTCCTTGAAAGTAAAGTGACTTGCTTTGCTGGAATATATTATTCCTGGTGTTCAGTTCTTTTGTTGTGTGCTTTTTGGTTCTAATTGGGATTCTATGTATTTTGTTTGTAGTTTTTGTAAATATTCTTATTTCTGTTTTCATAAGTGACTGGCTTATTTATCTAATGATCTGTGCAACTTTGGGAAAGTCTTTAAACCTCTATGGGTTCTGATTACCTTTTTCACAAAACAATGGGCCACACAGGACAGTCTCTTCAGACAGTGCTCACAAGCAGTGTTCAACTCACAGCTCACAAAGAAAAAAATATTCTACTAATATATTGGTATAAACAGATGAGGCAGTCCATGGCCAGCTGTTCCTAGCCCCTGGGTTTTGCAAGCCCTGAATGTCTGCCGCAAAGGCTAAGAGGATTAATATATCTGCACACCTATAACCCACTCTCATCCAATAGTGTAACTTGGCACACAAAATGTATTGCCTTGAAGAATTAAGTCTATGGGATGGAGGCTTGGCAATCTCAAGATCTTGGATGATCTTTCTTGGTCTTGAACCACTCTGTTTCCTTAAACCACACTGTCACCAAAGTCATCATTTATGTGTACAGAAAAAAAGATATTAGGCACATTGGTACTTTTTTTTTTTTCTTTTTCAAGTTTCTTTCTATGCCCTATCCCAATATACCTATTCTGTAATTCTTTTGCTTAATATTTACGTTGCCTGGTCTCCAAAGCTTATTGTTTTGTTTTGTTTTTCCTTTTATATCTGAATTTGGGGGGATAGATATCTACTGTCAAAATCAAATCATACAAAAAAGTAAAAGGAGAAACTAAAACACCCAAATTTAACTACCTGGAGGCGACCACTCTTAACATTTTGGTGAAATCCTTCCAGGTTTTCCTCTATGCCAATAGCATATTTGTGTGCAATTTTATACATATGAGGTTATCTTTATGTGTCTTTTCCACTTAGTGATGTGTTGTGGATATGTATCCATCTTCACTTTTAATAACTGGATAGTATTATTTTGGATATGTTATGTTGTTGAGCATTTAGATAATTTTTATTTTTCCTTACTTCAAAGCAATATTTCAGATAAGCATTTTTGTGCATTTTTCTTTCACCCTTTTGCAGTTAGTAGAGAAATTACAGATATAAAAGGCATGGTCCACTTATGTTTTGATAGAAGGTGATTGGGCCTGCTACCAAGGATATGTGAGCACACCCTGACTTGATGTTTTCTGTACTTTCTTTTCATTATACTATGCCCTGGCATCCACAGCTGCCTAGAACTATATCCAGCCCTATGGTTCAGTTGTATTACCGCTTCTGGGAAACTTTTCTCGCCTCTCTCAGAAATTTACCATTTTCTTCCTTTGTTTTCTGCCAGATCCTTCTACATATCTCTACTGTGGCTCTTATCACAGGCACAGAACATATTCTGCATGTCTGTCTTGTTCAAAGCTGCTGGTCCCTAAAGCACAAAGCTCATAGGAGACCACATACAGAATATCGTGGTAGTATCCTGAGCTCTGGTTTCCAATTGTCTGGGCTCAAACACTGGTTCTGTCATTTACTAGCTCTGTACTGTTGAGCAAACTACTTATCCTGTTTAATTTTTCATTTCCTCATCTGTAAAATGGAGAAAGATATAGAACGTGCCTTATTGGGTAGGTGTGAGAACTCAAGTGAGATAATGCACGTAAAGTAGTCGGACTCAGTGACAAAAATGAAGATGTAGAAAACATTGAGTGAGCGCTCCTTTTGTGCCAGGTGGTGTGCTGATACAGAATTGGTGCCCACTGTATTTTTGATGAATGAAGAGCTCTGACATCCTAATTATTTCGGATCCATGCTTCTCCAATTAATTTACCCAAGTTGCAAACCACACGATTTGTGAATAATGATGTTCTCACTGAGGCTGATGACACACATCATACAGAGCATTTCTCTCTCCCTCCTTTCCATATTATTGTTCTGCTGGACCTCTGGTCATTGAGGGTTTGAACTAGTCCTCTGGTTATTTGGTCATTCTTTTATTTGTACACCTTCCCCATAGCATTTTTTTCTTAACATGGGGCTTAATCCAGAATGAGGGAAATCATTGTCTATCAGAAAGAAGGGAGAGAGAGAACAAGAGCTCAAATCTATTAAGTTGTTCAGCTTGACTGTTAAGTTGCAAGGTGGAAGACCAACTGCAGCAGTGAAGTTCTTTTAATTTTCTTGTTCTCAGGCACTTTATTTCAAATCAGTATGATGCTCAGTCTCTATAGCTGAGGTAACCATAATAAAAACTAGCAGTTATCTCCCATGCATTTCTCAGTCCTTTCCCTGTCACTACTTCTACGTTTGGCAGCCTCTTTCTTCTCTATCTGCCAGGCACCTCGTGGTAACCCATGGCCTTGCCCTGATCAGAAGCTTCTGGTCTACTTTGAGATCCTCCATCAATTTCTGCCATCTTTCCTGACACCACCCAAATTTCTGCTTCCCTTCTAAAACGTAAAGCACTTGACATTTGCTGCTTTGTAGTTTGAGTTTTTACACGTGGGTCACATCCTCCCACTAGATATGAGCCCCTGAGATAAGAGAGAGGCACCACATCATACTCACATTTAATCATCCTACATTATTAGCAAAGTTACCAGAATATGACAAGTGTTCCCCCAAAAATGTAAGCTATTTGTGGAAAAATGGAAATAAAAGATAACACAAATCTTTCCATGAACTTATTTTAGATAATTTATTATATATGTGGGGCACAACGTTGATTTTCAATAATTGTGTACAATGTGTGATGGTTATATCATTTAGCTTATTCAACATTATAATACTCAATCATTCTTTGTGTCCTTTGACCAATTCCTCATTAGCCCCCCTCCCCTTTTCCGCCTCTAGTTTTCTAAAAGTTTAACATATTACTGTGATTGTTTTTTCTTTCTTTCTTTCTCTCTTTCTCTTTATTTTTCATTTATTTATTTATGGATTCAGCTCCGAGTTATGAACATGCTATATTTCTCTTTCAGTACCTGGGTTGTTTCACTTAGAATAATTTTCTCCAGGTTCACCCATGTTGTTGCAAATGGGAGAATTTCATTCTTTTTTTTTATGGCTGAGTAGTATCTCATTGTGTATATATACCACAATTTCCTGATCCAGTCATCCATCGATGGACATTTAGGTTGGTTCCATTGCCTGGCTGGTGTAAAGAGAGCTGCAATAAACATGGGAGAGCAGGTATCCCTTCGACCTAATGTTTTCCAATCCTCTGGGTATATCCCCAGCAGTGGATTGTTGGATCATATGAAAGTTCTATCTGTAGTAGTTTAAGGAAACTCCATTCTGTTCTCCATAAGGGCTGTACAAATTTACAGTCCCACCAACAGTGCAGGAGGGGTCCTCGTTCTCCACATCATCGCCAGTATCTGTCATTCTCTGTCCTTTTTATAATAGCCAGTGTGATTGGGGTGAGGTGATATCTCAGAGTGGTTTTGATTTCCATTTCCTTGATGATTAGTGATATTGGGCATTTTTTTATATACCTATTGGCCATATGTATGTCTTCCTTTAAGAAATGTCTGTTCAGCTCCTTTGCCCATTTTTTAATTGGATTTTTTGTTTTTGAAGTATGCTTGTATATGTATTGCCTACCATAATAACAAAAGCTAACACTTTCTGGGAGCTTGTTATGTAGAAAATTCTGTTAAAGATCTATATTCTTCTTGGTAACTCTCTGGCTCAGTTGCTATTATTGCCCTCACATTCTTTTTATTTCAGATGATGAGACCCAGGCACAGAGAGGTTAGGTTGTTTGCCCAAACTCACACAGCTATTAACTGGTAGAGGCAGTATTTGAACAAATGTACTCTGATTCCAGAGACTGTGTTTTAGCCACCATGCTATCTTGAAGGACAGCAGAAATAGAACTTTGCTGACCATGGATGATGTATTTTTGGAGAAAGTGCATCAAGGCCTAACAATACATATACATCAGGAAATAAAGAATAGCTCTCCTTTAGAAAGCTTAATCCAGGGGAGCTTTACTTCAGCCTAACAGGCAAACAAGCCAAAAAAGCTTCTCCTAACAAAGATGGTGTCTTGCTTGGTATACAATACTTGTCCATTTAACTTCCCTGGTTCACACCACAAGGGACATAGTATGCCCCATCAATAACCCAAATGCAGACCCTTTTTAAAAAGATAGCTCAACTCATGGCTCCTGAGGATTGACTATCCCCCCAAAACTCACTGAAGCTTGACCCCCATTGTAACATTGCTAAGAGGGTGGGAAATCTGAGCATGGTATTTGAAAGGTGGGGCCTTTAAGAAGTGATTAGATTTTGGGGACTGTGCCCTCATGAATAGATTGATTAATTCATGGAGCAATGGGTGTGGTTCTGATGGCTTTTTAAGAAGGGAAAGTGAGGTTAGCTCTCTCTTGCTCAAGCCATTCCTCACTGTGTGATGTCCTGCATTGCCACCCAGAAGAAGGCCCTCACCAGATGTACCCCCAGACCATGGACTTCCCAGCCTACCAAACGGTAAAAAACACAATTTATTTCTTCATAAGCTGGCCAGTTTCAGATATTCTGTTATATGTAACAGAAGTGGAATAATACAACAACTATTATATTTATGGAGAGCACAAAAAAATCACTGTACCAAACTCCATATAGAAATAAAAACTAATAAAATTTATTTTAACTATTCTCTGTATCAACTAATGAATAGAATGATAGAATGATACCTACAGTGCCCCAAAAGCTATCCCCACCTCAAAACTGATCATGAAGCCTACTGCCTTCATCTGTACACAGCTTAAATCTACAGTCATGACTTGTGCTTTATTTTAAAAGAAAATTGAAAAGACAGTAAAATGTAACTGCTGCTGGTTTTAGGAAACATGGTTTTATTAGTCTTGATTTGGGATGATTTAATCCCAATCCTAGAATTATCAAGGTGCTTTACAATGAGTACTTGAAGGATTCTCCCAGGACTGTTTACCAATTACATGAAACATGGTAGCAGATGTGCTAGAAATTAGCTAGGCCAGACTCAGGATCACTTTATCAGTAAATATTTTTTCAGTGCCCAGAACTGGACTGGGCACTGTATTAAACTGGGTCTGTATGGACCAAGTGCTGGGGTGCTGGTCCAGGTGCTTTGAACTATGAAATGAAAAAGGAATTTAGTATTCATTGAGTGTTAGGTGTCATGCCAGGCACCTTACACTCATTATTTTATTCAGTCCTCACAATAAACTTAATGGGTTATATTTTTAAGCTCTGTTTTGCTAACAAGAGATTAGGCTTTGTATCCTTAGGGATTTGACCAAGAAAATTAAAGACCTTCCAAGTAGTTTTTGTAGAAATATTTTTATATAAGAACTAGAGGTTTCCATGACTATTGGAATGTCTTTTTTGAGAAGGGGGATGAAAATTAGAGAACCCTCTAGTGGAATTGCAAAATCAGAAAACTTATGCATAGAATCTCATCATCTGTGGTACTAACACAGGAGATTAAAGGTGTTCAGACAGAAGGAGCTGCAAACATCAGAAATCATAGGAAAGAGGCTGCTGAAGATTTCCACTGTCTGCATTACCAATGTGGGTGCTCCTCCAAGCACCCTAGGACACTGCTATGACATTCATGTCTGCACTTGTTTCTACCACCAGAGAATAATTGCTCTTCTTCACATCCAGTGTTCAAATCTCACAAACATAGTAATATCTAACTTGGAGTCATGTAGGAAAAAGACTTCTGAGTAAAGTTACAGACTTTTCCCCTACTATACATAGGACAATGTAGAAGGGGCTGGTAGTGATGCCAAGTTGACAACTAAAGATCAGAAATATGCTGGGCAAAGTTATTCAACTGGTTAGCTCAACTGGTTAGAGCACAGTGTTGTAACACCAAGGTGGAAAGTTCAGCCAGCCACAAAAAAAGAAAGAAAGAAAAAAGGAAAAGAAAAAGAGAAAAAGAAAGAAAAAAATATGCTGGGCCATGTGATGAAACTTGGTCAAGTACATATGTGTATAACTCATTATTAGCAGGAAAGTCAGAAAAGGAACCCACAATAATCTCATTCTATCAGGTGTTCCACTGAATGACCTAAACGTACAAGAAGATTAGCCTACCTTCAAGGAGAAGGTATAGTTTGAATTGTTCAGTAGGGTTCTGATGGGTAGATAGGAGTGATGGGAATATTCCGAAAGCTTGAAATGGCCTGAATGAATGGCAATCAGATAGAAGAGGACCGGTGCATAGTAAATCAGTTTGAAGGACTGTAAATTTGTGAATGTGCTTTTTTAGCATTTTTTTTTTGTCTCTGTCTCCAGTCCCCAGCTCACCTTAGGTAGTAAATGAGTAATTGCTGAAAATAATGACAATGACCTGTCATTAAAACAAGCCATGTTTAGAAACATCTGATCCCTCAGGCAGTGACAGTGAACTGGAAAGGGCACATGTTACCTCCTGCCTTCTGTTATTCCTGGTGAAAGAAACAAGGTAAGTCAGGTGGAAAAGTCCAGGACGAGCAAGAGTTAATGAGTTGATTCTCATCCCCAAAATCACTAGTTTAGAGGGAATCTGGGGTATTTTGCTTATTTGCTTTTTTTCTTACCATACTGTTTTCTCCTTTTACCCTATGTCTGCAAAGATATGACAGGGCAAGAGAGGGAGGAAACAAAATGGTAAGCAAACCAGATATTTAGATGTAAATATGAAACCCACACTTGTTCTGCATTCAAGAGGTACAGGATTTGACAATCATTACCCAGAAAACAGCTTTTGCTTGCCGCAGATTTCTTCTCTACTCTGCCTATTTCCAGCGACAGAGTCATCATGAAGAAGGATGTTCAAAGACACAACATCTATAACCTTTGCCAAAGGCAGACACAGTCTTTGGAAGGAAGACTTTTATTTTCTCTGTCACCTTTAATGCTGGATATACCAGCTGGAAGCTGAATTCCAAGTATAAGGTCACTGCACGGAGGCTTCCTAAAGACAGAGAGCTTGAAAAGAAATCTTTTCTGAATGTCACTCTCATTTCAGCTCACATTTGCCTGTTACAATCTAGATGCACTAATTGGCCTTGCTGTAGACAGAAAAACAAACACAAAAAGAAAAAAAATACACTATTTGTCAACATTCCCCATTGAAGCATAATGACCATAATGAGCCCAGGTCTCAGTTCAGAGTAAGTAATTGAGAAACACACAGGAAATGCTCAATGCACAATTTTCGTGTTCTCATATTTTATGAATGGCCATGTTCTTTTCCTGGAAAAGATTTCTATGCATTTTGTCCCACTTAAGGTTTAGAAAGAGCCATTTGAGATCCAAAGTATAAAAATCAAATGGTGAGGGTTTACATTTTTCTCCGCACTCTAAAGTTTATAGCACCTCCCTAAATAATACCCCTTTCCCTCTTGCTGTTCATGAAACAAAGCCAGGTGTCTCAAACCAGTGGCCTACTGACTACATATATCTGATAGATGGATCATATTCTTCACAAACAAAATTTTAAGGAAAAAATAGCAAATTAGCTATTTACAACTGAAGATTTTACCAAAACTCAACAGCAGGCCTCCATTCTTGCATAGAAAAAGGCTGGACTTAAGTAGTTTCCACTTTGTATTAGTGAGGTAGACCCTTCAAGGCAACATTCTCCCAGCTCTGTCCACCTTCTTCCTGTGCTACCCACAGCATGGCTCAGACCAGCAGATCAGCATTACCTGGATGATTATTAGGAATGCAAATTCACTGGTTCCACCCCAGACCATCCAATCAGAATCTCCAAAAGTCCAGCAGCCTGAGTTTTAACAGATCCTCAGGTGATTAAACACATATTAGAGTTTGAAAAACCCTGCATGACACTAATTCATTTACCTGCCCAACTTTTGTTAGCACTTGGGTTTGTACCACTAAACTGGGCCAAGCAAACACCGTTATTTCCCTGGATTTTTATTACCTTAGGAATCTGATAAGAGCAAACACAAAAATACTGGTCTTTAGTCCCAGTATGTTTATCATAATTGACGCAATTTTATTTACCACCAGCTTGGATTATACGATAAGCACCCAGTTGCTTTGTGACCTGCCAGAAAATTTTAACTTAGTAATAGCAGGTAAGTAAAAGCCATCAACACATTTGTTTATTAGCCAATGAAGTATCCCTGATTTGTTTTGCTACAGAAGATCACTGAAAACTGCCAGATGTATTTCTTTGTTCACTGGAGCTCAGTTATTTTGCCACTGTGATTTTATCTTCTCCCCAAAGGGCAGTAAACAGGTCTCAGGCTAAAGCCAAAGTAAGAGCAAAGAGGAGTGGTCTTTCTCTTCCCCAACCTTGTTTAAGCACAGGACGTTCTCTGGCTAAAGCCACTTGCCCACATTGCAGTGTAAAGTGAGACCTCACCTAGTGTGACAGAAGCTTAGCCGCCCTCCATCAACATTCAAAGCTAGATACCCTCTGCATAAAGAAAGCAGTTTTAAATGACAGCCCACTGAGTAATATCATAGGCTGATAATAGCTCTGTTAGATGCTATGTAAAGCATTTTGGCTAAACTCTTCATTACCATTTGAAAACATCAGATGCTTTAGAATTGCTTCAGGTCTTTAAAACTCTCATCTTCCACTCTGGCAGGACTAAGAGATTCCATAAAGCTAGAGTCACGCCTCAGCCCAGAGATTCAAAATCACTATGCCATGTAATGGTATTTCACATCTCTCTTTAGATCATCCAAAACTGAATAGTCTAATTGTTCATGCTCAATTTATTTGTGCTCCTTGGCTGCATTCACATGGGCAGTGTGGACCATCTAAACGGAGAGCAGAGTGTAAAAAACATTCCAATTAGCAACTGGTAGTTACAGTAATTGAGGAATCAGCCTCGAGGTTAAGGTATTGATTCATTTTGATAATATTATATATGCTGTGAAATTCTCCGATAGTTAAACCACCACAGAAATCTACTGAAGTAATAACACACACTTAATAATGTTTCACGCAACACCAAAGATTTGAAAATGCATTTCAAAATATGCATTTGTCAGCTCTGCCATGAATTAGCATACAGGTATTCTGCAGACACCAGGAACAGTTCAGAATTACAGTGTGGAGCCCAGAATATTTTTCTATCAATAACTTTAGAATGGATAAAACCTGTCCCCTTGTCTCCTTTCATCAAACTGGGCTTAAAATACAGTAGCTCTTCACAGGACCCAGGCCGGAACTGTCATGGTCATCTCTGAGCTCAACAAAAAATCAAACATACAAAAACCACGGGTTGTTGCTAGGTATTCTGGAAATTGGCTTTGGCTAATAAAGAGAAGTCTCATATGACCCAGCTATCCCACTGCTGGGAATATACCCAGAGGAATGGAAATCATCAAGTCGAAGGTATACCTGTTCCCCAGTGTTCATCGCAGCACTCTTTACAATAGCCAAGAGTTGGAACCAGCCCAAATGTCCATCATCAGATGAGTGGATATGGAAAATGTGGTACATCTACACAATGGAATACTACTCAGCTATAAAAATGAATGAAATACTGCCATTTGCAACAACATGGATGGACCTTGAGAGAATTATATTAAGTGAAACAAGTCAGGCACAGAAAGAGAAATACCACGTTCTCACTTATTTGTGGGAGCTAAAAATAAATAAATAAACAAAAAAACTGGGGGGGAGAAGACATAACAACTACAATTTACAATTCCTTGAAATTGATATGATAAGCAAACAGAAAGAACATTGTTGGGAGGAAGTGGGGAGAGCGAGGAGGGAGGGAGCTTTCGGTAATTGGCCACAATAATCAACCACATTTTATATTGACAAAATAAAATACTAAAAAATAAAAAAAAAAAGAGAAGTCTCATCTGTAGCAGCTATTGGTGTTTGTTCCTAAGTAAGCAAGGATTCTAGCCTCCAGGACCCCTGGTGAGGGATGCTGCAAAGGACTCAGTCTTGGAGTGAAAGCATCTGAGAATATAATCTCTAAGGTTCTGTCCTGAAACGTTTCTCTGCACAACTGAGAGCGTCCATCTCAGGGAATGGGGACTTAAGAGAGCAAACCCGAATGGGGTCTGCTTTGTGTTTGATAAAGTCCAAACCGTTCACTTCGGCTTTCAAGTCCTCTCGACCTGGGTCTCTGCCTCCAACTTTGTCTTCCACTGCTCTGCAGCAGGAGCCCTGTGCTCTACCCTTCTCCAGGGGACAGTCCGTGCCTGTCTGTCTGTCTGCCTACACAGTTTGCTCACAGCCTTAACCCCTGCTGGAGAAACATTGCTCTTTCTTTGTGGATCTGAGGTTTTCCTTTCCTATCTCTGTCACATCTCCTCCTCCAGAAATTTTTGCCTACCGCCCCAGGCCTCATGTCCTTCCTTCTTCCCTCTGTTTACACCAACCAGACATGTGGCAGGATCTACTTGGTCAGTCACCTTGCTGCCCTTTGCAATATACACGCAGTGGGGCCTGCTCTTTTGGAGGTGTACCATTTGCTTCTGTTTTCTGTTTTTGTTTTTATGTTGTGGGGGAAAGATGCAGAGGCACGTCATGAAGAGGCTTTACTTCTGCACTTACCATTCTGAAGTCAGCAACATTTCATCTCACTAGTATTGCTTAAAACTAAGAATGTGGAAAGGGGAGTAGAAGGCAGGTGGTGTGTATAATGTAGTCCTCCTGGACCTCAGCAATAAGTTGGTTGGGGGAAAGGAGGAACTCAGCTGTCTGAGTCAGTACAAGCTTAATAAATCAGGGAGCTGGGTATAAATCAGGGAGTGTTTGGGGAACTCCACCAAACAGTCATTATTCTGAATATGACTAAAGCCTAGCCAACAAGAACAGCTTATTCACAAAAGCAAACTTAAAACCTCTATGATTTGGATAAAGTCCACCACTGATTGTTCATTAATTCAGCAAATACTTATTGAGCAGCTATCCTATGCCAGGAATTATTCTAGATGCAAGAGATAGAGCAGTTTACACGGCAAACACTGCCACTGCCCTTATGTGCTGTGCATACCAGTAGCAAGAATACTCCATGTGGGTGGGGGAAGGGTTCAGGTTTTGAGATGCAGGTTTTGCAGGATAAGTAGGAGTTTGCTGGAAAGGAACAGCATATAAAAAAAGCATGTAATTTTGACACAACATGGCTTATTTAGAGAAATGAGAATTGAGATTCACAGACAAAATCAAAAGTTGGAATGGCTAGGACGCTTTTCATGGACAGCCTCAAATTCCCACTAAGCAAGAGCACTTAGATTTATAGTAATGGCCTGAATATAGATTTATTGTAGTTTTTTCTTCAGCTCTGGATTAAAGCCCAAAATGAACTAAAAATAATCTTATTCTTCTTCAGTGTTCACTCTGACTTCAGAAGCAGCAAATAGTAGATTGTACACAGTAAGAGAACACAGGGCTACTCACTCCTCTTTCCCCTGTGTCGCCCCCTTACTTGAGAGTCCTGCACACAGTGATAAAGTTCTTGTCACATAATCTGAAAATTGGCATAGTCAGTGCATAGCAAGGAAGGAAAAAGGATAATCAAATGCATCAGCAGATCCCACCCACCTTACTGTGATGGGGAAGCCCTCCTACCAGGAGACCCTAGCTAGAGAAGTTGCTCCCCACATTTCCTCTGATTAACGCAAGTACATCTTTATGTTCTGGATAAAATACATCATTTTCCTCATTAAATTCATGTGCATAAAGGTTATTAAAATGATGCACTCCAATAGCTTTGTTTATGGCAGTACACAGGGTAAATATTTTATTTTCCAATGAGTGCTTGGGTTTTATTTGCCAGCATTAAAACTAGGGCAGAGTGACTGGAGATACGAATAGAGATATTTACCAGCACAAGGAGATGATACACAGATGTTAATGAAAGCTCTGGGGGTAGTTTTCCGGGCTGTTGAATGTAATTTCTCACATCCCCAAAGGCTGTAATAGGGAAACACCCTGAAAAGAATTCTCTAATGGCTGTGCGTATGCAGAAGAGGATCATTGGGAAGTTAATGCGCTATGCAAAGCAGATATTCATTCATTCATTCATTTGGTATGGTGTAAGGTGTAGGACTGAACATTGAACCTTTTGTGCCTTTCTGTCTGCCCATTTTATTCTTTTGCCCCAAACTCCCATTTTGCCAAGTTAGCTGCCCTTTGAAGATCAAGGTTAAGGCTCTATTTTACCTCCTCTTAGCACCTTCCCAAACTTCCCAGACTGACTCATCTCTACTCATAGAGAACCACAGATACACCTCTGTCAGAATAAATAGCACATTTATTAGCTCTTTGTTTACTTCTTTGCATAGGTCACTGGATTATGGTTGTTTAAATGCAGAGAGCATGATTTATTCTTCATTGTATTTACATTAAAGCCCCTTTTGAATGTGCCTTGCATATTAACAAAGAGATCACCTCTGTTAATATAACTTTTCATTCATATATGTTTGTTGAATGAACAAATAACTTCGTTGATTCTACAAAGTCACCTGATAATTTTGTATTTTCAATAAGGGAGTTCAGTGAGTAGAGTTTTATGGCCTCAAAATCATTCATGTATTCATTCATTCATTTCATAAGCATTTAATATGTCATTAATATGAGCAGGACACTGGGAGTTTGCAAATATCTGTTTAAACTCCCTGGAAACCTGGAGAAGAGTTGAAAGGAACCAGGGCCAAGCAAACATAAAAGAATACTGTCCAAAGAGTAGCTAGAAAATTCAGTGAAAATGCAAAGAAAGGTCATGATCAAGACAGTATAGTGTTTCTTTTAACTTCCTAAGACTACCCGTGACCCCAGGACATGACTGATTGAGAAAATTATTTGCAGATATAAGACTCAGAAGACAAAATGTGCTGCCATTGATCTTTCTTAATTCCCAACTCTAAATTCTGGCACCAAGATAATTTTTTTGTGTGAAAGAGAATCTAGCCTAGCAAAGTCTCAATTGTTCATCCCATACTGAAGCAAAGGCTCGAGCCAATGATCTGGTCCTATTCAGTAGCTACATATAGATCTCTGAGACTCATGCACCTGTATATTTACCTGGGGCACTTCTTCCATAATAACCAAGACAGCTTCCAATCAGTGTACAATGGATGGATTCAGTTTTCTTGAAAATATTTCCTCTATCTAAAATGTGAGTCTCTTAGCAACAAACACTGTAGCCCTATTCTCCATGAAGAGCCTCATGTACTATGCCAGATCCATTTTGTTCCTAGATAGTGTTCACTACATATACCACACAGTCTCTTGGAATGATTTGGCACAAACACCATGGCTGCTATCTACAAAGGAAAAGAGAACACAGTAACTTAAACACAGTCCTAAGAAAGTGAATCATCTCCCTTCTGATTTTTACTTAGAACGAAGTGCATAGCAACATCATAGTATATCCCCTGCCTCAACCTACCCCAGCAACAATCTACTGAATGAGCAATTAGTTGAACTATATATTGCAAGCTTCGCAAATCTTGCCATCATAAAAGAATTTGTTTCATGTTATCTTTTCCTTTGTATGCCAGAGAGTAGAAAATACAAGTTCCAGTGATTAAATTATCTTCAATACAAATTGCTGATAATTTCTTAATGTGCCACCCTACACACATGTATGAAGAATAGTAAAGAAGCTAGAAACGATTGTCTTATCACAAAGACCCAACATCTGTATATTTAATGCAAGAAAAATAATACGACGTGATTTTGAAAGTAGACTGATAATACGCTTAGATTTAATGTGGGGCTTGGAAATAGAGAAAATGTCAAATCATCTCTAACAAAGGTCGAAGGAAAGAGCAAATGTGTGGAATTGCCTGTCTCCTGGCTTTCTCAGAGGGGCAGCCTTCATCATTGTGAGTGGGCTGGGATTCTTTAAAAAAAAAAAGTGGAAGAAGAAGAAGAAAACTACTGGATCAAAACAATTGGGTGTTGTGTGACAGAAATGTGCTCCTAGACTGAAATGTGTAACCATCACTGTCACTTTGTTTTGCCTTTGCACATAACGAGACAGAAATGCCTGGAAGACTATTCTTGGGAACAGTCTGAGCAAGGAGAAAAAGGATGTCCACTCTTTCACTTTCCTTACAGTCCCTTCAGTCAGGAGTGTTTTTATCTTCAATAACAAGCATAGACTCCCAGCCTTGCTCCCTGCCACTTACTAGCTCAAATGTGATTTGGGCACGTCATACACAGATAGGTCTGCTCTGTCCTCACTGCTCACCAATTCATAGTCGTCAGCCTTCTTTTACTATCTTTGTAGTTTTCTTGTTTTATCCCCTCACACCTCCACTATTACTGACTTCTCCACTAGTGTTTTGCTCCTGTCATACCAACTTATCAATAGAACTCTAGATGATATTTTAATTAAAGTTATAGTTTAATAAAATAATTTTATAAAGATCTTATAAGAATTTCTGTTATTTGTTTTTATTACTTAAAGTCATGTCTAACATCCAAAATGTTAATCTCTGCATTTCTCACAATAGTTAATGCAAAATAGTTGTAAACTGTTACTACATGGAGGTAGGAGAGTGAATAAATGATTGTAGGCTCATTTTTATTTCAGCTATAGGGTAGAAATGAGAATCACTCAACTGATCTCTGGAAAACAAATGCTTATCATGCATGATGAAGAACACCAGAGGCCAGATCAATACCTTATGTGTTACTTAATTTAGTCCTTACTAATTTCACATATGAGCAAAATGAAGTTCAGAGATAGGTTAAATAATTTGCATAAGGGCATATTTCCAGCAAATGGCTGAACCAGAATTCAAATTTACTCATCTGCATTATTGATAGATCTACAAAGTATGAATTCAATACGAAAGGGTAAAAAAAAGGGGGCCAAGAAGAAGCCGTGATCCCTTTGCATACATTCCTCACAAACTCTCCAAGAAGACTTGAAATTCCAGGATAAAAGTTCAATCCCTTTATTTAAAACACCTGTCCTGTTCAAATGCAAATGTAAGTGAGAGTGGAAAGATTAACCATCAGCTCTGTCATTGTTATATACATAGCAGTTACCTTTGGCTTTCTTCCTTAAAGTTGCCTTTGCTAGGCAAAAGAACCACTGTGCCAGAGGGAACTAGTACCCTATGAAAAGAGCCTTGGGCTTAGGAAGAGGCAGGGAGATAACGTTGGATTTTTGGTCCTGGCACTGTATAATGTATGTCTTTCATAGATGTTCCCAAGGAAGTGGCCACAATTTTAAAAAGTCTAATTCAAATAAGAATTAGAGAAGGATAAAAATTGAAATGTCTCTGTCCTGACTCAGTGTGTATTTTAACACTGAACCCTAACTCCTAAAGAGAAGTTTATGCCATCTGTTTAATGTTGCCTTCTGGCCAGCTTCCCAATAGTTTATTTTTGGTTCCTTTGTTATCTATTGTATTTCTTTAGGGTTATTATCAGGAGTCTTTTTGCCTTCAGATATGGCTCCTGGTTCATAACAATTCAAGAGTAAATAGATTCATGCCATAGAGTTTAAAGGAGCACCCATCTTAGAACCAAACAATGTGCCAACCAAAGATCATAAAGAAAGTCCATAGCTTTTTAATAGCTGTGTCCTGGAAACAGAAAGAAAGAAATGAAGGAGGGAAGTGAGGAAAGGAAAGAAGGGAAGGAGCAAGGAAGGGAAGCAGGGAGGGAATAAAAAGTTTATCCCCAAACCTCTTTTATTCTACAGATTAGCTTTTTTCTGCCTATTTCCAGAGTCTTCAAACAATACTATCTACATAGCTCATGCAGCTGGCTAAAAGCTACCTCAACCTTCATAGTTTTAGTGGAAGCTTCTATTCTCTTATGTATTGACATCAACTTCATGACACAATCAGAATTTATTTCCCAATACCCATAGCAGTCGGGTTTTGTCTCTGTAAGACCTCCAGACTCAAAACTGATTTCCAACACGGCTATGGCCTGCAAAGGAACAACAGAGGAAAGTTAACATAACAAAAGACCAGTAAATGTCAACTCTGATGCTGATAATGATGAGAATGATGGATAATGATGACTGATACCATTTTTGACAATGAGTATCTGAAAGACATAGTTGATGTTATATTTCTCATATAATTTCCACATTTGTGTGTGCCTTTTGCCTAATTTATTTTATTTTTTCTAAGAATCCTACCTTTATTGTTTAATGCTGCTACAGTTGCACATAGGAAGAAGCTTTTCCGGTTCATTGGCAAAAAGATTCTCATGCATTCCCTAATTAATTTTAAAATTGTTGCACAATTGTGTTTGGATACACACACAGTCTACAGTTTTGTTATTTTCCATTTAATATTACCCAAGAGTCCTAAAATTGATTATTTCTTTTAATTTCCACTTGTCATTTCTACCCTTCTACCCCCAAGGGAGAAGTAAAGACTGCCTCTTGAATGGTAGTATTCACAAACCTCATAACTCACCAAGGCCACCTTCCACTGCAACCCAAAGGCCTCCGAGAATGGCAATGCTCTCATGCTTGGGAATCTGTTGCTTACCTAGGAGAACTATGGACAGAATTTTTTTTTCCCTCTTAGGAAAGTTGGCAGAAACTACGTTGCTATAACAGGTCAGAGTCTCCAAGAACAGCATTCTCAATACCTCGTTTAGGTTGGGGTGTGTTGACTTAAATGTTTGGGAGTAATCTTGAGGGAACTTGATGTCCTCTTCTTAACAAAAAGGGACAGTTTTGAGCCATGAAGTCATTTCAGAAAACAAATTATAAGTTATCTACCCTATGTGTTTCATTGTTGTTTGCTGTTTGATTTTTTGCTTTTTTAAAAAAGCATATGCAAAGTCAAGTAGGGAAATATATCAACAAAATATCTCACAGCTCCCTTTGTATCTGCAGATCCTAGTACAGTGTACATGATAGGCATCCAATACATTATATTCAATATGAGTTAATGAAAGAATCTCATGAGATACTGACATTAGATATTCACAAGGGTAAAAAGATAAATAAAGGTATTTTTATGATGAATTTGGACTTCAAACCTATGGGCCAGTCTTCAGAGTGCGTGAAGGTGAAGTTTATTGAGAAACAA
The DNA here is from genome assembly GCF_027409185.1 of Cynocephalus volans. Lineage (NCBI taxonomy): Eukaryota > Metazoa > Chordata > Mammalia > Dermoptera > Cynocephalidae > Cynocephalus > Cynocephalus volans. The sequence continues at coordinate 136,438,700 of NC_084466.1, read as the reverse complement.
ATAATCCATGTGTTTTAGAAACTTGAATTCATGTGGCATCCTAGAAGTCAGAACAGGGACAGGATTGCGAGTTAATTAGGGCATGACCAAAAGCACTCAAAGACTTCCTGCTTTAAGGTATACATAATAAATCTGGGAAAATCCACCCAGTAGAGGGGGCTGTAGGCTTAAGAGTTTTACCTACCATGTTATGCAAATAGGGCAAATCTTAAAATTCCATTTGTAGGTATATACCTGGGAAATGCTTGCTATAGCAAGAGATGTATCAGATATATCTGTGTATCAAATTTATCTGTTCATCAAATATATCTATATCTATTTAGTTACTCATCTACTTTATACTTTTATTATATAAAAAATATAAAAATTAGATTTCTGAATTGGGGCTTGGGTGTGGAAAGTAGATAAAGGGAAGGTTGTATGTAACTCCAGGAACTGATATGGGAAGAAAGGTGAAGGAATAGGAAAGAAATATTTGACGTACTTTTCCAAAAGCTTGAAAAATTCTGAAATTTCACAGGAAGCTCAAAAATCATTAGAGTCATTTATTACAACATGGGTAGAATTAAAGAACATTATGCAAAGTGAAATAAGCCAAACACAGCGAAAAAAAAAATACCGTATGTTCTCACGTATACGTGGAATCTAAAACAACTGAAGTCATAGAAGCAGAGAGCAGAGTGGTGGTGACCAGAGGCTGGGGGTGGGGGGAAATTGGGAGATAATTAAAAAATATAAGGCCTTAGAGAGGAGGAATAAGTTCTGGTTTTTTTTTTTTATTTGTTTTGTTTTGTTTTGTTTGTTTTGGGATTTTTTTTTTTTTAAGACTTATTTCACAGCATGGTGAATATAGCTAATGATTGAGTATTATATATTTCCATATAGCTAAGAGAGTAAATCTCAGATGGTCTCATCACAACAAGTGTCAAATATTTGAGGTGATAGATAGGTTGATTAGCTTGATTTAATCATTCTACATTGTATGAAAAAATAATAACATCACTTTGTGCCCTACAAATATATACAACTATAATTTGTCAATATATAATAATAATAATAAAATTACAGTGAGTCAGTTTTCTTGGTCCTTGTGGGATTGCTAGCAAGCTCACGTTGCACTTGGAAAGTTTTGACTTACTATGCAAGGCATTCCCTGAGGTTGGGGAAGAGTGAGGTGGTGGTTAATATGCATATCAATTTCCAAAAATCTGGTACTTATAAGTGCCATGCAGGTTGTTCTGAAGATAACCTAAGGGACCCCAGGAAAAATATTAAGGCTGGTGATCAAGTATCTAGCACACAAGGGATCAAGACTCTAAACAAATAAGGAGACAAAAGGGACTTATCCAGAACAATGATTGGCAAGATACTTGAAGTGAGTTCTGAAAGCTGATTTTTAGTGGAAGGGATACTTTTAGTTGTAGCAATCAACTAACTGTCTTCTGGCCAACACAAAAGGGAGCCATTAATCCCAGTTCACTAAAGATGAAGAAAACAAAACTTATTAAGTCTAGCTCATAGGAAAGTCATTAACAGTTACAGTAATGATGGGGAAATGTCCCTTTCTTCTTCTGTCAAGAACACAATAGGGCGCGATAGCCAGTGAAGCCCCAGAGTCCAGTAAGAGTAGGGTTTGGAGATGTGCCACCTCTTGCTAGACCTTGAGATGCAGTAAGGGTTATACCCAGATAGTGTCACAGTGGAGACCAACTGAGCAGTTCTAATTGGACCATTTTAATAGCCCCCAATGAGATTGTGTAAGGGCCCAGCAATCTTCCACTGCAGGAGAGAATTTTTAAGTACAGTGGTAGTAGCTTAGAGCTAAATAGATTCCAATCACCCTCAGTGTTATTATTCATACTTTTGAAAAGAAATTCTCCCCAGGACACATCTAACTAAAATAAAATGTGTACATTGTTTTCTTGCAGGTTCATGGGTTGCCTTTGCAAGTAAAGACATATTGCCAGTTGACTCTAAACTTCCCACAGGGGATGTGGCTATTTCAAAATATTTTCAGTGGGTTCTTCACAATAGAATAGCAAAAATGTGAGATTTGCAATGACCTTTCCATTTGCCTTTAAGAAATTTCTTGAATTGAACAACTAACGAAATAGGAAACTTATATAACTCAATGTCACTGCTTTCACTGATGTGATAGCCACCCCCTGCTTGCTTCCTGCCCCCAGTATAACACCAGATTTTATAACACCCATTTTAATAAATATCCAGCATTTGGCAATATAAATCTATATTATCTTAAACCTTCATTCCCTTAAATATACAGAGAATAGTAACTTCACGTAAGGGATAAATTAATTTTAGAACTAATATAGACACTTCGAAATATTAATAGCTAATGCAATCATTTACAGATTAAAAATTAGGGTAAAGGATATTAGTCAACTTTCCTAAAGTGGTTCAGCACAGCCAGTAGTACATTTTAATCTTTTGATTCCAAAGCTTCCATTTTTTAAGGTTAATGAAAGTTTTATCTTAACAGAAAAATAATAGCAATAATAATAATAATGATTTCAAATTTTTGGTTACTACACTTTTAAGTATTTTCAGAAACTAAAGTCTTTAAAGAAAACCTTTCAACCCAGGCGAAACTTCTGGCTAGGTTAAAATTTATTCAGAATATCACTGAGCCTCGGAAAAGATTTTTAATGATTTGAGTGAAGATTGCTTAAATTCATGAAGACCAGCAAATAGGAAGGAAAGTAGTCTAATAATTTGGATTACTTAAAAAAATAAGGCTCATAGTGCACTTCAGAAAGACTTAACTTAAAAGAAAGACTAGCTATATATGTCCTTATATCATTAATAGATACCTAGAAGGGCAGGTAGGGGGAAACATTGGGCTTCTACAAGGTTTACCATTGTTTTTCCACAGACCACAGAGTGTGGTAGTGAGGGTAACTCTACCAGACAGAGCCCAGGATGGAAACAAATTAGACAAAATACCTGCATGATGCAGCACACATGCTTTGCCTTTCTCTGCTGTGGCCCAGCGATTGAGTGGGGCTACATGAGCAGTAGGCCTATTCATATTGAAAATAGCTGCCCTTGACCCAGAGGAAGAAAAATGAAGTCTCTTCTAAGGGAAGGCAGCAGAAAAACAAAAAGAAATGTTATGCCATATTTGTAGAGGGCATAGCCAATGTACCCAATGCCACGAGGTGGAGGGTGTGGAGTACGCATAAAGCAAATATATTTCACAGGGCTTGGTTTTCCAAAGCCTTGCAGTTTCAAATATTGACTTTGCAAAGGACAGGAAATTTCCCGAGGCTATAGTCTCTGTTGAAAGATAAAGAATTTTAACACAGCAAGGTTGCTGGCTCAAAGACAGACAGATTACTGATTGATATGTAAAGATACTGGGAAATTGCTGTAAGAAGAGAATGTTTGCTAAAATCAAGCTTTTGTTAGTGGATTCACTTAATTGCATTATAGAATGTCACCTTTCTTTTCTTACTGAATGTTACCAGCTTCTATTGTTAAACTTGTTAAACTGTACTTAGAAAAAACCCCACCTATGTTCTCTTCCTGTAACTTCTTTGTCTGGAGAATAAATGCAGGAAGAGAATCGCAATTTGTGGTTAATTTCCCAGATAGGAAGAATTCCTCTATCTTGAAGGTTCTGGGAGATTAATCCCTTTTGGGGGCTTCTCACTACTCAGAAGAGATAGGCTTTGAGTAATCTTTGGTGGCTCCATCACCCAGGGGAAAAGGGGTGACAGATTCGTGGGAGGTAAAGCAACAGGAAGGAGCAGGGTGGCGCTAAAAGAGGGAAATGCCAAAGAACATGTAGGAAGCTTCCTTTCTGCCCTTTTGTGGTCCAGAACAGAAACCTCTTCCCTTCTTCAGATTTTTTTTCTTCTCTTCTCTTTTTTCCCCCAATTTATTTAATGTCAAACTAAAGATAGGATATCCACATTCATTATGTATGTATAAGCCCTGAATAATTGTAACTCCCAAATAGTACGCAGCATAGCTGTTATAGACACTTCATTTATTCATACCAACAGGTATGGTTATTACCATCCAAGGTAATAAGAGTGGGCTGTAGCTGAAAGAGTTGCAAGATGCAAATTCTGTCTGAAAGGATGAGTTCTTAGAGAGGGGAAAGACAACAGAGGAGACAACAAGAAGGACATTAGACAACTTTGAAGCCTTTGGCACCTACAGCTAGAAAACATTAAACATAGTACAGCTCTTAGCCATGTTAACATAAAACCACATACTAAAGGCCTAGAAAAACATCCAAGTTCTTATTGCGTAATACATCATGTCCAGCTTTAAATAAAAAATTACAAGTCACACAAAGAGGCTAAATAAGTAAATAAATACATTTATAGTCAAAGTAAGCATCAGAACCACACTGAGATATGATGAAGATTTGGGGATTATCAGATGAAGAATTTAAGAGAAGTGCAGTTCATATTTTAAGAGCTCTCATGGAAAAAATAGGCAACAAGTAAGAAAAGATGAGTAAACCATGCAGAGTGATGAAAGCGCTAAGAGCATATCAAAAAGGAAAGCTAGAATAAGAAACACTGTAACAGAAATAAAGAATGCCTTTGATAGACTCATTAGTATAATGAACACTGAGAAAAGAATTAGCGTGAAGATAGGCCAATAGAAACTTCCCAAGACAAAATGCAAATAGAAAACAATAATAATAATAATAATAGTAGTAGTAGTAATAATAAAAAAAAACCCAGAATACCTCAAGTGTAGGATAAATTTTTAAAATGTAAAATAGATGTAATTGGAAATGAGAGGAGAACAGAGCTTGAGCTACTGGGCATAGCTCTCAGAACCTCTTCTGGTTCTGAGTTCTGCCTGATTCATGAATAATTTGTTGCTCCGATAAACTTTGTTAAATTTAGTTTGTCTAATGCTTTTTCTTTTAAGATTGTAACCCAAAGTATATTCTATGGTTTGATTATATGTGTCCCTCCAAAACTCAAATGTTGAAACTTAAATTCCAAGCTGATGGTATTAAGAGATGGGGTCTTTTGTGGAGTAGTTAAGTCATGAGGGCCTCAGCCTCAGGAATGGGATTAATGCCCATATAAAAGAGGCTTCCAAGAGCTGCTTGGCCCTTCTGCCATGTGAGAATACAATGTCTGTTTCTTTTCCTTTCTACCATATGAGGACGCAGCAACAAAGTACCATCGTGGAAGAAGAGAGCAAGCCTTCACCAAACATCAAATCTGTCAGTGCCTTGATCTTGGACTTCCCAACCTCCGTAATTGTGAGTAATAAAATTCTGTTTTTTATAAATTACCCAGTCTAAGGGATTTCATTATAGCAGCAGGAACAGACTAAGATAGTATAAAATAAATATCCATGAGTCCATATTCATATAATGAAATGACCAGGTAAATAAATAGGGAGCAGAGACAAATCTATGCAGAAGAATCCCAAATAATTTATACAGATACTTTACCCCCAAGGATATGGAACATAATCCCTAGTCCTTAAGTGTGGGCTATATATAGTGACTTCCTTCCAAAGAGTATTTATATAGACTGTGTCTCCCAAGTTTTGTGTATTAGTAGCTTGACCCCCACTGTGACTGTTAAGAAGGCGGGAAATACTATTATGGTAATTGCAAGGTGAGGCCTTGAAGAGACGATTAAATTGTAGGACCATGCAATAGTGAATGAACTAGTAATGGCAGTCAGAGGTGTGGTTCTGAGGGCTTTGAAGGAGAGCATAGGAGAGTCTCTCTCTGCTCTGCCATTTTCTGCCATGTGAGACCCCTGGACCACTGTTTCTACCTCCAATACTCTCACCAGATGTGTTCCCTGGACTTTGGACTTCCCAGACTCAGGAACTGTAAATAATAAATTTCATTTTCTTATAAACTACCCAGTTCCAGGTATTTCATTAGAAGCAACAGAAACAGATTAATACAACTACAGAATGAAAAACAGAGTAATTGTACAGTTGGAGAAACCTGACACATCACCTCAGCTGGATGATCGGGGTCAATATCAACAGGGACATGTTATGTCAATAGTATGTGTTCTTGATATATTGTGATAGAAATCACATTCACCTTTGTGTTCTTTCTTCCAAAAACATATAACTCCAGTCTAACTGTGAAAATAACATTGCATAAATTCTAGAAAAGAGACAACCTACAAAAAATCTGATTATTATTCCACCTAAAAACTGTCAAGATCATCACAAATAAGTAAGTCTGAAAAACTGCCCCAGCCAAGAGGAGCTTAAGAATACATGTTGACTAAAAAATGTAGTGTGGTATCCTGGATGGGATCCTGGAACAGAAAAAGTGCATTGGGTAAAAACTAAGGAAATCTGAATAAAGTATAAAATTTAGTTTTTAATAATTTATCAGTATTGGCTTACTAAGTATAACAAATGTATCGAACTAGTGTAGATGTTATTAATAGGGGAAACTGAGTGCAGGATATATAGAAACTATCTGTACTATCTCTGCAGTTTCTCAGTAAATATAAATCTGTTTTAAAAATTGAAGTTTATTTTAGAGACAAAACTTTATGATCGAAGGTCCATTCCATTCTTATAACATAAGAGCAAGTGGGAAGTCTGAGCTAGGTATCCCCACAAATAAAATTCACCAATTTTAAAAACATAGAACAGTAGAAGAGTGGAGAGAGAGAAAATTTTTTTTTAAAAATATGCATGACAAGTTAGGCAACATGGTAGATTCTTTCTAAAATTCTAACATCTGTCTTCTAGCAATTTCAGAATAAAAATAACAGAGAGAATTAAACAAAAGAAATAAATAAATAAAAAGAAAAGGAAAAATGTCCAAAGAAGAGGATCAGCATTCAATTTTTTTAAAAAGATGAATGAAAAAAGCCAACACCTAGAAATATCATGATAATATTCCAAAAAACAATAATCATGAGAAAATTCTGTACGTTCCCAAAGAAAGGAGAATTAGGCAATAAATCACTCAATCAAACAAGTGAACAAATATCTACCTACAAATGTGAAGAATCAAAATTATAATAGCATTAGTATCATGCCATACTAGATGAATTCTATAACCACTCAAGCTGACATGGAAAAGAATAAAAGCATTTGGGGGGGATATACAAAGACTCAGAAAGATTACTACTCATGAAACTATTTTGAAAAATATATATATTCAAAGAGGTACTACAATAAAATTCAAAATAAACCTTTAAAAAAAAGAGATTCATGAATCACTGTACGACTGCATCATTGATACTCCTGCATCATTGTAACTTATGATACACAAAAGGCTGGTGAGCAAAGGAGCAAGTAAAATTTCTAATTAATTCAAGAAAGATTCTGTTGCATAATATAAAATATTATGTCCATCACTAAAATGTTATATATGATAATTATTGAAAAGGGGATTAGGGAAAGTGCTAAGATTCTTACCATTTTGAAGAGGAGGTAAAAATCTTGATTAAATATAGATGTTGATAGAAAATATAAAGTGATTATATATTAAAAAATTAAGAGTAAACACTAGAGCAAAAGTGTTGTGTCCTAACCAGGAACATCATTATTACCTGGAAACTTAGTGGTAGTGCAAATCGTTGGGCAAAAGGAGGCAACACACACACACACACACACACACACGCACACACACACACACACACACACACACACACAAATGCCTCCTAAGAACATCAAAGGAAAAACATATAACTTGACAAGTTCCTGGAGCAGTGGATACAGTTAATAGAATAAGGCTTGCAAAGAACAGATGCCTCCTGTTCATCTGAAAACTAAGAAGGACAAGAGAACGACTTGAAAACAGAGTTAGGTAAGAGGAGAGTGAATAAGTGGTGAAGCCCATACTCGTATACAGGGTTACCAGATTTAGCAAATAAAAATAAAGAATACCCAGTCAAATTTGTATTCCACCCAGTTAAATTTGTATTCATGATTGTATCCTGAATGCAGGATACCCAGTTATGTGAGCAACAAATAACTTTTTGTGAAAGTATACCCCAAATAATATTTGAGACACACTTACACACAAAAAATTATTCATTGTTTACCTGAAATTCAAATGTAACTGGATGTCTTGTATGTTATCTGTCAATTCTACCCATACCATGATCTTAGTATTGATCTAAGGGCAAGGTCAGCTTTGAAAATTTGGAGCTTTAGTGTGAGAAATATTCATCTACTAGACATCTCTTAAATGAATCACAGATTCTTCAACATAATATATTAAAAACTGAACTCCTGAGTTACTCAAGCCAGAAACCCTTCCCTGATGTCTCCTTTTACATTACTGCCGACACCTAATCCACCAGCAAGTGCTGACAAATGTATCTTCAAAATATGACTCAAACCCCATGCACTACCTTCTCTCCATCCCCACTTTACTACCTTTATTCAGGACACCATAATCTTGGGCCTGGATTAATTCAATTGACCAGAATGAATTTTACCTGCTCCTTCAACACTTTCTTACCACCTAGCCAGACCTTTTTCTTTTTTTCCCCCTGCTCATAAACCTTTGTTTGCTTCCTTGTAAATTCAAACAAACATTTTATACAAAATCAAACTCCTTACCACTGCCCACTAGGCTCTGCATGAGCCATCCTATGCATTCGTCTCCAGTTTCTTTGTGCCATTTTCCCCACAAGTTCACTGCATTGCAGCACTTGTGGTCTTTAGTTTCTTTCATATGCCAACCTCTCCTCCCTTGTTAACATATTTGTACCCACCGTGCTCTTGGGTTTCTTTAGGTTTTCACTAACTATTACCTCTGCAGAGATACCTTTCCTGCAGACCTTATCCAAAGCTGTCCTAGCAGGATGGGCACAGATATTATTTCCTCCAAAAAAATGCACCTTGAGAAAAGAATAGAAGTAACTTCAAAGGATGTATTTGTCAACCCCACAAAAACGAATGACAAAAGCACAATCTGGTCTCTAGTTGCCCTTATGTCTCTATGAAGTTTCTGCTCCAACCACACTAATTTATTCACTTTCCCAGACTATTCCACATGCATGTATTTGCAAACATCATTTCTCTTATTAGATTGCCTCTCCTGGCCTTTTGATTACCACTGTACTATTTTTTCCTCAATTCCAGCTGAAATTCTACATCCACCATGAAATTCTGGAGCACCTGTTCTACATTCTCTAATCTCTACCTCACCTGAGCTACTGTAGTTCTGGCTGCTATGCTGTGAGGCAGAGAGAGCATGAAGCCAGATATTCTTGGTTTCAATCCCAACTTTGCCCCTTATAAACTTAAGTTACTTAACTTCTCAGAGCTGAACTATAAAATAATGGATGACGGGATGACACTTACAGTTTGGGGAAAATAAAATAAGACACTACGGCAGAGTTTCTGGCACACAGCAGAAAATTTAAATTAGTTTCTGTTTTTCTTCCCTTTCTTTTGTTTCACACTTGGAATGCGCCACCATAAGACCTGGCAGGTTAATTTAGAGTAATAAGAGCACTGATAAGAAAGCCAATTGATAAAGTCCCAGGAGATCATTGAGCTCCTGAGCAGCACCCTTTCTAGGTCATTTTAGACCATTTTAGATGAACATCTCTCCTTTTCTTAAATGCTCCTGGTAAGGTTTGATACCATAAACTCAGCTCTAGGAGACTCCTGAAGGAATGAGAAACAGACTTATTTGGGTCTCATTTTAGAGACCCTTGGAAGCTGGGTAATCTTGTCTCCCTTATTCTAGATGCACATGGGCCATTTGATTCTGTCTCACATTACTGGTGAACTGGAAATATTTTGTTCTCTTTAAGATGGATATCTTTAAGATATTGATATTGGTATCTTTAAGACAGATGTCACTTATAGTTCATTGAGATCATCACACTTGCTTCCAAATTTCATTTACTTTAAAATAGAGTGAATAGCTTAAACTCCCAAAATGCTTTACTTTCAATGTCTAAAAATTATTCTGAATATATTTTAACTTGAAAAAAAAATGCTTACCTCTTTCTCCTTGGAGCATAGCAAGAAGAGATTCTCAATGACGGGGACAGAAAAGATAAAGTTTGTTGGGTTTTTTTTTTTTTTTTTTCCTTTTCCAGAAGTATCCATATTCTGAAAATGGAAAACAGCATGGATTTAATTCCGAAGAAGAGGAAAATCAGTGTCAGTGGATATGAAGTTATTAACATATGCAATGACTAGACTGTACTATGGTTTAATTGGTGTGAATTATCAATTTCTCACCATTGTCTTACTTAGATAATCACAAAATGAAATCAGATCAGAGATTTTACAACTCTACCTTAGTGCATCCTTCAGTCATTGAAAGTCCCTGAAACCTAAATATCTTTTCCTTCCAATCTCCCTAATGGTCCCTGCCTGGATGTAAATCAGAGTCTTCCTGATGCCAACTGTAAAGTGAACAGATTGGCTGCTAAAACAGTATTTTCCTTCTCATTCCCCTTCCTTCCAAGGTCTCTTCCTTGGCTGTAAAGCAACAGAATTGGAATCTTCTTTCGTGTTCTGTTTGGAAGGTAACACGGCTATGAATGAAGCCACATTAGTAAGCTTGAAAGAGTAAACTCAACTTTCCAAGGGAACTTGGTTCTAATCAATCTGTTTCTGCAGAGAACACTCTAACTGGAGGGAAGGGGATGAACTGATCAGGTAGGCTGGGACACTCTGGAGGCCTATCGAAGAGTTGAATTTATTTGTATTTATTTTCCATTTGTGCTTAGCAGAGGAACCTCTTGAGGAAAGTACACTGTACATATATACTAAGTATGAGTTACATCAGGTTTCCACATTCATACTCTTAATAAAACATGATTGGAGCACAATAAATATGGAAATATGAAATGTATTAAATTAAAATGTTATTAGTTAAAGCAGCTGTAGGAATTTTTTATACATAATCATAAAGCCCTGGCACCCACACAAGCATCAGGCAGGATATTTCAGGCAATTTCTCCCATGCAGACCTGGGAGGCAGCAGGCATTATAAAAAAATCCTGTTCATTTAAAGTAGATTCATACCAGCCACTAAAAAGATCTGAACTATCATTACTTCATATGTCTTATATAATAAACTTTATTTGGGGATGAAAAAAATAGCAAAAGCCAACAGATTTTTGGGCTCTCAATTTTGGATTGGAATTCACCAACACAAATGCTAGAAAGAGTGAATCTCTAGCTTTTATCCATATATAACATAATATATAAAAGAGTGATGATTAATTTAGTGCATTTTTAAACTTATCTTTTCAATATGTAGCTTACAATGTGACTTTGGGCAAGTCATATATTTTTTCTAAGGTTTCTCCTTTCCAATAATCTAGGACTGGAGTGAAGTTAGATAGATCCACCTCTACCAATTAATAGGTGTGTTATTACTTTATGCTATTTACCTAACTTTTCTTTTAATTTTAGATAAACAGCTGGGTGATTGGAGTGGGAAGATAATAGGTGTCTAATGACTGTTCATGAGATAACATAGCAATGTGTTGAGTAGCTATCATTATAATATTTAAGTGTCATATACATTGGCAAAAGTAATATAAGAATGTGGATTAGAAGAAGTCAACTACAGTAATTGTAATCATATATCAAGCACCTACCCAAAGGCAAACACTCTGAAAAAATTTGTAAAACTAAAAACGATGTACAAGGTAAAATTCTGCCCCTTAGGTTTCTTTTTTAAAAAAGAGGAGACAAATCTAACCCACTGCTATGGATTGAATTGTGTCCCCCAAAGTTCCATGTCTTGGAAACTTAACCTCCACTGTAACAGTGTTAAGAAGGTAGAAAACCCTATTATGGTAATTGAAAAGTGGGGTTTTTAAGAGGTGATTAGATTATAAGGACCATGCCCTACTGAATGGGTCATGACGGTTTAATCATTGATGGTTTAATGGTTGTCTTGGGCATGGTTCTTATAGCTTTATAAGGAGAGCAAGTGATGAGGTTAGTCTCTCTCTCTCTCTCTGCTCAAGTCATCGGACATGTGACACTGCAATGCTGTGAAGACCAACCAGATGTCTTCCCTGGACTTTGGACTTCCCAACCTCTGAAACTGTTAGGAATAAATTTCTTTACAAATTACCCAGTTTCATGTATTCTGTTGTAAGCAACAGAAAGGGACTAATACACCCATTCAACAAAATTAGAGACAAATAAATATTATTGACATCACATATACAATATCTAGTGTAGGGGCCAAGGAAAAATTTCCTCTTCAACCCTAAATGTTCATTAATAAAAATCACTGACAAATTTAGATCAATATGAAGAAAAGGCATAACAAGTTTTTTTTTTTTTTTTTTTTTTTTTTTTTTTAAATGTGCTGGGAGCGGGCAAAGCACAGGGCAATCACAACAGAGTAATTTCTCAACTTCAATGGGGGTACAAAGATTACGTACCAGTGTTCATAAGAGAGAAAGAAGGTAGAGGAGGTACAAGGCCCAGAACAATGGGCTGAGACCAGGTTTCTCTGAAGCTCCAGGGGCAGGTGTCTTCACAAGTGAAAGAAAGAAGTTAGACGTTGGAAGTTAAGTAGAGACATCTTGTATGCAGATAAAAAGTACTTCAGGTAATCTGACAGCTGCCTTCGGAAAAAAATAGATAATGGCCAAAGGAGAGGTGCCTCAGAGGATGCCTGGCTATTTTCATTTACAGATATAAATTTCTTTCCACAAAAGAAAAAACAACCTTCTAGCTGATTTTGTTTTTCTAGTCTCCCTGAATTTGCCATCTTAAAATATGTCAGAGAAAGATATTTTGGGGCTGAAATATTTTGCTTTCCATATTAGTTTCTATTCTTATAACAGAAAACCTAAAACTGGGTAATTTATGAAGAAATGAAATTTGTTTCTTACAGTTTTGGAGTCTGGGAAATCTAAAGCCCAAGAAATAGATCTGGTGAGGGTTTTCTTGGTGGGTAGTGACTCTTCCTAGCAACATAGGTTATCACATGGAATATGGCTGAGCAAGAGAGCTAACCTGTCACTCGCTGTCCTTACAAAGCCATCAGAACCATGTTTACCACCTATTAAACCATCAACTTATTACTCTATGAATGGATCGATTCATTCACTAGAGGATGGTCCTCACAATCTAATTACCTCTTAAAGGACTCACCTTTCAATTACCATAACAGAATTTCCCACCTTCAACACTGTTACAGTGGGGATTGATACATTAACCTTTGAGGAACACAACTCAACCCACAGCATTCCTCCCTCGGTCCCCAAAGTTCATGTCCTTCTCACAGGTAAATACAATCATTCCATCCCCAAAATCTTAAGTTGTTCAGCTCAAAAGTCCAAAGTCTCAAGGTCCCATCTGCGACATTAAAATAGGTTATCTACTTCCAAGATACAATGGTGGTACAAACATAGGGTATATATTCCCATTCAGAAAGGAAGGAATAAGGCCAAAAGAAAGAGGTAACAAATCTTAAACATGTTAGAAACTCAGCAGGGCAGGCATCAGATCTCACAGCTGGCAAATCATGTATCATGAATCCATGTTTATCATTCTCTACACACTGGTGAAGAGGTTGGGCCTGTAACTTCTCCAGCAGTGCCACTCCTATAGCTTTCCTAGTCTCCAGCCATGCCTTAGCTCTCCCAGACTGACATGGCATGCTGGTAGCTCTACAGTTCTGGGGTCTCCATGGAGGTCCAGCTCTCGCGGCTCCACTAGTGCAACTCTGACCCCACATTTCCACTCTAGTGAAGGCTCTCTGTGGTGACTCCCCCCTGTAACAGATTTCTTCCTGGGTTCCCAGGCTTTTCCATATATCCTTGAAATTGAGGTGGAGGCTCCCAAGTCTCTACAGGTCTGGCATTTTGTGAACCTGCAGGCAACATCCCATGGATGCTGCCAAGGCTTCTGGCTTGTATCTTCCAAAGCCGTGGGTCCAGCCATACCTGCGGACAATTTAGCCACATTTGGAGCAGCCAGAGCAGCCAGGGTGTGGGGAGCAGGATGCTGAGGTGACCCTGGGCAGCAAGCCTGTGGAGGGTGCTTTGGGATTATTCCCTGAAACCATTCTGTCTCCCCAGGCCTCTAAGCCTGTGATGGGAAGGGCAGCCTTGAAAATCTCTGAAATGAAATGTTTATTGCTTACCGTTTCAGAGAGCAGGAAGCCCAAAGTCCAGGGAACACATCTGGTGAGGGCCTTCTTGGTGGGTGGTGACTCCCTGCAGTGACACAGGGTATCACATGGCAAATGACTTGAGTAAGAGGAAGTTAACTGCTCTCTTGCTCTCCTTATGAACCCATCAGAACCAAGCCCATTACCACCCATTAAACCATTGACTTATTACTCCGTAAATGAATCAATCCATTCACTAGGAGATGGTCCTCACAATCTAATCATTTCTTAAAGGCCCACCTTTCAATTACCATAATAGGATTTCCCATCCTCAACACTGTTACAGTAGGGATTAATACCTGAACTTTGGGAGACACAATTCAACCCATAGAAACTTTCCCACAGTCCCTTCTTTGAAATGTTAATTTTTAGAAAGTCTCACATATGAAAATAGGATTGGTAGCTATGGAGAGATCTGGGGTAGAAGTTTTAATATAAGAGATAGGGAAAGGAGAAAACATAAATTTGAACAAGCAGAAAAAAAATTTTGAGTACACTCTTTCATATTTTCTTGAATCAGTCTCAGTCCTGATTTTGAGAATAGGTCAGTTTGGTTAAATATTTGTGTCCCATTCCAGGAAGTGGTATTGCAGATAGGTTCCTGTCAAGGCTAGGTCTCGGTATGGTGACTGAGATCACTTCAGCCTGCAGGGACTTAGGAAAAAGACAGCTTTAATTTCTAATGGTTCCAAGTCAGAAGTGTAGAAGAAAAAACAATCTTAGTCTGTAGAGTCACAAGCAGATACTGGAGGAAATTAAAAATTCAGTCCAAATAATAAAAACTCAGAAACAATGGACAGGGCTAGAATCTAATAACAGATGTACTATAGTTTTCTTCTTCTGAAACATAATTTCTTTCTCCAGTACCCCCATTCTACAAAAAGTGTTTATGACAAGACTAATTCATTTGCAAAATAGGCTTAGTCTCTGGCCTGATTGTTTGCATAAAGTGCAGCAAGAATAATAATTTATCATATAGTCTCTTTTTAAATTGGCTTTGCTGGACTTTTATAAGAAATCTCAGATTAGACTCTGAAAAGCCTCTTGTGACTTAGGAAGCCAAGCCAGGTATTTGACTCACTCCCAGACTACTTGCATGAGCTGGGTGAATTACTCTTTCTCAGAGGTTCCCAAAAATCACAAGTTTCCTAGGCTTGTCAGAAAGTGACAGTCTTTACTTACTGCAAGACCAGGAACTTTGTAATCATGTAGACAAGGTTTCAAGCCAGTCTTTCCAAGGGGCTTTTTATTGGCTCCATAAAAGGTCAACCTCAATTCCTTAAAGCAGTCTGGTTATATCTTAAAATATGACATTCCAATTAAAGCCTTGATAAAATAACCAGTGTCTCCAAATTTGTCCTGTTACCAAAAAAAGCAGATTCTTATTGAACTTATGCAAACAACTATATTGCCATAAAATAAGAACACCAATGAATAGTTTCAAAATCCCAGAGGGATCAACTAGAGAGAAAAATAAATATTTCAATTTTGCTCACAAAAGGATACTTTAACAAATAGGCCGAAAAAAAAAAAATTCTTTAAAGTCTAGAAAACAAAACATTAAAAATAATTAGCAGTGTTTTAAACAAAGAAGTAAAAAAAATCCTTTCCATGAAACCATGAAATAACACTTTAGGATTTGTAAAGATGTTTTAAAAACAGTATCAAAATAAAGCAATTTACTGTAGCAATGTTAAAGACCCAATTGACAAAAATTTGGTTATTTCCATGGCACACGCTCTGTCTCTCTCTCTCTCTCTCTGTGTGTGTGTGTGTGTGTGTGTGTGTGTGTGTGTGTGTGTGTGTGTGTGTGTGTGTGTGTGTGTGTGGCTGGCTGGTGAGGGGATCTGAATCTTTGACCTTGATGCTATAAGGCTGCATTCTAACCAACTGAGCTAACCGGCCAGCCCAGTAATTTTTATCATAGCCATAACAATGAGTGATAACACATACCAAGACAGCAGAATTTTAGGTACTTCATACAAGTTTGGAGCACACATTGATAACATATTTATACATATATAAAATTACATAATTTTAGAGGAAAAAATTTTTTTATCTCAGTTTTCCTAACTAATGAAAAGACCTAATAAAAACATAGAATCTGTTTCTCATTTTTTTTTTTTTTTCAAAGATGACTGGTAAGGGGATCTTAACCCTTGGCTTGGTGTTGTCAGCACCACGCTCACCCAGTGAGCCAACCTGGCCATCCCTATATGATCCAAACCCGTGGCCTTGGTGTTATCAGCACCACACTCTCCCGAGTGAGCCACGGGCCAGCCCCTGTTTCTCATTCTTTTTCTCCTTTTATTTTATTTTTTCCAGTTTACTCAAAAGGTGAACATAGATCTTTTATTATCTTTCATCAATATAGGAAAATCTTATATAATAGGAGAAAACCAAATTTCACTTTTGTAGCAGTATATTATCAATATTAAAGCCAATTTTAATAAGACCTGAAACAAATCCATCCAATTTTAGCGTTTTGACCATACAAGATATCTATAAAGCATTTATAACATTTATAATTTTTAACTATATCCATTGAGTTTTGTCTATAACATTTTTTTCTATTCCTTTAACAAAAACCACATTCTCATGCCCTTCTTAAAACCTCTACCAAAAATTATTCTACTTTCCTTAAGCACTCTGTATAGAATTGTTATATCTGGTAGTTTTATTTACATATATCAACTATAATTTTAACTCTCAGTAACCCTAATTTCCAATGAAAAAAGTAGGAAGCAAGCAATTTTGAACTGTTTTATATCAATATTTGCAAATAAAAACCATCTCCTAATTTCTGATGAGACATGTTTTCAAGTTATCAGATCAAAATATTTAGTTTTTTTATACCACGTAAAAACAAATGTTGAAGTATATTAACGTAAACCCATGTTTAATAATTAATGTTTTAGTATTTTAATTTACTTATAAATGACTCAGATATTTATGGTTACCTATTAACATGACTTTAAGATTTTAAGATATTGAAAGAAAAGAAAATTTTTTTAAACCATGACAAGTTTACTTATAAACATTTATCTCATTGACATTTCCCTAATTTACTCATTCTGAACAGTTACATTCGAATTGTTCATGGAAAACAAAGTTAGCCATTTAAGGTTTTTTTTTTTTGAAAAAAGGCAAAACCAAGCTAGATCTTTATCAATTCCTAGTTACCCTTCCCCTAGCCATCCTGGGTCTCAAGCACCCATGTTGTATCCAGGTAGTCCAGGATACGTACTGTTCAGAGCCTAAGACAGAGAGCCGAGCTGTGAGGACAGTGACTAAAGGATACTACACCTCTCAGCATGGCCAGGGGGCAAAGCTGAGAAGGGAGGATGAGACCGTATTGGGCTTTGCTTTTATTGCAGCTGGTAGCCCATGCACTGTGGACACACATATCCCCAGGACTCACCAGAAACACCTGTCTAGACCCCAGAATTCAATCTTAGAATCAAAGACAAGTTAACAAGATGTGTGCAAGGTGGGGGAAGCCCAGCAGCCAGTTTTCACAGCTTTTAGTTCACAAACAAATTAAGCAAATATCAAAAATATTACAAAAGGAACAGTTTTAGACACAGTTTTCCACAAGGCAGAAGCCCTCGCTGAGTTTTAGAGAAAGCAAGGTAAAAAATTTACATCTCAAAGCACAGAGAAAGAATTCAAGCTTTCCCAAGAAGGAGTTTGGGTGTGTAAAAGGAGACACAGAGGAAGATTAAGAAATGAATGTTAAGAGAAAATAAAATCATAGAAACTGACTATAGGATTTTATGAGGAGATACATGCATGAGCCTAGAAGAAAATTTAGAAGTTGTTCAAAGTATCTAATTGAATGCCAGAAAGTCATATTTTGGAGACCATCTAGGTAGACAAATTGCTTTTAATTTAGATTCTGTTTCTTAACTGGGTGACTAAGCCAAGATCTGATCCAATTAACAAATAGGGCCAAAGCCATTCAACTCTTGGGGCTCCAACAGGAAGGCAGCAGACCCAGAAATAGTCATTGGAGTACCATGGCTGCGATTCTCATGAGGCCTCAGAGTCTTTGGCAAAAACGCCAACAAGAGAATAGAGGCTCAAAAAAAGGGGCTTCAAACTGCTAAACTGTTCCTTTGGGGAGAATCAAAAATCCACAGAGAGAAATAGAGTCCTAAAAGAAAATAGACTGAAACAAAACCATAAAGGTGCAAAGAAGCCCTCTCAGGATCCAAAGTCAGTAAGTACGGTAACCACTAACCACAAATGGGACATTCATTGAGCTCAGAGAGAAGTCAAAAAAACAGAACCCCAATTTTAAATCAAAAGTATGCCTGAACAAACGACTCAAAATCTGAACAAACAAGTACATATGAGATAAAGCCTGCAAAGAAAGAGCAAAGACATCCGCCTTCCCCCTCAACCTCCAACATCCAGACCAGATTGGTCCCACCAACAGCTTAAAAAAACAAAAGCTTTCTATGGGGTAGAAGGATCACAAATGTGTGATAGATCTTGAACATAACCAGCACCATTTTAGGCAAGGCCAAGCATAAAATGGACTCCAACCCGCACCCCCCCCCTTCCCTTTACAAGAAGCCTCATGACTTCTGTGAAATAGAAACTCTTTTTGCTTCCACATGGGTGTAATGCCCCTCCCTCACGGTGCCCCTCCTTGATTGCTTCAGCCAGCCCTTGGGGCCCTACAGTCTATATAAGCTCTCCCACACCCAGGCCTGGTACCTGTCCTCCATTTTGAGTGCAGCCTGGCAGATTTTCTTCCTGTAATAAAGCTTGATCGGTACCCAGCATTTTGGCTCACTTTCTTTCATTAAGGTGCCAAAACCCAGGAAGGGTCCTGGCTGGGACTTTCAGATGATCCCCTCTCTTGGGTTGATTGGACCCCAGCCACCCTTCCCAGGCCTGCCGAACTGGGTGCCTCTGGGACTCTCTCCTTTTGCCATTTCAGACCAACACATCCAACATTGGCCTCAATTCAGGGTGAGTCAGTGGGTCTGTCCTATTTCTATGGGTTCCCCTGACTACTCTCTATGACTACTGTCTACTCGCTATGAAGCCCAGGTGCCTGGCTGAGGGAACCCCTCTTGTGGACCCCAGCTATTGGAGGATGCTCGTCTAACTGGTTGGTGGCTTTTCATTAGAAATGAAGGTGAACAGCACAGAGGATGCTCTTTGTTGGCACTCTTCTTCTACTAGGACTGCCCGTTTCCTTTCTTACCCTCTACATGGGATCCTCACAATCCAAACCTCCATACTCTATGCCTCTGGGCTGTCTCCTGGCCAATATCCCCCATGTTCTATGCCTCTGGACTGTCTACAATCTCTTGGCCTCCAGGAAGACATTACAACCTGAACGCCTCATTTTCTACTACAATTAGGTTTGGCCTAAGTATAAACTAGACAACGGATCCCAGTTGCCAGAAGATGGCACTCTTGATTTAGATACTCTTAGGGAGTTAGACAATTTTTGTCACCAAAACAGCAAGGCTGAAGACATTCCTTATGTTCAAGCTTTCTTCTATCTCCAAATGCATCCTTCTCTCTTGTCAAAAGTGTCCTAGGTCTCAAATTCTCCTAGCTCATGCCTGACCTCCCCTTCTAAACTTGGATCAATCTTTTGATCTACCAGACCACTCTGCTCCTTGACCACCTCCTTACACTCCAGATCTTTCACCAGCCCCTCCACCTTTTCCCTCTCTTCCTCACACCTGGTCTCGAGACGCTCATCCTCAGACACACAGCCCCTCTTCTTCTCCCACCTCATCAAGTGACAACCCCACCTCGGCTCCTGCTCCTTTGTACCCCCTCTGTGAAAGTGACAGAGGCAGGGGGACTTGTCTGGGTCCATATTCCCTTTTCTCTTTCTGATCTCTCCTAAATTGAAAAATGACTGGGATCTTTACAGTCCAACCCAGACACATATCTTAAGGAATTCAGATATCTCACCAAGTCTTATGATCTCACCTGGCATGATATTTTTTATGATTCTCGCTACTACTTTGTCCCCCGAGGACAAGGAGAAAGTCTGGATAATGACCCAACAACAGGCAGATGAGGTACACGCTCAAAATAACAGATGGCCAGTGGGAGCCATTGCTCTCCCTTGCACAGACCCAAATTGGGACTACCAGGCTGGTCACGGGGATCAGGATCTCTGGGATAACATGATCACACACTTGATTTATGGCCTTCAAAAGTCTGCTCACAAGTTGGTCAATTATGACAAGCTTAGAAAAATCACACTGAAGATCCCAGTGAGTTCCTAACCTGCCTCTCTGAGGATTTATATAAGTACACATGTATAGACCCAAACTCCCCTGCAGGCACAGCCCTCTTGCACTCTCATTTTATTACCCAATCAGCCCCTGATCTTCAAAAAAGCCTAAAAAAAACTTGAGGATGGTCCAAATATGACCCAACGAGACCTCCTCAATGCAACTTTCAAGGTTTTTAACAATAGGGAGGAGGAGGAGAAGAAGGATCGATACAAAAGAGATCAGGCCAAATATCAGCTACTGGCTAATGCCATCCATGGCTCACATACCCCAAAACCACCTGCCTCAAGAGGCAAGCCACCTGGGAACTGCTTCAAATGCGGTCACCTGGGCCACTGGGCATGGGCCTGTCGTAATCCCAGGCTTCCTCCCAGGCCCTGTCATCACTGAAAACAGCCAGGTCGCTGGGGAGATGACTGTGCCACTCACCAGAGAGTGAGTGGCCCAGTCCCTAACCAGCAATCATTAGCTCCACGGCCATCTCTACCGGAGCTTCTCGGCTTCACCCAAGAGGAGAACTGATGATGCCCAGGGCTTAGGGTCCCACAGAGATCACCACGCACGAGCCCATGGTAACTCGCCTCATAGCAGGTAAGCCAATCTCTTTTGTCATTGATACAGGGGCCACTTACTCTACCCTTCCTGAATATGCAGGACCAACAACCCCATCCTCTATCACAATAGTAGGGGTCATAGGATCAGAATACCACCCACAGATCACTCAATCCCTTTCCTGCACCCTAAATCATACCCAATTCACACACAAATTTTTAATAATGCCTCAATGCCCCAGCCCCTTATTGGGGCAGGACATCATTTCCAAATTCAAAGTTACCCTTCCCCTAAACACTTTAACTCCAGCAATAATATTCCTGTTATAGGCCACCCCAGACCTGGCCCCTGAGGCTTCCACTTTCCCCTTCCCCTCGGACAAGGTTAATCCTGTAGTAGGAGACACTTCTCCCTCCATTGCTATGCACCATTCCCCTATCCTTGTCAAGTTGTAGAAACCCTCTTGGTTCCCTAATGTCCCACAGAACCCCATCATTAACAAACACCTAATAGGCTTAAATCCTGTTATACATGAACTCCTTTCTTCTCATCTCTTATGACCTACCCATTTGCCTTTTAATACACCCATCCTTCCAGTTATAAAGTGAAATGATTCATACTGTTTAGTTCAAGACCTCAGGGCCATTAACGCAGCCATTTTATCCATTGCCCCAATCATTTCTAACCCCTGTACTCTTCTATCCACAATCCCAACAACAACCCGTTTCTTCTCTGTACTTGACCTTAAAGATGCCTTTTTTTCTATCCTCTCACACCCTTCCTGTCTAAACCTGTTTGCCTTCACCTGGACTGATTCTGATATGCATTGTCCCCAACAACTCCTCTGGACAGTACTACCTCAAGGGTTTCGGGATAGCCCCCACTTCTTTGGCCAGGCCTTAGCTCAAGACTTGTCTGAACTTCCTCCAACCTCTAGCACTTTAATACAGTATGTGAACAACCTCCTCCTTTGCAGCCCCTCCTATGAGTATTCTCAGGCCCATACTGTTGCTCTCCTTAATTTCCTGGCCTCCAGGAGATATTGAGTTTCCCCCAGCAAGACCCAAATTTCTTCTCCTTCAGTCACCTATTTGGGAGTCTAACTCACCTCCAGCACCAGAGAAATAATGGTGGATCACAAGAGTTTAATTGTTGAACTCCCTACTCCTTCTACAAAGGTGAAATTCTTTCTTTCTTGGGGCTTGCAGGGTATCTGCGCTTATGGTTTCCTGACTTTGGTGTGTTAGCAAAGCCACTTTATGAGGCAGCCAAAGGGGATATTGCCATTCCCTTAGGTCCCTCGAAGCCCATTCATTCTCCCTTCCAGCAATTAAAAGACACTCTCCTCGCAGCCCCAGTTCTATCACTCCCAAACCTATCTCATCCTTTTATCCTGATCCAAAATCCAAGGATTGATGGCCAGGGTTTTGGGACAAAAGGCAGGAGATATTTTCTCTCTGGTTCCATACCTCTCTAAACAACTAGACACCACAGCTGGAGGATGGGGCCCCTGTTTACAGGCCTTGGCAGCAGCTGCCTTTTTAGCACAAGACAGCCCTAAACTAACTTTTGGACAACAAACAGTCAAGACCTTCTCAGCCATAAGGCCAAGTCAATTGTCTCCCTTTTCCACCTACAACTTATTCACCTTACTTTCATTGAGAATTCCCAGTTTCCTTCAAACCTTGTCCTCCCCTAAATCCAGCCACTCTCATCCCAAAACACTCTTGACTCTTAAAACATAATTGCATGGAGGCTTTAGACCTCTTTCTCAATCCCTGTCCACACATTTCCCCACACCCTATCATGCGGCCTAACTTACACCAGCTGCAGTCATCAGGCAAAGTAGAAAAAGCCAATCACTTCATAAAAACACACCTCACCAAGCTGTCCATGGAACTTCACCTCCCTTGGACCCAACTTCTCCCTCTAGCACTCACTTGCTTGTTAGCTGCCCCACACAAACCCACTGGCCTCAGCCCCTTTGAACTTATGCATGGCAGACCCTTCACTCTCACACCTCTCCCTTCCAGCTCATCACCTTCAGGCCAGTATCTCCCTACTCTTTTGCTCATTAGAGATCTTCTTACCTCATCCTTTCCCCACCACCACCCTCCCAGACTTTAAACTGAGCCTGGAACAGCAAGTGTATATTAAAACCTGAATCCCAAAGCCCCTCTCACCATGTTGGGAAGGGCCTTATGCAGTACTTCTCACCACCTCCACGGCAGTAAAGGTACTAAGAAAGGCCCCTTGGTATCACTTATCATTGGTAAAACTAGCACCTGAGACTTTACCCAAAGAATCTGTTAACACCAATCCAGAGGGGTCCCTCTGCTCAACCCCCAACCCAACATCTCCTTACACTTCATCCATTTTAGGACCCACAGAATTGAAAATCTCCAGGACCTCCACTCTTCCCGCAATCCCAGATGAAGGATGATCTTTCCCCTGGTGATTATCCTCTCACTCTTGCAGGCCTGCTTCATGTCCTTCACACAGGAGCTGCTCCAAGACTGGTCCTGACCCACCACCTCCAGTGTTGAAGACATCCTTGAGTGGGTAACTGAATTAGCCTGGCAGGGTGCCCTCTGCAATTACACCCCTGTCGAGGTTACCCTCTACTCCTTCTTTGCTACTATGCACCCCCTCAACCTCTCAGCACCTGAAAGCTTGCCTTTTCTCTTCCTCCTTCTTCTTTTCCTAACAGAGACATATGCCACACCCTGTTCACAATGTATAACCAAGGTCTTGGTGGGTGGAAGGACACCTTCCAACCTCCTGGGTCTGCCACCCAGAATCTTCAGGGGAAACCCACAGGACACATTCACATCCCTGACACACGTTCCCACAACATGCTATGACCAGACATCGGCCACATCATGTTTTTACGGGGGTAAAAACTACTGGATAGCTCTTTCCAAAGGGGACTCTGCTGGAGACCAGTACCTCCCCTGACAAAAACATTTCTGCTTCACCCAAACTACTCACCTAGGCTATAGTGATGGGGGATGACTTCAGGACAAAACACGTTCGACCCCTAACCATGATGGGACTTATCCTTCTTGGTCCCTGCCTCTTTCGGTGTTTCTCTAGTTTCTTACAGGAACATATGCAGGCCTTCACCAATCAAAAGGTCACTGAATTCTTCATGGGAGGAAGATATCAGCCCCTCAAAATCAGCGACCCTTCCCCAGGAGAACACAGCCTCCCCACACGAAACCGATATCCTGCCACCTAATTGTTTTCCCCGCCAACATAAATCTTTTATTTTTTTCATATCTTCACCCATCTCCAGCAGGAAGTAGCTTCAGAAGAATGAGACCTCTGCCCCTTTTCCCTTCTCCCTATACTTAAAAGGTGGGAATGATAGATCTTGAACATAACCAGTACCATTTTAGGCAAGGCCAAGCATAAAATGGACTCCAACCCCCGCCCACCTTCCCTTTACGAGAAGCCTCATGACTTCTGTGAAATAGAAACTCTTTTTGCTTCCACATGGGTGCAATGCCCCTCCCTCACGGTGCCCCTTCTTGATTGCTTCAGCCAGCCCTTGGTGCCCTACAGTCTATATAAGCTCTCCCACTCCCGGGCCTGGTACCTGTCCTCCATTTTGAGCACAGCCTGGCAGATTTTCTTCCTTTAATAAAGCTTGATCGGTACCCAGCATTTTGGCTCACTTTCTTTCAATATGCACCCAAAAAAGATCAAGAGCCACACAAGTAATTTAAAACACTTTAAACTAATTTTTATAAATGCTTTTTTTTTCCTATAAAAGGAATTTTGTGATGAGTCTAAACACTTTCAAATCCAATCTCTGCTCAAATGCTGTTAGCTAATTTCCTAGATACTAACATTTCAAAGGAATTTACATGTCCAAGGGACTGGTTCCCTGGCTGGGAATGGAACCTGGGCTATGATGGTGAAAGTACCAAATCCTAGACATTAGACTATAGAGCCAAGAAAGTTGTTAACTAAGGCTAGTTGCTACATTAATCTTTTCATAGGTACCTGTAAGACAGTTGTTTAATATCAGAGCTCTCTAAAAAGTTCTCTTTTGAACATAGCCAATTCTAAAGATATATCATCTGGCCAGGGACAATTCGGAATCCCCCAATGGTACATCCTATTTCAGTAGCAACTCAGCCTAAGGAAGACCTGGAAGTAGTTTTCGGGTTTAAGAGTGGTGTAGAAAAGGAAGCCGCATGATCTCAAAAATTCATTCCTAGAGACAGGGTAAGATAGCAAAAGGCTCTTGTTGCCACAGGCGGTGAAGGAAGATAATGTCTTCAGTCCCCCATGGAACATGGGCACTTATGTTCACAAATCTTCTAATCTGTTCCCTGCATAGGCAACACTGGGAAGGGGGTTTTCTAGCACAAACTAATGAGGTTTAGACAAAAAAAAAAAAAAAAAGCAAAAAATCACTGGGCCTTTTATAACACACTCCCCTGGAGCTTGACATGTTTGAAACTTATTATCTTATATGTCTCAGGGTTTCCAGTTAATTTAAACTGACCAAACATGACTCAAAAACCATGTTTTCCACATGGTGAAACCAAGAGAGAATGAACTCCCACTTGATCATAAGCCAAGATTCAGGACATAAAATGAGAGGGTAACTGTATATAGTTCTCCTCTTTGATATAAATGACACAGAAAGACAAAGGAATGGCAGAATCACTATACCTAAGACTAGTCAGACAAATCCTTTTCTCCCATCAAGTAAAAAGAGGCAGTGATCTATCCACTGGACTGGATTCCACAGAAAGAAGGAGAGCAGAAGTCTGACAGGTAAGAAAGTCTTAACTATTCCGGCTGGTTTGCCAGGCTCTGGTCTCCTCTGGCTACAGCTTCCCATAGAGCAGGGCAGCTTTGGTATCCTGCTCACGAGCCATAACTGTAGGGGCCAAGGGAAACCTTCCTCTTCAACCCTGAAGGTCCCTTAATAAAGATCACTAACAAATTTAGATCAATATGAAGAAAAGGCATAACAAGTTTTATTATTTAATATGCTGGGAGGGGGCAAAGCACAGGGGAATCACAAGAAAGTAATTTTCCAACTTCCAATGGGGGTACAAGGCTTACATACCAGTGTTCATGAGAGAGAAAGTGAGGGACGTACAGCCTCAGAACAATGTCCTGAGACCAGGTTTCTCTGAAGCTCCAGGGGCAGGTGTCTTTACAGGTAAAAGAAGGAAGTTAGAAGTTAAGTAAAGACATCTTGTATGCAGATAAAAATACTTCAGGTAATCTCACAGCTGCCCTCAGAAAGAATAAACAGTAGCTAAAGGAAGGGTGCCTCAAAGGAAGCCTGGCTGTTTGCATTTATAGACATAAATATTTTTCCAGAAAAGAAAAACAGCCTTCTAGCTAAGTTTGTTTTTCCAGTTTCCCTGAATTAGCCATCTTAAAATATGTCACTAGCAAAGATTACACTTTGCTGTGGATTAATTGAATTGCGTCCCCCCAACGTCCATATATTGTGTATTAGTCCGTGTCTGTTGCTTATAACAAAATACCTGGAACTGGGTGATTTTTAAAGAAAAACAAAATGTATTGCTTACAGTTTCTGAGGTTGGGAAGTCCAAAGTCCAGGGAACACAACTGGTGAGAGCCTTGATGGTGGTGACAGTGACCCAGTGATCTCACATTGCAAGATGGCAGAAGCAGAGAAAAGCGGAAAGACTTTCCTCTCTCTTCTTTTAAAGCCCTGAGAACCACACCCTGACCACTGTCTTTAATTCTTTCACTATGGTATGGTCCTACAATCTAATAATCACCCCTTCAAGGCTCCACCTTTCAAGTACCATAGCAGGATTTCCCACCCTGTTAACAGTCACAGTGGAGACCTAGTTTCTAATACATAAAACTTGGGGGACACAATTCAAGCTTCAGTGAGTTTTGGGGGGACATAATTTAATCCACTATGAATTAGAAGCTTAATTCCCACTGTAACTGTTGAGGGTGGGAAATCCTATTATGGTAATTGAAAGGTGGAGCCTTGAAGAGGCGATTAGATTCTGAGGACCATGCCCCAGTGAATGGATTAACAATGATGGTCATGGTTGTAGTTCTGAGGGCTTTAAAAGGAGAGCACATGAGAACACTTCTCTGCTCTGACATTTTCTGCCGTGAGACACCCCTGTATTGCTGTAAAACCACCACCAAAGAAGACCCTCACCAGATGTGTTCCCTGGACTTTGGACTTCCCAGCCTCCAAAACTGTAAGCAATAAATTTCATTTTCTTTATAAAATATCCAGTTCCATGTATTTTGTTATAAGCAACAGAAATGGTCTAATACACATTGAGATGTTTGGAGAGCAGCAGTTAAGCAAGACTTCACAAAAAAAGATGGCACTGATGGAGGGCAGAATGGAAAGATACCAAGAAGGTTCACCAAAGCAATGGTGTTTTGGACATTGTGATGAGCACGAACTAAAGCACTGAGTTGAAAAGTACACAGCAGCATATTTAGGGTTCAGAGGAAAAGTCAGCTCTGCTAAATTAGAGGCTTTATTTAGCCCAGCAGCTGAGGTTGTGCTGGCAGCCTACATTCCAGAACTGCATGTGGGGATGGAGAAGGGATGACACCTGGGTGGTGACAGGAGAGAAGGTGAAGGGGAGGGAGGCCAGCAGCCAGACCTGTGGATCTATCCTTTTGTTATTCTATTCACTTCCAAAGTGGAACATCCACAGCACATTCCTTGGCAAACCATTCTCTACAATACTTTACGGGTCCAATGATTAGCTGAAATTATTTAGGAGGCAAGCTAGGTCTCATCTTGCATCACTAACGAGGAACATTGTTTCTTTCTTTCCTATTTTCCCCTGTAGGACGATTTACCATTCCCATTTCCCTATACCGTGAAACTTCTTCTCTTTCAAGAGAGCTTGAGAAAATGTACTTTTAAAAAGCCTGTAAGAGCGAATTGGTGAAACTGCCCTGAGAGTGAATGTGTTACACAACTAATAAGCCCTGTTACGCTCCATCCCCACAGGCAGGAAGGTCTCAGCAAAGAGCCTTCCATGGGAGGCCAAGAAAAGGGCCTGGGTAAATGGTGTGAAGCGCCAGAGGCAAAGAGTCAGCTGTGGGATTGCTGAGCGCTCTCGGTCTGTTTGCCAAGATCTGACAGTTTACTTTGAGCACTGATCTGGTGGAGCCATTGAGAGCAGGGTAAGGTGGCTCCAGAGATTTGAGGCTTCATTACTAGGAATGCAAGAGAGAAGCCAGGCATGTAGTTATTGTTATCAGTGGGGGCTCCTGCAGTGAACTAGCCCCCGAGAGAGCCCCGCTGGGCATATTGTGCAAGTCTGTGAGAAACATCTAAACGCAAAGCAAGAGAAGTAGTCAGTGAAAGAATTTGTAAGCTAGCTGGTTCCCATTTGGTCTTTTGCTCTAGGCGGTGGTTCTCAAAGTGAGATTCCCAAGTCAGCAGCCTGGGCATCACCAGGGAATCATTAGAAATGCAATTTTTACCCTACCCCAGACCTACTGAATCAGAAACTCTGGGGGTGAAGCTCCGTAATCAGTTTTAACAAACCTTCCAGGTGACTCTGATGCCTACTGAAGCCCTAGGTAATAATTTCAGTCCCCAGAGCTTTTCCTTTTTGTGCTAAGAACCTATGAAACTAAACCAAGATTGCCCAGCCTAGTGAATGACAGAACTAAAATCAGAATTCAAGGCT
The DNA here is from genome assembly GCF_027409185.1 of Cynocephalus volans. Classification (NCBI taxonomy): domain Eukaryota; kingdom Metazoa; phylum Chordata; class Mammalia; order Dermoptera; family Cynocephalidae; genus Cynocephalus; species Cynocephalus volans. Next base: position 136,410,060 of record NC_084466.1, on the reverse strand, counting down.
CCTAATTCCTGTCCAGTAATCTTTTTATGATAGCTCGATGAGTCTAATCCAGCACTAATGCAAATCAGTACTAAAATGATGAGATTTCAAAACTTTCCAAGGTTGTTGATAGAAAAAAATTAGAGAAATCATTCCAAAATGTCCCATCTGGTTATGGAATTGTTCCTGAAATCCCATTGTGTTTTGAAATACAATTAGAGATTTCATTTCATTTTTGGCATTTTGTTCTATAGTAATAGGCACTTAAAAATGTTGTGGTCTTTTATGCATTTGAGGGACATGCTTTCTCATCTAATTGATTTTTCTTGCATCTCAGCAAAGTATATATTTTTTCTAAAATGAATAATTAGATATTTTAAACAAGCCTACTCATGTATACTGGCCTACCATCAAATGACTATTTCTGATTTTGACCTTGTTGTGAATAAACGGTCACTTGATCCCCATTAGTTTATATAGAGCATTTTGTCTGCCCAGGAATGTGTCAGGCTTCTATGTATACTGCATTAAACACATGACACCTACCCTCAAAAAAATTTAGATTTACTTGAGGGGAAAATGTCAGAAGACATAGCAAACTTTACAAGTATTCAAAGGTAACTGATTTGGTACAGCCTGGAAATCCAACAGGAGGCCCCAAGATTTCTTCCTTTTATTTGATTCTAATTGGAGAACTAGCAATCTGAGTTTTCGTTTTCCTTTATCTTTTCTATGATATAAATGCTGTCTCCTGAAACTAGTATTTTTCCACCACTCTATTGTGTTATTCATCCTTTCTCTCACCTGTTTATGCCTGAATGTCTTGATTCAAGTCAACCCTTTATTGAAATTACATTTCAGAAATCAAAAGAACAGCTCTTCTATGGAAAAAAGTGAGGGTGGGGCGTTGAGTGTGGGGCTGATAAGTGGTATATGCAGGTAATTCCACATGAAACAATTGATGCTTTTCTACAATATGAAATGGAACAAGATGAGTTTTTCCCTGGTCCTCTGGGGAAATCATTCAAATATATACTCTTATCTAACTCTAATAATGTTCTTGCTTCTTCCTGTTTGCTTTGATGAAGCTGATAATAATAGAAATCTACATTTATTTGCATATTTCTACTAGAAGTCACTGAAGCATACCAGAACATCATTTTAAAGTGCATATGCCTGTAAGTGGCAAAAACATGAAATGTCATACAAATATGCAGGCAGGGGAGCTCAGAAATGAATCGATGTCAAGGATGAGCTGTGAGCTTGCATCTCTCTTCTTTGTGTACTTGAACTGCAAACCACATGAGGAAGTGTCTTTTTCTTAAGCTTTCTTCTGGCTGAAAACATTATAAAAGCATTTCTTACCAGCAGTGCAACTAATGCTCTCCTGTTTCTATTCGTAGCCACAACCCTCCCCACCTGACCCCACACACAAAACACTGATTGGAAATCATGAAGGGACACAAAATAACACTACTCAAAGAAATCAATGAAAAGTTAAACTCAGAATGGATTTTATGCATCATCTATTCCATTTACCTCACCTTACAGACTTGAAAGGTATATCCAAGAAAAAGCAATTGACTTTTCCAAGACCACAAAGCCAAAGTGAAGAGCAGAATAGAGAAAAGAAAGAAAACTACCCAATTTCCACTGCTGTCCACTCCAGCACCTCAGCATCCTTAAGAACCTGCCTCAGGCTCAGAACTCCTATTAGGGAATCTCATCTGATTTTTCATTTTTAAAATTCCATTTTTTAATTTTATGCTCTTTTTGATGCAAATCACCTTTTTCACATTGACTAGTTGTGAAAGAACGCTGATCCCTTCCAGCCCTGAAATGCTGAAATTCTGTGATTCAGGTTAATTTATGTGAGTCAATTCTAAAGCTATCTGCTGGAGCTGAAGCAGAGCAGAAATAGACTGATAGTTTCTGAGTTAGTTACTCTCTTCTTATACATTTGCAATTTTGTGATTTGTTTCCTAGGGGTTGTACAGTGCATTTGTGGTTATGGGGAGGATAAATAATTTTTGAAAGGAATTAGAGTAGAAACTGCAAAAATTGTAAAGAAAAAAGGCAAAACCTGAGTTAACAACTTCAAAAGACAAAACAAAAAATTTTCTGCCACTACAAAGGACAGAAAGTCCCCATCATTTTCTCAAAATGTCCCTGTCAGTTTTTCAGCTACTCTCACTTAGGGAAACTCTCTTTTTTTCAACTGGTAGAAAGTGTGGCAGACTATGTGGCAATGGATCCCAGCACTATCATTTACTAACTGGGTGAATTTAGGCAAGTGACTTACCGCTCTGTATTTGAGCATCTTCATCTATGAAGGGGATAACAATAATACACACTTAGACATTTGTTGTTGTGAGTAATGAGTTCATGCTTGTAAAACCTTTAAAACAGCATGTGTGGGAAAAATAAGTGCTCAAAGATATTAGTGATTTTTTAAAAATTACTGATATTATTAATGCTAAATATAAAGTGGATTAAATTGGAAAAGATGGTTATCTACAAAACAATGAGCGGGTATATGATACTTCTCAGTGCACAAAGTCTTTTCCTCTACCTGATTTTATTTTTCCAGCAAACCAAACTGTGAGAAAAAAGGAAACCTTATCACTGTCTCCATTTTATAGGTTGCATATCTAAGACTAAAATTACAAAAGGGAACATACCCAGCTTTTACATAGAAAAATGGGATTTAGAATTCCTTACTCAAATAAGTGTTTAGTTATTTAAAGGAAAATGTCCCAATTTCAAATTCCTGGATTGAAATTGGAGTGAATGTTCCAAAATTAAGATATAAAGTGCTGATCACATGGACAACTATAATATATTAGTTATATGTAAATTGTTTGCACATTGTAAAAATTTCAAATAACATGAGAGTATAAATGATAAAACAGAAATCTGGTCCCCCATCCCAAGATCCCAGTCTCAGAGTCTGTCAAAAAGCAGTCAAAATAATATCGTCCAAATAAGTTCATGAAGTGATGAGTATATTGGACACACTGTTCTGCAACTAGTTGGGTTTGTTTTGTTTGGGTTTTTTAGCTTAGTGATATGTGTTGGACGTCATTGCATAAAAGCATACCTATTTCTCTCTAATTATTTTCAGTGTTACAGAGTATAGCACTGGATGGATATAAACTATCTTAATCACTCTTTTTTTCCAGGCTTTTATGATAACACAAAATGCTACAAACATAAGCCTGGAGGGCTTTTGAACACAAGAATGTGTTTCTTTTTGTAGTTTACCTATCAGACGTAATGTGTTCAATTTTCACATTACAGCAACTCTTGTTTTATGAGTTGACCGTTCCTGAGAAAGTCTTTGAGCTTTCTTAGCATTTTAGAAGATTTCATTTTCCTCCCATAAGAACAAAACAGCCATTAACCAAAAGGACAATGAAAGGGTAAAAATGAAGAGAAGAGCTTTCTTTCTCTGCTTCATTCTCTTCATAATGATGAGGGTCAACTGTGGAAAGAGTAGGACATTGGAGTCATATATCTGCATATTATCATGAATATAGATGACACATCTTCTTTTAGGGCCATTTGAAGACCATCCAACTGACAAAAATGATAACAATAAGACAAAGACAGTACATTTTTAAAAACCTTAATGAAATCTCATTCTGCCATCAACTTTGTGAACATTAAGGGAGCTCCCTCAATGAATAAAACAAATTTTTTTCAGCCATTTAATGTGTTTATAGTTAATTTTTATTTTTAATCAAAATGTCATTTATCTATGATGGAGTTTGGATGTGTTGTCCCCTCCAAAACTCATGTGGAAATTTGATCCCCAGTGTGGCCGTGTTGGAAACTGCTTGAGTCATGGGGGCAGATCCCTCATGAATGGATTAATGTTCTCCCTGGGGGAGGGGGGTTAATGAGTGAGTTCTTGCTCTATTAGGTCCCGCAAGAGCTCGTTGCTTAAAAAGACCCTGGCACCTCTTCTCTCTCTCTTGCTTCCTCTCACCATGTGATCTGCTTTTACCTGCCACTTTCCACCATGAGTAGAAGCAGCCTGCGACCCATGCCAGATGCACTGTCCCAGAATCGTAAGCCAAATAAACCTCTTTTCTTTATACATTACCCAGTCTCAGGTAATTCTGTCATAGCAACACAAAACAAACTAAAACAATCTGTAATAAAAACATTGCTTTTAACTATCTATTCTGTTACACTCTTCCATCTTTATAAATAACATTTTTAAGTGCTATTTTTGTGGGTTTTTTTTTTTTCCCAATCTTATATTTGTTTACTTCTGGTTAAAACAGTTAAGAATTTTTATCTGTATCCATATACACCCCCTACAATTTCTTCCACCACCACTGCTGAAATCCTCCCATTGTAATTATATATCACTTTTGGGATAAACTTAACCAGTTGTTGGGTTTTGCATTATAACTCTTTGCAAACTTTACTGCAAAACCAGAATATATGTGATTACATTTTAATTCTAATCTTTCTTTTTGTTTTTCTTTGGGTAATAATGGCTTCCCTTCCACCAACTTTCTATGTTGTGTTACCAAGTTTTTTTTTTTTATTATTTGTTTTTCCCCTTAAATGCTCTGAGAGAACTGTCAAATGCCTATACAAAGTTTTATCCAAATGCTCAGATATTTTCAAACACACCCTCAGTTCTAATCCATTTTTACTTTGGACCCATCTCTCTTGCAGCCCTTCAACTTCCTACTTCAGTGTAAACTGATTGCTTTCCATTGCACAACAGTAGACCTGTGATTTCCCTTTCACCTCTCATACAGATGGAATTTCCTTTTTCTGGACCCTAAATTCCATTATTTTTCCCTAGTTTTGCTGAGTACACTAGCTAGTGGCTTCCCAAGAAAGGGTGCATCAAAGCACTTTTTATGAGTTCGTTTACTTATAGAAATGTCAATTATACCCTGATCCAATAATGGTGGTTGGTGGAGTAAAGTGGTCAAGTTGGAATTCATTTTCTGTCTACATTCGAGGTATACGTCTGCAGCGTCCTGGCACACAATGGCCGGGAAGTGTGATGCCATCCTTACCCCTGGTCCTTTGAAGACTCCATCCAGCTTCTGGGGTTACAATGGGGCATGATAAGATCTGCGGTGTGATTTTTTTCTTTTTTCTTTTTTACTCAATGGCCTCTTCCAGTCATAAAGATACATGTTCTGCTGTTCTAGAAAATGTTCTTTCTGATTTATTTGATCATTCCCTGTGCTTCACGTTATCAATTCCCTCTCCTTCTGGGAGATTTCCTTTTATCTATCTTCCAACCCCTTTATTGGTTTTCTTTGTTTTCTGGTCATCATATTTTAAATTTCTAAGAGCTCATTTTTGCTATTTGTTTTCTTATCTCTTCTGCCATTTATAGCATCCTGGTTCTATTTCATGGCTATTGCATCTTGTCTTAATTCCCTGAAATAATTAACAATAGATTTCCTTTGAAAATTTATTCTGCTCCCTGTGTTGAACCAATTTTTCTCAACTTTTTTTTTTTTTTTTGGTCTCTCTTTCTTACATGTTGAGACTCTCTTCAAGTATCTGATAATCCTTGGCTATCAATTTGTACTGTTGAGTAAGGTATTAAAGAGCTGGTGGAAATTCTAGATACAGCGGACGTTCTTCCTGACTCAAAGCCTTTATAGTAGATTGATTGGCTAGCAAGTCTGGTTTTTATTATAATTTCTATATAAATGCTAATATGTGTATTCTTTAGAGTTATTCTTTTTCTCTTAAGAAAATTCCTCCATTCTGTTGCCTGGGTGTGTCTTGTGCCTCGGGTAGAAAGCATGGGTAATATATCTCACTGATCTTACTCTAGGAACAGTCCCAGGGTAAGAAGGTTGGGTGACTTATGATTCACTTTGCATATATTCCTTAATGCTTGTATTTTCTCTCTGGTACTGAGATAGGAGGTGCTCAGTTTCCATTGGATCAGGTTACAATACATACCTCTGGGTTTCAAGCCACTCCCCAAGGTCTCAGGCCCCTCCTCTAAGCCCTCTCCTAGACAAAAGTTACTGTTGCTTCTTTGACCTATTTTTGGCACCAACCTGGGGAAATTGAGACCACAAGGGGTGAACTTATGCAAATCTAGTAGCTGAGCATGCTCAGTAAAAGGAATTTATACAGGCTTATAGGCTTGTATGACCCCAGTGTCTGAGCATGCTCAGTGGAAGAGAATCCATCCTTAGAATGACCTTCCACTAGTCGTGCTAAAGAACACAGAATATTCTTAAATATGTGACAGAGTTTGACTAAGGAATGCACCCTATAAAGAAACCAACTGAGCATGTGCAAGACTATGTTACATAACAGGGAACCACCCCTTTAGTTGAATATTCATTAGATAGTACAAATATGTATTAAGTAGCAAAAATATACAAGTGGAATCTTGGTAGAAGGTGGGGCCACTGGTCACTTTCTCTGGGGCCAGCCTGCACTCTGCCTGTGGAGTACGTATTTCTTTTTGTTTCAGACGCACTTTGAGCAAGCAGCTACTCACTCTCTTGAACCTGCCTGCACTCTGTACTAAACTTTTTGTCTATATTTCCTACCTTTGTATTAAAATTGGTATGGGCCCTGCTTAGTCTCTGGAGCTAGGTCACACTCTGTCTGTGAAATCCTTGTCTCATTTGTTACACTAAACCTGTTCTTACTTTCTACTGTTACTCTGCTCTTGAATTCTTTCCTGTGGCAGAGTCAAGAACCTGGTAAGAGGATGGGGTGGGCTGAAGCCAGCCATTGGGCCTCCCCAGACTCTCTTCTCTGGCATCAGTACCTGAACACAACTCACCCTCCACAAACACCAGGACCAGCTACATAATTTCTGGGTCTCAGTGCAAAATAAAACTGTGGGGTTCCTTTTTCAAAATTTTTAAGAATTTCAGGATTATCACAGCAGAATATTAGACATACTGGGGTCTTTCTGAGTGTGAGACCCTGTAAAATTGGACAGATTTTACACCCATGAAGTTGGTCCAGACAAACACACACTCTGTCTCCCCACTCTGCCTGGTTCAGTTTCTCTGGAAGAGAATTAATACCCTGTCTTCTGAGAAGTTGTAAAAGGGATCATAATCTGGCTAAAAGGCATGAGAATGAAAATCTGGGGAATAAGTTTTAGGCCAATCCACATGTGTCAGTCTTATTCATGACTTCCATTTTCTGTGATTCTTAGGACCTCCAAGAATCCAGACTTTTCAGGTTTTGTGGGACAAGCAGTTTTCTCCTCATGATTTTATAATTATAACCCTCTGTAGGCGTGGTCTACTCCTCCAAGTAAATGATTTCTCCTCTTTTAATCTTTCAAAACTCCGCTGACATTCCTTACCTGATATTGTCTCCTCATTCTGTTTGTGTATCGGTGTTTATATCTTTATATTTTAAACTATAATTTGGAGCATTTGAAATGAAATAGATATAAAAGTATTTTGTTTTTAAAATCACCATGTTTAACTAGAACCATGATGTGGTATTTAGCCTTTATCTTCTTTTAGCATATTTATATAAGATACTTTATTTTACCCTCAAATTACTTAATATGTGTCTACTTCTATTTCCACCTCCTCCCAATCCTTTTTTTTTTTAAGGCATATTTTCTGAAAAATAGAGTAGATTATGTGGTATACTTATTGACCCAAATATTTCAGGACAGTGTATGTCTTGTTCCTGCCAAATTGCTGGCTGAAGAAGGAAGATATTGAATTTTTAATTGCAAGCCATTATGAAACTAGCCGTGTTGTATCAACTAGCATATAATCAGTAGTTGACTATTCTCCATTGGTTTCAAGACAAAACCCTCAAATTTAATTAGAACTCCGAAGCATAGCCAAGAACTAGGTGACTAATAACCATTCTGACAGAACTAAAACTTAAGAAAGTTAGATGGCAGTAGCAACCTGGGGTCTTACCGAAGGAGTTGATTATGTTGACTTTACAGTGTGTATATGCTTATGGTGTGTATCCCTGTATATAACAATACAATAACATTTTAAACAGAATTTTCGCTTCAGGCCGCAAACAGTGCTATTTCAACGGTGCCTTGCTAGAGCTTCACTTAAAATTAATATAAGTGTGTTATTTCAGTGTCCAATTGCCTAGCACAAATGAAGAGATAGCAAACTAGGAAGAGAATTAATTGGACCAGGTTCAACTTCTAGATGATCTCAGCTGTCTCAGAATCATAAAAGCCAAATATAACCCAGATCTCTCAATTGGTAGTGTATTGACTGTCTAATTAAGAAGCAAAACTGTCTAAAATGATTTAAGATATAGCCTCATGCTACAGTGAGATGGGTGTCTTGTCAAAAATATAAAATTTTCACAACCACAACCTATTCAACCCAGATGCTATTCAGTCAAATTGTGGAAAGAAAAGTGGAAAAAGGACTTTATATATTTTTTCTCTGTGAACATTTTTTAGATTTGTAAGTCCTCGCCTTGTCATGTTTTATTTCCCTGGGACTGTACGAATGTCTTCATTACATTTCTTAAAGCGGGGAAAATAAATGAGTATGTATGGGTAAATGTAAGCCATTTTGTCAGATAACTATTTTGGAGGAAGGTGATCAAGTTTTTCTACTTGTAGGGTGATCTACCCTTCCTTGACCTCTCTTGAGAGATGGAAGCAGAAGTGGGAGTCTGGGGTTAAAGATCTTGTTAGATCTGACTATAGAGAGCTAAAAACTTGGAAGAGGTCTTTCTTCCCATCTGCCTGCCAAAGGACCTCCCAAAGCTCACTCTCCTTGAAATACAAGGCTGCTACCTTTTATTCTGATAAAGACAAAACATCCCACTTTCATTTTTCCAAAAATGGAAAATAATCCAAAACACTCTTAATTAAACAAAAGTAATTTGGAAAGAATTAAGAAGTATGAATTCTCTTCATATAACTTTTTATGCAGAGAAGGGGTTCCATTGATAACATGTGAGTTGATGTTCCCTGAAGTAGAGTAAATTTGTGATAATGAAGAACATCAAACTGCCTGGGAATTCTAGTCTCCGGTTTAGTTCTGTGATCTATTTTTTTTTTTTTTTTTTTTTTTCAACTTTACTGAGGTATAATTGGCATACAATAAACTACATGTTGAAAGTATACAAGTTTTGATATACAAAAACACCCGTGGAACTGATCTAGCTGTATGAGCTGGGACAAATCCCTTAGGTTCTTAAGATCTCGGTTAATTACTCTTTAAATTGAGAATAATACCACCTGCTTAATTTTTTAGCTGGAATTCATTAAGTGTTTTCCTCGTGTCAAGCCTTCTGCACACTTCATCTTGTCTACCTAAACTTAGAGCTATTATTTTATTTTATAAATAATAATAGCTACTATTATATGTATAATTATATATATAACATTAATCCTATTATTAGATATGACATCAATATAAGGCTCAGAGAAGTTAAGTTATTTGAAGAAAGTCACACAGTTCATAAGCAAGAGAATCAAGATTCACAGGTAAGTCAATATGGAGACACAAGTTATAGCCCTATGTCATACTGCTCCGTATGACTATAGACAAATCACTCCATCTCTTTGTGACAACAGGGCCTAATCTATAAAGTGAAGCAAGTAATAATACTATTTTATAGGGTTGTGAAAGGATTAAATAAGGTAGTTCATGCACAACAATTAGTTCTGTTCGCATATGCAATGAAATTGTTATTATAATTATTACAATAATAAAAATAACAATTATCATTGAATGTGTTTGGCATCTCCCGTGCTTATCGCTTAGGTTCTGTTGCCACCCATTAGCTGGCTGGGAAAGTTCTACATTAGGAGAATGCAGAACCCTGCAATTGGGGACTATCATGTGCCTCATGGGGACATGAAAGCCCACTATGTCCCCTTTTCTTCTGGGAGTTTCATTGTCTGTTGCTAGATAAGCTTGAGCACTGCACACTTTCTCAGTTTATATCAGCAATAATAAGCTGTCCCTGTTAGCCAAAACTTCCACGTTGATACCAGAAAGTGTTCAGGCCACAGAAGAAATGTTAATATGTTTCCTTCTTTATCATGTGAGTATTACTTTTTCCCACCCAGACCCCCAGAGTGATGATACACTGCATTACTGCTCAAAAAGCCAAACACAGCAAGACAATTGCAGGTGGAGACGTATTCTGGTAACCAGAACCCATTCTAACTTTCTCCAGATATGTTGGTAATTCCTACAAGTGTGGACTTGATGCTACAAGCTGTGACTGGGTCATTTTAGATTGAGATGTATGCATTTTCTCAGATTAGGGCTCCCAGTACATCATCAAATCACTTTAAGGTTTTAGATTGCTGTTCAACTCCCCTGCTGTCATGCTTCCTCCCCACCCCCATAACCCTCCCTCCCTCCATTGTTATCTGAAACTCCAATCTCATCTTTTTTAATCAGGCAGCCACATAGAAAGCCAGCAGACTTGAAGTTTGGTTTCAGCAGCACAGCCCTCAGGGTGTCTGTGCAACTGTCAAGACTGATGTGCTTTAATGGTTTTCTTGTGAGGAGCTGCCTGGTGTGAAATAGTTGCCTCTTGAACTGGTCAAACACTTGTTACTGGTCTCCCCTGCTGGGTGAGGTAGGATGACCCCTGATGCATGAATGGGAGACTGAGTTAAAAGGGAGCCTCTTAAAATAAAAATGATTCATTTCACCTTTCTATTTTAAAATGCTGCCTTGCAAGGGGCCCTTGGCTTGTCATCATTTCCCTTGTAGCAACATCCCCATAATGAACTCCCCACATAAAATGAGAATGTATATATGCAGGGCAGGAAGGCCTGCCCCTATTCTGGGAGAGCTGAGTGACAAACGTTGATTGTTTATTACTTACTACTGAAAGGCATAAAAGACACTGCTGCAACAAAGCAGCCCCGGAAGAATTATTGGTGAGAAGGTTAAAGTCTTCAAAATGAATCCAACTTTATGGAGGGATAAAGATGGTTTATCAGTGTATTCCTTTAAAAAAAAAAAGACAATAATCAGAGGACACTGGGGCCCATTTTAACAGTTTGCTTAATATATATGTACATATATATATATATATATATATATATATATATTTCTTACCAAAGTCAGTGTTTTTGCAGATTGGTTTCCTAATGGATTCAATAAGTAAAACAGCCACAAGCCCAAAAAGGAAATATCAGACAGAGGTAAAGATTGTGGTGGGGAAGCGGAGGCAGAGGATAATATAACAATTAAAGAAACAGCATTTGGAAGAAAGAATAGACTTGAAGAAGGCAAGGAATTAAACAATGGCTGGATCATCTAGGTACATTTCTTTTTCCCAGTGTCTCTGCAGTACAGTAAGGATCTTGCTTTAAATATTTTTTGCCTGAGCAGTGACCCAGGCATAGACACAGTTTGGTTATTTTGCCCCTGAACCATTTTGGATGCAACAGTCATTGATATGTTGATTACAGAGACAAAAGCAAGATAATGCAAGCAAATACTAAGTTAAGATCACTAGTCAGGCAATCTGGGAAAAAAAATTAAAAAGCTAATGCATGTCTGGCTTGGAATAATAAATGTCTTCAAAATAACACTGTAGGTTCAGTACAGGACAGGGCTGACTATTGTCAATAGCAGTGACAATGAAGAATACTTAAGGTCATTTTGTTCTTTAATTAGCAAAATATTTCACCCTTCTCTAAAATTCTAAGGTGGAATTTTGTGAGCATCTGGAAGTGTTGAGGCAAATGGTTTTCTCTGTAGTATTTTGAGTTTATCTCTGCAACAATGAACTGTAGAGACTTTAAGATTCGTTTTCAATTTAATATATAGATGGAAAATAACTTTCTTTCCCAACCCCTTTTCTTCAGCAGGTCTGTGCATGTGGGAAACCAATTTTTTAATATTACAGATGTGAATCAGTTAAGCTTTTAAACGTGGGGACTTTCCATTATATGGAGATTATTTTGGATAAGAAAAACTTGACTACAGGTAGCAGTACTTGGTCTCAGCAGATTTTACAAGCTAAAATAAATTAGGTTTATTTCATCAAATAGCTATTTACTTCTTATTAACTATATTTATTGGGAAATGATAGTATCTGCTAATCCATAACCCATAAGGACTCTTGATAATCAAAACCCATAAGGACTCTTGATAATCAAAACAGCAAAACACTTTTAAAAATAACATTTGCTAGAAGAGGTGTATTAAATAAGTTTTAGATTTAGTAGCTCAGTTTCACTGTTGTCTAATTTAGGACCAATCTCGTGCCTTCCATTTAGCGATCTTAATTTTTGGAGCCATACCTACCAGTTTTATGCCACGAGATTTGAACAATAAAATGTCCATGTTTAAGGATTCAATTTTCCCATCTACTGACACAGGTATGAGGCAGGTTGAGTTATACTGCCTTGTAGAAACAGGTTAAAGACTCTTGAATGTGATCAAATGTAGGCTGATGAATTCAGGATTGCAGATATTTTCATTACAAGGAGTGCTACCAGGCTGCAGCTGGAGCATTTGTTTTTAATTAATCGGAATAAACAGTGGAGCTATGACAAACAAACAATAACCATCAAATTAAACAGCTTTCTGGGGAGAAGACCTTCCAAAGTGGCAGTATTACCTTTGGGCTTTTGAGGGATTATATTATTCGACTGCTCATGGCATTTCTGAGAGAAGAAAGGGAAATGGAGTTTATCTACTGTGATAATGGGGAAGGGGACTTGACTTACCTGGAACTGTAAGAATGTGAGAATCACAGAATTTTGGAGCTGAATAGGACCTTGGTAATCATGTACATCATCCATTCCTCATTACGTTCATAGAAGAAGAAAATTGAACTGCAATGAGAGAGAGAACAAAACTTGCCCAAGGTTTTATATTTCATGTTCCTAAGAATGATCCTGGTTTATAAAAGTAGGGAGGGAATCTGTATTCAGCTTGTTCTATTTATTAAGAATGCGATGCAGGTAAAAACTTTAAAAATTTTAATAAGAAGATTTTGAAGTTACAAATAACTGAAAATTCCACTAATTCATGATATTATGATGTCCCCAGAGGCTTATAACAATGGAGCACCATTGACCTATGTCATACATTGGCCAGGATCATTATTAAATGCATCATTCCAAGAGGTCTATGGCATCAAGATTAAATTCAGATCACCATATTTCAAATTTAGTATTTTGAATAGGAGAATGATGTACACTTCACCACCACTACCCACCTTTGGAATCCAGGCAGTTTGACTACAGTAGACTTTCAAGTAATAGCAGTGCAACCAGCTCAGCCTGGTATGACCCTGCCCATCACTGTCATTCTCTCTGATCTCTCATATGAAAGGCAGGGCAAAAGTGCCAGACTGCTGTATCTCCTCTAAGAGGGAGTTCCTTCAAACCTGTGATGAGGGTTGTCATACAACACCAATAAAAACTCCAGTGGGCCATTTCCTACCTTCAGTCACTTTCTCAAACTCCAGACTTAACTTTCCATTTTGGGTGGGACTCATTGGCACCTTTGGTCAAGCTATGGGCAATTGGAAAGGTAATGACCAAGACCTCAAGAGGAAAATAAACTATGAAAAGCCAAAAAGGATGTTGTAAAGGTGCCACAATCTCTATTTGTACCTAAATTTTTCCCCTTGTAATTATTTTGTTTGTTTTATCAAATGTTTCTTTCTTGAAGCCAGCAGAGTCTTGGTGCGTCCCCAAGCATTTAAGTTAGGCTTATTGGAAGGTTTACTCTACAGAGAAGACACAGATGCATTATTTGGGTGGTCGGTGTATTTATGCAGAAGCAAAGGTAAACAGCTTCTATATCTTTCAATATTTTATTGTGTCATGGTGAAGTCATTCTATATGAAAGTCATATCTTCTGGCCTTGAGATGCACATAAAATATGGGTGCAAATCTTACAAATTGTTTTCTTTTCTTTTTTCCATCACAGGAAGATGGATGTAGAATGTTCTGCAAGGAGGAGGAACAGGGAAGAGGATTATAGTGATTAGAGCATGAGGCTAGTGGCCTATGGGGCAGCAATAGGTGAAGTAGGCAACTAATGAAATCATCTTTGGTTGCCTCCCTCTTTTTCATGAATACTTTCAACCCACCCTCCCTCCCACATCAAGATATGCTCGCTGGTAATTTATACCATTTTACACGCATGGCATTCACACACACACACACATATGAACCCACACCATTCACCTATCCAAAGAGTTCTATATATCTCATATAGCAATGCCCCATATTTCTTCTTTCTCAAAGCCAACACTTACTTTCGCTCATCTCCATGGAATTATCCTGTTATCTCCTGGGTAACATAATGGGTAGCTAATAAAATGGAGTTTTTTCACATGTGCTAATAAATGTTACCAAATATTGCCAGGACCATATAAGATTGTGTAACAGCATCCATTCTGTAGCATCCCTAGAAGTTTTTGGCTCATTAAGAAAAGGGGGCATCTGGAGAAGAAATATCCAGTTAAAATCAAGACCCAGAGTCTAGGCCCTCTCTTTAATGCACTGGCTGAAGTTTGCTTCACAGGCAGGGGAAGGCAGTTTGTCATTCTTCATTCCTCCTGGTTCACCCAGGAAAGAGCATCCTCAGAAAGAGGTTAAATTGTTTGCTGACAGAAGACAAAAGCTTCTATCAAATCGTCAGATCAGACCCTTGGAAATGGTGTATGATTGTGTGCTGTGTGATGAGTGTGTGTGTGTGTGTGTGTGTGTGTATGTGTTTTAAACTTATGCCCACCACAGAAGAACAGAAAGAACTTTCCACTGGGAAAGTTTCCATCAAGACTTAAGTAAGAAAAGTATGATGAACAGTACTTTCCTTCTCTCAAAGACAGATGGATGATAGTTCTCTACTGAGAGTTCTCAACTGATTTGCAATATTGGTGAGAAAATGCATGATATATTTTTTCCTCCCCCAGAATACAAAATGTAGGACATGGACTCAGTAATGTGGCTCCACAAGTGGGATATGGTGGAGAAAATTAAAAATAACTTTAGTTTGCATTTCTTTGATATCTATTATGTGTGAGGTACGATGCTAATAAGTACTTTATATACTTTATATCTACTTCTCATGTGAACCATGTACATGAACTAAGTTACTTCCAAATTACTAATGCCTTCTAAATGAAAGAGAATTTTGTACTCTTTCACAGCAAAAAGTTAATTTAAGATGAATATGAAGATTTATGTGAGAAACATGAAAGCTCAAGAATGAACTTTCAGCCTGGCCAGTTAGCTCACTTAGGAGAGCATGATGCTGGTAACACTGTGGTCATGGGTTCAGATCCCAACTAAAAAAAGAAGAATGAACTCTCTAACCTTTGAGCTGCTCAGCCATGGAAAACAGTAGATGACCACCTGTTCAGGATTCTGTAGAAGACTTTGTGTCTGTATCCGAGAAATTGGAGTGATAGTTGTTAGGAAACTTGCAAGTTGTAAAGTTCTATGGTTCCGCTAAATGTAAATAGCATTTCTCAAGCTCTGTAGATTTTACCTGCTGGAACTACACATGCCAAACTGATGCTGAACTTACTCAGACTGCATTAAATAACTTTTGTGTGGCAAATTCCGTGCTTCTATCTTAAACAGTAAGTAATGGATTTATAATTTAGTTTTTGACTACTTTTGTAAGAAACATTGGAGAAGCTCTTAGGGACAGTCTAAAATGTGCTTCTATAGTGATAGTGATTATAGTTGTTTCTTTGAAATCAAAACTTTAGTCAATAAAATGGGTACTTAATCTTAAGTAAAGAAGTATAAAACATCAGAATCTTCAATTCTTTAGCATGCAATATCCTATATGACCTCCAAAATTGTGAAAATTGGGGACCAGCCCCGTGGCTCACTCAGGAGAGTGTGGCGCTAGTAGCACCGAGGCTGTGGGTTCAGATCCTACATAGGGATGGCCAGTGCACTCACTGGCTGAGTGTGGTGTGGACAACACTGTGCCAGGGGTTGCAATCCCCTTACTGGTCAAAAAAAAAAAAAAAAAATTGGTAAGAGTGAGTTCTAGCTTGTTATAAGAGAAATCATGGAGTTTGCATATTTTGAGTCACGTGTCACAAAAATAATCAGTCACAACAATTTGGACAAAACATGTCTTTTATCCAGGAACCATAAGTTAACCTTAGAAGTTCATTTAGAACTTGTAAAGGCCTTAGAGATCATTACCTTCTCTAACTTATTTTCTACTATTTGTACACATATTCAGAACAACCTATTACTTATTGCATGCAATAACACATTCCTAATCTCTATGTTGTATGATGCTTGACTATATTCCCACAAGATCATATTATTTGAAAGGCTCAGCTGTTACTCACCAATGTTAAACATGATTAGGCCTATTTTGTTGTCAGTAATGAAAAATCAGCTGAAGCAAAAAAGGGTATATAAGTGGTACAATAAACCCAAGGACAGGACCTGAACAGTGAACTTGAAGCAAGAACATCAATAGTCTCAGCAGGATTTGTCTTTTTCTGTTGTCTGTTTCTTTGGTTGGTTGGTTTTGCTTTGATCCTATAGCTACATCTACTTCATTCATCTCACAGTCTTTTCATATCAGTTTCCCATATTTCCAATCCACTTCCAACAGACCACACATCTACCCATACAAATCCAGCAACTCAGAAAGAGCCTTGCCACTCTGTCTCAGTTGCAGAGTCTCAGGAAAGAAACACAGGTTAGCTAGATTGGGTCAGGTACCCTCCTGAGATCAGACTGCTTTATGTTTTGTAAAGATGGCTTGTAGGAGATGCCGTGTAAGCATGTGGATTGGGAAAAAAGGCACAATTCCCCAAAGACCCAGAGAGGTCTGCCTAAACAAACCCATGATTTTAAACAAAGAATGACAGGTAGCATAGGGTTGTAGAACCAGACTGTTTGATTTAAATCCCACATCTGCTGCCTAATAACTGTGTTATCTTGTTGGGCAAGTTACATAACCACCCCTTCTTTACTAGCATTTCACACTTGTCAAATGCAAGTAATATAATACCTACTTCATAAGGTTATTTTAAAGATTAAACAAGCAAACATGAGTAAAGTGCTTAGAAGAATGCCTTGCACATAGTGAAAATGAGAGGAATGTTAGCTATTATTCTTCCTAACTTCTGATGCATAGAACGTACCCATAGATTACCTTACCTTGCATAAGTTTGAGCATAGTGGTCAGCAGTACACCAAGAAAAAGAAGAGAAAAAAGAACCAGTTCTAGTGTAAAAACTGTATATGAATGTAAATACCTTAGTCATTCTCTATCTCCTTTCCCTATTTGGTTTGTTTCAAGTGTAAATAAGAGCAAATCCAAGGAAGAAATTCACAATAAATCTGGCACCCAAACATTTCCAAGATGCTCATTTTTGATGCTCCCCTCTAGACTTCAACCATAGGTAGAAATACTTTATGTACCTTGAATTATAGCATAGATATAGTTGTTTTATTCAAGTTATCTCCCAGTTATGTCAAACATCTTTTCATGTGACCACTTACTTCTAATAGTTATTTTAATGGTTGAATAAAATTCTACAAGATTAATTTACCATAATTTTATTCCATTCACCATTCTATTAGGATACTTCTGGATATGGCATCATTTATTTTAGCTGGTATAAATAAACATATAATAGACAAATTGTTTTCTAAGCAACAGTAGAAACTGCATTTATAAATAACTGTTAATTCAAAATCTATCAGTCTTTGCTAATTAAAATGTGGCTTTAACAAGCGGATTAAAGAATCAGCTATAAGCAGAAAATTTGAAGAATGATATAGACAATAATGTAAATGATTTTTAGTGGTTTTTAGAGAATTCACACTTTTTTGATGAAAATGTGAGGTGCCATCAGAATGCTCCATATTATAAATATTTGCTGAAATTCACTGTTGTATAAACTTAAACTCACAGACTCCCTTAAATCTGGAGATAATCTTTATTCTCCTGCTAACCCAAAGCAGTAATAAAGATTTCTTTATAAGAGCTAATGAACATTCTCCACACTGATCTTTTTGGGTACTCATGCTAATATGTCACAAAAATTTGGCACATTTCTGTGCATAGGGCTATATAATATTATAGTAAAATGGAGCCAGGAGTGAAATCTCAAAATGTGTGCCACCTACTTCCCTTTGATGATGATGGCGATGATAACAATGTTGATAACAAAGGCAATGTCATTATTATGTATTTACTGCCTTTATAGCATTAATTTAAGAACTTTGTGTATTTTTCATTCTTTAATTCTCACAACAATTCTTTAACGTTAATGCTATTTTTATGCCATTTTTTGAAGAAACAAGCTTAAGCTCATGGTTATACAGATGTGCTCAGCATCCAGTATTTATTTCCTAGAAGTCATTGAGAAACAAGTCGAGTCTCATTGCCTGCTTCTGTTTAGGCAACTATCTTAGTCTGCTCAGGATGCCATAAGCAGAATGGATGGCTTACACAGCAGAAATATATTTCTTGCAGTTCTGGAAGCTGGTAAGTCCAAGGGCAGGGTGTTGCCAATTCAGTTCTTGGTGAGGGCTCTTTTCCTGGCTTCCAGATTATCTTTTCTCTGTGTGCCCACATGGTTTTTCCTTCTTGTGCATGCATGTAAGTGTTTCTTCTTATAAGGGCACAAATCCCATCATAAGGGTCCTGCTTCATGACCTCATCTAAACCTAATCTCCCAATAGCCCCGTCACATTGGAAGTTAGGGTTTCAATATATGAATTTGAGGGGTGGGTAAGACACAATTTGGTCCATAGCAGCAACATTTCAAAATGTAAGTTCTGCTCTCTTCCTGTCATCATCTTCCAGTAAAGTAATCATCTTGTCAGGGATGTGATGGAAGACAATCCCAATCATGATTTGGGAAGAGTTGTACTATTTTTTTCTGTAAGTTTCCTTTTAATTCTAGGTTGTTGTAATTTCATCAGGTTACTTCTCTATAGTCAGCACCTGTGGAAGTGCACCCTTCTGGAGCTGCAGATGGTTGCCATGGGTTAAATGTGTCCCCCAAAAGTTTACATATTGGAAACTTGTTCTTCATTGTAAGTGTTAAAAGTGTGGGAAATCCAATTACAGTATTTGAAAAGTAGGGCCTTTAAGAGGTGATTAGATTGTGACAACTGTGCCCTTGTGAGTGGGTTGATCTATTCATGGAGTAATGTGTGTGGTTCTGATGACTTTATAAGGTGAGCAAGTGAGAAAATTAGTTCTGTCTTGCTCAGACTATTCTCTCCATGTGATACCCTGTGTCGCAGTAGAGGAAAGCCACTCCAGATGTGTTTCCTGGATTGTGAACTTCCCAGCCTTCAAAATTGTCAGAAATAAATCTTATTTCTTTATACAGTTTCAGGTATTTTGTTGTAAGCAACAGAAACAGACTAATATAATAGTTATAACTCTAGACTCTGTTTTAAAATATGAGCCTGGTCTAGTAACTTGTATCTCTGAAGCCTTTTTTGCCATATCGTAGATCAGAGTGATGCACAAGTGCATGCCTTCTCATTTGCATAGTCACCGGTTGACCTACAAGGAATACCTACTTGGTGGTGGAAACAGAAAACTTGGTATATTGGCATGATCTATGCATCCTTATTAATTTGTTTGTTCAGGGCTTCTTTGAGGACTACTGTAAGGGTAGCATTAAAGAGTACTAGCTCTTGAAAATAAAGAGGTAAGTTGTGGATGATACAATCAGAGCATAGGTTAGGCTATCTTTTGAGGACATACAATATGAAGATGCCTTTCTTGAACTTCTATTTTAAGCCAGTGAGCAAAATCAGGTTCAATTCATGGAAATTAGATTTACACATATACCTTCAGGAGTACAGCTACTACAAAAAGTGAAATATGCCTGTATCAATGAGGCACTAGTTACAGGAGAATGTAGCAATGTCAAAATCTTGTGTTTCTGGAAGTCTTTGTAATGGTTTGATGTCAGTTTCTTAATAGAAGCCTGTCCAGAGACTCAGATTCTGGATGTAGACGGGCATGGTTTGGAGTCCAAGGGCACGTGATCTTGGGTCCATCTTTCACATTCTCTAAGTTTCATTATCCTTTTTTTTGTAAAATAAACAAATAATGGTATCTTCCTGTTACATTATCTAGAAACCTTAGGTTCTTCATGTTAAATAAAAGTAACACTCTAAGAAATGTAAGCTAGAAGAGAGTCGAGAACTCAGCCAGGCTAAAGTAACACCTGCATATAAGTTAGAAAAAGGCACTCCTTTCTCGATGGACAGAGCTTCTGCAGCTCTGACTGGAACAGCACTCTTAGAGAGTAAGACTCAATTCAGCTACTTCATGCTTTCTTGGCCTGGTGCAGGTAAGCAATACACAAATTGTACAAGCAAACGTGGTGGCCTTGTACAGGGTTACAGTCTCACTACTGGGTTGTAATGAAGCAAGTTCAGAGGAAATTCTACCACATATAGTGACAGGTATTAAGTATTTCATAGCAAGTAAGAAAAACATCTGTTCTAGAAACTCAAAGCCCATCTTTCTTTCCTTTCAGATGTTCCAACTATACCTTGCATGAAATGTTCATTCAAGACAGATAGAACAATATTCCAGAGACAAGACAGTGTTTTTCTAATAATTGATGTCAGGCAGTTAGAAACTCTCCAAACCAATGGTACAGGGTCTGTTTAAGGATAGAGTGCCAGGTGCCAGCCCTAGGAATAGTGCAGGCCCCACCAGGGTCCTGTATCCTGTTCTGCAAGAGAGGAGAGACTCTATATTTAAGCAATTGCACATACTGAAATTTTTAATTGTATTGGTGAGCGCCCACTTCTAACATTTGTTATACTGTTTAACAAACTTATCCTGTCATCAATAAAGTTTATTTCTAAAACTGCTAAATAGTAAAGCATTTTTTTAAAAATTGGGATCTGAATAATAAAAATGCTTGGAGTACTTGCCTCTGATGTATGAATTTCCTGATCACGTGGCTAGTTCACTATTCCCAGAATGTGAATTCTTATTGAAACCAACTAAACCGATGTTGCTCTTTAAGAAATAACCATGCACACATAATATTGAGAACATGCACGATCATAATGTACTGTCACATTCGAGGACAGACAAACTACAGATAAAGCAAATAGTACTTCTCATACTGTCTTAGTGGAAAAATTTGATGATACAATGTATGTAAACCTTTACCATTATGGCTATTGTTGACTTAAAAAGAAATTAAGACCAAATACATATAACAAGGATTTATTGAGCCAATACAATGACTGCAACTGGGGAGACACATAGGTCAGTTTGCCTTGAAAATGTTTTCAAAGAAAGACAAGCAGAGCTGAACATTTTATAATCACAAGAAGGGGGAAGGGTCAAAGGACAGAGAGAGAAAGACAGCCCTGCCTAATTACGTCTTCAGGCTTTCTATTGGTTGTACATGATATGTAGATTTGGAATTGTTACTCGGTTACATCTTGTGTGGAGGGATCTAGCGTAAAGGTGATAAGAAGTATTCTAGGTTATTTTATGGCTTTCTGGTGCTATTGTGGCTGTTTCTAAATAAAATAGTCCTATGGTAACATTTTCCAAAACAGGTGGATGTGATTACTGACTTATCGTGATCTCCCAAGGCACCCTAATATAGCTGACCTGGTCAGAACAGATTCTATTAGTTGTCACTAGTAAAAGTAAGCACTCAAAGATGAGAGGTTCTTATATTTTAGTAAATAGAAGACATTCATTGTAAGATACACCATTTTTTAATATATTTCAGGAAGAAAGCCAAAACTGCTCACAATGGGAAGGTTAGTGGGAAAGTGGTGCTTAAAACCATGATACCAAAGGGCTCTGTGTCTGTTGAAAGGTTAAGCTAGAAATAAACCCACCATGCAGAAAGGGACCATAAGGAAACATGTATTTCTCCAACTTGACACCAACTAGAGGGAGGGGAAAGAAAAATCTCCCCTGAGTATTTTTTGTATCAATCATATACACATGCAGGTATAAATTCTGAATGCAGACTACCAGTGCAGTCCCCAAACCTTAATTCAATTTAAAGTGATCTCAGGTGGGTAGCATCCCCAACTGACTGACAGCAACTAATGTAAATCTGCTTAGGAAAAAAAAAATCAATCCAGGCAGACAGCAATTGTAAGACAGTATTGATTTTAAGACACATCCTGACTTCAGAGAAATTAACATGTGAAAATATGTACATATTATGTCCAATGAAAATGTGGTTTATTTGTTACTTTGTTTACTTGCATTAGAGAATCTCTAGATAGTGGATTTCCTTTGCAATGGGCATTGAAATGCTTTAGAGCACTTAAGTGTATTCCAGGTATAGCTAAATAATAATGATTGACTACATCTACTTTTGGTGCCAAAGGAACTCTGATGGGTGGGGTGGAAGGAGATAATTTCAAAGCTGTATTCGAATGTCTCACTGGCACTGAACTCACCTGGCTCAAAGAGAAAAGCTCTCCTTTTGCTGACTTGACATCAATCTTCTCTAACGGAAAAGAAACCCTTTGGAGAGGAGGCCTCTAGGAAGCATCTTTTATAATATTAAGTTCTTTCAGGCTCATCCTTTGATTCTCAGTAGATCTCCAGCAGATGTTTCTGTGCCTCTAACGTTCAGTTGTTGGAGTTTTACCTTGATTGAGCTGTCACTCAAAATTGTTATTTACATCATCGATCCAACATCAAAAAGCCACCATATCAAGAGCTTTCAGAGTGACAGCAGGAGCAGATGGGGTATTACATCTTAGAAGTGCATATCTAAACCACTTGGAGATTTCCACCTCTGGAAGTGAATCAGAGCTAGCTGTGGGAAACTCAGATCTTCAGATTAACTCCGGCACATGTACAGAGAAAATTGAATAAATTGTTTGAGTTGGGAGATAGTTTGAACTGGTAAGCTTTTCAGCCCTGCATTTGAAAAATAACTGGATACCAAAATATTTTTTTTGCAATAAATTTTTTATTTTATAATAATTTTAGATTCAGAGAAAAGTTGCAAAGATAATAGAGTTTTCATATACCCCTCACCCAATTTCCTCTAATGTCTTACATTACCATGGTACATTTATCAAAACTAAGATAACTAAATTGATACATTCAAAGTCTTTTTAAATAATAAGTGTGCACTGTGAAGCTCCAGATATTATACAAATACAAGCAAAATCATATATAAAGTAGCCACACTTCATATGAAAGCTAAGGTGTATTTATTTTTCACTTTGTTTAAGCTATTTTTCACTCCACCCATTGCCTCCTACCTAACATTTAAAGGACTTTCTTAATCCTATGAAGGCTTAATATATGACTCTGCTCTTCCACGTTCTGCTCCCACTACCACAGACTTACTCTACCCTGAACTCCTATTCTGTGTACTGAGTGCTACATAAATTCACACCTATTCACATATCTGAGTCATATAAATATGTTTTCCTTCATAAATTTATTATAATCTTAGAGTCTGGAATATAAAAGACCTGAGTTTGTATCCTGATTCTTCCATCTTCCATAGTGGTGTGAACTTGAACAAGGAGTAATATTACTACCATCTACCTGTTACCATCAACTGGCTCAGCTTGCCCTTTCACACTAAATAAATGACCTGAAAGTCCAAAGCTGTTGTAAGGATTGGAAGCTTTATTCAGATAACCAGCATCTGGGGGATAGCAAGGCTTCAGTCATCCTGCCTTCTGATGCCTGTTCTGGGGTTTATGAAGGGGAAGAGGGTGGAAGGTGAGGTAAGCGTTTTGTCCTGCAGGCAAAGGGGGAGGCTGGTCACGGAATCTGCAGAGGGTCTGAGTCAGATGTCAGGGTCCCATGATGGATTGAGTGCTTTGGCATCATGGAGTCTGCATTTCAAGGATTGGTCAGCTTCAAATCTTTGATGTTATCTTGAGGTTGGAGTCCTTATCTCCTAGGGAGAGCTCAACGACAATAACCTCAGTCAAGCAATACTGGAACAAAAATACCTGACTCATACCTCTAACTAATGGGGTTGCAGTTTTCCTTTAAACAAAAAGGTGAGTTAATAACCAGCTAGGGTACTTTGCCTTTCTCTTGGAATTCTTTTTTGTTTGCAGTTGATTAAGAAAGGTAAGAAAAACAAGAAAACTTAGTTTCAATTCAGTAATTCAACATAAGAGGGTATAACGGGAGATAAACAGAAACAAACTTTGGAGGGGGATCCTTTTGGGGAATGATTTCTTCCTCAGGCAGTTGCAGCCATATGGTCAGTTTCTCAATTCCTCCACTAACCTCAAGGAATTGACGATTATTAGTTCCTAAGTTAAGGGCTAACTGAAATTTTCTGCTTGGTCTTAGTTACCCCAAAGGTGGCCATTCTCTGGCAAAGGTCCCTTTCATACCTGATAAGAGATGTGAATAATAAGCTCTTTTATCTGTAGTGCTTAGTACTTGGAACATAGTGCAGGGAAGATAAATATTAGCTATAACTATTATTACTTCTGTTACCACACAGAGCAGGGGGTGGCAACCTATGGTCCATGGACCAGAACTGTCCCACTGCTTGTTTTGGTATAGTCTATGAGCTGAAAATGGTTTTTCCATTTTTAAATGGATAGAAAAAAAAATGAAAAATATTTCGTGACATCTGAAAATTATATGAAATTGAAACTGTGTCCACAAATAATTTTATTTCAACATAGCCATTTTATTGGTTTAGGATTTGTTTATGGCTACTTTTATGACACAAGGACACAGTTGAGTAGTTGCAAAAAATACCAGGTAGCCCACAAAGCTTCCAGTATTTACTATCCAGACCTTTTTGGAAAGTGTGCTGACCCTTGCTCTACAAGTTTTGTTTCCTGTCTCTTTCATGTCGATCTTTATAGAAGTATAATAACATCATATTGGCTTATTTATTTATTTAGCTATGGATACCACCCATCTTAATCCATTGGGGCTTCTAAAACAAAACACCACAAATACGTAGCTTATAAACAGTAGAAATTTATTTCTCACAGTTCTGGAGGCTGGGAAGTCCAAAATAATGGTGTCCACAGATCTGGTGTCTGGTGAGGTCCCCACTTTCTTTTTACAGATTGCACTTTCCACCTGTGTTCTCACATAGTATAAGGGGTAAGGAAGCTCTGTGAAGTCTCTTTTAAAAGGGCACAAATTCAATTTATGACGGTTTTGCTCTCATGACTTAATCACTTCTCTAAGACTCCATGTTCTGATATCATCACATTGGTAATGAGGTTTATATATATGAATTTGGGGGTAGGTGGGGAACACAAACACACAGACCATACCAATATTTAAAAATTTAATTTTGCTTCAAGAGCATAAATAGGTCACGATACCCTCTGAACCAAAGGTTCTTCATCTTTAGAATGGGGGTAATGACAAATAATAGCTACCTTACAGAATTAATGATGATTAACAGAATACATGTGAATTACCTATCAATGTTGCAACCACAAAGTGCTCAGCAAAGAGTGCATTTTTTCTCTAACTCTCCCCATCTGACTTTTCTAAATAATGGAAACCCCTTTTCAGAGAGTTCAAATCTTAGACCATCTTCTTTAAGCCAAATTCCACACTATAGCAAATGCCAAATGGTCAGGTTCCAGGATCTCTGCTCAATGTCTACAGACACTGAAACACTGATTTGATATGTCATAGTATAGTATTGGACACAGGGTACTTTCTCAATTACTACCTGTTGATTACTTTATTCTTATATCCCAGTGGCTTATCAGGGACTAATTGTTAGACAATAACTGCTTCTTATGTTAACTTAAGTTAGTATGGCTCCTGTATTTTGATCACACACCTGAGACACTTGCATTCATTGAATCATGGGGTTTTCAGAATTAATAATGTTTTTGTTATTTGGAAGTATTTATTGAGCACAATACGAGGCAGAATGCTATTTGTAGAGGATAAAATAATGAATCCAAACATAGATGATGGAGTTTACACTCTAGTTGGAAAACAGGCATCATTGGTATGTCATACCTGGACATTCTGTATTGTCCCTGTGTTAAATGCTGTGGAAAAGAATTATAGGGAGTTATGAAAGCTTTGAGTCTGTCAGGGATGAGAATGCAAGATGAATTGCAGTTGTAGCTGCAGGAGAGGAGACTGAGAATAGAAAGAGCACTATATACAAAGGCCCTGTGTTGGGAGGACAGAGAACAGGAAAGGTGCCAGGCTGAGGGCATGAAGCCACTTAGGGAGGTGTTCACACTAGATGGGACTGGACCCAAGAAAGACTTAACCAAGTGCTAGGTTTTTCCCTCTTAATTGTAAGAGTAATGAATATCAGGGTGGTTCCAGAAAAGAGGATCTGGGAGGCCCAGTAGCTGACTTCAATACATACTAGATGGGACTGGACCCAAGAAAGACTTAACCAAGTGCTAGGTTTTTCCCTCTTGATTGTAAGAGTAATGAATATCAGGGTGGTTCCAGAAAAGAGGATCTGGGAAGCCCAGTAGCTGACTTCAATACATCAAGAACCAATTTTTACCCCATCAAGAAAACATCAGTTGCACTGAGAATGCATGATATACAAGTATGGACTTATAATGAGAAATTTTTTTTTTTTTTTAGAAATTTCTATTTGGGGATAGCAGACCACATCTTATCTAATTCTGTACATCCATCACTGTCTTGATTAAAAATAAATTAGTAATGTTTGTGCTAGCTCCCTGTCATTGCCCAATTTGTTTTCTGACCCATTTCCCTATTCTGTGTGTCTATTAGTTTCAATATCTCCTTAAATCTTCCCACCATCCTTAATTTCTTAGTTAAAAACTCTTTGCTCTTAACTCCATTTGAAAACCTATTTTAAAATTATTTTTATTAAAATAAATTTATAATGTTTAGTGATTCCATAAGCAATTAAATGTTACCAGTCAGACTCTATGCCTAAAAATGTCTATTTTATTTAGTTCATCAGCTTGCAAAAAGAATGGCATTATTACTAAAGAAAGTAATACAAAAATACCATGACTATGGGTGGTTTAAGTGATAAAGAAAAGTTCAAGAATGTGGGTAGTTCATTTGTATGCAAATATGTTAGTCACTGCACATATTTCAGTGAAGAATTAGTAAATGACTTCATTAAATGCAAGATAGTTGGGAAACACCAAAAAAGGGTGAATTCTAAATTGGTTTGCAAACTCTATATAGACATGTTGAACAAATCATATTTTAGTCTGCCAGTTTTTAGTGCTGTAAAATGCATTACAAAGTACTGGCCATATATCTTAGATTTTGTTTTCTCTATGTAGAATTAAATTCCAGATTTGCTTTGATCTCATTCTTGTATTTACATTTTACTCCTTTGTTTAAAATGTCATCTTTTATTTACAGTATGCAGAGAGGGAGGCAGGTTTAAGTCCAATTACCATAATTCCTGCTTGACTTATGTGCACTTAAGCGATTTAAATCTTGCTTTGGTGACAGGAGATTTTTCCTTCAGGATTCCTCAATAAATCCTTCCAAATCTGATGAATAATTTGATTCACAATCAGTTCCTTCAGTGCATGAAATACTTAGATTCTTGGGTCTCTTTAAGTTTGAGGAGCAAGCCTTTCATCTGGAACACAAGTCAACAGTAGAAACATCACTTGGGCAAGTTTGTGCCATATTAAACTGTGGTCAACAATTCTCTTTCTTTCTGAAAACCCCGTAAGTTCTCCGCTGCTGAATTAAACGCAATGAAATGTAATCAACAAATGCTCTTTAGCTTGAAATTACATAAAGTTCTTCATGAAGTGGCTCCCAGCTTTTATTAACTCTGTCCTATTACCCTCAAATCAAATGTTTGGCTTTGCGGGGTGGGTCTCTGTTCTCATCTCCAAGTATTTGTTTGTGCACCCTACTTGGTTTACCATTCTCTGTCTCCCTATTAAAACCCTACTCATCCCCCTAGGGCTAGCTCAAATTTAAGTCTCCCTTGGCCACTGCAGCTCATATCCATATAACTCTTCTCTAAACTCTTATATGAATCTATTGGGATTCACCCACCTTGACCGAAATCCTCACACACTTTTTAAAAAATTCTTATTGGATTGTTCAAATTGGGTCAGTAAAATGCAAGCAGTGTTACTATGCAGACTTGAATCCTGAAAGTCACAGGTGGTAGTTTTAAATATATCCACAATTCTTTGGCACTTCTCTCTTCAAAAGGTGAACCTAATTCCCATTCCCTTGAGTGTAGGTTAGATGATGAGTCATTTCTAATAAGTAAAATATGACAGAAGTGACAGTGTGTGACTTCTGAGGCTAGTCCGTAAAGGCACTGCAGCATCTAACTCGCTCTTCCTCTTGGATCACACATTCTGGGGACAGCCAGCTACCATGCCGTAAGGACACTCAAGCTGCCCATGTGTGAAGACGCCCATGTGTGGAAACATGAGGCCTCCTGCCAGCTGCCATGTGAAGGAACCATCTCAGAAACAGACCCTCCAGCCTTTGTCAAGCCTTCAGATGGACTCTGAAGAAATCGGCTGAAATCTTGATTGCAACCAAGCTAAGCTGTACCCAAATCCCTAATCCTCAGAAACTATGAGACAATAAATGTCTGTCATTTCAAACAGCTAAACTTGGAGGTAATTTGTTATGCAGTAATAGGTAACAATACAGTGTCTTTTACTCTTCCTCTCTCCCATCTTTCTATGTCCTACCCATCACTAAGCCTGCCTGTTTTTTCTGCAAAATATATCCAGACACCATGTACTTTTCTCCACCTTTACTGCCACCATCAGCTGTCACTATGGCATTATCCTTCCAACTATTGTTCCTGCTTTCATTATTTATTTTCCCCTCACCACCCACCCTCAGTAAATCCATTATACTGCATCCAAAGCAACCTTTAGGCAACCTGCAGTTATGTCTGCAATGAGGAAGAGCATATGGTGGGAGGCAGAATTCCAAAGATTCTTATCCCCTGGTATACATGCCTTGTGTAATCCCTTCCCTTTAGGATTGGGTAGGACAGTGCATATGATACTTTCACTCTTGTGATTAAGTTACATTGTATGTCAGAGGTAGAGAGACTTTGCAAACGTCACTAAGGTCCTAAGTTAGCTGATTTTTAGTTAATCAAAGGTGATTATCCTGAGTGGGCTTGACTGGTGGGTGAGTCCTTAAAAGAGCCTGGGACCCTCCTAAAGGGAGAGATTTGAAGCTTGAGAGAAATTCTCCTGCTCACTTTGAAGAAGTAAGGTGCCATGCTGTGGAGAGGTTCCCATGGCAGGGAGCAGTGGGTGATCTCTAGTTGCTGAGGACCTCAGTTCCTACCACTGTAAGAAACTAAATTCTGCCAATAACAAGTGAGCTTAAAAAGGAACTCTTACCTCACATGAGATCATAGGTTCAGGTGACCCCTCAATTTCAGCCTCATGAGACCCAAGCCAAGAATCTAGCTGTGCTATGTTTAGCTTCCTGAAACCGTGAGGTAATAAATTTGTCTTGTTAAGCTGCTAATTTGGTATGCAGCAACAGAAAATTAATAGATTCATATATCCCTCCACCACCCAAAAGGACATAACCTCACTGGTAATCCATTGGAATAACTCTTGAATTATATATTTGATCCAGCAATTTCTTCTTCACACTGCTGCACCTGACTCCAACTTGGAAAGGTATTTAGCACTCAATCCTCACATTTTCACAATAGACTATTTAGGAATCAATTATATAGTTCTTACTATGTTCCAGATACTGTCTAAGGGCTTTAGAAATACTGCCTCATTTAATCCTCCTAACAATCCAAGGACAGCGATACTATTAGATTCCCTTTCTCATAGCTGAGCGAGCTGCAGAACAGCTGTGGTCCCAACCACAAGGCGCTGAGGCCCATGGGAGTCTCTTGTTCATTCAGAGCCATCACCCAACATTCATTTAGGGACTGAGGATGTCACTCCTTTCTGGTAGTGAGGATGTGGTTGAAACAGTGAAGAAAATGGACAAACCTGGAAAATGTGAATCTGACCACATTCCCACTTGAAATCTTTGAGTTTTTTTCAATATATTCAGAACAAAATCTGACTTTGCCTTTACGCCAATTCACAATCTGGTCTTTTTCTCTCTTCCTAGTTTCATTACACACTATATAATTATGAGGTAGTGACCTCATAATTCAAAAGGCAACAAAAATACAGCAAATGCCTAAGAGGAATTAAACCTTAGTAATATTGACAAATCTCTGTATACAGAGCAGGTGTATATGGAATATTTACTATGTGCTAAGTCAAAGGAATCCAAGAATTATGACATCATCCCCACTGCCAATCTGTCAAGTGGAGAGGATGAGCATATAAACGCTTAGAGTTGGAGTATAAATTGATAAGCATGAGCTGGGGAAATACAAATCTCTCCAGCAGCACCTTTGGCATTTTATATGCTTTCCTGTCCTAATGCAAAAATGGGAAGATTGTGATAATTTTTCAATCAGTGCTTTTTACATTTTTTTTTTTTAAATCCACAACTCTCAGTAAAAAAATAGAGTGACTAACTATCCTGGTTTGACTAGGAATGAGGGTTTATCCAGGAAGTGAGACTTTTGGTGCTAAAATCAAGACAGTTGTGGGCAAACTAGGATGTTGCCCCTCTACATTTACCCTACACCTCAGGCACTGTACATACATACAAACAACATATCCTATATCTGTCTACTTATACATATATAAATGAAATAAGTTTCATAAAACAATAATTACTTTATGGCATGTATTAAATTCCTACATTTTCTCTTCAAACATTTTCTTTTTTTAAATGATGTTCCTGGTTACTAAATCAATTTTAAAATATCCTCATTGGTTTCAATTTGCAATTTGAAAAAAAAAAAAAGTTCTAAGAGTTTCTTATTCACCTGTTATTTCTGTCCCCTAATTTACAAGCTACTTATGAGTCCAGACTGAGCATTTCTATTTCATTTTCCTTTTCTTGGGGGTGTAGGAGGGCAAGGTCAGTTTTATTGAAGTATAGTTTACATACAGTAAAATTCATCCTTTTTTGTTAAATTGTGAATTTTAGCAAATGCAGTCATGTAACCACCACCATGATCAAGATACAAAACAGTTCCATCACCCCACTCAAAAACCTCTCTATTTTTCATCTTTCAAATGTATTGCACTATTTTCTTCATTGCACTATTCTTAACATATTTTAACTGCTTAAGAGATGCTAACTATTGTTTCTGTTAACTCTTTGTTGTTAATTTTATTGCAAATTAATCTTTGTTGTTAATCTTTAAAAATCAAGGGGCTGATTGGTTGAGTCAGTTGTAGCAATCAGGCATATACCATAAACTATTAGGGTCTCTTCTAACATTTGGGCTTGGTTTTCAGCAGAGAGGAGGCCAGAGTTTTCAGACTGCTACTAAAGATTTACTGTTTGGGCCCTGCTGAGCATTTGTCCTTTTCCAAGTATTGGTGAATGTCATTTTCAGAAAACAGGGTCTTCACTAAAAAAATACCCTATTTTTACTCATAGTAGAATCAAGCCCAAGTATTTTCTGTAGGCTGTTACGGCCCAGCTCTAAGCTAGGTGCTCCAGAGGCACAACAAAATGGCATCATAAATGGTATTTTGCCCTCAAGAAGTTTATAGGTAAGCCAAAAATACAAAATTAACATACAAAAGAGCAAAAAATACACATGACTTTTAGTGCTGATGATGTCCCAAAGAGAAGGAACTGCTGAGTATGAGCTGGAAGAGTTGGAGCAAGCTCCCTCGAGGTGAGGTTGAAACGTCCTCTGTGCCAGGTATGGTGCCCTTGCCTTGTGCTTGACAACATCCTGTTTAATCTTGGTATGGGTCAGAATCCTCTTTAGTAGCATTTAGCAGAAGACTTTTCAGTTGCCCTTTAGATAAGAAAGGGACTTATTTTTCCTCATAAAATATGAAATCCAGAGATAGGAAGTCTAGGCAAGCTATGGTACCTTCAAGATGTCACGGGAACCCCATCTCCTGTGTTTTTTGCTCTGTCATCCTCAATGTGAGGCTCTCATTTTCGTGCTCTCAAGTTATTTGCTGATTCCACTGCTAGGTATTTATGCAAGAGAAAATAAAATGTATTTCCACACACAAACTTGAACACAAACATTCATAATAGCCCAAAAGTGGAAACAAACCAGATACTCACTAACTTATGAGTGGATAAATAGAATGCGGTCTATTCATACAATGGAATATAATTCAGTCATAAACAGGAATGAAGTACTGATACATGCTACAGCATAGATGAATCTTAAAAACTTGTTAAGGGAAAGAAGCTAGACACAAAGGCTGAATATTCTATAATTCCATTTATATGAAATATCCAAAATAGACAAATCTATAGAGATAAAAAGTAGATTAGTTGCTGCCTAAGGTGATGAAGGGGAGCTGAGGGAATGGGTACAGGGTTCTTTTGGGGAAAATAAAAATGTTCTAAAACTGATTGTAGTAATGGTTGAACAAGCCTGTACACATACTAAAAACAATTGGCTTTGATACTTTAAAAAGATCAATCATATGGAGTGTGAATCTCAGCTCAATAAATCTATTACTAAAAACATATGGTAATATAAATAAACATGCATGTATACACAAATTGCAAAATTCATTTTCATGATTTAAATAAACAGAAAATATAATATTTTTTTAATTTTTAAAAATTTTTATTTAGTTTTAATGTAAAGACTGTATTTATGATATACAGAGATATATTTCAATGTATGCATACAGTATATAGTGATCAAGTCGGGGTAGTCAGCAAATTCATACTGCAAAAATTTATTTCTTTGTGATGAGACCATTTAAGCTCCTCTCTTGTAGCCATTTGATAACATATAATAAATTATTGTTAATTATAGATGCCTAGCACTATTGTATATGAATAGAACTTATTTCTCCTATATAGCTGTAATTTTGTGTACATTAACCAGCTCTCACTATCCCTTCTCCCTCTCCTTTTTCCCACCTCTAGTAGCCATAGTTCTACTCTCTAGTTCTAAAAATTCAAGTTATTGTTGTTATTATTTTAGCTCTCACAGATGAGTGGGAATATTCAGTATTTCTGTCTGTGACTGGCTTATTTCACCTAGCATAATTTTCTCCAAGCTCATCCATGCTGCTGCAAATAGCAAAATTTCATTCTTTTTTATGGCTGAGGAGTATTCCATTGTTTATATTCCACATTTTCTTTAGCCAGTCATCCATAGATGGACATTTTGATTGATTCCAAACCTTGGCAACTGTAAGTAGAGCTGAGACAAACATGGGAGTACAGGTATCCCTTTTGACATGCTGATTTCATTTCCTTTTGCTGTATACCCAATAGTGGCATTGCTGGATCATACTGTAGTTTTATCTGTAGTTGTTTGAGAAATATCCATACTGTTTTCCGTAACGGCTGTACTAATTTACAATCCCATCAACAATGTGTAAGAGTTCCCCTTTCACCACATCCTTGCCAGCATTTGTTCTTTTCTGTCCTTTTGATAATAGCCAATCCAACTTAGGTGAAATGATAATTTAATGTGGTTTTCAGTTGCATTTCTCTGATGTTGAGAATTTTTTCATATACCTCTTGGCCATTTGTATATCTTCTTTAGAGAAATATCTATTCAGCTCCTTTGCCCATTTTTAAATCATATTAATTATTTTTTTACTACTGAATTATTTAAGTTGCTTGTATATTCTGGATATTAATCCCTTGTTGGATGCATAGTTTGTAAATATTTTCTCCCATTCTGTAAGTTGTCTCTTCACTCTGTTGATTGTTTTCTTTGCTGTGAAAAGCTTTTTACTTTGATATAATCCTATTTGTTTATTTTTCTTTTGTTGCCTGTGCTCTTCTTCTAGATATTTTATAATTTCAGGTCTTACATTTAAGTATTTAATCTATTTTGAGTTGATTTTGATAAATGGTGAGAGATAGGGCTCTAATTTCATTCCTCTACATAAGGATCTCCAATTTTCCCAGCACCATTTATTGAAGAGGCTGCCCTTTTCCCAATGTATGTTCTCAGCGCCTTTGTCAAAGATCAGATGGATGGAAATATGTGGGTTTATTCCTGGGTTGTTCATTCTGTTGAAGTGGTTCATGTGTCTGTTTTTATGTGAGTACCATGCTCTTTTGGATACTATAGCTTTGTAGTGTAATTAGAAGTCAGGCAGTATAATGCCTCTTGCTTTACTCTTTTTGCTCAGGATTGCTTTGGCTATTCAGGGTCTTTTGTTGTTCTATATAAATGTTAGGATTATTTTTTTCTACTTCTGTAAAGAATGTCTTTGGTATTTTGATAGGGATTGCTTTGAATCTGTAGATTTTTGGGGGTAGTAAGGTCATTTTGACAATATTAATTCTTCCTATACATGAACATGGAGTGTCTTTCCAATTTTTTTTGTGTCCTCTTTAATTTCTTTTATGAGTGTTTTATAGTTTTTATTGTAGAGATATTTCACCTCTTTGGTTAAATTTATTCCTAGGTATTTTATATTTTTGGTAGCTATTATAAATGGGATTGCTTTCTTGATTTCTTTTTCTGTTAGTTCATTGCTGGTGTAAAGAAGCACAAGTGATTCTTGTATATTGATTTTGTTTCCTGCAACTCTACTGAATTCATTCATCAGTTCTAAGGGTTTTCTTCTAGAGTCTTTAGGTTTATACATACATAAGATTGTGTCATCTGCCTACAAGACAATGTGACTTTCTCTTTTTCAATTTGAATGCTCTTTATTTCTTTTTCTAGCCTGATTTCTCCGGCTACAACTTCAGGTACTATGTTAAGTAGGAGTGGTGAGAATAAGCATCCTTTTCTTGTTCTTGTTCTTAGAGAAAATGCTTTCAGCTTTTCCCCATTATGAATGATGTTAGCTGTGGGTTTGTTGTATATGACCTTTACTGTGTCGAGATACTTTCCTTCTATACCTAATTTGTTGAGAATTTTTATCATGAAGGGATGTTGAATTTTATCAAATGCTTTTTCTGCATTGATTGAGAGGATCATACTATTTTTGTCCCTCTTTTTGTTAATGTGGTATATTACATCTATTCATTTATATATGCTGAAACATCCTTGCATCTCTGGGATGAATTGCACTTGATTATGGTGTATAATCTTTTTAATGTGCTGTTGAATTCTGTTTGCTATTATTTTGTTGAGAACTTTTTCTTCTATGCTCATCAAGGAGATTGTCCTGTAGTTTTATTTTTTCTTGTGTTTTTGTCTGATTTTGGTATCGTGGGTAAAGCCATTCTTCCCAGGCTTTTCTTTGTTAGGAAACTGCCAATTACTGATTTAACCTTGTTGTTCGTTATTGGTCTGTTCAGGTTTCTTATTTCTTCTTGGTTCAGTCTTGATAGGTTGTATGTGTCCAGAAGGTTATCCATTCCCTCCAGATTTTCAAATTTGTTGGCACATATAATATTTGCTACATGTTTATTTTCACCCATTATTTTCACCCTCTGGGCATAGTGGGATAATGGAATAATGGGGTAATGGAAAAGGAAAAAGGTACATCCCAGCCAAGTGTGGCCCTTTAGAAAGCTTTCTAAGAAGCCCCGTCTAGAACCTTTGACTTAGCTTTCATTGCCCAGAAAGAGTTCCTATGAAAACTCCTAGCTGCAAGAGAATCTGGGGAAATGAGTGTTTCAGATGAGTATACCGTCATTACCTTTCTTTTGAAAGGAAGGAAAGAAAAGATATTGGAATGGCAAGGGATAGTGTCTGCTACAGTCCTCAAAACAAACAAGTGAATAGACAGAGACAGACAGACAAAAACCACTAAAAATATCACAGCAAAGAAGAGCTAAGGACACATGATATTGAATGTAATGTTGTACACTATATAAAATCCTAGAGTTGAAAACTAGAGAATTAGGTTAAAACTAAGAAATTCTGAGTAAAGTATGGACTTTAGCTAATAATAATACACACATGTATATGTGCATATATATATATGCTCATAATGTGCAATGATTATATATAATATGGGATAAAAATGATCAATATTGGTTCATTAATTGTAAAAATACACGCTAGATGTTCATAATAAGGGTCCTGTCTGTGGGGGTATATGAAAACTCTATGCTTTCTTTGTAATTTTTCTGCAAATTAAAAGCTCTTCTAAAATAAAAATTTATCTTTTAAAAAAAGTCATAAAAATACTCTCATTCTTATTGTCTCCATTTTATTGTTGCAAAAACAGAGTCTGAAAGTTTGAGAGGCTTATTAAGGTCAAACATCAATTAAAAGCAGAACTGTGACTTGAGTCCAGTCTCATTGTATTATATTGCTGATTTATGAATTATTTTCCTAAGTAGAATCTCTCTTGAGAATTGTGACAAGTTCTAATGGATGAGCTAATTTCTCTGTGTGCTGTCCCAAGTGTTTTAGGTGGCAAAAGGTATACACCAAGCCTTAGGAACAGGTGCTCAGAAAACTTAGGGAAACCCAGCCAGAGTAATTTATAAAAGAAATAAACATTTACAACAGCAAAGCTCAGAGCATTTAAAGAATATTGCCTGCTATTAGCTGTTTGCTAAGACCATAAACTCCATGAGGCTCTGAAATTTGGATGGTGATTTACACCCCTGATAATACCTACAGCACTTATTACACATTGGAGACAGTTAAACGTGTTCATTGATTGAATACATTTATCCTAAACACTATAATCTGTAAACCAAATGCTGAAATATGTGATGAGAGAAAACCCAGGTTTTCTAAGGTCCAAAGATCTCTGGTTCTATTTCCAATACCTCACGCTTGGACTTCCTTGGCCTTCTCTTCCCTTTCTCATACACTTGGGATGTTTGCTCCACATTTTTTAAAAAAATCCAATTGTAATTCTTTTTTTCTGTAAAAAGTCAGGATATCAATTTTATTTCGTGCCTCAGAGCATCAAGGTTTCCTTTTGTGGCACTGCCTGTCAGAAGTGGCTGCCCTCTTGAGGTCTCCTTGGCCTTCCCTGCAAAAAGGAGTCACTTTTCCATGTATTCTATCAACAATCATTTCTGACTGCCCATTCTATGCCAGGTTCCACACTAAGCACTAGAGATACAATGCCAAAAAAAAAAAAAAAAAAAAAGACACAGCTTCTTCCTCACAGAATGCAGCTTTTTGCAGGGCAAATAGATAATTTGTAGCTGTTACAGAAATGGTGATATAAGTATCATTGCGACAAATGCACAGTGGGGAGGGTCCTATGGAGGGCTTGGAGAGCTTATACTGGGGGGTGTAATAGGCTAAGGTGTGGCACATTTAGAGAGCAAACGAAATGAAAACCTCTCTCCCTGTACGTGTGATTAAATGCAATTGAGAGGAAAAATAATTTTTTTAAAATCACGTTTACTAATTAAAAAACTTTAAAACTGCAGGCCTAAAATCTATGCTTCCAGATCAGCATTACAGTAAAGAAAGTAGAGGAGGTATGTGGCTTTTTCGTAGAGGAAAGTCCCAAAAAGACAGAGAGGAAAGAATGGTTGAGCTCCACATGCCCAGTTTTCTCTCCCAACTTCTCCAATCAGGTGAGTTCATCTTCTGCTAGGACAGGAACCCAGGGAATGGAAAGAGAGTAGCGGACAGGGGAGAAAAGATCCACCTGAGAAGGTCATAGATATTTTGTGCCGTATAGGAGGAGAACACATGGAAAAGGGAAAGATTTGGGCTTCATTTTAAAATTTTTACCATGTGGGGGCAACTTATGATACAGAGATCTAAGTATCCTGAAACAGTACAGGAATTTTAGGGGGGGATCCAAGAAAAGTTGCCAGAATAGAAGCTTCCTGAGGGTCTCTCCTTATTTGCTCTCTCCAGCATTCTTCCTTTTCTTCTGTTGAAATTTCCTGCTCCACTCTTCACTTTCAGTGGTGGCTATGGCCCATTTGGCTGTGCTGTCTTGAGAGGAATAACCGAAGTTCCTGATCACTGAAGTGAACTTGGCCAACAAACCCAAATCTGTCGAACAGGCTTGGACTCAAATCCTTATAGCAGTGAACAATATCAGTTGTATGCTACTGAATCTTCCATCCAAGAGAGAATAAATTGTTTCAATACTAGGAAGCCAGAAAAGGAAATGGAAAAAAGAGATATTTGAACAAAAGGCCAACAAATTCTCTTTGATACAGTTCCTGCTGACACTCTGGGCAAGATGTTCATTGTGTAAGATAGATCACAAAATGCATTAAGGGATATTACGCCGTACACTCCAATTAGCATCAGTGGTATCCTTTCGCTAGCTCACGGTCCAAAAAATAATTTTACTGCTTCCAAAACTTTGAACAAACTCATATAATCCTTCAAGCAGATGTACGAGGCATTAAAAACCACAATTACTTACTTCAAAGCCATAATTAAAAAGTCTGGTCCTAGTTCCAGGCCTGCCATTGATTTCTAAGAGAAACACACTTCAGATCTGATGTAAGCCCTAATAAATTACCAGCTTTGAGCAAAATAAGTTTAGCTTCCCATAAAGAATAAAATGGGGTATTACTGTGGGAAAAGGGGAAGAGTAAATGATTGTAAATTTGTACTGCGTTTTTATAACCACTTGGGTTTGAAGTCAAATATAATTTGACATTTTATTGATATTTCCAGTGTTTAAAGCTGACAAGAAGTACATTAAATTTTACCATGTAAATCTGATATGACAATAAAAAGCCTTTTGCACTTCTCATTGGAATTGTTGCAGTAAAATGAAATAAGGAGTGCAATCAAAGAAATGAATTTTTTTTTTTATCTTCCTCTAAACCTTTTCTTTAAGAAGTTCTGGAGCTGTCAGGAGTTAGGTGTCCGATTTACTATAGGATTAGACTTTTCTTCCAAAGTAGTGATACTCTTCCAACACTTACAATAGGTCCCAAGATATACCTTAAACCTTGCTCATCCTTAGGTGGCTGTATTCTATTGTTCAGATAATAATAATAATAAATGATTGTAACAATCTCTGTTAGTTTCCCAGGGCTGCTGTAATGAAGTGCCACAAACTAGATAGTTTTACAAAACAGATATTTATTGTCTTACAGTTCTGGAGGCTCAAAGTCAAAAATCAAGGTGTCAACAGGGTTATATTCTCTCTGAAAAAAAGGGGAACCCTTCGTTGCCTCTTCCTAGCTTCTGGTTGTTTGCCTGCAATCTTTGGCAATTCTTGGTTTGCAGCTGTATGATACCAATGCTTGCCTTTGTAGTCACATGGTTTTCTCCCTGTGTATCTGTCTTCTTGTTCCTGTCTTCTTATATGGACACCAGTTACGTTAGATTAGGGGCCCACCCTAATCTGGTGTGACTTCATCTTAAGGTAACTAATCACATCTACAAAGACCTTATTTCCAAATAAAGCCACATTCTGAGACACTCACTAAGGATTAGGATCTCAACATATTTCTGGTGGGGGAGGATACAATTCAACTATACCACAATATTTATAGAAAAATCAATAATGCAAAGACATCAACTACCCTTGCAGCACACAGATATGGCCCTCAGAGAGGTCTCTGCACTAAACATGTGTTGCTGTCAAGATCTTTCTGTAAAGTTATACTTTTTCAAAGCACAAGCTGTGTCTTACCTCATATGGTATTCACATCCTGTCATACAGCTGCCCATCTGATGCCACACCAGAAACATCATTTGACATTGATAAAATGTAATGCAATATACTCAGCAGCAGTCTCAACCAGAATCAGCCAGGACATGTGACCTGGAAAGATTGAGCAGGATCAAAAATTGCACTTGTTCTTAAGCACAAAGGTAATATCACACCTCTTCCAACAGTAACAACAAAAATCCTTCACCCATGATTAGGATTGCCAGATAATATACAGGCCTCCCAGTTACATTTGAATTTCAGGTGAAGAACATGTAGTCGTTTAATATAAGTATATCTTATACAATATTTGTTTATCTAAAATTAAAATTTAAATGGCATTCTATATTTTTTTCTTGCTAGAGCTGGCAACCTTATTTGTGATATAATAATTGCCTACTAGGTGTTTTTCAGTTATTTTTCTGGTGTGGATGTGGGTTGCGAGGGGGCAAGGGGGAAAGAACAAACAGAGGCATAAGAATCCACAGAGTTCATTCACCTCTTGCAATGTTTCACTTCAAAGTTCACATATCTACCAAGGTGGTGGGTAAAATGTAAATGTGTGTGTCAGTATGTACAAATGTTATGAACTGAATTGGATCCTCCCAAAATTCATATGCTGAAATCTTCACCTCTAATGTGACTATACTTGAAGACAGGGCCTTTAAGGATGTAATTAAGATTAAATGAGATCATATGGGAGAGACCCTAATCCAACAGGACTGGTGTCCTTATAAGAAGAGGCAGAGACACCACAGAGCTCTCCTACTCTCTGCACGTGCACAAAGGAAAGGCCATGTGAGGACTCAGTGAGAAGGTCACTGTCTGTAAGTCAGGAAGAGAGGCCTCACCAGAAGCTGACCTTTTGGCACCTTCATCTTGGATTTCCAGCCTCCAGAACTCTGAGAAAATAAATTTCTATTATGAGCCACCCAGTCTGTACTATTTTTGTTAAGGTATCCTGAACGGACTACTACTTTATATAGTATTGTATTATATACATATGCAGATGGAGGTCTATGTGTTTGCATGTCAGTATGTGTATATGTACATACATGTGGTTGTGCATGACCAGGAGACAGTTTAGTAGTCTTCTGAAATAAATGGTTATCACCTATTTTTTTTTTCCAACATTAGTGGTAGCCATGGAAAATATAGAAAAATTATTTAAAAAATTAGGAAAAAATAGAAAAATTTCAAAAAATTAGGACTATACAGATAGGAGGAATAAAAGAAGAAAAAAAAATGACTAAATTCACTGCTTGAAGCTTAAAAACTGCCTGTTAATAATCAACTAGATCAGTTTCTGATGTTCACCGCTTGGAATTACCCATTTTCTGTATGAATATTTCTTTTCCTTTTTTTTTGTTTTTTTGGTGTCTGGCTAGTGCAGGGATCAAAACCTGCGACCTTGGTGTTAATAGGGCTGAGTTCTAACCAACTGAGCTAACTGGCCAGCCCTATCTATATGGATATTTCTTACAGTTGAATATTTACATTTTAATGGATTAGAATACATATATATTTGTATGCTTCCTTGTAAAATTTTAATATCATTTTGTATCCTTGTTACAAATTTTGTGTTTATTTTGTGTGAAGATGTCAACAAACTTCACTCAAATCTTAATAGATCATCTTTGTGTACTTGCTCTTAATTAAACCAATAACTATGGCTAAGGGGTTGGATTATCTGATTCATTTAAACCTGAGCTAAGTGTCCTAGACACAGAAAAACAATTAGCTTTGCACAAATGACAGAGTATGTGGGTAAACTGTGTCTTGTAAACCAGAACCTTCCTGATGAGACATAATGCATTGCTTTTATTTTTGTAAACATAAAGAAACATAAAGAAGAGTTGAAAGAATTGTATAATGAACACCCACATACCCGTCATGTAGATTCTATAATTGATGTTTTGTTATATTTGCTTTATCACACATATCCACCCATCTATTCATTTCATTAGGTTTTTATGATTACTTGAAGGTGTTGGTGCATACAAAATCCAACATATTTCTAGAGTCCTTACATTTGTATGAGCTCATAATGCATTTGTTCTCAGACTCCTTTCATAAGCAAAGTGAAAGTTGATCACCAAGCTGCATATTTTACATTTAAGGCTGAGAATTTTAAATCTCTAGGAGAGTAGGTTTCAAAACCCAGGTTTTGTTACTGATGGTGATTCATGTTTGGATAATTCTTCTGTAAAGCAAAAGACTCATTGCAGACCTTGCCATTTACATCAATTTATTTTATTATGATCTCAATATATCCATGCTTTTAAAAAGTCTTCATGTAAGCCTGTTACAGCTCCTAATTTCTCAAATATCTGCTTTTACACTTGATCACCTTTACTGATTCCAATGAGTTTTATATATTTGTTCTTTCAAAGTTCAATTCAATTACCACTTACCTCTCCCCCATAGTGTTTCCAGACTCTCACAGTTAGCCTAAGGCAAATCTATCAGCCTGAGTGTAATTGTACATTTGTTTATGGTAAGATTTATCATGTCATGATTACAATTACTTGTTTATGAGCCTGTATCACTGACTAGCATACTTTCATTATCCAGCTCCGACTTCGTGGTTTCTGTCACATAGTGGAAAAGTCCATAAAGGTTTGTAGAATTCAATTTAAGTCAACAGATATATGTCATACATGGGAAGCTTCAACACTTGAAACTAACAAGAAGGAAAGCTTTCTATTTAACTACTTATAAAAATTCTCATTAGATACTTCAGAAGCCAAAATCAGTTGGGTAGCATGTCAACTGCTCTGTTACAAATAGTGCTTTTTTCTAAAATCATGTAACAGAAAACCACCCTAGTTATTGTGTTTATTTTAATAAGCCATGAATAGCAATGAAAATAATATTAGCTAGCATGAGAAAGTGTTGGGCACTAGAGCTAAGGTGCTGGGGTTTAAGCCCAGCTCTGCTTTTTTTGTCTAAAAAGCTGTAAGATGTTGGGCAAGTTACTGAAACTTCTACAGCTCAGTTTCCTCATGTGTAAAATGGAAGGTAATATGAGTACCTATTTTACAGAGTTATTGGGAGCATTAAGTAAGCTAATTCAGGTGAAGTTTACAGTACCTGGCACACAGTAGGACCCAAGGAGATGCTGGTTTTAAAAGAAAAAGTGTGGAAGACAGTATCTACTGCTTAACCAAGGTCCAAACCTCCCCAAACCTCATTTCTCTCTTCTAACAAAATCCAGATTTATTCAGATAGCAGAGATCCCTTGATCTCAAGAACTCCCTTGCATCCCCAGGGAATAAATCATGATGCTCTAATCCAGCCAAGTTACTCTGCTAACACTCCTTCTGTGATTAGTAGAGGAGTGGCCAAGGGAGGTAAGGGGGAGACTCTGTCCGGGGCATCCAGGAAAAGATGTTGTTAGTTATTAAAATGTATGAATATGACTAACTTGGGTTTCTCCCTTTTCCTTTTGTTCCTGCCTACATTTCCAAGAGAAGCAACTATCTGTTCACCACGAGGAGGCAGGAAGGAGGACACAAGTCAGCATACCAAGAAAGTCAGAGAAGGCAGAAGTCTAAGTCTAGATGACATTGCTGAGTCACTGCAGCAACAGTAGACTCATCTGCCACTAGACTTCTTGTTATGTGTGAAAAATACCATGGGAGTGCAGCTTTCTGATACTCCTAGTTAACACAGTCCAATTGGCATAGCAATGAAATGTAGCACGGCTTGACATTGTGGGACTTTCTATGTGACATATGTATTATTCCAAAATGCTAATATTCTCAATGATAGAGATCAAAAAGCTAGAGGAGTAAATAACATATTTTAAATGCTTTATTTTGTTAGAGGTTCTCTGGTCACCATAAATTCAGTTCCTACATGGGTTCATTAACTTTCCCTTTTCTACAGATAAAAGTTGTATGATCAATCATGAAAGAGTCTTTTTTTTTTTCCTTAGGTTTGCCTTTAACTACAACTAACTAGAGAGGAAAAGAAAATAGATGATTTGAAACAGGACCCCACCCTCTACTGAAAAAGTGAATAAAACAAATAGACTCTTGGTTGAATGTATAAATAAGAGCTCATTTGAACCCCAGGAAGTACATTTCTGCAGTGAAATACTTTAAATAATGAAAAATTTAGGGAATTGACATTTATGTTAGCCAATGACAAAGCTATAAAACAAATCTGAGAATACCCAACTTTGGAATTCATTAATTTACTCAACAAATAATTACTAAGTGTATATCATATGAAAATCACTGTGAACAAAACAAACCCCATCTTTGTGTTCACTTGGCTGTCTTATAGGAAGATAAATGTTTCTGAGGATTTTTAATGTAAGTGAAGGGTAGATTAGGGTTGAACTCTGAATTATGAAGGAAGCCAAGCTAAGGTCAGAGACTAGCTTCTTTCCACATACATGAAAGTTATGATCAGCAGACAGGCTGCTAATATTGATGCCAGCATCATAGAGGAAGTTTGGATTTCTTGTAAGAACCAACTTCTGAAATTGGTTTAGTTTATAGAATCAAAACGCCTTTGCAGAATTAGCTCTCTGACTTCCCCTCTGGTGCTCATCAAAGTTAGGATCCTACTCTACAAGAGTCTGGGAGGTAGGGGTGCTATCTTTCTTGGTGATTACATTTCAAATGGATGGCTCCCAAGTCCTTTAGAAAGACCCTCCTAGTTTGTAGA
Source organism: Cynocephalus volans (assembly GCF_027409185.1). NCBI lineage: Eukaryota > Metazoa > Chordata > Mammalia > Dermoptera > Cynocephalidae > Cynocephalus > Cynocephalus volans. Next base: position 136,365,896 of record NC_084466.1, on the reverse strand, counting down.
TTTACAAGAAAAGGGGCAGAGAAAGAATTTGCAATTGCAAGTTTTCTGTTTTTCTTTTAAGTTTATTAATATTATTTTTTTTACATTCTAAGATGTTGTTGCAGAGCAGTTGAGGAGGAGGTGGGAGGGGAAGGGGGAAAGAAATAGGGTGTGAAAAGGAGGAAGGAAGGGGGGCATGGCTGAGGCCCTTGGCACCCCACCAGGGATCCGGGGCACGTTACAAATGCAAGTTGTATGCAGTAAATGCTCTGTATAAAGAGTGGTAAGGGGCTTATAGTCAGGAAGAACCTGCCTAAATTTAGGTAATCTGAGGGGATCATTAAGCATAGAGGATCATTAAGGCTGTCTGGTTAGATTTTTATCTTCATCACACGAGTTGGTAGTACCCAGAATTGCCCAGTGGAGAAGTTAAAAGGTGTCTTTCCTTTTATAGGGCCACTTGCCCCAAATTGCTTTTTATCTTCTTCATTTTTTTTTTTTTGGTAAATTTTGATATCTCATCTCTATTGTAAAGCTCTCATTTCACTTTTCCCTTTTCCTTTAAAAAGAAATTTAAAGTAAGTTGGAGTCAGAATGAGAGAAGAAGAGATATTGTTGCATATTTAAATGTCCCAAAATACTTGTAGATGAAAACATAGGTGGAAAATTCGATAAATTTTTATTAAAATAAAATACAAATAAATAAAGGGTAGGGAGGAAGAAGACACAACAATCACAACAATTCCTTAAACTTGTTAAGACAAATGATGGATATGATGTAGTGGGGAGGGAAGGGAGAGAGAGAAGGGGGGAAGAGGAACGGGTAAAGGGACAAGAAAATCAACTACAATGTATATTGAGAAGTTAAAATAATAAATGAATGAATGAATGAATAAATAAATAAATAAATAAACAAACAAACAAACAAACAAAGTCACCCCCTGAAGCCAAACTTCTCCCCACTTCAATTCCATTCTATCTGTCTCTTCAGTAGAATTTGTTTTCTCTCTTCTGTCTTAATTTCTGGCATTTAGAATGAACATAATTTTATGTTCGGTAATGCCAACCATTATCTTATGTTGGGACACAAACCGTAAAGCTACAGTAGTTGCACAGACATTTTTGTCCTTCAGGTAGATTTGTACAGGATTAGATAGTAAGGAGTTTCACATAGGTCCTTGATAACTATTTATTCTTTTCCATGCTTAATTTTCTTCTTGGCTAAAGATAAATAACTTTTTTATGAATCTTCACAAGTCATCCTTGTTCTCATATGACCACACATCCAAACTGTTGATTCCAACTTACCTTCTCTCGTCTGTGGTTTTGTCTTACTTTGCTTACTCCCTTTTCATAGCTCTCTTTAGTCCTTACAGTATTCAGTTCTGGAAGGAATATGAAAATCTATACTTGACCGTAAGATAAGTGACAGTTATATATGTAACTATTATAAACCTCTCTATGAACTCAAGGAGTTGGAGAATGTGATGACAGAATATTTTTACTAGTCTTAAAGAGGTTTTCTATCACTTTCTCAGAAAAGAGAAAAATCACAAATGTAACCTCTGGCAGGGTATCATACAACATTCCCATGCTTTTTTTCTTACAACATCTGCCTTCTGGCAATGCAATTCTCATCTGCATTTCTAAAGCAGCTCCTGTTGGCTTCCACTACATTTCTAAAAATACTTAAGGTCTGTCTCCATTTATATTTCAGTGTGGATGATTCTGCTTACCCTGTCTAGGGTTGCTCTCAGAAGAATAATGAAGGTCATATTCTTTTACAAGGTAGTGGACAAAATATATTTTATGCTTCCATAAAAATGTAGGGAAGTACAGCTACACCTGCCTAGAGATCAGTATCCCAGGAAAAGTTTAATATGCTTTAAAAAGGGTATGTGGGGGGTGTTATTTGCACAAAGGATTCCTAAAAACTGAAATGATCAGAAGAAACAAAGACATTTTCTTTTGGTCTCATAATGAGATGGATTTCACAAAAACCAGCCATAGTTGTTTGGAACTATGGAACTGTTAAAGGAAATATAAAAATAGAGTTGAAGCTAGGAACTTGTAAAAGAGAACATATGATAATGAAGATTTAACATTTGGCATGTCTTCTTCATTTCTCCAGAGTATTCTCATCTAATCACAGACAGAGGTGCTGAATTCTTCAATGCCTTCCAATAGAATTGCTTAAAAATATAATTAAAGGATGCAGCATTAACTTTATGACAAGAGTCATAATTTCTCTTTCTGAAGAATGTGAAATCAATGTTGCCATTAGTTCTTAAATGGCTTATGTTTATGTTTGTCAAAATAAACTTTTTATTGCTGCATAACACACATAGAAAGGCCAGAAGTCATAAGTGCATAACTCGATGAATTTTCACAAAGAGAACACGTTCATAAAAGCACCACTCTGATCAAGAGACAGAACATTCCACACACTGTGGAGTGATACCTGGTGTCCCTGACCAGTCACTACTTTTCTTAAGTAACTGCTACTATCCTGACTTCTAACACCGCCTCTGGCTTCGACCTGATTTTGACTTTATGAAAATGGAGCTATGCAAAATAAGTATGTATTCTTCTCTGTCTGGTATCTTTCCCGCAATGTATATTTGCAAGTGTCATACATGTTGCCGCATAGGACAGTAGTTCATTCAGTCTCATTACTTATATTATATTTTAGGATAATATGATATATTTATAGAATTATCTATGCTACTAGTATGGACATTTGGGTTTTTCCCAGTCTGGGGCTGTTCAATTAATGTTGCTATGAATATGCTTGTACATGTTTTTAATGCACATATGCTTGCATTTTTGTTAGATATACACCCAGAAATGGATTATCTGAGTTATAGGGTAGATCAGAAGCTCTTGGTATTTCACCCATAACCACATGATTCTCACTATTTCTATCCTTTGCATGAGGACTTTCTCTGGTCACTGGAGCTGGCTCAACAGCTGCCCACCCCCCTCCACACACATATGTATACACACAGTGACACACACATGGCAGGCTAGAAGTCAGGGGATTAACACCTCCGGTAGTAGCCCTTAAACAATGACTGACTTTAATCCTGGTGCATCTTCTATACTGTCTCCCAAAGTTTTCTAGTAAACTCTAGTTGTCCACATTGGAAATTTGCTTGACAATTTATACTGTCTTCTTTGGCTTCCTTCCTAACTCTCTGTCTCATTTCTCCAAATAAGCCTCTTGCAAGAGAATTATCTCTGAGTATGTTTTTAGGGGAGTCTGATGTAAAAGAAAGAGTACTGATATATTCAGTTGTGGTTGATGTCACCAGTTCTTCAAAGTTATAGTGCCAGTTATTATCCTCATCAGCACACCAATTTATGCCCTACATTTTCATGAAATCTTGGCATTGAGCCTTGATGGTCTTTTAAATTTTAGCTATTTTGTTTAGCATGTAGTGTATAATTCAGAATGGTGTTTTTGTTTTGCATTTCCTTGTTAAAGAATGATGCTGAGACATGTGGTTTTGATATTCAGTTTGTGAAAATCCTGTTCAAGTCCTTTTCCTTTCTCTATTGAATTTCTTTTTTTTTTCCTACTAATAAAAAAACTGTATTTACTTAGAAGCATTCAGAATGTCAACAGAACAGCTCCAACTTGTTTTTTTCTTAATTACAGAGTGGTATTCAGTTAACAGAACAATGATATTTCATATAAGCTGCATCAGAGACAACTGAAGAAGAAAAAACTACCATTCCCATATATGACTAATTTGTGCTGTGCACCAACAAGAACCTGCTTTAAATTTCCATGCCAGTTTACAACCCCGCACTGTACCCGGCAAGGTTAGTGGTTATTGAAAATACCACCCGGACAGAGCTATCTAAAGACACATTTGGTAGTGTGTTTACTATTCAAAAAAAGACACTGTACAGTTTAAAAACAAATCTTACACAGCCTTACATTTCAATTATTTTCTTTTAAAGGAGTGAGTTGTGTACAGGCGGGTTAAATACTTTATAGACAAGAAAAAAAAACTGCGCTGGAACCAACTTATTCATCATCATCATCTTCTTCTTCCTCCACATCCTCTTCATCCTCCTTGTCTTCCTCCTCTTCTTTTTCTTGCTTTTTTCAGCCTTGACATCTCCCTTTTTTGCTGCATCAGGCTTTCCTTTAGCTCGGTGTGCAGCAATGTCCTTTTCATATTTTTCCTTCAGCTGAGCAGCCTCCTTTGCGTAAGGCTGCTTGTCATCTGCCACAGTGTTGTCCACATCTCTCCCAGTTTCTTTGCAACATGGCCAATGGATAGGCTGGGATGTTCCTTTGATTTAGGAGTGATATCCAGAACAGAACAAGAAAAAGGCCGAAGGAGGCCTCTTGGGTGCGTTGGGATCCTTGAACTTCTTTTTTGCTTCCCCTGTAGGAGGGATATAGGCTTTCATTTCTCTTTCATAACGGGCCTTGTCTGCCTTTGCCATGTCTTCAAATGTTCCTTTCTCTTTAGCAGACATGGTTTTCCACCTGTCTAAGCACTGCTTAGAAACCTCTGAGAAGCTGACTGAAGCATCTGGGTGCTTCTTCTTGTGCTATTCCTGACAAGTTTGCACAAAGAATGCATAAGGTAACATTTTGCCTCTTGGCTTCTTAGGTTCTCCTTTGCCCATGTTTAGTTATTTTTCCTCAGGGAGGCACAGAGTATCCCAGTGCCCGTCCAGCCCCTACATGCCCTGGTGCTGTCTCTCTCTATTGAATTACTTATTGACTTGTAGGATTTCTTTATATGTTTTGTTCTTAAGCTCTTTCTGGATATCTGTGATACCAATATCCTTTACTTTGCAGCATTTTTTTTTTCACTCTCTTAATGGCATTTTTGAATGGATAGAAATTATTTATTTTTAATTTATCCAATTTATCATTCTTTTTAGTGTTTTTTGTTTTACCTATAAGTAAATTTGCTTAACTTGAGTCTTGAAAATATTTACTTATATTACCTTCTAGAAGCTTTATTGTTTTATTTATACCTACAATCCAGTTGGAATTAAATTTTGTGTATCATGATGTCAAGAAATATTTTTTTCCATACTGGTATACTGTTGACCCAGCTCCATTTATTTGAAAGGCCAACCTTTTCCAATACATAGTATCGCCCCCTTGGTATGACATTCCCTTGGTAGCATCATAAATCAACTGACTGTAATAGGTGTGATGCGTTTCTGTATGCTTTATTGTGTTCCATTGGTCTATGTGTTTATCTTTATGCCAATGCCAGTATTGTACCTACAGCTTTTAAGTAAGTTTTGAAATCTAATAGCATCATTTTCTTAAATTTTGTATATCCGAAAATATTTTAATTTGGACTTATTTTCTAAGAAATATTTTCACTGGGTAAAGAACAATAGGCTAATTATTATTTTCTTTAAGAATGTTAAAACTGTTATTTTTCTCATCTTTGGTTTCAGTCATTTCTATAGAAAACTCAATCAACTGTCAGTCCTATTCTTCTTTGAAGATAGAATGTTTTATTTTTCTCTGTCTACTTCAATTAGTAGTAGACAGAGAAAAAAGGTCTTTTTTTTCTTTTTTATTTGTCTTTGGACTCAATAGTTTTACTCTGATTTTCTTAGGCTCCCTTTCTATTTATCTCATTTGATATTTACAGCACTGCTTAATCATGTGGTTTGATCTCTTTCAATTCATTAAAGATTCTTAGCCATATCCCTGCAAATATTGAATTTCCCCTGTTCTCTCAACTTTTACCCTGAAACTCCTACCACATATTTTTCACCATGATCCACTTATCTCATATACTCTTCTGTATTTTCTGGGGCTTTTTGTTTGTTTGGTTAGTTTGTTTTGTTTTATTCTTTATGCTTCCTTCAACCTGGATATTTTCTATTGTTCTTTAATCCAGTTCAGTGATATTCTCTGCAGCTCTGTTTAAACTGATATTAAACACATGTATAAGTTCATTTCAATTACTCTATTTTTTATTTCTAAAAGTTCTGTCTTGTTCTTTTTTGTAGACATCTCTTCTATGTTGAAATTCTATACTCTGTCATATATTCTCTTGAAGATATAAATTACTGATATTATAAATCCATGTCTGAGAGCTCTCGTATCTGGATCATCTCTGGATCTGTTTATATTGAGATCATTTTCCCTGTTTTTCAGTTGTTAAGTCTTATTACCTCATGCTATACCTGGTAAATTAATTAAATGGTGACTATCATGTATAAAAAAGGGTATCACTCTGGATGATATTATGTACCTCCAAAGAGGGTTTACTTATGATTGTTTCAAACTGATAAAGGATGAATCAACTTAATCCAGTCTGGGATCAAGCTGATTTAGAGCTGGTTTTAAATCTTTGTTAGGCCTGGTTTATTGCTAGTTGACACATACTCATAGGGGATAGCCCTACTGAAAGCTAGGGGAAAGCTAATGTATTGTACAGAATCCTTCCCTATGGGCCTTAACTTTCTCTCTAGATAGTTAGATAGAATGTAGATATAGATATATTATATGTAATATATATGCTATATATACACTATACATAATATACATGCATACATACACACAAACACACACACACATATTTTCACAACTGCCATAATCCTTACTTAGTTTTTCTGTCCCTTAGCTGATGTTTTTCGTTTCTATTCTTTGTCCCTAAGCAAAGACATCTAAGGGTAAAGGTAAAATGCCACCGATTAGACACAAACTAATCTCTGAGAGTTTAGAGTAGATTTTTTCCTACATGGTACTTATTCAGAAAAGTCTATGATTCCTAAACGGATAGCTTGTATTAATTTTCCAACCAGTGTACTTAGTGTACAGACCAAGAAATAGGACATTGCCAGAATTCTAGGTACATCTTCCACCAAAGAGCCATTACTCTGCAGTGGGCAGAGCAAGATAGCTGAATAAAAGGATATATAGCTCATCTCTCCCACAGAGAGAATACATCTAATCTGTAACTACACTTGACCAAAAAAAAAGTTGAAGGGAAAGAGCTGCAACACATCAAAGGAGCCACAGAGATGCTGGTGAGTACAGAAACTCAGGATAGCCAAATAAAGAAGAGAGGAAAATTCCTGGCCACCACCACCCCATCTCCCATCCATGAGCAGCAAGGACCAAGGAGGAATCTCGGCCTGCGGAAAAGAGTTAAGTGAGCACAGCCCCATGGGCAAGAAGCCCAACCCATAGGGGAATTCGCACTGCCCCTGTGGCTTTGCACCCAGTGGCAGGAACTACTCAGAGCCCACGGGACTGTGTTGGCCCAGGGAAAGACATGCATGGAGCTATCCCTACCCCTTGAGCCCAAGGCTGCTGTAGTGATCGCAGTTTGGGACCCCGTGGTGTCCTGTGCCCTGGGAATAGGCAAGACAGCGCAGCAAACTTGACACCCTCAGAACAAGGGGGGGTCAGCATTCACACTTTACAGAGTGAGAAAACCTCCTAATTAGGGCTTCCAGCCAATGTGGGTGCCCCCGCCTTCTTTGGCGAAATGCCCTTATAATTCTTACAGCCACAAGGAGGTGGTAGGGGACTCATAGCTCCTACAGGCACAGACCCATGACTGCAACACCAGTGAGCCCACCCAGGGCTGCCCACCCCAGTGGGGGGCTTCAGAGGGATCCAGCATTTCTCTTGGGGTCATAGAGGTCCACCCACAGCCCATCTGAGAAGCTCCATAGTGTCTCAGTACCACTCAAGGTCACAACGGTGCAACCCAGTAACCCTGTGAGGGTATAGGGCCCCACACAGAAATCCAGTGACTACACCCAGTGCTGCCCACACTCTAGCAAAAAAAAAAATCCAGTTAAAAAATGGGCCAAGGAGCTGAATAGAAATTTCTCAAAAGAAGACATACAAGTGGCCAAAAAGAACATGGAAAAATGCTCAGCTTCATTAATCATAAGGGAAATGCAAGTCAAAACTACATTGAGATATCATCTCTCGCAAGTTAGACTGTTATCCAAAAGACAGGAAAACAAATGCTGGTGAGTATGTGGAGAAAGGGGAAACCTTCTACACTGTTGGGGGGACTGTAAGTTAATAGTACAGCCATTATGAAAAATAGTCTGGTGGTTTCTCATACAACTACAGATAGAACTACCCTATGATCCAGCAACCCCACCATATTTTGCTATATACCCAAAAGAATGGAAATCATTGTGTCTAAAGGGATACCTACACTCCCATGTTTATCGCAGCTCTATTTACAACAGCCAAGATATGGAACCAACCTAAATGTCCATTGACACACAACTGGATTAGGCAAATGTAGTGTGTGTGTGTGTGTGTGTGTGTGTGTGTGTGTGTGTGTGTGTGTGTGTGTATAAAATACACAAAGGAATACTACTCAGCTGTAAAATATAATGAAATTCTGCATTCACGGCAGCATGAATGAGCTTGGAGAAAATGATGTTAAGTGAAATAAACCAGACACAGAAAGAGAAATACCACATGTTTTCCATCATAAGTTGGGGCAAGAAAGAGAGAGAGAGAGAGAGAGAGAGAGAGAGAGAGAGAAACAACAGTCAATAATGTGTGGAAGCTTCAGAGGGAGAAAACAGAACTGTGGATACTAGAAGTGGGAAAGAGGTAAGGGTAGAGGGTTAGGAAGAAATTGGTTAATGGACACAAGGAATGATTAAGTTTTGTAATGATGAACATGTAATTATCCTGAATCGATCATCACACATTGTACACAGGTATTGACATTCAACTCTGTACCCCACAAATATGTATAATCAATCATGTTTCAATAAGCAAACTAAGGAAAGAAGGAATGAAGGAAGAAAGAAAGAATCACAATAATATGTTAAACTTTCAGAAGGAGGAAAAAGAGCTGTGATTACTGGGGGAGAGAAAGGGGGAGTGGAAGAGGGATAGCAAGAAACGCGTTAATGAACACAAAGCAACTGATTCGGAAAAATAAGTTCTGTAGATCTAGAGGTGAGCTAGGCATCGATAATTGACATTAGTTTACTGCCTATTATCAAATGACTAGAAGAAAGGAGACCAAATGTCCTTAACACAAAAAAAGATTATATTTTACAATGATGAATATTCTAATTATCCTGACTTGATCATCACACATTGTGTACAGTTATTGATATTCTGTATCTCACAAATATGCATAACCAATTACTTTTCCATAAAAATAAAAAAAATAACAACTTCTCTGAGTTCTAACACTGTCAATTAGTTTTTCCTGTTTTTGAAATTAATACATACTGTATTAATAGAATATGTATCCTTTTTTTGTTTGATCTGCTTTCAGTCTTTTAATATTAGGTATATGAGATTCACCCTTTCTGTTTGCAGTATAGAATATTCATTCTCATTACTGTATAGTATTCCACTGTATGTTTATACCACAACTTATTTATCCATTCTCTTCTAGATATAAATTTGGATAGCTTTCAGTTTTGGGCTATTACTAATAGTGCTGCTTTATGTAATATTTAATACACATATTTTAGTGGATGTTTATATCAATCATTTTGGTTATATGCCTATGATTTATATTTGATGTAAACAAATATTCCTAGGTCTTCTATTTGAAAATAATCTAAGACTATGTCCCCTCTGCTTTGCTATCTGCCCTTTCTGGTTGTTTTCCACAGGGCTCTATTACTTGATGCACAGGTATCTTCTTTGAATTCCTATAGCATCATGTGGAAGAACCAAATATTTTGGCTGTCCCACTGCATTTCTAATTTAGTAGAAATATTCCAGAAATTCACATATCCCTCCACAAGAACCCCCTCTACCCACCGCTACTTGCTTTAGCCTAAGACCCATCTCTCTATTGATTGCAACTGCACTGTTTCAGAGTGAAGGACGGGGTTTGGCTCTTCACTTCACCATATCATAGGGGTCAGGATAGGTATTCAATATTTCCTACCTGTCCTAAAAATTTCCCTGACTTTATCCCATATCTTCAAATTCTGAATGAGTGTTGTTAAGCATCTTGGCCTCTTTTCTATATCTATGTCAACACCTTAGAACTTATCATCACTGAGAACTGGGACACTTCAGAAATTCTGCTCTAATTTGTTTTTTTAATTTATTTTAATTTATTTTATTTTATTTTGTCAATATACAATGTGGTTGAAAATTGCAGTCCATTACTGAAACCTCCCTCCCTCCTCCTTCTCCCCCCTCCATCCCAATAATGTCCTTTCTGTTTGCTTGTTCCATCAACTTCAAGGAATTGTGATTGTTATATCTTCTTCCCTCCTCCCACCCCCAGTTGTTTGTGCATTTATTTATTTATTTTTGGCTCCCACCAATAAGTGAGAACATGTGATATTTCTCTTTCTGTGCCTGACTTGTTTCACTTAATATAATTCTCTCAAGGTCCACCCATGTCATTGCAAATGGCAGTATTTCATTCTTTTCTATAGCTGAGTAGTATTCCATTGTGTAGATGTACCACATTTTCCGTATCCACTCATCTGATGATGGACATTTGGGCTGGTTCCAACTCTTAGCTATTGTAAAGAGTGCTTTGATGAACATTGGGGAACAGGTATACCTTCGACATGATGATTTTCATCCCTCTGGGTATATTCCCACCAGTGGGATAGCTGGGTCATATGGTAGAGCTATCTGCAATTGTTTGAGGAACTTCCATACCATTTTCCATAGAGGCTGCACCATTTTGCAGTCCCACCAACAATGTATGAGAGTTCCTTTTCTCTGCAACCTCACCAGCATTTATCATTCACAGTCTTTTGGATATTAGCCATCCTAACTGGGGTGAGATGGTATCTCAATGTGGTTTTGATTTGCATTTCCCGGATGCTGAGTGATGTTGAGCATTTTTTCATATGTCTGTTGGCCATTTGGATATCTTCCTTTGCGATGCCTATTTAGCACTTTTGCCCATTTTTTAATTGGTTTGCTTGTTTTTTTCTTGTAAAGTTGTTCCAGTTCCTTGTATATTCTGGATATTAATCTTTTGTCAGATGTATATTTTGCAAATATTTTCTCCCACTCTGTTGGTTGTCTTTTAACTCTGTTAATTCTTTCTTTTGCTGTGCAGAAGCCTTTTAGTTTAATATAATCCCATTTGTTTATTTTTCCTTTGGTTGCCGGAGCTTTGGGGGTCATATTCATGAAGTCTGTGCCCAGTCCTACTTCCTGAAGTGTTTTTCCTATGTTTACTTTAAGAAGTTTTATTATTTCAGGGTGTATATTTAATTCTTTAATCCATTTTGAGTTGATTTTAGTATATGGTGAGAGGTATGGGTCTAGTTTCATTCTCTTGCATAATATTATCCAGTTATCCCAGCACAATTTGCTGAAGAGGCGGTCTCTTCCCCAGTGTATAGGCTTGGTGCCTTTGTCAAAGATCAGACAGCTGTAGGTGTGTGGGTTGATTTCTGGATTCTCTATTCTATTCCATTGATCAGTGTGTCTGTTTTTATGCCAGTACCATGATGTTTTGGTTATTATAGCTTTGTAGTATAGTTTAAAGTCAGGTAGTGTTATGCCTCCAGCTTTATTTTTTTTGCTCATTATTGCTTTGGCTATGCATGGTCTTTTGTTATTCCATATAAATGTCTGGATAGTTCTTTCCATTTCTGAGAAAAATGTCATTGGAATTTTGATGGGGATTGCATTGAATTTGTATATCACTTTGGGTAGTATGGATATTTTCACTATGTTGATTCTTCCAATCCAAGAGCATGGGATATCTTTCCATCTTCTTGTTTCCTCTCTACTTTCTCTCAGCAGTGGTTTGTAGTTCTCATTATAGAGATTTTTCACATCCTTTGTTAACTCAATTCCTAAGTTTTTTTATTTTTTTAGTGGCTATTGTAAATGGGCAAGCTTTCTTGATTTCTCTTTCTTCATGTTCACTTTTGGAGAATAGAAATGCTACTGATTTTTGTGTGTTGATTTTGTATCCTGCTACTTTGCTGAAATCATTTATCAACTCTAAGAGTTTTTTTGTAGAGGCTTTAGGCTGTTTAATATATAGGATCATGTCATCTGCAAACAGAAACAGTTTGACTTCATCTTTTCCAATCTGGATGTCCTTTATTTCCTTTTATTCTCTGATTGCTCTGGCTAGTACTTCCAACACTATGTTGAATATGCGTGGTGAGAGTGGGCATCCTTGTCTAGTTCCTGTTCTTAAAGGAAAAACGTTCAGCTTTTCCCCATTCAGGAGGATATTGGCAGTGGGTTTATCATATATGGCTTTAATTATGTTGAGATAATTTCTATCTATACTTAACTTATAGAGGGTCTTTGTCATGAATGAATGTTGAATTTTATCAAATGCTTTTTCAGGATCTATAGAGATGACCATATGGTCCTTGTGTTTGATTTTATTAATATGGTTTATCACATTTATTGATTTGCATATGTTGAACCAACCTTGCATCCCTGGGATGAATCTCACTTGATCATGGTGAATAATTTTACGTATGTGTTGCTGTATTCTTTTAGCTAGAAATTCTGGTCTTTTTTGATGAGCACAGCCTCTAATTCTTTCTTCTCTGTTGGTTACTCACTCTCAGTAAAACTCTCTTGGGCTTCTTAGAGACCATCAGCTCCTAACCAAGATATTCTGAGGTCTATCAGACTCCACAAGAACCATTACTATTACCACACTGGGGGTGAGGTGCATGTGTGTTCTTGTCCAGCACTTCCTCTCTTGCTCCCCTGTCCTTTAAACATATACTTCCCACCCCAGCCTGTCCACACAATCCACCTTCAGTATAGCCCTACATAGTCTCCTGAGCATTGTCCAGCATAAACAATAAACAAATAAATAAATAAATGGATAAATAAAAAAAAAATCACAGCTCCACAGCTCTTTAAATTGCTTCCCAAAATAATTCATGGCCATCACATCAGCCAGGACATTGACACTACTCAATAATTCTTTGAATTACCAATTTCCTCTGCCATTTCCATTAGGCAATTATTTAAAACTTCACTCTCTTCCGTTCCTACTCAAGAATCCTGTCCTCTCATTCTCACCAGACAATTTTCTTCATAAATTTGAGAGAGTGATTGAGACAACTATGAATGAACTTCTTCAATTTACCACCTCTACTATATTTAAAGTGATTTATAATCAGACTATCATTTAGCCTCAGAAGGCATGGAATTCCTCTTCCAATACAAGATCAGTCTTTCCAGTGTTAAACTATATACGATCCTATCTGAATTACTTTTGACCTTTCTCCATCAGTTACCATTATTCTCCCCCAATCACATTGTCAATATTTTTAATATATCTGACTCTACTAGCCTACAAAATGTTCAAATCAATCTAATATTTTTTTAATGCCTGTCTTGATTCTTTCCCTCATTTCATCTCCACCCCTCATTTACCTCAGTAACTTCATAGTAAAGCTTCTTAGGAACATGGTTTGTACCTGTCACTTCTTGCTGTGTGACAAAGATTACTCAGAATCCAAATACTAAGAGCAACAAGAAGCCTGAAGGGACTTCACTGAAAAAACTCTCTCAAGAAGGGAGAAACAAGGTGCAGCCCAGAGTTGGTATTTGTTTCTGCTTTTATCGTAAAGACAAGGAAATACAAGAGAAAATACAACTTAATCAATCATTTATCAAAGGAATGAGAAGAAATTGGCTGTGGGGCATTCTCTGGAAAACATCTTGAGAAACAAAGGAAAGGGAGTGAAGCTGGATAAGAAATTATCTTAATGTTCTTATCTAAGCTAACAGAAACTATATGCTGTTTCCAGCACTTAGGTTCTGCATAAGTGCATTTAAGACTTTTGCCCTTGGTGCACTCCCTGTTCTTTGTCAAGCCTATGTGCTCCCACAGTACCTGCTGTTCTTCCTTTTTCCTTACTTTTTTAAAATTGTATTTTAGTTGACACATTGCAATTGTATGTGCTTATGGGGTACAATCTGTTGTTTCGATACGTATATATATATTGTATAATGATCTGGTCAGGGTAATTAGTGTAACTATCACCTCAAGTATTTATCACTTCTTTGTGACAAAAACACTCAAAAGCCTCTCTTCTAGCTATTATGTAATATGTAAAACTTAACTGCTAACCTTACTATGCCATCAAACACCAAAATTCATTCTACCTATCGAATTGTAATTTTTTCTTTCTTACCTTTTTAATAATGCCTCAGATCATAGCCATTTACCTTCTGTCCCTATTTCATAGGAACTGCCCTCATCTATGCCTTTCTTAAAACCCTCAGCACTCTTGTATTTCATGAATACACATTACTTAAACTATTTTTCTAGTGTTCTTAGCAGCTCTCTCCTAAGTCATTCTCTCTATTCTTTCGAAATCTGCTTCTTAAATATTGATGTTTCCTAAGGTTCATCACCGACCCACTAACCTTTTCACTTCATAAGCTGTCCTTGAAACAACTCAAGTATCATCAGGATTTTCTTTTTCTTTCTTTTGTAATTATATAAATATATTTTTTTAATTTTATTTTATTTTGTCAATATACAATGTGGTTGATTATTGTAGCCCATTACTGAAACCTCCCTCCCACCTCCTTCTCCCCCCTCCACCCAACAATCTCGTTTCTGTTTTCTTGTTCCATCAACTTCAAGGAATTATAACTGTTGTGTCTTCTTCCCTCCCCATCTCCCCACCCCAGTTGTTTGTGTATTTATTTATTTATTTTTGGTTCCCACAAATAAGTGAGAACATTTGATATTTCTCTTTCTGTGCCTGACTTGTTTCACTTAATATAATTCTCTCTAGGTCCATCCATGTTGTTGAAAATGGCAGTCTTTCATTCTTTTTTATAGCAGAGTAGTATTCCAATTTGTAGATATACCACATTTTCTGTATCCACTCATCTGATGATGGACATTTGGGCTGGTTCCAACTTTTTTCTAATTATAAAACTACAGGTACTTATCACAAAAAATATCAGGAATTAATAAAAGTATATCTTTATGATTTCATAAATAAAATTTATATTTATTACTTTCAGGTGAACCTTCTTAATTACCTATTATCCTGTCACAAGGAAATAACTGCAATTATTATTTTTTTATAACTTCTTCTCTCAGCTTTATATGTCCTTTAGATGTTTTGGATTGGGCAGAGGGAGAAGTTGAGCTCCATTCAGTCTTATAGGAGGCCTCAGCAAACCCTGTATTGAGTTCTAAGCTTTATCCTTCAGAGTTATATTGAGTGGTGTAAGGGGATTAGACCATTATACTCACACATTATTTTAGTTGCTGGGTATGGGCCATCCTAGGAATGAGACATGATCTTGACTGAGGCAGCTCCCTTCAGCAGAGGCAAGCTCTTAGGGCTGGGGCTGCAAATTCTTCATTCCTAAAAGAAGATCTGGGTGGTGCATTGTAGTACCAAACATGTTTCTTAGAAACCATTACCATCCAGTTTTAAATTTTCAAAGGGAAAAAGTTAAATATTTTAAAGACATAGTCTTCTAAGATGGTTAAGTGTCTAGTACACATTTTAGAAATAGAAGCTCTAGGCACCTCAATGACAATTGAATCATTCTTTAACAGTAAAATTATTTCTATTGTGATCAATCTTTCGTTTACTCAGCATTTTTAAGTCATTCATAAAATAATTCAATAGTCTTCTTTGTAAGTGAAACTCAGGAACCCACACAGTTGTTACCAGTGAGAGAACATCTGTTCTCCCTGGATTAAAATGTCCATGTTTTATTGTGAAATCTTTTTTTTTTTTTTTTTTTAATCTTCCCAATAGTTTCAAAGAAGTTTCTGGTACTGTGTTATTCAGGGTTCTCCAGAGAGACAGAATCAATAGGATATGTTATAATTATATGAGAGGGATTTATTAGGGGAATTAGTCACACATGTCCAAAGGCCTCAAAACCAGGGAAGCTAATGGTGTCCTTGGTGTAAGTTGTGGAACCCAAAAGCTGAAGAGTCTCGAGCTCTGAGGTCCACAGACAGGAGAGAAGAGTGTATCCCAGCTCCAGTGGATCCAGAGAGAGCTTCACCTCTTCACTCTGTCTTTTGTTCTCTCTAGGCCCCCAGCAGATTGGATGGTTCCCACCCACACTGAGGGTGGGTCTTTCACACCCAGTCCATTCAGACTCTCATACTAATCTCTGCTGGAAACACCCTCAGCATTCCTTCATCTGACCAAGTTGACACCTAGAATTAACCTTCACAGGTATCTTATATACTTGTGCATGTAAAAATTTCAGAAATTGTTATGAAAGTTTGTATTCTCACTCATGAAAACATACACAGAGCACAGTTCTTTTTTTGCTGCATTCAAATGTTGCAAAATACAATTTGACAACTTCATCACCTAATGAAGTTACTTACAAGTAATCCCTAAGGTGTGTGTGCTTTTATTTATTTATTTTCTACTAGAGTGAAAAAAGGAAGGCAAGAAAGCCAAGTGAATCTGGGAATGTAATTAGTCTTGGCATAGCCCTGGGCTCAGTCCTTGCTCACTGTGTATGCAATTGGGAGATGTATGAGTATGAATAAAGCTGGTTTCCCTACACCAGTGATTGCACTATAAAATAAGCCTTCATATAAATTTGTCAAGACTGTTGTACATGTAAGCTACAAGCATTGGCTTTAACCCAACTAAATCACATCAGAATTGTTTGGTCTGGTCAATGATTAAGTTTTATATGTATATATACACAAAGGCAAAATTTATTTTGGACAAGCAAAACCATAGTCTCCTACCTTCCCTACCCCCTGAAACATTATAAGGATGGTGTACAGGACAGTAATAATTTACATGCCTGGTTTCTCTTTACTCATATTCAACAAATCAAGAAGATTCCCACTGAGGCATACAAAAAGCTCCCTCTAACAGATGTAGACAAGTGCAGTAATAAATTATGGCCATCATTAGAATTCTTAAACCAACATTTGCAATCAGGCATGCTTCTTGTTATCAGTTCTGGAATTAGATAGAAATATTTCATATTTGGAACATTAATTAATGAAATTGTTGTAGTTAACTATTGCCAAAGATTACTAGCAACACAATCATGGTTGAGAACAGTCAAGAAATTTGACTTGCAAAATGTCTGTGGAGACGGGTTGCTGCTAATAAATTTGTGCAGCTCCTGCCCATGCACAGTACCCTTGGGCAGAGCAAGGTGGCCCTAATTGTTTTTGTGTTTGTGCATAAGCTCTCTTCTCTACCCCAACCTTTTTTCAACTGTATTCATGAATCGATATGCTTACATTTGCAGATTGTGCACAGCAAAGCCACTTAGGTATAAACTGAGATTTGAGCAACCAGATGAAATTGCGTCATTTTAAGAGCTGTGCAGTTTATAGCAGATGCTGAGAGTTAAACTTTGCATGAAAATTGCATCAGAAAATTAGTGACAGCCACAAATATAACACCAATTACATCAACAAGCTCCACAATTCCAAGTGTAGGTTTCCTTTATGAGATTTTAGGGAGGCCACCATTAAATTAACATTTTAGCACCTTCTGAGTCCTTTAATTCACCAAACTTTTCTCAATTTTAATTGAGGTGAAAACTATTTGTCTATTCTAGCTTTAATTATAGCTTTATTTAGCTATTCTAGTTGTGTAGGGGATCATATGTTTTAGAAAGTTGTGTCAATATTTTAACAAGGAAAAATTATATGGAAAAAAATAAATATGCATTAATTGCAAACCACCCATCCCCACCTATTCTACAAATACCAAATTTATTTTTTAAACTTTATTTTACTTCAAGTATTTGTTTTAAAATATCCTGTTATCTTTAAATATTTATGATAAGCACTTAAAATATTAAGGGGTTATTTGTCTCAGTGCATTTCTCCTTGGAAGAGCTATACCTTCAAAAGCTCTTAACAACATGTTGTTATTCAACTCCCGGGTGCCTCCACCTATTTGTCAAGTGAACACATAGTTAGAACCATGGTAAAGTGGTCATTATTTACTCAATAAACCTTAACAGCTTTATGGAAAAGCTCTAGATTTAGTTGTTATGGGGAAAAAAGTGTTTGTACAGCTGGAAGTTTACTGAAATTTGTCTTCGATGAACTTTTGTTCTAACAGAATTAAAGTATCTGTATGTGGTAAAGAACGATTTCTGATTCTTGGTCATACGCATAAATTGTCATTCATTTTCAAATGTTTAAGGAATTGAGGAAATGGTTATGGTTTAACTTGAGAGTGAATTCTTTGTCATAGCAAGCTACATTTTGGTGTTTCTTTGAGTAAGACATTAGACCACTCTTTTCATATTAAAATTACTCCCCTTTTCTGGGAATAAATACAATAATGAGGACATTAGTTTACAGTGTACGGTGCAGTGTAACTCTTTTTTTTCTTTAAGCCAGTAGATGCTCAATACAGAAATTATCTTCTTAGTCTTTGTAAATACAGACAGAGTTACTCTAACCAAGTGCAGTCCTGCCCTAACCGTGGGAAGACCAGTGCATACTGTTCAAGGCCAAGTTGGAGTTAGTTAAAAGGATTAAAATTTAAAGAAACTTCTCTTGTCCTGGGTCTTACACCTTATTCTGTCCTCTGTCTGAAAAGTTATTAAATCTAGAATCACTGTCCTTGTCTCTATGCTAGGTCACTTTGCCCTTGTTCCATAATCTTTCTCTAATTCTTCCTCTTTTCATTGCGTAAAGAAATGGACTCGGTCTTCCAGTAAAGTAGATCAAGTGTTGAGATGCCCTAGCCTTGCTAACAAATTCTATCTTCTTCCTTTAATTGCCACCACCTTCAAGTGAATTGAGGGCAGGTAGGGGCTGTGAGTCACTGAAGAATATCAAGGGAGAGAGCTGCACTGAATTCTGCAGAGCAGGGCAAGAGGTGTAAAAAAAAACGAGTGAATTCCAAAAATAAAGCTAGGTGGCTCGTAGTACATACTTATAATCAGAACGTCACTGTTTCAACCCTGCAATGAAACAGAGACTAAGAAAATCTAAATTTTAATGTTGGGAGTCAATTCAAAAAATACATCTTCATTGACGAGTGTTGGATTAATCATCCAATGGAAATATCTTGACTCTCATGATTAATGTTATATACTTTGCTAGATAGTAGAAAAATTTCTGAGTGTTATTAGTGATGCGGAAAATCTAATTTCATCTCTAGTTAATCAAATGGTTTTTATGAGTCTTCTATACTGATTCATCTCCTATTCATTCATTCATTTATATTAAGCACCTACCATGCACAAAGCATTATTCTGGACACTGGGAATAATAATAATAAACAACAAATTTTCTGCCCTCAATGAGTTTCTCGTTTTCTGGAGAAGGATAAAATAAACCTGTGTATAAATAGAAGATTAAAAGTTTCTGATACTGGTCTGATACTGTAGGTGCTGTAAAGCACATCAAATGGGATTATAGGTGAGAGTATAATTGGAAGTGAGGCAGACAACGTAAGATTATGCAATCAGAGATAATCTGTCTGCATAAGTAATGTAGGTGGTAAATAGACATGATAAAAGGGAGAAGACCTGGGGGTGAGTATGAAGCAGCTGAAACAACAAAGGATTTGATATGGGAACAAGTTCAGTGTGTTTGGAAATTAGAGGTGTGCCAGTGTGGCTAGACTACAGTCAGCAAAGGAAGTTGTATGAGACAAACATGAGGAGGCAGGCAGATGCCAATCAATATAAAGCTTTGAACACTTGGGAGGGAATGTGGGTTTTAGTCAAATGGTAATTTAAACCCCAAAAGAGTCTAATTTTTTGTTTGTTTGTTTTATATTGCCAGCTGAGCTGTATGGGGATCAGAACTCTTGACCTTGGTGTTATCTGCCTCACTCTAACCAAGTATGCTAACCTGCCAGTCCAAACTTGTTCTTTAAAAAGAGGATGCTAGCTGCCATGTGGACAAAAATCTGTAGGGGGAGCAAGATTCGAAGCAGGAAAACCATGTATGACATTAGTTTTGAAGCCAGGAGAGAGATGACCATGGCTTGGACTAAGGTGATAAAAATAGAGATGATAAAAAGCAGGCATATTCAAGATATGCATTGGAATTAAAGTCAAGGGGAAATCCTAGTTTGATGGGGGACAGGAGGTAACAAAGGAGCAATCACATATAACTTTGTACAATAATCAGAATTGGAAAGGAATATTACAAAGGAGAAATTGTAAGGCAAGATGCTAAAGAAACTTGCTAAAAATCCCACAGCCAGTTAATATTAGAGCTGGGACTACTAAAAACCTTCTGAGAACCCATTCTAATTCATTTTTCTCATTTCAGGTAGCTCCACAGAGACCTTTTCTTTTATGTTTTCTCTCTTTCTTTTCCACAGTGTAGAAGAAAAAAGTCATTCTCATCGTTAAGTAAACATTGCGTGCTCTTAGCAATTATTTTCTTTGCTTCTCTCTCTTCCTTGCTTCATTCGTGTTTTATTCAGTTTTCTCAACTAATGTTAATCATTTTACAACATCCAACTGAGTTCACATAAGAAAAGTATTTATGGAAAAATACCAATTCATTTTTATTATATTGACACCACACATGGGCTTGGGGACAAGTGAATCTCATGCTACATATAGTTCTTAGCCCCCAAGAATGAGACCAAATTCTCAATCCTATGTATTTTGCTTTTGATCTTTTTTCTCCAGTGAATAACTTTCACTCATTTTATGTCTGACTCTGCTATCTTTACAAATTATTAGTGGTATAAATGTAACAACAACAACAAAAATATAGAAGACATGTTGCAACACTTCCTATGCCTTTTTTTATCCCATGTTCTAAGGAATTCTTAAGTGGTGAAGGGAAGCTCTAGACATGCCACTAAATTCTTGAATGTGATTTTAGGGAAATTCACACATTGGCCTAAAACTAAGGCATGCCTTCTGCCTATGCATTTATGTTAAAGATATATAGAATGTTTAAGTATGTAAAATGTAGATTTTGTATGTATTTAGCACTCTTCGGCCTATGTCAAGTATAAATCCTATTTTTAAAATGCAGCATTTAATACTTATTTTTAGTCTTCACTTGAGCATATCTATGTGTCTGAAACAAGTTGTTAGACTTCAAATATTTATGAGAACTTAAAACACTCCCAACCAATCTACTAAGTTCTGGGCACTATTCTCGGAATTAGTATTGTAATAGCGATACAAAAAAGGCTGGTCCTCATGCAGCTTATATTTTAGTGGTAGGGGGATAGAGAGTAAACACATTTTTTTTTAAAAAAGATCTTTAGAGTGGGAGAAAATTTGAAAAATTCTCAGAAAAACACAGTAGAAGGGCAAAGGCTGCACAGAGGCTGCTACTTTAATTAGGGGGAGCAGGGAAGAAATCTGAGCAGATGATATTTAAAATGAAGTCTGGGTGATGAGATGAAGCAATCAAAAGAGATTTGGGGAAGCACATTCCAAGAAGAGTACTTTGGCAAAATTGGCAGCAATACAAATGAGGTTTGGCTTTGATTCTCTCTCAATTTCTTTACTTCACTTTCACAGGCACTTCCTGCCTCCACTTTCCTTAATACTCATTACCCTCAAACTGAGTCCCCTCAGGACACAGATATTAAAATGGCACTTCCCTCTTTCCTGCTCCCCACTCTGCCCACAACTGCCTACTGCTTGCAGGTGTATTCAATCTCAAGAGTTAGGAGAAGGCACTTACTAAATTGGTTTACACAAAGTTCTAAATGAACAAAAGTCAACTAAATGCTTAACTCTCCACCATATTTTTAAAAAGAGTCTGTTAACCCTGAGAAAATAACATCTACAGGTAGAACCTGAGAATCTTTATTTTGGGGATGGGGGCATGAAAGGATGAACAAGGGAGGGTCCACGTACACATACGGTTTATATTATATTTTCAAGGCTAATGGCTTCTTGGTTACATCTTACTACACTGATCTCCATGTTTCCAAAATATTTTCTTTCACATCCTTCCAGAATCCTCTGGTATGGATTTATTACAGGAAAAAATGTAATATAACCAATAACGAAGACAAATAGAGGCTCAGATAATCTAAAACAGACACTAAAGTAGTTATTTATATCCTCTTGTGGAGCACATTTCATGTATAGAAGCTTTTTTTTTTTTAACCTACTCTCAATAAAGAAGCTCCCTATCTTTAAAAAAAAAAAAAATTTAATTTATAATATGTATTTAAATGTGGTAGATGTTTTGTTTCTAACACTGTTGTCTTTGCCTGCAATTAATGGGAGGCATTGGATGTCATGCAGTTGTTTTAGTCTCTTGGGTATTTGCTGAGATTATGTTTAGTTTTAGAGTTTTTATTATTTTTTTAATGAATCTTATTAACACCATCATGTTTAATGAGTGTAAGAGCAATGAGAGTATTGAAAAAATTTATAGGTAAAGCCTAAAATTACAGTGGAAATGAAAGTATACAAATTTTAAAAATTGGGATGACATGAGGAGCAATCATATGCGATGAAGTGTTTGAGAGGAACTTGGGCCTGATCCAGGAGTGTGACCATGACCAGTTTTATTAGAAGGTTCCCAGCATTCTGCTTACACAACTGGCACTCTGTTTCTCTTTGTGTGCAGATTTTCTCAGGATGTTGGTTGAATGGTAATATGCTGGCATATCCCATATTAAGCTTTGAGGAATTGGAAGGAAAATAATTTGGGGGTCCATCTTTAATAAAATTTCTTAAAAATTTCAACCATCAAATCTGAGACAAATGTGGCTATATAGAAAAGGAATTAGAATATAAAATCACCACAAATTTTAAAACTTCTATTGTTATCAATAGATTAGAAAAACTGCTTTCAGTTTCAAAACTTACCACTGGTTATTCCATGCCCATTTTAAGATTGTTATCAAGCTTTTTTCATATGTGCCCTATAAGATTTCAGGGCACTTCAAATGTTCTTATGAGTGACTAGTATTAAATAATCATATTCATTAAGCAGTCTGCAGATAACGTCCTCGTTGTCATGACGTTTTATCAATTTTATGTTATCTTTATTTATGTTTGTAATTTGTTTCAAATTAGCAAGAAATTTAAACCTTTTCCACATGCATTCATATGATTTACTCCTCTTCATTAACTGGATTATCAAATAGTTCAAGAGCCTTATTCGTTCACTTAATTACTCTTTAAAAATGCATAAAATTTATGGCTACACCAGCTAAATACATTTAGATTTTGTAGTATTTATGTAGCTTTGTGCTTCACAAACACAAAATTTTTATTATATTTAATGTGATTCTAATAAAAATAATAAGCAGGTGTGTTTATAATTTTACATTGTCTATATTACTGAGCATATTCCTCAGAAGTGTGAATTTTTGTTTTGATTATCAGTGAAAACTGAATCTATCACTTACACTTTCACATGTCTAATGATTAGAATAATATTTCACAGAGTAGCTTCTGGTCTGTATAATTCAAACTTTGATTATTTTTCACTTTGTATGTGCTTCCAGGGCCTGGCATTTTTTTAAAAAATCATTTTTACTACTATATAACCTCTGGCCCTGCATTGTCATGTCACCACACCAGGCAAGTTGGTAAAGTGGGTAGTAGTAATACTGCTAGAAGCCATTGCTACAGCAAGAGAACTAGCAAAAATATAATTAAATACAGGTGACTGCAAACCTCATCTATGCATTCCACTAAACCAAAACATTTCCAAGCCAAACTAGATCCCCAAAAGGCCCAGGGGCACTCCAAAATCAATTGACAAGAAGAGAAGGTAAATGTCAGAGGGGAATCAAAGTGGAGAAAGACAGTGGTCTTAACCTGTTAGTGCTTTAAATATCTTATTTTTGCAACTTTTATAAAAGAAGTATATGATCATGTATTTATGTGGCTAATATCCCTTCCAGGGTCTTGGAGAAGGCGTCAAGGACTCTGAAGCTTAAGCTGCATTAGTGTCATGAGAAATTTGGCTTTGCCTGCCTTTCTCAGCCACAATACTTAAAGCAAGCACCCAACGTTATCAGGTACTGAGGCCACACTTCTTGGGTGCTGCCATGGAAAAGGCCACCACCTGTTCACACTTTGCCCACAGGCTCTAGAATAAGACAGCCCTTCTCAATCCAAACTTACCTGTCAGGTTGCACTTCACTGCTGGTAACCACTACCCCAAGTTCTCAATTTGGAAACACCCAGAAACCCACAAAGACTACATGCATAGTGTTTTCTACCTCTCTTCCACACCCATTTGCAAAGCCTATAAGTATGTAGCCACTAAGGAACCTCCCATGATACTTGGAAAGATCATCAAGAAGGAGATCACTTTATTGAATACATTTTAGAGCATTTAAATTGATCTATTTTGAAAAAAATAAAATTTGTTCAATTTTTCATCAATAGAAAAGTATGTCAGATTTTAAATTGCATTTAGACTTCTCTTTTCTTATAAACTTATGCTCATCAAAAGACACCATTAAGAAATGAAAAGGTAAGCCAGGCTGAAAGAAAATATCCTCAATGCACAAAGCTGACAAATCACCTATGTCCAAAATATATAAAGACTATTACAACTCAATAATAGGAGTACAAACAACTGACAGACACTGCCTTGGGTTGAATGTCCCCATAAAACTTAGTCTCCACTGTAAAGAGGGTGGGAGTCCTATTATGGGTATCGAAAGGTGAGTCCTTGAAGAGGTGATTGCGGTAGTGAATGGATTAATAATGGTGGTCGGGGCATGGTTCTGAGGGCTTTAAAAGGAGAGTGCGTGAGGAACTACCCCTCCCTCTGCCCCACCATTTTCTACCATGTGAGACCACTGGGTCACTGTCACTACCACCAAGACCCTCACTAGATATTTTCTCTGGACTTTGGACTTCAGAATTCTAAAACTGTAAGCAATAAATTTGGTTTTCTTTGCTTTCAAACTACCCAGTTCCAGGTATTTTGTTATAAGCAACAGGACTAATATAGACACTTAATGAAAGCAGATATACAAATGGTCAATCAGCATGCAAAAAAGACATTTAACATCACTAGTCATTAGGGAAATGCTAATTAAAACCACAAGGAGATATTTCTAAATATTTATTAGAATGGCTAAAGTTAAAATAACTCACAATATGAAACATTGGCAAGGTTATGGAGGAAGCAACTGGAACTCTCATATATTGTTACTGAAAGTGTAAAATGGTATAAAAACTTGAGAAATGCAAATCAAAACCACATTGAGATACCATCTAACCCCAGTTAGGATGGCTAAAATCCAAAAGACTATGAACGATAAATGCTGGCGAGGCTGCGGAGAAAAAGGAACTCTCATACATTGTTGGTGGGACTGCAAAATGGTGCAGCCTCTATGGAAAATGGTATGGAGGTTCCTTAAACAATTGCAAATAGATCTACCATACGACCCAGCCATCCCACTGTTGGGAATACACCCAGAGGAATGGAAATCATCAAGTCGAAGGTATACCTGTTCCCCAATGTTCATCGCAGCACTCTTTACAATAGCCAAGAGTTGGAACCAGCCCAAATGCCCATCATCAGATGAGTGGATACGGAAAATGTGGTACATCTACACAATGGAATACTACTCAGCTATAAAAACGAATGAAATACTGCCATTTGCAACAACATGGATGGACCTCGAGAGAATTATATTAAGTGAAACAAGTCAGGCACAGAAAGAGAAATACCACATGTTCTCACTTATTGGAGGGAGCTAAAAATTAATATATAAATTCACACACACACATACACACATACACACACAAACCGGGGGGGGGGGAAGAAGATATAACAACCACAATTATTTGAAGTTGATACAACAAACAAACAGAAAGGACATTGTTGGGGGGGAGGGGGGAGGGAGAAGGGAGGGAGGTTTTGGTGATGGGGAGCATTAATCAGCTACAATGTATATCGACAAAATAAAATTTAAAAAAAATAAAAAAAATAAAAAATAAACGTTAAAAAAAAAAAAAAAAATTCTGGCAGTTTCTTTTTTTTCTTTTCTTTTTTTTTTTTTTCCGTGACTGGCACTCAGCCAGTGAGTGCACCGGTCATTCCTATATAGGATCCGAACCCGCGACGGGAGCATCACCGCACTCCTAGCGCAGCACGCTACCGAGTGCGCCATGGGCTCGGCCCCTGGCAGTTTCTTATACAAATAAACATGACTACCTATGACTCAGCCATTTAACTTCTAAATTCTTACCAAAGAGTAAACATGTAGACATGTAAAACATGTCTACAAAAAGGCCTTCTTAAGAATGTTCAAGGGCTGACCCCATGGCTCACTCGTGAGAGTTGTGGCACTGGGAGTGCAGCGGCACTCCCACCGTGGGTTTGGGTCCTATATAGGGATGGCTGGTGCACTCACTGGCTGAGCGTGGTGCGGGGGACACCAAGCCAAGGGTTGCGATCCCCTTACCGGTCACAAAAAAAAAAAAAAAAAAAAAAAAAGAATATTAAAAAAATATATTGAAAATAACCGAAAGCTGCAAACAATCCAAATGTCCGTCAATGGAAGAATGGATAAACAAATTTTAATACACGAATATATTTGTTTACAATTCAGCAATCAAAATGCATAAACTAATGATTCTTGCAACGACATGCATGAATCTACAAAGCCTGTTTGTTGAGTAAAGAAGCCAGACACAAAAGAGTATACATTCTAAGTTTCCATCTAAACAAAGTTTAAGAACAGCCAAAAAAATCAATTATGATAGAGATCAGAACAGTAGTTATCAGGAAAATTGTGGGAAAAGGGGTTGACTGGAAAATGTCATAAGAGAACTTTCCAGTTTGATAGAAATGTACTAAATTTTGATTTAGATGGTAATAACAAACACAGATGTGTAAATTTGTCAAAACTTATCAAACTGTATACTTATGCTCTGTGCTTTTTGTTATGTCCACCTTAGGGCTCAATAAGGAAGAAAATGCACTAGGAGATGCCACCCTAAACAATTCTCAGTCTCCTTAAACTGACCAACAAATATATTCTTGAGATACCAGCCTGCTTATAAGAAGAAAAACTTCAGTGTACAATTTCAGAAGTACAGAAATGGTAAGCAGAAAACTAATTTTTATTTTACAAGCTTATATATTTATAATTACAAAGAACTTGCTAAGCTATGAAATCTAGAGTGGTACCTACCCATGATATTTTAGGTCTGTTCTACAAGCTTTGCTCATTCTTGGAGGAGCAAGGACATGTGTGGGTGTGCATGTGCGTGCACATGACACACACACACACACACACACACACACACACACACACACACACACACACACACACACACACACACACCAGAACACATAAATCAGGATCTTGTCCTCTGTACAGAAGAGATAGTGTGAAAAAGAAAAAAAAAAAAGAAAGAAAAAATGGTAGAGATAGATTCACATCTTTAAAAATGTCACAAAAGACTGAAATGTTCTCACAGTATGACAAAACTATGCCATCTCAATGGCCAGAATTACTTATGGTGAGAGAATTTTATAACAGAAGAAGACTTCATCATTATTACCAGGAATATGAGTACATTAATGGAGATGTCTCTGAGTTGCCAATTATATCTCTATTTCTTAGGAGATTTTGGACCATTTAAGAAACAGTCTTTATTGCAAGTAAACATTGACTGGAAAATGCAGTTTAAAACTACAAATAAAATCAGGCTGCCCCCTGTGAAAACACAAACTTATGAACTCCATGTTTTAAAATTTGTGTCTGGATAGAAAAATAAAAAGTTGTATATGACAAACCCACTGCCAACATCATCCTAAATGAGGAAAATGTGGAAGCTTTTCCTTTAAGAACAGGAATAAGACAAGGATGTCCACTCTCACCATTCCTATTTGACATAGTATTGGAAGCACTAGCCAGAGAAATCAGGCAAGAGAAAGAGATAAAAGGGATCCAAATTGGAAAAGACAAAGTCAAAATATCCCTGTTTGCCGATGACATGATCCTACATATAGAAAAGTATAAAGACTCCACCAAAAAACTCTGAGAGCTGGTAAATGAATTCAGTAAAGTTGCAGATACAAAATCAATGTACAAAAATCAGTAGTGTGTTTATACACCAACAACAAACTACCAGAAAAAGAAATCGAGAAAGCAATCTCATTTACAAAAGCTACCAAATAAATAAATAAAATACCTAGGAATTAATTTAACCAAGGAATTTCAAGACATCTGTAAGGAGAACTACAAAACACTGATGAAAGAAATTAAAGAGGAAACCAAAAGATGGAAAGACATTCCATGTTTATGGATTGGAAGAATTAATGTTGGGAAAATGTCCATACTATGCAAAGTGATCTACAGATTCAATGCAGTGACATTTTTCACAGAAAAAGAAAAAAATCCCAACATTCATATGGAACAGCAAAAGACCCCAAATAGCCAAAGCAATCCTGAGCAAATAAAATAAAGCTGGAGACATTGCACTACCTGACTTCAAATTGTACTACAAAGCTATAGTAACCCAAACAGCATGGTACTGGCATAAAAGCAGACACATGAACCAATGGAACAGAATAGGGAACCCAGAAATCAATTCATGTTCTTATATCCAACTGATCTTCGACAAAGGCACCAAGAACATACATTGGGAAAAGGATAGCCTCTTCAATAAATGGTGCTTGAAAAACTGGTGATCCTTGTGTAGAAGAATGAAACTGGATTCTTTCCTGTTGTCATATACCAATATGAACTCAAATGGATTAAAGACTTAAATATAAGACCTGAAACTATAAAACTCCTAGAAGAAAACATAGGGGAAACACTTCAGGATGTAGGACTGAGCATAGACTTTATGAATAAGGCCTTAAAAGCACAGGCAACAAATGAAAAAAATAAATAAATGGGATTATACCAAACTAAAGAGTTTCTGCACAGCAAAGGAAACAATTAACAGACTAAAACAAAACAAAACAAAACAAAAAACAACCTACAGAATGAGAGAAAATATTTGCAAACTATGCATTTGATAAGGGATTAATATCTTAAATATACAAGGAACTCAAACAAATCAATAGTAAAAAACAAATAATCCAATTTAAAAATAGGCAAAGGAGATGAATAGAAATTTTTTAAAAGAAGACATATAAATGGCCAACAAGTACATGGAAAAATATTTCACATCACTAGTCAGAGAAATGCAAATCAAAAGACTTGCTATTATCAAAAAGATAGAGGATAACAAATGTTGGGGAGGATACAGGGAAAGAGAAACCTTTATACGCTGTGGGTGGGAATGTAAATTAGTACAGCAATTATGAACAACTGTATGGTGGTTTTGCAAACAACTACAGATAGAACTACCATACAATCCAGCAGTCCCACTCCAGGGTATATACCCAAAGGAGTGGAAATCATCTTGTCAAAGGGATACCTGCACTCCCATGTTTAGTGCAGCTCTATTTACAACAGCCAAGGTATGGAATCAACACAAATGTCCATCAGTGGATGACTGCATAAAGAAATTGTGGTGTATATACAAAATGGAATACTACTCAGCCATAAAAAAGAATGAAATTCTACCATTCACTGCAGTGTGCTTAAGCTTAGAGAAAATTATATTAAGTGAAATATGCCAGGGACAGAAAGAGAAATACTGCATGTCCTCAATCATAAGTGGAAACTAAAGAAACAGAGAGAGAGAGAGAGAGAGAGAGAGAGAGAGAGAGAGAGAGAGAGAGAGAGAAAGAAAGAAAGAAAGAAAGAAAGAAAGAAAGAAAGAAAGAAAGAAAGAAAGAAAGAAAGAAAGAGAAAGAGAAAGAAAGAACAATCATAACAATACATTGAATGTTGAGAAAGGAAACAGAACTGTGGTTACTAGAATCGAGAAATGGGGTGGAGGTAGGAGGATAACAAGAAATGAGTTAATGGACATATAACCCATTAAGATAAATAAGTCCTATTGATGAACAGTGGAACTATGCACCTATAATTATCATTAATTTACTGCATGTTATCAAATGACTAGAAGAGAGAAGATCAAATATCCTCTCAACATAAAGAAATGATTACTTTTTGTAATGATTAATATGCTGATTATCCACACCAGATCATCAGACATTGTACGCAGGTATTTTTTTAATGTTTTGTTTTGTTTTTATTGGTTATGAATATTCATGGGGTACAAAGCAAATTATCACCACTCGTGCCTAAGATGTGATGCCCAGATCCGTACTGGCAGCATGTCCATTACCACAAATTGTGATTATGTCCCATGTCCCACCCAATCATCCCCTTAATTATCCTCGACCTCCCTCCCCATCCCCCTCTCCCCACCCCCCTCTCCCCACTCCATTTTGTATCCCCAGGTATGTTCTCTCCTTCTGCAAGTCCAATGCACCACTGTGCATTGTTCCTTTCTTCTTTATCTCTTAGCTACCCCTTATGAGAGAGTACATATGGTATTTATCCCTCTGTGCTTTGTTTATTTCACTCAATATAAGTTTCTCCAAGCTCATCCATGTTGTTACAAATGAGAGAATTTCATTCTTTATTATACAAATATAAAAGAAATCACAGATTCAATTCTTGGCTTAAAAGTTGTTAAAGAATCCATGAAAGAAAGGAAGACTGTTGACAAGGGTGCTTAGAGAAGCAATCCTGCAATGCTGTGTTAAATCTCATTAGGTCAATAAAGAAAAGGCCGGCATATATTTTCAGACCTGTTTCCACAGAATTTCAGATAAACTTATATGTATTTTATATTTTGTAAACATGTTACTTTTCTCTCTGAATTTTGACACAAAGAAACACAAAGATCTTGGTTCATTTCAATAGACAAGTACCATTGATTTATACATCTAAGATTAGAAATTGTTGTAAGTCTCAAAGTTACTATGAAGAAAACTATTCATTCATGTAGAGGATTCTTAAAACAAACGTACTTCACAGGGCCTGGTTTTCCAAAGCCTTGCAGTTTCAAATATTGACCTTGTGGAGGACTGCAAATTTTCCTCAGGCTATAAAGTCTCTGGTGTAAGATAAAGAATTCTAACACAGCAAGGTTGCTGGCTCAAGGATAGACTAGTTACTGATTGTTATGTAAAGATACTGAGAAATTGCTGTTAGAAGGAATGTCTGCTAAGATCAAGCTTTGTTGATAGGACCACTTAATTGCCTTACTGGAATGTCATCTGGCTTGTTTCACTGAAAGTTACCAGCCTATATTGTTAAACTATAACCCCACCTATGTTCTCTTCCTGTAACTTCCTGGTCTGGAAAATAAATGCAGGAAGAGAACCCCAATTTGAGGTTAATTTCCCAAAGAAGGGATGCCTCTCGCTGGAGGGTTCCAGGAAATTTAACCACTTCGAGGATTCTCACTGCTCAGAAGAGATGGGCTTTGAGTAATCCTTTGTGGCTTCATCACCCAGGGGAAGTGGGGTGACAGATTGGTGGGGGGCAAAGCAACTAAATGGTGCCCCACGTGAGGACATTCTCCACAGATCAGAGACTGACCTGCCAAGCAATGGAGAGGAAATGGACGTCCGATTCATCCCGGCAAGGGAGTCCCTAGTAAGGGAGATACATCCCGGTAAGGGAATCACAGGTGGCTTTTGATTAGTGATTGCATGCCTATGGCAGGTCAAAGTTAGGTCTTTTCAACCCTGAGATTTTTTTCCTTCTCTTTACTCTTAAAAGATGGATAATTTGTTAATGAAAAGGGAGACTGAACATCCATTACAACTCCAATGTCTCCTTAAAGCAAGAGGCTGTAAGTAACTGACTGGCAGCTTGTAAAACTGTTAGTGGATATTAAACAACCATGTCCTTGATACCTCAGGGAAGGGAGCCTTAATATACAAATTTGGGAACCAATTGGTCACTGGTTAATTATACAATGGGTCTTGTTATGTGTTCCCATCTAACAACTAGGAAACTATGTCAAGTCACTCTGAGTCCTATCCAAGACCTTAACAAAAAACTAAGACATGTTTATGTCACCAAGAAAACTTTAAATTGGACAACCTAAAGTAAAAGAAGTTAGTATTTCTTTACAGTGTTGGTATTGTTTGAGCATGTTTTTCTTTCTTATCTGCACAATGCTTCTCTCCTCTCTTAAAAGCAGTGGTTCTTTTCTTAACTGCATGTGCTACTCTTTTTCTCTGAAGACTCTGGGGTTTTATGAAGAAAAGCAGCCATGGCACCAACCAGACCCCTTTTAGGTCTACTGCGCTTCTCCTAAAAACCTCAAGAGTCAAATGGTTTCATCTCTGTTTGGTGGCTCAGCTCTTGAGCTCAGTAACCCATCTGAGAAACAAAAACTAACCTAAAATCTACCTGTATAGCTGGTCTCAAATTTTCTGGCATCTTAAACACTCTTCTAAATTCGCTTCTAGTCTCATCTATGTATTTCTTCACAAAATCTTATGGTAGAATTCTATGTTATTTTCTTAAAAGGAAGAAAATCTTCTCTGCATCTTCTTGAAAAGGTTTGCACACTTTGCTTTACAATGTAAATTTGTTATCTTGCTTTCTTTAAGGCAAGGTGAGGCCTCACCAATAAGTCTTTTTGCAAAAATACAATCTAAACCTGACTATCCTTTTTACTAGTGAGCTTTTTTTACATCTTGAACAAAACCTATGAGATCTTTGTTTGTTCTTGTTGTTTATGTCTACATATATGCATGTGTAAGCTGTATGTGATGGCTATATGTTCATGTCTGCTTGTGTGATTGTGTTATGTGCAAGGTACCAAATTGGTTTATAATTAATGTGCACTCATTAAATAAATAAGTATACTTTTCAAGTTCACATGACTTAAATCTTCTGAAGTTTTGATAAATATATTTTCAAAATTTGATTCAAACCTTTTACCTAAATTTGTCTCTAGGTCAATATGTCTCCTTGTTATCTCAGCTCTGCCACCTGGCCATGCTGGAAGAAACAATATCTTTTATGTATATACCACTCTCTGTCTTAAGCGAGCCACGTGGAAACTCGGGACCTGAAATGGCTAGTGAAAAGAAACCTATGCCCAATATTGCATAGGCCCTAGTTAGCAATTACTGATAAGGCTATAGATATAATAAACCAAGTTTTTGGCTGGGAAACCATAAATATGTATCTGGTAAATATAGCTAAAACTCAAACTGGGCTTTGTATAATTTGCTCTGGTAAATGGACGCCTATTTACTAACCTGAATGTATAAAAATGTTCTTATCAGCACACATCATTGCTTGGTTTTACTAATCAAACAGGATTACTAAAGGTCTTCTCACTTAACTGCTCTTGATGCAAAGTTGTAAAAGGTTTTTGTCCCTTAGATAACTGGTTTAAAAAACTTATTTCATGACAATTTCTTGTGCTCTCTGCCTTTAAAACTCTTTGCCACTTTGGTTTTATTTTTTGTAGTAACTTGTGATCTTACTCAAGTAATGTTTTAAGCCTTTTGTTATTTAACAAAGCTTTCCAACACGAAATTCTGAAAGTTTAAAATATCTTTGGGGAATTCCAAGGGTCCTGGAATTTCTCAAAGGATGTATAAAAATGTATCAAAACTAATTGGCTTATTTAATAAATTAGACTATATGGGAAAGCATTGTCAGTTCTGTAGGTGTTATGGATATGTGCTCCAAAATCTTGTAAGGTTCTTAAATATCTGTGTCTTGATACAAATGCTACCAGTCATAATCTGGGTTTAATTATAATTTTAAAATATTATGTTTTCAAATATTTCATGAAAAAACTGTGATAGGTACAGTTTTCCAACAAACTTTGAGTTCATAGCTTTAAACTAAAGTTCCAAAATTCTAATGAAGAAACTGATGGGTTTATGAAATTGTTCACAAAGGTCAAAACAGCAAAAATTAATTGGTCAATTAATTAAAAAGAATTATGGGTCTTTACAATTTCCTTATTTTAAAACTAATGTTTTCCAAATATAAGAAAACTTTCTCTCTCTCTCTACTAAGCTATCTATAACTAACAACAGTTTGGTAAAATGTCATTTAAAACAGAGATAAAAACATTTATTTTCTCCCTATTTGATCCCCCCCCCAAAATTTAATACCTTTAAGTATCCTTATGATTATTATGGAAATATGGCTATTTTTTATAAGTTCAATGAAAATTAACTCTCTCTCTCTTTATAACAGGATATAACTTAAAGCTTTGGATATAAGTTAACATGTCTCACTTCCAAGTTGCTGATCTCTCTTTTGTGTTGCCCTAATTTGGTCTAAACTGCTGCTTCATCCTGCTGTTCATCTCCTCCCCCCCCCCCATGTGGGACAGATTTTCACCTGGGAAACAGCATTCCCAGCCACGTGGTACATATACAAAGAAAAGTAAGACCTTTTCAATCAAGATATTAATCATCAATGCTTTCATGAGGAATGCCTTGATCATAAAGGGGGAAATAACATCTTCTCTACAAAAGCAGTTCTCTAAATTTTCCTGGCCTTAAAGAGGGTGTTTGTAACTTGGATGAGACATCCTGTTCTTAAACAAAAGACTTGTAATTGATCAAAAATTTTACAAAAGACTAGGTGCTCTGAAAGCACTAATGTCCTGGATAGGTGAACTAATAACAACAAACTCTCTGGACTCAGAATCAACTATTATGTGGAGCGGAATCCCTTTCCAGAGTTTCAACAATTGGTAATTACACCCAATTCACAGCACCTGGAGTGATGTTGCACAGCTGCCCTGAGAGACAGTGACATCATCAGTCCTCACCTGAAGTAAATTAAAAGGACTTGCCATGCTAAATGATACTAACTTTGCTTCAACAAAATGTTTTTTATCCTAACTGTGCCAATCTGATCTATAGCTTTTGCTTTTTCTTTTAAATAAATAAAATTGGGGGAGATGTAGAGGATTCTTAAAGCAAATGTACTTCACAGGGCCTGGTTTTCCAAAGCCTTGCAGTTTCAAATATTGACCTTGTGGAGGACTGGAAATTTTCCTCAGGCTATAAAGTCTCTGGTGTAAGATAAAGAATTCTAACACAGCAAGGTTGCTGGCTCAAGGATAGACTAGTTACTGATTGTTATGTAAAGATACTGAGAAATTGCTGTTAGAAGGAATGTCTGCTAAGATCAAGATTTTGTTGATAGGACCACTTAATTGCCTTACTGGAATGTCATCTGGCCTGTTTCACTGAAAGTTACCAGCCTATATTGTTAAACTATAACCCCACCTATGTTCTCTTCCTGTAACTTCCTGGTCTGGAAAATAAATGCAGGAAGAGAACCCCAATTTGAGGTTAATTTCCCAAAGAAGGGATGCCTCTCGCTGGAGGGTTCTGGGAAACTTAACCACTTTGGGGCTTCTCACTGCTCAGAAGAGATGGGCTTTGAGTAATCCTTTGTGGCTTCATCACCAAGGGGAAGTGGGGTGACAGATTCGTGAGGGGCCAAGCAACTCATTCATTTAAGTTCATTTAAGCTTTTCATAAGAAGCAGATTTTACTGACCAGAATATTGGTAATAATCATATTTCTATAACCTCATTATCTAGATCTAATTAACTCAAATATTTGTTAAAAAAAAAAAATAAAAGACTGTAGTTTGTCTTTTAAAAATGAGATCAAAGCTAATGGCACTTTCCTCCTCTATAAATACAGTTTATAAGTAAAAGTTCAGTGACTCGGATGTAAAATTTCAATTTGTTTAGTCTAAATATTGGAACCTAAAAGTGAGAGTTGGTTAGTTTGTTTTACAGAGGTGATAACATTCACTCATTCAGTCACAGGCTTGGAAGGTGAAAACATCACTCCCCCTCCCCTGCCAGCTCAGCTTCAACTTATCAGCACCGTTCCTACTACCTCAAAGGTGACTACTAACCCGGTGGAATAGACCACACTTCAGGTTACAAGCAGAATGATCCAAGAGAGGAGAACACAATGTAAAAGAGCCCTTTTCCCTGTTGTAACCACCACCCACATCATTCCTCCTCTCCTGGGCAGGAATGAGTCATCAAAAAGATTTTCACACTTTCCACAGGGAACAGTTCCAATTTCATGGACTTGGGTAGAATAATGCAAAAAGGAGATAAATGTTCTTCTGCAAATTTGTCTGCCTCGGATTTATTTCAGAAAATCTCATCTAACTATAAAATAGACATGTATGGAAAACAGATTTACTTTAAAACCAGTAGTTGGGGGTGGTTATATTTATATTTTCTAAAATGGAGATTCATGCATATTTCATTCATATTTACTTTGCAAATTATTTTCTATAAAGCTCATTGAGTTTGTTTTCTCCAGAACATTCAAAGTGG
The DNA here is from genome assembly GCF_027409185.1 of Cynocephalus volans. Lineage (NCBI taxonomy): Eukaryota > Metazoa > Chordata > Mammalia > Dermoptera > Cynocephalidae > Cynocephalus > Cynocephalus volans. Next base: position 136,329,784 of record NC_084466.1, on the reverse strand, counting down.
GCAGTAAACAAGAAAGCTGAAGACCATGCTGGCTTAATATAAAAATTTTATAAGCACCTACTATGTTAAACAAACAAACTAAAAGATAATACTAGTATTTGCAGAAGATATTCAGTGAATCGAGATAATGAAAAATATCTCCAATATTTTTTTGAAATCTTTCAAGTTAAATTCTTTTTAATTGTGGGATTCTGGACAAAGATCACTCACTGTTTAAATGGCAACAGAGACTCCAGTGAGGTTGATAATCAAGTATAATAACCCCTGGCATACTGTAGCAACAAAATTACTAAAATGCTCACTTGTGATGGATTGGGGTGATGTACCAGTGGAAGGTGAAGTACTAGTTTATATAGTAATTCAGGAATATAAACTCTGTGATGACAGCAACAATTATACGGATTGTGGAAAGCATTGAGTTTACTAGAAAGCCATTGCTTTGGAACTCTTAAAAAGAAATGACAAAGCATGAGAGCCAGAAATCATCCATGACAATGTTGAAAGGGATTCTTATCTCCTATAGCAAGACAGCAGATTGGGCTGAAATTTATACCCAAGATTTAATGTAAAGGTGACAGAGCTGCAAAGCACACTGAACACATAACTTAATACATCTTTTAAGTTAAAGTTAGAGCTCATATAGGAGGGCAAAGTAACTGTGGCCTGAACTGAGGACATTTGAATGGCAAACCTGAGAATCTTGAACTTCCAGATTTCCCTGAACACAGGAGCCTGGCTGAAGCAGACTTCCTCTCTTTACTGGAGAAAAAAAATGGTCTTACTTTTCCTGGAGAGCTTGCAATAACTCCACCTGAAGCAGGTTACTTTCACGATAATGTTTGTTTTACCCTGCCTCTACTCAAGTCCTTTAGTCCAATAATTATGGATAAGTTTCAATATAACCTGAACAGAAACATATAATCACAGTTTAGAGGATAAATAGCTTGCTCACCAAAATAACTTAAGGACCTGGCTAACTGAAGGACAGGAAGAAATCAGAGGGAAAAGTGTAAGAATGGATCCTAAGAGTAAAAAGGGAAGAGTATTACAGGGAAGCATCATTCCATGAGTCAGGATTTGTCATAGCAAAGATACCTGGAACCTATCCTAATGGGCTGTTGGCACGGTGGCTCATCCAGGAGATGCGTGAAGACAGTGCAGCAGCCTTGGCAGGGTTTGAAGTCAGGACACTTAGGCAGGTGGGAATATTAGAGTGGATTACCTACAAGCAAAGAAACCAACACTTAACTAAATTCTCTGTGAGGGTCCTAAGACCACCTCCCTTCATCACGACAATAAGGAAGATCTTGGTAGGAGAACACCAGCATCCAGTATGACAACAGTCTGTATACATAGGACGGTTAAGATTCTAATAGTTTGAGACGTGAGAAGGACAGTCTGGAGGTTTCGCTCTTGCTTGGAGCCACACCAGAAAACACTGTATTTACAATTCCAACATGGTTGTCATAAGAGATACAATTGATTTATTTTTAAATTAGAGAGTTAAATTTGGACCAAATTAGAGGTGGTGGTAGGGGTTAGGATTTAGAGATTTATTTTCTAGCTGAAAGAAAGCTATCAAAGATTTTGGGACAAGGAATAACATTAGCAGAATGTTTGAAAAGATTCATTTGGCAATATGTAATTGGATGGGTAAACCTTAGAAATAGGAAGATTATGAAGTTGGCTTTTGGAATCATGCAGACTCAAGGCATCCAGATTCTGAATTGGAATGAGAAGTGTGAGTTTATAAAAAAGAATCATGCATTGGTTTCAAAGAAATCAGTTCCCAATAAGTTATAACCATGTTTAAGACATGATACAAGCTACTAAGGCACTGTAAATTGTGCTCCTGATCTCACTCAGATAAATATATTTATATCTAGAGATAATGGTTTACATTGAGGGATAATTTTTTTTTAAAGTATTTAGTGAACCTTTATTTCCCAGTGTGTAAAACCACCATTCAAATTGTGTTTAGAGGTAAGTGCATTTTTACCTCCATCCGCAATTCCCCTGCATTCATTATCCAGCCTTGAAGTAGAGCAAATACTGCACTTCAATACTAAGACCTGGAGAGTCAGGATACATTTAGAAACTAGAAATTCATGAAGCACTTGTATTCCTGTGCTATGGTAGTATATCAAGCAATTTTAAAGGTCACCATTCGGAGGAGGCCTATTACTTTCAACATAAGGAAGCAACAACTAAGTGGACAAATGCTAGCCCTGGATTTCTGGAGTTTCCAGATTGCTCTAGTTTTTTATTGTAATTAATGTTGACCTCAAACTACAAATGCTTTGTGGGGGGAAATGAATAGGCCAATTAATAAAGGGCAAGATAAGAAAACGAAGTCTTATGGAAATGGATTCCCATGTGTTTATCCATGCCTTAAAACAATAAAAGAATTTGCTCTCTTGGATTGTCCAGTTATTTATTTTGCCATGGCATGAAATCTATAGTAATTTGGCCCTAATTTATTTTCTATCTGAAAGTGGCTTTAGTCCCAATGTCACAATAGCCTCCTTTGCCATCTTCCCCTGTGCAGAGAAGAATTAAAATCAGTCTATCCTTAGAAGGACTTGCTTGCTAGGTTGGCCCTCGGCTGGCATCTGAGAATTTGGCTCTTGAAGTGTTCCCAGTCAAGTGTGAACTAATAAGGGTGGAATACCATGCCAGACTGTTTGTGCAAACAATATGTTTATACTGAACACCTGCTTTATTTCTGGGAATCTGGAATTTTGGTACATTTTAGGCAGACAGTGCCTCTGGGACAGGCTCTCAGTAAGAACCATGGGCACTGATTCTCTAGAGGCCTTTCCTGGGCAGAAACATTGCACACACGTTGCTGCATTTTCATTGCTGGGGAGAGTGTGATCTCCGTGACCCTTCATTGGAGGGAGAGAGAATAAGGAAGCCTGTGAATGGATTTTGCCAGACCTTGCCTGTGTCTTTCTCCTTACCATATGGCTGTTCTTACTAGTACACTGCCATAATAAATCTTTGCCTTAAGTACAACAATATACTGAGTCCCAAGAGTCCTTTCCAGCCAATCTCCAAATGTGAGGGTGTTCTGGTCTTGTATACCCCAACACAGCCCCATTCTTCTCATAGATTTAATGATTCTGGGCAAGAGCATTTCATCATCTGCTTGAGTGAGAGGTAGCACTTTTCCGTATCCAGCTGATGATCAGCTTTTTTTTTCCTAAAGTAGAAACATGGATACTTCTTAAAGATAAGAAGCCAACTTAAGCCAGAAGTAAGGATTTATTATGTACCTATTTGGATTATAAAATGCTATCATTATTTTCCCACAAATATTTAATTGCTTCTATAATATTCCAGGCAATCTGTAGCCAGTATCCTGAGTTCATTGTAAGCTGTGAAATTGTCTTTCATTTGTTTTAAATATGCTGCTTTTTGATTTCCCCAATTGAATGGGTGCCTTCTTGTTGTTCTATTATGGGAAAGGGTAAATAAAAATGCCATCTGGCTTTCCCCAAACCATCCATCATGCTTTACCACCTGTGTCATAATTCTTTCTTATTTTCAGTACCACTGAATGGTACTCAATTCCCTGCCCAGAAAAACCTACAGTTCTCTTCTTCTCTGAATAGCATGAGTAGAGATGCTATAAGCTTTTCCCAGGTCACCTTTCAGGTAGCTTCAGAGCAAGCATTTAGGACAAGTGATAGGTACAGGTTGACAGTCAAGCAAAGCAACAGTGTACTAAGGTATCCTATTAAGGTTAAAACAGCTTTTACCTTTCCCTCATCTAATTGTAATCCATTTATTTACTAAGGTTGCTAAAAGCTGCGGAGTCCTTCCAGAGCTCTCAGCAGCTATGACCATCAAGAAATAGAAGTTCTTCAACTCAACTCCCTATTGCTATTTTTGATTGCCCAATGAACATCAACAGAAGCTTGGAACATTATCTGAACGAAGGGCGGCTCTATATCAGTAATTGTCACATATTTGTGTGCATCGGAATCTTCTATTAAATTTTTAAAAATATACATTTTCAGGCCACATTCCCCTGAGATTCTGATTTTGAAGGTCTAAGGAGGAACCCAGATATGTATATTTTTTTAACAAGTTCTCCTGACAATGCTTTATATAAAGGGATGTGATGAAAATGTAAAAAAATCTTAACTGTAATTTGGGAAAATGTAAGAAAGAACATTTCAATGTATTTCTTTCACTATTACATGGTTTTCTTAAAGAGATGAGGAGGCAGTGAACAAACTAACTAACCATGGCTTTTAAACCCAAGAGCTTTTTGCAGTATGTGTGCATCAGGGAGACACAGAGGAGAGAAGTGAACCAACCTCTTTGGGAACCATCTTTTCATCCCCTTTTCCTCACACTCTTCTGTGAAGTTGCACAGATTTTCATAATCTTCTAGCCTTTAAATAGAGCTGTTGTTTACTTTTTTCTAAGCATCACAGATGAACACAGTTTGGTGAAGGTTATCAGTAAGAACCTGGAATAACTGAGTCCTCAAAAGACTAAACCTAAGAAATAAAGAAGGGGCACAGAGAAATTGAATCTATTTGCCTGCTTGCTGGTGGCTTTTATGATTAAGAAAAACATGCAATGCACACAACCCTTTGGTAATTACAATGCATATAAACAGATCAGACTTAATCCATTGTGGGCCACAAGCGATTTGATGAGCATATTTAATAAATACTTCTGCTAAATTGATTTGAGACCCTTGAGACACCGACCCTTCAGGAGTTGGTGCCGGTGCTTTAAATGGGAAGAAAATCTTCCTTTTCACTTTTCCAGTTGGCTGCCTAATGCATCAAGACAGCTGCCCAGGATGCACCTCATTTCTTTGCAATTGTTGCAGATAAGTTTACGATTTTCTCTGAAATGTGGAGCCATCATTTAGAGTCTCATTTGCTCCCACTATCTCTTGGACACCCTTGGCAACCTTTACTTAAGTTGTTTATTTTTGTTCTTATGTCATAGTGGTGCACTCTCTCTCTCTCCTCTCTCACTGTCAGCATTTTTTTTGGTCTCTCCACCACCTGCCTTTCTGACTTTGCATGTAACAACAGAATAAAGGAAAAGGCTACCTTGATCATTAGGCCTAACTACAGACCCAGTCCAGATATCCATTCACACTTCTCCTACTGTCTCTCATGGCATTTCCACTGTCAGAAGCTTGCTAGCTCTTTAGGCACCTATCCCTACTGTTGGGCATATCTAACTTTACTTTTTTTTTTTTTTTTGGAATGTTGAGCTGAAATATGCCTCAATAAAACTACCAAGACTCACCATGATTCTGCCCTACAGATAATAGAGGTTGGGAAGATAATTAAATAAATGACTTGGTTTAGATATAAAATAATAAATTGGAGTTAAAATAGGGAATGGTGGGGACTTTGTAGAACTAAAAAATGCATTTGTTTTCTAAAGGAGCTACCAGCTCCAGTAATTATTGTGGTAAAGTGTGGCCCAGTGTTTTCAGATCTTCAGATATTCTGATTTTCTAATTCTTTAAGAAAAATAAGAAAATTAGATTCATTTGGGCCGGCCCGTGGCTCACTCGGGAGAGTGCGGTGCTGATAACACCAAGGCCACGGGTTCGGATCCTATATAGGGATGGCCGGTTTGCTCACTGGCTGAGCGTGGTGCTGACAACACCAAGCCAAGGGTTGAGATCCCCTTACCGGTCATCTTTATAGAAAAAAAAAAAAGAAAGAAAAAAAAAAAAAGAAAATTAGATTCATTTAAAAAACTTCCAGGTTTTGAATATTTGCAATGAATTCAAATTCAAAGCACTATGTAGGCTGACACTGCTGGCCAAACAAAATGTGCTATGACCTGAATTTAAACAGTGCCCTTTGCCCTAATTTTGTACCTTGTTTCACCCACAGGCTTTCAAATATTTGGAAAGACTGTTTTTGGACTCTAACTTATTTATTCCCAGACTAAATTTCTCTCTGTTTCTTCAGATTATCCATTCATAATCTAATTTCTAGAACCCTTGTTCTCACTATGGCCCTTTTTAAATTTCTTTCCTATTGACCAAATTTCTTAAAATGAACTAGGGCAGACTCAGTACTAATGAGGGATCTGATATGTAACCTTCCTAACAGTGCATCGTACTTGACACCCATCTTGAAAGAACATCTAAGTCAGGAACTCCTCCGTTATCTAGGTTTGCATTTATAAGTGTACACATATACATGCACACACACACACGTGCACACACACATACATCATACAGAAGCACACATATGTATAAATGTTTGTATGTATTTAAACTTAATACGCAATTCACAATTTTCACTTTAGGTTATATCCTACTAAGTACAACCTTTCATTGTAGTTTAATTCATATTCCCTATGATTGTATCATTCCCAGTTTGTATTTAATCACTGTGTTATGCCTTCTGCAATTTGATAACATATTTCTATGTCTTTATTCAAGGAATTGTTCAAAGTTGACTATGCTAAGTGCAAAGATAGAAACTGGAAACATGATATTAATGACTAACTTATTATTGAGCTATTGGATAGACACTTTCAAGGTATAATAATGTAACCATGTAAAGTAAACTGAACTTCTATAGCTCCTCTTCGAGGATATCATGCCTTACTGAAAGCTGAATGCCCGTTATTTCTCTGATACTCTAGTCTAGTATCTGCATCTAGAAAGAAAACACTACTGCTCCCAGGCCCTTTTCTTCTCTCCCTACCTGTGGTTTCATAGAGTCCCAGGCTACCACGGAGAGAGAAGACCAGAAATATTGACTTCCAGGATCTTTTAATTTGGAAACCTCAAGTTGTCCAGCAAAATTTCATGCAAGAAGTATGATGTCCCAAGATTGCTCCCATGGGAAACATTTCAATGAAGAAATTCCCACAGATCTCTTCATACTGGCCTTTCTGTTACATAAATAGGTCAAGCACCTTCATTGTAAGAAATCTGTACTTGATCTTGGTATTAACTCCCAAAGGTGGCTTCTCATTTTTCTGGTCTCAGCTCAAATGTCGCTTCCTCAAGAGACTATTCTTACTATCCCATCTCAATCTCTTACAAGCTCTGGGACCTTGGGTAACTATATAATGTCTCTGGACTTCTGTTTCTTTCTCTATAAAAGAAAGGTAAAAATGCTAACTTCTTCACTGAGTTTTTGTGAGGATTAGATGATTTATTAAAAGTAATTCTCTTAGAACAATATCTTTGTGTGTTAAACACTGTTATTATTACTACTATTACTGTTATTATTTGAACAGTTGCTTTCCTTCCTCATAGTCAATCTCACACATTTTCCTATTTAATTTTCTTCAAAACAATACTACTATCTAAATTACCTCATTCTTTATTTACTTGTTTATCTCAGATCACCCTCAACCTGATAGGTGAGTGCCCAGAGAATATGCTTGCCTCTGTGCAGCTGCATGTCTGTTGGCTGGAATGGTGCCTGGCACAGAATAAACACTCAGCGTGATCTACTGAATGGAAGAATGGTCTCCACCAGAACAGAAGCATATCTAATACTTCTTGGCATATGGAAATACCAAATGCATTAATAAACATTTGAATTTGGGAAGCTTGTAGCCATCCTAGACTTCACGGAATCTAGGAGATTTATGTTCCTAAATTTGGCCTGTACACACCTCATAATCTTCATATCAGATTAGGAAAGAGAAGTAGAAACAGGGTTACATTCATAACTGAGGACCGTCAACATAATAAAAACAGAAAAGTCTTAAGAGTAGGACTTAACAAGCACATCGTAAAGTAATTCAATAGCTCTCAAAAAAGAAACATGGAACACCATCACACAAATAAAAACCCTGGGCTATTTGAGACTAGTTTGTCTGAAGAAAATCATATAATCCTTGATTCACACACACATGTTAAAGTAGGAGATAGACTTTAAGTATTCTGACTAAACAAATTGTGCTATTTTATACAATGGAATATTCTGCAGAACTCAGTAAAACAATAAATTAAATCTTTATTTATATCATACAGAGTATGTGTTAGTATTTTCTGAATAGGAGACTGAAACGTTAAGAAAATATATATCTTTTGTGTAATGAAAATATGCTCAAAGTATTAATACTTATTTTATCCATCTATGAGTGTGCATGTATAAATAAATAGAAAAATGCGTGAAAGAATGCACAAAATGTTATAGTGGTGGTCATTTTTAGGGAGATACAGAGGACAACAGAATTGGTTGAGGTACTCGAACAGGTCTCAAGATTTACTGGTAATCTTAAATATTTTTTAGAAAAAAAATATATTTCTGCCTTGTTTGATTGATAAGTTGTGCAAAATTTAAAAGTAAAAAAGAAAATACATTTTCTACATGTGTGGGTAAAGTTGCCCTCAAATTCTGTTTGCATATTAGACTTCTGTATGGTTAATACATCTATAATACTTAACAATACCACTTAACTGAAATGAAGATAATTTGACACATATTATCCTGAATAAACTTATGCTATATTGAAATGAATGTGGCTTACTTTTTCAAGTGCATATAAACATCTGTTTATATGTTCTAAAATTTGACACTTAACAAACTGTCGTGAGTATTTCTTCCCCACAATCTATTTTTCAGCCCTTCTGAAAATTAGCATCTTATTTTATTTTTTTTCTACTTTCAGTTTTGGGGCTTCACCTCCAGTCGCTAAAACCCTTCAGAGATTAATGATGGTTTCAATGTGAAAACATCTGTTAACTTTTCTCCACACCCTTGAATTAATTCTATCTGGGGCCTGAAGACATAAGTTCACTTATTGTGGCTGGAAAAAAAAAATGTATTTCCCCTTCTAACTTGAATTTTTGTTTCTGTTTGATAGTAAGAAATTTTCCAATTGGGGACAAAAATATATCAAAAAATAGGAACTTGCAGGTTTGTCTCCTCTCTGTTTCAGGTAAACATACTGCTTTCTGCTCCAACAGGTGCACATTCTCTTCCTACTTTTCATTTTGTTACAAACACAGTTGCCCTGACTATTGCAAAAGTCTCAGTTAACTTGATCCTTTGAATTCCAATTTTTCTCTCAGATCTGTACCGCCTTTTAGGTTCTCCCCTTTTTCGATCTCATAGAGTTCCCATTTTTTATGGAGCTTACCTAAAGTGCCCCAAGATGTGACACTGGTTTTCTTAGTGAATTCTCTCTTTTCTTTCTCATCTGAAATACATGTGATGGATTGTATGGTAAGATGTTCAGTTTTTAATCTTCTATCCCATTTGAGCCATATCCTGCCATAGTCACTAGCTACAAAATCCTCCATCTTTCCTGTGAATCTTTTGAAATCTGCTCTTCATTCTTTTGTTGCCTATTATAAAATCTTCACTGACATGGTCACTTTCTCTTAGGGTTCTGATGCCCTACAGAGCACTAATACACTCTTCTTTGTTGGCCATAATATTATCCAGAAGAGCAATTACACTTACTCTTTCTCTACCCCTGACATTGTCAGATACTTGGCTCTAACTCAAATGAGATTTCCAGCCTATATCTGGATAACTGATGTCTGTAGCACCCCACAATATTTGTCAATTTTCTTACCTTTTTTTTTTTTGATCAGAAAGTCTCTGAATAATCACATCAGTAGTTTCATTTTTTGTTTCTCTTTACTTTAAACCTTATCCAAATACTGTACTATGTGTGGACAAAGAGAATCCTGACAGCTGCATGTAAAAATTTTCCCTCAAACTGGAAAGCAAATGGGACCAAAACACTATGGCTATTTTTCTCTTGCTCTTAAGAAAGATTTTTGTGTCTCTCCTATGAGATAAGCTGTAACAAGAAAGAAAATAACATGCAAGGGCTGGAAATTCCCTGTTAAATATCTCTTTTGCTTAAAAAAGTATTTTGCTACTTTTTCTGTAATTCTATTAAAGAATAAGGGGAAAACAGCAGTGACAGACACTATGTATGTTCGCTCATCCTATTCCTATTTCTTCTTGCTTCTACATGTGCCACTAGAGTAGCTTTTTCAATTACCCCAGCAGTTGAAGGAGGCCATGCACCTGGGTTCTGGATGGTGGACTGGAAGTGATGAGATCCACAAAATTTGGGGGCCTTGACCCCTATGAAACCTTCCACTTGGGTCTCCATGCTCTGACTTTTCCATAACCTCTGGCTGAATTCACAAGATTGTGGGATTAGATCTAGAGGTTGATGACAGAGCTGCACCATGGAAGGAACTTAGATCCCTGTGTGACTGCATGGAACAGAGTTCTCATTCTGCTTGTTAATCCGCTTCAATCTGGCATCTGATTTCATTGCCCACCCAAATCTTACTGGCTTTAACATATTAAATCCAGGTTATATATTTTTAGAAGCCACATACTCTTACTCTGTCTGTTGTTATATGTTCCCACTGACCACACATTGCTTCATCAGATTCTCTCCAACCTTGAATTTCCTGGCATTACCTTTTGCAGTTTTCAACCTACCTCTCTAAAGATTCTCTGCCTCTATTAACTCTTCTTTCAATGTAGACATTCATGAAGCTCTGTTGTTACCTACTTATTGCTCAGCATGCTCTCTGCATGTTTAATTCTATTTCTGTGATTTTTAACTAACACTTAATAATTCATTTCAAAATCTTCCCCCAGACTCTCTTCAACTCCATATTTTTAACAACATATTCTGCCTCTATCCTGTGTACTGGTAATAGTATACCACTTATATTTCCATAGATATGCTATATTATTATTGCCTTTCTTTTCACAAACAAGCTTCTGTCTTATTATTATCTTTTCTATCACTTTCTAAGCAGAATTGGGTTCTCTCTCCTTTATGATCTAATAGTAACTTCCACTTTTCTAAATTATTAACACTTTTCACAATTATTTTTACATGAAGATCCAGCCAACAAGCCTGTGAATTCTTCTAGGGAAGGTTTCATATCTTACTCATTTTTTTTTTGTACCTAACTTTTTGAGAATAACATCTGCCATTTAACAGGCATCCAGTGAAGGTGAGCTGAAAAATTATGAAATGAAACTATAGTTTACTAAAACTTTCTTTTAGTATATACCAAAGTTTGGTAAGATTTAATTTCATGGGCTAGAGCCAAGCAGTCCAGAGACAACACACCCTGCTTTTGGTCCTGTGCCAAAAACGCCAAGAAGGAATTTTTTTCTTAGTCTTACTTGATGTGGCTTGATTGGCAGTTGTGGTAGACACAGAGTTTTTGTTTCAGGCTATGGCATAGGCCTCTGTGGAACAATTGGTTTCCACAAAGTGCTTGAGTATTGAGAAGTAAGCAGAGATGTGGAGGGATATATTTGAACCATTTATGTCACCTTCCTAGGGACAGAAATTACTGTGGGTACATAGCTATATTCTATATTTATAATTCTCTTATTTCACTTGAAAATCAAAGGCTGGTATGTTATTCAGGGAAAGCTAACCACAGTAATGACAACAACAACAACAAAACCACACCAAAACAATGCTTTATACAAGTTTTTGAAAATATATTTGTACTTTACTCCATTGTAGAGAGAACAAGTCTTGGGAGAAAGCTCTATCTAGAGGCTTGAGTAAAGGAACAAAGGGATGGAAGTTTGCTATTGAATGAAGGACAATAAAGACAGAGATATTTTATTTTACTCCTTCCAGTACAACCCTCATTGGTTTTAAGATAGGCAAAACTTGAGCACGTTTCTAAGGCATTCTTTATAAAGAGAAGGAACACAGCAAGAATGGATAGTTATGGGAATCCCAAAGGAAAAAAGATAGTGATAGTATCCACATTATATATGGAAGTTTAGCTTTGGATAGAAAGAGGCACATATGAAATATGAAATGAAACAATGGAATGAAACAGTGGTATCCAGTAACAGGCAATTGCTTTGAGCAATACTAGTTTTCAATATGCCTAGAAGAGGACTGGCTCAAATGCCAGCTCTTCCATGAAGTCTTTCTTGGTTCTTCCTAATTGGAAACAAACTTCTTTTCTGATCTCAGTTGTGTTTTAATCCTGTGTCTCTAGTGATACTTACCACAATGTATTTAGCCTCAGCATAACTCCTATGCCAATCTGCCAACTCTTTGAGTTCAGGAACAATATTTAATTTTACATTGTGATGTGATCAGTAGTATCTAGGAGGGTGTCTGTTGCTTTCTAGTGTTCAACAAGCATTTATTAAACTCACATTACTAACCAGTTCTTTCTTGTCAGTCAGAATGAAGCTTATAAAGAAAAACTATCCTCATTTCTTCCTCTACCTGCAAATTTCTAGTAAGAAAATCTAAGAATATTTATTAAAGGTATCTCTTTGTGTGGGATAAAACTTCCATCAGGTGCCTGTTGTAATTAAACAGACATTTATTGAAAACCTAGTGAAAATGAAGAATTTAAAGAGGCTTTTTTTTTTTTTTGAGTCAGCCTTTTGAAGTTCAGAGACTTGCCTCTCTAACCACTTGGCAATAATAATAAAGTGAATGTCCTTGTTTAGGTATGTCTGTATATGTGTCCCAGGAAAATTCAGAGAGAAAAAAAAATGATTCTTGGAAAATCTAGATTCAATGGTCCAAGCTAAGATTCCCTACAGAGGCAACTACTGTGTTTTTATATCCTTGTACTCCAGTTAATTCAAACAAATGTTGAGTGGAAACATAAAACTGGTTTGTTATCACTGAACATAGGTGATAATGACTTTGGGATCAATAACTGCTGAATCTTTCTCCTTCTCCCTAAATATATAGCTGCTGCTCCATCAAAGGCTGGACTATTACAAAAGGATTGATTTTCTATTTCCCAACACACATGGCTTAACTTGCAGCCAATTGTGTAAGCTACCTTAAACCCTTTTCTAGAAGGAAGAAGGTTGTAAATAAATAAATGAGAGGGGCTGCATTTCCCTGCTTTCATAAGAATGGATTTCTGGGATCCCTTCTTTCTGGAGAAATTGATGCCGAAAGTTCTGCTTCTAACCCCACACTATAAATAACATTTCAACTTTGAGCGTCTTGGTGAAATATACTTAAAAATAAATCAGATGGGGCTCTAGGCAAAAATAAATTTGAAACTGGGTACCTGCTATGGCTTTGCACTCTGCTGTCATAGGGCTATGCAGCTCAAACTGTATTCCTCCTTAGGCCATAAAGAAATAGAAATGTGTGTTTGCAAATTATTGTGTGGATTCTTTTTCCTGTTGCTATCTCATGTATGGCTTTCCTGTGAATGTCAATGGGGCGGGTTAGTAAAATAATTCAGATGCCAGAGAAATAATTTTGAAGTTTTTTGTTTGTTTGTTTTGTTTTGATTACAATGTAACTATTCTAGACACTCAACCGCATTCATATCTAAGTAGAGATTTTGCCATTAATTTTCTGCTCTCCTTAGAGCCAGTTGCAATCCCTTGCTCTAACAGGAGCAAGTAAGTAAAAATTTTGATATTCTTGCAGGCTTTTCAGAATTTGAGAGAAATGTATGTAAGTCTATCACTCAAAGTGCAGGAGGAAAACCAAGGTTCCTAAATGTCTGGTGTGGAAACTGATTGCAAAATGTCTTAATTCTCCACCTTTCCCTATACCCACGTATTTTGCAATGTGAATTTCACCAGTGTTCCCTACAATGGGTGGAGGCTATTATCCCGCTCCTTGAATCTGGGCTTTGTGACTTGTTTTGGCCAATAGAATGCAGTAGACAAATAGGGAGCCAGTTATGAACCCAGAGCTCAACAGACCTTGTGGGCTAGACTCTGCTCTCTCAGAACTCTGCCATCACCATGTGAAAAAATGAGGTCTACAGTGTGGGAGTAAAAGAAATGACATAGATGATAGCCCAGCTGTCCTAGCTAAGGCCATCCCAGAGCAGCCTACAACAAGCCAACTCCAAAACACACGAGACAGCCCAGCTGAGCTCAGTAGTGTTGCCTGCTCCAACACATAGCTAACAACAGATGCTGAGTGAGTCCAGACCAAAAGAATCAGCCAACTGAGCCAAACCTCAAGTACTGAACTGCAGAATTATGTGCAAATTCAATGGGGGCTGTTTTAAGCTATTGAGTTTTGGGGTAATATTTTAGTGCAGAAATAGCTAACTAAAATATGTGAAATAATGAAAATTGAACCAGCTTTTGAGTTAGATGGACTGGTGTTAGCATCCTGGTTATAGCATGCAAATGGCTAGCTTTGTGAAAGGTTTAACCTAATTTTCTCATCTGGAAATTAGTAGTAATGATTATGCTTATGTTGTGTTGTTTCCAAGGAATAAAAATTACGTGTGGAAAGCATTTGACCCTAAGTAGATGTTAGATATTACAATTAAAGAGAAATAACTATGGATGAAGTAGAGAAAAAAAGAATGAGAGAGAGAGAGAGAGAGAGAGAGAGAGAGAGAGAAAGAGAGAGAGACTGAAGTATTGAAGTACGAAATAATCCAGGGCAGGGTATAGAAAATTGAGGTTGGAAGTCTGTCTTCAGCTTCTTTCTCAAATGGATTCTATGGTTGCTATCTACATGCATATACAATATTATTAGATTAATAACAGAAAAAGCACAGCTATTTATTGAGCCTATAATATGGTTCAGAAGCTCTGCTAAGGTCTTCAGAAATAATATTTCAATTAATCCTCACAGTATTCCTATCAGGTAGTTATAATTGTTATCCTATATTACGAAGCCTAAGAGGTTTTAAGAGCCTGTCCCAGGCCTCACAGCTGGTGAGGGAAAGGGGCAAGAAATGAGGTCTGTGTGATACTGGGCCCCTTTTTAGGTAAAAAGGCTGTTTTTCATGCGTAATCTGAGCTTAACAAATTTATCATAATGGACCAAGAAAAGACTCCCCTCTAATCAAGAAAGCTTTGCAAATCAGATATGTCTTAAGTGCACATTAAGCTTCATAAATCAGACACATTCTTTGGAATGCATTAAGCAAGATGTTAGGTTCATCTTTTAAACATCAGGGAACCTGTGGGCTTAGTTTGTTCTCAGTGACAATCCTTTTGTCTTCATCTTTCTCTTTGAGGGAAAAAGAGACCCTCTGCATTAGAGGCAGAGTTTTGCAAGTTGGCAGGGTGTATATTTTGTAGCCATTAATGCAGGAACTAGAATTTTATATGAACCGTCAGGAGCATTACAGTGAATCAGAACTTAGAAACCAGTTACATGATATTTTAACTAACAACACATTTGCTATTTGGCATTTTTCCCCAACTTGAAGAAAAGTAATCTAAAACAAACTCAGAAAGCCCAAAGGATTTTGCTTTCTCACATTTTGAATGTGGAAGTAGGAGACCGACGTATTTTCATTTCTAAGCCTTGACTGATTCCCACAATCCTGAGCTGTCATTTTCTTTACTCCACTCAACACCTGACTCTTCTTATCATTACAAATCTGTGATTCAAAAACAAAAATTTGTATTATACATTATTTGAACACTATGCTGGTGAGTTTTTGCAAGTAATTAAATACATATATATTTAATATATAGTATATATTAAATATTATTATATAAATAACTTAGATATTATATATATATATCATTGAGCTGATTTATAATCTCAAGGCATTTATTACATAGATGATCCCACATTTGAAAATTTTAGTCCTATTGCCTTCAAATAACTTATAATTCAGAATTGCAATGAGGAACCACAATTTCCAGTAGCTGAGAGAAATCTTGTGCTAGCTAGAGTTTCAAGTGACCTATCTTAGACAGAATCAAATGTGCTTACAAAATTATCCTCCAAAGCTTTTACGCATATCCCAGAGTGTTGTCCTCTCAGAGAGAAAGCCTCTAAGCACAGCAGGATCTGAATTGATGGCAAGACTATTATATAGTAGATTGTAGCAGAATCAAAAGAAAAGAGAAAGGCATCCTTCATGTTTTTCATAATTCAAAAACCAAGTGTAAAATCTTTAGAATGTTTCAGTTGCTTTTCTTATTTCTACCTCAGGACGGTCCCATGATGTAGTTGAAAACTCCTCAATATTCAAAGCACCACAATCTTAAACACACAATTTTTGCCCTCCTGAAAGATCTGTCCAGAAGCTTCCTTCTTATACATTATTTATTTTTAAACTCTACTTTTTAACTAAGAAAACCTTCTTAAAGTGAAGACGGTTCTGAAAATCCCCAGCCAGACTTCTCTGTTTAGTTGACTTAATGACAATATTATTTTATAAAACTAGGAATCCTCTGAAATGCAATGAATGGTGCCAAACCACTTCATTTAGAACAAGGGCCATTTCTTGAGTCCCTAATATGGCCCAAGTTATTTCTCCTTTATCCGATTCTCACTTAATTATACCAACTATCCATTGCAGTAGTTATTACTATTCCCCATTTTATGCATGAAAAAATGAAAGGAAAATAACTTGGTTAAGGATGGGTGGTACTAAAGAAGTCCTGTAAAGATTTTAGTCCTCATCCATCTGGGTCCCAATTTCCTTTTCCTTCTCCTGTACCTCATTGCCTTTCTGAGTATATATGTTATTGAATATCCTCCTTCCCCCTGGAGAGCTTAAAAAGTAATGTGAATGAAATAATCTGATCCTTGCTTATTTTCCACATTTCCATTAGGAAAACATGTGTTTTATCCCCTCTATCTTCTAAATTTCTATATTTTTGTCCTTGTTATTTTATAACACTGATTTTTGTACTGTCTGAATATCTGTTCTCCTCCCAAAAGTGCATTCTCTCTATGTAAGTAATCTTCCTACTGCTCCCACAAGCCCTAGATTTTTGCCTGTCTCTTTAGAAGGCAAATAATAATCCAGTGACTGTAAATTGCACTGTACACAAAACAGGCCTAGGAAACTAGTGAACCATGAGTAAAACAAGAACAACAATGAAGCTTTTTAAAAATGCAGTTATTAATTCACACCATCAGGATTATTGCTTTGTGTAAAGGTTTTTTTAATGAGGGGAGATAAACAAAGCTTTTAAAAATATATGCCACTTTAATTCTGGATCATTGATTTTTAATGATTTCTTTGGGGTATTATTTATAAGCTTGCTTATAAATGTTTTTTTGTAAGAGTGAGATATTTATATTGCATAAACTGATAGCAGTAGAAAGATCTACTTTCTTAGAGACAAGAAACATCCATAATATTACACATTTTTATTTATGTGACTATTATCACAAACTTTCCGAAGAAAGCCTGAGTGCATGCATGAGCGTATTTTTATTAACTACCTGAAATTCCTCAAAGAAGTCGAAGACAAAACTAATCTTCGAATTCAGATATGTAAGATACAAGTCTCTATCACATTCTGTCTCTGAGTGAGTGTGTGTGCATATGCATGTTAAACGCATGTTTGAAGAATTGCATTTTGATTTGTACAACATTCAATGTTCTCATGAGACCCAGTGAGTCCTTCAATACTTCATAGGAACAGATGCCCTTACGGACACTAGTCTTTATTCATTCTTGTAAAATGACCAGGTATATAGTCCTCCTGTTTTTTTTCATAGCATATCTGTTTTAAAATACTTCAATTTGCTTATGCACACAGCTCTCTGTACTTTGGAAATGTTATCAGGACAACCATATGTGTGTAACTTAAAGTTTAAATAACCTATCCTGCAAGAAATAAAAATCCTAATGAGATCTGACTCCAAATCTCATGATCTTCCCATGGCTTTGAACTGAAGCTTGAATGACGACAATTGTGCAGGGTATACAGAAAGAGGTCCTTAAAAACTTGGATCAGATTTTCCATCCCTGGGTTATAGAATGCCCCTGACTCTGTCTATAAGCTCCAGCCTAACTAGAAACATATCTAGCTTATTCCCTACTGAATTGCCAGCATTGAGGACAATATATAGGACATGGTCATTGTTATAAAATGATGGTTTTATTGTTATTCAGATATGGTTAGGCCAACAGACCAGGGAACAACTGCTTCTGAAAAGATAGTTTGTTACTCACATTTCCCAAAAGGAGTGGGCATGCCATGCTACACGGGGCTACACCAGGCCAGTCAGGAGGCAGAAGGAATGAGGGAAAAGTGTGGGGGAAACCTTATGGTGATTTTTGCAGAAAGAAATGGGTGAGGCAAGGTAAGCCAGTCTAAGATTATCTAGTTTGAAAAATTTCAGTGGGCTCTGGGATGTAGGGGCTGTCCTGAGTTGTCTGGTACCTGGCCCTATATTAATTAAGGCAGGGAAATATTGGCTTGGCATGTGAAAGGCTAATGAAGGAGGTGGTTGTGGGGGTTGGGCAAAAAACAAGATTAATGCAACCATGGAACACAAACAAATGAATGAATGAATAGCTGATTGCTGCTTCTCTGGGTTATACTTTTTATTCACATCTTCTCAGATTTCTCTGAAAATGAACAAATGATTTTAAAGAGAGCTGAGTACAGATATGTCTCAAACTTTGCTGCAACAGATGTTACTTGAATTATTTAAATTAGATACTGTATTCTGTCTAAAAGCAAATATGGAGTATATAGGCATGTCAGAGGAATCCCTCCACTGAACTTGGGTAATTTATTTTTCTACTCTGAATCTCAGATTCTCCATCTATTAAACAACTTAGACCCTTCCATAAGTAAATGTAGGTGGTGCTGGTACAAAAATATAACCAACTTACATTACAAGTTTTCAGAGAACTAATTTGAAGTGAGTATTTTAAGAAACAAGTGAAAGGGGAAAGTACTTATTTTAATTTCAAGAAACCTTTAATGACTATATGATACACATTGAAATGACCAAATAGTAGCACTGTTATAGGAACTTTATTCACATAAATAAATTCACAAGGACAGTTTAATAAAATTTGCAATTAAAATTATTCCTCAGCACTGGAAGGATGGCTTTCAATTACATGTAGATCACTGGATTCATTTAATTCATATGACTTGTAAATTTGAGAGTCTGTGCTTCTAAAAATAAAGTCATGAAATCCTTCCTGAATATACACAACTCCATTAACAACTTCCTTAATTAAAATTATCAACAGTAAATACATTTGATTACAGTTGCTACATATCACGCCTTATTTAATGTTCCATCTTATTTATATACTACCATATTAGAATTTCCAACCATTGCCTTCCTCTTTATACATTCAGGCTTAAAAGAACTTTATTTGAGTTTAGTTTCCTTTTTTAAAGGAGAAAATTCATGCATGATATTTTACTCACAAGCAGTTATGTTGAACCCAAAGAAGGAGACAATACTACGCAGAGAAGTAGACAATACTGAAAATTAATCAAGGAACAAAAAACAGGCAGTTGGTCGATCCACTTCAATAGGTTACCCTACTCAGGAAGAATCAAGAAATGCCAAATGCCTAGGTATCAAGTCCAGGGTCTAAGAGGATGGATGCAGAGTGAGTGGCCATAGAAAATATAAGTAAGCTTTGTAAAACTCTCAGCTGAAGGAATATAATTGGGATTAACTGTGATCATGATAAAGGATATCTGCAGTGGGCAACTTGTTTCTGATGCAGGCAGGAAAAGAAGGTCGATCCCCTAGAGAAGCTCTTACTGCCATTTTGCAGATTTACCAAGTAAGCAATGTGTCATATACCTGAGGGAGAACAGGTAGGTTTGGTTTAAAGGAAATTCTTTGCTCATTTTCAATGAGATTCATGTGTGTTCCAATAGTCCAATATGTGTATATAGTTATGGCCCATTGGCAGAAACAAGCTCCCCAACAAATTGGCAAATGAGATCTGCACTTTAAAATGACTGAATTTATTAAAATTATTTCCTCAGTAAAAAAATAAAAACACCAAAAATTTATCAAGCATTTCCTATGTTTCTTTCAAGAAAATAGCTTAATGTAATTATTAAGTCTTTTTTTAGATTAATCTGGTGCGGTCCTGGCATTTAGGCATAGCTGGGCATGTATGAGGACTTAATGGTCTCCAGAAATCTGTTTACATGAAGTCGAAGAAGCTTCCTGAAAGGAACTACTCCTAGGATAAGTGACCTGCCCCTACTATGTTATGTTAATAAAAGTAAGTGACTCTGAGTGAGTTCAGTATAGTATTTGGCATGTAGATTGTCCTGTTTCCCAGCCACTAGGGACATTTGCTTATGGTAAAGAAGAAAGAAAAAAAAAGAAAAAAAGAAAAAGAAATGCTAAAAGAATATCTCTACAATGTCCGTGACTTATTGTGCTCAGCCCAGTGTTGACAGCATTGGCACTGCAACCTCAGCAGCATTGCTGGATGGATCAGCATCCGCACAGGAGCCTTTGCATGTTGGTGTTAGAAAGAGTGAGTAAAGGTGAGAATAAGACCTGAGGAGTGTGGCATGATGAAAGTCCATGAAAAGATTTTTTAAGGAGAGGCAAGTTTTTGACTACATATAATTATAATACCATATGCATACTGCATGTAATTTATATGATGAACATACAAATGAGAAGTCAAATAAGTTTGTATATGTGTAGTATTGCTAGACCTCAAAGTAGATGGAAGAGCACTTTCTCTAATAGAAAGGAAAGATACAAGTGGATTTATCTGATGGCTGGAAGATTAGAATGTTGAATAGCAGAAGTATTCAGGTTTAATCAAATCTCACAATTATAAAATGAAACAAGGAGACCCTAGAGCTCTTTAAGTTATAAAAAACTACTTTGAATTGGAGACAATATCATTCTTTCAGGAAAAGAGATACAAAAAGTAGTAGACTTTCTCTGGGGAAATTTTTATTGTTATTATAATCTTGTTTTCAAACATGCCTCTTTTGCTCTTCCCACCTATAGTGCTGAATGTTTTAGTGTACTCACTCCCTAATAGAGGCATCATTATATATTTCATAATATCTTGTCAGGTATGATTTAATTCTAAAAACTCATTAAGGATTCTCTAGCCCCAATACTAAAGGAAATCAAGGTGTATTAAGTCTACAATTTGGAAATGAATACAGCATCTGTTGAGACTGGATCTCATTAAAAGAGAAAACTTCCTATGGGCTGAAAGAAGTGCAACCCGATCATTTGTAAAACATAAAACTTTTGGCAAAGTTTCCTCAAAATGGTATCAATTGTATCTGCCTTCTTGATTCCTAAGTACCAAGGCTTGAGAAACAGGAGAATCCTTAGTGTAAGTTCCAATCTGAAACCAAGTCTAAAGGCAACAGAAGACCAATGTCTGAGGTCCAGAATATCACGCAGAGAGTGAATTCTTTCTTACTCAACCTTTTGTTCTATTCAGGCCATCAACAGGTTGAATGAGGCCTGCCCACATAGGGGAGGGCAATCTGCTTCTCCCAGTCTACCAGTTCAAGTGTTAATCTCATCCACAAACACCCTCACAGACACACCCAGAATAAGGTTTAATCGAATATCTGGGAAACCCATGACCTAGTCAAGTTAACACAGAAAATGAACCATCACAGAGGTGGACACAGTCATTGAGAAATCAAATAATCAAGAAAAGCCTTCCTGGAGGTGGTGGCCAGCTGTGTAATGTTCCATTACATAGCCATTCTAGCTCTAATGCTATGCACCAGGGTCCAAACAGCAGTGAGTTTCTGTACACGTTTGCAATGCAATCCTGCCACTATCTACCCGGAGTAAGCACAGGCATCACAGGTTGAGGGCACAGTACTTCAGGAGAATATCATCACTTCAGACACCAGCTACATGTTCACAGGCCACCGACCCACACTCCTGATCACCTGGCTACAAATTTGAGGCTTTCCACCACGTCCTCAGGTTGACTAATTCTCTAGAACAACT
Source organism: Cynocephalus volans (assembly GCF_027409185.1). NCBI lineage: Eukaryota > Metazoa > Chordata > Mammalia > Dermoptera > Cynocephalidae > Cynocephalus > Cynocephalus volans. Next base: position 136,308,124 of record NC_084466.1, on the reverse strand, counting down.
CACAGGAGTCAGGAAAGTATTATCCTTATGATTATTGTTGGAAACCCTAACCCCCAATGTGACTATATTTGGAGATAGGACCATTGAGGAGGTAATTAAGGTTAAGTGAGGTCATAAAGATGGGACACTAAGCTGACAGGACTGGTGCACTTATAAGAAGAGAAAGGGACACCAAATCTCTCTTTCTCTCTCTCTCCCTCTCTCTGTTGTGTGCATGTGTGTGTTTGCATACGGGAAAGGCCATGAGAGGACACAGCAAGAAGGTGGCTATTTACAAGACAGGAAGAGAGGCTTCACTAGAAAGCAACTCTGATGGCACCTTCATCTTGGATTTCCAGTCTCCAGAACTGTGAAAAATTAATTTCTGTTGTTTAAGCCACTCGGTCTGTGGTATCTTGTTATGGCAGTCCACATTTACTAATACAACATCTATTAGTATTACAAACTCAACAATACATTGTTTTAATTATTAATTTACTCTTGGTCATTATTTTCTTATCCCAATACCATTTCACTTCCACCCACCTCCTTTGTTCTATTATTGCTACGGTTTTTTGTTGTTTTCTTTTCCTTTAGCAATTTGAATATGTTATCCTTCTTCTATCTGGTTCCATTGTTTCTGCTGAGAAGTAGTCTTTCAATCTTACTGGGATTCCCTTGTAAGTGATGAGTCTCTTTTCCCTTGCTTCTTTCAAGATGTTCTCCTTATGACTTTTAGCATTTTTCCTATGTCTGTTGGTGTGTATATCTATATTTATCCTATTTGGAGTTCATTGAGATCCCTGGATATGTAGGTTGTTGTTTTTCAGTAAATTTGGGAAATTTTCTGTCAACTAAGAATTCTAGATCTTGCAAAGTTATCTTAAAAAAATGAGGGCAAGATAAAAACTTTCTTAAATAAACACAGAAAATGTGTTGCTAGCAGACTGCGATGGTTAATTTATATATCCAGCTGGACCTATAATATGTAGACATGTAATGCTTGCATATGTGCCTTTAATCACAACCTCCACTGTTCTTCAAAGAACCCTTAGGTTTGAACTCCTCCGCACTCTGTTGAAATGAAGTCAGCCCTTTTTGGAAGAGATTAGGAGAGATCGGTACAATAACCTGCTTCTCTACAATGCGAAATCTCTGAGCCAGGGCCCTGGAGCTTTGGTTGGGAACAACAACTTTTCTTTGAGGGGCATCTCTGCTCCAGGAGCTGAGCACTTGGTAGTGGTGAGCAGCTGCCTGAGGTCCTTTTGGCTTGCCTCTCCTGGTGTGCAGTCATCACCACATAAGCCAGGACAGGGATACTCAAGTCTGCAGTGCTCCCTGCATGTTGACTCCATGGTAGAGCCTCCATTCTGTGACCTGGGAGGAAGAATGGAGCCCCTACTTCTCTACTACACTCACCAAGCATTAGCCTCAGAAATAGAAATCATGGGTCAGGATAAAAAAATGCTGACATTGCATTCTTCTGAGAAAAAAATAGCCCTCTAGCTGGCAGCTAGTGAGAGAAGAAACCCTGGGCTTCTGGCTGCAGGAGTCTGGAGTGGAGTCACTGCCTCACTGAGCTGGGGGAGGGGATGAGGGAAGCAATCTTAGTTCAACTACTACAGACTTTTGCCTTTCTTTACAGAATTTTTGTAGATTTTCTTAAATAAAATTTCTTCTTTTGGCATTTATCTTAGGACCATTTCCAGAAGCTTTTTTTTTTTTTTTCTTTTTTAAATAATTTTCACCACCTTTGCTGGGAAGCAGAATAGTAGAACTCCTCACATTTTCATGCCAGAAGTTGATCTGCTGTGACTTTTAAACCTTTTAAATTAAACATGTAACCTGATTAGAACACTATATTGATATAATAAACATTCATAAAATCATAATACATAATTATTAGTAGACTATTTCTGCTGGATTTTTTTTTGGGGGGGGGGCTTAATATTACTTTTCAGATTTAATACATGATATGTTCTTTCAGTTGTGATCTTCGATCTATTTAGCAATAATTCTTATTTTCAACCTCAGTTATACTGCCTCAGACTGAGGCAAACCCCTCTCACAATTTTGCTTCTATACTCATAATGTCAGAGGTAAGCATTCCCACTAGATTTTTTCTCATCTCCACAAGAGAAACCAGGTAGGAGGTTTTTAGATGCTTTTGGATGAGATTAACAGTTGGAGCAAGGGGAAAACGGGAAAGTGCATGAGATAGACATAGAATGTGAGTAGATCCTTTTAACTGTAGGCGTTTGTGCAAGGAGTGCCTGGAGAGAAGAGAAGACTGTGATGGCATTGGGTGCATGATAAGGGTTTGAGAAAACATTCTGAAAGAAACAGAGGAGCTGTAACCCAAGAGAGTAATAATAAAGGAAGCTGTTCTCATCCCATTGTAGTGAAGACATAGGTGAACATCGTGACTGTGGGCATAATTCCACACTTTCTATCTCACTCCTTCTGTAATTAGCAGAGCATGGTGAGAGGCCATAAGTTAAGTGAATCAACCCCTGTACTCTTCCAAGTGTAGGACAGTTATCGTTATTACGTGCTCTCAGGGAAATCATACCTCTCACTCATGCCAGTGACCACCAGTGTAACTTCACATTTACCGTATGTTTATTGGATTCGTGTCTTTCTCCTGACAAGTTTTGGCTCCACAGGGAAGGAACTGTGCATGTGTGAGTTTGCCATTTGCATTCTCAGTGTCTAATTCAGTGTCTGGAACATGGTACCGGCTCAATACACATTTATCGAATAAACGGATAGATAGATGGACAGGAGATCGATGGACAAATAGATGGATGAGGAGAAAAAAATTTTTAAATCACCATTCATCTTAGTTTGGTGCATGTTAAATTTGAGATGTTTCAGGCCTTTTTCCTGTTGTCAAACTCTCAATGGGAGGAAGTGTGGACCTGTATTCCTAGCCCACAAATTGCAAAAATACTTTGTATATCATCTTTTGCCGATGGTATAGTTGTCTAGATGTTAGTGGAGCTCACCAAACAAGAGGCCTCTCTGGAGACAGGTTAAGGTTTAGGTTTCAAATAAACTGACCATGCCAGCTAGGGTCCTGTAAAATCATTCTAAGTACATTTACTTTTAAATAATTGTTTTCATTCTGAATAAAATACAGGTACCTTCTCCAATGCAAAATTGCTGAGCACTGTTTTTCCAATTCATCAAAGTGTAAAGCTAGTCCATACACAAATCAATTTGAGGGTGTGCAAAGGGGAGGAAAGGAGACTACCAAAGCAAAAATATCCATTAAAAGTGCAAAGTGCAGTAATGAGTAGAAGCCTATACAAACTCAACCCTCACAAATGGCAGCAAGCAAATTTCTCAGTAATCCTCCATAGAGTAGGTCAAAGCAGAAAGGATTAGTTGAAGGTGAATGGACAGTAATGCAGTTTGATCAATTGCCCTCAGTATGCTTCAGACATCCCAAAGTGTCAAGGCAGTTTGATCTGATTGGTTGTGTCAAGGGTTGTCTTGTCAGAAATTCAATTCACATAAGTGGAGAAACCAAACAAACTTATACTTCTCAAAGGCAAACTTTGTTTGGAAACAGGAAGCAGATACCCTGCAGATTTCAAACAATGTGCTTGGGACATATCCTAATATTATTACTGCCAGTTTACTCACATAAAATCCTCTCATCTAACACCAAGCTCCCAAACTCTTCTGCTATCATTTGATCCAGTTATAGGTGGGTGTCATCTTACTTAACATTGCAAATCAAGTTTTGTTTCTCTTTTTGAAAAAGCCCATGGAGCCAAAATAGAGGTATTATCAAATCTTGAGACTAGGTCCATCACAACCAGGTTACCTCTAGCAAGCATAGACTCAGACGTCTAGTACTTGGTGTGAAACTAAAACATGCCCAGAAAGAAAAGGATTCACTCTGGAGAGGGCAATTCTAGATGTCGGTGTTATGGGAGACACCACTCTGACTGGGTAACTAGACACATGATCGTGGCACAAAATGAAGCAGTCAGAGATGAGAATCATCTATTTTAGAAGATGAAAGTGCTATGAAAAGAGAGATACAACAGAGAAAGACCCTCAGGAATCCCAAGAAGCAGACAGTTACCATTAAAGATGGCAGTCTTGGGCAAGACTAGAGTCCTAATAAACATTTTTTCTTTCTTCCTCCCTCCATGCACTCTTTCAAAAATATTTTTGAGTTCCTGTTACTTGACAAGCAATAGGGATATAATGTGTTATATGAATGTAGTTCTTGCCCTCAAAGATATTACTGTCTTGTGACGGAGACATACATTCTTATGATAAGTGCACAAATAGATGCATTATCATAAACTGGTTACTTTTAAGAATCAGAAGCTCATGGAACTACGAGTGTGATAAAAAGAAGTCTTGAAGTAGTCTGATGTGTATGGCAAAGACTTGCTTCTCTAGGAAGAGACATGTGAACGGAGATCTGAAGAGTCAGCAAGAAAATGGGGGTGAAGAGGCATCCTTAAAGGAGCATCAGCACTCTCAGGTGGGAGATAATAAAAGGAATATGAGAGGAATAAAAAGAAGGCCAGGACAGGTGGATCGCAGAAAACAAGAGGCAGATTGACAAAGAGGCTGAAGAGGAAGCAGAAATCAGGTCATGCAAGATCTTGTGAATCATGGCAAAGATTTTGGTCTTTCTCCTAAAATCAATAGAAAGATATTGAATATTTTAAATAAAATGATGACATGATTGGGTATGTTTTTAAAGTATTACTCTGATTGACACTCAGAGAGAAGATTGTGGGTCATGAAGGTGGAGAGAGGAGGAAAGAAATGATACTAGGGTACCATTTAGAAAGCTTTTTCTGTTTGTTTTCTGGATGAGAAATGATCACAGTCTGGATTAGGGTGCTGCGGGAGGAGATGATGGAGAGAGTGGATGTGTTAGAGGAGGTAGGATAACGGGAGTGGCGGTGGATTGAAAGAAGTTTTGGGGTGGCTACTGGAGAGAGATGTGACAGAATTCTTCCTCTACCTCTCATTGCAGAACCACTTGGATGATGGTATGATTCACTAAAATAATAAACACTGGAAAAAGAACAAGTTGGGATTGGATAGAAGGGAAGACCAGGTTCAGATTTAGACATTTTAAATTTGAATTCTTTTTAGACAACCTAAGAGAGGTGTTGTAGAAACTAGTTGGATACATAAGTCTGCAGCTCAGACTAGAGATCTGAACTAGTCACATAAATTCTGGAGTTATTTGCATACAAGTGATTGTTGATAATGAAAGCATTTGGTGGGTGTCACAGTCCTAGGGAGAGAGTATAGAGGGAGGGGAAAAAGCACTTAGAACCAAGCCTTGAAAAATGTCAGCATTTAGAGGTGAGGAAGAAGAAAATTAACCAAAAAAGACTGAAAGTAGCAGGCAGAGGGGTAGAAAAAAAGCCAGGGGTGTGTATGTATGTGATGTATTACAAAAGGCAAGGGAAGAGAGTATTTCAAAAAGGAGGAAGTGATCAACAATATTGAATACTGGTAAGAAATCAAGTAAGACAAAGATTGAAACATGTTCCTTTAATAGTGACATGGATGTCATTGGTAACTACAAAGAGCTGTTTAGTGGAATTTTTGTGATTGTTGATATTGTTGTTTTATCTGGAGATCAATGAACCTCTTTCTCTCACAATCAATAAATCTACTGCCTTGCTGATTAATGAATTAAGCAAGATTTTCAGCAGAAGCAAGTTTTAAAGAGAGAAGGTAGGAAGCAGTGAAGGGAGTAAGGAAGATATACTGTAGAAATACTCCAGAAGTTTATTAAAAATGCAGATAACCTGCATCCAACCTCTAAAGAGGTCCACAGTAGGGGAAAGGAAGCCCTCTGTAGTAGGTAGGCCCCAGTGATCATGTTTCCCAGTATTCATGCCTTTGTAGGGTTCTTTCACACTGACTCTGGGCTTGTGCATCTCACTGGCTTAGACTAACAGGACATTATTGTAAAGCAAGCAAAGGCTTGAGAAGTGTTTGCCTATTGTGTCTTGTCATCTGAGAATGTTCCTTCCTGGAACCTAGCTGTTAATTGTGAGGAAGCCCGGTGGCTACGTGGAGATGCCCACAGGGAGAACTTAAACCCCTAACTGAAAGCCCCCACTGAACTTGCAACAAGCAGCAAGTACCAACTTATGAGTGAGTCCACTGTGAGTTTCAGACATCCCAACCCCTCTGTTGACCCCACTTGAGGCAGAATTACCTGATAGCTCACAGATGCATGAAAAAGTAACGACTTGCTTGTGTTTTAAGACATTAAGTTTTGGAATGGTGTATTATGCATGGGTAGGGACCAAAAGAGTCACCACTTGAGAAAGCTCCCGCGTAATTCTGATGATAATTTTTTGGAATATAATGTATTAGCCCATTTTACTATTGTCACCATCTTTTACCCTCTTCTTCCTCTTGTTTCTTCTCCAAATTCTGCTCTTTTCAGTTCCCTACCTGGAGGCAACAGAAAGGAAAAGATTCAGTAGGAATATGAAATCTTCTCTCTCTAATTGACTTAATCCTATGAGCCTCGGTTTCCTTATCTATAAAGTTCAGGTGACAACTCTATTGCAGGGAAAGGTGAGATGGTATGTGAGTGGGATCCGACATTTGGGAAACATTAGCTCCCTTTCTCCTGCTGCCTGTTCATCTTTTTCCCTTGAAGTACCCCGAGTGCATATATCAAGCTATTTTGCCCATCTTTGACAGATTTTACCTTTATTGTCTTTACAGTTATCTATGCTTATAAACAATCAGACTTCCTACAGATTTTAAAGGTAGTAATAGAATATCTGGATGGGTTAAAGTTTCTTCCCAGAAAATCACTGCTATGGTTTGAATGTGTTCACCAAATGTTTATGTGTTGGCAACTCGGTTCTCAGTGTAGAAGTCTTGAGAGGTGGGACCTTTGGGGGATGAATGAGTCATAAGTGTTCTGCCCTCATAAGTGGATTAATTCATCAAAGCATTAATTGATTAATGGATTAATAGGTTACTGAGGGAGTGAGTTAGTAACCACAGGAGTGGGTCTGTTATAAAAGCCAATTTAGCTGTCTCTCATAAGCCCCTTCATCATGGGATGCCCTGCACAGCTTTGGGACTCTGCAGAGAGTCTTCCCACCAGCAAAAAAAAGCCCTCACTGGATGTGGTCCCTCAACCTTGGACTTTCCAGCCTCTGGAATTGTAAGAAATAAATTTATTTTCTTCATGAATTTCCCAGTCTCAGGTGTCAATTGCAGAAACAGAAAATGGACTAAGATGGTCATCTATACTAAAATGCTGTCTTTCAGTGAAGTTATGAATGAAGATGAAATCAGGTGGGTGCGATGAAGGGTGAGCATCCTCCTCCTCCCCGTGTCACCTCCTGAAGGTTTCACGCACTGTGGATTTTGCATAACAGAAAACCTCTGGCTTTAAGACACTGAGGGGAAGGCATAGTTCCTATTATGTTTCTAAGCTCTTCTTTTCGGCTTGAACAAGTAACAGCATCACTCACCTATACAAGCTATCAGTAGGAAATTCTGATGCTCTCTCCCCCAGGACAAATCTAAAATAAACTGGCAGGAGCCTGTAATGGTACCAGGCTCTCACACAACTGGAGTCCCCAGGCATTTCTCAGGATGGATAAGGAAGTTGTGAAACTCATTGTGTTCTGATTCTCCTCTGAGCCCTTGGTGGCCTGTTATTGTGGCCGATCACCGGTTGTTCTGCTTCAGGGTTGCTCATGCAAGTGATTGGAGTTAGAGCCCAGGCTGCAACCTAATAAAGCCCAGGGCTGCTCAGCTGGGAATTTACTTGTGTGGCTGAGCTTGGTAATATGCATCATGAACATGCTGGATAGCTCAGGGACCTTACTGGGGAATTTGGATCACTGGGGAAATGGGAGAAAGGGTTTGGTTTTCTAAAATCACTGAAGAGAGGCTGCGTGAAACCTGCTACCAGCTCGCTAGTTTACCGTTTCACACCACTCACTTGACACATACTTTTTTTGACATTTAGAGAGAGAAAGAGGATGTGCAGGATCTCTCTAGACTTTGAAACATTTATAAAAAAAAAATTTTTCTGAAATTTGTTCTAGAGGTTGGGAAAAAAAATCCCAATAGTCCTATGTTCCCAAGGAGACTAACAGGTGCTGTTATACCAAATTGCCAGGAGATGCCAATTCACAGTCCTCATATCCAGAAAGTATAATTCAAAGGGTTTAGGAGGAGGCCTAGGAATCTTCGTTTAATAAGTCTGCTTAAGGCAATTCTGTTGCAAGGGGAAGGAGATATATCATCTGTCTTACTCCATGTCTTCCTTTGTGATACCAAAGGAAGGTTAAGAGCGTTTTCTTCCTTTTTGCCTTCTCTTCTAACCCTTCAGTCACTGATAAACAAAATCATTCATTTATTCACTCATGCAGCATCCATTATGTGTAGACACTGTTACATGCTGGGAGTACAGAAATGAATATGACGTTTTGCTCATAAAATAAGTAGACAGATAGGAAGGATGGATATGTAATAATAAAAGTTTATGCAAAATAATGTAAGTTTATCCAAGAGCAGAGTGATTAACTCTTCCTGAAACTGTCAAAAAAAAAAAGTCTCAGACTGGCGATGACACCTAATCTGAGTTCTGTAGGACAGATGGGAATTCTCTGGGAGATAGTGATAGATCTGGCCCCGTAGAAAAAACATCTCAAGTATCCTTTCTTCCTCTTCGTAAGCAATGGCACATCTGCACTCCTGCTTATCAGCCTGGGAGGCTGAAACCAAACCAAACCGAACACAATTCATACTCAGTGTGGCGGACGCTGTGGGGCACGGCCCAGACCTGCATTTGGGCTGCCGTCAGAGGGCCTCCACTGTGAGTCGCTGCATGGATTGCCGAGGCTGAAGACCAGGCTGCCAGCATCCATGACTGATCAACATGGGGGTATATTGACCCAGCTCCCTCACCCCAAATCAGGACATCTCTGAAGGGTCATCTGAGCTCCTCAGTCCTTTAGGCTGTCTGAGGCCTCTGCTGAGATGCTTTGCAGCTCAATTTTCTCTGCTTGCCTCTCTCCCTTTTAGAGGCATCGCTCACCAGGGCCCTCCTTAATGCACATCCTGCACACTAATCTCTATCTGTGCTGGCTTCCTGGGGAGTCCAGCCTGTGACAACTGGCCTCCTTCCTCAGAACTCTGAGTACAATAGCTCTGACAGCATAGGCAGGTGTAGTCTTGTAAAGTTCCACAGGCAATTTGGACACGTATCTCTTTAAGAACCACTAAGGAGTCTTCTTAAAATGAGATCTGAAGACGCTTGCAACAGAACCGGCTTAAGCAGGTTTATTAAATGGAGACTCCTAAGCTCCCTCCTAGAACCTTTGAATTGCAATTTCTGGATATAAGTTCTGGGAATCTGCATTTTTACAAGTTCCTTGGGTTTTTTAATATGCACAATACTGTCTGAAACCACAAAAGCTAGTCTCAAACTTTCATGAATGTATTTATTCTTTCAGTAAATTAACAAATAAAGGAATGAAGACCTTTCTTCGTGACCACAGACTTTCTGCTCCCTGCACCCCATGCAGACATGGGAAAACATGATTTGGTGAAAGAAATGCTGGGATTCACCTGGAGCTGCTATTATCCATCCACGCTCAGCACCTTGGTCTGGATTCAGTCACCTTTGGCCATCTGGCAGAAGAGAAGGATTTACCTTTCAAGGAGATTCTTGGGCATCTGATCATTTTTGCTGGGTAACCCTTGTGCACATCAGGTCTCTGATTTCAATCATTGCAGTAACCTCCAGGTATGCAGTAAATGCCAGAAATAGAGGGACATTCATTGTATCCCAATCATTTAAAATGGAAGCCTCCTGATGTAAGCAAGCAAGACTCCCAGAGGCTCTTTCAGACCCTTTCTCTGTCTTTTCCCCTAATATGCTTCCCAATCTGTTTTAAAATTATTTCCAGCAATATTGCCTCAATAGCCTTTCCTTGGCAGTCACTCCATCATCTAAATGCATCTACTTCCTGCCTCACTTACATGTACTTGGTTCACTCTTGTCCTCTCTTAAAAAAAAAAAGCAAGGAAAGAAAACAACAAAAACAAAGGCTATCGCTTTTTCACTCTCCTTTCTGCTTCTGATGTTGCTATAAAGAGAGAATTGAAATAGAGGCAACAAGATGCAGTTTTTAGGCAAGACCCTGGAATCAAACTCCAGACTCCCTGGGTTCAAAGCCTGGTTCTGTTACTTATTAGCTGTATAGTCTTGAGCATATTGCATAATCTCTTGGTTTTTTGTTTTTTTGGGTTTTTTGGTTTGTTTGTTTTTTCAGTCTGTAAGTTTGTAAAGTAAGGTAATACAGAAGGAGTCAATGGATTCATATATATAAAGAACTTTGAACAGTTCTGGGCGTGGCATAGGTGTTGAATAAATTCTGGCTATCATTACCATGAGCGTGGTCAAGGAGGAACCAAGTTACCTGTCTACTTTGCATCTCTTAGTCCTGTTTGTATCTTTCAAAATTAACCCAAAATAAAACTCATCAAATTAGTGAGAAATGAGCAGAAAAGATTTGATCAGAGAGACTTTTCACAGAGGCCAATGGAAGCATGGAGGGTGAATATACTTAACACCAGGATGAGCCTGAAAACACGTCAAGGTTTATAGGTCACAGATCATTTATTTATTTATTTACTTTTTATTTTGTCAATATACAATGTAGTTGACTTTTTTTTTTACATTCTTTTTTTTTTAAATTTTATTTTGTCGATATACATTGTGACTGATTATTGCTCCCCATCACCAAAACCTCCCTCCCTTCTCCCTCCCCCCCTTCCCCCCAACAATGTCCTTTCTGTTTGCTTGTTGTATCAACTTCAAATAATTGTGGTTGTTATATCTTCTTCCCCCCCCGGTTTGTGTGTGTGTGTGTGTGTGTGTGTGTGTGTGAATTTATATATTAATTTTTAGCTCCCACCAATAAGTGAGAACATGTGGTATTTCTCTTTCTGTGCCTGACTTGTTTCACTTAATATAATTCTCTCAAGGTCCATCCATGTTGTTGCAAATGGCAGTATTTCATTCGTTTTTATAGCTGAGTAGTATTCCATTGTGTAGATGTACCACATTTTCCGTATCCCTCAAGTCGAAGGTATACCTGTTTCCCAATGTTTATCGCAGCACTCTTTACAATGTAGTTGATTTTCATGTCCCTTTACCAACTCCTCCCTCCCCTCTCCATCTCATCGCCCCTCGCCCATCAACATCTTATCTGTTCACTTCAAGGAATTGTGATTGTTGTGTTTTCTTCCCCGCACCCCCCATTTGTTTGTGTATTTATTTATTTCTTTTTAGCTCCCACAAATAAGTGAGAACATGTGGTATTTCTCATTCTGTGCCGGACTTATTTTACTCAATTTTTTTTTTTTTATTGAATCATAATTGATTATACATATTTTGGGGATTCAATGCTGACATATGTTGATCAAATCAGTATTATTAGTATGTATAGTGTTACAAATTGTATTTATTCTTTATGCCCCTTGTCCATTCTCTCCCTACCCCCTCTCTCTTCTCCTTCCCACCACCAATAACCCTAGATTTCTTCTCTCCCTCTGAAAGAATAATGGTTACTCTGTTGATTTGTTGCCTAGATGATCTGTCCAATGCTGAGAGGTGTGTTCAGGTCCCCAATATTATCATAGAGTAGATGCTTCTTCTGTCACTCTGGAATGGGCTTTGTGGAGAATGGCATCCTGTTCTTTTCTTTGGTCTCTTCTGTTGACTCTCCTTGTGCCAATGCACTCCAGTGGCTGGCACACCATTTGCATGGTGGTTGTGATGTCTAGCCACTTTCGTGGCAGCTGTGTTTACTGTGGTGGCTGTGGTGGGCCACCCACATGCAGGTGATGTTTTTGGCATGCTCCTTGGTGCTGGTGGTGTACCTGGTTCTGGGCAAGGGGTCTGGTCCCTGGATCCATGCTTCAGGTCCCCTGGTGGGCCACAAGGTGTTGGAGGTGTGCCAGGGCTGGAAATAATATTTTGTCCTTTGTTTACTTCTAAAATGGGGGAATTCCTGTGGGAACCAGTACTTGAGCTGTGTGGTTGAACTAAATTGCTGCTTTTCTGCTATTTCCCTAGGGAAGAGTTTTTGTGCAGCTCAGGGTTTAATGGTTGATCTTATAGGAACTTCTGGCTCTCCAGAGACCAGGTGCTCCTGGGTTGTGTAGAAACTCTGATCTGGGCCTGAATCTTTTCATCAAACTGCACCCCATGCAATTCTGCATTCCCGACCAGTTTCCTCTGAGTGGTCCTGTGCTGATTGGGGGGCGGATCAGCTGTCCTTGCTGTGTCTCATTGTTCTCCCGGTGGGCCCGTCTCCCCCACTGCCCGTACTCCAAATACTTCCCATGGGACAGGCCCTGTGCTGATCCCTTGCGATGACTCACTGGCCTCTGAATGGCTCCCCTTTTAGAGCTGTTCTGGCTCCTCACTCCTGTGTGGGTCCACAGGAACCCTACTGAGGCTGAGCAGTTCCAGCCTTAAAGCGGCCGTGGCCCAAAATGCTCTGAGCAGTCTTTTCTTTCTCTCATCGTGGCTTCTCCTGCCTTCATGAACTCCATAGGTCTCTCCTTCTCTTCCCCTGAGCTCCAGTGGCCCCAGCTTGGCTGTTGCTACATTTTTATAGTTGTAAACTCGTTGATTTGTGAGAGAGAGTGATGCTGGGAACCGTCTATTCTGCCATCTTGACCAGAACCCCCTCACTTAATATAATTTTTTCTAAGTCCATCCATGTTGCTGCAAATGGTAGTATTTCATTCTTTTTTATAGCAGAGTAGTCTTCCATTGTGTAGATAATGGAAAATGCACACATTTTCTGTGTCCACTCATCTGATGATGGACATTTGGGCTGGTTCCAACTTTTGGCTATTTTAAATAATGCTGCAATGAACACTGGAGTACAGGTATCCCTTCGGCATGATGATTTCCTTTCCTCTGGGTATATTCTCAGCAGTGGAATAGCTGGGTCATATGGTAGATCTATCTGTAATTGTTTGAGGAACCTCCAAACCACAGATCACAAAACTCAAATCTGACTCCCTTGGAGATAATTTTTCACCCATAGCAGTACAAATTATTTTATTCAAAATACTTTAACATTTACATACTCGCATTTATGAGGTACTGTGTGCTGTTTCAATACATATATGTACTGCACAATGATTCACTTAGCGTAGATAGCATAGTTTTGTGCCCATTAGTTCACCACTTTTGAATGCAGGTTTAAATCCTGTTTTGCAAAGCTATCTGGGTGTTTGTAAGCAAGTTATTTACCTTCTCAAAACGTAAGTTACATCTTTAAACTCAAATTTTCATCTGCTGCTCACTGGATAGTTGAACAGGCAAATGCCAGCACTGGCCACAAAAGGGACATTAGTTGAGCATTAGATAAATCCAGTGGATATTAAGACAAAGGAAGCTGAGGATTCACCCAGAAGCATAGGACACCACCTGCGAATGACAGGAAGGGAGGACTTCCCACTGGGTCTGTGTTAGCCACGCTGCTACAAAACCAGCACAGTCTATTTAATTCAACTCTGTTTTGATACTCCCAGCAGTGGCTCCCTCAGGAGAAAATACTGTTAGCTGAGAAACGTATTTGACAAGCTGAAAGTCAGTGACAGTCTCCCACACAACAGGCGGCCCCCAGAATGGGCAACTTACTCCCCAGGTCACAGTCTCTAGAGGGAATTATAGAAGATCTTATTTTTAAAAGGTAAATTTCTGACTGTTCACCCCTACTTTGGATTCCACACACCACTGAGTTTTAATGAACAAAGGGAGCCAGCCCCAAGATCCCCTGCACAGGAGTCATTAATTAGACCTGAATAGATGCCACAGGTTGTTTTATGCCTCCAGACATTTTCCCTGCTGAGTTACCTATATTCCCAAAGTTTTGGCACATGATTCTTCCTCCTAGATTACTTTTTACCTTCATCTTCAGAGATACAGGGGCAAACAAAAGGAATTAACATTTGTAAATATAAAAACAATAAATATTTACTCAGAATCTGCTTTATGATGATCTTTACAGTTTACAACAACTTACTGTAGATAGTCTATATCCAATTTTACAGATAAGATTGCTGTAAGCTCAAAGATGTATAGTAAGTCACACAGCTAGTAAGTAGTTGGCCGTGATTCAAAGGATTTTTTGCTTGGACTATAGGCCAATGTTCTTTCCATCACAGCATCTTGCCCTTCCCTGGAAATTATTCAAGCTGATGATGATAATAGACAGGAAAGAGAGAAAATGGAGTTTCTCTCGTTTGCAAGTGTCCCAAGAATCTCTGCTCATTTTAAATCTGGGTTGACTCTGCCTATAGACTCCCTGAAAATCAAACAGCAAATAAAACCATTGCCTAAGGACCATGTTTAGGATACTCTTGCAGTGCTTCTTTGGTTATAAAGTGATTCAGAGAGATCTGGTAATGAAGAAGTTGTCTTACTTGGCCTCTTAGAAAAACAGACTTTAAGTGCTTCATTCCCTGGTATCGCATGTTTATTTTAAGTCAGATATTTTCGTATTTGTTTTCCAGAGGAAAGGAATTCATGTGTTAAACAAACATTTATTGAGCATCTTCTGCATGCCAGCTACCATTCTAGTACTTGAGATGTATCACTGAGTAAAACAGATGAAGATGTTTATCTTTAATGTACTTATTTTATCAAATGCTCATAAATCCCAAGAAATAGGTAGCCTTAGGGGAGAGGCTGAAGAAACTAGTACCCCTAAGTGAGTCTCATTCTTCAATATACAAGGATAACAAACATATTCTGTTTCCAAATTTCTGGGTATCCATGACACGGTAAGTCAATATCTTAAAGAGCTTTGCAAGTGGGGCTTTTTAACATGCAAAAGAAATGCTTCTGACCATTGCAATACATTCAGCAAAAGAAGGCAAAGGCATAAGGTGTGCTCAGAGGGAACTTTCTAATAGTGAAGGCAAATTCATTGGTGCACAGTGATACCAACTCTGAGGTTATTTTACACCTAGATCTGATATAAGTGCACTTGTCTATAGAAACTTGTTTTATGATATAAAGAGGAGCTGATGCAAGTTCAAATTCCAACTTTGCCATTTCACGATATAACCTTGAAAAAGTCAATTAACCTCTGTGAGCTTTCCTTATATTCCAAAGAAAGATGAATTTTGTGTATGTCATTTTGTTTTGCTTTGTTTTGTGAACGGGTATGTCTTTTAGAACAAAATGAAAGAATATGTATAATGTCACACTTTTGCATAACCCTTTGTAGGTTACAAAGTAATTTTTATAATTCTGCCATTTCCTTTTCTTATTAATAATAAATCACTATGTCCTTTATATTCAGTTTCATATGTTCTCCTTTTCATAGTTGCAATACTCCAGGTCCCCATGTCTTGCTCCTGGAATATTGTAATAGCTGCCCAACTTCCTGACTGAACTTGTTGCTTCTTCCAACTCTTTTTTCTTTTTTATTTTCTTTTGTGGCTGGCTGGTAAGGGGATCTGACCCCTTGACCTTGGTGTTCTCAGCACCACACTCTCCCAAGTGAGCTAACCAGCCAGCCCTCAATTCTTCATATTTTTGATAGATATATATAAATTAAAATAGCTCTTTCATAAGAAACCCTATTTTTCTAATATTCTCAATGTCCTGTGTTATACATAAAATAAAGACCATAGTTGGCCTTTTGGATCATAGTTTATTTTTCTAGGCTTGTGTATCTTTACTAGTCAGGCACTTCTAGTCCCTATTCCTGAATATGTCTCATAATTTCTTAATCAGAGTCTTTGCTCAGACCCCTCTCACTGAGCAGAACCCCACTTTTTCCTATAGCTGTGAGTTACCCTTGACTCTGTATGTGTCTGATAACCCTGCTACATATAAGAGCACTCTTTTGTCCTTATCACTGTCACTCGTGCCTAGCACCAAAAAGGAGCTTATTGAACGTTTGTCAAATTGAAGAGAAAATAAGAAATCAATGCATATTTGATTGATTAATTAATTGATTCATACTTCTCAGTGTAATTTTCTGGTAGTCAATGAATTTCTGAAATTTCTGGAATTTCCAGTTCATTCATTGACCACATAAAGAACTACATTTCTATGACTTTGTTAGCACCTTGACAAATTCTTCAATAATATCATGAAGACCACCAAGATTAATTCAATTTTATTATTTCCTGGGCATGTAAAGCATTGTGTTGTCCATCATTAAGCTCCTAACTCTTTAGAAATCAACAATACTCAGCATTGCTTAACTCTATTGTTTATTAAAACATATCATAAAATGAAACAAATACCTTTATATATATGTTATTTTATTTTTACTTTAATTCAAGTCCAGATAAAGGGGTATCGTTTTACCCTTATTTTATAGGTAAAGAAATTAAACGGTGATTTTAAAAAAAAAGTTGTTCAAACACATAGTTTGTCAGAGGCAGAGCAAAATTTGGAGCAAGGTCTTTGTAACCCACAGTCTGTACAACTGTTTAGTAAACAAGATGATAATAAGTGCATTTCTATATATGATTATCCATTTAGGTTCTACTGTCTCGTGTCTTGTCCCCTCAAATCGACATTCCATAATGCAATCAAAAACAATTTTTAAATACAAGATGTTTTTCCCCCACTGAAAACTCCCTTAGATGCTCTCCATGGGCTGCTGGATGATGTTCAGACTTTTTAGCATGACCTGTAAGGCTCTTCCTGACCCAGACTCTGCTTGTCTACACACCCCGGTACTCCTCCATAACCACTCACTCCACTAAATAAGCCCCATAAGACTCTGTCTTCCTTTGTATTCTGTTGCCTTTGGAGCTTGCTCTGGGCTCAGTGGCTGACCTGTTAGTAGATCAGAAGAATGTGTAGCTTTGACCCCTTCATCTACTCTACAGGCCTAACAGAGACTACTTTGAGAGTGTGGCTCACTCAGTAAGTGGGGTCCAACCCTTGTTATTTGAAAAAAAACCCACAAAAGTCATGGTTGAACGGGACACACCCTGTCAATACCTTCATATATGCATAAACATTTCAGCCGCTGGAATAAAGTCTTGATTTTGCTTGACAGACATGCAGCATGTATCATGAAAGAAAGCAAGTGTGTGAGAGGCTGCGACACAGAAGGCGATATTGCTTCATCAGAGTTAATTATAAGTTGGTTTTAAATGATGCTTTGTCATGCTTCTAAATAACTTAAGTGGGTACCAGGAAATGTGCTTGTCATATTGCTTGGAATAAGTTTTCTTCTGCTTCCCTAAATGTATCCGCTCTTAGAATGGCAAAGGGTGAAAAAAAGCCTTCTTCCCTACAGGAGGTTTTGAGTGTAATCAGGACTTTAATGACATTTTCCTCTCAGAGTCAGCCCTTGTCTATTACTGGGAGTAACTCTGAGCTAGAAGAGTCACCATTCTGATGGCTTCCCATTTCCTCTTTTAAGCTTGAGTCTCCCTTGGTATTTTTATATAATTTTGTTGAAACCTCTACAAAGATGCAGTATATGGAGTGGCTAAGTGTGTGACTCAGTGTTAGAATGTTTTGATTCTAATGCTGGCTCTGCCACTTAATAGCCATGTGACAAGTTATAATAGCCTTGGACAAGTTATAATTCTTTTCTTCGACCCACTTTTTTTTTAATAACGACTTTAATGAGATATAATTTACAAACCGTGCAATTTACTATTTAAAGTGTACAATTCAATTAATTTTAGTATAGTCACAGAGCCATACAATCATCACCATAGTCAACTTTAGAACATTTCCATCACCCCCCCAAAAAACCCTGCACCCATTAGCAGCCAAACCCTATTTCTCCCTCATATCCCCCAGCCCTAGACAAGCACCGATCTACTTTCTGTCTCTATGGATTTACCTGTTTTGGACATCTCACTTGAATGAAGTCATACAGTATGTAGTTCTTTGTCACAAGCTTCTTTGATTCAGTATAAAGTTTTCAATATTCATCTGTGTTATACCATCTACTAGTACCTGGTTTCTTTTTATTGCTAAATAATATTTCACTCCATGAGTATACTACATCTTTTTGACCATTCATCTGTTGAACATTTGGGTTTTTTCCACTTTGGGGCTGTTATAAATAATGCTTCTATAAATATTCACATGCAAGTTTTTTATAGACATACGAGGATACTTCCAAAAGTTTATAGAAAGATAGAATTCAAAGATAGTATGAAGCTTCCAATGAACTTTGAAGATACCTTGTATTTTCCTTGTATATTTTCATTTTCCTTAGGCATATACCTAGGAGTGGAATGGCTGGGTCATATTTTAACTCTTTTAACCTCTGTTTTTGTTGTTGTTTTTGGTTGCTAGGGATCAAACCCTGGTCCTTGGTGTTGTCAACACCATGCTCTAACCAACTGAACTAACCAGCCAGCCTTGTCTAACCTCTTGAAAAGCCGCCAGACTGTTTTCCAAAACAGCTGCATCATTTTATATTCCCATCAGCAGTGTGTGAGAGTTCCAGTTTCTCCACATCCTTACCAACACTTGTTATTATTTTTTATTTTTTATTATAGCCTTCTTTGTTAATGTGAAGGGGTATCTCATTGTGTTTTGTTTTGCTTCTTTGCTTGCTTGCTTTTTTTTTTAATTAATAAACTTCATGGTTTACAGCTGTTATATTTGTAGACAAAAAGAGTGGATAGTATAGAGTTCTTGTATAACTCCCTTCTACAACACACACATAGTTTCCTCTATTATTTATATTTTACATTAGTATGGTACTGTATTAGATTCCTAGGGTGGCTATAATAAACTACCACAAACAAGACAGCTTAAAACAAATCTGTTCTCTCACAGTGCTGGGTGTTAGAAGTCGGAATACAAGGTACTGAAAGGGCCACGCATGCTCTGAAGGCTGTAGGGGGAGAATCCTTCCTTGTCTCTTCCTAGCTTCTGGTGGCTGCAGGTAATCCTTGGCGTTCCTTGGCTATGGCTGCATCACTCCAATTTCTGCCTCTGTCTTCACATGGTCACCTTCTGTATCCAAATAAAGTCACTTTCATGGTCCTTGGGGTTAGGATTTCAATGATTTCAATATATCTTTTTGTAGAACACAATTCAACCCACAATAGGTATATTTGCAGTTAACAACAACAACAAAAAATGTTACATTGTTATATTATTAACTAAGATTCATCATTTATTCATATTTCCTTAGATTTTACCTAATGTCCTTTTCTGTTCGAAGGTCCCATCCAGGATACTACATTACACTTAGTTATCATGTTTCCTTAAGCTCCTCTTGACTGTAACAGTTTCCTTGTAACTTTTCTTGTTTTTGATGAGTTTGACAGTTTTAAGGACTACTAGTGGGATATATTGTGGGATGCCTCTTTATTGGAATTTGTCTGATATTTTTCTCATGATTAGAATTGGGTAATAGGTTTTTGGGAAGAAGACCATAGGGTTACTGGAGGCAGACCACGCAGGGTCATTTTCGTTGCATCATATCAAGGGCACATACTATTTACCTGACTTATCACTGTTGATGCTGACCTTGATTACCTGGCTAAGGTGGTGTTTGTTGAGATTCTCTACTGTAAAATTACTCTTTCTTCCCCCTTTCCATACTGTGCTCTTTGGAAGGAAGTCACTATGCACAGCCTACACTTGCATGGGGAGTTTTTTTCATCCTCCTTATGGCCCACTTTTCATCTGTAAAATAGTCCTAATAATTCTATCTGCCAATTGAGAGGGATGAGGTACAGAAATATGAGTTAATTTATATAAAGTTCTAGGGGTAATAATTTAATAAACATTAACAATAATTAGCATTACTATGATCATTATAAAAATCCTTTGCACCCTTTGCCTTCTATTATAATGAGTTTGCATGTTTCTGCCCTCTCGTTGGTATAGTGCTTTCCTTGTGGGTAGACCTATATCATTTTAGTATTTCCATAATACCTAACAATAGCACTATATGCCCTAAAATGTGGATGCTCTTTTAAAAAACTATACATATGTATATCTATATCTACATGTATACCTAAATATAAATGTAATTACTTAAGAAATCCCTTTCTTGCCCCCACTATTTTTTGTTTTGTGTAGCTATTCTGAGAAGAGTCACATGGCTGACCTTGGATAGGTGAGTACAGAAATTGAGGCAGCCCTAGTCAAGGACTAATGCTCCAAAATATTTTTTTAAATGCTCACGTGCTATCATTAAAATATATCTCTCTAGTGATCTGAAGAATTTTCATCTTCATATTCCAACCTCACTTTAACAGGCATTTCTTGCCTAAATAATCAGTCATAGGCACTCTGGGGATCATAAAGATGAGTAACAAATGGTCCGCGGTTCCTGCCCTCATTAACCTTAAAATCTAATTGTGGAGACAAAAATAAATAACTTTAGTGTGAGTTAAAACTGAAGTATAACTAAAGCTTTTAGATAATGCACAGAAGTGAACAATTAATTCTGACGATGATTATGGCAGAAGATTTCAAAGATTTGTGGCATTTGAGCTGACCTTTGAAGAAGTAAAATTTCAACAAGTAAGGGGAGTAGTGAAAGAAATTCCATCCTATAGGAACTGCATAAACAAAGACACAGATAAAATAATGACAAGAGCAAATAATAGTATTTATTGAGAAATCGTTTATAATTTTCTAGGCCCTCATATGGTTAATTATTTAATCATCACAAAAAAGTCTGAGATGTTAATATTATTCATTTAATTATCCCTTATGAGAGTGACAAAAGGTAACTAGTCCTGACTAGTCAATAGAATTTAGGGTATGGGATGATGGAAGAGGAGATAAGACAAGGAGGACAGGCAGTAGGCTGAGGCTGAAAGCTAAATGATAATCAGATTGTAAAGGACTTAAGACACCAGCTTATGAGGTCTGGGTTTTGGTTCTGAAGGCAATAAGAGGTCATTAAAAGATGATGAGTGACTTCATTGTTCCAACTGGGTCGTACTGAGAGGAAGAGAAATCCATGGTTTGGACAGAGAGAAATGTATTAGATTTAGTTAGTATAAATAAATTTAGAGGAAAATCACATATCAGAAAGATCTCACTGAAAAGATGACAAAGAAGGGAAAACTGCAAAATGTTCACATTCTTAGGACATTTAGATTGAAATGAGCCAAGCACACAAAATTCAAGCAAATGAAGCAAGTGGTCCAGGGGACCTGACCATCCCAGGCTTGTTGCGCTGGTTGCATTTGTAAAGGCATTACTATTGTAACAACAACAACAACAAAATGACTCTAATGAAGGGAGAGCAACGTATGGCACAGTTACCTCCACCTTAGGAGAAGGACTAAGAGGAGTTTGGAAGGTGCTGGTGCATAAAAAATAAATAAGAAATGTTCTTTGGAATTGGTTTAACAATAAAAATAAATATATTAAACTTGATGAAGAAATTCTTGGTATTACAGACAAGTTGTATCCATTACTGACTTGGTCATGGTCAGTTTATATAAACCATATTTCCATGGATTCATGTTGATTCATTTGTCTTCCTCTCTAATGCCATCACAAGTTAAACAATTTGGTAACATGGAGAAATGCATGGAGGAAGTGGAGTAGAGGAGTCAGTAGTTAGAAAGCTCATTTTGATCATTATATGTAGAATAGATCATAGGAGAGGATGACTGAAGCAAGGAAATCTAGAGAGTGTTTCAGTCAATTATGAGATAATAAGAGATAATTTATTGCTGAGTAAAGCAATGTAATTTTAAGGTGTTTTTTTTTTTTTTATAATTGTAGACACTCTTGGGAGGAACAATAGCTTAGGAAAATTTTTAATTGCATATTCTGGTTATGTAGTTCATTGCTCTCCATTACAGAGGGGGAAACTGAGGTTCAGAGACAGTAGATGGAATACTCAGGTCTCTAAAAGAGTTAGTGGAAGAATTGGGATCAAAACTGAAGTCATTACCTCCTGACCAGCTTGCTTTCCAAAAATACCAAATTTTGCCAAGTATCAATCCAGAGCAATGCTAGCCAACTGAAGGAAAGAATGAGGCAGGAACATGACCCAGGTACTTGAGGAATGTGGAATCAGAAGCAAAAAATAAACAAAAGGAAGAGGGGAGGTCACGGAAGACGAACTTTGCCAACTTTATGTTTTTGCCAAGAGGTAGCACACCAAACCATCATCAAAGCCCAGTCCAGCTCATGGGATAGAATAAATGTACATAGAATCATTTTTTTTAACAAAAACATAATCGCTTTGAGACCTTTTTCCCTCCTCACCACCAAACATGGTCTAACATTTTAATTTCCTTTTCTGAGCACAACTGATTTGCAACCAGTCCCTTGAAGAAGAATAAAATCTTTAGAGTTATCATTTTCTATAGGCCATACCTTAGAATCTTTGCGGAGATATAAAACTATTCTGGACCAGTGTGACACTTATTATGTGAATAACTATGACAAAGTGATAGATAAAATGTCTGTATCCATGATGATGATTCCTATCTGTGTGAACTAGAGACAGTCACATGACCTCTCTCCTTATCCATAAAATGCAAATGATGGTATAAACCTACTTTACTAGGCATTTATGAAGGCTTATGGCAACATGCTTTTAAAACTGAAAGCTCAATGTAAATAGCATTGCATTGTAAGTTGTTAATGTGCTCCAAAGTTCTTTCAGTCATACATTAAAACATCTTTAATTTAAGCTGAATTAATTCAAGCTTTGTAAGAATTCCAGCAGAAGCTAGGATGAAGATTGTTTTATAATGTTTGTTTTGTTTTACATATAATCGTTATGTATAGTTATTGTAGAAGATCTGTAAAATTAGAGCCAAGCTATGAAAAGCAGTAAAGCATAGTGGTTAAGTAACATCTGGGATCTGCCATTTATGGGTGGTCTAGCCCTGCATTCTAAGTAACATCTCACGCATGGACCAATTTTTGATCGTTAAAAAAAGAAAGTAACAATGACTCCTTCTTAGAGTTGTGGTAGAATTTAAGTTCTCTTTGTGAATTGTAAAGCCCTTAAGAATTCCTGACTCAGTGTAAGCAGCTAATAAGTGTTAGTAACTATTATTACTACTATTTTTTTTTAATTTTAAGGTAGTCAGTTTATGTAAGTAAATTACACATGTATAATATAAGGGATAACAACCCAGTTTAAGAAATAGATAACTTAATTGGCACTTTTGAAGCCCTGTTCCTCTCCCTGATTCCAACCCTGTTTATCCCAACATCCTGAATTTTGTGTTTACTATGTCCTTGTTATATTCTTTAGTCTTTTTAAGCCACGTATTTGTATATTTCTAGTCATTTTTTTGACATTTTTTAAGTTGACAGATAAAATTATATGTAATTATCATGTACAACATGATGTTTTGAAGAATACATGCTTCGTGGAATAATTAAATCTAGCTAATTCACAAATACGATACCTCGCGTAGCTAACATTTTTGTGCTAAGAACACTTATTTACTTTTTTTTGCATTTTTTAATAATACAGTATATCTTCATTAACTACATTCATCATGCTGTATAATAAGACTTTTGAACTTATTTCACCTATATAACTTAATTAGATATCTTTTTACCAACACCTCTCAATCACTCCCTTCCCCCTAGCCACCCCAGCCTCTGATAGCCACTATTCTATTCTCTACTTCTATGAGATCACCTTTTTAAAATTCCACATATGAGTGATATCCTGCAGTGTTTGACTTTCCATGGCTTATTTTATATGAATGAAATCCTGGTGGTGTACTGTTTCTTTTCTCACAATATTATTCTCTTGACGTACATTTATATTGATCCGTGAAGTTGTAGATTATTCTTTCTCTCTGCTGTATGGTATTCCATCCATCAAATTCCATAGAAAACATTTCAAATGGACATTTACACTGGTTCCAGTGTTTTTGGTTTTTTCCTACAGCATATGATGATGTTATTAATATTACTGTATATGTTTCTTGATGTACCAGTGCGGAATTTTCTCTAGGATAAATAAATACCTAGGAGTACAATTGTTAGGTTGTAGGATATGTGTCCAAACTCGAATGCCTGTACTATTCATAATTAGGCTTAAAGAATAGTCATTGGAACTGGAACTGTTCTAGGGAAATTGTGATGTGTGGTCACTCTAATCCTTCTAAATAACGCCAAATTGCTTTCTAAACTATTCCATTTACACTCTAACCTGAAAGGCATTTTTATTTTTGATCACGTCTTGAATTAGCTCTAGCAAGCTAGTAAGATGTGTTTTTTTTCTAGTAATTAGCTTATTTTCTAATAAAATAAAGTTATTCAAAAAACTTTTTTACTTCCTTCCATTCAATTATCCATAAATATATCTGTTTTGTCATGTCTAATATTGTTTTTGTGCCCTTTGCTTTTCTGATTGCTGAATCTTGCAACAGATTAATCCCCCAAAAAGACAAAAAAGTTTGACAAACATTTGTCTTTTTTGATCTTCTCTATCATAGGTGTGTTTTCTAGGTTATTAATTTCTGTTATTATTACTACCTCTTTCTTTTTACTTTCTTTCAGTTCATTTTGTTCTTTTTCTAAGTTTGTATGTTTAGTGCTTGGCTTATTAATTTAAACCTATCTTCTTTTCCAAAATAGAGGTTTAAGTGTTTCAACCTATAGATTTCCCTCTAAGAATTGCTTGAGTTTCATCTCACGTATTTTGTCAGTAGAGCATTTTTGTTATTGTTCAGTTCTAAACTTTCTAATTTATATTATTTCTCCATTGACTTATAAAACATTTATAAAAATTTAATTGAAAATTTTATATTTTACTAATTTTATTACTGATTTTTAATCAGTAGTGATTAATTATTTTTTTTCAATAATCATTTTATTACATCTCACAATTTTATAAGAAATTTAGAAGGGGCTCAGCAGGTAGTTTTATACTCCTGCCTAAATGGCTTCCATTTATCTGATGACTGGGTTAGAGTGGAAGATCTAAGATGACTTCATTCATATGTCTTGGCACAATGTGCAGAAGTCTGGACATTTCCAGGTAGTCCCAGAGCCTCTCCATGGGGTCTTTCGTGGAGATGTGGGCTTCTCAAAACAGGGTGGTCTAAGCGTAGTTGAACTTGTTATAAGGAAGCTCAGAGCTTCAAGAAGCCTCAGTAGAAGATAAAAAGGCTTCTTATGACTGCACTTTTTATAAATTTATTTTATGTTTACGTGCAAATCAGCTATTTCTTTTCTGAGTATTCTGCCTTGTAATACTTTGCCAAAAGAAAACACACTGAAGATTTCATTCATTCCATCCTCTTACCCTGGAGCTTCCAATTCAGTAAGTATATGATCTGCTTCCCAGGTACCAAAGTCTCAATTGTACCAAATGTTGACTTCTGTAGGACACGCTCCCATCTCTAAAGCCTCTAACATCAATTTCCTCCCTGCTCACGAAACCATCATTAAGCCAATTTCCTAGTTAAGGATGTTAATTTCTGTATGAGATAGCATAAGTAATAGTAGCTGCTGAAATAAGCAACTCTCAAATCCCCAGAGCTAAATATGCAGAGGTTTATTTCTTACTTACACAGTCTAAAGCAGGTCAATAGGTAAGTACGCTAGCTTCACTTAATCATTCAGCAGCCCAGGGTTCCCTATGCTGAGGCTGTGCTATTTTCAACATGTACCTTCGTAGTCATCCTGGTATGCTTCACAAACAAGTGGTAGAGAATTTGGAGACAGGACACCTGCTCATAAGTGCCTTGGACTGTAAATGACATATTACTTCAATTCACATTCTATAGGCAAGAACTGCACAGATCTTTCCAACTAAGTTGCAAGAAGGCTGGAAATAGTTTAGCTATGTACTTGGAGAGGAAACAGGATGGTGAACAACTAGCCAGTTTCTGCCACAAGTTTTATGCAGGAGTTTTAATTAATTTCAGTAAGAGAGCAGTTCAAGGTACCTAGTCTGGCTCATAGCTAAAAATTAAATTGTATTTTAATTTTTTTTACTCTCTAAATAGTCTGAAATTATAGTTTTGACTCCCACATGATCTAATGGTTGCATAAGAGAGGTTTTGGGGGGGTTGTTTTTTTTTGTTTTGTTTTTTTATTCTCCAGGTGATAGACTTTTTTGTTCATTTTTATTATCAATCACTATTTTTATGTCATTTTGAGAAAATAATGTGACCTGTACAATTTATGTTATTTGGAACTTAATAAGGCCTACATTTGACCTAATATATGGTCATTAAAAAAAATGTTCAATGAATAATTGAAAACAAGGTAAATGAGAGGCTTAATTTCCAATTACTTTTTATATCACTTAAATAAAATTCAACCTCTCACAAAGCTTTCCTGTCTACCTCTCCACACTTGTCTTAGTCACTTCCGTTCCACTGATCTGTGAAGTTGCAGCCTCACTTGCCTCCTGCTCATTCCTGCCTTGGGTCTTTGCACCTGCTGTTTTACTGTCTCTAGATCTAACACTTGTTTATCATTATGCTCTAGCTTAAATGCATCCTTCTGAGAACATTTTCTAGGCCAACCAAGTCGCGTGCTAATATAGCACCTTGTTTTATTTTTTTATAGCATACATCACTATCTGAAATTAAATTAAGTTATTTGTGCATTAATCATCTTCCCCATCTAAAATTCAATTTTATGAAAGAGGGACTTTTGCCTTTCTCATTTATTGTTTTATTCCTAGTACTTATTAGAGTACTGAGACTATAGTAAATACTAAATAAATACATGCTGAACTTATCTCACTGTCTTACCCATGCCTAACTCCCAAGATGCAAAGGTTGTGATATTGAATCATTCAAAGGCTGCTGTTATTTTTTTCTCTCTCTCTTATTCTCTTTTTTCCCCCTATCTTTCCTATTCATCTCTCTCCCTTTATCTTCTCCTTCTCTCCTGTATTTGGGGATGTTTTCCTTGCTAAGGTCAGATATGCATTGAAAAATATATTTCTCAACATAAAATTTTTGAGTAGGATTTGCTAAATGACTTTATTATTTATGGTGCTATTTCTACATTTTATCTTCTTATGTATCTTTATTTTTTATTTTGGTAAAAGAGTGGCAAGAAATGTCTCAGTTATATTGAGTCATTCACCATGCTTTTCCACAACTCTAACAGAGGTTTGTCTTTGCTCTATCCTTGAAAAAATCTTTTAAAAAAGTGAAGAGCAATATATATAAGATCTCAGGGACACACTGAAGCTTTTTATGCAAATACACTTTTCAAATATTTTATCAGCATTCATTTACATAGACTTGATATTATTGTAACAAATCAGCCTCAATCTCCTTATGTTACTTAAGAGAACCAGGATCCATTCGCCTGGGCAGTAAAGTCAATACACTGACGTTGGGATTGCAGTGATGGAAAGACAGTTCTTTTATTTCAAAGCACCAAGTAAAGAGGATGGGTAGCTCACTAAAAACTTGAGCCCCTCAATAGCCTGGTTACAAAGGTAAAATCAAGAGTTAGCATCTTAGGGCATGATCAACTCCTGGACAGTTCAGATTGGATGCCAGTTGTGTAACCAACAGTTATTCATGGAATCTCAGTCATCTATGTTTGACTCCATTCTGTCTGGGGGCTACATCTCGGTGGTCAGCTTGTGGTCATGAGTCTCCTCCAGAGGAGGTCTTGGTTCTCTGGAAACCAACTCAGGGACATGCATCATTGATGCTACCTGTATCTCCCAAAGTGGGAATATAAAATCTTATGACTCTGATTCAAATTTATAGTTAATGTTACTTTATACCTGGTGAAACTTTCTGAACTTTGTGTTTAACCATTTCCTCTTCTTAACTACAGTCACTAGCTAGTATATTACATATTACAGGCCAGGGACTCAGGGACTATGGAATTTTCCATCTAATTTTTGAGAGGCCTGCTCAGCTCACTTATGGAAGCTGTGCATTCAAGAATAATACTCTTTTGGTGGCACCATGTTGCATTGCCCATGGTAGTGGGTAAAAAGAAAACAGTTTGATTCCCACTAAAACTTACTTTTAAACTCGTTTCTACACCCTTAATTAGCTCCCTAATTACTTCAAACTAATAATATTTCATTTTTAATTAAATTAATATGAGCCTCGTTCAACTCCCTGTGGACAGTATACCTCAGAGAAGAGGGCAGCTGTAGCATGTGTGTCTGTACCGGAGGGGAGGAAGGTGGTGCAAGGGCTTTCTCAAGGGAGGAAAATAAAAACCGATACAAATCATGAGCTGGGTTTTGTAAACATGTCTCATGAGTTAGGGCTGATGGCCTGGGGAAATTTCCTGTTATTCAGGTCCCTTGAGAAACTGCAGGGTTATTTTCAGGATAGTCTGTGTGGAAGGGGCCAGGCACTGCCTTCAAACTGATGTTCATTTGGAATGAAAAGTGCCAGAGCAGTTTATGTATATCCTTTCTTGGTTGGTCCTGATTGTTCTGTCCAAGGTAGGGTATCTTGAATTCTTGAGAAAGTTCAAAATACAAGTCTTCATGTTTTACTCATAATAAGCAGCCCTGCTAAAGGAGGAGTTGGAGATTCATATAGGATCCTCACAGAACTGTCCTTTTCTCTGGAGATGAGCACTGTTTAATGAGAATGATTCTTTCTGGTGTCTATAAGGTTGAAACTAATTAATGAAGGAAGCATAACAGCGGAAGGATTACTGAGCATGTTTTTTGAGAACCAATAGTTAACTGGCACATAATTAAAATCTGAACAACATAACAACTATTACTTCTAACACTAACTGAATTCTTACTACATTCCAGACAGTGCTAGAAAAATTTAACTCCTTTAATTCCCTAATTCACCACAAGGAATCTTATGGGGAGAAGTACTATTATTACCCCCACTTTATACAAGAGGAAACTGAGCCTTAGGAAGGTTAAATAACCTGCCCACCATTATATTGTTACTAAGTTGAGGCTCAAGATTCAGAAACTAGGCAGCATAACTCCAGGGACCATACTTTAAGTGACCACGTGGATGAGTGGATGATGAACGGTGATTGAACAGATGGATAAATGTATGAGTCAATTCTTAGATGGGGCCAGACAAAAGTAGGAGATTCAAGTGTATTTGAAAATTTGGTTCCAAGTTGATCGTAAAGACATTAAAAAAAAATACTGATTTCTCTCAACAGGGCCAGATGCAACAGTGTTTTCTATAAAGTGTCTGCACTTCATGGAAGCTGTTGGACAGCCTAGTGTCTCATTAGCACAGAGAAACTTGCTACACATGGAGTCACCTGCCCCAACTGAGAAGAGTTGGCTGTTGGTGCTGCTCATTTATTAACACCATCTGAGAGCCAAATTGATGTTTTACATTATTTAGTTGCCTCTCATTAGGAGCAAGGACAGAGCACCATCCAGTTCTCAGAGCAAAACACCCCAGAGCTTCCTCACGTACAATTGCACATTATATGATGCTAAGTTTTGTTAAAATGCCACATGCTTGCAAAATTTTGTGATAATTGCTACAAATATTCACCCGAGGGGGAACGTTTATTCATTTGCTTAGTTTCTAATAATGTTTTATGCTATGGTAATATTTTGTTAGTTTCTCTTACATTTAATTTGGCATCTGACCAATTGAATTTATGCTCTTTAGCAAATGGTATGGGTTTTGAATGTTTAGCATCCCATTCTTGTTATTTGTTCTTAGATTTAGTACCCATACAGCCTGTTGGATGTGTTATTTTCTAATGAGAATTTTATAAAATACCTTGGAGGCTCATTACAATCTGAGCTTCTTTCTTTCCATTCAAATGAGCCCCCTTTTGAAATATAAAAATTTTTGCCACTGAATAAGTGTTGGCTTTAGAGAACATAGGCCTCTTTCCATAGAGCCCAAGGAGCTGCTGGACCTGAGAATACCAGCCACATGTGTGAGGTTGAAGCTCACCTTTCTAATCTCAGGAATCCTTTTTCCATTCTTTTATTTTGATATAACTCCTACCTCCCAGTAATTAAGGTGAACATGGATACAAGTATGTTTAGTACTCCTGGAGATGCAAATGCAGCAACACATCAACTTGTAATTTTTGCATTAACCCTGAGAATATTACCATTGTTCTCTTAAGGAAATAGTCTCAGAGATGTCAGGCAACTTGTCAATTATCACCCAGCTAGAAATGCTAGGGTCTACATTCAAACACATATCCTTTGACTCAAAATCCTATTTTCTGTTTCTATATCCCCCCAAGGTACACTAATACCTTTAGTATTACTCTACCTCACTCCAAGGCACACATTTCACTATGTGAACACATTTTATGACTAAAAAAATTGTGTCTCTAATGACTTCAACCACGTGTCTTTATTTCTACCCACTGGTCTGCACAAAATAATTCTCACCTGTCTTCCATATAAAGTCCTTCGAGTATTAGGACACAGAATACATAGCATAATTTTTTTCCCTGTTATTCCACAAATAAAAATTTTATAATTCCTTTGTTTGTGACTCTTTGTCTAGCATATTTTTTAGTATGCCTAGCCATCATGGCCACTTTTCTTGTATCTGACCAGCGTAGAAGTAGAACAGTATTAGCACCATCCAACTTCTAGACACTCTACACTTGTTAATGCTATCCGACATGGAATTTTTTGTTCGTTTGATTGATTTTGCTTTGTGTGACAGCTTCATGGCATAGTTGACTGATGTCACTTTTACTGTGTGTGGGCTGAGTCTCCTAAAGTATTCTCATATATGTCACTAATGAGGCTCTTCCTATTGTACCTTGTATTTGTACAGATAGTGGCAAAAATGCTTCAAATCAGACACCTCTTATGAACCATGTCAGATACTTTCTGCTTCCAGCCACTGCTGTGGAGGCCGACTCTGCATGTTTCTGTCTGCCTGCATACAGGCACTACCCAAAAGCATCTCACCTTATTTCTCTGCCACCTGTTTCTTGTCTCCCACTCCTGGGTTTCTTGACATGAAGGAATGGGGCACTGCAAGACTTCACTTTAATCCCCATTTGTGCAAATCAGGACTGTAGGGGGAGTTAACACTTTCGGGGTGAATTTTGATCAACAGGATGTGGCTGCTGATGGATGAATAAATCTCAATCCTAGACTAGCTGTTTGCAATGAAGTTTATGCAGCTTCTCAGAAGATGGTTCCACGACATCAAATGGTCACTCTCAGTGGTGTCAGCTCAGTAAACACCCATGGTTTTCCCTCCTGCCCTGCCTCCCTCTCTTTTTTGTTCACTCCTTCTTATCTTTGATTCTATTTCTTAATAAAATAATTGTAAGCCTTGAGACAGGCCCTGCTTTTTGAAGAATAAGGATAAGACCAATTACAGAATGGTAATGTCTATCTTTTAAGTTTACTGTTTCAGATTTGAAGCATTTAAATTTCTAAGAGATTCTAATTCTTTCTTTTCTTTTCTTTTTTTTTTTTTTTTTTTTTTGTGACCGGTAAGGGGATCGCAACCCTCCTGCGTTCAGCCAGTGAGTGCACCGGCCATCCCTATATAGGATCCGAACCCGCGGCCGGAGCACTGCTGCGCTCCCAGCGCCACACTCTCCCGAGTGCGCCACGGGGTCGGCCCTAAGAGATTCTAATTATTTCATCCAGAATATTTGTTTTTCTTGTCTTCATATTCTCAATTGGGTAAGAATTTCCAAATATATGATAAGGCTTGACATAATGACACTAATAGGAATCTATACAGTTTGACAATTATTGCTACTGTCAAGATGTCTTTATAACCAAACAATTCTTTCTTGTGGAGGAGAGAGGGGAGTGAAAGAAAAATGGGTCAGTAGATTTAGTGCTTCTACTGGGTGATATGGGTTCAATGTATCCCCAAAATTCCATGTAGTAGAAACAATCCCCACTGTGACAGTGAGATGGTGGGAAATCCTATGATGGTAATTGAAAGGTGGGGACTTGAAGAGATGATTAGTTTGTGAGAATCATGCCCTAGTGAATGGATTAATTAATGGATTGGTGGTTTAATGGTGGCCATTGGCATGGCTATTATGGCTTTATAAGGAGAGAGAATGAGGAGCTTAGTCTCCTTCTTGCTCAAGCCATTCTCCATGTGATATCTGCATGGCTTTAGAGCCACTAACACCAACGCCTTCACCAGATGTGCCCCCTGGACTGTGGACTTCCGAGCCTCTGAAACTGTAAGCAATAAGTATTGTTTATTTACAAATTACCCAGTTTCAGGTATTCTACTATAAACAACAGAAACAGACTAATATACTGGGTGAAGGTACAAGGGAAATAGTATTTTCACTACAAAGATTCCAAATTTAAGTAAGCACATCTAGAGAATTCAAAGACCCACATACTCTGCTATAACAGATGCTACTTATCATTCTTCTGCAGAAATTGTACTTGCTAAACCCTATCAACTTCCAGGATCTTGTCTCATTTTAGTGAGAAAATTATATCACCAATGATCATTTCTAGTTTTAGAAAATATATCTGACTATAGACTACTTACTAATGTTAAAAGTAAACCTTATAACTTATTAAACATAACTTTAAAAAATGCTTAGAGAATGTAGCTGGAAGAAAGCTTAGATATTTTCCAATTCTTACTTCCCACTCTCACTTTTTATAAGAGGAAATTGAGGCCCAGAAATTTAGAAAAGCCTATTCTAGGTCACCAGGAAAAATCAGCAGCAGAGTTTGGAACAGATTCCTAGACCTGAGGACTTTTTCACAACACTAATTTCTGAGCTTTAAAAGAGTGAAGGCTTTCTGTTGTCTTCTCAGGAATTCTCACTGGGAATAGTCCATTAAACTCTGGAAATGTGGCTGAGAAGAAAATAAAATTTGAAAAGCCTATTTTTGGTATTTTAGCATTTTAAGTCCCTTTTTAATCCTTGGATATAAGATTCCTCTCTTATCCTCACATTCTACAATCCATTTAACCCTTTATCTAGACAGCTGAAGTGCAAGATTATATCCTAAAGTGCAGTGTCCTTAACTTCTCCATTCCTACACCAAAGTCCAAAAACATATCATCTCCTGAAATAGCTCTTAATTGGTCTTCCTTCCTTCTCTCTTGCAACCCTATAAGCGTTGACTACACAGTAGTCAGTATGATCTTTCTAAAATGTGAATCCAACTATGCCATTTATTTGCTCAAAATCTCACAGTAGCTTTATATTAAAATCTAAATATGGCCTCCAAGATTCTGTATGGTCTGGCCCCTTCCTCCTTTCCCATCTCATTATCTAGAACTTTCTTTTCATTCATATTACAGCAGCCAGTATAACCATTCACGATTCTTCAAACAGCCCAGTCTTCTTTTTACTTCAGGCTCTTCTTGACTTACAAAGGAAACTGAGACCAAATACATACAAGCATTTACTGAGCCAATATGATAATTGCAACCAGGGAAACATATAGGTCAAGTTGTCCTGAAAATGTGCTCCAAAGGGGGCCAGCAGAGCTCAAGATTTTAAATCACAAGAAGGGGGAAGGGTCAAAGAAGAGAGAGAGAAGACAGCCCTGCCTATTATGTCATCAGGCTTTCTATTGGTTGTACATGACATGTAGATTTGAGATGGTTACTAGGTTGCATCCTGCATGCAGTGATCAAGGGTAAGGGTGATAAGAAGTATTCTAGGTTATTTTCTGGCTGTCTGGTGCCATCATGGCTGCTTCTCAGTAAAATGGTCTTATGATAATGTTTTCCAGGACAGGTGAACATGATTACTGACTTATCCTACATCTCCCAAGTCACTATACTTTAGCTGACCTGGTCAGAGCAGATTCTTTTGGTTATCAATCTTTATGCTTGATGTTCCCTCTGCCCAGAATGTTCCTCTCCCACATTTTCATCATTTGCTCCTTCACATCATACAGACTGTCACTCACGTCACTCCCAAAGAGTCCTCCCTGACCATGTAACACCTCCTTCCACTATTCTTTTATTCATGCCCTTTCTTTATAGCAATTATCACTATCTGCATTGTATTATAACAATAGTTAAACACATAAATTGTGTGTCTGGCTTGCTAGAACGTAAGCTCCATCAGCTCTGGGAATTTGTATTGTAATCTCAGTAACTGCAGCACCTGAAATAATACCTAGTACCGGGATGGTGAGGAGTGTTTGTTGAGTGGATGAATGCATCAGAGTATAAATCTTCACTATTGAGAAGTCATTTTCTGCAAACATATGCTATTATGATTTCAATTTCCATTCCCGGCAGTTATCCTGTTAACTAACTAAGCAATTCACCATTAACAGAGTCGATCAAGAAAGCAAGTCTCCATTTCAAGCCATTAGAGTACATTGAATTATCCCGTACATTAGAATACTTGGAACCTGAATGTCAAAGCTATTTGGCTGAAGTTATTTACTGCTTTTGGACCATAGAGCTGGTTGTATTCAAACGATCTCATAATAGCCAAAGAGCTCCTAGATGGCCTATCATTAATTATATTATTGCTTTACACTTTGTGGGCAATATCTAATTAGTCCCCACGGCATCCCTGGTTGGGAGCAGAAGCAATTGAAAATCGTTGGCGACGGATATCGTCTTGGGTAGCTTAAATGCATGAATGACACTGTATAATCAAAGAGCAAGCTTGCATCTCTCCTTTAGACCTGCTATGCCCACCTTATCATATTCACTAACCAGATAGAGTAAATCACCATCTATTTGTATTTATTGCCTGATTTTAAAAATTGGAGTTTACCTGTAAGATATTATGTAACAAAAAGTTTTCTAAGTGGACATTAAATGATGCACTGTCAGGGGTGGGTATTTCTCCAAGGAATGGAAGAAATTTAGAGGCAATACAGCATTGTGGACCATTGGAATCAGCCGGAATCGGATTCAAGTCCAGGCCCAACATCTTCCTAACTGTTCTTTTTTGGGGGATGGGGATCTTAGTGAACTTGTCTGAGATTTATTGTCTTTGTCTGTAAAATTGTGATAGTAATTATATCTACCTCACAGAGCGTTGTGATGAATAGAAGGAGACAATGTAGTAAATCAATTAGTACCATGACTGGCACGTTGAGAGTGCTCTATATTTGTTATTTATTACTTTTTAAAAAAATTTTAAGCATCAACCAGCAGATATTTATTGAGGGGCATACTACTTTAGTATAATATAATTGAGACTGTAGGAGATAAAACACTGATTCTGCCTTACATGAGGTTATGAACACTTTGATGAAACAGCACAAGCATGTCCTAAATGAAATGTTATAATAGAAACTGCAAACATGTAAAAAAAAAAAAAAAAAGTTGTAACACACGTGAGGAACAAAAGATTTTTGAGACTGAGATGACCTGGTTTGTCTCACAAAAGAGAATAGAATTCAAGGAGCATCGACAGATGATAGAAAGTGAAGATTTAGAAAGTTAGAAATGGAATTAAAAGGATTCTTTTTTGGTGGGAGAAATTATGTTAATTTCAAGTTCCTATTATCTGGGTTAATCACTGTTTATCTTGTGGGTTTTTCCTATTACATACATGCCCCCTAGGGACTTCCACTTCAGAAATACTTTGTTAGTTTCCTGCTGGTGCCACATATTTCCGAAAATAAGATAATTGCATTTGCTCGAAGACTTTGTTTTACACCAACATATCTAACATGCTATTTCTGCATACCTGAAGTTTTAAGTGCCCCTTACAGTTAGTTTTAGTTTCTTGTATTATAATTGTTAGTTGAATGGATGCGATGAATTAAAAGTAAGTATTAGAGCGATGAATAAGTAAGCTTATCCTTCAAGGGGAAAAATGACCCCACTTCCAGACCACGTAGAAGTAAAAAAATGAGTGGATTCTATGCTTTTCCCCCTACATTTCCCTTGTATGCATTTTTTTTTTTTTTGCTAGTTAACAAAAATTACATTGCATTATGCATGTTAAATATTTCAATAAAAAGTGGGACTTTACGAAATTTTTTTACAAAATGACTACTGTATGCTGAAAATGAAACTTTTCACAGGGCTTTTATGGGGTGTGACCTTACTCCATTATTAATAATGCGCTTTGTGAATTTTCCTTCACCCATTGATCTTGCAGAAGCATTGCTAACATTGACTAATTAATCCTCTTGTCACCTCCACGAGAAAGCAAAGGCATTTATTTAAAGGCTTACTCTGGTGTGGTGAGAGTTGGGACAAAAATTGTTTGACAGTGCTTGATGAATATGTGATTCCCAGGTGACAGGAACAGCTGACTTTCAAAAGAAAAAGGCTAATTCAACTTTCCTGGCACAGGCCCCTGCATCTCACAAGCAGTCCGATCACTTTCTCCGTATACACTTATTGGCTCAAATCTATTCCCATCTGTTTGGAAGGCACAGTGCCTGACCAGGCATTGGTCAGATCCTTGGCGCTGATCTTAGGAAATGAGTGCTTTCTAGGCAGTCTGTGTCCCCCCACCACGTTGCATCTGTTTTGCCAGATGTCTCACCTCTGGGTCCATTGGTATGCCAGCCCTTTTGCTGCATGTCTACTTACAGCACATCTGCTGCTGTGTAAATGCCAAGCAACAAAGTAAATGGTAAAGCTGCGTGTGCGTGTGTGTGCGCGCGCGCACGCACGCGCGTATTTGTTCGGATAGGAGTTGGCGGAACAAAAGCACAAGATTCATGGTGCACTTACATAGCAGTGCCCCCATAGGCCTTCTCATGGTGGTATTTGCTGCAGGCTACAGCTAAGGAACATTAAGACACCTGTCTTTAGCCACCAGAATGGATGCCTCAGAGTATAATGCTTCCAGAGTCAAATAGTGTATAAATCTTCGGCGTCAGAAGTCTGGATCACAAAGTTAAAAGGACCACAACATGTTTCCCAAATAGAAGCAGTAGTAAGTCATTGAAGCTCTCCTTAGTGGGTTTTTTTTTTTTTTTTGTCATCATTTATTCATTTATTCAACAGATATTTATTGAATACCTCCAAGGTATGCAGCCCTGTAGCAGATGAATAAAGAACTGCAGAGAAATGACACTTGGACTCCACCTGGGGAAATAAGATATAAACATATGAAAGATTTGAGTGACTATACCAGGCAGTCAGTGCTAGGTGTTTGAGCAAGAGTTTTCTGTGACTTCCAGGGCAAAGGGAAGGATGCCTTAATAGAGAATGTCAAGTTCCATTACAATTTCCCTAAAAATACTGAACGTATTCTGGACACAAAGAAACAGCTCCAGAAATGGCACGTAGTAAGGTCTATATTACACTGTCTTCATGGTAATTTACTTTAACATATATGCGTATAAATAGTGAAATGCATGTATTCACACTGTTCAACCCTAGTTTACACCCTAGGGTCAAGTTATACAAAATCTTGTGAGAAAGGAATAATTCAATGTACTCCAAGGGTATATAACTAGCAAATGAACTGCCCCAAACAGAAATTTTAAATGTGGTTACTTAGCACTTCATATATCTTTGTCAAAATCCAGACCAGAGAGTTTTTTTAAATTAGCCTTGTGATATTAGAAATTAGAATTTAAGTAGAAAGATTTCACGGGCTCTACCAACCTTTAAAAAATCCAGGAAACTTTGCAGTCCAATATCATCAGGGCAACACTTTAGTTCCAGAGCCTTCTTGGACTCACATCCCTCTACAACCCTGCCACTTGGCTCAATTGCAATGTTAGTTGATCCTATTATCAGAGTTTGTTAGAGCCACCTTGGAAAGAGCTTTTTAGGCAAGGTGCTTGTCAGAGTATCTTAGACCACAGAGTAGGAATTTCCTGAACGAGTCATAATTTTTTTCCAGCTTACTAATGCATGTTTGTATACTTGGAGTTTGCTCCACATTTTGCTTTTATTGTAATAAACAAACTAACATAAGACATATAGCCCTCCTAACCCCACCCCCAATACTGGAGCTTAACCATAATTACTGAAAGAATCTGATATTGGCTCAACAGCAAACTGGCTGAAGTGGGTCCCCTAGTGTGAAGAACTGTTAGCAGTTGAGTTCACAGCCAACAGGCAGAGGACAAGTACATGAGCCATTACATATAAAGCACCATAACTCACTAAAAATCATCTTTTACAAGTATTGACACTCACTCAGGATAATTAAACAACTATCACTGGCAGAGCTTGCATCCAGTCCCTTTCCTATTTCCCCCAATTCCACTTGGCATAAACTATTTATTCCATTTGGAGTCTTTTCCTGATGACAGGTTATCTTTTAGCAGTCATGGCTAATTTCCTAATATTTAGAATAGAAATTGACATATTTTTTAACCAATAATGGTGCTCTCTTCCTTTAGATCTCTACCAACAGATGGTGTTTTAATAGATTCAAGCTAAGCTGGAGTTTTCCACACAGCTCCTCCACTTATATTTTAGCAATCTTTAATTCTTAGGAACTAAAAATTCAAATGAAACCACAAGTGCTTCCAGATTTACTTATAAGTTTAGATAAACGTTGACTTTGGACATATCTATTCATCATTTGTAGGTAGGGGTTCTTTGTTTATTTGTTTGTTTGTTTCTATTTCTCTTCCCTTATTCTATGAGTCATTTTTAAACTCCAAGGAGACTGGTGCAAAGTCTGAATACAGGTGAAATGCACACCAATTCTTCCAGTGAGTCTCCCACTTTCTTGGAGAGTTCTGTGGATATGCATCGGTAATTTCATCTGTAAGTGGAATATTTAAATGAGTGAATGCATGAGAAACTGGTTTTCAGTAATGCAAATCAGTTCCTTTTCTCTGTCTTATGTATCTTTCACTTTTCTTTTAAAAACATGGCTCTTTTTCCAGTACTAAATCATAGTACACATTCACAAGACATTTCATAAGGGCATTAACTGCATGTGTGATAATTGCAGTCTTGAAGACTATGGCTGATATTAACAATTTGACAACAGGCCTGCTAAAAATGGTGAACTGGGTTCAATCAAGGGACAACCATGAAGAAATTTTTGTGGCAAATAATCTTAGAAAATGTCATTTAAGAAAAATCACAAAATCACAGAGCAGAAACAGATCCGAACCCAGTTGTTAATTCTATTCTTGAAATGTTAATCTCTGAATAGTGGCTAATGTGGATGATAAATGTCTTTTTTAAATGTGACAGTTTTGACAACTATTCTGGTATATGTTGAAATGGCAGTGGGAAGAAATATTAATGGGGCATGTATTTAAATTCCAGAAATCATCAGGGAAAGTAGCAAGGTAAGATGAAGGAAACATAGTGTATTAGTCTGTTTCTGTTGCTTATAACAAAATACCTGGAACTGGGTACTTTGTAAGAAAACAAAATTTATTGCTTACAGTTTTGGAGGCTAGGAAATCCACAGTCCAGGGAACACATATGGGGAGGGTCTTGTTGGTGGCAGCAGTGACAGCAGGGTATTACATTGTAAAATAGCAGAGCAGGGAGAGCAGAAAGACTAACCTCCTCATTCACTCTCCTTTTAAAGCCCTCCAAATCACACCCCTGACCACCATTTTTAATCCATTCACTATGGCATGATTCTACAATCCAATCACCTCTTCAATTACCATAATAATAGGATTTCCCACCCTCAACAGTTATAGTGGGGACGATTAAACTTCCAATGTATGGACTTTGGGGGACACAATTCATTCAACCCACAGCACATGGAATTTGGATTAGGATACCACCATACCACCACCATGGAGCTTTAGTCTTATTATTTGTGAAATTGAAATCATAATATCCACCTTATAAGGTTGATGTGAGACAAAATTTATACAAAAATGCAGGGGACACTATGGAGTAGAGAACTCAACACCTATTCTAAATATTTTCTAACAGCCTTCCCATACCACAGAGCTAGAAAATCCAAAATCTTTATTTCAGAGACTTTCTTGCAGTTGAGCCTCGAGAAATGACGTACATCATGCCATATGAGTATACTTCTATACGGTTTGGAAGGATGAAATGATAAATGAACATCATGAGCCACACAGGAGGAGATGCCTTCTACTTGCAAGGATGAGGGGCATGGCCCCTTGTTTCTTATGACAACTGGGGTGAAAGTTCCAGTCATCTGGGGCCAGGGCATCACAGGCTCCAGCCAACAGACTGGGTCCATGGGGTTTTCCTAGAGCCCTATTCCTCCTAGTTATTCTTCCTATCTGTTTATCATTCATGCATAATCCCCTAATCTTTGTGAAAATTGTCATAAGCTACTTAATACCATTTAACAAATCTCTTCCTGTTTAAACTTGCAGGAATTAATTATAAGGACTGAAAATAAGACCGTATCTGAAGAGTTTGTTGAAAAGGACATGTTAGCTATTTTTATTTTTTTATTTTTATTATTTTTTTTTTAATTTTATTTTGTCGATATACATTGTAGCTGATTAATGCTCCCCATCACCAAAACCTCCCTCCCTTCTCCCTCCCCCCCTCCCCCCCAACCATGTCCTTTCTGTTTGTTTGTTGTATCAACTTCAAATAATTGTGGTTGTTATATCTTCTTCCCCCCCCCCCCCCGGTTTGTGTGTGTATGTGTGTATGTGTGTGTGAATTTATATATTAATTTTTAGCTCCCTCCAATAAGTGAGAACATGTGGTATTTCTCTTTCTGTGCCTGACTTGTTTCACTTAATATAATTCTCTCGAGGTCCATCCATGTTGTTGCAAATGGCAGTATTTCATTCGTTTTTATAGCTGAGTAGTATTCCATTGTGTAGATGTACCACATTTTCCGTATCCACGCATCTGATGATGGGCATTTGGGCTGGTTCCAACTCTTGGCTATTGTAAAGAGTGCTGCGATGAACATTGGGGAACAGGTATACCTTCGACTTGATGATTTCCATTCCTCTGGGTATATTCCCAACAGTGGGATGGCTGGGT
Source organism: Cynocephalus volans (assembly GCF_027409185.1). NCBI lineage: Eukaryota > Metazoa > Chordata > Mammalia > Dermoptera > Cynocephalidae > Cynocephalus > Cynocephalus volans. The sequence goes on along the minus strand of NC_084466.1, from coordinate 136,267,366 downwards.
CGTATGGTAGATCTATTTGCAATTGTTTAAGGAACCTCCATACCATTTTCCATAGAGGCTGCACCATTTTGCAGTCCCACCAACAATGTATGAGAGTTCCTTTTTCTCCGCAGCCTCGCCAGCATTTATCGTTCATAGTCTTTTGGATTTTAGCCATCCTAACTGGGGTTAGATGGTATCTCAATGTGGTTTTGATTTGCATTTCCCGGATGCTGAGTGATGTTGAGCATTTTTTCATATGTCTGTTGGCCATTTGGATATCTTCCTTAGAGAAATGCCTACTTAGCTCTTTTGCCCATTTTTTAATTGGGTTGCTTGTTTTCTTCTTGTAAAGTTGTTTGAGTTCCTTATATATTCTGGATATTAATCCTTTGTCAGATGTATATTTTGCAAATATTTTCTCCCACTCTGTTGGTTGTCTTTTAACTCTTTTAATTGTTTCTTTTGCTGTGCAGAAGCTTTTTAGTTTGATATAATCCCATTTGTTTATTTTTCCTTTGGTTGCCCGTGCTTTTGGGGTCAACAAATCAAAAAGTTGGTTTTTTGAAAAGATAAATAAAATTGACAAACCATTAGCATGGCTAACAAAAAAAAGAAGAGAGAAGACTCAAATAACAAAAATTAGAAATGAAAAAGGCGATATTACAACTGATTCATCTGAAATACAAGGAATCATTCGAGACTACTATAAACAACTATACGCCAACAAATTTGAAAATCTGGAGGAAATGGATAAATTTCTGGACACACACAAGCTCCCAAAACTGAACCGTGAAGACGTAGAAAATTTGAACAGACCAATAACAATAAAGGAGGTTGAAGCTGTTATCAGAAGGCTCCCAACAAAGAAAAGCCCAGGACCAGATGGATTCACAGCAGAATTTTACCAAACATTCAAACAGGAATTGACACCGATTCTTTACAAACTATTCCAAAAGATTGAAACGGATGCAAATCTCCCAAACTCATTCTATGAAGCAAACATCATCCTGATACCAAAACCAGGTAAAGATATAACCAAAAAAGAAAACTACAGGCCGATATCCTTGATGAATATAGATGCAAAAATCCTCACTAAAATACTAGCAAACAGAATACAGCAACACATACGAAAAATTATTCATCACGATCAAGTGGGATTCATCCCAGGGATGCAAGGTTGGTTCAACATACGCAAATCAATAAATGTGATACACCATATTAATAAACTCAAACACAAGGACCATATGATCATCTCTATAGATGCTGAAAAAGCATTTGATAAAGTTCAGCACTCATTCATGACAAAGACCCTCTATAAGTTAGGTATAGAGGGAAAGTATCTCAACATAATTAAAGCCATATATGACAAACCCACTGCCAATATCATCCTGAATGGGGAAAAGCTGAAAGCTTTTCCTTTAAGAACAGGCACTAGACAAGGATGCCCACTCTCACCACTCCTATTCAACATAGTGTTGGAAGTACTAGCCAGAGCAATCAGAGAAGAGAAGGAAATAAAGGGCATCCAGATTGGAAAAGATGAAGTCAAACTGTCCCTGTTTGCAGATGACATGATCCTATATATCGAACAGCCTAAAACCTCTACAAAAAAACTGTTGGAATTGATAAATGATTTCAGCACAGTAGCAGGATACAAAATCAACACACAAAAATCAGTAGCATTTCTTTTCTCCAATAGTGAACATGCAGAAGGAGAAATCAAGAAAGCCTGCCCATTTACAATAGCCACCAAAAAAATAAAATACTTAGGAATAGAGTTAACCAAGGAGGTGAAAAATCTCTATAATGAGAACTACAAACCACTGCTGAGAGAAATTAGAGAGGATACAAGAAGATGGAAAGATATTCCATGCTCTTGGATTGGAAGAATCAACATAGTGAAAATGTCCATACTACCCAAAGTGATATACAAATTCAATGCAATCCCCATCAAAATTCCAAAGACATTTTTCTCAGAAATGGAAAAAACTATTCAGACATTTATATGGAACAATAAAAGACCACGGATAGCCAAAGCAATGCTCAGCAAAAAAAATAAAGCTGGAGGCATAACACTACCTGACTTTAAGCTATACTACAAAGCTATAATAACCAAAACAGTATGGTACTGGCATAAAAACAGACACACTGACCAATGGAATAGAATAGAGAATCCAGAAATCAACCCACACACCTACTGCCATCTGATCTTTGACAAAGGCACCAAGCCTATTCACTGGGGAAGGGACTGCCTCTTCAGCAAGTGGTGCTGGGATAACTGGATATCCATATGCAGGAGAATGAAACTAGATCCATACCTCTCACCGTATACTAAAATCAACTCAAAATGGATTAAGGATTTAAATATACACCCTGAGACAATAAAACTTCTTAAAGAAAACATAGGAGAAACACTTCAGGAAATAGGACTGGGCACAGACTTCATGAACATGTTAGCTATTTTTAAAAGAAATAATCATATTATAATTGTATTTATTTATTTCAAAATATAATAAAATTTTCTTAGGAAACGAGACCTCACAATCACATTGTTTTGCATCTAATTCTTTCCTATGCCTTGGCACAGATATTTAAAGGATAAGGTCTTTATAACCATATACTCTACTGGTGTTGGGGCTCAGAAAGTGATACCCCAAAGTATGGCATTTTGGCACACTGAGTACTTTGAGCTAAAGGAGACTGGAAGGCCTGAGAAACATTCTCAGAAACAAGGACTCTCTGACCTTCTCTTGCTGTTTGGTCAATCCCCTTTTTCTCCCCCAAAGTTCAGACAGGGTTGCTCTCTGAAGTTTCCTTATCTACAGACCCTCCAGAAAGAATACAATTATTATGAGCTCCCTTCCTGAGAATCTCATCAACCAGGGAATATTAACTCATATCATAAGAGAGACTAGAGGCCAATACCATGCTGAAACAGACTTTGTCACAGACTATCACCTATTCTGAGGACTGCTCCAAGATAACTTTTATTACCTTACGGACTTTTACCTGCATAACAAATCAACCTTTGTTTGCCATGCATTCCCTCCCCCAACCCTTCCACAATGTGTGTTGCTGCCACCTCCAAAAGCCCCAGGCCCCTATTCCTTTCTGCAGCTCAGGATGCTATGTAAATTTTGATCATCTGACCCTTTTTCAAGTCTCATGTTTTATGGGACTCCCATGTGTATGTATGTTATTAAAATGGATTTTCTCCTGTTTATCTATTGTCAGTTTATTTCATAGACTCAATTATCAAACCTTCAGAATGTAGAGAGAGAGTTTTCTCCCCCATCTATTGGCTTTAGAATACAGATATTACGGATAAGAAGTTGATTATTCAAGACTCTTTTGGTTATAAGACAGAGGCTCAAATCAAAGAAAGAAAAAAGTGAATTTATTGTTTTTTGTAACTGGGAAGAATAAAATCTGGTTTCTTGCACAACTGGGTATAGGAACTTGGGGCTGGCCTTCATCCCTTTTCTTTCTGCTTGTTTGTCTCAATTCCAGCTGCCTGCAAAGAAGTATATGCCCGTCTCCTATGCATATGCTCCCAGCAGCATAATCCAGAAGGCATGGTGCCTTTCCTTAAGCTCAAAACAAAAACAACTTGGGAAAATACTTATTGCTAACTTGAAACCTACGCTCACTCCTGCACCAGTCCCTATGGTCTGGGTGTGGCCTATGTTAGGCCAGGGCTCACTCTCCTAAGCACCAGGGAGTTTGAAAACTGTGGTTGGTATTCCCAGCAGCAAGATGACTACAATAAGGAAGAAGAAATTTTCCAAAGAAAGTTCATGTAATAGACAAAAGAAAAACAAAGATTCACTATGAGGTATTCCTCAATTTAAAAGAACAAAAGGGATTCCCAATGCTCATTCCTATAAATCGTGAAATATATTTCTAGGTGTTCTTTTATTGTGTACTTTTTATCTCCTTTATCTATTCATCCTGACATGTGAATTTCTTTCCTTCAAATAAGATCGTCAAGTTATAATCACAGATGTTAATATAAAAAAGAATTTTATAAGGAACAACTTACAAAAAGAACAATACATACTCTTAGACTATATTCCAGCACCTTCAAAACACAAGGCAATATGTTTTGGGAATAGCGTTAGCAAATAACATCGTTTGGCCCTTTATGATTTAAAGCAATTTATCTTATTTCATTTGATCTTTTCAATAACTCTGTTATGTAGATGATGGTGATGATGGTGATGATTTTTACCCATTTTATTACAATTATTATTATTATTTCTACCTATTTTACAGATTAGAATACAGATAGAGTTAGATAAAATACCTATTCAAACTCATACAACTATTAAGAGGCAAAGATGGGATTTATATAGAAGTAATAGGATACCTAAATAACTTGCTTTTTCCACTCTATTTAAAACAGAGCACTCATGGGGTCAACAGTGGAAGATGAGTTGACTAGGACATTCTGATGAATTTTAAAATATCTTGAGAAATTTGGATACGTGGCCTGATTCTCTGGGCTGCTCAATCTAAAGAGAATAACACAGAGCAGAAAAACTCAGGGATCCCACACAACTTCTGTTACATGATATGGTATTGAAATGCTCAGATTCCTAACAGCCTGCAGGAAAGGAAGCTCCTAGTGGCTCTCCTCTCTGGGTTTTTCACATATGAGGGATCTTCCAAAAGTTCATGGACAGATTCGTATCATCTTTTAATTTCATTTTCTATGAACTTCTTGAAGTACCCTCATACCAACAATTACAGGAATCATCTCTCAAACACATCAGAGTCAAGGATTCGGAACACTTCACTAATGTCACCATCCTAGCTAGAAGCAGAACATGCCAAATCATCTTGATGAGAAAGGCTTCTCTTGTCCTCAAATTCCTAGAGATACACAGATGCTCCTTGACTTAAGAAGCTGCTGTGTCCTAACAAACCGAAAATAAGTTGAAAATATCATTAAATCAAAAATGCATTTAATATACCCAACCCACCGAACATCATAACTTAGCCTGGTGTACCTTAAACTTGCTCAGAACACTTATTTTAGCCTACAGGTGACCAAAATCACCTGGCAACACAGAACACTGTAGAGTACCTGTTGTTTACCCCTCATGATCACATGACAGACTAGGGGCTGCAGCTAGCCACCACTGCCTACATCTATGGAAAGAATCTACCAGCTATCGCTAGTCCCGGAAAAGACCAAAATTCAAAATTCAAAGTGCAGTTTCTATTGAATGGATAACGTTTTTGCACCATAATAAAGTAGGAAAATTGTTAAGTTGAATCATCGTAAGTCAGGGACCATGTATATTTCAGCCTAACCCACAGATTTCCTCAGAAGTGTGTATTTAGCCACTATACTATACCAAACTTGCAAAGTAAGTCATTTCCCATTACTCCTTTTTAAGAAAATGTCCGTCAGCTTCTCCTCTGATAGCACTTTCTCTCTCCAAGAATAGTTAAGTGATTTTCAAGGATAATTAAGTGATTTTCTGTTGTAAGTAATGTTTATAAAAGAAAAAAGAAAAAAAATGTCTTGCATTTTTGTTGTGCAAAATACTTTAAAACTGTCACTCTTCTGGGTTCTTACAGCGATCCTGTAAGATATGCAGGGCAGATGTAGAAACAGATAGAGAAACCCAGTTCCCAAGGCATGAGTGACTTACCAAACTTCCCCAATTATTTATGGCAAGTTAGAAGAAGCAGTCAAACCACTTCCATCCCAGACGTAAGCTTTCTCTATAAGGCCAGTGGCTTTCAAATATATTTTTTGAAAAAGTTCCCTTTTTCAAATGAAATCTGACATCGATGCCTGATATATAAAAGAAGTCATAGGAATGTTACTTACATAGAAGTTAGAGGACCATGAGTTCAGCCTCACTATGGTAACTCCTGAGGGTCTTTGCAAAAGGCCTATCATTGAACATCTTTTGAGAACCACAGAACTAGCTCGAGTTACCATCTACTCTTGTCTCTCTAGTTCAATAGTGCTGAGCACAGCTTCTCGACTGGGGTGCCAAAAATGTCTTAAAAATGTGCTTAAATATTGATCTCCTCAGCCACCTGGAGGGCCTAGGAAGCCTAAGCTATTTATGCCAATGTGCTGTACAAATGTAATTTTCAGTGTGGAAAGTTTAGAAGGGCTCAGAACACAGAAACACCATTTTTCTTTCTAGATTCAAAAAACCTCACTGATACTGATTGTACAGAGCCCTCTCTTACTTGAATACTACAACTTTTCTAACTTCATTATTGGTTGTGTACATCCTTATGTTTTTCCAAAGCAGATGTGCTTAACAAAGAGATAGGCTTCCAGAGAATTCCTATTTGGCCTTTTGTCTGATGTCTAATTAATCTCTTGGCCGATATTCATTGAAGGTAATTTCAGTGACCACTTTTTTTTTTCCCTCAGTGGTTCCTTATATGTTTCTCTACTTGTTTTCATCACACCAGGTGATGCTTAATAAAATCATTCTCTGGCTTCCATTTGGTGTTATGATTTTTTTTTTTTTTTTTTAGTTTTAGCCAGCCCTTGACTAGTCTATTATTATTATGCCAATACACCCTCGATTCACTCCTGGATCATGCATCATTCACTTTTCAGTCGCCTTGATGGCTCAGTGTTCTTCCTGCCACAGGGCCTTTACACATAATAATATTGCTTATGCGTACATGCCTCTCACCTCCTCTCTGTCTAGTCAATTTTACTTGTCCTTGAGCTTTCATCAGGGAGACTTTCTTGATTCTATAGATTAGTTACCCTTCCTATTATGCATCATGTACTTTTTCTTCATGGCATGTTTTACAGGTGTGATTTCTCATTTATTTGCAAGTCTGATTATTGCTGGTTACCCCTTCTAGATTGTAAGCTCTATGATAGTAGAGACCACATCAGGGTTTTTTCCTCATTAATTCTCATGCCTGGAGCATAGTAGAACCTTAAATAATTGCTAAATGGAAGAATAAAAGCAGTCATTAGTAGATGGTGATGGTGATGATGATGACGGTGAGGCTGACAAGAACTTAAGGCTGGAGGAGACCAGGAAAATTTGGTCCTTACTTGTCTATTTTTGTTTCTCGGCAGGACCACACTAGAAATAAATTACAAGCCTGGTCCTCTTCTTCCTCACCTGCCCTCTGCGTTCACCTTATCTCTGCTATCTCCTCCATTTTTTCTATTATCTCGTTCATCCTCTTAGTCTTCTCCTCTGTTGTTCTCTTCATCTTTCCTTACTCCTTAAATTTTAAAAATATTACTTCCCATATTGAAAGGACAGTGATGGTTGTGAGGGAGTTTTTGAAAGTCAAGAGAAAAGCAGCCCGTAGCCATAACCTTAGCATGAACCAATGGTCCTCAGTGCACCAAATTATTCTAAGGGGACATATGGATTAAGGAGAAAAAATGTTATGGTTCTGAATATCAACAAAAGCAAAAATAATGATGTTAATGTTGATTTTAAAAAAGAAAACCCTGAGTCATTCATTCAGCTTAGTACTGCACATTTTCCCCAAGAATGAATCTGCTCTCTTAAATTTATATCTGTCTAGCTTTCACTGGTCACCACAGACTGAGGATATATTTTTAATCAGTGTCCTATATTGCTGTGTGTCACTTTAAAAGACCTTTGCCTCTCTTTTGCATTTTTTAAAAAATTTACCACAAGGGGATGAACATATCTGTATAACTATTTCATACAATTATCTCTTTCTTATTCTTTTTTTCTGGACTGCAAGTGTCAGGGGATGCTGCTGACCTACCCAGGACTTGGTAAGGGAGGTCAGAAAAGGATAGGTCAGGGGCAGTGTTCAGAAGCAGAACTTGGTTCTGCTCCAGCAGGCTGTTCCATACTGAGTTGATTGTGTAGAGAAGCCTTGTAAGAAACAAGGTAGAAAGATGAAGATCATGGGAAAATATGACTAGAGGATTGAGAGCCTCCAGTATCAAAGTAATTCCAGAGCAGAAAAGGAGATGCAGTATTCTGTTTGTTTTTTTGGTTTTTATTTTATTTCTTTGTTATAATCATGTTCCTGTCATCTATGAAATGAGCATGCCAAAAGCTTTTTAGGTAAAAGTCAGAAGGGGACTTTATAATGAAGAGATAAGGCTGATAATATCTAAGGTGATGGTCATCATTAGCATTATAAAAAAGAGAAACACCCAGATTGTTTCTACTGACATAATGCAATAGGCAGTAGCCAACAGAATCTATGAAATAGCTTCCTCAAAACAAGCAAACCACAGACTGATCAAGGCACTCGATCTAATTAATAATGAATAGAATATACAGAGGATAGACAAAGTCATGGATAACACCACAGGAATGTAATCAGCTAAGTCCAGAGTATAGGAAATTCTACAGGATTTTCTACAGGAAATTCTACAGAACCCAGGTTCTTCCACATAAAATTTGCAAGGAAAAAGGAAGAAAGAAAAAAAGGGGGGAAGGGGCAGGGACTGTTACAGAATAAAAGAAACAACGAAAATTAACCAAATGCAGTGTATAAATCTATATTCAAAGAAACAAAGTTTTAAAAGACATTTACAGCACAACTGGTGAAATTTAAACACAGCTTGAATAGTAGTTAAAATCCATTCTAGTAAAATTAGTAATAAATACTAATTAAGTCAGTATTAACAATTAGTGTTAGTTAAATTAAGAAAGTATTTTTTTTTCCTAGTATGATAATGGTATTGGGTTAATAAGAATCATTGTCTCAGGAATATAAACTATATTACACATTTCTGTGATGAATAAAATTGTATAATATGTAATCTAAGAGAATCAAAATAAGATTAGCTATATGTTGTTAACTATTGAAGCTGGATAATAGCCACATAGGGGTTTGTTATATTAGTCTCTCTACTTTTGTGTGCTGTTGAAAATTCCCACAATAAAAAGTTAAACAAAAACAAATAAGTGGAGGGCCAGCCCATGGCTCACTTGGGAGAGCGTGGTGCTGACAACACCAAGTCAAGGGTTAAGATCCACTTACCAGTCATCTTTAAAAACAAACAAGCAAACAAATAAACAAAAAATAAGTGCAATTTCCAGGAAAAAAAATTGGCACAAATTACCAAAACAGCAATAAATCAATGAATTCATCAATAGCTTGCAGGTTTCAAGGGGAGTTGGGGTGGAGCCCAGCAAGATGATTACAAAAGAAAAAAGAAAGAAAGAAAAGAAACTGAAGTAATAGATCACCTTTGTGACCTAAAACAAAGGTGGTAATGACAGAGAGTGAAGAGTTTTGAGAGTCAAAGGAAACCAGGGAAAGTGATTTGAAGTAGAACTGAAATTAACTGTAAGCATAGTCTTATAATTAACAGGCAAAGTCAATTTGGAAGTTAACCATAAATTCTTGCAGTTATTTTAAAATACCTTTTTTGAAAGCAATTCATATTTTATGTCTTATTCAAATTATTCTCTATTGCTTTTTTTCCCCCCTTCTCTTTAGTCACAACTTTGTTAGACAAGCCTCAAATTTTGCCCATTGTACCAAGAAATGAAAGCCAGGATGTGGAATTGGAGCTGGCAGCTATGATGTCAAGATAGGTTAAAAGAAAGCCCGTCACTTAAGTAAAAATTTATAGCCCTGCTTGTGCTGTGCTGTGCTGTGAGCTTCAGTTCAGGGCCGGTAAGAGATTTATCAAAGGAAAGTAACAATATGTGTGGAAATAGCAGCTAAGAGTTTTGAAAGCCTTTATGAACCAGAGTAAATCTTGAAACTTTGGGTTTCGTCTCTGAAAGTTGGACTTCCAGGTATAATTACAAGTTAACATTTAGCGTATTGTGTAGGTGGAAAAAAAGTGAGACACTAAGACAGCATGTCTCTAATAAAGTTAACAAGGCTCTATTACAAGGCTCGTGCTTGCAAACACCTAGGAGAACTAGACAGGAGCTGTTTTGGGGACTTCAATCAGGACAGGCTCAGTGTCCACAAGCAAAAATCAGTGATGGGGATTGAAACAAAACTGGATCACGTGTTCTTTCAAGAAGGTGCCCCATGTGGCTCAGTTCCAGCAAATGATCACCACGCTGAAACATAAATCTTTTAGGCAGTTTTTTGTATTTTTAGGAGCAGCCAGAAATCTAGATGATTTTGTGAAGTCTTTCAGTTCTGTAATGTTGGAAAAATGCAAAATGTTTGAATTTATAAAGTCTTTTTGGGCCATCTCCTACCAAACAAAGGCTACCTTTGAACCATATTCCACCTAAAAACCACATTTGCAAACCTTGTCCTATGTCCAATCAATTTTTTTCCTTTTCCTTTTTTTTTTTTTTTTTTTTTTAATATTTAACTTGGTTTAGTTGCTATAATATTTCTCTCAAATTCAATTTATTATCTTGGACCCTGCTACCACATTTTAATCCTTTGCCGCTGTTCCAGACCTTTAAAAGAAATGCTGTTTCTGAATTTATTTTTTTAGTCTATATTTTACAAAGGAGTATAAAAGAATGAAAATAAAAGTATGGAAAAGGAGTTGACAGGGAGAAGTAATGGATCGATCTGTAAAACATGTGCAAATGCTTCCTTTTATTGGGTTAACTAGAGCCTGGTGCTAATAAAACCCATGTTAAACTTTTCATTTTTATATGAACTTTCAAAGAATAGACTATAAACAACACATTTCTCTAAATGGAACGCTGGAATTGAAGAGACCGTAGATCACCATGTGTACGCTATACTTTAAAAAAAAAGAAGAAAAAGTAAAACTTAATATGACTCTACCATTGGTTAGCTAATAATACTGTATTCACATAAAATGGCAACACAGATATCTCTAATCTTAAACTTTTGCATAACTAGGCATAACTAACTTAGAAAGGAACACTTGGGAATAAATCTGGCATTGTCTTGGTGATTATTTATTGAATCTTTAAGGACACAATGATATAAAATGGAGACCCACAAGTGCATGGGGGAGACAGGATGTTATGAAGAAAGGATTGGGCTGGAAATCGAAAATTAGGTTGCAGTCCCAGTTCAGTTGCCAACAAACTATAAAATCTCTCTGCTCCTCAGTTCATTATTTATTTACTATTTATAACTTGCCTATTTCCAAAACAGATCGGAGGTGGCTATCAATAAAAACCACTAATGTATCAGAACTCTTTTACAAGGTAATAACCCAAGATAAAAAAAGAAGTCAAAAAGAAAGATAGTTATAACAGGAAATCTAAACTAAGGGAATACACTGTAACAGGGCAGAAAATGCTGCTGTGAGTTTCATGGCTAAATTAAAGAAAGAAAGAAGTTGTATAGGTATCATAATCCATGAGTCTCAGATTATTTACAAAATGGGTGGGAAATGAGAGTTGGATGAAATCACTGTTAAGGTCGTTTCCAAGTTCATGTGTTTCTGTTATAAAGTTTGTAAAGTTATATGTACATTTATGAAAATATTTCCTCAATTTCTGCACAATCAAGCACTGTCACAGGTCTTAAGGGAAAATTTGGGTTCTGAACAATCAAGCACTAGCATAGGGCTGAAGGGAAAATTTGGGTTCATGCAGTTCACTCATAACCTGTGTACCTTTGTAGCCAGAGAAGTATAAGAATAAATAACAATGCTCATGAAAATACTAGCATGGTTTAAAAGGAATTTTAAATTTCAAATAAATAAATGAATACCATAATACTTAGAAGACATTACAAAAAACGGGGGTGGGGGGGAGTCTGTATATATATTAGTAGAAGCTTGTGTAAAAAACGTTGAGATTTACGGGTTCAAGGACAAAATGCACACAGATCAGGCAAACATGCAATTAGAATGCAAGACAGAGTACGAAGCCAAACTGAGGCAAGACAAAGGACATTGGGTGAAGAGGCACAGGGCACACAGTCCTGCATTCCTCAGCAGCTGCTCTATTCAGCTGTACACACCGATTTTTGAGTTCAGTTACTGTTACTTTAAAGAGGCCAACTATTAAAGTGCAGGGGAAGAAATGAACCAACATGACTTCCACATTGTAGTGACATTATATCTCTATTTGCCAAGCTATATAAAATATTATACGTTAGAAAAACACATTGCAGCAGAATAGACTATATAGTGCCCCAAATAGAAATGTACAGATACATATGAAGAAAAGCATCTGTTACTAGAACTTGATCAGTCTCAGATGACCTGTGTTTCTGCAAAGATATCTTAGAGTTTCTGTATTGAACTAGACACACCTGGAATGTCTGATTATACATAATATTGATTTGTCTATTTCTGTGTAGAGAAGGACTAAAAGACTAGTAAGATGTAAAAAAATTAAAAGATATAGGAGAGTTATGGCCACAGGGAGACTATCATCTAAAAGGATGGTTGGGAGAGAAAACGGGGGTAATTTTGAAAAAAATGAAAACATGAAAAGGGCACTAGAAAATAGAAAAGAAAATTATAAATAAGTTTAGAGTGGCTGTTGTAGCAAATCAAATGAAGAAAACTTGTTTGGCCAGTAGACAGTTCATAGAAGATATAAATAATGAGGAGCTATGAGAAAAATATGCAGACATTCCCATTTGGGAGATAAAAACTCCTTTAAATCAGTGTTTCTCAACCAGGAGAAATTTAGCTCCCAGAAGGCATTTGGCAGTGTCTGGAGATGCTTTTGGTTGTTGCAGCTGGGGAAGTGCTACTGGCATATAATGCATAGAAGCCAGGAATGCTGTTAAGCATTCTGCAATGCACAGGACAGGCCCTTATAACAATTATTTGGCCCAAAATATCAATAGTACCATGGTTGACAATCCAGAATAAAGATAGGACTACCTCTGCAGCCTGGGGTTGCTGCTTTAAACATAGTAAGTCCATCTTTTCTTGAGACAATCTGCTATGACCCTCTCTGCTTCCTATGGCCTATGTGGAAGTCGTACAGATTTTTTCTAGTCTCTTATGTGAAGCCCCTGAGACCTATCCGTTCTCACCAAACTCATCCTTGATGTCTTTAGATTAAACTTGGCTCAAACTTAATCCATGTCTGATGCCTTTAAAGTGTTCCCATTTACATTATTTTCTGATCTTTTCTATGGTTTAGCTCTTTTAACCCCTCATGGATTAGTATTTTGACATATTGGGTAATGACTTTCTGGTCCTGGTCATGACTCTTTCTCTTCCTTCAGTTGTACTTTTTCTCTGATGTGCTGAGTTTTATTGCCCTTAAATGACATTCAGGATGGTCAATTAAATGCAAAATAATAATAATTTGATCATTCTTACTGTGCAATTAAGTTTCTGAATATTTAATGTCCCTTTTGTGCTTTCCAAGGTACTAGCTCCATGCCAAACATAATCTTAACTATGTTAAAACTATGAACATAGTCCTTGGATTTAATAGTACTTTTGCTTGAAGGAGATGAAGTAAATCAGATAAAAACAAAAGAACTAGAGTCAAAAGCATTGCTTCTTTGTTGGATGCATATTTTGCAAGTATTTTCCAACACTCTGTTGGTTGTCTTTTTGCTGTGTTAATTGTTTCTTTGGCTGTGCAGAATTCTTTTAGTTTAATATAATCTCATTTGTTCAATTTTCCTTTTCTTGCCTGTGCTTTTGGGGTCAAATTCATAAAGCTTTTGCCCAGTTTTACTTCCTGAAGTGTTTTCCCTAAGTTTTCTTTTAGAAGTTTTATAATTTCAGGATGCATATTTAATTCTTTAATCCATTTTGGGTTGATTTGGTATATGGTGAGAAGTACAGGTCTAGTTTCATTCTTCTACATATGGATGTACAATTTTCCCAGCACCATTTACCAAAGAGGCAGTCTTTTCCCCAGTGTATGTTCTTGGTGCTTTTGTTGGAGATCAGTTGGCTATAGGTATATGAGCTGATTTCTGGGTTCTCTATTCTTCTCCATTGGCCAAGGTGTAAGTTTTTAAGCCAGTGCCATACTGTTTGGGTTTCTATAGCTTTGCAGTATAGTTTGAAGTCAAGTAGTGTTATGCCTCCAGCTTTATTTTCTTTGCTCAGGATTGCTTTGGCTATTTAGGATCTTTTGTTGTTCCATATGAATGTTAGGACTGTTTCTTCCATTTCTGTGAAGAATGTCATTGGCTTTTTGATAGGGATTGTGTTGAACCTGTACGACACTTTGGGTTACTGTCAAACAGACAAAGGATTAGTATCAAGATTATACAAGGAACTCAAACACCTTAACAGTAAAATAACAAGTAACCCATTTAAAAAATGGGCAAAGGGGCTGAATAGGCATTTCTCAAAGGAAATATACAAATAGACAAAAGACATATGAAAAAATATTCAAAATCACTCAACATCTGGGAAATGCAAACTAAAACCACATTGAGATATCATCTCAGTCCAGTTAGACTGGCCATTATAAAAAAGACAGAGAATAACAAATGCTGGCAAGGATGTGGAGAAAGGGGAATCTTCCTACATTGTTGGTGGATTGTAAACTGGTGCAGCCTTTATGGAAAATGGTACAGAGGTTCCTCAAAAAACTACAGATAAAACTATCATATGACCCAGCTATTCTACTGATGGGTTATACCAAAAGGAATGAAAATCATCATGTCAAAGGGACACCTATACTCCCATCTTTATTGAAGCTTTATTTACAGTAGCCAAGAGTTGGAACCAACCTAAATGCTTATCATCAGATGTGTAGATGAGGAAAATGTGGTATATTTATAAAATGGAATACTACTCTGCCATAAAAAAGAATGAAATACTGTCATTTACAGCAACATGGATGAACTTAGAGAAAATTGTGTTAAATGAAATAAGCCAGGCACAGAAAGAGAAATACCGTGTCCTCATTTATACATGGGAGCTAATAATTAATTAAATAAATTAATATATAAACAAATAAATAAAAAAGGAAAAAAGATACAACAATCACAATAATATATTGAACTTTTGAAGAGAAGAGAAAAGAATTCAGGTTGCTGTGGTGGGAAAGGGGGAGAGGAGGAGAGAAAGGTAGGAAATGGTAATGGACCTAAACACTTGATTACGTTATATAAGGATGAATATACTAACTATTCTGATTTGAACACCAAAAAATAAAAATAAAAAAATAATAATTAATAATAAGAAGGAAAAGTATTGCTTCTAACCCACAGCTAACATCACACTGAGAGGGAAAAGCTGAAAGCTTTTCCTCTTAGATCAGGAACAAGACAAGGATGCCCACTTTCGCCATAATACTGTAAGACCTCACTAGAGCAATTAGACAAGAGAAAGAAATAGTTATCCAAATCGGTTATCCAAAGGGAAGTCAAACTGCCCCTATTTGCAGATGACATAATTTGATATATAGGAAACCCTAAAGACTCCACCAAAAAAACTGTAAGAACTAATATACTAATTTAATAAAGTTACAGTATACAAAATCAACATACAGAAGTAAGTTACATTTCTATGCACTAACAGTGAACTATCTGAAAAAGAAATCAAGAAAATAATTCCTTTCACAAT
Organism: Cynocephalus volans; assembly: GCF_027409185.1. Lineage (NCBI taxonomy): Eukaryota > Metazoa > Chordata > Mammalia > Dermoptera > Cynocephalidae > Cynocephalus > Cynocephalus volans. Next base: position 136,251,960 of record NC_084466.1, on the reverse strand, counting down.
AAGTACAATAAATAAATAAATAATAAGATACATAGGAGTAAATTTAATCAAGGAATTGAAAGACCTTTACACTGAAAACTATAAATCCCTGAAGAAAGAAATTGAGGTCACAAGTAAATGGAAAGATATTCTGTGTTCATGGATTGAAAAAGTTAATATTGTTAAAAAGGCCTTTCTACAAACAGGGACAGGTTGATTTCATCTTTTCCAATCTGGATGCCCTTAATTTCCTTCTCTTCTCTGATTGCTCTGGCTAGTACTTCTAACACTATGTTGAATAGGAGTGGTGAGAATAGGCATCCTTGTCTAGATCCTGTTCTTAAAGGAAAAGCTTTCAGCTTTTCCCCATTCAGGATGATATTGGCAGTGGGTTTATCATATATGGCTTTGATTATGTTGAGATACTTTCCATCAATACCTAATTTATAGAGGGTCTTTGTCATGAATGAGTGTTGAATTTTATCAAATGCTTTTTCAGCATCTATAGAGATGATCATATGGTCCTTGTGTTTGATTTTATTAATATGGTGTATCACATTTATTGATTTGCTTATGTTGAACCAAACTTGCATCCCTCGGATGAATCCCAGTTGATCGTGGTGAATAATTTTACATATGTGTTGCTGTATTCTGTTTGCTAGTATTTTATTGAGGATTTTTGCATCTATATTCATCAAGGATATCGGCCTGTAGTTTTCTTTTTTGGTTATATCTTTACCTGGTTTTGGTGTCAGGATGATGTTTGCTTCATAGAAAGAGTTCGGGAGATTTGCGTCCATTTCAGTCTTTTGGAATAGTTTGTAAAGAATCGGTGTCAATTCCTCTTTGAATGTTTGGTAAAATTCTTCTGTGAATCCATCTGGTCCTGGGCTTTTCTTTGTTGGGAGCTTTCTGATAACAGCTTCAATCTCCTTTATTGTTATTGGTCTGTTCAGATTTTCTACATCTTCATGGCTCAGTGTTGGGAGCTTGTGTGTGTCCAGAAATTTATCCATTTCCTCCAGATTTTCAAACTTGTTGGTGTATAGTTGTTTATAGTAGTCTTGAATGATTCCTTGTATTTCAGATGAATCAGTTGTAATATCACCTTTTTCATTTCTAATTTTTGTTATTTGAATCTTCTCTCTTCCTTTTTTTGTTAGCCATGCTAATGGTTTGTCAATTTTATTTATCTTTTCCAAAAACCAACTTTTTGATTCATTGATCTTTTGAACTGTTTTTTGGGTTTCAATTTCATTAAGTTCTGCTCTGATTTTAATGATTTCTTTCCGTCTGCTAACTTTAGGTTTGGATTGTTCTTGTTTTTCTAGTTCTTTAAGGAGAAGTGTTAGGTTGTTCACTTGTCATCTTTCCATTCTTCTGAGGTGAGCATTTAATGCAATAAATTTCCCCCTTAATACTGCTTTTGCAGTATCCCACAGGTTTTGGTATGATGTATCATTATTTTCATTAGTTTCAATAAATTTTTTGATTTCCTGCTTGATTTCTTCTTGCACCCATATGTCATTAAGTAGAATGCTCTTTAATTTCCATGTGTTTGTATTGTTTTCAGAATTTCGTTTGTTATTGTTTTCTAATTTTAATCCATTATGGTATGAGAAAATACATGGAATAATTCCAATTTTTTTGAATTTGTTGAGACTTGATTTGTGACCTAATATGTGATCTATCCTGGAGAATGATCCATGTGCTGATGAGAAGAATGAATATTCTGAGGTTGTTGGATGGGATGTTCTGTAGATATCTGCCAATTCCAATTGGTCTAGAGTCTTGTTTAGATCTTGTGTTTCTCTACTGATTCTTTGCCTAGATGATCTGTCTAATATTGACAGTGGGGTGTTCAGGTCCCCAGCTATTATGGTATTAGTGTCTATTTCCTTCTTTAGGTCTAATAGAGTTTGTTTTATAAATCTGGCTGCTCCAACACTGGGTGCGTACATATTTATGATTGTTATGTCTTCTTGATGGATCAGTCCTTTTATCATTATATAGTGTCCCTCATTGTCTCTTTTCATGGTTTTTAGTTTAAAGTCTACTTTGTCAGATATAAGAATAGCTATTCCAGCTCGTTTTTCTTTTCTGTTGGCATGGTAAATCTTTTTCCATCCTTTCACTCTTAGTCTATGTGAGTCTTTATGGGTGAGGTGGGTCTCTTGAAGGCAGCATGTAGTTGGGTCCTCCTTTTAAATCCAGTCAGCCAGTCTGTGTCTTTTGATTGGGGAATTTAAGCCTTTTACATTAAGAGTTGTTATTGAATAGTGTTGATTTATTCCTAGCATTTTATTGATTGTTTTTTGGTTGTCTTAGGTGTCTTTTGTTCCTTGCTTTCTGATTTACTGTTTGGTTTCTGTGTTTGTTGGTTCCTTAGGTTGTAGATACCTTTTTGTTTGTTTGTTTTCTCTTCTTGAATGCCATTTTTATTATACTAATGGGTTTAGATTTTTCTTGGGTTTTTATGGTAGTGGTAGTTATTTTTCAGCAACCAAACCCAGTACTCCCTTGAGAATTTCTTGTAAGGATGGTTGTGTGGTGGTGAACTCCAACAGTTATTGTTTGTCTGAGAAATATACTATTTGCCTTTCATTTCGGAAGGATAGCCTTGCAGGGTAGAGTATACTTGGCTGACGATCTCTGTCTTTTAGTATTTTGAGTATATCATCCCATTACTTTCTGGCTTTTAGGGTTTGTGATGAAAAGTCTGATGTTAGCCTGATTGGGGCTGCCTTATATGTGATTTGATGCTTCTCTCCTGTGGCTTTTAAGATTCTCTCTTTGTCTTTGAATTTTGCCAATTTGACCATAGCATGTCTTGGAGAAGACCTTTTTGGGTTGAATACATTTGGAGATCGTTGAGCTTCCTGCAGATGACATGATCCTATACATCGAACAGCCTAAAACCTCTACAAAAAAACTCTTGGAGTTGATAAATGATTTCAGCACAGTAGCAGGATACAAAATCAACACACAAAAATCAGTAGCATTTCTATTCTCCCATAGTGAACATGCAGAAAGAGAAATCAAGAAAGCCTGCCCATTTACAATAGCCACCAAAAAAATAAAATACTTGAGAATTGAGTTAACCAAGGATGTGAAAAATCTCTATAATGAGAACTACAAACCACTGCTGAGAGAAATTAAAGAGGATAGTAGAAGATGGAAAGATATCCCATGATCTTGGATTGGAAGAATCAACATAGTGAAAACGTCCATACTACACAAAGTGATATACAAATTCAATGCAATCCCCATCAAAATTCCAAAGACATTTTTCTCAGAAATGGAAAGAAGTATCAAGACATTTATATGGAATAACAAAAGACCACACATTGCCAAAGCAATTCTGAGCAAAAAAATAAAGCTGGAGGCATAACACTTCCCGACTTAAAACTGTACTACAAAGCTATAATAACCAAAACAGTATGGTACTGGCCTAAATACAGGCACACTGATCAATGGAATACAATAGAGAATCCAGAAATCAACCCACACACCTACAGCCATCTGATCTTTGACAAAGGCACCAAGCCTATACACTGGGGAAGAGATTGCCTCTTTAGCAAATGGTGCTGGGAGAACTGGATATCAATATGCAGGAGAATGAAACTAGACCCACACCTTTCACCATACACTAAAGTCAACTCAAAATGGATTAAAGAATTAAATATACCCCCTGATACAATAAAACTTCTCAAAGAAAACATAGGAGAGACACTTCAGAAAATAGGACTGGACACAGAGTTCATCAATACGACCCCAAAAGCACGGGCAACCAAAGGAAAAATAAACAAATGGGATTATATCAAACTAAAGAGCTTCTGCACAGCAAAAGAAACAATTAACAGAGTTAAAAGACAACCAACAGAGTGGGAGAAAATATTTGCAAAATATACATCTGACAAAGGATTAATATCCAGAATATACAAGGAACTCAAACAACTTTACAAGAAAAAAACAAGCACCCTATTAAAAAATGGGCAAAAGAGCTAAGTAGGCATTTCTCTAAGGAAGATATACAAATGGCCAACAGACATATGAAAAAATGCTCAACATCACTCAGCATCCGGGAAATGCAAATCAAAACTACACTGAGATACCATCTCACCCCAGTTAGGATGGCTAATATCCAAAAGACTCTGAAAGATAAATGCTGGCGAGGCTGCGGAGAGAAAGGAACTCTCATACATTGTTGGTGGGACTGCAAAATGGCGCAGCCTCTATGGAAAATGGTATGGGGGTTCCTCAAACAATTGCAGATTGATCTGCCATATGACGCAGCTATCTCACTGCTGGGAATATACCTAGAGGAATGGAAATCATGAAGTCGAAGGTATACCTGTTCCCCAATGTTCATTGCAGCACTCTTTACAATAGCCAAAAGTTGGAACCAGCCCAAATGTCCATCATCAGATTAGTGGATACGGAAAATGTGGTATACCTACACAATGGAATACTACTCAGCCATAAAAACAAATGAAATACTGCCATTTGCAACAACATGGATGGACCTTGAGAGAATTATATTAAGTGAAACACGTCAGGCATGGAAAGAGAAATACCACATGTTCTCACTTATTGGTGGGAGCCAAAAATAAATAAATAAATTCACACATACACACAAAAACTGGGGGGAGAGGGGAAGAAGACATAACAACTACAATTCCTTGAAGTTGATACAACAAGCAAACAGAAAGGACGTTGTTGGGTGGGAAGGGGGAGAGGGAGGTGGGAGGGAAGTTTTGGTAATGGGCCATAATAATCAACCACATTGTATATCGACAAAATAAAATTAAGAAATAAAAAACTAATAATCAAATGCTTCACAGAAAAAAAAAATAAAATAAAATAAATAAAATGGACTTTCTACCCTAAGTGATCTGTAAATTTAATGCAATCTCTATCAAAATACCAGACATTCTTTACAAAATAGAAAAAAACAATCCTAAAATTCATATGGAACTAACAAAGATCCTGAAGAGCCAAAGCAATCCTGAAAAAATATGCAAAACTGGAGGCATCATGCTACTGGCTTCAGATTATACTACAAAGTTATAGTAACCAAAACTGCCTGGTACTGGCTTAAAAACAGACACATGGACCAATGGAAAAGAATAGAGAGCCCAGAAGCTAATTTACACACCAAAAGCCAACTGATCTTTGACAAAGGTGTCAAGAATATATATTAAGGAAAAGACAGTCTCTTCGGTAAATAATGCTGGGAAGACTGGATATCCACATGCAGAAGAATGAAACTAGATCCCTACCTCTCATGATATACAAAAAATCAACTCAAAATGAATTAAATATATAAGTTTAAAGCCTGAAACTATGGAACTACTAGATGAAAAAATAACGGAAACAATTCATGACATGGGGCTAGCAAGGATTTTTTTTTCAATAAGACTTTAAAAGCACAAGTAATAAAAGCAAAAAATAGACAAATGGGATTATATCAAACTAAAAAGCTTTTACACATCAGAGGAAACTGTTAACAGGGTGAAAAAAAACACCTACAGAAGAAAATATTTGCAAACCATACATCTGACAAGGGATTAATATCAATTATAAATAAAGAACTTAAACAACTCAATGGAAAGAAAAAAAAACCTGATTGAGAAATAGACAAATTATCTTAATAGACATTTCTCTGTTTAAAAAGATATGTAAATGGCCTAAAGGCATTCAAAAAAATGTTCAACATCACTAATCATCAGGGAAATACAAATCAAAACAATAATGAGATACCTCCTACTCCAATTAGAATGGCTATTATCACAAAGACAAAAGACAGTAAGTGTTGGTGAGGACATGGAGAAAAGGGAACACTTGCACACTTGTAGGTGGGAGTGTAAACTAGTATAGTCCTTATGGAAAACAGTATGGGGGTGCCTCCAAAAGTTAAAGATAAAATTACCATATGGTCCAGCAGTCCCATCACTGGGTATATGCCCAAAGAAAATGAGATCAGTATGTTGAGATATCTGCACTCCCATGTTTATTGCAGCACTAGTTACAATAGCTAAGATATGGAGTCAACCTATGTGTCCAACAACAGATGAATGGATAAAAAAATGTAGTATGTATACACAATGGAATACTATTCAGACTTAAAAAAGAATGAAATCCTGTCGTTTGCTGCAACATAGGTGGACTTGAAGGACTTTATGTTAAGTGAAGCAAGCCAAAGACAAAAAACAAATATCACATGATCTCACTCATACGTAGAATTGGAAAAAAAAAAAAAGAAGGTAATATTATAGAGGCAGAGCATAGAACAGTGGCTATCAGATACTTGGGAAGGGGTAAGGAGGCAGGGGATATGGGAGGGAAAACATAGATTGCCCAACAGATACAAAATTACAATTGACAATTAGGAGGAATAAGTTCTGGTGTTCTATTGCACAGTAAGGTGACTATGGTTAACAGTTAAGATTTGCATATCACATAATAGCTAGAGGAGAAGCTTTTGAACGTTTTGCCACAAAGAAATAATAAACGCATGAGGTGATTGATACACTATCTGTCCTGACTCAATTATCATACAACATATATATGTATCAAAATATCAGACTGTATGCCAATTACAATTGGCAATTAATTTTAATTTTTGGGTTTTTTGGGGGGTTTTTTTTTGTTTTTTTTTTTAGAAAAAGCTTAGCTTCAAAGAAAGGAGAAGAAATATGTTCTTGCAATCACACAAGGAGAAAGATACTGTCACGAACAACCAACTTTAGCATCTCTCTTTCCCTGGGATGTAGAACAAATTGTTGAATGCTTAAAGTTTACTTAACCTGGAATCTTTACCTTGGAAATCAGTACAAAACTCATTTGAATCTTTTGGGGGATCTTGTGTGCCTATAGTAAATGTAATTTAAGGGAGACATTATTGTAAAACAAAATCTGCTCTTTGCTAGCTGTTTCAAATGCCAATTCCACTCAAGGTTTCTCCTGTAAGGGGACATTAATGTCTTTCTGACATTTTTCCTCATGATTGACATTCACCAGAAATTTCTCCCCAGCCATTAGTTTTATTAATATTATTATTGCTTTTGGTTGGCACCCTTCCCTCTACCAAATCCTGTAAAGATCAGATGGCATTTGTTCCAAAGGTAAAATTCTCCTTTTAATACACACACTCACCACACATAGAATCTTACACGGACATAGCTTGGGTAGATAGAGCAGACACCACCAAGAGAGTGTGTTTTCCCAAATTTCAGGCAGAGGGAGATGTTTTCAGTGATAGTCTGTACTTCTCACTTATATAACAGAAAGGGGAAGAGAGAAAATGTTTCACTTCTGTCGAGTAAGTATCCCTCAATCTGAGGGCAACAGAGAGCCATTTCATAGATACTACCCTTACCCTTTCTCTAGTCTAAATGGAAAGCAACACTATGCAGTTAACTACAGACATGTTGAGAAAGGTTCATGCACACTGAAAGGAAATGACAATAATTTCTTAGCTGGTCTCTTAGAGTATGTATATATGTATGCAATTTCATGCAAGTCTGTGTACATGTAAAAATGGGTGCAACTCACTTTTTTGCTTTTCATAGTGGATTCTGAATTGTAGAATTTATGAGCTGTCAAAATTTCAATAAGTAAAAATGTCATCCTATTTCTAATGATATATTTGATGAAACCATGCAGATATGTAATAGAGATTCTTCAGGATTTTATTGAGACCAGTCAGTACATAAAATGCTTTCTCTAGTGGTAAAAAAATATTTATTGAATGCCTCCTATGTGTGTCAGACACTATGCTAAAAGTTCTACACTTGATATTTTACTTAATTTTCCTGTCTTAGAATTATATGCTCACTAAATTATTCCTCTCAAGAAAAAAATATTTTTCAGTCCCCTTCAAGTTAGATGGAATCATGGGAATAAATTATGGTTAATAAAATGTGGGCAGGTGTGAAACATGTCGTTCTCAGAGCTTGCTCTCAGTAACTTTCACATGCTCCTCTCGCTCTCTCTCCTCATTGGCTGGCTGCATGGAGAGGGTCCAGGGGAAGATTCATTGACCCATGACAGCCATTGGATGACTGGGGCCTGGATTCCATGGAGAAGAGCCACTCAAGAAAGCTCATGGTGATTGTATTAATTAACGGCATTTGATGGTCAGTAAATAAAGCTAAATAATGCTAAGCCATTGAGATTTCATTGACGTTTTATAGCAGCGAGTATTATTTTACCTGCCTAATACAGCAACTGATAACTAGAAAAAGTGTGCTGGTATAACACAAAACCTAAATAGGTGGTATTTGCCTTAGAGTTTGGGTGATAGTCAACAAAGACCTTGATATTGAAAGCTGCAAAGATGGGAACTCATGTTATTCAATGGCAAACTTTGCTATAACTATCACTTGCTATCTGTAGATGTCAAACCACATGCCTACTGAGCCAGCAGCTCCCATGGAAATAATTAAAAGAATCAAAATGTTAGTGTCTGTTGGGAACTCTTGCCTGCTTTAACAAGGTATTGCAAGAAAGAGATAAACTCAGGAAAACCCGGACTGATTTGCAAGTAGAAATAAAAGGGATTAAAGAGAGTCAGAAAACAAGGGCCTCATTTCTAGAAAAGCTATCTGTTTCCATACACAAACAATAAGAGATAGAATTTTAAAGGGTTTTGAATGTCAATGGCCAAAAAAAAAAAAAAACAGAAAAGTAAAGGAGGCTTAAAAACTAAGTTTCAGCAAGAAACATGAGCATGGATATCAGTGTATGGTACTAACTATAATCAAAAGATCTTATGTCATGTTATGGGTTGAACTATGTGCCCCCTAAATTCATGTGTTGAAGTCCTAACCCCCAGTATCTTAGAATGTGACTTTATTTGGAGATAGGGTATTTACAGAGTAATCAAGTTAAACTAAGGTCATCAGGATGGATCCTAAACCAGTATGTCTATTGTTCTCATAGGAAGAGGAAATTTGGACACAGACTGTTACAGAGAGATCATGTGACGATACAGAGAGAAGATGGCTAAGCAAATCAGTGAATTCTCTTTGCTTCTTTCTTCAATTTTCCAGTTTTAGTATCACCATGGTTATACTGTCTCTGCTCTACCATTGTATATTATGTGTGTGGATAGGAAAGGAACAGCTTGTCTTTTCAAGTCATAGGTATAAGACCAAAGAGAGCCATACCTGCTGAGATGGAGAAAGTAGCTCATTAACAGAGATCCCACTGGATGCAGTGTTCGGATGGGACTTTGGGGTCTTCCCTGGTGTGGTGCTAAATATGTTCTATTCATGGAAAGGGCATAGCTGATACTCTGCTCTCTGCCCTCCACACCTTTTCATTTCCTCTTGGGCAAGTAGCTAAACTACCTTTGCAAGCCACATTATAGGTGGCAATCTGATGTGAATCAGGTGTGGGTTTAGGAATGTCAGGGGAAATGATGTATAATTCTTTCAATTATGGCCTCTAAATATCCAAAAGATAAAGGGGATTGAGTGAAGAACTCTAAAGACTCAGGGGAGCCCAGAATTTCTACGGCAGATGAAAGGAGCCCAGATCCCAGTGTCACTGCTTTAAAGGGCAACTACCAAGGAGAACTACTCAATCTAGGACATTCATATTGGACTTTATGGGAGCAAGAATTAATAAAATTTTATTTGTTCAAGCCATGAAATTTCAGGGTATGTGTTGCAAAATCAGCTACAATCACTTATGCTAGCTCATACACTGCCCAATAATCCAGTACAATAACAATAGAATAGCCTTTCAGGGTAGTCTTTTGATTACTAAATTGCCCAAGGCTGTGCAATAAATTAGCCAGAATATACTGGGTTAATCAAGTCATAGTGGTTTAGTTGTAGCCCCAGAAGGAAGAATCTTTGATATTATGTCACTATGCAAACACATAAAAAGGGGATCTTTCCAAAGCCATGATTAAAATCTACATTTGGTCTGCCAGCAGCATGTGCACACATGTGCGCACACACACACACACACACACACAAAGTTTGTATTAATTTTCCTCTGGAGCCATTTGATGAATCACAGTAATTTAAATGAGTTAAGAATAAGAGAAATTACTAATGTCACAAAGCATTAGTTGACCCTTATTCCTGCCAATTTATAGCAAGTATAGTGGATTACGAACATAAAAAGAAAAAAAAGTCACTGCAATGTTAAATGGCAGTTACATAGAATATGTTTGAATAGAAAAATTACTAACGAGGCAGTCTAGGTCTCAAACCAGCTGTTCAAATGCCAAGTATAACTAAAATAGTGCTGCAGATCAGGGAGTTAGTAACAACACAAACACCAGTGAACAGACTTGCAAGACTATAAAGAGAACTGAGCAAGCTAAGTGGGTTACCTGGAGATGAAAACATTAGGCTATCATAGTTCACAGCATGCTAATGTCCTAATGAGAAATCTAATCCCAAGCCACTTGCCTAGTGGTTATTTTCCCGGAAGACTACTCATAGAGAGAATTAAGAAATAAAATACATTAAAGTTAGTGTCATTATAGAAATCAAACTGTACTTACTTAAGGGGAAAAAATAACAACCATATGATGTTTTTTCCACCAAAAGTTTGCATAGATTTATTGACTACTTTTCTTTGAATGTTGGAGTTATATTCAATTTTACTGACAATGTATTATGATCAGACAGAATTGGATTTTTCTTTCTGTTCGACATGATTAGGTGCTGACTGTAGACGCAAACAATAGGCAATTGGTAACAAATGGCCCTAATGTCACTGGGGGGATGAAGCGAAGATGTACGATTCTACTTCCCACAGGTGTTCAACAAAGCCTGATCTAGTCGTTGCAGAAGGACTGGTGGGTCTACGTCTGTCTGCGCTGGCTTTTACAAGATATTTCAGGCCTTTATCCTGATATCATGAACAATATTTGGGGTTTTATTAGATCCTTCCTTCCTTCCTTCTTCCTATTTCTCTCCATTCTCCCTTTTTATTAGATGTGCCTACACAGGAGTTGAACTTAAAAATACTTTCAATGTTGCGAGGTATTTGCAAACACCTTTTGCTTTGGAAGATAAAAATCATTTATATAGCTCTAGGATAAGAGTAAGCAACACAGCACACACAGAAGCACTGTAATAAAGTAAGAGAATTTTCCTTCCCTCGTTCCCCTCAATATCTTCTTTTTTCACTGTCCCTCTTCTTCCTTGACTCTCCCCCAACATATTGTCTCTACTTCTGCTCTCTGTTCTTGTCACCATTCCGGTGGTGGCACATTTAGGCAATTACCATAAACTCTCATTGATTTAACAGAGGATTTTATCCCTTTGGCTTGTCTTTTTTTTTTTTTTTTTTTTTTTTTTTCCGATAATGTTTATTCAAAGCTCCCAGACTAGGCCTTTTCTGACCTTGCATAGCTCTTAGGTTATATCTTCACACTGATGCAGAGGGTCTGAAGACACAGGGTTTCTCTACTTACACATAGTGCTGCTCTGCCTGCCTGGCACTGCAAAGGTAGCTGTGGTGATGAGATGGGCTTTGTTTTATGCAAATCTGGGGAAAAGTCTAAACCCTACCATAAATTTACTGACCTTAGACAAATTTCTTAATCTTTGAACCTCTGCTTCCTCATCTGCAAAATGGGTATAATAACATCTGCCCCTCAATAGAACATTACATTACAGATCTATACGTCACAGGATATAATACATGGAAATTATCTATCACTGACTGTGGTACATTGTAGGCACCCAGTAAATATTAGCTTCTTGGAAGCTCAAGCCTTTCCTTTTAACTTTCCAGGAGCAAATATGCTGGATTTATTTATTTTTTCTTAATCTCAATTAACTTCCTAGTTAATTAGATGGGGACTCCTCTCTGCATTGCCTTAGATTTAGATAAAGGCTCTTGCAGGCCAAGGATAGTGGGTAAGAACATCTTCCCTCTGTTTGCTTGCCTAACAAGGATAAATGACTCTATCTCTGTGGTTTATATTGAATGCCTGATAATGTATCTCCAAGAGAAGCACTTAGCAAGAATACCCATAAATATGGCTATAATGTTTATTCAAACTACTCTGTTTGCAAGGCCAACTATACAAAGGAAGGATGAAAACAGACAAAATGGGTCACTAAAATTAGTCTGTGCAGTTTCTGAGGCAGATGATAATAATACAATGTGTTGTCTCTTAGTGCCTGCGTTTCATGGAACTCTAGTTACATAAAAGATTTATTGTAAGAATGATGAATTTATTCTCTTCTATCTTAATGTGATGTCTGCCGGTCTGAGAATGCAGGTCATAGAGATGTATTGCCAAAAGTACACCATTTGGAAGGTCTTTGCTTCCAAACCATGATATTTGAATATTATATAAGTCAATTTATATTCCTTAATCCCACACAAACACTGCACCTCTTTCCCTTAGCTCCTGGCAATCAAATCCTGCAGTAATGGAATGGAACCCTGAGGTTATTTACCCTTAAAGAGAGACAAATAAAAGAAAAGAGAATAACTGATGATGAAAGAGAAACTCAGCTTGATCCATATTGATCCAGAGCTGGATGGAGGATAAATGGTTGAGGGGAAAGGCAGATTTTGCCTCAACAGAAGGAAAGGAGGAAGCAAACTAAAAATGGTAAGAACCTATTACACTCAAACAGCTATACTTTAAGTGTTCATATTTCATCTCACTAATTTGTCACTAAAAGTTGACATTTTATGCTTGAAAAAAAAGTAGACCAGAGATGTTTCTTGCTTGCCATGGATACTCAGCTAGTATATTGCATAAACGATATTCATCTTAATTTATGAGTGACTCTAAAAGTTACACTCTTTCCATCTGTATTAGTCCATTTCTGTTGCTTATAACAAAATACATGGAACTGGGTAATTCATAAAGAAAAATTAAATTTCTTGCTTACAGTTTCTGAGACTGGGAAGTCCAAAGTCCTTCTGGTGGTGGCAACAGTGACCCAGGGGTCTCACATTTCAAGATGGTGGAAGCAGAGAGAGCAGACAGAGGGAAAGACAGACTCTCCTCTTCTTTTAAAGCCCTCAGAACTACACGCCTGACCACCCTTTATAATCCATTCACTATGGCATGGTCCCGCAATCCAATCACCTCTTCAGTTCTCCACCTTTCAATTACCATAATAGGATTTCCCACCCTCTTAACAGTCACAGTGGGGGTTAAGTTTCTAATATATGAAACTTGGGGGACACAATTCAAGCTTCAGTGAGTTTTGGGGGGACATAATTCAATCCCCTACACCATTCCACCATTATATCTGTAACCTCAGAGAAATCTTCATGCCTAAAGCTGCTGACATATTTAATCAGTGACTGAATGTATAATAAGCTCCCTATCACCAAAATAGGTATCCAGAGCCTACGGGAGCAGAATATTGAAGAGGAGCTCCCCAGAGGATGGAAGCTGAACTTCCACGTAGCGTTAACGTCTGTGTTCCTGTGTTCACCTCTCTTCTCACTCTTCTCGTAGTCAGGTGGTCGGGAGCTGCATGTGAACCGTGTTTTAAACAGCACAACAGCAGAAGTTGCTTCTATTTTCTGTTGCTGGTGCCTGCAAAACAATTTATAACCATTACCACATTTAGTCCTTAGGACTGACCTAAAAGGTTGTTTTATTGCCCCATTTTCAGGTAAGGAAAATTAAGTTCAGAGAGGAAAAGAAACTTACTTGAGGTCACACAGGTAGGATATTTTAGATTCTAATCTTAATCTATCTGACTCAAAGGGAGGTCCATATTTTGATCTGTATGTCAAAGACCTGAAAACTCTTGGGGAAAAAAATTACAGTAGGAAAAATTGAACACTTTTTATGTGAGGGGTTTACCTCACTCAAAACAGTATCTTGCACAAGTTAACTTAGAGGATGATAGAGGTGCTGAGCTTGGTCTTGTTGGTTTTCCTGTATGCAATCAGTCTATCATTTTCCTATTGCTTAGCTGTCCACAAGGGCTCTCCTTTTTTATTCTTTGGCTTGTCAATGTTTCTTTTTTATTGAGAAATATGGCAGAAAGTTATTACCCTGCATCTGTTCTTCAAGCTAAACCAATTGTTTAGAACTATTGGAGGAAAACAATGGATTTGTCTATTCCTTCACAAATCCTTATCACCGTCCTGGCCTTTGAGAGAATAGGTATCATTGCCACATGGAACTGCAATTAGATTTGGTTGCTTAAATACATAAGTGAATGCATATATATATGAATGAATAAATGAACAAATAAGTAAGTAAATAATGAGAATCTCAGAACAGTTTCTACACTTTCATCCCAAAACATGCATTCCTGAAAGAAAAGCTATGAGATGACTTACATCCATAGAAAGTCCTGTCTGATTCTCATACTGTCTAGAATTGCAGGGAGATGTAGGCTGACGGGCCATACCTGGGGCTCAAGTATGACGGCTTGTAAGTAAACAGGAACTTTAAAAGGGTCGTGGCTCTTTTTATGGAAGTCTTCATAAGCTCTTCGAATCCTCTTGCAAACTGTCATCTCTTTCCAAATCAAAATTTCTGGGCTGGGGAATCTCACTTTAGCTCTTAACTATTGCTTTAGGAAAAAACAAAGGAGATTGTTTCAAATCTAGCAAAACTGCATCTGAAACATTTTTAGGATATCATTTTAGATGATTTTTACATCTTACATATTTGCCTTCAACTTAATCATTAACTTCCTCTAGAGCAATAAGTTAGTACCCTAATTAAGTAAACTTGCTGTAAATGAAAGGCATCTTCAAGGTTATTTCTACCATCTGACGTGCTCATCTTCTTATCTCCCAATCTTATGTGTCTGACCTCGTAACCCAGAAGGAAACAGACGACACTCTCAGACTAGAATAATTTGAGGAGAATTTAAAGGAGAGACTGCTTACAAATATGTAAACAGAGTTTAGGAAAAACACAGGAGGTGGTAACACCCTACCCCACCTCTGTCATCTCTTCTCAATCAAAGGGGGAGAAGGGAGGAAGTGGAACTGAAACCAAACAGGAGAGAGTACAGAGGGAGTCTGTAAGAGAAGCTGTGCTATTGAGGCAGGAAAGCTACCAAGTGCAACCTCACAAGGAGGAGGAGGATAAATGGCCACCTCTACACTCCTCCGCCCTCATATCTCCTCCAGCAGCTCTTCAATGGACCAAGGCCGTAGGAGGCTGGAAAACAAAGGAGCCCATTACTGTAATCCAAAGAGATCAGTCTCTTGGGGTATAGAGGTAGGTAGAGAAGGGTGGAGAGTGAATCTGGAAGAGCAAGCAAGATATCCATCACTCCATGTCTTCAGATTATATCCAGCAACCCCACATCCACCACGAACCCTTATTGCAACCATAGTCCCTCTTTCTTTGAACTACTGCAAGACTAAAGAAATTTCTCCCCGCTCTTTTGCAGAACGATTACATACGATCTCACCCATTGCTCTTGTTTCATATGTGGCTGGTTTTCCAATTAGATTATACACTCTTGGAAGTGCTGAGACTGTATCTAATTTCTTGGAAAGTCTGCCATTGTAAGGATCAATACACAGACTGTTGAGGTCAGTTTAATGTAATGTGAAATAACTAAATTCTGCATACTTCTTTACCGTGAGAATATAAACAAAATATAATTGAATTTAAGCAAATTGCCCAAAGAATCACAGTGAATGAACTTGAGAAAACACTTACTCATTCCAGATTTGATACATTCAGGTTTTGTGGCTTCAGTTTGCGATCAGGACTTCCTTCCTTCCTCCTTTTTTTTTTTTTAAATTTATTTTTTTTTCATTCTCTTCTCTTCCTCTCTCTCTCTCTCTCCCCCCCCTCCCTCCCTCCCTCTCTCTCTCAAATTTGGGCAATATCTCCCTGGGTTAAACTCACTTTTGGAAAGGCAATCTTCCTCTTTTTACAAGAATTCATGTGGGAGATGTTGATATTCTACATGAATATAGCAGGCAATAATAATATCCTGCCTTTTATTTTGAGTCTCCCAATCGTCTCACTCCCTCTAAATCACCGTGTAATCAATCTGAGGAAGCAACATGCAACAGTATTAAAATTAGGGATGTTTGAAGAGGGAATTAGTCTACTCACTCATTATTCTTGATTAATAGAAAATTATCCTGCTAACATTTACTGTGCTATTCATTTGTTATTTGGAAGTGATTAGCCACAAATAGCAGTTAAGAACGAGCCAGTTTTGTAGTTTCAGCCACAGCTGTAATTACCGCCATGGTGCCTCTTCCTTCAGATATGCCTTTCTCACTTGAAAATCGCTCGCATCCCTCTTTAAACACCACTTCCTCTATGATACCAGGATTTCTCTCAACCAAAGAGAAATCAGTGGCCCTGCTCACATTTACCCCATTGATGAAGACCCAAAAAGCATCAAGAAGGGAGTTCAGTTGATTGCCCAAAGCTGGGAGAGCTCAGGGCATGGGATTCTGTTTCTTAGATTTCCCCATTACCTGGCTTCCTTCTCTGGCCACAGCATATTCCTCATTCATTCACTTTCTTCTAAGAAAAAACCCAAGAGCCTCAGGGTAGATATTGACCCAACATCACAGCTGGCCTCTGAAATCTCTGACCTCTTTCCTAACTTTTTCAGTCCTTGTTAAACACCCCATCCTGGACGTTTTCTTTCTGTTCTTCAGGGTGACCAGTATGCCCCTTGGCATTGCCAGATTGCCCACCCTGATCCTCCCACGTAAACTTTCTTTCTTTGTACTGTACTGTCACAGGGAGCTAGCCTCATCTGGTTTTTTTTTTTTTTTTTTTTTCATTACCGGCACTCAGCCAGTGAGTGCACCGGTCATTCCTATATAGGTTCCGAACCCGCGGCAGGAGCGTCGCTGCGCTCCCAGCACAGCACTCTACCGAGTGCGCCACGGGCTCGGCCCCGCATCTGGTTTTTTAAGAAAAAGCAAATGAATTAATTTACTGTCAGGTCATGACTGAAAATTGGCTTGCTAAGATGTTAATCATTCTCAGATGTTTGTGTTTGTCACTTTTGAGGCCCTAACACTGATTCTCGGCTGCAAATTCTTTATTATCATCTCAGAAGCTTTTTACACTCTCAGAGAATGCCTAGGCGCCATGTCAGAGTTTTTCATCTAATAGTAAAGTGAAACTTAAACCTAAAAAACAACTCTTGTTGGAATTTTATGAATCTGTAACAAGAAAAAAATGAAAAGGCTTTTGTTGTTGTTGTTGTTGTTGTTGTTTTTGGCTCAGCTAGTCAAGAAATTCTCTTAAGTTCACAGAGTGTTAGATGCTACTTCTTTCTCCTCCAAACTCCAAAACTTTTGTCCACTTGTGTTAGAACATTTTCTTAAACCTGTTCCAAAGAATCACTTAGGAAGAGGGTACCTATTCCTGTTCCCTATTTCAGAACTCTGCATTAGAATCTACAGGAAACTACATTATTTTATTTTAATTTATCAATATATAATGTAGTCGATTTTCATGTTCCTTTGCCAGTTCCTCCTTTTACCCCCTCCCACTCCTTCCTCTCCCCCACACCCCCATATTTTAACAAATGCTTGATACTGACTAATGCAGGCTCAAGTTTAAGAATCACTCACTGCCCCAGGCAAACCCAAGCTCAGATCTACTGGGATTAGAAGCTGATTTGATTTAGGGTTTCTTTTTTTTCTTTCTTCGAGTGACCTTGCAGTAGATCATGGATCCCAGACATCAATATACACCCCAAACTGCATCTTTGACTTACCTTAGAGAATATCTTTTTTAAAAAATATAGGATGCATTCAATGAATTGTTTGAGATGACATTTGCATTGCCTCATGTCCAGATATATTTTATCCACCTCACCATTTAATCTGACATTCATCCAGTACCATCTAGCCTAAGTTATGGATAGCAGTGAACGCAAGCACATTCGCTTCCCTCAGGGAGCTTAGAATCCAGTAAGAGAAAGTGATGTGAACGCAACTCACAAACGCAGTAGGTAATAAGTGCTAAAATCAAGATCTGGGACAAGAACAAGCACAAACATATTCTAAAAGCCCTCATCTGAAGGAAATATGTAGCAGGAAAGTGGGGCCTTGAAGAATGGGCTGGTTTACAATGGGTGCATGGGACCCAAAGACAGGAGCTGCTGAGTACCAGGATGAGCTCATGCTGTTCCCTCCTCTCCACACATCAGGTCTTTCTGGAGAATTCTTATTTATTCCTCAAAGCCTTCCTGTGGCCCTTCTCTATGAAGTTCCCTCTATTCTACTCCCCTCAGAGTAGAGCTTATCATCCCACCTTTGTAAACATCATTAAAACTACTTCACCTGCATCTTCTGCTGTGCTAAGAGGCTCATGACAATCTTGGTTGTACAGAATGATTTACTTATATAACTGACACCACACTGGATAGCAGAAACCATGACTTAATCATCTTTTATTGTCCAGCACTTGGCAGATCACCTAGTATGTTGAAGGTGCACACAATACATGATTGTCAATTTAAAATTTACATTACAGAGGTTAGCGCCAAACTGACTGGTTTGTGTCTAGAGTCTATGACTTGATAGAGATGTGAAATTGGTAAAATTATGAAATCTTTCTGTGTCTTAATTTCCTCATCAGTAAAATGAGAAGAAATATTTATTTTCAAATGCTATTTGAAAATAGTAAATACCACTGGTATTGATATAAGGGTAAAATGAGTAAATACATATAAAGTCAACAGAATAGTGTTTGGTGCATTATTAATGTTCAATAAATATTTGCTAATATTTTTATTATTAGTAAAACTGAACAGATCCTCTTTCCTACATCATTCTCCATGAATGAAATTTATTTTACTCTACTGTGGACAGGCTGAGTTGCTAGGGCAAGTGGCTGCCCACGAATGCAACTGTGACACCTTTTTTTGATATAGGACTCCCATTCCTGACACTTAAAGCCTTTTATAGACATTGTCTTCAATCATTACATAACATTAGACATCTTATAGCCATTGACACACAGAGTATTGTCACAAGTCACCCAATGAATTAATGAAACAGTCCAAACCAGACACCAGACTTTTCAGGAAATGCCACCCACCCCCCTTCTAAGGACTGCACAACAGGTCCTACCTGTCAAACTACATGTTTCCCAAGCAATCATAATGTTAATTTAAACTTTCTAAACTAATGAATGGAGTTTCTCTCAGACTGGGAAATAGTGCAAGTTGTGTTATAGTGCAAGTTGTGTTATTCATCCTTTTCTATTGCTGGAGAAACTCTTGAAGCAATGGCTAGCATAAGCTGTCTTTCAGAGGTCACCCAGCAGATAGACCACCAGCTTCAATCTCTAAAGCAGGGGTTCTCAACTTGGGGTGATTTTTCCACAACAAGGAGACATTTGGCAATGTCTGGAGACATGTTTGGTTGTCACAGCTGGGGGATACTACTGGCATCTAATGGGTAAAGTCCAGGGATGGTGCTAAACATCCTACATGTGTAGAATGGCCTCTGACAACGATATCAGTAGTGCCAGGGTTAAGAAACTGTGATCAGGAGCCAATTTAATACCTGAACATAGGTTTAAAGATATGGTATACATTTTAAACATCCTATATACTAGCTCAGTTTGGAATGTAACATTCATAAAAAGAAAAGATTAAACAAATGGAAGGTGAGGATGATAGAGAAGGGTAAAGACACTTGCTTTCAACAACTGCATTGACTTTGTTTAGACAAGTTAAGGTTTCTACATCCCAGCAACAAAATTTACTACCTTTCTCTGGCAACAGATATGCTGCACAGTCATTTGACTGTTGGTTTCAGTGGTAATGATACCCAGCAAGAACACTGAGCCTTAAGAGCAGCTTTGTGGATTCTGTGGTCTGACCCACTGCCCTTTAATAAGACTAAGTTCCCTTTGTGACTTTCAGCTGGCAAGGAGTGAGCTACTGGGAGCAAAAGCCTAGTTTGATTCATTTTACCCTCCAGTTACCTTTAAAATTGCACACGTCACCATGGAGGGCCCCAGGTGAGAAGAAAAGAAGCAGGCATCAAATTGGATAAAATAATAAAGCAACTGGAGTCACAACCCCTTTCTTCCCCAGCTGCCTTCCGCAATATTCATTTAGTTTTCTGTCTAAAGCAGAAGTATCTGATGGTCCCTAAGCCATTCCAACTTAACATGCATGTCACACTTTAGTAATTACTGGGCATAATTGCAAAAAAGCTATCATATCTTTTTATAGAGAGATTATTTCAACCTTCTAATCCCAATGTCAATGTGTAGGTATTATGTGTGAACAGATTATTTGTGTTCATGCCATTAGGGCTTCAAAAGAATCTGTGAAGAAGATACAGACAGAATGGTTTCTTTTCGCAGCTAACCCCTCCCCAGTATTCCAAATTTATAATATTTAAGATTTACTCAGTTTAAAATTTGTCCAATCTAAAATGAGTCATTACTTCTCAAAGAAATTAAATTTGTTTCTAGAATTTTGTTCCTAATAGATAAGTGAAAGTGCAAGTTTCCATAAATAAATTCTGATGATTCTCTAACAAGATATACTTTTTCTATTGTAATTTACCTAATGTTCTATAATGCAACTTTATGGCTTCACTCTGAAGATTCAGTTGCTGATGTTTAAATGTATTCCCTTCCTGCATAATCCTTGTCCTGCCAGGCTATTGGGAACAGCCTCAGAGGAGGGAACCATGAGCCCAATGAACTCCAGCAGTTATTGCAAATATGGTATTTCCCACCATTAATAAAGGTTAATTTATTTGCTCCTCAATCTCTTTTAAATCTCAGGCCTGTGCTGCTGTGTATAGTTCAGAGACATAAGACAAACCACCCTGTAACACACCAATTTAAAAAAGAAAAAAAAAAATTGTTAGAGAAACGGAGGCAAGATTTCTTCACCAATAATCTTTTTGGTTCAAAAACCATATCGACAAAGGATAGCTTAGTTAAGAAGTTTTGATGTACTGTAAGTAGAAAAGACCAGTTCATGTTAGCCTAATCAAAGAAAACGATCACTTTTAAAGTTGACCGTGTTAAAACTTAAACAGTTCATCTCACTCCTTTGCTCAAAATGAACCGATGGCTCCCTAATACTTCAAGAGTAAAATGCAGAAGAGCTAATCATGACCGCAAAACTACGTACAATTTGGCCTGCCATCTATCTTACCTCACCTGTTACCTCTGCTTCCTCAGTTACTCTGTGCCAGCCTCACAGGTGGGACCCTGCCCTTGTGTAGCACTAGCTGTTCCCTTTGTCTGGAAGGTCCTTTCTCATCACTGAGGCTCATTCCCTCATTTGCTCAAATGCCGTCATGCCATTCCTCACTGTACTCAAATATCATCTCCTCCAGGCCTTACCTAGCCACATACTCACAACTGAACCTCCACCCATGACACTCCTGACCACATTTTATTTTTCTCTTAGCACTTAAAGCCATCGACCATACTGTATATTTTAATTTTATATCTTGTTTACTTTGTATCTTCCACAACTGAGTACAAGCTTCATAAGGGCAAGGGTCTCCGTGAGTTTTTTTTCACTGCTGTATCCACAGTGCCTAGAACAGTACCTAGAACTTAATAGATGCTCAATTAATAACTATGGAATTAAAGAATCAAGATACAGTTAGGTTGCACTGAACTAAAAGGCAAGTTAATCTGGGATTTACAAAAGACACCAGCTCTTAGGAACTTTGGAAGCTTCTCTATCGATTTATGGTTCTCTTTCATGATGTTCTCTCTCTGTTTCTGTGTCATTTATCTCCCATCTGTGCAGCCTTGGTTTCATCAGTTCAGTGGGTGATAAGTGAGTTCCCATCACTTCAGTTCTAGCTGAGAACTCAGCTAGATTCTCTAGACCTCCACATTTCTGGAAGAGGTCACTTCGTTGGCCAATATTGAGATACAGTGTCTCCCCTTGTAGTCAATTGACAGTAGCCAAAGGAAAGGGGACAAGTAATACCAACAGGGCCCCAAGGAGGCGCATCTATGCATGGGGGGGAGAAAATTTCTTAGATTTTGAGGTATTTTCCAAACTCACATTTATATCCTTTTACTAATATATAGAAATACCTACAGCAAATAAGGACAGGTTTAACAGGAAATGAAGATGACTCTCTCTCTCCTATGGTCTTGTTTAAATGAACAGGGTCCTCTGATCTTTGTTATGAGAAAAAAATCAGATTCTGTCTGAAGGAACCATGGCTATTAGTGGCATCTTTAGTATAGTGTTTCTTAACCTTGATTTGTGTGTGCTCCCTTCTCCTTTAAAGTTCAAAAACTTCATGCACAGCCCCTATGATGCAGGAATAATCACATTAGCCACTGAGTGGTAAAATAAATGACAAGAAGCTATTAAGACTTAGGTAACACTTTTAAACAATTTTGTATTTCAGAAATCACAACTGAATCTATACACAGTTAAAAAATAACAGTACAATTATGTGTGAGAATAATTGTTTTTGTTAGCAGACATTGTTAACAAATTTCTTACAATAGGTGTGGTAGTTCCCAAGGTCCGTGGCCAATGGGCTGGGGACTACCACATATATATACACCGCATTCAGAACCTCAGACAATTTGTTCACTCTTTCATTGAGCCAATATATTGTTATACACTTACTGTTTGCCAGGTACTATGCTAGAGGTACATAAGATAAACATGGTCTTCACAGTGAATATACTTTGTTAACCATCATTTGCTAGTACTCTTAGGCCCTTGAATAACAATAATAATTGTCTGAACACTTACTGAGTAGCAGGCTCTGTATTTATCTCATTCAATTATTATTTTTTTCCTTTTTGGGGAGGTGGGGCTGGAAGTTGCAGGGATCCAAACCCTTGACCTCTGTGTTACAAGGAAGCACTCTAACCAACTGAGCTAACCCACCAGCCCCATCTCATTCAATTATTCACAAGAGTGTTATAATGTGGGAACTGTAATATCTATGTTCTATAGGTGAGGAAAGTGGGGTATGGAACTGTACAATGATTTGGCAGTATTTATAAAGCTCATAAACGATATACTCAGGAATTAGAGCTCCAAGATGCATGAGGGAAGCTGTTATGTAAAGAGAATATTAAAATACAATGCAATAAGTTTCCCAACATAGGATTCGACAAAGTTTTATGGGAGCTCATAGAACAGAGTGGCAATCTGTCAGTCCCTAAAGGAGATAGATGCAGGAAAATCATGACATTTGAAGACAGAAGATGGTTTGGGTCTTAGATTCTCCACCAACAATTCATATGACCTTTGCATATTGCTTGACCTCTGAACTTTGTTTTTTTATCAGAAAAATGAAAACAACAACACACAAATTTTCACATTTGGTTTTGATAAGTACTTCATAAATGATAAATGTCAAATATATGTCAGGTTCTATGAGAACTACAAAATGATATATGGAAGTTCTGGTGTATCATACAGACTCATAATTACTATTCTCATTTTTGATTTTTTATCTTTCCTAGACATCTTTGAATGTGTGAAAGTAAGAACTGCAAGGAAAGCATTTTCATCTATTTCAGGAGTATTCATTTCACTTTGGTGTCTGTGGGACAAAGAACAAGTTGACTCCTTTCTGTGTCGTGGCTGTCTTTAGTTCACCTATCTGTAACAGTCATAAATATCACTTTGGCTGGGTGCCCTGGAGTCATAAGAGGTGAGGGGATAATTTTAGGTCTTGACTACTCTGTTGGCAACAAAAACTTTAATTGGCAATCAATGCATGTAAAGCCATTGAGAAGGAATCATAGAGAACTTGCTATAAGAATCTGATGTTAGAGCATGTTTCACAGTCCTGTGCACCCTGCTGAAAGGAAAGCTATATTTTCACAGAATAGGTAAACCACTGGCCGACTGTGACATTACCATCTTCCCCAACACTGTCATTTCTCACTAAAGGAATAATACCAAGGTTGAAGGTAGAGTGTATTGAACCTCAGAATGGTATTTGAAGAAGCCTAGGGTCTACGCTCAGCTCTGTGTGATCTGTATAATTAATAGCATCTCGGGGCTTCATTTTCTCCTTTCCCAAATGAAGGAATTATACATTGAGATATATTTGGCCTATGCTAGTTGAAAAAACATGCAAACTATGACAATAAATCAGGATATTTACACATGGGCAACATTTTACATGTAGAAGACAGGAAGGACCTAGGCATATGTTTCCACTGGTATTTTCTTATTAATTAATTTTCTCTCCTTTTCCATTTTTGGGCAGGGAAATCTTCATTGTAATGAGGAGGAAAGCGAAGAGTTATAAATAAAAGGGTATAGATTTAGCTCGGTATGAAAGTCTTTTCAGTGTCAGGGACAATGAGAGGAGGGTACAGGATTTAAAGAGAACTGAGGATTTTGCCAGTTGTGTTGATATTTTTAATCCTACCTGTAATTAATTAAATTGGTAAATCTTCAAGGGACAGAGCAGGTGCTATAAGGGGGAAAATAGGTCTCTGTCCATTTATCTCCTCAAGGGACTCAGATTCCAGCTTCAAAAATGGGACAGATGGGACAGAGCTGCCAAGGTAAGAAAATAATATCCTCCATCATTCAGTATGTTCTTAAACTGGATAAGTGGCGTGGACATGGAGTTCAGATGCAGGAAATATGGAGTGACAAGGGAAAGAGTCTGAGTGAAGTAAATGTGACTCAGTCTGCCAGTAGATGAGGAGGGGGCCATGTGCGTTCCAAGTGAGGGGTAACTTGAGCCAGCAGGCACAGTGAGATACCCACAGCTGCACTGAAAAGTTCTCGTTATGAAATAACAGTGATGAGATGAAAGGAAAGTATTCGTCACCTTGGGAATGATTCTCAACATTAAATTAGGAGAAAGTCAACTCAAAGTCAGTGGAGAGTTATTGATGGTTGTGGCTAAGGCAGACCAGCCTTGAGTGTGGAGCCGTGGAAGTTGTAGCCTTTGGCACTGACTTTCCCCATCCCACTCTTTTCTTTGCTCTCCACTTCCATGTAGATAAGGTAAATAAACATGACCCAGACTTGACTTTAGGAAAATTCGAAAGAAGTTCTATTTGCTGTTGGCCCTTCTTCCAGGACTACCAGGCTTGTGGTGGCCTTACACTGGGGCATCCTGGGAGTTCCATCAGGGCATGTCCTATGTCCCTCTCCTTTCTCACCTGTTGAACTCCAACCAAACATGTCCTGAAGCTTCCACTCACACTACTACTCTGCCTCCTGAGACTCCAGTTGGCTAAATTGATAAATTGATGGGGGCTAATGGCTAGTAATGAATTTAAAAGAGAGAATCAGACCGCCCTCACTTTTTAGACCGTAGATGTCAGCTTTGATTCTACAAGTAGCTTTGGTCACTAGAGGTAGTTCTTTCACACAAATCCAAAGGAATGATGCTAATGATCCTGGTGAGAAATACCAGGCAGGGCAGGAAGTCTGAGGAAGTCTGAGGAAGTCTGAGGAAGTATGCCATCTTTCGGCTTCCCCTGCTGAACGTATCTGGTGCTGAGCTCATGCTGTATCCTCACCTTGGAAAGCTTGCTCACAACTCTCTCCCTATCAAAAACACCACCCTCTTTCAAAGGTCAACTAAACCACCCCTGAGAAGCCTTCAACACCTAATATTAATTAACTGCTTCATCTTCACACCCTCTTGAATGAAACTGTTTCTCTTATTAAATCTTCAATTTACAAATGAGGAAACCAAAGTTTGGAGCAATTAAGGACTCGCTCAAGGTTACCGAACTAGTAAATGGCTAGAGACATGGGGTCAAAACTCTTAACAATCAACTAATCTATTAAAATTTTATCTTTTCCTCCTCTGAGCCCCTTAAGCATTTTGTTTGTATCTTGATTGTAATAACAACTAGCACAATCTGCATTGTACTATGGTAAAGTGTATATTCCACAGTCTGCCTCAATAAATTATATTCTCCTTGAGTTTAAGGGCCATGTCTTATTCATTATTTTATTGCCTATGGTGTCAAGTGAGTATCTGATAAGAATAATGTTCTCAATAAGTTTTATCTGAAGTATAAAAAATGTATCAGAAGAAAGTGTGACAAAAATGTCCTTAAATTTGTGGTTATTTTATTTTTTTCATTTTCATGTGAGTGTGTGTGTGTGCACATTTATGAGAAGTTCAAGGAAAACTTATCAGTGTAAATTGGATGCCTATTATTTTGCCTCTTGTGAATGCTGAGAAGGTAGGAAACAGCAGAAATGGGTACACAAAGCCACTATCATTATTTTACAAAGGAAAAGACCCTGAGATATCTATAGGCTGTATCTGTACAACTCCCAAAGAACAAAGACAGTGGCATTTCTAACATAAGTCCCTCCACAGAATCCCCTTTTCACTTATTATTTAATGTAAATTGTATGATAATGATTTCTTAGCTTTCTCTCTCTGGCACCAGTTTTAGACAAAAAGCGTTTTAGCCCTGGCTCCAGTTGTTCTCAGTAAGTGGTAAGGATTTTAGAGGAATTTTAACTTCTATTCTCTTCATCTTGCGGTAAGGACTACGCAGACAGGTTTTTCATGATCGATGCACTTCCCACAAAATCAAGAGAGTGAGGCCCTCCTTCCCAGCTCAGTTCAGAAAAATACCCTTGAAAGGATGTCCCAGGCCTTTCCTTGGCCCACATTGCCAATCCAGACAGTCACATTCTAGAATCAAACCCTGAGCCAGACATTATTTAGTAAACTCTTGTTTGGATGTTGGGCTTCTTCCAAAACATTCTTCAACTGGAAAAGTTGTTTTGAACCTATTTCTAAGAGTATAATCTCCCTACTTCTCCAGGAGCTCTCTGACTCTATCCCTTTAAAAAAATATACCACAGGGGCCAGCCATCAGCTCAATTGGTTAGAACACAGTGTTGGTAACACCAGGGTCAAGGGTTGGGATCCCCATATTGGCCAGCCTCCCCCCACTGAAAAAAAAAGTTTAGCTGTATGCATAGAACATTGTAGATGCTCAGGCCACATGTGGCCACACTTTGTTTCTCCTAAGCAGATAAACAAATGCACCAAATGAGAGTCAACTTCAAGAGACAGCAAAAGGAAGGCCCAAATCATTTATTTTTATTAGCACCACAATTTAGTACCCACACATCCTCAACTCATATGTATCCCAGGCTAATAAGCAACAGGGAGATGGTTTAGTGTACAGCATCTGGAGTCAGACGACTTGCATAAAATCTCAGTTGTGCAGTGCGTTAATTCTATAACATTAGATGAATTGCCTGACTTCACTGAGTCTAGATTTATAAAATGCGTGGGTGTACAACAGTGCCTGGTTCGTGCAGTTGTTTTAAGGATTAAATGGAATGATGACTGTTAAGCACTTAGCCTAATACCTGTTCTATATATTTAAATTGTCTCATAGTGTTTTTATTTTAATAATCAAGCTCTTCCCATCACCATATCAAAGAGAAAAGGTAGCATGGGTTAGATTCCATTCCTCATTTTACCGCATAGCAGATACATAGGCTCAGAACCTCAGTCTTGTCTTCTCATCTGTAAAATTATTAATAGTAATTGTTTCATTGGGTGGTTGTGAGCATTAGTTACTAATCCATGTAAAATCTTTAGCACAGAGTCTGACTATAGTAATGTGCTTAATAAATATTATTATTAAAATTTATTAGTAGGAATATGAGTATTATTATTATTATTATCATCATCATCATCATTATCATCAGTCAATTGTGTACTTTTTGAAACAAGAACAGACTTCTCTAGAGCATTTATCTCTGGCTTTCCATAACCATCCAAGGGATTTCAACCAACTCAAATGCTGAACTCATAAAGCAGCAAACCAAGTGGCATTGTTTTGCTACCGGGAAAACGATGCCAGATTGTCAGCAGAGTGCCCAGCCATTTGGCTAAGAAGAGTACTTCCATAGAAACTCACAACTGTGCCTCTCGGTCCTGGGAATTGTTCTCCTGCATCTCTTTCTTTCTCACTCATTGGATACATAGGTATTCATTATTAGTGAATAATAGGAACTTCGATCCTAGGCTTGAACCATCCCCGTTTATCTCTTTTTCCCAGTTTTTAGATCCTATTAGTTTCTCTCCTTATTCGAGTTTTGCTGGGAAGGACAGGCACTCTGCTCTGACTCAATGCTGTGGTAGGTACCTCTCTTTCGTCACCTGCCACTTTAGATAGAAAGGAAGGAGACATTTGAATGCACTCTCTGCTTCTTCATATCCTGTTCGCTCCTCAGCAAACGAACGCCTGCTTTATAACCCTTGCCCCTCAATGTGCACGCTCACAAACGCAAGTACTTTAAACTGTTCGTGCAAAAATAGAATTAAAAAATACAAATCTTTCCATAAACTCTTTGAAGAGCCCTCTTATCATCCTCTTTTCTCAAATGCCCTCTTCCCTTGAGGGGGAAGTCACAATACATTTTTCTGCTTTACTTTCTGCCCCTTTGGCAGCTCCTTCTCAGTCACTTTTTTTTTTTTTTTAATTTTATTATATCGATATACATTGTAGCTGATTATTGCTCCCCATCACCAAAACCTCCCTCCCTTCTCCCTCCCCCCTCCCCCCCAACAATGTCCTTTCTGTTTGCTTGTCGTATCAACTTCAAATAATTGTGGTTGTTATATCTTCTTCCCCCCCCCCCGGTTTGTGTGTGTGTGTGTGTGTATGTGTGTGTGTGAATTTATATATTAATTTTTAGCTCCCTCCAATAAGTGAGAACATGTGGTATTTCTCTTTCTGTGCCTGACTTGTTTCACTTAATATAATTCTCTCAAGGTCCATCCATGTTGTTGCAAATGGCAGTATTTCATTCGTTTTTATAGCTGAGTAGTATTCCATTGTGTAGATGTACCACATTTTCCGTATCCACTCATCTGATGATGGGCATTTGGGCTGGTTCCAACTCTTGGCTATTGTAAAGAGTGCTGCGATGAACATTGGGGAACAGGTATACCTTCGATTTGATGATTTCCATTCCTCTGGGTATATTCCCAACAGTGGGATGGCTGGGTCGTATGGTAGATCTATTTGCAATTGTTTAAGGAACCTCCAAACCATTTTCCATAGAGGCTGCGCCATTTTGCAGTCCCACCAACAATGTATGAGAGTTCCTTTTTCTCCGCAGCCTCGCCAGCATTTATCGTTCATAGTCTTTTGGATTTTAGCCATCCTAACTGGGGTTAGATGGTATCTCAATGTGGATTTGATTTGCATTTCCCGGATGCTGAGTGATGTTGAGCATTTTTTCATATGTCTGTTGGCCATTTGGATATCTTCCTTAGAGAAATGCCTACTTAGCTCTTTTGCCCATTTTTTAATTGGGTTGCTTGTTTTCTCCTTGTAAAGTTGTTTGAGTTCCTTATATATTCTGGATATTAATCCTTTGTCAGATGTATATTTTGCAAATATTTTCTCCCACTCTGTTGGTTGTCTTTTAACTCTGTTAATTGTTTCTTTTGCTGTGCAGAAGCTTTTTAGTTTGATATAATCCCATTTGTTTATTTTTCCTTTGGTTGCCCGTGCTTTTGGGGTCGTATTCATGAAGTCTGTCCCCAGTCCTATTTCCTGAAGTGTTTCTCCTATGATTTCTTTAAGAAGTTTTATTGTCTCAGGGTGTATATTTAAATCCATAATCCATTTTGAGTTGATTTTAGTATACGGTGAGAGGTATGGATCTAGTTTCATTCTCCTGCATATCGATATCCAGTTATCCCAGCACCACTTGCTGAAGAGGCAGTCTCTTCCCCAGTGAATAGGCTTGGTGCCTTTGTCAAAGATCAGATGGCAGTAAGTGTGTGGGTTGATTTCTGGATTCTCTATTCTATTCCATTGGTCAGTGTGTCTGTTTTTATGCCAGTACCATACTGTTTTGGTTATTATAGCTTTGTAGTATAGCTTAAAGTCAGGTAGTGTTATGCCTCCAGCTTTATTTTTTTTGCTCAGCATTGCTTTGGCTATTCGTGGTCTTTTATTGTTCCATATAAATGTCTGAATAGTTTTTTCCATTTCTGAGAAAAATGTCTTTGGAATTTTGATGGGGATTGCATTGAATTTGTATATCACTTTGGGTAGTATGGACATTTTCACTATGTTGATTCTTCCAATCCAAGAGCATGGAATATCTTTCCATCTTCTTGTATCCTCTCTAATTTCTCTCAGCAGTGGTTTGTAGTTCTCATTATAGAGATTTTTCACCTCCTTGGTTAACTCTATTCCTAAGTATTTTATTTTTTTGGTGGCTATTGTAAATGGGCAGGCTTTCTGGATTTCTCCTTCTGCATGTTCACTATTGGAGAAAAGAAATGCTACTGATTTTTGTGTGTTGATTTTGTATCCTGCTACTGTGCTGAAATCATTTATCAATTCCAACAGTTTTTTTGTAGAGGTTTTAGGCTGTTCGATATATAGGATCATGTCATCTGCAAACAGGGACAGTTTGACTTCATCTTTTCCAATCTGGATGCCCTTTATTTCCTTCTCTTCTCTGATTGCTCTGGCTAGTACTTCCAACACTATGTTGAATAGGAGTGGTGAGAGTGGGCATCCTTGTCTAGTGCCTGTTCTTAAAGGAAAAGCTTTCAGCTTTTCCCCATTCAGGATGATATTGGCAGTGGGTTTGTCATATATGGCTTTAATTATGTTGAGATACTTTCCCTCTATACCTAACTTATAGAGAGTCTTTGTCATGAATGAGTGCTGAACTTTATCAAATGCTTTTTCAGCATCTATAGAGATGATCATATGGTCCTTGTGTTTGAGTTTATTAATATGGTGTATCACATTTATTGATTTGCGTATGTTGAACCAACCTTGCATCCCTGGGATGAATCCCACTTGATCGTGATGAATAATTTTTCGTATGTGTTGCTGTATTCTGTTTGCTAGTATTTTAGTGAGGATTTTTGCATCTATATTCATCAAGGATATCGGCCTGTAGTTTTCTTTTTTGGTTATATCTTTACCTGGTTTTGGTATCAGGATGATGTTTGCTTCATAGAATGAGTTTGGGAGATTTGCGTCCATTTCAATCTTTTGGAATAGTTTGTAAAGAATCGGTGTCAATTCCTCTTCGAATGTTTGGTAAAATTCTGCTGTGAATCCATCTGGTCCTGGGCTTTTCTTTGTTGGGAGCCTTCTGATAACAGCTTCAATCTCCTTTATTGTTATTGGTCTGTTCAAATTTTCTACGTCTTCACGGTTCAGTTTTGGGAGCTTGTGTGTGTCCAGAAATTTATCCATTTCCTCCAGATTTTCAAATTTGTTGGCGTATAGTTGTTTATAGTAGTCTCGAATGATTCCTTGTATTTCAGATGAATCAGTTGTAATATCGCCTTTTTCATTTCTAATTTTTGTTATTTGAGTCTTCTCTCTTCTTTTTTTTGTTAGCCATGATAATGGTTTGTCAATCAGTCACTTTGATGAGTGCCTTTTTCCCATCTTTATGAAAGATTTCCGCAAAGTTCTGCCTCCTTCTTCACAAGCCTACACCTCCTTCTGGGGATCCTTGTCTCCATGAATAGGTCCACGCATTTTCCAAGCCAGTAGTCTCAACAGAATGCTGGAAGTCTCATTCTTCTTCATACAAAATGCAGCCCACGAGAAATCACAAAGTTCTGTAGATTTTACTGTTGTATTGTTTCTTGAATTCATATATATTTCCCTACTTTCATCGTCCTAGTTCAGGCCACCATGCCTTATACCCAAATTACTGCAATAGCTGCTTTTTGGGGAACATTTATTTATTTATTCTTAAGTAGTAAACTTTATTTTTATATCAGTTTTAGGTTTACAGAAAAAATGGGCAGAAAGTACAGATAATTCATGAACCACCTCCTCCCAACCCACACCTGCAGTTCCCCCTATTGTTAACTTCTTACCTTAGTGTGGTACATTTGTCACCGTTGTGAGCCAATATTGATGAGCTAGTGAAAGGTTATTACTAACTCAATTTTACAGTAGGGTTTTCCCTTTGTTTTGTACACTTCTATGGGTTTTGCCAAACCATAACATCATGTATTCACCATTATAGTATGATACAGAATAGTTTCTCTGTCTTAAAAGTTCCGTGTCCCACCTATTTATCCTTCTCTCCCTCTCACTTCTTCTGAAAGCCTGGGAATGACTGATTTTTTATTATTATTACCTCAAACACTTATCATTCCTTCTTGTTAAGAACATGTGAAATTCTTTCTTCTAGCTAATTGAAATATATGATAAATTGTTGTTAATTATAGTCACCCTACAGTGCTATAGAACACTAGAACTTATTCCTCCTCTCTAGCTGAAATTGTGTATTGGTAACCAACCTCTCACAATTTTTTTGTTGTTAATCCCACCTCCCTCTTACCCTTGCCAGCTTCTGGTAACCACGTTTCTACTGTCCACTTCTGTATGATCAACTTTCTTTGCTTACATCTATGAGTGAGAAGATGTGGTATTTCTCTTTCTATTTCTGGCTTACTTCACTTAATATAATGTACTCCAAACTTGTTCATGTTGCCTCAAATGACAGGATTTTATTCTTTTTTGTATTTATGAATAGTATTCCATTGGATCCATTCATTTGTTGGTAAGTACTAAGGTTTATTCCATATTTGGC
Source organism: Cynocephalus volans (assembly GCF_027409185.1). Lineage (NCBI taxonomy): Eukaryota > Metazoa > Chordata > Mammalia > Dermoptera > Cynocephalidae > Cynocephalus > Cynocephalus volans. The sequence goes on along the minus strand of NC_084466.1, from coordinate 136,219,468 downwards.
TATGGTGAATAGTGCTGTAATAACATGAGAGTGCCATATCTCTTTGATGTACTGATTTTCTTTCCTTTTGATATATACCCAGTAGTGGGAGTGCTGAATCACATGGTAATTCTATTTTTAGTCTTTTAAGGAAACTCCATACTGCTTTCCATGATGTTTAAACTAATTTACAGTCCCACCAACAGTGCATAAGTGCTCCACTTTCTCCACATCATAGCTAGTGTTTGTTATTTTCTGTTATAATAACCATTCTAGCTAGAGAGAGATTATATCTTATGTGGTTTTGATTTGCATTTCCCTGATGATTAGTGATGATGTTAGCCTTTTGTATGTCTTCTTTTGAGAAATGTCTGTTTAGCTATTTTGCTGATTTTTAAATCAGATTATTTGTTTCTTTGATGCTCAGTTTTGAGTACCTTGTATAGTCTGGATATAAATCCTTGTCAGATTAATAATTTGAAAATATTTTCTCCCATTCTGTGGTTATCTCTTCACTCTCTTTACTGTTTTCTTTGCTGTGCAGAAGCTTTTTAGTCTGATGTAATCCCGTTTGTCTACTTTGTTTTTGTTACCTGTGTTTCTGAGGTCCTCTTCATAAAATCTTTACCTAGCCAAATTTTCTGAAGCATTTCCCCTATATTTTATTTCATTAGTTTTATAGTTTTATAGTTTTATAGCTTCATTCACTCTTTAATTCATTTTGAGTTGATTTTTTTGTATATATATAGAGAGAGGGGGTCTAGTTTCATTCTTCTGCATATGGATATCAAGTTTTTCCATTGTCATTTATCGAAGAGACTAACCATTCCCTGATGAATATTCTTGGCACTTTTGTCAAAAATCAGTTGGCTGTAAGTACATGTGTTTATTTTTGGGTTCCCTGCCTATTCTGCTCCATTGGCCTATGGGTTTGTATTTATGCCACTGTTTTGGCTTCTCTAACGTTTTGGTATATTTTGAAGTCAGGTAACATGATGCATTCAGCTTTGTTCTTTTTAGTTAGGATTGCTTTAACTATTCAGGGTCTTTTATGATTCCATGCAAATTTTAAGATTGTTTTTACTATCTCTGTATAGAATGTCATTGGTATTTGGATGGGGATTGCACTGAATCTGTAGATTGCTTTTGTAGTATGGCCATTTTCACAATATTAATTCTTTTGATCCATGAATGTAGGTCACAGTTTTTTTCTTTTTGGTGAGCTCTTTTCTTCAATTTCTTTCATCAGTCTTTTATAATTTCTTTGTAGAGATCTTTCACTTTTTAAAATTTATTCTTAGGTATTTTTTAGAGATATTATGAATGAAATTGCTTTCTTGATTTCATCTTGCTTGTTATTAGTGTATAGAAGCACTACTAATTTTTGTATATGGATTTTGTACCCTGCAACTTTACTGAATTTGTTTATCTGTTTCAGGAGTTTTTTGGTGCAGTGTTTAGGGTTTTCTATATATACAATCATGTTGTCTGCAAACAGGGACAATTTGAGTTTCTCCTCTTCAATTTGAATGGTCTTTCTTTCTTTCTTTTGCCTAATTTCTGTAGCTATGTTGAGTAAGAGTGGAGAGAGTGGGCATCCTTGTCTTGTTCCAGTTTTTATATGTTTTCCCATTCAATATACTGTTCTTGGCTGGCATTTTTTTGTTCTTTCAGCACTTTGAATATATCATCCCAATCTCTCCTATTGTAAGGTTTCTGCTGAACAAATCTGCTGTTACTTTAATAGGTATTTCTTTATATGTAACTTGACACTTTTCTATTGCTTTTTTTAGAATTCTCTCTTTATTTTTGACTTAATAACTTTACTATAATGTACTTCAGAGAGGATCTTTTGCGGTTGAATCTATTTGGAGATCTTTGAGCTTCTTGGATCTGTATGTCCATGTTCCTCTCAAGACTTGGGAAGCTTTCAGCTATTATTTTACTAAATAGATTTTTGATAACTTTTCCCTTCTTCATTGGAACACTCATAATTCAAATATTTGTTTGCTTAATGTTGTCTCATAGTTCTGTGGGCTTCATTCACTCTTTCATTTTTCTTCTTTTTTTCTTTCTTTGACTGGATAATTTCAAATAACCTATCTTCATGTTCAGAGATTCTTTCTTCTGCTTGCTCTAGTCTGCCATTGAAGTTCTGTATTGTATTTTTAAATTTATTTATCAAATTCTTCTGCAGCAGTATTTCTGTTTGGTTCTTTTTTTTAGAATATCTATCTCTTTGTTAAATTTGTCATTCATATCATCAATTGTTTTCCTGATTTTATTGAATTGTTTGTCTGTATTTTCTTGTATCTCATTGAGTTTTCTTAAGATCATTATTTTGAATTTCTTTTCCAGCACTTCATAGATTTCCTTTTCTTTGGGGTCTATGTTTTGTTCTTTGTTTTTTTGATGGTATAATATTTGCTTGATTTTTCATGTTTCCTGTGTACCTGGGTGATGTCTGTGCATCTGGTGGAAAAATTGCCTCTTCTAAACTTTACATAATAGTTTTAATAGAGAGAGTGTTTCACCTGCAATTGGGTCTTAGTGTGCAGACTGGGAAGTATGTGGTATTTCTGGTTCCATGTATATTCAATGGTATAGATTCTGAGCAGCCTCTTCAGCTATAATCAACATCACTAATAACTGTGGGTGTTTCAGTGAGGTAGGCTGAAGAACTTTGTGGCAGCAGCAGCAGCAGTGTAGGTTGTTAAAGTCTTTGGTGGGACGGCTATTGAGGTCCTCCTATTCTCATTTTTCCCACAATGGAGAGTCTTTTCTGAAGTGATCCCTCTTGGTGTTAGTTCTGACATGATCTATAAGCAGTTACAGTGGTACTGGGTTCCAGGTGAAATTGCTCAGAACATTTGTGAAGATAGGATTCAAGTTTGAAGGTCTTGCAAACTTATTTTGGCACCTAGGTCTTGGGGTGAATTTTCACTCTCTGTGGCAGGGTTGTAAATAAATTGCCCATAGCACCAGGATCTGTGACTCTAAAGTACTCTCTAGTAAATTGGGCCCTGTGTGGTGGATTGTAGCTATGACTCTGACCCTGGAGCACAGGGCACAGAACCAGTCTAATTCTGGGGAAAAAGCACTGCTCTGGAGGTTTGGGCCAAGGGAGCAGAGCATGGCTGCAATTCTGGAACCAGAGCAAATGGGGCTTAGTAGTCACTTGGGTCATAAGGGATTTGACCCCAAGTAGTTTTGACTCTAGACCATTGGATGGTGGGACTTGGCAATATCTCAGTCTCTGTGAGGCCAGGTGCAGTGGCAGAAGGACCCAGAATGTCAGGGTTCAGCTGTAGTTTGTACCCTGGGGGACAGGGAGCAGCACAGCAATAACTCCACTCTCTGGAGAAAGGGGTGTTTCAGCATCTCAGTCTCTAGGGGGCTGATTCAACTTTGGGGAAGCAGGGTACTAGAGTTGTTCAACATGCAGAGCAGGATGTCTCAGCTTAACCACTGCTCTGTTTCCCTGGGATGTGAAATACCCTGGCAATCTCCTTTAGTTATTTTTGTCCAAATGTAATTGTTTATTTGTTGTTTTGTCTGTCTTTGTGAGAGAGACAAGAAGTAGTGTCTTCTACTCAGCTATCTTTCTGACATCCACATCTGCAGTTGCTTCTTAATTCATCTCCCTGTTGCTATCTTGTTCCATAGTCTTCAAATTCAGTCTCCACAGGGTATCTAAGATGATCTTTCTAGTATGTAAGTGTGATCATGCTAAGGCACCATTTGAGACCTCTCAATGCTTTCCTTACCTCTCTAATCTTTATCCTTGCAAGCAAACTCCATGCTCTAAGCAAAATGGATGATTGTCCAAGTTCCAGAGTGTTGTGATCTCCTTTTTCCATACATGCTGTTTGCTCTTCTTTAAAAATATCCCTTTCCTCACAAAATGTAACTTCACATAAACATAACTAATATAACCAGCATAACCATGACTAACATAACCAACATAACTAACATAACCAACTTCTTATTCCTTGAGTTTCAGTGGAGAAATTGCTTCCTCCAGAGAGCTTTCTACATCCACCCAGGTGTGATCTGGTAATCCTTTCATGTGAGCTCCACTGTAATTGCCAGTTTACTTCCTATGTTCTTTATTATATAATTATTCATGACCAAAAGGCAAAGAGGAACTGTATAATTCATACCCATTTATATGTCCCCAGCATTTGATTGGTTTCCACTTGGTAAAGAAAGGAAAGAGAGAAGGAAAAAGAAAATGGTAGAGGAAACCTAATCCAACCTCACAAAGAGATGAAGAGAAGGATGCTATAACAACCTGGTAGCACAGAATATCTCCAAAGAAATAATTTATTGGTATCTCTTTGGGTTTTATGCCTGGAAATTCATTACTTCTTGGATTACTTTATCGCTGCCATGTTTTGAGTTTTTTTTTTTCCTGCTTGTATTTAATTGCCCGACTTCTTTATTCCAAACAAATGAGTAGATTTGCAGTTGAATAAAGTTGAAATTTCAGGCATACCTGTAAACAACATTAAATGTGATTTTGTTTATGGAAAATAGTCTGAGTCTTTTCCCCTTACATTATTTGTATTCTTTGATGCTTTACTTAACACAACAGCACTATCCAAACTCGGAACCAAATGTTCCAATTATCCTGTGCTTGTGTCTCGAAAAATACTAACTCCTACCTGTTAAATTGCAATTATATCCTATTAGCACAAATGTTTTAACTTTGAATCACTGTTTTTTCAGTCTCTGATTAAAAAATGGAAGTTGGGGGGTGCTTAACAAAAATCTGACAACAAAATAAATTGAAATTCAGCCATCCTCCAGAAATTAAAACAGATCATCAGAACGATGATAATTGATCCAAGTTAGCTGCTTCAGTGTTCTTGAATGAAAAGGAGTTATGACAGACCATGACAATTCTGATGATTATAATGATGACAATGATGATAATGATAATGATGATGATAGTAGACAACATTTTGTAAGATCCCATAATATTCCAGGTAGATTAGTAAGTTTTTTTTTTTACATATTATTATTATTTTATTTATTATAATTACTTAGTAATTCTAATAAGCCTTAATGGTAGATACTACTGGTATTATTACTATTTCCATTTTAAGGTGAAAAAACAGATTTTAAAATGTTAATTAATTTTCTGAATGTCCTACAGCTAATTGAATGGGTAGGCAAAAATTGTAATTGAGGCTATTTAATACAAAAGACCTTGTACGTAATCTCATGCCGGAGGAACTTCTGCCAAAGTGAGCTTAATTCTTGTGAGGCCCTATAGTCTATTTATGTTTGCCAAGTTTAGCAGGCAATACTATTTACTTCTTCTTCTTTTTTTTTTTTTTTTTTTTTGCTATTTTTGCTCGCTATTATGATACATTCATTATGAGACTTCAGCTCTAAGGGGATCTGAGGATAAAAATAGCAGATTCCATTCATTGGCTTTCTTATTTCAAAACTAGAGTCCTTCATTTAGAAATTTAAACATAGTAAGTTTTTCAATAGTTATTTTACCAGATGCTATTTGTAACACATGATAAACAGTAAGACTTAACATATAAACAATTAAGTATAGTTAGGTGTAATCTAGTTTTACAGACACATTCTTAATTTGTAATAGTCAAGTAATAATTTCTCATCAGTTTTCTCCAAATTATATAACTTTTTTATGCCTCTATATTCTAATTCATATAATACAATAGTAATATTATGTGGCTGGCTGATTTCTCAGCAGCTGGTTAGTGTGGTGCTAATAGCACCAAGGTCCAGGTTTCTATCTCTGTACTGACTAGCCAACAATAACAACAAAAAGGAATAATAATATTGTCAAACTCATTGGTTTATAGTAAGATTGTAAGTCTTAACAAGGATAATTTAAGCAAAGCATTTAGCACAGTGCCTAGAACATAGTAGGCACCCAATAAAGGCCAACCGTTACTATCAGAACTTAATTATACTCATCATTTATCCTATATGGACATAAACACTCTGTAAAGTGGTTTTTAAACCTAGAGAGCAGCTTGTTGCATATAATTCCTTTTGGCGACTTATCACACATTTCAATAGGCCACAGCCAAATTGTTTTCCAAGAAGATTTGTAAGTTTAAATAAAGAGTAAGTCTGGCTTTGCTTTCCTACTTTCTAATTAGCTATAAAAGTCGACTTCTCCTTCTGTCTACCTTGCATATTCATCCACACAGCAGAGGAAAAAAAAAAAAAGCTACATGTAGATGAGTTTCTACAACAGCTGCATTGATTCCATGACAATTTTCAAAATTGGGTTTCTCAGCCGTTTTTTCTTTTGTCTTTTCTTTTTTTTAATGCTTTTCCTTTCCTTAGTGCATTAGGTTGCCTGCCTGTCCTTATGCTTAGTGTGCATAACATATATGCACACACATGTGAACACACACAAACATACACACAAATACAGAAGCACGGCATCTGCTTTTTAGGATGCCTGTGGGAGCAATAATGGGTCCTAGCTTCAGCATAGCCGAGTCTGGGCTTTAGCTGTTTTCAACTACAACTCTGGACTTTGCTAGCTGCTACTTGGCTTCATTGTTAGGGTGTTTCCACATGGAAATGGAATGATTACAAAAAGTTAGAGCCATGGCAGAGGCAGTAATATTCGTCTACATCTTTCCTGCAGTTAGGTGGGTTGTGTCACCAGTTCTCACAGTGTGCTACAAAAGGAAGTGACATGGGTCACTCTCAGGCTGATGCAGTGAAAAGTGCATGCTTGATGACTCACCGCCCCTCCCCCACAGCATAGTTTCACCTGTGATATTGACAAAAGAGGCCATATGCCCCAGATGGGACAGCTCTTTGATGAGAAGCTTAATCAGAATGGATACATGAGTCACCACATGGAGAATTTCTTGGATCTACAGTGGACTTTGTGTGAAATAGAAGTACACAAATACTTCTTGATGTGTTAATCTAGTGATTTGGGGGATTTTGTTACTGTAACAAAACCTATCCTATCCTGACTAAAAAGAAGTTGATCAGCCTGATAGCTTACAAATCCTAAAGCAACAGAATGATTTTCCGAATATTTTTGGCAATGTCTCGGATAGGATTTGTATAGGCTCATTTGAGTAACATGATAGTCCCTCAATCACCTCTTTAATTTCTGTGCTTGAGTTATCTGATTGTCGAATCTAATGTCATGATCCACACCCTAGATGGAGAAAAAAAGGAGAAGAATATAATACCCAGCATCATCAGCTGAACTGGAGAGGCCTACTGTGGAATGATGGAGGAATAGCTCTCCAAAGCACGCTACATTCATACAGTGGAGCACTGATCATTTGCTGAGACCCATCTCTGGCTGTAGCAATCTTTCTGTAATAACAATACTGTCAGAGGAATAATACATTTGCTCTTCCAAAAGTGCTTAAGTGACACACAGTTTGGCTTTTTACTTTTGTTGTCATCAAACACTTACCTAAAAAACATGAACCCACAGAGGTGGGAGTGGAGAAAGTTGTTAAATCCTAAGAGATAGAAATAATCTTTTATATCCTTCTATCAGCCTCACCTTCAATCCAATTCAACAAACTATATAAAGGACTTGGTAACTAAAATATATTGTGGAGAGGGTATAGGCCAGTGGACCAAAGCATGAAAACAATTTGATTAATAGCAGTGGGAACATGGAACAAGGAGTAATTCTGATTTTTGAAAGCAGGAAAACTGAAAGAAAAAATAAAGCAGAAATTGGGATGGGCCTTGAATAGATAAGATGATGTCTGTTGTTAGAAAATGAATGAACTGGCATTCCCACCAGAGACCAGCATGAGGAAAGAAGTGAGAGTTTGTACAGTTGCAGAGATGATGGGAAAACAGTCTTAGAGTGTACAGGATGGGTCCTTCAGGAAACAAGTGGTAAACTGAAAAGGGTGATTAAAGAGAGTGTAATGAAGACTTCTGCAGGAACTAGGAGGGGTTAATGGAATGGAGCAAAGGCTGGTGGAGCAATAGCAGGACTAGCAAGAGCAGGACATATTTAGGACATGAAGAGGCCAGGGGGAAGGATAATCATCAAAACCCGGAGACACGTAACTATAGAGGAAGGCCACCTGATGGGAAATTTGGATTTTGGTGGAAGAATGGACCCACTGCCAAGACACAGCCTTGGCAAGAAGAGAACTCAGCAAATAATTACTCCAGCCTCCCTGCAAATATTTTTCTTTTGTCTTCCAGCAGCTAAAACCAGCTGATTGGTGGATGTTTTTCCTGGCAATCATCCTCCTGGGTCATGGAGTAAGGCAGACAAGAGGGTCATCCTAGATTTTACAATTCCAGAAAAAGTACACAAGATGACACACAGTATTTCCCAAAAATTCTCTTAGACAGAATTCTCTGAAACATTATCAGGTGTTAAACATTAAAACACACCCAACAGTCAGATAATCTGAGTAACAATGGCCCTCACCGAGTTCTATTGGTGTTTATAAAATAGTTTCTAAGGTCTTTCAATACTATATATAATAGAATAATAATGTAGCATTTCCAAAATGCTTTTAACCATGAAGCTTTTTTAGTAGTGCATCTGTTGATACTGTAGAGCTAAGTGGGGCTTATCCAGAAGTGATAGATTGGCATAAACTCATTTATTCTGTTTAGTTTTACTATGTATTTTATAGTTACCTACCTATGTTTTAAGCTCTAGAGAGCAGGAAGGTGACTTCTGTATTCTTTTCTATCCTACAGCACTTTGCCTATTGCTAGTGGGTTAGAAACCATGAATAGAGAAGCGGGCTGTCTCTTAAAAGGATCAAAGAGTCAAGGTAGGGGACTGAGACATACAGGTGAAGCTGGGTTGGAGGCAGTGGTGTTATTGAAGAACAGTAGTCAGAGAGGTACACGGTACTTTCAAAAAGATCAAGCCACATGGAGGAATCAAGTTGGGAATGAAAGTTGTGAAAAGACCTTTAAGGATGCTGTGGTAGACACACACAGAAAATGCAGCCGGTTTGCCAAAGCAGTAGGCTGTTCAATGAAATAAGGATCAAAAGTATCCATGAGGATGAATGGAATCTATCCCCAAAAAGCATGTCCCTTTTCATGTCCCAAGTTCCTTATACCATGGTCACTTATTTTTCATTCTAAATCTGTATAAGTCGAATGTTGTGCTTAGGATATATTTCCAAAAAACCTTGCAACCAGTGGAAATCTAATAACCATTGGCAATGATTAAAGAGTGATATAATACTTTATCTATATTCATTCAATGAGTCAGTGAACAAAATATTTACTGAATACCTATTACTTGCACAGAATGGTGCTATCCACTTCCCCCATATTTTGTAAACAAAAAAAAGTTAAATATAGTCTGCAAAATGGCAGAATAGTTTTCAAATGAATAAACCAGGAATGCAGAGAGGAAAGACACTTCTTAGAATATTCATGGTTAGAACAGGACACGAGTCTTTTATCTGACTAATACCCCATGAGGAATGTACACATAGGGGCCATATAGTTCCCAATGTTTTCTGCCATCTCATCACTCAGTCTATTCCAATTCTCTGCCCAGAAACTTGCTGTGAGACAATCAACAGCTTACTGAAAGGAGTCATGGAGTTCCAGAAGCTTCCATTCCAATTGCAAACAGAATAAAAGCAAAGTAAAAACTCAGTTTGGAGAAGCTTTCTGTAAATTTGATTGGGAGGGGAGAGTGGAGCAGGGTATTGCCTGGTGAGCATGAACGGGGAAAAAAAAGCTATGCCAATTTTACTAGAATTGCTCAGAACCAAAGCTCTGGTGAACTGTGGATGAAAGCACCTTAAAGTACACTGTTTACATTACTAGGGGCTTCCTTGGAAACTGCTCTGCCCCTGAGATGATTGAAAATTTGTAGTAAAAGCCCTGATATAGTTTATAAAATTGGATTCAAATGAAAAGTCTAATGTAGGGCCACTTAAATGTAACACAGCTCTTCCCTGAATTTAAAAGGAGAATCAGGGAAACATGTTAGACTCAGCAAGAGCCAAAGACTGCAAAGTGAGGGAAGGTGGAAAGGAGTTTTTGTTTGTTTGTTTGCTTTATCAATATGTTTGCATTTCCCTTACTAAAGAACAGAAGGTAGACGGCTTGATGCCTGAGGTTACTCAGTGTGTTTCATCAATTTGGAGATGGTCCTTTGTTCATATTTTGATCTCAGAAATCAGGATGGAATCTTACAATTTCTGTGAGCTGGGAGGGTAACAATGTGGGTTGTCATTGCCTGGGCACGCACAGACTTGGTCACAATTCCTGGTGGCATGGCTAAACAACTGTGACCTTTTGACACTGCAGTCTAGAAACTATTTAAGATTCATTTGAAGAAGAAATGTATTGTTGCTGTTCTTCCAATAACAAGTTGTTGTCTGAAAACCTCCCCCTCCGTATCACTTTCTGATAACATACCAGCACTAGAACTTGCTGCATGGGTATTAGCAGCATAGAAAAAATCTGGGAGGTAATTGAGGAACCCCGTTAAGAAATGTGACGTCATCAACAATATGAGCATATTTGATGGCACAAAAGAAGATATACAGAAAAAAACATGGATAGCGATGATTCTGAGTCAAAGAGTGATTCATAAGAATCAGATTCTGAACATGAAAAATGTTTAGGACATCTTAAACCTATTTTACTTTATATTTTACTTATTACATATGCACAAGACTGATATAAGATGGCAATCAATGTCTATATACATTTAAAATATCAATTTCAATAAGTATAAAATACACAATCTAAGTGACAGATAATAGATTGCGTCAAATTTTAATTGGCAGCATTATTTTTTCCTTAGTTGTACCTTTTTTAAAATGGCTCATCTTACAATTGATGGTGCCCTACATTCCATAGAAAAGAGTAGAACAGTAGATTCCTTTCTTCTGAATGCTGTCTTTCTGATAATAATAGATGTCCCTGACAGTTGCAGTATGGACTGGGGTTAAAGCAGAAGCTGTGGCCCATCCTACTGCACCAGAAGCAGATCAGTTCTTCCTTGACCTGTCCATTTTGCTATGAACATTTTAGCCTCAGCGAAGTCTCCACCCACCCTGAGAATGAGTTCCTGGTGAGCCTTCAACGTTCATGACCCCCAGGCGCTGCCCCAGATACATCAATCGGCTGCACTGACTTTGTTTCACCACCGGCCGATGGCAAGCAGCTGCCAGCCAAATTCCCCAGGCCTCCGCCTCCTTCCCTCATCCCGCTGAAGCTTGTCTCCATATACTTCTGGCTCACTCTAATAGGAGTATTAAAACTTTGCAATGAGAAACATCTTGTGAAATGAACACACTCGTGTATACTCTAACTGCCATTTTCAAGTTGGAATCAAATTGTATGAGGTTATAAAACAGTAAATACACACACACACACACACACGCATTTTTTTTTTTCTTCTAACTTTTACCTTAGTTGGAATAAATTTCAGGGCTCTCCATCTTTTCCTCTTTTTCTCTTTTCCTTCTGACTACCAAAGAGCAGCAGCACCTATACTTAAAATACAAATTGGGATTTTCCCCATGGATGTTGATTTTTTGCTCTTTTTGGATTGTTCCTGCTGCTTTTTCAGCAAATTAAGTCTTTATCTTCAACCCCTGCCACTTCTTACTCCTTTGCTCAGTGCACCGCCAGGTTTTGCCAGCCACTCTTGTCATCGTGTGAAGAAACACAATGACTACAGAGCAAGCATTACCAGACGGAAATGAAATGAGCCCTCTATTATGATCCTGCACTTAAAATTGTAGAACTCTCCCCTAAAAGAGAAAGCCATGAAAATATTGAAGTCGGACTCTTTCGTTTTACATTTTCTTTTTGAGAGTGACATAAAGCTGGAAACAATGGACAGAATTGCATGGTGAGCTAATTTTGCTATGGCTATGGGAAAGGATTCAGGGAAGTTTACAGTATTTAATGATTTTGATAAAATGAGAAATTCAGCTTTTCAAGGCTATCTTAAAAACTGAGCTGCAGATGCCTTGAGATAAACAATTTCATGTGTTGTTATTTTCACTATGATTAGGTCAGCAATCTATCATTTATGGCATATGTTTTAGGGTAAAGATGTGTGAATAAATTTTTACATAAAAGAAAAATAAAAACCTTTCAACATGTAGATGATCAATGGCAATCTTAATTTAAAATGTATTAACATGTACCTGCCTTAGTAAAGAATGTAAATGAATCATAATTTCACTTTTCATTGATAATAGCATTACTATAAACATAAATTACTATTTTTTTTTTTTTTTGGAAATTGCTATTTTTCTCTGGTCCTCAGTTTCCTCACCTGTGAAATAAGGTGGGGGGGGGGAGAATTAACTGTGTCAATTTAAATGTCACATTATGCTTTGAGCATCTATGCTTTTATTGTATCAATAACATTAATGCTTCAGGCTGGGATACAGCAAATGGGCTTTTGCCTTTATGTGAAAAACCTCAAACAGAGCGTGTTCATAGACGCAGTGGAAAGATCAGCATAGCTAGGTCTGGCCCTGAGATGACCCTGGCCAAGTCACCAATTGTGGGTCACAGTTTTCTTATCTGTAAGAAGAGCAACCACATGAAGGGTCCATGAAGTGCTAAGCTATCATTTCTTTTAATGACACAAATTTAAGTACACAGAAGTCAGAGACAATTGGAGACATACTCTCAGGATCTTTTGCCTACTCTTGTGGAAAACAATTCTGAAATCAAATCTCAAGTGATTTTCTAAGCAAACTTCATCTGTGGCATAGAGGTGGAGAGAAAAGATTTGTCATTGTATTTCCTCCTGCCCTTTCAATGGCTGCCTTACTGATAGAACTCAGACTTCTCCTGCAGTCTGCATCAATAAACTGATCCATTAGCAAATACACATCAAGTGCCCATTTTATGCAAGCATAATTTTAGTTGCTGACTTTCCTTGCACAGAGAAACACAATCTGATCTATCAACTTATTCAAACTAAGCTTAGGGACTCCTAGGAATTGTTGCAGGTTACTCTCTGCAGGGAAACCATTAGAAGCACAGATGACCCTTCTGGTAGTCTAAACTCTGCTCCCTCTGTGATTAATAGGCCAATTAACAAGGCTAGTTTAGCAGTTTCGGTAGAATTATTTGCAGGTGCAAGTATTTGTGAAGATAATTATAAGCTGGCTCAGTATTTGCCTTGTCAGGAACAATAGTATACATGTATTTTTAAGTTCTTCTCGTGGGACAATTTAGGTCACAATAACGTTACCTAAATTCCCAGGATATTTGAAACCAACAGACAAAAGATTTTTTAAAAATACAACACCCGGGCTTCCTCTTGTTTTTAGATCAAAGGCATATTTAGAAACTTCACAAAGATTTGGGCACTTTGTTTTTTCTTCTCTAACCATATATGAATATTCTAAATTACACAACCCCTAAAATACCAACTTCTATTGCTACTTTCACCTTTGAGCTTAATTTTTTAGTATTCATGTGGCACATAAGATCTGTAAATCACTTTATAATAATTAAATTGTTGAAGAAAAACACAGACGGATATTTTGGTATTCAAATTACATTGCACCCTGGTATTTCTTTTAAATATTTGTAATTATATATATTACCAAATTGTTTTTATAATTAGGAAAATCACAGTGATTTTTTTTTTCAAACTGACTTTCTATTTCTGTCTACCAAAACTATCATTTTTCTCTTCTAATTGTATTTTGGCAAATACATATCAACAATGCTCTTTTATAAATTCCTTGGTATTACAGATTTCAGTTTAAAAGAATTTTTATATATCTCTCCACCAAGGGGTATGTACTTAGCAGTTAAAAAATACTAAACATTAAAAAATTAGTGATGTAAATTATATCTTTCAAAATAAAACCAGTAAATTTGATCAACTCCCAAAAAATGGTTGAGAGAGAAAAAGAAAAAGAGAACATAAAATGATAACATCATTCAGAATGATAAAGGAAACATAACTAGGGTTTCAAGATGGCGGTGGCTGCGGCAGTCGGCGCAGAGTAGCTGAGGTGGAAAAGGCGGCCACTGGGCCTCAGGCAGCCGGGAAACTTGTGGACCTTCCTCTTGCCATCTCTTAAGGGAGGACCGCAGCTGCTGGCCAGTCGTGGGGGCTGACCACCACTTTGCCCTCAGCAGGAGAGGCTGCCTCATTTACAGGCAACAGCTTTGAAGTGTGGAGCAGGAAAAATACTGTTTCGTAGCTGCAAAAGCGAGTCTCTAAACAGGGAACACGGCGCCAGGGCTGCTGTGGATGCAGACAGGATCCCAGAGGCCGGGGCCACGCTGAAGGTGACCAGCTGCCCTATTCATGATTTGAGGTTTCAGGCCGGCATAAAAGAAGATTCCTGGGAGGGCCGGAGCCGCACCGCGGGACAGAGCAAGCAGCCCGAGGCGGCGGGAACCGAGAATGGGGAAGGCGACAAACCAGAGGCAGAGAGTGAGCACCCGACCTGGCACAGCCCTGTGACTGACCCCTGGCCCGGCCCTGCTCAGGAGGCTGATGCCCACCCGGCTTCCGCCTGCATCACCGGGTCACTCACCGCCCCGGGGCTGCCTCCATTTTCTCAGGTGGTGGCAGGTCCGGCCCGACTCGGCTCCTCACTGAGCCTTCCCATTTGCTTGCCCCAGTGCAGGGCTTCCCGGGGCCTGCGGGCTGGCCTCCCCTCCCACTCCCTCCGTGGTTCTCTGGCAGGGCTGGTGGCATGGGGCATCCCCGGCCAGTGTCGGGAGGGCAAGGAAGTACGGGCAGGGCCAACTGTCACTCCACCACACCCTGGACTCCGGCCCCCGGTAAACTTCCTGTTGCTGGGAGGCAGATACCATCTCTGCGGCCACCAGTTCGGAAAAATGCCTAACCAATTTCTGTTTGGGAATAGTGTGGTAGGATAGTTCCCAAGTCCGCTTAAACCTGCCGGAGAGCTGTCTGCAGGCGGGCACTGGACTTGTCCGTGCCGGGGGGATAAAAGGTGAACCGTGTGCTGCGGGCTCCTCCCCCGAGGGCCTCATGCTCTGGTGTGGGAGATAAGACAAGTACACAAATAACCGCCATACAAGGAGGAAGGTGATAAGTCCCAAGAAAGATCTACACAGTGCTACAAAGGCACCCAGAGCGACCGGTCGTCTGTGCCTACCAGAAACCTGGTAGACTTCCTGGGCGAGGCGGTGCCGAGCAGGGTCTTGAAGGCCCAGCTGATAGACGAGGGGTGCAGAAGACACGTCCCAGCCCAGCCCAGTGAGCACAGAGTGGGGAGACATGCGGCCAGGGAGGTGGAGACTCGACAGAAACCACACACCCTGTGGGGTCACCACTGCACGATCCAACAGCCCGGGCCAGAGCACACGGAACAGGGAGAAGACCTACCCAGGAAGTGAAAGCTCAACAGAGATCACACACCCTGTGGTACGTGATCCAGCAGCCCAGCAGAGTCCAAGATGACCAGAAATGTGGCTCCCCGGAGAGGCCCAAGACCCGAGGCAACCACACACACAAGGCACTAGAGGCCAACTGAGCAGTCATGGAGGGAGCCATACGAAATTGGCAACCACAGCAACGTCCTAGTTAGTCATTAGTCTCAAACCGGTGGTCTGTGAAACCCCCTGCCACAATGAATAAACATCAAAAAAAAGATACCAGAAATACAAAAAATCAAGAAAGTACACCACCAAAAGTTAATAAATCTCAAACTCTAGATCCTATAGAACAAGAAGCCCTTGAAATGACTGACAAGGAATTTCGAGTGATAATTCTAAGGAAACTGAATGAGATACAAGAAAACTCAGCTAGACATCATGATGAAATGAGGAAAAGTATACAGGACCTGAAAGAGGAAATGTACAAGGAAATCAATGTCCTGAAAAAAAAATGTAGCAGAACTTACTGAACTGAAGAAGCTATTCAGCGAAATAAAAAACAAAACGGAGAGTTTAACCAGAAGGCTTGTCGAAGTTGAAGAGAGAACCTCTGAACTTGAAGATGGGCTGTTTGAAATAACACAAGCAGACAAAAAGAAAGAAAAAAGAATCAAAGACATTGAAGAAAATCTGAGAGAGATATCAGACAACCTCAAGCACTCAAATATCCGAGTCATGGGTATTCCAGAAGGGGAGGAAAATGGAGATTCCATTGAAAACATATTCAACAAAATAGTGGCAGAAAACTTCCCAGGTATAGGAAAAATCACAGATCTTCAGATCCAGGAAGCTCAATGATCTCTAAATGTATTCAACCCAAAAAGGCCTTCTCCAAGACATGCTATGGTCAAATTGGCAAAACTCAGAGACAAAGTGAGAATCTTAAAAGCTGCAAGAGAGAAGTGTCAAATCACCTATAAGGGAGCCCCAATCAGGTTAACATCAGACTTTTCATCACAAACCCTAAAAGCTAGAAAGGAATGGGATGATATATTCAAGATACTAATAGACAAAGATTGCCAGCCAAGAATACTCTACCCTGCAAGGCTATCCTTCCGAAATGAAGGGCAAATAGTATATTTCTCAAACAAAAACTGTGGGAGTTCACTACCACATGACCACCCTTACAAGAAATCCTCAAGGGAGTACTGGGTTTGGTTCCTGAAAAATAACTACCATTGCCATAAAAACCCAAGAAAAATCAAAACCCACTAGTATAATAAAAATGGCATGAATGAAGAGAAAACAATCAAACAAAAACGCTATCTACGGTCCTTGTGTTTGAGTTTATTAATATGGTGTATCACATTTATTGATTTGCGTATGTTGAACCAACCTTGCATCCCTGGGATGAATCCCACTTGATCGTGATGAATAATTTTTCATATGTGTTGCTGTATTCTGTTTGCTAGTATTTTAGTGAGGATTTTGCATCTATATTCATCAAGGATATCGGCCTGTAGTTTTCTTTTTTGGTAATATCTTTACCTGGTTTTGGTATCAGGATGATGTTTGCTTCATAGAATGAGTTTGGGAGATTTGCGTCCGTTTCAATCTTTTGGAATAGTTTGTAAAGAATCGGTGTCAATTCCTCTTTGAATGTTTGGTAAAATTCTGCTGTGAATCCATCTGGTCCTGGGCTTTTCTTTGTTGGGAGCCTTCTGATAACAGCTTCAATCTCCTTTATTGTTATTGGTCTGTTCAAATTTTCTACGTCTTCACGGTTCAGTTTTGGGAGCTTGTGTGTGTCCAGAAATTTATCCATTTCCTCCAGATTTTCAAATTTGATGGCGTATAGTTGTTTGTAGTATTCTCGAATGATTCCTTGTATTTCAGATGAATCAGTTGTAATATCGCCTTTTTCATTTCTAATTTTTGTTATTTGAGTCTTCTCTCTTCTTTTTTTTGTTAGCCATGCTAATGGTTTGTCAATTTTATTTATCTTTTCAAAAAACCAACTTTTTGATTCGTTGATCTTTTGAATTGTTTTTTGGTTTTCAATTTCATTCAGTTCTGCTCTGATCTTAATGATTTCTTTCCGTCTGCTAACTTTAGGATTGGATTGTTCTTGTTTTTCTAGTTCTTTAAGGTGAAGTGTTAGGTTGTTCACTTGCCATCTTTCCATTCTTCTGAAGTGAGCATTTAATGCAATAAATTTTCCCCTCAATACTGCTTTTGCAGTATCCCACAGGTTTTGGTATGATGTATCATTGTTTTCATTAGTTTAAATAAACTTTTTGATTTCCTGCTTGATTTCTTCTTGGACCCATATGTCATTAAGTAGAATGCTATTTAATTTCCATGTGTTTGTATAGTTTCCAGAGTTTTGTTTGTTATTAATTTCTAGTTTTAATCCATTGTGGTCTGAGAAGATACATGGGATAATTCCAATTTTTTTGAATTTATTGAGACTTGATTTGTGACCTAATATATGATCTATCCTGGAGAATGATCCATGTGCTGATGAGAAGAATGAATATTCTGAGGTTGTTGGGTGGAATGTTCTGTAGATATCTGCCAATTCCAATTGGTCTAGAGTCTTGTTTAGATCTTGTGTTTCTCTACTGATTCTTTGCCTAGATGATCTGTCTAATATTGACAGTGGAGTGTTCAGGTCCCCTGCTATTATGGTATTAGTGTCTATTTCCTTCTTTAGGCCTAATAGAGTTTGTTTTATGAATCTGGCTGCTCCAACATTGGGTGCGTACATATTTATGATTGTTATGTCTTCTTGATGGATCAGTCCTTTTATCATTAAGTAGTGTCCCTCATTGTCTCTTTTTATGATTTTTAGTTTAAACACAAGGACCATATGATCATCTCTATAGATGCTGAAAAAGCATTTGATAAAGTTCAGCACTCATTCATGACAAAGACCCTCTATAAGTTAGGTATAGAGGGAAAGTATCTCAACATAATTAAAGCCATATATGCCAAACCCACTGCCAATATCATCCTGAATGGGGAAAAGCTGAAAGCTTTTCCTTTAAGAACAGGCACTAGACAAGGATGCCCACTCTCACCACTCCTATTCAACATAGTGTTGGAAGTACTAGCCAGAGCAATCAGAGAAGAGAAGGAAATAAAGGGCATCCAGATTGGAAAAGATGAAGTCAAACTGTCCCTGTTTGCAGATGACATGATCCTATATATCGAACAGCCTAAAACCTCTACAAAAAAACTGTTGGAATTGATAAATGATTTCAGCACAGTAGCAGGATACAAAATCAACACACAAAAATCAGTAGCATTTCTTTTCTCCAATAGTGAACATGCAGAAGGAGAAATCAAGAAAGCCTGCCCATTTACAATAGCCACCAAAAAAATAAAATACTTAGGAATAGAGTTAACCAAGGAGGTGAAAAATCTCTATAATGAGAACTACAAACCACTGCTGAGAGAAATTAGAGAGGATACAAGAAGATGGAAAGATATTCCATGCTCTTGGATTGGAAGAATCAACATAGTGAAAATGTCCATACTACCCAAAGTGATATACAAATTCAATGCAATCCCCATCAAAATTCCAAAGACATTTTTCTCAGAAATGGAAAAAACTATTCAGACATTTATATGGAACAATAAAAGACCACGAATAGCCAAAGCAATGCTGAGCAAAAAAAATAAAGCTGGAGGCATAACACTACCTGACTTTAAGCTATACTACAAAGCTATAATAACCAAAACAGTATGGTACTGGCATAAAAACAGACACACTGACCAATGGAATAGAATAGAGAATCCAGAAATCAACCCACACACTTACTGCCATCTGATCTTTGACAAAGGCACCAAGCCTATTCACTGGGGAAGGGACTGCCTCTTCAGCAAGTGGTGCTGGGATAACTGGATATCCATATGCAGGAGAATGAAACTAGATCCATACCTCTCACCGTATACTAAAATCAACTCAAAATGGATTAAGGATTTAAATATACACCCTGAGACAATAAAACTTCTTAAAGAAAACATAGGAGAAACACTTCAGGAAATAGGACTGGGCACAGACTTCATGAATACGACCCCAAAAGCACGGGCAACCAAAGGAAAAATAAACAAATGGGATTATATCAAACTAAAAAGGTTCTGCACAGCACAAGAAACAATTAAAAGAGTTAAAAGACAACCAACAGAGTGGGAGAAAATATTTGCAAAATATACATCTGACAAAGGATTAATATCCATAATATATAAGGAACTCAAACAACTTTACAAGAAGAAAACAAGCAACCCAATTAAAAAATGGGCAAAAGAGCTAAGTAGGCATTTCTCTAAGGAAGATATACAAATGGCCAACAGACATATGAAAAAATGCTCAACATCACTCAGCATCCGGGAAATGCAAATCAAAACCACATTGAGATACCATCTAACCCCAGTTAGGATGGCGAAAATCCAAAAGACTATGAACGATAAATGCTGGCGAGGCTGCGGAGAAAAAGGAACTCTCATACATTGTTGGTGGGACTGCAAAATGGTGCAGCCTCTATGGAAAATGGTATGGAGGTTCCTTAAACAATTGCAAATAGATCTACCATACGACCCAGCCATCCCACTGTTGGGAATATACCCAGAGGAATGGAAATCATCAAGTCGAAGGTATACCTGTTCCCCAATGTTCATCGCAGCACTCTTTACAATAGCCAAGAGTTGGAACCAGCCCAAATGCCCATCATCAGATGAGTGGATACGGAAAATGTGGTACATCTACACAATGGAATACTACTCAGCTATAAAAACGAATGAAATACTGCCATTTGCAACAACATGGATGGACCTTGAGAGAATTATATTAAGTGAAACAAGTCAGGCACAGAAAGAGAAATACCACATGTTCTCACTTATTGGAGGGAGCTAAAAATTAATATATAAATTCACACACACACATACACACATACACACACAAACCGGGGGGGGGGGGAAGAAGATATAACAACCACAATTATTTGAAGTTGATACAACAAGCAAACAGAAAGGACATTGTTGGGGGGGAGGGGGGGAGGGAGAAGGGAGGGAGGTTTTGGTGATGGGGAGCAATAATCAGCTACAATGTATATCGACAAAATAAAATTTAAAAAAAAAAAAAATGCTATCTACAACCTAAGGAACCAACAAACACAGAAACCAAACAGTAAATCAGAAAGAAAGGAACAAAAGACACCTAAGACAACCAAACAACCAATGACATGCTAGGAATAAATCAACACCTTTCAATCACATCTCTTAATTTAAAAGGCTTAAATTCCCCAATCAAAAGACAGGACCCAACTATATGCTGCCTACAAGAGACCCACATCACCCATAAAGATTCACATAGACTAAGAGTGAAAGGATGGAAAAAGATTTACCATGCAAACAGAAAAGAAAAACGAGCTGGAGTAGGTATTCTTATATCTGACAAAATAGACTTTAAACTAAAAACCATAAAAAGAGACAATGAGGGACACTACTTAATCATAAAAGGACTGATCCATCAAGAAGACATAACAATGATAAATATGTACACACCGAATGTTGGAGCAGCCAGATTTATAAAACAAACTCTGTTAGACCTAAAGAAGGAAATAGACACTAATACCATACTAGCAGGGGACCTGAACATCCCACTGTCAATATTAGACAGAACATCTAGGCAAAGAATCAGCAGAGAAACACAATGTCTAAACAATACTCTAGACCAATTGGAACTGGCAGATATCTACAGAACATTCCATCCAACAACCTCAGAATATTCATTCTTCTCATCAGCACATGGATCATTCTCCAGGATAGGTCACATATTAGGTCACAAATCAAGTCTCAATAAATTCAAAAAAATTGGAATTATCCCATATGTTTTCTCAGACCACAATGGATTAAAACTAGAAATCAATAACAAACGAAACTCTGGAAACTATACAAACACATGGAAATTAAACAGCATTCTACTTAATGACATATGGGTGCAAGAAGAAATCAAGCAGGAAATCAAAAAATTTATTGAAACTAATGAAAACAATGATACATCATACCAAAACCTGTGGGATACTGCAAAAGCAGTATTAAGGGGGAAATTTATTGCATTAAATGCTCACCTCAGAAGAATGGAAAGATGGCAAGTGAACAACCTAACACTTCACTTTAAAGAACTAGAAAAACAAGAACAATCCAAACCTAAAGTTAGCAGACGGAAAGAAATCATTAAGATCAGAGCAGAACTGAATGAAATTGAAACCCAAAAAACAATTCAAAAGATCAATGAATCAAAAAGTTGGTTTTTTGAAAAGATAAATAAAATTGACAAACCATTAGCATGGCTAACAAAAAAAAGAAGAGAGAAGGCTCAAATAACAAAAATTAGAAATGAAAAAGGCGATATTACAACTGATTCATCTGAAATACAAGGAATCATTCGAGACTACTATAAACAACGATATGCCAATAAATTTGAAAATCTGCAGGAAATGGATAAATTTCTGGACACACACAGGCTCCCAAAACTGAACCATGTAGACGTAGAAAATTTGAACAGACCAATAACAATAAAGGAGATTGAAGCTGTTATCAGAAGGCTCCCAACAAAGAAAAGCCCAGGACAAGATGGATTCACAGCAGAATTTTACCAAACATTCAAAGAGGAATTGACACCGATTCTTTACAAACTATTCCTAAAGATTGAAACAGACGCAAATCTCCCAAACTCATTCTATGAAGCAAACATCATCCTGATACCAAAACCAGGTAAAGATATAACCAAAAAGGAAACTACAGGCCAATATCCTTGATGAATATAGATGGAAAAATCCTCACTAAAATACTAGCAAACAGAATACAGCAACACATACGTAAAATTATTCACCATGATCAAGTGGGATTCATCCCAGGGATGCAAGGTTCGTTCAACATATACAAATTAATAAATGTGATACACCATATTAATAAAGTCAAACACAAGGACCATATGATCATCTCTATAGATGCTGAAAAAGCATTTGATAAAGTTCAACACTCATTCATGACAAAGACCCTCTAAAAGTTAGGTATAGAGGGAAAGTATCTCAACATAATTAAAGCAATACATGACAAACCCACTGCCAATATCATCCTGAATGGGGAAAAGCTGAAAGCTTTTGCTTTAAGAACAGGAACTAGACAAGGATGCCCACTCTCACCACTCCTATTCAACATAGTGTTGGAAGTATTAGCCAGAGCAATCAGAGAAGAAAAGGAAATAAAGGGCATCCAGATTGGAAAAGATGAAGTCAAACTGTCCCTGTTTGCAGATGACATGATCCTATATATCGAACAGCCTAAAACCTCTACAAAAAAACTGTTGGAATTGATAAATGATTTCAGCACAGTAGCAGGATACAAAATCAACACACAAAAATCAGTAGCATTTCTTTTCTCCAATAGTTAACATGAAGAATGAGAAATCAAGAAAGCCTGCCCATTTACAATAGCCACCAAAAAAATAAAATACTTAGGAATTGAGTTAACCAAGGAGGTGAAAAATCTCTATAATGAGAACTACAAACCACTGCTGAGAGAAATTAGAGAGGATACAAGAAGATGGAAAGATATCCCATGCTCTTGGATTGGAAGAATCAACATTGTGAAAATGTCCATGCTACATAAAGTGATACACAAATTCAATGCAATCCCCATCAAAATTCCAAAGACATTTTTCTCAGAAATGGAAAAAACTTTCCAGACATTTATATGGAATAATAAAAGACCATGCATAGCCAAAGCAATGCTGAGCAAAAAAAATAAAGCTGGAGGCATAACACTACCCGACTTTAAGCTATACTACAAAGCTATAATAACCAAAACTGTATGGTACTGGCATAAAAACAGACACACTGACCAATGGAATAGAATAGAGAATCCAGAAATCAACCCACACACTTACTGCCATCTGATCTTTGACAAAGGTACGAAGCCTATTCACTGGGGAAGGGACTGCATCTTCAGCAAATGGTGCTGGGATAACTGGATATCCATATGCAGGAGAATGAAACTAGATCCATACCTCTCACCGTATACTAAAATCAACTCAAAATGGATTAAGGATTTAAATATACACCCTGAAACAATAAAACTTCTTAAAGAAAACATAGGAGAAACACTTCAGGAAATAGGACTGGGCACAGACTTCATGAATATGACACCAAAAGCATGGGCAACCAAAGGAAAAATAAACAAATGGGATTATATCAAACTAAAAAGCTTCTGCACAGCAAAAGAAACAATTAACAGAGTTAAAAGACAACCAACAGAGTGGGAGAAAGTATTTGCAAAATATACATCTGACAAAGGATTAATATCCAGAATATATAAGGAACTCAAACAACTTTACAAGAAAAAAACAAGCAACCCAATTAAAAAATGGGCAAAAGAGCTAAGTAGGCATTTCTCTAAGGAAGATATACAAATGGCCAACAGACATATGAAAAAATGCTCCACATCACTCAGCATTCGGGAAATGCAAATCAAAACCACACTGAGATACCATCTCACCCCAGTTAGGATGGCTAAAATCCAAAAGACTTTGAACGATAAATGCTGGCGAGGTTGCGGAGAAAAAAGAACTCTCATACATTGTTGGTGGGACTGCAAAATGGTGCAGCCTCTATGGAAAATGGTATGGAGGTTCCTCAAACAATTTCAGATAGATCTACCATACGACCCAGCCATCCCACTGTTGGGAATATACCCAGAGGAATGGAAATCATCAAGTCGAAGGTATACCTGCTCCCCAATGTTCATCGCAGCACTCTTTACAATAGCCAAGAGTTGGAACCAGCCCAAATGTCCACCATCAGATGAGTGGATATGGAAAATATGGTACATCTACACAATGGAATACTACTCAGCTATAAAAACGAATGAAATACTGCCATTTGCAACAACATGGATGGACCTTGAGAGAATTATATTAAGTGAAAGATGTCAGGCACAGAAAGAGAAATACCACATGTTCTCACTTATTGGTGGGAGCTAAAAATTAATATATAATTCACACACACACACACACACACACACACACACAAAAAAAAAAAAAAAAACCGGGGGGGAAGAAGATATAACAACCACAATTACTTGAAATTGATACGACAAGCAAACAGAAAGGACATTGTTAGGGGGGCGGGGGAGGGAGGTGGGAGGGAGGTTTTGGTGATGGGCAACAATAATTAGCCACAATGTATATCGATATAATAAAATTTTAAAAATTAATAAATAAAATAAAGGAAACATAACTAAAGATGCACAAATTATTTGAAAAATTATAAATAAATATGGAATGATATATTTCAATAAGCTGGAAAATCTAAAGGAGATATTCACAATGGTAGACAGAAACCTGATGGATACATGTAGAGGCAACATAGAGATAATTATAGCTTTAGAATCTCACCCCAAAAGAAACCAGGCTCAGGTTGTTTTGTAAGAGACTTGAACACATCATCAAGAATGAGCTAATTCTTGCATCATTTAAATTATAACAACTGAATAAAATTCGGAAAGCATTTCAGTCAAAAATAAGGCTAAAAACAAAGATAAACAAAGATAGCACACACTAAAATAAAAGTATGTATAAAGGAAAGTTGCTACATTTTATTAACATAAATTTCATTTAAGAAAAACCTTTTAGACATTTTGTTTGCATATTTGATTTACATATTTAATGTATTATTTATATATTTACACACAAGAAGTAGGTTTGAATTCCTATTAGTTACAGCTATTTTGTCTTTAAAACAAATTCACACAAATTAAATACAAAAGATATATACATATAAAATAACATATTCTTAGACACAATTTTAGCCATAAGATAGCAAGTGGTATAGCATTTGATAGAAGTAAGGTCTATTTTTTCTGTTTTTAATTTTAATATAACTGATAATGAGTATGCTTCTTAATCCATTCTTGCTGCTGTCACAAAATATCTGAGGCTGGGTAATTTATAAAAAATAAAAATTTACTTCTCACAGTTCTGGAGGCTGGGAATTCCATGATCGAGGTGCAGGTAGGTTCAGTGTTGTGGGGGCCTTGTCTCTCTGCTTCCAAAATGGCATTTTGATTCTGCATCCTCCCAAGGGGATGAATGCAATGACCTCACATGGCAGAAGATGAAGGCCAGGAAAGGGGTCTAGTTAGTTCCTTTCAGTTTTTTTTGTAAGGTCACTAATCCCATTCATGTGGTCTCTGCCCACATGATTTAATTACCTCCTAAAGGCCCCATCTCTTAATGGGGATGAGGATTAAGTTTCACATGAATTTTGGAGGAGGCACACACATTCAAACCATAGCACCTGTTCACATAAATATATTTTTAAAAGCATTGCTAATAACTTCAAGGTTTGGTTTAGTAATTAGAAATCATCAGAGCTCACAGTTTTCCAGAAACTCTGCTAATGAGCAATCTTGTACTCTTCAAACACCAATTTTAATCAGGTGCCATATAACAATTCTGTAGATATGCCTAGTTCACTTGAAAATAAATTAGCTTTGTGGTAGTATGAAAGCATGTATTAAATGGCTATTTTACCTTTTATTACTAGAATAGAGAAAGGCAGACAAAATCTTTATTGCTCATTTGCAACCACATTTATTTTTACAAATTAGTATATAGAGAGGCAAAATCTGTGTCTGTGTTTCCCATACTTGGCTAAACAGAATTATTTGTAGGGTTTTTTTTGGTTGTGTTTTTTGTTTGTTTGTTTGTTTGTTCATTTAATACTGATGTTCAAGACCCAACTTTATGGATTCTGATTCACTTAATCTAGGTTTAGGCCCAGGATGTACAGGAAGTGCTAAGGACTTCTATCCACACATGTATCTACATGTAACTTTAATAGCTTATTAACTGTCATAATTAAATTTTTCTGAGCTTGTTCTACCTGCATGAATGTATTCTTTAAGAATGACTTAATTTTCTCAGTTTTGTAATCTCCTGTTTTCTTTGCAACTTGTCATTTTTTAAAGATCTATCCTTGGTGATAACTCCATTTTAAGCACAAAGGCAACCTACAACATTGGACTCAGGTACAACTTCTCAGTTATAGGGTGGTGACACACATTTCCAAGATTAATCTTACATGTGCATAATTTAAAAATATCATCAAAACAAAACACAATTTAAAAGAATTTTACAATGAGGATAGTTTACAAATTATTTGGGTCCATGAGTCTCAGCTTGAGAAATATGGTTAGAGACCAATACTTATAAATATATGTGGAAATATTGTAGGTAAATAATATGAAATTGAATCCAACTATACTTTAAAACAAATGGCATATTATGATTAATTAGGATTTTACCAGGAAGGTAAATATAGTTGACCATTAGAGAATCTATTAATATAATTCATAGCATTATGATTAAAGCAGAAGAAACATAAGACAATCTAAATAATATTAAAATGCTTTGATAAAACTGGCCACTTTTTAATAGGCTAGAAATAGAAAAACTCCATTAACCTAATAAAGGGTTTCTACTATAAATCTAGAGCAAACACTGTATTTATTCATGAAATATTAGAATCATTGAGATTTAAAACAAGGACAGTATTTTAATTTCCCCAAACTGCTATTATCCAAAAATAGCAGTCTTATCAATGAAATAAAGAAAAAAAGAAATGTGGAATAAGATTGTTGAAAATTAAGTAATAGTATTTGTGTTCTGCAAGTAATATTAACTATCACATTAGAACACTCAAGACCACCACCCGAAAATTCTGTGTAATAATGAAAGTGTTTTGAATTTAGTAAGTTATCCAGATATAACTTACTAAAGGTAAATTATATCTTATCCAGGTAAGTTACCTTATCCAGGTAACACATGGAAATTAACTGTCTTCTTTAATGCCAGTAATAACAAATCAAGGAGCATGATGGAAAAAACAAGTTCTTACTCATAATAAAACAAGAACTATAAAATAACTAGATATCAGCCAAAAAACATTCAAGCGTATTTAAAAGAAAACAATAAAATGTAATTCTGGTTTCTAGCCAAGATAGAGTAACTGATTCTGGATTTACTCAACTGCCTTAGCTAAATAATAAAAAATGGAAAAACATATAAGACAAAGTTTTTCAAGTATCGGAGAACAGGAAGTGCAGGGCAGAGATCCCCAAGAGAAGAAAACAAATGAGGGTTTGAGACTGATTCTTGCCCCTCAACTTACACCTGGAGAGAGTTTTCAAGCTGAGGTGCAGGGAGGGGGAACCAAGGTGGAGACTGATTGTCTCCTAGAGTTTAGTATGGATGCTGGTTTCCAAGAAAATCAATACCGCTAGATTCTTAAGAAAGAAATCTTAAGAGAGCATACCCTGGAGACATGCAAAGGCCTTACCTCTTACTTCTAAATCTTCAGGTGAGCACTGATCAGTGCATGCATGTGAAGTAACTGTGCAACACTGGGGGGGAAATGACAGGTTAAGATCAGGCAGAGAAATCCACTAGCTCACAAAGGGCACAGAATAATTGGTGCTCTAACCGTCCAGACTGGAAACATTTCATAACACACAGAGCATTAGTTAGAACACGCAGAAGAGCACTGTCTCAGTGTGTTAGCATGTTTTCTGTTGCTCATAACAGAATACCTGAAACTGGGTAATTTATAAAGAAATAAAATTTTTTTTTACAGTTTTGGAACCTGGGAAGTCCAAGGTCTGGGAAGACATCTGTTAAGGGCCTTATTCTTGGTGGGAATACTCTACAGGGTCTCGTAGTGACCAGGATATTACTCGGAAAGAATGGCAAGTGAAAGAGAGAGCTAAACTTATAAAGCGACCAGTCCGCACCCTTGACAATTCATTACTCCATGAATGGATTAATCCATTCACAAGGGCACAGTCCTCAGGATCTAGTCACCCACCTTTCAAATATCATAATTGGATTTCCCACCTTCTTAACACTGTAACAGTGGGGATCAAGCTTGTAACACATGAGCTTTTGGGGGACACATTTGACCTGCAACACTCAATATGTACGTAAAGGTAGCCGCAGGCTACAGTCTGCTCTGATCCTATTTAAGAAAGTTTAAAAGCAATCCTCAAAAGGATCAAATACTTTCCAAATAACTTAACTATATCCCAGAACAAACCTTGAAAATAGTTAAATAGATACAATATCTAGCACCCGACAAAATAAAATTCACAATATTACCCAAAAAATTTACCAGGCATGAAAAGAAGCAGGAAAATATAAACCATAATGAGAAGAAAAATCTGTCAAAATTACTCGGAAATGACACAGATGATAGAATTAGCAGACAAGCACATTACAACAGTTATATTACTATATTCCATACATACAAAATGATAAGAAATATATGAACATGTTAAGGACAGAAATGAAAGGCATAACAAAAGAGCAAACTTAACTTCTCGAGATAAAATAATATATAATGTCATAAATGAAAAATACATTGGAATAAGTTAAAAGCCGATTGGACACTGCAGAAGAAAAGATTAATGAACTTGAATACACAGCACTTGAAACTATTCAAAATGAAGGACACAGAAAAAAAGACTTTTAAATAATTAGCGGAGTATCAATGAACTGTGTGACAATTTGAAGCATCTCAACATGTGTGATTGACATCCCTGAGGGAAACAAGAGGAAAATG
Organism: Cynocephalus volans; assembly: GCF_027409185.1. NCBI lineage: Eukaryota > Metazoa > Chordata > Mammalia > Dermoptera > Cynocephalidae > Cynocephalus > Cynocephalus volans. The sequence goes on along the minus strand of NC_084466.1, from coordinate 136,190,468 downwards.
GGATTAAAAGAAAAAAAAAAAAGCCAAAAATTCCCCAAAATTGATGGAAATTATAGAACTACGGAATCAAGAAGCTTAAAGAATTCTAAGCAAAAGAAGAAAAATACATCAGGGCACATTATAGTCTATGTTCTTAAAAATCAATAACGAAGAGAAAATTGTCACAGCCACACAAAAAAGACACATAAGTTCTGATGAATAAAGATATAAATGAGAGCAAACTTCTCATTGGAAACAATGTAAGACAGAAGAGAATAAGAAAGGCATTTTAAATTTTTGAGAGAAACACACACGCACACACAGACTCATCCTAGAATATGAAATATTCTTTCAAAAAAATGTAAATAAAAACATTTTGGGGTATGCAAAAGCTTAATCTGCACTATGAGAAATGTTCAAAGGAGCTCTTAAGACATGAGAAAAATGATCCTAAATACAATCTGGATCTATGTTAAAGAATACAGAGCACCAGAAATGGTAAATATTACATCATATCTTTTTTAAAAGAAATATTAAACACCTAAAGCAAAAATAATAACTATTCTTGGCTTTATATTAAATATGAAAGTAAATGGAATCCACATGTCTGGTCCCCAGACAATATTGCATAGACTCATTTTTCCCCATCCCGTCGCCTGCCCTCCACCCAGCAACTCTAAGTGGCCCTGTCTGCTGCACCAGCAGGGCAGGAAAATGCTAGGATGAGAATTCTATTCCCCAAACCCCACTCAGTGGGAACACGTGGACCTGCTCCATCTGCAGTGGCAGCACGCCCACCCAGTGTCTCCCATCCTCGCACCCAGTGGCAGGAAGAAATATAAGACTAATGTCTCCTAGCCCTCCACCCAGCAGCAGAGAATGACCAAAGACCAGCAGCTTCTGGTACACTCTTCTCCCACCACCCAGCAGCAGAAAGAAACCCAGGGAAAGACCTACTGTCCTGACAGGTGACACCAGCAGGAATTGTGTTTGAGCCCCATTAGCAGTAGGCAGCCTAGAGGACCAGCCTAGATAAGCAGTCACTACATCACGGGTCAAGTACGTCCCACACTCCACCTGGCAGTCCTAGGCCCAGGGAAGTTCACTTCATCACCATGGGCAGCATCAGCAGGGACCAAGCAGAAGTCCCAGTAGCACCAGGTGAACAAAGCAGACTATGACAGCATTACAAGGGTTCTAAGGCCAAATTTTCATTAGAACTATAGACCACAAAAGTAGGCCAGGACCTACCTGCTAAACCTAAAAAAGGTGACTTTCTGCAAATTTAGATGATGTCCTTTGAAAAAATGTCTATTCAGTTCTTTAGCCCATTTTTTAATTGGGTTATTTGTTTTTTTACTGTGTAATTGCTTGAGTTCCTTGTGTATTATGGGTATTAATCTGTTGTCAGATGCATAGTTAGCAAAAGTTTTTCCCACTCTGTAGGTAGTCATTTCACTTTGTCGATTGTTTCCTTTGCTGGCAGAAACTTTTTAGTTTGATATAGTCCCATTTGCTTATTTTTTCTTTTGTTGATTGTGGCAACAGGTACATGAAAAAATTATCAACATCACTAGTCATCAGGGAAATGCAAATTAAAAGAACATTGAGATATCACCTCACTCCAGTTAGATTGGCTATAAGCAAAAGGTAGTGAATAACAAATGCTGGCAAGGGTGTGGAGAAAAGGGAATGCTCCTGCACTGTTGGTGCAACTGTAAATTAGTACAACCACCATGGAAAACAGTATGGAGGTTTCTGAAACAACTACAGATAGATTGTCCATAAGATCCAGCAATCCCACTTCTGGGTATATACCCAGAGGAATGGAAATCATCGCGTTGAAGGGATACCTGCACTCCCATGTTCATTGCAGCTCTGTTTACAATAGCCAAGACATGGAACCAACCTAAATGTCCATCGATGGATGATTGGGTAAGGAAATTGTGGTATATACACACAATGGAATACTACTCTGACATAATAAAGAATGAAATTCTCCCATTTACAACAATATGGATGAGCTTGGAGAAACTTATGTTGAGTGAAATAAGCAAAGCACAGAGGGGCAAATACCACATGTGCTCACTCATAAGTGGGAGCTAAGAGAGAAAGAAGGAAGGAAAGAAAGACCACAGTGGTGTGTTGGAGGGAGAGAACATACCTAGGGATATAAAGTGGAGTGGGGGAAAAGGGGAAGGGGAAGGAGGTTGGGGATAATTGGGTGGGCGACATTCGGGTACAATCACAAATTGTAGTAATGGGCATGCTGCCAATGTGGATCTGGCCTTTACATCTAGGGCACAAGGGGTGACAATCAACCTTGTATCTCATGAATATTCATAACGAATTTTTAAAAAGATAACTTTCCAAATAAAAAAAATTTCAATAGGATCCAAAGTCTTTTAACATAAAATCCAAAATGAGCAGCATATAATTGAAAAATCACTTATCACAACTTCAGCCTGAATGAGAAAACTATGCTCTCTGACCACAATGGAATAAAATTAGAAATCAATACCAGAAGACTGTCTCAGAAATCCCTCAGATATGAAAACTAATTAATATATTTCTATATATCCAGTTGGTAAAGAAAAAATTAAAAGATAAATTAGATGATATTTTGAACTAAATGAAAATGAAAGCACAACATATCAAAATTTATGGTGTGCAATTAAGCAGTACTTAGAAAACATTTATAGCACTAAATGCCTATAGTATAAAGGAAGACTGCACAGCAGTGAGATAAGCTTCCACCTTAAGAAACTAGAAAAAGAAGAAAAATTAATCCCAAAGTTAGGAGAAGAAAGGATATAAAGATCATAAGGAAAATAAATAAAATAGAAAATAGAAAAAAAAGAACAAAAATCACAGACACCAAACTCTGGTCCTTTGAGAAAATCAATACAATTGATAAAGCTCTCGCCAGACTACTGGGAAATGAGAGACAGAGAGAGAGAGAGTATGTACAAATTACCAATGTCAACATCAAAGTCAGAGGGAGGCTGTTACAAAAGAGTCAAGATATTCATAATAAAAATACTATGAACATTTGACAACTTAGATAAAATGTACAAATTCATTACAAGACATATACTACCAAAGTAACTCAAGAAGAAAAAGATAAACTAACAGCCCTATAGCTATTAAACAAGATGAATTAGTAGTTAAAATCTTTTCCACAGTGAAAACTTCAGGCACAGATGGTGTCACTGGTGAAATCTACCAAATATTTAAGGAGAAATAAAACCAATCTATAAAAATTCTTCCCCCAAATTGAAGACACTGTCCAGCTAATTTAATGAGGTCACCATTATCTTGATACCACAATCAAAGATATTATAAGAAAACTATATACCAATATTCCTCATGTATTACACTTAATAATTCTTTTTTTCAAAATTTAGCAAGTCAAATCCAAAAATATACAAAAAGTGTAATACATCCTGACCAAGGGGGGTTACCCTGGGAAGGCAAGAATGATTTAACATTCAAAAATCTATTAATACAATTCATCTGTGTCACCAAAATAAAAAAGAAACACCACACATTCATTTCAATAGATTTAGAAACATCATTAGACAAAATTTAACATACATTTCTGATAAAGCTTCTCAGAAAACTAGCAATAAAGGGATTTCCTTCAACCTGATAAAGAGAAGCTACAAAAAGTCTACAGCTAACATCACACTTAATATTCAAAGACTGAATACTTCTCCCCTAAGATCAGGAACAAGGCAAGAACTCAATCCTAAGAGCAATGGAGTTTCAGAAAAGATTGAACTCTTAGTCCTGTAAAGTGTCCTTTACCTATGTCAGGACCCTGAAAGAGATGAAAGAAGTTGAAATCCTTTAACTAGAAGGTTTCCCTCAACCTACATGGTCTACTGAAGTGGCCCTCTCCCCTCTTAGAAGACAGTAGTCCAATCCTCCTTGAAGGTCATGAAGAGGCTTCATATGAGCAGGTGCCTCACAAGCCATTACTGATGGTAGAAGAAAAGATCAAAAGGCTTACCAAAGTGGCCATTCAAAAATGAATATGCCACATAATGCTGGTGAGCTAATGTGTTCTGTAGGAAAGCTCCAAAGATAACTTTATTTACCAAAGTGATTTTTAAAAATGTAGTAATGGCAGGGGTACTAATATAATTGAGAATCTCAGCAGTAGCTCTCCCCTGTAAGCCAGGGTTGATAATAGGAGATTCTGTCACAAATTGGGATTCTCTGAAAGCAATAAGTATGATAAAGTCCCAAAATAATAGAGGCTAGGTAGCAGTGCCTAGCTATCTAATGTATGTGGACACAATTAATACAACAATCAGCAAGATCAGAGTGGCAGCCACAGATGCCCAACTTATGAAGAGCTATGGAGATGTCTGATGAAACACAGTGTCCCTAGGGGCAAGATAGATGAGCATCCAGCAGGGCATCAGTTAATTTATATGATCAAAAGAAATCAAGGATGGATGACTGGAAGGCTGAGGTGGCCAAACCAATTAAAACAACATGTTCCCTTGCCTAGTTTCCTGACTTGAGCCATTTTTTAAACCCAGGAGCCTTTGAAGAAGGGCTTCAAATACTGCTGCAAGTTAATTCAAAAGTAACTTCCCAGCAAGATCTGTGGTCATTTACCCAGGTGGACATGCACAAGAGAAAGAAGAATATGCAGAATTATGAGTAATTAGACACATGGATTGTTGGACACATGGATTGTTGTCATTAATATGTTTGGGGGGGTGGGGCTGGGGCATATGGGAGACAGTAAATGAGGTGCTGACCCAGCTCTGATTCAGACTGGCTCCAGTGGGTCCAGAGAAAAATTCGGTTGTCATTTCCTGGTGCCTAAATGTATATTTGGAATGGGCTTATTTGTAGCTGTCAGCATCCCAATAATGATTTCTTTTTTTTTTTTTTGTCTTTTTCGTGACCGGCACTCAGCCAGTGAGTGCACCGGCCATTCCTATATAGGATCCGAACCCGTGGCGGGAGCGTCGCCGCGCTCCCAGCGCCACACTCTCCCGAGTGCGCCACGGGCTCGGCCCCCCAATAATGATTTCTTGACCTAGGATAAGAACTATTGTAGTTGGTTGGAGTAAATGAATATCTTTGAAATGCACTTCCCCAACCCAAAGATAATAAATATAAAACAATACTGCATCCTAGGTAAAATTACATATATAGTGCCACCTGCAAAGACAAAAGGAATGAAAGGGTAAGAATGTGAAACAAATCTGGTCTTTTAGCAATTTTGAAATATGTAATACATAATAAATGTGATCACCATGTACTGCAATAGATCACTAAAACTTATTCCTCCAGCCTAAATGAAACTTTGCATCCTTTGATAAATATCACATTATAACTCATAAATATACATTTATACAAAAAATAAATAAATTTTTAAGAAAGGATGAAGGGGTTAGTCCCTGTCGAATCTTTATTTAACTTGCCACTCTGGCCCCAGGATAGAATATAGATCATAGTATATGAAAGCAGGGTGCTGTAAAATTAACCAAGTAGTGGCTCCAACTTCATATTGGCATGGTCTCCTGCAGGTGGAGTGTGGCCACTGACCTGGTGAATGCCTATGTGCCATCCCTATCAGAAAGGACAATCAAAAGCAATTCGCCTTTATATGGTAAAGATGACAATATATATTTATGGCCTTTTCCAGGATTATGTTAACACTCCCGCCCTTTGTCATGATATTGTCCAATGGACTTGGATCATTTGCGCATTCTGCAGAATATCAGATGGGTACACCATATCAGAGACATTATTCTGATAAGACTAATCAAGAAAGATTGAGCAGCAAGAAGTGGCAAAGTGGAGACTGTGGTCGGATTTATGTGGTCCAAAAGAATGACATTAGTGACGATTTTAGGGATCCAGTAGTCTAGTACATGTGAAGTTATTCCCTTCACAGTAATGAAGAAATTATTATGTCTTACACCTACCACCAAAAAGAAACAAGCATGATGTTTGATAGGCCTCTTCAAGTTCTAAGGCAGCTATTCCACACTTGGAAATACTCTTCTGACCCATTTACCAGATGATGTGGGTGTTTTCCAGTTTGAGTCAGTCTGACAGAAAGAAATGGCACTTCAACTGATCCAGGTTGAAATACAGTCAATGCTGTCCCTTAGGTTGTATTACCAAGCAGAACCTAATGTCATTGGGGGCCAAGATGCCTTGTGAAGTTTATGGCAAATTCAAGTAGAAGAATCACAACATAGACTGTTAGGGCTCTGGAGCAAGTCTATGCCACCTGCAGCACACCATTCAAAAGGCACAAAGCATGCTATAAGCCCTGATAAAGAATGAGCTTTGGAACGTGAGACATCAATTGACCATACAGCCAGAGCTGTTTATCATGAGCTGGGTTCTTTCAGACCAACCAAATCATAAGACCAAGTGGGCCCAGCAGCCGTCTATTCTCAGATGGAAATGGTACAACTGGGTGTTACAGCTAGAAGGTCCAGGCATCATGAGTAAGCTATGCAAATAGTGGCCCAATCTTTCATGTTTTCTTCTACTGTTTCACCTGAGCCTCTCCTTTAGCTCACACCTATGGCTATATGGGGGTTCCTTATTATCCAGTCAACAGAGAAAGGAAAGGCTGATCTTCACTTATGGAGAAAGGAAAGGCTGATCTTCAATCATGGATAAGTCAGTTCAGTATGTTGGTATGAATTGAAACAGACAGCAAGTGTACCATAACTGCACTCAGGAATGGCCCAAAAGAGAGTAGTGTGCCAAAATCCTTACAATGGGCAGAGACCTGAGTGTGGCGCCTGGTCATCCATGCTGTGTGGAAAGAGAAGTAGAGAAGTGACCTGAGATAAGAATATACATGGACCCATGGGCAATGTCAAATGACCTAAATGGTTGGGCAGAGTCCTGGAAAGAAAAAGATTGGAAGATCACGGACATAGAGTCTTAGAAAGAGGCATGTAGATAGACCTACAGGAGTGGGCCCAAAGTGTGAAGATCTTGGTATCACTGGCTAAAGATCACCAGAGAGTATTAACATTTAAAAAGTATATAGAATGATTTGACCTGATGACATAAGCCAGCTTCTTTCACTGGACACCTCGATGCTGGCACAATGGATACATAAACAGAGTGGACATGGTAGCAGGAATGGAGGCTATAAATGGACCTAAAAGCATGGGCTGCTACTGTCCAGGGCTGATGTAGTTCGTCCATATGAAGATTTCAGTATGTTTAATTCACTGACCTGGGATCCTATGTAACACTGCATTGGACCAAGGATACCATTTTTCAGCTAAGGGGTGCTGCACTGAGTACCTCACTATGCGATCCACTGGCCCGCTTACTTACCATACTTCTCAGAAGCCACAAGTCTGATAGAGCAGTGAAATGACCTTTTAGAGACACAGTTGAGATATAAAATTGATGATGCTATGGAGTGCCATCCTTTATGATCCTTCATGTTGTACTATATGCTATAAGTCAATATCTATTTCATGTCTATTTTCTGATTGGTAGAAAAAAATAGGACCAAGTGAAGAGGTGGACATGGGAGTAATTCCACTTACCATTGTTCTCAGTAACTCAGTTTGGGAATCTGAGCTTCTCTTCTCTGTAACTATAGGATCTGTGGATTTAGAAGTCCTGGTCCCCAGAAAGAGTACAATTCCTTCAGGTGACACAATACGAGTTCCATTAAATCTTAAGCTATATGACTCTCACTCAACACTTTGGGTTTCTCATGCCAAAAAATTGGCAAGATTAAAAAAAAAAAACAGTCAGCATCCTGGCACTGGTAATTGATCCCAATCATTAGGAGGACGTAGGGGCTTCTGCCGCACAGTGGGGACAGACAAGAACATGCTTAGCACCACTGATTCTTTGTGGTGTCTCTTAAGGTTCCAAAGCACATTGTAAACAGAAAGTGTGCAATTAGAGCAGCCAAAGATTGAGAAGTTTGATAATAATCAGGAACTAAGACCCTGTCAGAATGAAAGTCTTATTCATTCCTGGCAAGCCTTCTATACCAGCAAGGTGCCATCTGACAGTAAGGAGGTTACAGAATGGGTGGTAGAGGAGAGGAGTGATGATAATCAGTTTCAACCTAGAGATCAACAAGAGAGGCTAGAGTTGTCCCTGTGTACCTTGCCTTGACAGAATTCTCACATCTTTGCCCATCCATACCTCATGCCCATAACCATTACCCTAAACAATTTTCAGGAATAGTTATATTTTACTGTATATGTACATATCTGCAAACAGCATATACTATTGTTTGCCATGTTTTAAAATAATATTCTGTAAGTGTTGTCAGTAAGATAGCTTTGTTACTAAGCCTTAGGTTTATGAGATATCCAGTTTTATACTTGCAACTATAGCTCATGTATCTTAGGTCTTGTACAATACTCAAGTGTGTGCATATTTGAAAATGTATATGTCCACTCTCCTGCCAATATTGCCAATTTTAAAAAATAATTACAAACAGTGATGTGTTAATTATTCCCATACAGGTCTTCTTTGGTGTAAGCATGAGATTTTTTTTACTAGAGAATATACTCAAGATTAGAATCGATAGATCTTTTGCTATGCACATCTTTAACTTTATGGGATATTGCCAAAATGCTCCCAAAGCAGTTGTACCATTTGATATTTTTATGAACTGTGGATAATAGGTTACAATGCTCCTACTCATAATTTACATTTGATATTGTCAGATTTAAAATTTTTGCCAGTTTGCTGAGTGCAAAAAAATTTATCCCTGTGGACTTAATTTGCATTTTTCTCAATGAGTAGAAAATATTTTCATGTATTTATTGACTATCTGTGTTAACTCTTTTTGTGAAATGCATATTAATATTTTCTACTGATATGTATTACAAACACCTTTACCTAATCAGTAGTTTGCTTCTTTAACTTATTTTATAAATTTTTGATGCAGATGGGATATCATTTTCATGCATAAACAATATTAATCTTTTTCTTGTGGCTTATTCTTTGTATGTGTCTTAAAAACAATTTCTCAACTAAGGACATATAGATACAAATTACCAACATAAGTAATGGAACACTGGATATTACTTCAGACCTGCAGTCATCAAGGGAACAATAAATAAATGCTACAAACAACTCTACACAAATTTGCCACCTTAGACTAAATGGACCAATTCTTCAAAAAGTGCAAAATATCACAATTTACCTAATACCAAACAGATAAGTTAAATCTCTCATGAATATAGATGCAAAATTTCTTAACAAACTATTAGCAAATATATTTCAACAATATAAAAAAATTATTATACAGCATGATGAATTTGAGTTTATTCCAGTGATTCAAGGCTGGATCAATATTTGAAGATCTTCAATGTATTTCACCCTATTAAAAGGTCAAAGAAGATTGACCATATGACTGCATCAATTCATAAAGAAAAAGCATTTGTCATGAATTTTTGATTCAACATGCATTCACAATAAAAACTCTCAGAAAATTATGAAAGAGGGAAGCTTCCTCACTTTGATAAACAACGTCTATATAAAACTGACACCAGTATCATACTTTCCTCTGAAGTCTGAGAACAAAGTAAAGATGCTCACTATTCAGCATAGTACTAGAATTTCTAGACAGTGTAATAAGTCAAGAAAAGTATATAAAAGGTATAAATCAGAAACGAAGAAATAAAACTATCAGTTGTAGATAACCTGATTGTCTACAGAGAAAATTCATAGGAATCTATAAATACGAAACTCCTAGTATTATGGATGGTCACAGAATATAAGATCAACTTGTAAAGCTCAAGTTTAATTCTACATATTAGCAATAAACACATAAAAACTGAAATTTAAAAAACATTACCAAGTACAATTTCTCAAAAAAAAAAAAAGAAAGAAAGAAATACTTGGGTGTAAATCTAACAAAACACGAGTAGTACTTGTATGGTGAAAACCAAAAATACTAATAAAAGAAATTTTAAAATCTAAATAAATGGAGAGACATGCCATGCTTATGGGTTAAAAGATTCAACAAAGTAAACATGTAAATTCTCTTCAAACTGACATGCAGTTTTAAAGCAATGACTATCAAAATACAAGCAATATCTTTTGTAGATATAAAAAGATTATTCCAAAATAGATCTGATAAGACAGAACTAGAACAGCTAAAACAATTCTAGGGGGAACATAATAAAATGAGGGAAATCCTGTACTTGATTTTAGCACTTATAATGTAGCTACAGTAATCAAGACTGCAGGAAATTGGTGGAGAGATAGACATGTAGATCAATGAAAAAATAGAGAATAAAGAAATGGTGCCACACAAGTATGACCACCTTATATTTGACAAAGGTGGAAATTAATCGGAGGAAGGAGAGTATTTTCAGAAAAGGGTGTTGGAGCAACTGGATATACATAGACATTAATAATAATAATAGTAAATCCTCAACCTAAACCTCACACTTTATACAAAATTAACTAAAATTACATCATAGATTTTTAACAAAATTATAAAATTTTTAGAACATCTCTTAGCAGAAAATCTTTGGGAACAAGGTATTGGTGAAGAATTCTTAGACATGAGACAAAAAGCATACCTGATAAAAGAAAAAATTGGTAAGTTGAACCACATCAAAAGTTTAAACTTTCATTCTGCAAAAGACCACATTAAGAAGAATAAAAGACAAGTTACAGAGTGGGAGAAAATATTCACAAACAAAATATCTGATGAGGAATTTATATCTAAAATATATAAAGAACTCTTAAAATTAAGATTAAAAATACAAACAATTGAATTGGAAATTTAGGGAAAAAATATAAAGAGATATTTCACCAAAGAGGATATACGGATGTCAAACAGACCCATGAAAACATGTTTGACATCAGTAGCCATTAGGTAAATGCAAATAAGACTATGATGAAATATCACTACCTACCTGTTAGAACGGTTTATATTAAAAAGTAACAATACCATTAAACAAAAAAACAAACAACAACAACAGCAATACTGCTCCTTCCTCTCCAGCTCCTGGCCTCCTGGCAACCATTTTCTGTCTTTGAATTTGTAATCTAGTTTCTGTGTGTATGACTTAGCCTATTCCGGATATTTTGTATAAATGAAATCATATAGACCCAGCAGTCACATGTTGGGGAGTTTATCCCAGAGAGATGAAAACTTATGTTCGTTAAAAAAACTTGTGCACAATTATTTATAGCAGATTTGTTTATGATAGCCAAAAACTGAAAGTAACCAAATGCCCCTTAGTAGGTGAATAGTAGTGTTAGCATCTGGGACTGTTCAGCAGTAATAATAAATAAAAACTTGTGTGGATTTTAAAGCAGCTATTGAGTTTTTTAAAAAAAAGCAAATTGAAAAAGATCAATACAACATGATTCCATTTACATAACGCTCTCAAAATGACCAAAGTATAGAGATGGAAAACAGATAGGTGTTGGCCAAGTGTTAGGACAACCTAATTTAAAATCTGACTACAAAGAAACAGCATGAGAGAGATTTTTGTGATCATGGAAGAGTTCCATATCTTGACTACAGTGGTGGTAACACAAATGTTCACATGTGATAAAATGACATACATTATATCTGTCAAATTCATGGTTTTGATAGTTGCACATAGATCTACCATACGACCCAGCCATCCCACTGTTGGGAATATACCCAGAGGAATGGAAATCATCAAGTCGAAGGTATACCTGTTCCCCAATGTTCATCGCAGCACTCTTTACAATAGCCAAGAGTTGGAACCAGCCCAAATGCCCATCATCAGATGAGTGGATACGGAAAATGTGGTACATCTACACAATGGAATACTACTCAGCTATAAAAACGAATGAAATACTGCCATTTGCAACAACATGGATGGACCTCGAGAGAATTATATTAAGTGAAACAAGTCAGGCACAGAAAGAGAAATACCACGTGTTCTCACTTATTGGAGGGAGCTAAAAATTAATATATAAATTCACACACACATACACACATACACACACAAACCGGGGGGGGGGGGAAGAAGATATAACAACCACAATTATTTGAAGTTGATACAACAAACAAACAGAAAGGACATGGTTGGGGGGGAGAGGGGGAGGGAGAAGGGAGGGAGGTTTTGGTGATGGGGAGCATTAATCAGCTACAATGTATATCGACAAAATAAAATTTAAAAAAAAAAAAAAAATAGAGATGATGGCCTCCAAAAAAAAAAAAAAAAAAAAAAAGTACGTAATGTAACCATTGGGAGAAAATGGATGAAAATTACATGGGGCCTGTCTGTACTGTTTCTGCAACTTCCTGTGAATCTTTAATTATTTCAAATAAAAATAAAACTTAAAAAACTCAAACAGTGCTAGATTTTTTTCCTCCAGTATAGAACAGAAACCGTTTGAATGTAAGTGCAGTATTGGTTAGTTTGCATTTAAGCCAGTTTATATGAAATGAAATGTTCATCTTTAAATAGTGGAATAATAAGTGTAGGATAGAAGGATCCTTACACTGCCAAAGACCCTTGAGAATGGACACAGAGAAGATTCTTGCTTTAAAGATAGCCTTTATGCTCAACCTGGGCCGTAACTGAGTTATGAATAATGAGTAAAACAGTGGGCAAAGTTGTCTACACTATTTGAATTATCTCTCAATGCTTGCTTCTACTCTCTTAATCAGGAATATATAAACAGTTGAATTTGTATATGTTCTATGCATGCTTTTAGTAATCTCATATTCCAGTGTTGATCAATTACTATCATCATTACAGACAAAAATTCGTGTTGCTTAAAGTCCCTTTCCTCTCTTTTGGTAAGTAGATATGGAGAGCAATGCGTGTGTCTACACTGTCCAACTTAAGAGCCTCTGCTTGTTCTTTCTGGGTTATGATTATAGACAATGTAGGAAAACATGACAAAAGATAAAAATCAGTAATTGCGCATGACCTCTTTTTTACAGAAAAAATAAAATAAAACAATGTTTACTTATTTGAGGAAGCTCCGTACTGTTTTCCATAGAGGCTACCTTATTTTACATTGCCACGGACAATGTAGTAAGGGTTTCGATTTCTCCATATCTTTGCCAACATTTGCTAACTATTTTTTTTATGATAGCCATTCTAACAGGTATGAGGTGATAACACATTGTTATTTTGATTTGCATTTCCTTGATAATTAGTGATATTGAATTTTTTTTATGTATCTGTTGGCCATTTGTATGTTTTCTTTAGAGAAATGTCTGTTAAAGTCCTTTGTACAGTTTTTAATTGGGTTATTTGGGTTTGTTCATTTGTTTGTTTGTTTGTTTGTTTGTTTGTTTTCATTTTAAAGACATTTATTTACTTTTTTTTTTAATTTTATTTTCTCGATATACATTGTGGCTGATTATTGCTCCCCATCACCAAAACCTCCCTCCCTTCTCCCTTCCCCCCTCCCCCCAATGTCCTTTCTGTTTGCTTGTCGTATCAACTTCAAGTAATTGTGGTTGTTATATCTTCTTCCCCCCCCCGGTTTTGTGTGTGTGTGTGTGTGTGTGTGTGTGAATTTATATATTAATTTTTAGCTCCCACCAATAAGTGAGAACATGTGGTATTTCTCTTTCTGTGCCTGACTTGTTTCTCTCGAGGTCCATCCATGTTGTTGCAAAGTTTGTTTTTTGCTATTGAAAAGTTTCCTTGCTTATTTTGAAGACTAACCCCTCATCAGATATATGATTCACAAATATTTTCTTCCATTCCACAGGTTGCCTTTTCACTCTGCTGATTGTTTGCTTTGCTGTGCAGAAGCATTTTAATTTGGTGTAATCTCACTTTTCTATTTTTGTTTTTTTCTTGTGCTTTTGATATCATATTTAAGAAAGCATTGCCAAATCAATGTCAAGAAGATTTTTCTGTATGCTTTTTTCTATGAGTTTTACCATTTTAGGTCTTATGTTTAAGTTCATTTTTAATGGATCTTTGTTTATGGTATAAGATAGGAGTCCTATTTCATTCTTATGTATGTGAATATCCAGTTTCCCCAGCACCACTTGTTGAAAAGACTATGTTTTCCTCATTGTGTGTTCATGGCACCCTTTTGAAGATCAGTTGACCACAGATGCATGGGTTTAATCTGGGCTGTCCATTATTTTTAACATCTTAAAATGGTGTTTTAAAAATTAAGTAGTATTGTGACATATTCAGAATGAAAGCTCTAGAGTCAGCTCGGCTAGCCTCAGCTCTACCAATAACCAGCATTCTGACTCAGGACAACTTATTTAAGCTCTTTGTGACTCAATGTAAAGAAGATAATAGATACAGATTAAGTGAGTTAACACTATATAACATTTTTTTGAACTTTGCTTGCCACCTAGCTAGCTATTTTTAAAATGATTTCTCACACTCTTGGAATCAGTCATTTTCTTTTCCCTTACAAAAAAAAAGAAATCCTTTTTCCATTTCATTCCATATGAAGCTAGAACAATTTTATTTTATTAACTAGAGTAATTTCTGGTTGTCCTAAGCATAACCAGATGTATGTGATCTCTCCAAGAAAAGAACAAGCACAGTATGTTGAAAGGAAAAGAGAGGATTCTAGTTCTGGGAGCCTGTACTTATCACTACACCTTTCTAAGCCTCAGTTTTCTCATCTGTGAAATAGAGTTTGTGGTATCTGCTCTTCCTAAAGTCCATGGGTGCTTTAAAGCTCTGATAAGGTTATGGCAGTAAGATAACTTACTAATTATGTAGTTCTAAAGAATACAATCCATGAAGGTTACTGAGGAGGCTGAAAATAGAATCACTAAAGAGCTTCTCCAGCTCTGTATTCCGTGATTCTATGTCTCTATTCAGTCAACCGCCAAAGTACAATGACATGTCACTGGCTATTTTAAGGTGTCTGCCAGTTTCCTTTCTCTGGCAGTGAACACTCTTTTGTTCAGTGACAAAACAAACAAACAAACAAACGAACGAACACCAAAATCCCCATATTCACCTTGTTTAATGCACATGTATGATAATGACCCCGAGTGCATTTTAGCTGAATGTGTTATAAGATTGATGGGTCCATGAAGAGGCGTGCATTCACTGTACCGCCTCCTTTTTCTGGCCACGTATTTAAAATTATGCTCACATTATGCTAAGTGAAAAAGACCAGACACAGAAAGAAAAATATTGCATAATTTCATTTATATGTGGGATCTAAAAAGAAAAAAGTTCGAAAATACAGAGATAAAGAAGAATAGTGGTTACTGTGGGTGGGAGTGGAGAGAGAAAATGGGGAGATTTAGGTCAAAGAATACAAAATAGCTAATATGTAAGATGAACAAGTCTAGAGATCTAATGACAACATGAGGACTATAATTAATAAAATTGTATTCTATTAGCGATTTTTATTAAATAAATAGATTTTAGTTGCTCTTGTTACACAAAAATGTAATTAGGTGAGATGATAGATATGTTCATCTGATTCACTATTATAACCATTTTACTACCTTTATGTACCTCGTAACATCACGTTGTAAACCTCAAATACACACAATAAAATTAATTTTTTTTAAAAATGCTCTATTAGACTCTGTTAACTAAGTTTCAAGAAATGCAATTTTTCACAATCTTTAGGACCTCACCTACTCCAGCTCTTCACAGATCACTTCAGCTGCAAGTTCAGGAACCATCTCATGATCAGCTTTTTCTTTTTGTATTTTCTTTGGGCATTTATCTTGTTCTCCAATGTTTACCAATTTTATTTTATTCAGCAGTCTCTAAGCATCTTGAGGGCAGGGGCAGTTTCGAGATGGTAAAAGATAAGAAAAATTGCCTCACACAAGGTTACTGCTGATAAACCTGTGGTTGAATAATAAGTTACCATTTATCCATTACCTATTATATACAAGGTGCTTATATACATGGCATCTAACTGGCCTCACATCTCTAAAACCTTTATTGGAAGTTCAAGGTGAGGCTCAATGAAGTTCAAAGACTGTCATTCCTATTCCTTTCCATGGTTCAAGCTCACAGAGTATATACACATGGAACTGAGTAAACTGAAGATTAAATATTAGTTTTTATGATAGTAACATTGGACTTGGAGAATGTGATTTTGGAAGAGACTGAAAAAGGCTTCTAACATCATTCTCCTAGATTTAAAAACAGCCATACCTGCAGGGTAGGACCAACCTGCCTTAACCCCTGAGTTGTAGACAGAGATGCTAGAAGGAAAAAAAAAAAACTGTAATTGCCTGTTGTCAAGCTCCCTTGGGCTTCAGGCACAAGACTAAAAGACTGCAAGAAAGAGACAAGATAGAGCCTTTTTAAGTTGGAGGTATTTACTGGTAACATGGATAAGCCACTCATCTTCCCAGAGAAGGAGAAGAAGATATGAAATGAGGGACCAGAGGTGACAGCTCCAGTACCTCCCCTTCCCAGGCGTGGAGGAGAAGCTGAGAAACAGACATTTCCCCCTCTCTGTGGAAATATGAAGAACTGAAGGTATACACAGTAAGAGGAGGAGCAGTGTTGATAGGCAGTGCGAACAATTTCAATGTGTCGGGGGGGTGGGAAAGTGCTTTATAACACTCATCTCATTTAATCCTCCAAACAACCTATATGGTTGAATCATTGCCATTTTAAATTCGGAGAAATTGTGCTTTGGAGAGATGAAGAGCTTTAATAGTTGCTGGTTCTTTAACACTGGGCAGGATCAGGATCCAAACCGAAATCCGACTGAGTCCAAATCTCAGGCTCCTCATACGACGCTGCACAAGCTCTATGAATAAGAATAACCCAGACATAGCTGTGCTATGCCATGTGGGGATCATCAGGATGGACTAATATGTGGCTCCCTCTGGATAACCGTGGGAACCTGAGTGTGGATTAATGCTTCCAGGAAAGTCCAAGTAAACACAACAGCTCTGATAATAAAGTGGGTTGAATCTATTTACTTGTCTTATTTAGGTTTTCTTAGAAGGTGCTTTATTTGCGTAAAATATATGCAGACGTAACTATACCATGCGTATACAGTTCAATCATAAAAAATTGATTTGTGCATTTGTCTCAAAGAAGGAAGACCACGTACAGTCTAGTTTATCTGTATTGTTCTGCTGTACACTTGGAACTTTTTGTCTTTTCCCAGGACCTGGCATTCTGGGTATTTGGTAGGGATTCAGCTCCCTGATGGGGACCGACTTTCTGTAACATGCACAACATTGAGTGCAAGGTTTTACCAAAAGGAAAATAAAGATAGGGGGAGAGAGAGGGAATTATTGTCTCATTAAGCAGATGATAATTGCAATTATTTACCAAGAATTATGAATCACAAATGAGGATTTCAAAGTCAATTGGGAAACAATTTAGCTATAAATACTCATATTAAGCAGCCTAATGAAATCCTCTTTGCTTTAGGAACTTCCACTCTTGTTTTCATCAAGTGCTTTGTAGAAGTGAAAATCTTGATGAATTATTCCTGTCACTTTCAAGGCAGGAAAAAGAAGCAATGCACTATAATAAGCATATTGATGGCTGCAAGTTCTTCTGATGGTTATAATACCACGTTCAATTCAATTGCACAGGGTTTTAAGGTTTTTCTCACTCAAATCATTATTTTATGTGATGTTCACAATACCGTGTAATATGAAGCAAGGCAAATATTATTTCACCAAATTTACATCTAAGGAAAATGTAGTATAGAAAGGCATGACAACAACCTCAAGAGTGTATAGTCAATTGCTGGAGTAGAATCTAGGCCTGCTTGTTTCCAGTAGTGGGAAATTCTTTCCCTAAATCACATTACCTCCACTGTCTATTTCAGTGCTTTTAGTTTCACATAATTGAAAATTGAACTCAAATCAATTTAAACAAAAACAGAATTTATTGGTTTATATAAATAATCCACATGTAAGTAGGTACTATGATGGTTAGTTTGATCTAGAACTTCAGAAATATTAAAAACGACTTGATACTTTCTACATCTTCACTTTCTGTGGGGCCTTTTTTTCACTTAAAGAACTGCTTACTCTATGTCATAGCATCACTATCAACAGCTTCCAGAAAAGAAAGGGTGGCAGGAAGGGAGGAAAGAAAAATGGTTGAGAGAGAGAGAAGAAAAGAGAGAGAGAGGCTATTACAAACACATGTTCTGGACTTAGTTCTCATGGGCCAGTGCAGTTTACATTCCATGTCCATATTCAGTCACTGTGACTAAGGCAATATCATGTACTGACTGGCTCCAATCAGCATTTATGACCATTTCTTTACCAAGCACCAAGGCAAAGAGCTAAATTAAGGCTGATTACATCAGAACAATTAGAGCCCGGTTCTGAAGCCAGGGTAGAGTTAATCCTGCCTGAACTCAAATCAAATAGGTGCTACACAATGATGTGTGGTGATCGTTCCCCAAAGGAAAGTCGAAGAAAAGGTAGAAAATGGAGGTGAGTTCAATGGGCATAAGAGAGTCTCTTCAATAAATGGTATTGGGAAAATTGTATATCCATGTGTAAAAGAATGAAATTGGGCCCTTATCTCACACCATATACAAAAATCAACTAAAAATATATAAAAGACTTTAACATAAAACCTGAAACAATAAAACTCTTAAAAAGAAATGGGAAAAGCTTCTAGACATTGGACTGGGCAAAGATGTCTTCGATGTGACACCAAAAGCACAGGCAACAAAAGCAGAAATAGACAAGCGGGACTGCATGAAACTAAAAATCTTCTGCACAACCAAAGTAACAATCAACAAAATAAAAAGGCAACCTATGAAATGAGAGAAAATATTTGCATGCCATGTATCTAATAAGGGATTAATATCCAAAATATACAAGGAACTCCTATAACTCAATAGCAAAAAACAAATAACCCAATTAATAAACAGGCAAAGAACCTGAACAGACATTTCTCAAAAAGAATACAAACAGTTGTCCAATAGGTACATAAAAAGGTGTTCGACATCACTAATCAGCAGGGAAATGCAACCCAAAATTACAATGAGATATCACCTTACACCTGTTAGGATGACTATTATCAAAAAAAAAAAAGAAAAGAAAAGAAAAGATAAAAGAAAGAAAAACAAGCATTGGCAAGGATGCAAGGATGTGGAGAAAGGGAAACCTTTTACACTTTTAGTGGGAATGTAAATTGATGCAGTCACTACGAAAATCAATATGGAGCTTTCTCAAGAAAATTAAAAAATAAAATTGCCATTTGGTGTGGTAACCTCACTTCTAGATATATATCCAAAAGAACTGAAATCTCGAAGAGATATCTATATTATCACGTTTATTGATGCATTATACTTATATCCAAGATATGGAAAAAACCTAAATGTCCATCAACAAATGAATGGATAATGAAAATGTACTATACATAAGTGCAATGAAATATTATTCAGCCTTAAAAATAATGAAATCCTGTCATTTATGACAACATGAATGAACCTGAAGGACATTATGCTGAGTGAAATAAGCCAGACACAAAAAGACAAATACTGCATGATATCACTTATATCTATAATTTAAAATAGTCAAATTCATAGAAGCAGAGAGTTGAATAGTGATTACCAGGGGCTGGAGGGAGGGAGAAATGGGGAGATGTTGATAAAGGGTAGAACGTTTCAGTAAGAAAGATGAATAAATTCAAAAGATCAATAGTGTATTGTATACTTGAAATTTGCCAAGAGTGTAGATCTTAAGTGTTCTTACCAGAAAGAAAGAAAAAAGAAGAAAAGAAGGAAGAAAGGAAGATGGAGGGAGAGAGGGAAAGGAGGGAAGGAGGGAAACTTTCTGTGAGATGAGGAACATGTTAATTAGTTTGATTGTAATGAACATTTTGGAATGTATATGTATATCAAAATATCAGCTCATATACCTTAAATACATACAATTTTTATCTGTCAATTATACTTCAATAAGCTGGATAAAAAGAAAATAAAGGTGGGTAGAAATGGGTGCTGGAGAGGTTGCAAATGAACATCCACTCTACCTCCATACATGCATTGAACAAAAATGAGCAAAGCTTAGAGACAGCTACACACAGCTGTCTATGTGTATATGTATTTCTATATGGAAGCCCTACAGCAGGGGATGAACAAGGTTACAAATGCACATTAGTTGTCACATAAGTTAAGGTTTCAAATGAGATGGATAATTGAAGTTCAGGCAAGAAGTAGTTTGACACAAATCTATGAAGTCAGTGGTAAATCTTCAGTGATCTTCCACATTATACCTCCACCCACTTCCTCAGTATTTTGCTCCATTTTTGTGGCTCCCAGCTTTTCCCTAATATAGGTAGCACTGGTAGATTCAATTCTCACTGACTGTTAATCCTATCCAAGTTTATCTGATTGCAATGCCAGCTGTCATCTTATAAAATTTATTTGACTTCCCTGAGCTTCACTTCCTTTTTATAAAATTAGTGCTTTCTTAAAATTAAATTTATAAAACACTGCATAATCTCTAAGGTCCCTTCCAGTTTTAATATTTGAATAATTTCTCTGCTCTAGAGATGGGCTTATTCCAAGATGGGTATTCTGGCTTGAATATTATATTCAATTCTGCCTGTATGAGGGAAAAATGCAGCGAGACTTGAGCTAGAAACCTCTGTGTCCCAGAGCATCATACACTAAACTGCTAAACTGACTTGCTTGTCCTGGGCTGGGGGAAAGGTGGGAATAAAAAGAATCCCTGGGCTTTGAAATTGACCCTAGTCTTTCCCCTTGCAGCTGGTGACACACAAATAGGTTTCCACTTTCTTACCCAGGACTTACTTTAGTTTCTTACCTTCACATGTGGTAGCTAACCTAAACAGCACCTACTGTTTTAATTGAACACTGCTTTAGGAAAAATACCTGATGTTTAATTTTTTAAATTATTGAATTAACAATTTAACCACCAGCTCCAACGTTGCATCCAAAGTTTTGCTGTACCAATAAATAGTGTACTGTACTTCAATAAATAGTGAAAATTATAAAACATTGGTAAAAAAGAAAAAGAGAACACAAACAAATGGAAAGGTATCCCATGTTCTTGGGTCATAAGAATTAACGTAGTTAGAATATTCATATTACTTACAACAATTTACAATTCAATGCAATCCTTATCAAAATACCAATGACATTATTCACAGAAATAGAAAAAAAAATGATGTTAAAGTTTCGATGGAACCACAAAAGACCTCACATAGCTAAAGCAATCTTAAATAAAAAGAACAAAGTTGGAGGCATCACAGTTCTTCAAAATATACTATAAAACTATATTAACCAAAACAGCATGACGTTGGCATAAAAACAGACAAATAGACCAATGGAACAGAACAGAGAGCCCAGAAACAAACCCACACATTTACAGCCAACTGATTTTCAACAAAGGTGGCAAGAATAAACAGTAGGAGAAGAACAGCCTCTTCGATAAATGCTGCTGGTACAACTGGATATCCGCGTGTAGAAGATTGGAACTAGACTTCTGTCTCTCACCATACACAAAAGTTAACCCAAAATGGATTAAAGACTTACATTTAAGACCCCAAACTATGAAACTACTAGAAGAAAACATAGAAGAAATGCCTCAGAAAACAGGAGTCAGCAGGGCTTTTTTTGAACAAGACCACAAAGGCACAGACAACTGAAGCAAATATATACAAATGGGACTACATCAAACTGAAAAGCTTCTGCACAGAAAGAGACACTATCAACAAAGCGAAGAGACAACCTACAAAATGGGAGAAAGTGTTTGCAAAGTACATGTCAGATAAAAGGCTAATATCCAAAATACATAAGGAACTCAAGCAACTCAACAGCAAAAAAACCCAAAAAAAACCAATTTAAAAAATTGGCAAAGGACTTGAATAGACATTTCTTAAAAGAAGACATACAAATGGCCAACAAGCACATGAAAAAATGCTCAAACTCACTGATCATCAGAGATATGCACATTAAAGCCACTGTGAGATATCATCTCACCCTAGTTAGAATGGCTATTATAAACAAGACAGAAAATAACAAAAGCTTGCAAAGATGCAGAGAAAGGTGAACCCTCCTACATTACTGATGGGAATGTAAATTGGTATAGCCATTGTGGAAAACAGTTTGGGGATTCCTCAGAGAGCTAAAAATAGACCTGCCTTACAACCCAACTATCCCACTACTGGAAATATAATAAACAAAGGAAATAAAATCAATTTATCAAAAAAGACAACATGCTCCCATGCTTATCACAATGCTATTCACAATAAGAGATGGAATCAACCTAAATGCCCATCAATGGATGAATGGATAAAAAAAAAGAAAACTATGGTATATATACACAATGGAATACTATTCAGCTATAAAAAGAAATGATGTTCTATCATTTGCAGCAACATGGATGGAACTGAAAACCATCAAGTTAAGTAAAGTAAGTAGGCACAGAAAGACAAATACCATAAGGTCTCACTTATATTTGGAATCTTTAAAAACACACAAAAAAGGGTACTCATAGAAGTAGAGAGTAGTAAAATGGTTACCAGAGGCTAGGAGGGTGGGGGATGGGAGCAAGGAGAAGGGGTGGATTTACGGGTACAAAACTGTGCTATCTACTGTAAGTGATTCATGGTGCAGTATATACATGCATTGAAACAACACACTGAACCCCACAAAAATAAATATAAACAAAATTGGAAAAAGTAGCGTTTATATTTGTACCCATATATCTTTGGAATAGATTTCCAAAAGTGGAGTCACCATGTCTAAGAGGAAATAGATGTGGGTTTTTTTGCTAGATACTGCCAAGGTCCTGACCCTAATTGTTGCACCATTTTGCATCCTCACCAGCCAAGTATGAAGATTATCAACAGATAGCCTCACAAAATCAGTACGCAGACAAATTTGGGAATTCTGGCCAAAAGGTGTGAAATTATATTGTACTGAAGTTTTAATCCATGCAATTAAGTCATTTGCAGTTCTTTTTCTATGAAATCTGAATCTGTTCACTTCTTCAGCCCATCATCCTACAGGGCAGTTGTTTTTTCTTCTTTTTAGAAGTTCTTTAAATATTAACTCTTGTCTGTAACAGAAGGTGCACATGTTTTGTTTTGTTTTGTTTTGTTTTGTTTTGCTTGTTTTGTTTTTTTCTAGCATGTAATTTTTCTTTTGGCTTTGATTATACCATATTTTTCTTGGAGATTTTTTATTATTACTATGTCATCTAATTTATATTTCTTTACGAAAGGCTACTTTAAACAAGATGCTGAGGAAATGTCTGTCCAGGGAGGTGACATTAAACCTGAGAGACCTGAAGCTAGGATGACATCCTATAGGTTTGCCAGCTAGTTGTCTCAGGAGTGGAACTTTGGCTGCTAAAACCAAACAAACCAGAATGAATGAGTCACTCTATCTGAAAGGTGAAATGTACTGCTCATCTTGGGAGGCCAGGTAAGAATGTTTAGGGTAGAATGAAGTTCAAGGACAAAGCCCCTAAAGCGGAAAAGAGTCAAACATTTTCTAAGTTCCATAAAAACACTGTAGAAGGAACACTGTAGAGGAAAGTAGCCTAATTAGATAATTAGATAGAAAGGACAGATTATTTAAGATTATACAATGGGTCGAGCGAGGGAAACTTGCATTTATTCAAAAAGCCTTTGGATGCTATTTTCAAGCTTAATGCAATCTTAGCACCATCCATTTATGTCACTTGGAACTTGCTTATCCATCATTGATCAATGCTGGCTTTGGGTTCAGTTTTGAATCTTTGCACTCCAATATCTCTATATGAGAACCTTAATCTGTTATACTGAATCTTTCTTCCCACTTCAACACACATGGCATCTATTGCCAGGGCCCACACAAAGAGTGATGAAAAATTCTTGTTGTATAAACAAATGGCAGAAGGATTGATGCTTTCCTCACATCAATTTTATAAAGGGCCTTCTCAAGGAGCAAAACTGATGGGCAAGCTTTTAAAGGCCAGAAAAACCCTCCAATGTAATACAAAGCCTTTAAATTTACAGCAATTCCGTTTTTCTGTCTTTATTTAAGGTTCAAAGGGAAGTATGTAGGCTTATCTGATTATTGGATATTTCCTGTTTTGTCTTTCATTTTGAACTTTAAGTGTGAAAACAAATTGGCTTAATTATTCTTTTTTCAATCCCTTTGTTCAACCATATTCTGTCAAATCTCCTTTTTTGATTGCTTAACAATATCTGGGATAGCTTCCATGGCTTTATGGTCACTTTAGGTTATTAGAAAAGTCATTCAGCCCGGACAGATTTAAGGCTGCAGTCTCAAATATAGTTCAAATATCATCCTACCCCTGAACAGACCTTAACTTAGAGGACTTGGGATGTGAGTGGGATGTATAGTTTGATCATAGATCTTCACACTCCAGAACATCAGGTTCTCTCTCCTCAGGACGTCTAGTCCTGGGTATGTGCAAGGATAAGAGGGAGGAGGAAAGCAGGAAGGGTGTCAGTAGGGAGGTACTCAGGGTCTTACTCTGACTCAGGCTATTTCCATTTACTGCTGATGTTATCCACCAATGTGGTGATTTATGAAAATATGTGAGTAGTTTTCTTGAGTTGGAAAGTAAGTTTCTGGCTCCCTCCATTGCTAAGCACTCAAAAGAGCAGCTGTATCTCCTTTCAGTCCTGAGTTTTCACACACCCACTCCTTTTCTAGGTAGGGTCCCAGCTCTCAGAAACCAAGTGGGCAACCTCATGGCTCCTGACTTTGTTCTAGTCAAGATTTGTTCGCCTCCCTTGAAGGCAGGGTGGACTGCCAAGATGTTGTTCTACACCTTCCAAGTATAGCACTCTGGCATTCTTTCTGCCACCCATATCCATTTGCTAACATCACCCAGGTCTTCCTTTGGGGAGTGACTTCTCCCACCTTATTGCATTATTGAGTAGCACTTACGTGGTTTGAGGTTGGTTTGGATTTATTGTACCTATGCTTCAGAACTGGGCAATAACTGATCAAAAGCAATACACCTTCATTTAACTCTTTGTCATGGAATTAGGTTAGGTGTGAGTACCCATCCTCTTATTCCTAAACATACAGCCCAAGGATTCCAAATTGCTCTGTTGATCTGGGCAAATCAGCCTCCAAACATCTCCAGATGAGAAGCAGTCTTTTGTCTCTTTGGGAACTCTACCTAAGCTCCAGTAAACAAATGTCAGGCTCGGCAAAGACCTCAGGATTCATGTCCACTCACTTCTGTGCCTGCAGATTCCACAGCTGAGTAGTCTAGCAGAAAGGAATTAAGATGCCAGTGTGTCTTTTTTACAGACACCACAAGCTCCACTCATTTGTAGAGTTTGGAGCCCTGCTCACTTGGCTTTGGATGAAGGGAAGTACCCATACCCTCTATGGGGAGGAAAAGTACTATAGATTCCCTTCCTCTTCCCAATGTGGGAACAGGTATGAACAAAGAAGCGGTGGGAAGGAACCAGGTTACACAGGGGTCAGGTAAAATGAGGCACTAGTAAAGATGTTGCTAGCCCATATGGCTTCCTTTAACAAATTAAAGAAAGGCATTTCCACTCTGGAAGGATACATATGTGCACAGCTAGATTCACAATGCACAGGCTGCATTTCAGTCCTTATTGCCTTCTTGGCTGTGCACATTTGGACAACTAAACAACCTGCACAAAACAACTGCAGGCTGTAGTCCTGACACTGTAGTGATAATCAGAGTTTCCAGAGCTGTTTTGGCTACTGATTAATAAATACTAAAGAAGGGGATCTGGCCTCAAGTGGTAGTTGCCAGGTGCTAGCTATGTCTTCAAGTAAGAAGCCAAAGGGAAATTCTCTCCCAACTTCCTCTGAATAAATGTAATTACATACTATTGGATATCGTTCTCAGTGAATTGTGCTGCTGCTTGGGGGTAAGGTGAAGTTTTAAAATATCCCAGGGTAATTTGAAAGAGAAACTATTGCTTACAATAACTGAGAGGAACTGTGCAATTTAAAAACTAAGCTATATTTTAATATTGTCACATTAGCTTTGCATAACATACACAAAAAAGCCGAAACATATTTTAATTAAGAGAAGCAAACTCTGGAGTCAAATATGAAATGCACTTGAAAAATCATAAAAAAAAAAAAATAGTTTGCCTTCAGCCTGTTGAGTATGGTAATATAGACAAATTTTCTTAATTTTTTAGTTTTTGTTTTTCATCTAATAGAATTTTCATTTCTTTTTCTTTGTAAACAGTGGTGACATAAAGTTACTTGTATTCTTTAGTTCAAGACAAAATCACCACTGTTTCCTCTACAATTTACTTATTTAGTTATTTGTTATTGACATGTTTCCCCATTCCAAATGAGTTCTTCTCCCATCAACAGTTTAAAGTGCTTAAAATATATCTGTGTCTTGGATAAACACATTGAATTGATTAGATAAATAATGAATGATTGATTTGAATGTATAAATAAGTGGACGGAAGACTCATAAATGTCCAGCATATGGTTTCTGGCTTCTAGGCTTTTAATGACCTATTGGAGAGAAGAGATAGAAACACAGAAACTCAACTGTTCTTCCAGAAGAAATCTGAAAAGATCTTTTTAATTAGAGTGCTTTCGGCTACATGAAACAGAATACGTGACTAAATGTGGCATAAACAATAAATGTTTATAAATTTAAAAATAATACATAAATAAAATTTATCTATGAATTTTTATATATCCTTGTAAAACATGTATATTTTGAAAATATTTTTAAATTTTTAATTTCCATTATTTTAAGATATTTTATTTTTATATTTATATGTACTTATTTTTTACAGTTTTTATTTTACACATTTTATAATATTTTTATAATATTTTATACATATTACATTATTTTACAATATTTAAAAAAAATTATGACATTATAGAATTCTTTCTATTTACTGTTTTTTTATTCTCAGCACTGAGTTTTAAGGTAATTCATTTTTATTGTGTGTGCATGACTGTGTGGATGTGATTTTTGCTTCTACTTGCCACAGAATTGCGTAGTTTGCATTCACCACCTTGTAAGTTGTCTTTTCCTTTGATAATGGATTGTCCTCAACTTGAAGCATACTGATCCATGTTTTCTTAGGAACTGGTATAAAACTCAGATTGCTGTGTCTTAGGGTATCTGCACACTCAATTTGACTAAGTACTGCCATGTTGCTCTCCAGAATGGCCACAATGTCCTACACTCTTACCTCAATTAAGTATGGGCTCTCCACTTTTGCCAACAAACATCACCTTTGGCTTGCTGTGACTGTCTCAAGGGGACACTCAGAAGAAGGAACCCTCGTACACTGTTGGTGGGACTGCTAAATGGTGCAGCCTTTATGGAGAATGATTTGGAGTTTCCTCAAACAATTACAGATAGATCTACCATATGACCCAGCTATTCCACTGCTGGGAATATACCCAGAGGAATAGAAATCATCATGTCGAAGGGTTACCTGTACCAATGTTTATTGCAGCACTATTTACAATAGCCAAGAGTTGGAACCAGCCCAAATGTCCATCATCAGATGATTGGATAAGGAAACTGTGATATATCTACACAATGGAATTCTACTCTCCTATAAAAAAGAATGAAATACTACTATTCACAGCAACATGAATGGGCTTAGAAAAAGTTATATTAAGTGAAATAAGTCAGGCACAGAAAGACAAATACCACATGTTCTCACTTATTTGTGGGAGCTAAAAATAAATACATAATTACACAAACAGTTGGAGGGGTGGGGAAAAAGACACATCACAATTCCTTGAACTTGTTAAGACAAGTGAGGGGGGAGAAAGAGGGGGGAGGGAGGAATTGGTAAAGGGACATGAAAATCAATTACATTGTATATTGATAAAATAAAATAAAATAAAATAAAATAAAATAAAAAAGAAGACTGAATCTACTTATTTAAAATGAACATGTATATTCTCAGAGAGATCACTAAAACAATCCAGGATGGAGATAGCTGTATGGTATATGGATGAGTACAGAGAAGATATTAGCATTGTTAATGAGCTTGACACAAATTGAATAGACTAAATAAATAGTAACTTAACACTAGGAAGAAGACCTCTTACTCTCTTGTAAAACTATGTTCTGATTACCGCAGTTATACATGCTTATTACATATGTAGGGAAACTAGAGTACAATGAAAAATAAAATTGTATACAGTCTTTCTCATTCAGAGGCAATTAGTCGGTTCTATAATTTTAAAACATACTGAGATTTTATAATACATACACTTTCTATACTTTACCAAAAATATGTGTCAAATTTAATTCTGAGGGATTTAAATAGTTTCCTCAAACATGATTTTTAAAGGCTACTTAGTTCATTAATTACGGATAATGCAGACTTCTTAATCTCTATGAATTTATAATTTGAAGTTATAATTTATAATTTGAAGTTTTGGTGATGATGATAAACCCCTGCAAATCTATAATTTGTTATACTAAAAAAAACCAAACAGATAAAAGAGAAGTCTGCCTCTCATATTATTGTCTGATATCTCTCTTGATTCAGGAATAGAGATTAGTTAACTCCTTAAGCTAATTCTAGCAGTCCAGCTTAAATGATATTTGATACCTAGCTGGAATTTCTCATCCACTTTCTCTAAGGGGAATATAATTGGAAATGAAAGATCAAGAAATCATAATGGAGTTTGGGGATGAATTTCTACATTTCATCTTATAATATTGTTAGAAAATAATACCATTAAAAGGGGCAGGGGAAGAGATGAAAGAAAACAGGACTGGTAAAATTTCCCTTTGCCATTAGAAGGGGGAGACAGATGCCAGCTAGTCTGGGTCTAAACTTCTCACTGTGAGAAATGGAAAGATTTGGACAAAATTTTTTTAAAAAATTTTTTGAAGTCATAAGAGAGCTACCAAGGAAGTGAGAATTTTTAGGACTAACATTACAGAAAGCAGAGAAGCCCGAAATGGTGATCCCAACAGTTGGTTCTGCTTTTCTCTTGGAGGCATTTGGTGATTTAAAAACAGCAGCTGTGAAGCAACAAATCTGAGCATGAAATGGGAGCTGAGAGTATCAGCAGCCTCACAGGACTGGGGGTGAAAATGGAGTTCAGGGGCCATCAAAAAGAGGGGGGATCATGCTCACAAATGAAATGTAATTGGGACCCTGTAAGACTGCACATAAATGTAAGTGTTAACCAGATATAGACCAGGTCCTACAGAGACTCAAGGTCAGCTTTGAACCAGCTCAACTCAAGGTTGGGTTAAAGTACCTCCCCTTGCATACCTCCTCATTGGACTTTTATCTCTAATCTCTGGAATGCAGAATGTCTAGCATCCATTAAAAAATAACCAAGTGTATCAGTCAGGGTCCCATTAGAAAATAGGAGCCACACAATGTACTTCAGTAGAAATAATTTAATATAAAAAATATTTCTATGGAAACAGAAGAACTGAAAAGACAAAAAGAGAACGCTAAAGTATCACAAAGTTAGCAAATGGAGAAGCAGCTACTTCAGTTTCAACTGGGGGAACAAGGAAAAGAGGTTGGAAATATTTAAACAAAGCTTCGAGGAGAGGTCCCTCAGAGATAAAAACTGAGAAATTAAATAGGGTTTGCTCCTTGGCTAGTGATGTCTCTGAGCTTGGAAGAGGATTCTTGAGGGGTTGAGACCCAGACTTTTCAGAAAGTAATGCTGCCTGGTTGGTGCTAGAGTTTCCGAGCAGTCACATGGAATCTGGTTCTGCGTTTGTCTGAAAAGCTGGAAACTGGAATCAACTGTTGCTACTTAAACAAACACCTGCTCTGAAGTGAAGAAACATTGCTAAGATGGTGCTTGTAGAAGTAGGAAGAAAAGAGGAAGTCCCTTTATCCTCCTCCAACTTCCAGTCTCCCTCTAGTGTCCTTTACTGGTAGAGGCTAATAAGTAGGCAGTGAGCAAATCCCACCCCCAGAGCAGAATGTAGAATGGTGAGTTTGAGGCAGAGAAATTATAGCTCAATAATTATCACAGCAAGCATAGAAAAAACATGATTGACCGAGAGCAAGTACAAAAGCAGACGGTGCAAAAGAATCAGAGGGACACAGATACTGGAATTGTCAAGCAATTATTTTAAAATAACTGTGATTAATATGTTCAAGAAATTAAATGACAAGATGAAGAGAATTTTGGCAAAAATCGGGCAACTACAAAACCCAATCAAATGGAAGCCAGAAAGTTTAATAACTGAAATTGGAACTCAAGGAAACTTCTGATTAAGAAGTAGAAGAATGTAAGAGACCTTCATGTGCACCAAACTGTCAAGAAATCAACAGAAAAACAAACTGAAAAACTACACTTTTCTTCAAAGTCGTTGAAGATCTGAGGGCAGAAAGAATCTAAAAGTCTGAATTGTGTACAGATGAACCCTTCCTAGGGAGCAGTGTGGAAGACATTTTCAACTTGGGGCCAGCTGCTGAGGTTGGGAAGAGCAGGGGAAAGAAAGGGTAAAACCAACTAAATTTTTGATGGATTTGGGTATTAGCCCATAGAATTTTAATCTGAAGAATTCCAAGATGTAAAAATAATTCTCTCTGCTAATTAATTTTCTTACAAGAGAATTTTGCTGGGTAAGGAGGTGATATTTTCCAACTTGCTTAAAAAAGTAAGTATAACTCTGATAGGAAAAACTTGATAATGTAAAAAAAAACCTCTTAAATTATTAGCCAATTAAATCCCACAAAACATAAAAATATATTAAATCATGAAAAGGTGGGTTTTATTACAAGAATGTAAATATACTTGAACATTCAAGAATTAACCAGTGTAATTCACCACAATAAAAGATTAAAAAAGAAAAATCATATGATCGTTTCAGTATATATAGAATAAAACATGTGACAAAGTTCAACCCGTACTCTTTCTCAGCAAACTAGGAATAGAAGGGAATTTCCTCACCCTAATAAAATACAGATTTAAACACGTAGTAATATAGAATTGCATATATATATACATGTGGGTGTGTGTGTGTGTGTGTGTGTGTGTGTGTGATAAATACTATATATGTATATAAATTCGGTAGTCAAATATTGAATGTCTTTACTCTGATATCAAGAATGAGACAAAGATAGACATTATAACCACTTTAATTCAAAATTGTACTGAAGATCCTAAACTATGCCTAAAAATAAATAAATAAATTGTATACAGATTGGAAATGAAGATATTAATTTCTCATTATTCACAGATATGATTGGGTATGTTAAGGGCTGGCTAGTTAGCTCAGTTGGTTAGAGCAGCTTTATAACACCAAGGTTATGGGTTCTAATCCCCATACCAACCAGCCACCAGACCAAAAAAAAAAAAAGAAATACTGTGTATGCTAAAAACCCAGATGAATCTATAAACTATTAGCAATAAAAGAATTTACCAATACTTTTGTTGAATCAAGATTGTTTTACAAATATCAATTTTGTTTCTATGTAATAGCAATAAGATATTAGAATATGAAATCTTTAAAAATGGTACTATTTACAGTGGCATAAACCATCTAATAACTAGGAGTAAGTCTAGCATAAAAACAGGAATATCTCTATACAGAGAGTATTATTGAGAGCAATTAAAGAACTAAAACACTGGTTACTATGTTTAAGAGGCAGAATACCCACTATTAACAAATTGTTGTTTATTTCCAAATTGATCTATTGATTAAATGTGACAGCAATCAAAATTCCAGCAGGATTTCCTTGTAGAAATTTAAAACCTATTCTAACTTTTATGTGGAAATGCCAAGGATTAAGAATAACAAAGAAAATCTTGAATAAAAACAATAAATTTACAACTTAAATTTCTGGGATGGATAATGTGTTATTCATGCGATGATATACAAATACAAATAGATCAATGAAATAATAGAACAAAAACAGGCTTACATATCTATGGAGCTTTGATTTATTACAAAGGTCAAAGGTGACATTATGGAACAGTGATGAAAAGTAGTTTATTCAATAAATTGTTCTGGCTTAATTGGATATCCACATTGCAAAAAATAAATCTTGACTTCTATCCACAATAGAAACAAAAATTAATTCTAGTTGAATTGTCTATCTAAATAGGAAAGGTAAAAGAACAAAGCTTCCAGAATGTAACAAAGGAGACCTTGCAACAGGCAAATATTTCTTAAACAGGATTCCAAAAGTACTAACTCTAAGTGAAAAGTTTGATTAATTGGACTTTATTACATTTAGTACCTTCTGCTAAACAGGAAAAACACACTTAAAAGAGTAAAAGATAAACTTCAGAGTGACAGAAGCTATCTGCAACTTTTAAACAGCACAGCTTATACTCAGAATACATAAAGAACTTCTGCACAGCACTAGGAA
This sequence comes from Cynocephalus volans, assembly GCF_027409185.1. Classification (NCBI taxonomy): domain Eukaryota; kingdom Metazoa; phylum Chordata; class Mammalia; order Dermoptera; family Cynocephalidae; genus Cynocephalus; species Cynocephalus volans. Next base: position 136,158,243 of record NC_084466.1, on the reverse strand, counting down.
AAATGCAAATATGACAGACATAGAAGCACTTCACAAAAGAGATTTCCAAAAGACCAGTGAACACATAAAAAAATCCTCAACCTCCTTGGTCATCAGGGAAATACAAACTGAAGCCATAAGATAAAAGTATACATCTATTTATAATGCCTAAAATAAATAAAAGCACTGAGAGTACCAGGTGTTAGTGAAAATGTGAAGCAACTGTAATTCTCAAATACTGCTGGTGACAGTGCAACTTGGTACAACTACTTTATCTACTATTAGGCAGCATGTTCCAAATTTGAAGATAAGCACATCCAGTTCAATTCTTAGTTCAATACCCTCAAAAATGCATATATTGTATGCAACAAAAGACATGAACAACAGTGGATATATTATTTGCAATAGTAAAGTGAAAAACAATAAAATATATATTAACAATATAGATACATATAATTGTAAATTCATACGAAGAAACTAATTGCTTTATAAGTCAGATAAAATGAATGAACCCCAGATATGCCAACAAAATGGCTAAATCTCACGAACATAATGTGGAGTGAAAAAAGTTAGAGAAAATAATAATACAATGGGGTCTTCAAAAAGTTCATGGAAAGATTTATATCTTTTAATTCCACTTTTCCACGAACTTTTTGAACTACCCTTGAATGTAATGTGTGGCTTTATTCATATAATGCTGAAAAACAGGCAAACTATAGTGTTTTAAGAAATCAGAAGCTGAATAAGAGGTGGAATAGTGATTGGAAAGAAGCAGGAGAGGAACTTCAAGACTGCTGGTCATCTTCTGTTTCTTGGCCTGGGTGGTAGTGACATTGGATGTGCTACTTTGTGAAAATTTAGCAAATTGAACACTAATGATGAATGCTATTCTTATGTGCATTCTGTATTTCAGTAAAAACGTTTACTGAAAATGAAGTCAGAGTTTGAATTCTGATGGGCTATTAAACTATTCTGTCTCTCTCTTTGCATGATACATTAAGCCGAAATGTCTCCTCTTAATATTCAAAGTTCACTACAGTCTTGCATCAGACTAACTTTCTAGCTTTCTCTTCCAAAATGCATCCACATGGACCTGATACTGTGGCTAAATAACCATAAAACGTCTCTTCTCCATTGCTATTTTTATCTGTATTTTACACCTGCGTGTCTTAATGATCTTATCGCTGTCTCCCATAACGCCTCCTGTCTGGGCTTCCTGAATTCCTACCTCTTTCTCAATGGCACGTTCTCCATGCAGCCATCTCCCACCATCACCCACCTTCTCACTCCCTCAAACCAGATGATATTTCATCTTCATCCACATTGCCATGATACTGTATGGCTTTTGGCATATTTTCCTTAGATCTCTAGGCATTTCTATAATGTTTTATGCCTCCTAATATACTGACAGAAATGCTGAAGCAGTAAACAATTTTTTCATATCGATCAACCTTCTCTCATTTATTTCTATAGCCAAGCACAATTTTTGGCACAAGAAACCACCCAATAATGACGTGAATTGAGTACCAAGTGTTGAAATAAAACAAAATTTAAATTTTGGGGGGCAAGAAAGTTGACATTTTTGAGGGCCTACAAAACAGCTGGCACTAGGCAAGGCATGTGACTTCTCAGTGTGTTAGTTTCCACATTGGTTAAAAAGAGTGTCTTGGCTTTTAATTCTTAAGGCCCGGGAACTAAGGCTTATGCATGCATGGGCAGGGATCTTTTTAATAATATATAAGAAAAAAAGACATGGGAGGGTTTCAAAAAGTTTCTGGAAAAATAGAATTAAAAGATAATATGAATCTTTCCATGAACTTTTTGAAGACCCCTCTTAAAGAGAAAGCCTTCGGAGGTAGGTTCTGGCCTCAGACAGACCTTGTTAAGAAAATCAGATCTGCCTCTTACTGACTGTACAACCTGTGGATTGTTTAATCCTTCTAAACCCCAATTTCCTCCTTAGTAAAATGGGGGCAATAATAATATTTACTTGATGTAGTTCTAAAGATTAAAAGAGATAAAGCATGTAAACTGTTGGACACATTGTCCCACATATAGTAAATACTAATAAATCTTGTTACTGTCTTCATCTCATTTTATAAAATGATTAAGTGTCTGTATATCTAAAATTGCTAAAATTAAATTCAGAACAAATGCCAACTAAGGAAAAATCACAATCTGTGTGATAGGCAAAGGTTTAATATCCTTAATCTCCAATGTGTCTTACAAACAAGCAAGAGAGACGTAAACTCTGATTAAAAGTGAGCATAGAACTTCACAGACAATTCATGAACAAACAACGAATCAAACCAAAATCTGCATATAATGGCCAGTGTTGATATGTAAAGCTACTCAGCCTTACAGGTAATTAGACAAATACAAATTATAAAATAACATTTTTACCCGTAATTTGACAAAAATTTTATTTAGGGTATGAGGGAACAAGCAGTCCTACAAAGTGCAGGAGGAACTATAAGTATATTCTTTTCAAGGATTATTTGCCAAGATTCTTAAAAATTCTTAAAAATGTTCATACCCTTTAACATCGCAATACTCCATGTAAGAATTAATCATAAAGAAATCATCAGTGATACGTTCATATGCTCAGGTACAAGGATGATGGACAGTCGTTTATCATCCAGTCATCTGATGATGGACATTTAGGTTGGTCCCAACTCTTGGCTATTGTAAATAGAGCTGCAATAAAGGAGGGGGTGCACGTATACCTTCAACGTGATGATTTCCATTCCTGTAGGTATATGCCCAGCAGTGTGATTGCTGGATCATATGTCAGTTCTATCTGTAGTTGTTTGAGGAATCTCCATACCATTTTCCATAACAGCTGCACCAATTCACGGTCCTATCAACAGTGTAGGAGAGTTCCCCTTTCTCCACATCCTCACCAGCATTCGTTATTCTCTGTCTTTTAGATAACAGCCAGTCTAACTGAGGTGAGATGATACCTCAATGTGGTTTTGATTTGCATTTCCTTGATGCTGAATAATGTTGAGCATTTTCATGTGTCTGTTGGTCATTTGCATATTTTCCTTTGAGAAATTCCTGTTTAGCTCTTTTGTCCATTTTTTAATCTAGGTATTGGTTTTTCACTGTTAAGTTTTTCAAGTTCCTTGCATATTCTGGATATTAACCCTTCGTTGGATGCATAGTTTGTGAATATTTTCTCCCACTTTGTAGGATGTTTTTTCACAATTTTTAGATGAATATAATACACAAAACTTTAAGAAGCAAGGTAGTAAAATTCCATGTTACTTTTTCATATATATACTTTATACTTTTTGTCTTCTATATGCTTCACACTTTGTTTATACTTTTCAAATCTTACTCAATATTCTTTTTAATCAAAATATAAGATTTGAAATTGAAACAAAAATATTCTTGCCCCACAGAAGCTTCATGCAGATAAGAAATGATTGTAAATAATCTCACAGTAACAGAACTTTTATCTAAAATAAAATTTTAGTGATATTGACCTTGTCTAACACCAATATCCTGTTTGAAGCATGGTTGTGGTATGGTCATAAATTTTTAAGGGAGGATAGGTTGTGAAATTTCCAGTTCTTGCAAGTCTATAATTTTTTTCCCACTTGGTGAGAATCTCTTATCCACAGGAAGGATTAGAGAATTACGTAATATTAGAGTTGGAAGTCTGAAATCAGCTTTCTCATGATGAATTTATTGTCAGAAATTCATTTTTAGAATTTCTCATTTTTTATCTGAAACTATCCCAGTGCCTAGCATAGCGGCACATGAACATCACTCAGTAAATGTTGCTGGATAATTCAGGAGATCTCTTTACTTTAATGGCATCTGTCTATAGGGTACTATTATAATGCTCTCTGAATATGTCGAAATCTGCTTTTCCCAAATTTAAAGCATAGGTCTATCTCCTCCTTTTTCTTCTTTCCTGCCCCTTTCTGGTGCTTTCTCAAAATGTCATACCTCTGAATCACCAATGGATTCTTTGTTAGTCAGAATTATGAAGAAAGTGACAGCTACTTCATTTATTTTTTCAGACAATTCATTCACCAAATGCCCCACTCTGTCCTGGCACTTTGAAAAGTGATAAGAGATGAGTCTGATATAGGAGATGATCAGTTTCCCTGGGTTCAGGTTTCAGGGCAGACTCTGAGTTTCCAGCCACACCTTGAGGTCTCAGGCCCCCTCCTCTGGGCTCTCTCCTGGAGGAAAGTTACCTGTTGCCAGTTAGACCTATTTTCAGCACCAACACAGGGAAAATGAGACCATAAGGGTCTGGCTTATGCAAATCTAGTGGCTGGGCATGCTCAATAAAGAGCACAGAATATTCTTGAATATGCCTGGTACATGTGATAGGGTCTGACCAAAGAACATGCTCCAGGAAGGGACTGACTGAGTGTGTGCAAGACTAAATGTTACATAATTGGGTGCCACCCCCTCAGCTGAATATTCGTTAGCTAGAGAAACTGTAAAAGCCAAATCCCAGGGAAGCCAGGGTTGTTGCTCACTTTCCTGGAGGCATCCAGCACTTTGCCAGCTGAGGTGTATATACTTTACTTCGTATCTAACTTGCTTTCAGCAAACAGCTGCTCACTCTCTTGAGCCAGCATGCACTTTGTACTGAGCTTTAAGTAAGTTTTTCTTTAAGTATGATGGTTAACACAAATGTAAGTTCTGTACTGAACTTAAGTTCTGTACAGAACTTACTTCTGTGTTAAACTTGGTGTGGGCCCTGCTCAGTCTCTGGAGCTATGCCACACTCTCTATGGAACCTGTATTTCTTATCTGTTGTTTTAAACTTGTTCTCACTTTCTACTGTGACTCTGCCCTTGAATTCTTTCCTGTGGTGGAGTTAAGAACCTGCTAAGAGGACTGGATGGGTTGAAGCTGACTGTCGAGCCCTACCTCCAACATCAAGTCTAAGTATTAAGTCTAGGTATTAAGAATGAGATATTGGCTACAGAAAGATATGTATATTCATTAGCATATAACTGGAAACGGAATCTAAATTTTTAAAAAATAATCATTCCGTTTTATTGTGGCAAGAACACTTAACATGAGATCTGCCCTTAACAGACTTTTATGTGTGCAGTACAGTATTGTTAACTATAGGCACAATGGTGTGCAGCAGGTCTCTAGAACTTATTTATCTTGCATCACTGAAAATTTAGACCTGTTGACTAGCAGCTCCACATTTCCACTGTTGGCCACCACTGTTCTGCTCTCTGCTTCTCTGAGTGTGACTATTTTTGGTATCTCACTTAAGTGGAAGCATACAGCAAGTTCTGTACAATTACAGAAAAAGGATACCCAAGGAAACACAACACCAGAAAAATTAGAAGTTGAGCCAACCCTGTGGCTCACTTGGGAGAGTGCAGCGCTGGGAGCACAGTGGCGCTGGGAGCGCTGAGGCCACGGGTTCGGATCCTATATAGGAATGGCCGGTGCACTCTCACTGGCTGGGCGCGGTGCGGGCGACACCAAGCCAAGGGTTACGATCCCCTTACCAGTCCCCCCCCCAAAAAAAAAAAAAAGAAAGAAAGAAAGAAAAATTGGAAGCTCAGAAACATACACTTTCTAAATCACTGGTTCATTTTTAACCATAGAGGTAAGAATTGAAAGGAACATGTCACTTTTTCCAATTTTCTCCTTTAAACAAGCAATGTAATCTTGTGACTCTTGGTTTTTGTTTTTCAACTTTTAAAATAGTTGTGTGTTTTCCACTCACTTTATTGTAGATCCCTCCAGGACAAGGTCTTGTGATTTACTGTCATTTGTACAATTTTCAATATAGCATCGTACCTACAACAGGCACCCAGCAATTAATTGCTGATTAAATAAATAGATACATTCCATGTTATGTGTCAAGATTCCTAGCAAATTTGGAACACTATTCCTAATTGAATTTTTCTTTACTTATATTTTATGTCTATGAGTTGTGTGGGTAAACAGATATTTTTCTTTATTTTTTTAAACCAAAATTATAAAATTGAGTTATCTACCCTAATGACTGCCAATGTCTTCCTCCAAGTTGATACCATGGGTGTATTTGAATATTATTACTGAAGGTAAATAAAAATATTAAAAGGGTCTTATGTAGTTAAAGAATCTTAGCAGTTTATAACTTTAGTGCATGATTAGTGGGTGGGAAATTCAAAGAGGAAAATAACATTAGTATAATAGCTCAACTATTCAATCAATTGGAGACACTTAAGATGGATTCAAGGATTCTAAGTGAAACAGAGAACTGGAAACAATAAATGGATATGTAACAAATAAGCAAGTTTAGAAGTCAGAAAAAACGTCTTTTTATCTTAGGCTAACACCCTTTTATACATTTACCAAAACAACCTTCTTCAGTGATATACTGGAGTGCAGTACCCTAAAGCATTTAGTGTTGCCTGCAGATGGTAGCACTGATTAGTGTCCTTTGGTCTCTCCAGATGTAGTGGAATTGCTTTAATATTTTCATTTTCATATAAAGAGAATTGCACTTAGTGACATTAAATGCTCTAAAAATAAGGGGTAAAAATATATCTAAACAAAGTGGGCTTGAACTAGCCCTCTCAAATGCTAGTTTAGAAATGTTTTGATTCCCTTTCTTCACTTTTATTAATATTTTCTGTATATTGTATATTTTATTTTTTAAACTCCTTTAAGTATTTTGAAAATATTAAATCTCTAGCTCCCAAAGTCCTTGGACAGTTACTATTATATTTACTTTACTTCAGGCAACCTGAAGCTGCAGGAAATGAAGGGAATAAACATCACAACATATTAGAATGGCAAGGAAAAGAACCAGATGCGACAGTCTGAAGCACCTGGCACTGCTGCAGGATATGACACCATCTTGTTCAGGCTCATTTGGAAGTGATGAAGAAGCAACAGACAATGGTCTAAGCTTAAACTAGGCATGGGGGCATTTCTGGGTAGAGAGATTCATCTTCAAAACAAATTTTACTGGAATTCAGCATCAATGCCAGCAGACTATAGAACCCAGCACAGTTGCAGAGGCTTACTCTGAACCAATTTGGTAAAATAATTCCTGATGTGAAATCATAACTCTTGTGTCTACAAGAAATATTTTAGAGATAATGAGCCCTGAAGCAGGTGGAAGTCTTGGGTTGCTGGATCATCTAATCAAAGAGAGCTAAGAGTAGCTGTGAGCTACTTATTACAATAAGGCTTTTCTCCTGATCCATGTGTTTGAAGCAGATAACCTCTGGGCACCAAGGGATGGGTGGCTGCCAATATATTTAGGTATGATTCCGTTAGTGATATCTCGAGTGTGCATTGGCTCAGACACCTGAGAGAATCAAGAAACTCAATAATATAGAGTATCTAAAATAAGTGCCACCTATTCCTAAACTTGTCCCATAATCCTCTTCTTCATAAGAGAACCCGTGTACCTTTCTAAACTTTGTTTGGAATTTTTTTTGACTTCTCAGTTGGCAAGTGGTAGTCTATCATTTCAAGGGTTTTCACTTGTCTTCCCTGATAGAGTGCTGCTATTAGTGTTACTTATAACAAACTTCTCTGATTTCCTGATAATCATAAAGAATAGGAAAGTGAAATAGCCTTCTACCTGCTGCATACATATTTCCATTTGGTACGGGTATGGGTATTGAGGTGACTTCAGCCCCTCTTTAGCTACACTAATAACAAGGAGGTCTTCATCCTCAGGCTGATGACCATCTTCTAGATACCATCAACTGCTGTTCTCTCTGTCTGAGTCTCTCACATTTTCTGAGGCTGAAAAATTACTATTTATCTTTTAGTCCTCAGCTCAGACAATCTCCTCTAGATACCCATTTTTGATCCTCTCTAGAACAGGTGACGCGCTCCTTCTCTTTCTTCCATGTGAAGCCCCTGTCATAACATGTACCACATTACTGATAACTTAATTGAATTCTTTCCCTTCAAGCCTTTAAACTTCTGAAGGCAGCCACATATCTACATTACCAGCGCCTGGGTCTCTAGTGCCTAGTCCTTACCTTAGTAGACATTTAGCAAGTATCTATTCAGCAAATGGATAGATGATTGGATGGATGGTTGGATGGATGAATGAATATTAGTTGACTCAAGCTATTTCACTCAGCAGAGAGTATGAACAAAGGCAGAAAGTGATACCTTGTTTTGTGACCTGAATTTTACCATGTGTGCTAATGACTTTGCTAACTCTCTGACCTTCTGGATACTGGACACTCCTGGGTATTTGACCTTTCCTGTCTTGGTTATTTATCTTGGACTCAACTTGCTGTGTCTACCAGATCTTGTTGATCAGTGGAAATTTCACCTATGATCAGTCTTAGATTTTCCTGGTCCTATTGTTCCATATATCCTAATGGGATAATACATGCATTTTTTTTCTAAAACCTAACACTTATTCTCAAAATACAAACTCTGTACTCTTCTGTTTTCACAAATTGAAATATCTATGGCTTTAACTTTTTTCTCTAGTTTTTATTCAGTGTGTATTTAACAAGCATCTATAATGTACTGGTCATGATACTGAAAGTATATGGTCCTGACAGCAGTGAGACTTATGTAATGACCAAGATCCAGCAAATATGGACAATATAAATGCTTACTAGATGTTTCTAAGGAGTTCTTTTTAAAAAACCTCATTTCTCAACTTGTTTTAAAAATAGTCATTCTGAAGCTATTTGACTTAACATGTACAAAGCTAGACAGTAGACACAAGTTATTTATTTCCATGTAGGTAAGAAATAACTATTTTCAATGTAATGTATACAAGTCTCAACTCTATATCATAAAAAAAAAATAAACCTAAGTGAAAACAGAGACTAGATCAATATTACTTAAACTAACCCTGAAGTTATATGATGTTTTGTACCCTCTTTTTTTCTAGTATCTCAAACACTTTGAACTTTCTAGTATATATTTGGATCGGGGATTTTTCTCCCCAAGTATAATCTATAACTTAATCCAGCCATCTATGTTCATCCCCTTTCCTCCATCACTGACGTATTTCACAGAAGCTTATTGGGAGCAAATACTCATATGTGTTAGACACTGAAAACACAAATTTATTTATTAATTCATAAATAATTTTATAGCCAGCTATGTTTCTGGCACTGTGCTAAACACTAGAAATATAGCAATGAACAAGTCAGACACAGTCCATGTTCTTATGGAACTGATATAAAAACCTTATGCTTGAAGCACTCAGTTTGCCTGGGAAAACAAATCTATAAGTAAATCTGTGAATATGTTTTAGCTATCAATATTTCAACAGAGTTCAATGGGTGTGAGAAATCGGGGAGCACAGGAAGTGAAGAATGGCTAGGATAAGGCTACAAAACAAAAGGTTTGGAGATCAGGTTTAGAAAAGATTTTAACTGATGAACTACCTAGAAGACAAAAATAAAACTCTTGTTAGTCCCAACAGAGCCCTTCGGAACTTTCCCAACTTCTATCTCCAGTATCTTCATTCATACTCCGCTTTCAAAATTGCACCTAACAAACTATACAAATTATTTCAAATTATGGTGATTAAAACTTCAATAATACAGAATCTAGTATTCAATCAAAATTTGTCATGATCGAGAAACTGTGATGAGCTTTTGACTCGTATTGACACCATGCACTCATTTTAGGATGGGAATTAAATGTAACTAATTTCTATTTCACATATATAAAAGTTGAGCAGTAGCTAATCTATGTTACATGTTCAGGGTCATGTAATTAGTGAGTATTGAATCCAGAATTTGAATATAGAAAATTTGTTTCTAAAGCCTGTGTCACGCTTTCCATTGCATGAACTAATCATCCTCAGCGCTGGTGTTCCAAATCATTGGAATTTAACTTCAATCGGAAGATTGGTCACAAGTAATTTACTACTCAGAGTAAACAAGAAAGTTTTGTAATCATTTTTTTTATTAATTAGAATGAATTTAATGTTATCTTTTAATATCACTCATTCTCATAAGCTTTCTTGAATAATTTTCAGGGATCGAGTCCTAGCAAATGCAATGAGACATGTAGTGTATGTGAACGTCATTGGTCCTAGATATCTTAGTAAAAATATGATTAAATGCTAAAGATCAAAACTACTGAAAGCCCATGGAAATTACTGGATTTAAAAGTGAAATTTTGTATAAATATACATTGGAAAGTACTGTGGTAATTTTGTAATAAGAATGAATTTGAAAACTACATGGGAAAACAAATATTATTGTTTCATAATTGTATGTTGTGTAGACAGATGATTATATATCACATACATACGTAGGTATCAGCAATTTCTCTTCGATCTGCATCTTGTTTACTGGAGTCTTATTATGTTGTGCCCCAGACAAAGTATGCACTGAAGATAAACAGATACATAAAAATGAAAACAAAAACCTACACTGTATAATTTTAGATCCAAAGATGGACAGTGTATATTTGTGTATGTTTGTCTTTTTTCTTACATGTTATTAAAAAGATCCCTACCCAGAAATCAGATAAGCTTTGATCTACATTTTCTTCTTTTTTTAATGCCTTTATTTTTATATTCAGCTTTTAAAAATAAATCTGAAATACGTTGTGTTAGAAAGTTCCCTAATGTTATGTGTATTTATAAATTGATAATCAATTTTCTTATCAATATTTACTGAATAATCTTTTGATACTGATATGAAACGAATTTCCAGCCTTTACTAGCACATCAGATGCCCTACTCTTGTTGTGATTTTGGTTCTGGGTGTAGGCCTATGCTCTGGGAGTGCAACATCAGTGGCAGAGAAATATAATAATATATTGCAGTCCAAATCCAAAGAAAAATCACGAGGAAATAGTTTGTTCTTTTAGACACTGACACTGAGAACCAAGGCTTGACTCTTTTTTTTAGACTATGTGAGAGTAAAGATAATCTCAGCTTTTGTTCACTGAGCATTTATTAGGTGCCTAGCATGGAGGTGAGCATATTACATGTTCTATAGATGTCTCTTCCTGAGCTGTGAAGGACCTTAAACCCAATTTAACTGATTAAAAGAGAAAGATGGAGATTGGTGGTGCATGGTTTAGTGTTTCCCTGATCTAGATATGTGGGGCTGAAAGAGATGAGGCCTTTTTATTTTAGCTGATTATCTTAAGGGTAATTCATACATGACTGCAGGAATCACTAGTTCCTAAGGCAAAATCTACATCAGTTGCTAAAACCAGGCAAGTCAGGCTTGTGGAAGGGAGTGCCAGTGTGTAAAGGATGGGGCTTGAGCCAGCCTGCCCCAGGCCCTGAACCATGCAAACAGCTCTTTTTCTTTTCCTACACTCTGATGCCCTTTTTCAGGGATTTGTATCACAAAACTAATTTATTCCTTTTAAACATGCTATTGGTTACTCCAATAAAGGCAAATTTCACAATGAAAGCATGCCAATCTCAGAGGAGAGAGGGTACATTTCATTAGTCATTGTATAGAGATGTAACTGGTTGGACAACCATTTTGACCAAGAGAGTTCTTTTATTCAAAGGCATAAAATATTGCAGAGATAAAAGTTGAAAGCTTATAAATGAGGACCAGACTTGCTTAGGAGCTATTAAATCATTGTCTTAATGGTGTGAGCAAGCATCCCTGAGGAGACAGATGGAAGAAAACAATGGGGATAGATCCAGAAAAGGGCAGTCCTGCCTGCAAGCATAGAGTAAGCAAAGAGAAGCAAAAAGAAGCTGTGAAAGAAATGACATTAATGTAGCTAAGAGACATGGTACAGAACAGGTCAAGCCGAGTCAGTAGCACAAAATGAGGGTCCAGTTACTGCTGAACGGATACCCTGCCTTGGCTGACTCCTCATTCTTGCATCTCAGCTTAGTCAGTCATCACTTTTCTGGAACATCTGAGTTACTTGCTACTTCAAGGTTCTCATATAGAAGCCTGACTTCCTACTTGTAGAAATTATCGGTAGAATGGAGTAGTCAAGGGTGTGGCTCTGGAGCCCAATAATCATCAATTCAGATCTCAACATTATCATTTGCTAAATGTGACTTTGGCTAAAATAAAATTGTCGTGCCTCAGATTCTTCACCTGTAAAATGAGGTTGATAGTACTATCCCATCGGTTTATGGTGAGGACTAATGAATTAACACAATGAACACAAATTTAATACTTAGGAAAGTGTCCAATAATTAGTCATTGCTCAATAATTGTTAGCCATTGCTACAACCACTCTTATAGTTTGTTTTCTTGGGTATACTCCACGCTAGCCAGTGAGTGCCATGAAAACATGGGTTCGGATATTCATCATTATAGGGTTTCTCAAACCATAGTATGCAAACACGTCCCTGGAGGATCTTGTTAAATGTTGACTCCGTTTCAGTGGAAAAGCGGGGGAATCTAAGTTTCTGTATTTCTTATAGGCTCCCAGGTGGTAATCTTTACATTTAGCTATACTAACACCATGGTAAAAATCAAACCCACTTGACAGATAATAATATAAATCCTGGAGGATTTGGCCAGCACCACTACTCTCTACTCACTTTTGCTTTGGTTTCATGGAATAAGCTTCACATCCTCTTTGAAGATGGCAGGATTGCTCATGCCACTCCCTATTTACTTTACTGAAATCGGCTCCATAGATAGAAAAGACAGTGAAATTGGCAGGATAGAATATTGAATCAGTTTCTCTGTGTGGTGGATTTCCCAGATTCCTGTTCCAGTTTCTACTCAGTCCATCAGGTTGCTAGAGACCCTGGGGGAGACTGAGTATGCTTTCAGGTTTAGCCAGCTGGGTTTTCCTTACTTCTTCTGGTCCAGCAAATAGACGGGGGTTTGAGCAGTGGCTGAGAAACTGGTTCTCTGCCAGGGAAGCAGGCTATCCATGATGACCTTCACGGGTCATGAAGACAACCCAGTCTAAGGGTTCAAGGAATATTACCTGGCTCTGGGTCCATGTTCTTACAAGTTCCTATTTGATGGCCTGTGAGTAGCTATGTAGTTTTCCCACGACTGGTGTTTGCTTTATGGGACTAGGCAATATTGATTCTACAATTATGATGGGGATCAAATATATTGGGTACAAGATCTTGCACAAGTAGATACTTTAAAATGGCTGATTGATTGCAATGGCCATATACTGTACAGGAACAGGAGTACGGCTGCTTATGCAAAAGACCTTTGGCAAGACCCTTGATCACTATAACCCCCAAGTGTCTTCATACTGCTAAAATAGTCTAAATAATTAAAATTTAGCATTTGATCACCATTTTTTTATTTCTTACCACATCCTACTGTTGTTTTTAATTTTGTTAAGGTTTGGTTTCCATGACTGGACTATCATCCCTGTGAGTAAGCAAAAAAGCCCTTGCCTGTCTCACCGTTTATCAAATTGCTCAGGTCAGTGATAGACACCAAAAGCATTCAGTGAAGAGCTGCTGCATTTGAGAAAGTTCTTACTGTCTTCCTTCTAGAAATTAATAGCAACTAGTTGATGAAGCAACTGAGACTTGGAATCTTCAAACCTTTTCTATCTTTAAAGGAAAAGAAAAGCCTTCTAGTGTGTTCTATGTAAAAATTGAGCTAGACCAACCCTGAAGGGGGCTTTTCTGCTTGGGAAAGTCCAGCTGCCTAAGGATTCTTTCTCTAGAGATTTAGGACTCTTTCTTAATATATATGGCAACTGATGATTAAGGAATTCTGTGTCTTTGAAAATGCCATGTAAGAATTTGATAAAACACATTGGATAACTTGCATGCTGTGTGTGTGTGTGTGTGTGTGTGTGTGTGTGTGTGTGTGTGTGTGTGTGTGTGTGTGTGTGTGTGAGAGAGAGAGAGAGAGAGAGAGAGGAAGACACAGAGAGAAATATATATGTATATAATCTTATATTTATCACATATATGATAGATATGTAATATATAATTGTATAAAACAAAATAACTCTTTCTCCAAGTCCAAAAAGAGAGTATGTAAATGCAGTGGTATGATTAATAGGCTAATTGATGAAAGACTGCATGTGCTAACTGATGAGAAGAGCCCCAGTAAAGCAGGCATATCAAATAAATGAGGGAAACAAATTATGGAAACAAAATGATATTAATAATTTTAAGCATCAAAATTGTCTTGGGAAAACTCAGGTCTATATTGGCCTTCAGTTCATTTTATGGCTTAGTTTTATTTTATTTTTTGTTTTGGAATACATACAGCTCCATACTTTTCCCTGTTCTTAGGGCCCCAAAGTTCTCAATGATGTCCTGGAAAAACCAGAAATTTTAGGTTAGCGGATGAGAGAAGTGAGAAGTATAAAAATCTGTTCAGGAACTGCCTGAAGAGTTTGCAGCCTGGATCCAAATTCCTGATCTGGTATTAATTCATATAATATGATACAAATTACTTCAACTTTAGGAGCATTATTTTTTTTTATCAACAGTTGAATGACAATGGCAATATTGACAGTGTATATGACAGGAACGTTTTGAAACCAAAGCACGTTAGAAGTTATAAAAATGATTTTAAAGTTTAAGATGCTGTATTACATTGTATAATGTTGAATATACTAATTATCCTGATTTGAACATCATATATTGCAACCAGGTATTGATATTCAATGCTGTACCCACAGATATGTACAATCAAGAATGTTCCAATAAAAAAAATTCAGCAACAACAAAAACAACAACAAAATATCTCTTGGTAATTGATGGGATGTGAGGGACCAGGAGAAGAGAGGAAATAAAACTAACTTTGTGGTTTCTGACCTTAGTCATGGAAAGAGAATAATGTCATAACATTAAACAAGAGAGGAGTCTCATTACAAATAATTCAGAGAATTGTGCTGGAGGCGACAGAGAATAACCAATTAATATGGTGAGTTCTCTACACAATATGACTCTTAAACATCGTTATTCCTAGAAAATAGCCAGTGTTTATATATTATTCCTGCTACATGGTAAAGTTTTCTGATGGCAGAGACTATCTTGAACAACTTTTTGTATGCTTTTCTATGTGCAAGGCCTTAAAAAGTACAAGATTTGGTTGGACCTTGATATTTTCCTATCATCTCAGATGGTACCCCATCTTTACCATTCTTTCTTCATGATTAATTTGCTTGGTAAGGTGTTTGGGCTTCTGGTTTAGGTAAGAAGAAAGCTAAAGTATCATTTTATAAAGTATTTTTTGTCAAAGGCTCTCTACAAGTTAGGTATAGATGGAAAATATCTCTATATAATTAAAGCCATATATGATAAACCCACTGTCAATATCATCCTGAATGGGGAAAAGCTGAAAGCTTTTCCTTTAAGAACAGGAACTAGACAAGGATACCCACTCTCACCACTCCTATTCGACAGAGTATTAGAAGTACTAGCCAGAGCAATCAGAGAAGAGAAGTGAATAAAGGGCATTCATATTGGAAAAGATGAATTCAAACTGTCCCTGTTTGCAGATGACTTGATCCTATATATTGACATGATCCTATATATCAAACTCCAAAAAAACTCTTGGAGTTGATAAACAATTTCAGCAAAGTTGCAGGATACAAAATCAACACACAAAAAACAATAGCATTTCTATTCTCCAATAGTGAACATGCAGAAAGAGAAATCATGAACGCTAACCTATTTACAATAGCCACTAAAAAAAATAAAATACTTAGGAATAGAGCTAACCAAGAATGTAAAAAATTTCTACAATGAGAATTACAAACCACTGTTGAGAGAAATTAAAGAGGACACAAGAAGATGGAAAGATATCCCATGCTTTTGGATTGGAAGAATCAACATTGTGAAAATGTCCATACTACCAAAAGTGATATACAAATTCAATGCAATCCCCATCAAAATTCCAATGACATTTTTCTCAGAAATGGAAAAATCTATCCAGACATTTATATGGAATAACAAAAGACCACACATAGCCAAAGCAATGCTGAGCAAAAAATATAAAGCTGGAGGCATAACACTACCTGACTTTAAACTATACTACAAGGCTATAATAACCAAAACAGCATGGTACTGGCATAAAAACAGACACACAGATCAATGGAATAGAATAGAAAATCCAGAAATCAATCCACACACCTACAGCCATCTGATCTTTGACAAAGGCCCCAAGCCTATACACTGGGGAAGGGACTGCCTCTTCAGCAAATGGTGCTTGGATAACTGGATATCAATATGCAGGAGAATGAAACTAGACCCACCACTATATACTAAAATCAACTCAAAATGGATTAAAGAATTAAATATACACCCTGACACAATAAAACTTCTCAAAGAAAACATAGGAGAAACACTTTAGGAAGTAGGACTGGGCACAGACTTCATGAATATGACCCCCAAAGCATGGTCAACCAAAAGAAAAATAAACAAATGGGATTATATCAAACTAAAAAGCTTCTGCACGGCAAAAGAAACAATTAACAGAGTTAAAAGTCAACCAAGAAAGTGGGAGAAATATTGCAAGATATCCATCTGACAAAGGACTAATATCCAGAATATACAGAGAACTGAAACAACTTTACAACAAAAAAACAAGTAACCCAATTAAAAAATGGGCAAAACAGCTAAATAGGCATTTCTCAAAGGAAGATATATGAATGGGCAAGAGACACATGAAAAAATGCTCAACATCACTTAGCATTTGGGAAATGCAAATCAAAACCACACTGAGATACCATCTCACCCCAGTTAGGATGGCTAATATCCAAAAGAATGTGAATGATAAATGCTGGCGAGGTTGTGGAGAAAAAGGAACTCTCATACACTGTTGGTGGGACTGCAAAATGGTGCAGCCTCTATGGAAAATGATATGACCCAGCTATCCCACTGCTGGGAATATACCCGGAGGAGTGGAAATCACCAAGTCGAAGGTGTTCCTGTTCCCCAATGTTCATTGCAGAACTATTACGAAAGCTAAGAGTTGGAACCAGCCCAAATGTCCATCATCAGATGAGTGGATATGGAAAATGTGCTATATCTGCACAATGGAATACTACTCTGCTACAAAAAAGAATGAAATACTGCCATTTTCAACAACATGGATGGACATATCTCTATTGTGTTCTCATTTATTTGTGGGAGCTAAAAATAAATAAATAAATACACAAACAAACAGGGGGGCAGGGAAGAAGACACAACAATCACAATTCCTTGAATTTGTTAAGATAAGTGAACAGATATGAGGTTGTTGGGAGGGAGGGGGGAGAGAGAGGAGGGAGGGAGGTTTTGGTAATGGGCCACAATAATCAACCACATTGTATATTGACAAAATAAAATAAAATTTAAAATAAAATAAAATTTAGATTTATGAGCAAAAAAATAATAAAGTAGTTTTTGTACAATTCTTACAACAGTGGCTGTTATATAGTAAGTGATACACAAGTATTAACTATTATTCTTTTTAGTAATAAGTGTTAAAATTATAAGACTGTGAATTTTCCTCTTAACATGCTGCTTATGTTGCATTTTGAATCACAATTTAAAAACCTTATTCTTGAGAGGTCATATGGATCAACATTCTCATTTCATAAGAGGAAAAAAACATATATATATATTATATATATTATATATATTATATAATATATATAATATATACCAAATCAAATCAGGATAACTAGTATATTCAACATTATACAATGTAATACAGAATCTTTAACTTTAAAATACATATATATTATATATTATATTTACTATATATTATATATAATATATACTAATATATGCTAATGTGTATATATACTACATATAGTCAATATATATAGTAATAATATATATTATATATATTACTATAGCATATATAGTACATATACTATATATATTACTCTGTGACGGTGACCAAGTCATTTCCTGCCAACATTCTCACACACACACACACACACACACACACACACACAATTATGTCTGGTGAAAATAAACCAGAAAAAAAAAAAAAAGAATCTTCTTTAAGTTGTCATTTGACTGTATTTTTCAGGACCTAATATGTTAATCCCTGAAAGTTTGACCAATTTAGCTATTGCTATTTTTATTGAAGTTCTCTCCTAACCAAATAAAAGTGAAAATTCAAGCAAATAAAAATGGAAATAAAAAATTTAAGCCAACATAACTTGAAAATTTTGCCTTTGTAATCTCCAAATGGATTATTAATTTTGTAGATACTCAAAACAAAAGCCAAATATTTTTAATTACCTAGATAATAACTGCATTTTCAAAACTATTTTGGCAGTGTAGATCTAAGCCTTTCTATGTTATATAAGCAAGGAAGCTTTGAAAATTACAGTTCTTTAATTTCATTCCTTCAAAGTCAGTTCTAAAGAGAAACTGTTGTCTGGTTATAAATTCGTAGCTAGAAATCGGTTTTGAAAAATCTTCAACAACTTTGTGGCATCTCATTTTCTTTTTGTTGATAATTATAATTATTATTATTGACATATATTCAGGGCTCTCCCTTTGGAAAACTTGAAGAAATCTCGAAGAGACTAACTATGTAGAGTTGACATCTTCTTTACAAAGTTTCCATTAGGTGTCTCATTTGAAAAATATGAACCAAATGAACAAAGTACAGGTTTAATTTTATCTCATTAGATTGTGAAGACACCAACATGAATTAATTAGTTTTAACTACAACACCCTCCACCTTTGCCAACACAAAGATTTCTTACAGTGCCAAGATGAGAGACATGTTCAGGATGATAAGAGAGAATTTTAAGTGGGTTGGTGCAATTATTATTACAAATATTGCTGCAAAGAGTTTTGATTGAAAGAGGATTTTACACTTTGGGGGTAATAAGCTCCATTAAGATTTTGGGTTAGACATTTAATTTACTTTTAATGCTATAATTTTATGTTAAATGAATGCAAATTAATTATTAAATCATGTTTATTGTGATTATTCATATAGGCAACAACATCTTAAAATTACAAATAGGGACTTTTAAAGGATAACCCATCTACTCAGTCCCTACTGTGTTGAAATGATGATAAGTTGAGAAGAAGCCTTGGGCAGGGTTAGTGGCATCCACGTGATTAGGGAGAGGTTGTCCGTATCAGAGACAAACCATTGATAAGGGGTTGCCTTCAAGTTTATTATGTCCCTA
This sequence comes from Cynocephalus volans, assembly GCF_027409185.1. NCBI lineage: Eukaryota > Metazoa > Chordata > Mammalia > Dermoptera > Cynocephalidae > Cynocephalus > Cynocephalus volans. The sequence continues at coordinate 136,139,241 of NC_084466.1, read as the reverse complement.
GGCATTTAAAATTTGACATCTCTTGTTATTAAAACACCTGTTTATGTGTGATGAAGTTTTTCAGCATTCTGAAACTTTTTCTCATTCTATGTATTGCAATGTAATGTTAGCAAATTAATGGTAATGTTTTGTCCTCCATGTTCCTACCTGCAGTATTAAACAATGTATTCTTGTGTGTATGCCACATAAAAAATTACACAATTCCATATTGCAGTGATTTTTTTTTTTTTTCTGTCTTTTTCGTGACCGGCACTCAGCCAGTGAGTGCACCGGCCATTCCTATTAGGATCCGAACCTGCGGCGGGAGCGTCGCTGCGCTCCCAGGGCTGCACTCTCCCGAGTGCGCCACGGGCTCGGCCTGATATTGCAGTGATTTTTAATGATTATCTTATGCTGCAGAACTACGTCTAACCAAGTACTGTAATTCAGCCTTACTCCTGTCAGGGGTTCTCTGTGATACTTCTAGCTGACATTCAAAGATGGCAAAGAGTTTATGCTCCCTGTCTCACCCACTATACACACAAAGCCTTTAAATATGTCCTGATTTCTTAGCTTCTGCCTAACACATGCCTAACTCTTTGGAAAATGTGAGAGAACTCCATAATTTGGGCCCTTTTCTTGAGTTTCTAATAATAAATTTAGGGACACTTACACATACTATTATAAAGAAATGATCACATGCTAAGCATTTCCATGATGTGAGATGATAGTCAATATTGACTCAGGCAATTTGGGAAGTCATCAGTAGAAGATTAAATGATAGGAGCAAAAACTGGATAGGCAGAAAAATGGAAGAATGTTCCAGGATGTGAAATGGTAGGAGGATTGGAGATGACTTTCCATGTTTATGAGACAGTGCCTAGAAACAAATCTCCCTATGGAGGAGTAACAGATAATGAGATCAGATGAGTGGGATACAGACTTCAGGTCATCTTGGTGGCAGATAGGAGGGGACCACTGTATGAGGAATAATAGGTACACTCTAATCTTCTCATGAGGCTACTTCTAATTCAGAGTCATAAGTTGCTCCTTACAAAAAGCGATGCTTTGTTAAAGGCAAGTCATTGTCAAGACAGACTTGGCTTCCCAGGCACTGGGATCTTCTAAAGCAAGGTCTCCAAGAGTTTCACCCAAAGTTTAGGAGTAAATTTTCAAACCTGATTTCCCCAAAGGAAGATAGCATAGAGGGCTCCAAATTTCTGCAAAGTAAAGAGATTTTTGTGAAGAATTTGTTGAAAGGATCCAATGGCTCTAGGGAATTGGAATCAGTATGGTTTTCACCTCAGTATAGGAAGAATTTGAAAAGATCTGAGCTGGTGTTACTTGGATAATGGTAGGAGACTTCCACCACTACTCCACTGCCACTGCCATCACTTTACAAGGCAAGTCTAAACACTAGCGTTCTTAAAATTCTATTTGGACAAAGACCAATTTTATGAAACAATTTGTGCCTATGGATCTTAATAATGAAACAAATAGTTGGTACAAAGATCCTAAAAATACTAAAAGATGAGATTTTCACAGGTTGTCCTGTGAAAATAGAACTTTATCTCCACAGTTTTGTACAATTTAGAATACTTTAGAGAATGGAAAAAAATTATTTTTCTGCTTTGAAATTATGACAAAATACTTAAATATTTCTGGACATTTCAAATTCAGGAAAAAGTTAATGTGTACTAAAATAAATTTTTACATAATTTGTTAACTTTACACACTAAAATTTCATTTATTTGGTTTTTAAAGACTTTTTTAGAACACTTTTAGGTTCACAGCAAAATTGAGAGGATGGTAGATTTTTCACATACTCCCTAACCTCATACATACATAGCCCTCCCATTACCAACATCCCCAACCAGAATGGCACTTTAGTTACAATTGATGAGCCTAAATTAATCCATCATAATCCCCAAAGTCCATTGGTTCACTCTTGCTTTTGTACATTCTGTGGGCTTGGAAGAATGTATATGACAAATATCCATTATTTTAATCTCATGCATAGTATTTTCAATGCCCTAAAAATCCTCAGTGCACTACCTATACATCCCTCCCATCACCTCCAACTCCTGGCAAACACTGAACTTTCTGCTGTATCCATAGTTTAGCCCTTCCTGGAAAGTGGGATACAGTAGTTGGAATTATAAAGTATGTCATTTTTAGATTGGCCTCTTCACTTAGTAATATGTGTTTAAGTTTTTCCATGTCTTTATATGATTTGATAGCTCAATTGTCTTTAGTGCTGAATGAGTATTGTCTGGATATATCCCAGTTTATTTATTCATTCACTTACTGAAGAACATGTTAGTGGTTTCCAAGTTTTGGGAATTATGAATAAAGCTGTTATAAACATTTGTATGCAGGTTTTTGAATGGACATAAGTTTTCAAATCCTTGAGATCAATATCAAGTAGTACAATTGCTGGATTGTATGGTAAGAGTATTTTTAGCTTCATCGGAAACTACTGAACCATCTTCCAAAGTGGCTGTACGATTTTGCATTCCCACTAGCAGTTAATGAGAGTTCTTATTGCTCCATATCCTCACCAGCATTTGGTGCTGTCAGTGTTCCAAATTTTGGCCATTCTAATAGGTGTGCCGAAGTATCTCATTGTTTTTTTTTTATTTGCATTTCCTTGATGACATATGATGCAGAGCATCTTTTCATGTGTTTATTTTTCAATTGTATCTTTTATTTTTAGAGGTTTCTGTTAAGGTTTTGGGCCCATTTAATTTATTTTATTTGTTGACTTTTATAAGTTCTTTGTATATTTTGGATAACAACCTCTTAACAAATATGTCTTTGGCAAATATTTTCTCCTAGTCTGTGGCTTGTATTCTCATTCATTTGACATTGTTTTTCACATAGCAGAAGTTTCTAATTTTAATAATAAAGTCCAACTTATCAATTATCGTGGATTTGTTGTTTTATCTAAAATGTCATAACTATGCCCAAGAATTTCTTGTATGTTATCTTAGAGGGGTTACATAGTTTTAAGTTTTGTATTTAAGGTCTATGACTTATTTTGAGCTAAGTGTTCGAAGAGTGTAAAGTTTGTGTTCAGATTAATTCTTTTGTGTGTGGATGTCTAGTTGTTTCAGCATTATTTGTTTAAAAGCCTATATTTGCTCTATTATGTTGCCTTTGCTCCTTTGTCAAAGATCAGTTGATTACATTTATGTAGGTCTGTTTATGGGCTCTCTATTCTGTTCTATTGATCTATTTATCTACCTTTTCACCCAAACCATGAAGTCTTCTTCAGTATAGCTTTATAGTAAATCCTGAGGTCAGGTAATGTCAGACTTCTAACTTTCTTCTTCAATGTTGTATTGACCCTTCTGGATCTTTTGCCTCTCCATATATTTTAGAATCATTTTATAGCTCTCTGCAAAATAAATTCCTGGGAAATTGATTGAAATTGCACTGAATCTATAGATCAAGTTTGAAAGAACTGACATCTTCACAATATTGAGTTTTCTTATTCATGAACATAGAATATCTCCCCATAATTCCATTTCTTTCATCAGTATTTTGTTGCTTTCCTCAAATAGATCTTGTACATGTTTGGCTAAATGTATGCCTAAGTATTTTACTTCATGGGTGTCCCTGTAAATGTATTAGGTTTTAATTTTGAATTCCTCTTATTTATGATACATAGGAAAGTGATTAACTTTTGTATATTAGCCTGATATCCTTCAATCTTTCTGTAGTCACTTCTTTGATCAAAGAATGATTTTTTTGGTTTATTCTTTTGGATTTTCTATACAGACAGTCATGTTGCATACAAACAAAGACAGTGTTATTTTCTCCTTCCCTACAAGTATACTTTTTATTTTCCTTTCTTGTATAATTGCAATAGCTAGGACTTCCAGTATGATTTTTAAAGAAGTGAGAGGGACATTCCTGCCTTGTTTCTAATCTCAGTGGGAAAATATCTAGTTTCTCATCATTAAGTATGATGCTAATAGTAGGTTTTTGAAGATATTGTTTAGTAACATGAGGAATTTCCACTCTATTTCTAGTTTACTGAGAGTTTTTATCATAAATGTGTGTTGAATTTTGTAAAATGCTTTTTCTGATCTATTGATATAGCAATATGATTTTTCATTTTTAGCTTAGTGATGAAATGGATTACATTAATTGACTTTTGAATGTTCGACCAGCCTTGCATACCTGAAATAAATTCCACTTGGTCATGGTGTACAATGCTTTGTACACATTGTTGGATTTGGTTTGCTAATATTTTGTTGAGAATTTTTACATCTGTGTTCATGGGAAATGTGGCCTATAGTTACCTTTTCTTGTAATGTCACTGTCTGGTTTTGGTATTAGGGTAATTGTGGCCTTGTAAAGTGAATTAAGAAGTTCCTCTGCTTCTGTCTCTTGAAAGACAATGTAGAAAATTGGTATAATTTCTTTCTTAAATATTTGCCAAATACACTAGTAAACCCGCCTGGGCCTGGTGCTCTTTATTTTGGAGTTTATTAACTACTGATTTAATATTTCAAATAGATATGTGCCTATTTGGATTTTATCTTTCTTCTTGGGTAAATTTTTGTGGATTTTGTCTTACAAGGTATTGGTCTATTTCATCTAGGTTATCAAATTTATGTTTGTGTTTTTAGTAGTATTTCTTTATTATCTTATTAATGTCCCTGTGGTCTGTAGTTATGCTTCTTCTTTCATTTCTGATATTAGTCATTTGTGTTCTCTCTCTTTTTTCTTAGTTTTCCTGAATAGGGGCTTATTAATTTTATTGATCTTTTTGAGTAATCAGCGTTTGGTTTTATTTATTTTCTCTATTGATTTCTTGTTTTCAATTTCAGTGACATATTCTCTAATTTTTATTTCTTTTCTCCCAAATTCTTTGAATTTAATTTGCTCTTCTTTTGCAGTTCCCTAAAGTTGAAGCTTAGAGGATTGATTTTAGATCTTTCTTCTTTTTGAATATAAGCACTCAATGCTGTAAATTTATTTCTAAGCACTGCATTTGTTGCATCCCACAAATTTTGGTAAGCTGCATTTTTATTTTCATTTAGTTTCAAATGTTTTAAATTTCTCTTAAGATTTCTTCTTTGATCTCTGTGTTATTTAGAAGCATATGTTTAATTTTTAAATATTTGGGGATTTTTAAATTATCTCTTATTGATTTCTAGTTTAATTCCATTGTGATCTGAAAGCAGACCTTATATGATTTAGATTCTCTTAATTTGTTAAAGTGTGTTTATGGTGTAGAATGCGGTCTATCTTAGTAAATGTTCTATGTGAGCTTAAGAAGAATGTGTATTCTGGTGCTGTTAAGTGAAGCAGTCTATAGACGTCAATTATATCCAGTTGATTAATGCTATTGTTGAATTCAACTACATTCTTAATTATTTTCTGCTTGTTAAATCTGTCTATTTCTCATAAATGGGAGTTCAAGTCTCCAATTATGACAGTTAATTTATGTATTACTGTTTGTAGTTCTATCAATTTATGCATCACATAGTTTGATGCTCTATTATTAGACAATGCATTTTAAGGATTATTACGCCTTCTTGTAGAATTTACCCCTCTATTATTATGTAATGGCCATCTTTATGTATGATAACTTACCTTGCTTTAAAGCATGCTCTCTGAAATCAATATAGTTTCTCTTGCTTTCTTTCAAATAATGTTATCATGGTATATTTTCCTCCATCCAATTAATGTATATGTGTCTTTATATTCAAGGTTGGTTTCTTATAGACAATGTATAGTTGGGTCTTGTTTTTTAACCCATTCTAACAATATTTGTACTTTGGTACATTTAAGCAGCAGATTTTCAAAGTGATCCTTGATATAGTTAGATTACTATCTACCATTTTTCTTGCTCTTTCCTATTTTCTGCCCTTGTTCCTTTGTTCCTCTTGTTGTCTTCCACTCTTTTTCTGTCTTCTGTGGTCTTAATTAACCATTTTATATAATCCCATTTTCTCTCCTTTCCTGGCATATCAATTATGCTTTTTTGTTTTTACTTTTTTTGGTGGTTGTCCAACAGCCTGCAGTACACACTTAAAATTAATCTATGCCCACTTTCCAATAACACTATACCATTTCATGCATTGTGTGAGTACCTTATGATAACAAAATAATCATAATTTCTTCCTCCCATTTCTTGTATCATTACTTACCTTCATTACCAACTCTTCTATCATTATTTTACCTTCACTTATTCTTTCTTCAGTGTTCTACCTATATTAATGTAGATCTGAGTTTTTAACACATATTATTTCCCTTTTCTTTAAAGAACTTCTTTTCTTTTAATGTTATTTTTAATTAACAAATAATAATTGTAGATATTTATGGGGTGTATATATTGTATATATATGTGATGTTTTGATATATGTTCAAAATTTATAATGATTAAATTAGGCTAATTAACAAATCCATCACCTCACATACTTATCTTTTGTTTGGTTAAAACATTTAAAATCTACTCTTTGGGCAATTTTGAAATATACTTGCACAATACATTATTATTTATTATAGTCACCATTCTGCACAACAGATCACTAAAGCTTTGATCAACACCTTTCCTTTCCCCGTACACCCCTCACCCAGGCTCTGCTCACCATCACTCTACTCTCTACTTCTATGATGTCTTAGTCCATTTTCTGTTGCTTATAATAAAATGCCTAAAATTGGGTAATTTATAAAGAAATGGAATGGATTTATTACAGTTTTGGAGGCTGGGAAGTCCAAGGTTGAGGGGGTGCATGTGGTGAGGGCCTTCTTCCTGGTGAGGACTCTCTGCAGAGTCCTAAGGTGTCACAGGGCATCACATGGCAAGAGAGCAAGAGTGTGCTAACATACTACCTAAGTTCTTTCTCTTAGACTTGTCCACACTGAGCCTCCAGCAATTCATTAACTACAGTTTGGGTTTTCGTACCCCAGTACTGCTTCCCTTGGCTTTTTCTACTTGTAAGTGTCTGCTCCCTGTATCTGCCTGTCTGTCTCTCTAATCTTGAGAGCAGTGATCTGTCCTTTATCCTCGTCTTTCTAATGTATGCAAGAATAGTTGATTTTTTACACTATTCAGTGTATATCTTGTTGTTAGAATGGTAACATTGGATTGAATGTCTTCCCAAAACTTAATTCCCACTGTAACTGTTGAGGGTGGGAAATCCTATTATGGTAATTGAAAGGTGGGGCCTTGCAGAGATGATTGCATTGTAGGACCATGTTGTAGTGAATAGATTAAAAATGGTATTCATATGTGTGGTTTGGAGGGCTTTAAAAAGAGAGTGAATAAGGAGGTTACTCTGTGCACTCTCTGCTCCCCCATTTTATGATGTGATACCATGTATCACTGTCACCATCAACAAGATATGTTCCCTGCACCATGGACTTCCCAGCCTCCGAAACTGTAAGTAATAAATTTTATTCTCTTTATCAATCACCCAATTCCAGTCATTTTGTTATAAGCATCAGAAACAGACTAATACAGTAACCTCCAAGCTCCTTACACATGAAACCAGAAACTGGAAGACATATTCTATTTATTTTTACTTTGTTAATTCTGGTAATTGTTGTTGCTCTTTGCTTGCTTTTCTCCCCCAGGAAACATGCAATATTAGACCAGTTTTAGACACAGAGTTTTATACCTCTGTCACTTAAAACTTTGACGAATTTCAAGATTGTTTCTTTGTTTTAGAATCCTTTTCTTTCTCATCCCACTCCCATTTTCTATTTTCCTCCTCAACAGGTTATATGTTAGAAGAAATATATTGATTATTTTCCTTTTTAATAAGTGGATGTTTATATTCCTCTCTATGTTTTTAAAACTGATAATTGAGTGGATCTCAAAAACTGAATTCAGTGGCTACTTACCTCTCTGTAACTACCCATTTGTTTTGCTCCCAACAGACATCTTCTCCTTAGTTTGTAGTAGAAAATATATTTATTTCTACTTTTCTTATAACTAGCTCTTTAACCAAATGAATCCTGGTTAGGAACATACTCCTATGTGATTTGTAAGCAAGCTTCACATCCTAGTCTTAAGACAGAAATCCACTTCCACAGAGTAGGCAACTGCCTAGAACCAACTCATTTTTTATTATCTTTCGTCACCCTTGTTAAAGGGAGCAAAGGGTTTTCCTATCCTCTGTGCGTGCAAAGTATCAGCTGACAGAGTCAGGAAATGGATCTGAATTCCCAGAATCACCATGTGGAGGGCAGACAGAGGACTCAGTTCCCACGTCTGCTGCTGTCCCTTTTCATCCTGTCTGTGGCCTCCCGTTGGCCGTTTGCCTTCACAGAGGGTCAGAAGCTGAAGTTCGCTTCTGAGTGTAATGTCTGCACTCTGTTTATGATGTTTCAATTATCATGACAAATGGGACCTGATTAGCCTCACTGTATTCTAAAGCCATTCTTGGTGGGTTTCATCATTTTGTTCTTTTACCAAAAGTGCAACCCTGAATATATATCTGTCAGGATGCACTCCTACAGAGACACTAAAAATTTAACCTTAAGTTAGGTATGTGCTATAAATGGAAGTATAAAGATAAATTAGCAAAATGTATTTTATGATGCTAAATTCTGATTTCTCTCTTTCAGATAAATCATTTACTTCTAAGTTTATAAGCAATATGTCATGCTTCTCAGATTGCTCTGGGACTCTTCAACAATGATACCTTCAGTCTATATACTCCATTAATGTAGACATCTCTTTTCCCTCTATGTATTTACCATCTTTTTTCCTGTATTAGAAGCTATTCTAGGCAAGTACTCCATCTTAACTGACTGTCACATGCCTTCTGATTTCTTCATCCTTCTTAACCCTCTCTACCTTTCTCCTCCCTTCACATTATGAGATATGGCATTTTTATTCCTCAATTCATACATATTAATAGATCACATAATTTCTTCTGTTTTTGTTTTGGTTTTTTCTCAAGACTAAAAAGTACAGAAGTATGGGACAGTCTCATTTGTGGATGCATCCAGGGCCGGGGAAAGCATTCTAATGATCTCTTCTCTCTCTGTCTCTTTCTCTCTTCTTATTCCTTCATGTAACTACAGGCTCTACTTCTTCTAAAGTGTTGGCTTCAGTGTCTTATTCAGAATGGTTTTCCCCATGCAGGATAGGAAAACAGCCATAAGATTTCAGCTTGGGCTTCCTTAGAGCTTTGGACTCTAAAAGAGAGAACATACTTCCCAAAGCTCTCTCCAAAAATTCTTAGGAATGCTTCTGATTAATACGGCCTGGTCTTATACCTACTACTAGATTTAAAAGGTCCAGGATGAGACACACCAGAATCTGTAAAATGAATTCTATAAGGATTTGAAAGAAGGGATTCTAGGCAACACAATACAAGTGGGCCAGCCCTATGAGACACTTAGACACACAAAGGCAAAAGACATGACAATCAAGGAACTTTCACCCGGTGAAGAAAGCAAAGAAAAAATTCTAATCTGGTGTGATAATTACTCAGTATCCTTATGCTCAGGGTATTCGGGCAGGAGGGGTTACAAAAGGATTCCTGGGTGATCTAAGTGGCAGAGAGTACTTAGGGGTTCACCAAGTAAGGTTGTTGTGGGGGTTGCAAATATTTGTGAGAACATGAGAAAAATATTGCAAGCAAGGGGGACTGGCACACCTAGGATCTTGAAGTAGTTCAAGGGATGAAGGAGGAGTATGAAGGGGAGGAGAGAGAGATGAGACTGGAGAGGTGGACAAAAGCTAGATCCCCAACACTGAAATTCAAGGCCCTAAAAATGAACCATTAAAAACTATAGCACAGTCATATTTTAGTGTTAGTAAAAAATAAATCTAGGGGCAGTGGGAGGAATGAACTCGGAAGTGGTGGAAAGGAGGGCAGGGGGAACTGTCGAAGGGCAGCTGCACTGAGCTCGATGAAGGTGCAAAGGGAAAAGGAGCAACAGTAGGAGGGGACTTGAATTGAAGAACCAGTGAGGAGCTCAAAGGGACAAAACTGAATGACACACTGGACAGGTTGGGAGAGTGCCTAGATTGGTTTCCAGGTTTCTGACCTAGATGAGTGGAGAAATGATAGAATGGAATCAACATATGAGAGCCTAGATAAGGAATATTATTAACCAATAATTTACCGTAAGTCTACCTTTAAACATTGCAGTGTTTCAAAGGTCATTTGCTTAGGGTCATTGATATCCATTTTTTTCTTTCTCTTCTGAATTAACTGAAATTTGATTTTTTTGGCCCAGAAAAAAAACCTAATTTTACATGGTTTAATTTAAAACTAAGGCCATGGTTAAGTCTGAAAGTCAGTGCCCCCCAAAATGGTATGATCTGTAGGTGGATTTAATCCTGGGTCTGATGGAGATCTATGACTAAGAAATCCTGGCAAAGAAACAAGGACATGGAAAAACAACGCTGAGGGGCTGCAGAAGAGACCATGTACTTTCATTCAGCTCAAAGCCAAAGACGCAGGATGGCACTGAAGGTTTACAAAAGCTGCTAGAGAAATGTGAAGCAGTCTAGTTCTACATGGTAGATTTACATGTTAATTCAGATTTCTGTCCTTTTTATGCATTTCACTTCTCTCTCTTTGAAAATTCTTCCTCTCTTTCAAAACTTCTCATCTCAAAGCTTTAGGTTTCTGAAGGAAAATTGAACAGGAGACGTCCACCTTTAATTCAGTTCTCTTTAAGAAATAAAAGTCTTTAAAATAAATAAGGCCAAGAGTCTATTGAACTTTTCCTTTTCTCAGTTTCTCTCAATGTTTTTATCCCTCTCCTCTCCTTCTTTCTCTATATCTTCCACTCACTTTTACTTTTCAAGATACTTACTTTTCTTACAGAATAAACAACTGAAGTCCTCAAAGTCTGACATCTTTCCTTTACATTTTGTAGAAAACACAGGCTGTAAATCATGAAGTAGTGTTACCTGAGCCACTTCTCAAAGGTGAGCAAGAGAAAAAGGAAAGATTTATAAGATGACAGATCACTGTCACTGATTCCTGTCCATGGGGATAAAGGACCATACTGTTCACATGAGATATCATTGCAAAGGCAGCGAAGATAAGATTATCCTAATCTTCAGCAGACATTCTCAGAGCTGAAGCTAAGAACCCTAAGGCAAAGCAGCATCCTCAGTCCCAGTGGTCCAAAAAATTCTCCTTCCAGCTCCTTGAGTTTCTGATCCATATTCTGATCATACTCTGTTCCTCTGTTTTATTCATCCTTAGCTCCTCTGGGGGTATCCACATGCTGGACTCCTCCCAACCTTCTTCTCTTTGATTATCTTAACTAATCCCCTTCTTCTTGTCAAGCTCAATATACATCCCTTCTAGGCAATGTTCCCAGATGAATTTCACCCCTATAAAGTCTTTTCCTATTAAGAATACTATGAGTTATTATGTATAAAAACCACACCTTTCTACGTATACTATTTGTCTCCTGTTCTGCACTATTTTTCTAGCTCATTCATTCAACAGCCACTAGATCAAGCACTTGCATATGTGTACAAGCCCTGTGCTAATCACTGGTGATACAGATTATATTAAATGAGATATTCTACCAAATCTCAAGGAACTCATAGCATAGTGGGAGAGGCACTAAGTAAATCAACAATGTCTACTCAGTGAGATAAATTCTAGCTGGAGATATGTAGAGGTGCTATGAGATCCCAGAATACATGCATAGGTTTCAGACTGGGGAGTCAAGAGAGGCTTCCTGGAGGCTGTAATGTCTCTGCTAAATTTATGATGGGGAGCACACCTTAGCTGGGTGTGAGATGAAGGTGGGGCACTCCAGAAGACTTAAAACAGACTGAGATATTGAGGAAATTTTGAGCAGTTTGGCATGGTTGCAGCAGAGAATGGATGCAATTAGTAGTGAGAAATAGACCAGAGAAAATCTCAAATAGACGGTCTCAAATTTTTAAAGGCATCAAAATTTTGAAATTTTGAAATACATCACCTAGGGAATTTACTACGAGACAGATTCCTGGCCAGGTCCAGGAAATCTGATTGACTGGGGCCTAGTAATCTACATTTCTATCAAGCTCCCTTTAAGAAGCATTGTTCCCGATCTTGAAGAGTGTTGAATGCTAAGCAAAGACATTTGAAAAGGATGCTGGAATATTTAGGGAGCTGTTGAAGGGTCTTCAGTAGGATAAAGACAAGATCCATTTGTTGAGAAGTTGACATAGAAGAGAACCAGGTTGGAGACAGTTCAGAAGGCAATTTCAGTGATCCATTTATTAAATTTACACATGATAGAGTTTATATCTTACTGTTTGTGTTTTTTTTAAATCCCCCCAAAGCAGTGTTTCTAAACTGCATCATATCACAATGACCTCGGATACTGGAAAATAAAAATTTCTCTGCATCATTCCTTACATCCTAGAATCCCTGGGGTGGGACACAGTGATCTGCATTTTGACAAGTTCCTTGAGTGAGTCTTATGTGCCACCAAGTAACTCCAGAGCATTGCCCACTGCACTGGGTGGACACCTTTCAGACCAGCCCTTTAGACAGACATGGTGGACTCTAACCTGAATGCTTTCTAGCATCTAAAGACAGAATTCGCAACTGCTGTATCACACCTAAAGTTTTTGTGTGATAATATTCCATCTGTCAGGGTATTAGTATCTCCTAGAAGCCCTTAATCCCTATCTCCACTGCACTAGAAACAAAACCAAACAAAACACTCTCTTGCAAACTCCAAGGCTCACAGTCAAAGAACAGCTGCTTCTAAAAGTTACCCAGAAATAACCATGTATTAAGACATATCTCTGAATAAAGCTTCCAATGCTTCTGTGAAGCTTAAGGAGCTTTCCACTAAAAAGAAATCAGGTAATTCGTTTTGAATTAAAGTTAAACACTTGGCTTAGTTCGCTTTCATTTTTCTTCTTGTAAATCTCTGACTAAATTAATTAAGCGGGTGCTTAAAACTGGCAGCCATCCTGACACAGGAGAGCATGCAGGAAGCTGGGTGTCAACGGTGCAATTAGAACAAAAGTTAGAATCTGCTGCTTGGAAGAGCAGGACTATTTTTCTGTTTTGTTTTGTTTTTCTGCTCTTCCTCATCACCCCTTAGCATGCCTACATCTGGCTGCCAAGACCTTTCTTGTTGAATGCTTCATCCCTGAGTCCCACAGCTGGCGTTTTTTGTAGATAAGGTATAAGTGCATGAACAATAAAAAGGAAGCTTGGCCATTTTCCACTCACAAGCTTAACAGCATGAATATTTGCAGCTGATCCTGCAATCAGAATCCAGATACAGGCAGTGTTCAGGCCACTGACAGCACAGAAGCTGTCCATAATGGAAGTATAGGGTGGTCCTGAGATTCCATCAACACCAGAGGTGCTAAAGCAAACTGCATGTGCTAAAGTTAACCTGTTTTCTTTCTTCCCTCCCTCCCTTCCTCCTTTTCCTTCTCTTATCCTTCCTTCCTTTCTTCCTTATTTAAATGTTAGCCAAACACCTACCTCTGAGTGGCAAGGATAAATCAGTGGTAAACAACACAAATATAGGATAGATCCTGCTTCCTTCAGGAGCTTGCATTCTAGTGGGGAAAATGGATCATACGCAATCAGAACAATTAATGAACAGAAATTACTACAGATTGAGCATGTGTTATAAAATAATGAAACAGAATGTTGTGGTGAAGGATAAGAAAGGCAACTACAGACAGGGTGGAGATGGTGAGGAATACTGGTACTTTTGAACTTAGATATGCACAGGAGCCAAGAAGCCTTGAGAAAGTATGTTCCTGGCAGAGAGAAACGCTAGTGAAGCCTCCTGACATGACGCTCTGAGGATTTGAGTGGAACGTATTTGTCTCTTGAGGACACTCGCCTCTATTCTTTTTCATTCTTTTTCTGTCAAAGATCACATTTCCTAAGAGTTCTAAGTGGAAATTTCACAGGACTGTGTAAGGAAATCTCTGAAATGGAGAGGATGCTTTAAAAGTGAATCAGTCACCCTCTTTTCTTATAAGTTTAAGACATGAGTAACTTGAGTGCATGAGGATCAAGGTTCCTTAAAAATAAACGCCAGTGGAAGAAGACTCAGTGGGAGCAGAGCTGTTCCCTTGCCATAATTAACTTTTGTTCCAAATTCTGCATTCAGCACAATTCCTCCTAGGGGACTACCAGGAAGAGGAAGGCAATCTTGTCATCTGCAGTAATTTTATGAGCTCAGTTATTTGAGTCCCTGAAATTTGTTTGACCTGAAGATTAAGGCAATTTAAAGCACAATTTTTTGGTTCTGGGTTAGGGGTGTGAGGGTCCTGAATGCTGAATTGTGTTTCAGCTTTGAAATACCAGCAATTTTGAAATATCAGGTGGACCCTCGTGGGGCAGAGACTGGTGCAACCCTTTGCCACTCTGATTTGTGCCTGTCACTGCAATGCAAGCTGATGTGATTTGACACCAATTAGCTGGCATGCACAAAAGTTGTCCCTTTCTCCAGTTAGTGGTAACCGTAGAGTGTCATGCACCTCTTCAGATATGACAAGTGGCATACAAGTCATTGCCTTCATTAATGTACATCAAGGTTGACAGGCGATGATGGGAATGCTGGAGAAGCAGAAAATATGATTGGCTAACCACACAGCTCAGGGAGGAAAAACCTCTTGATGTTTATTTTCCATCAGATAAAATAGCCACGTGAAATTTAAGTGCATTACTGTGCCAAAGCATGAACTCACAAGGTGTCTATAAACATCTTGCACATCTCAGGGGATTCATTGGTCTAGGAGGAGGTCAGATGCTTCACAGATTCCCCAGGCTGAATTTTCTCTTGTACAGAGAAGACTGACATGTTAACTGACTTCCAGAGGATATGCAAGTTTGTAACCTCCAGATGCTTTTTAAAAATTGAGAGCATTGTCAGAAACAATGACCAAACAAAAACCTATGAGTGACTTAGATGGCCATCATTTTACAATGTATAACTGTTAGTATTTGTTTGAATTCATGAACTTCAGTACATAAAAGCATGGCCATGAATCATAACAAACACTATTTTGTCATGCCCCTCACTGCCAAATCTGGCCTTAAACTCTGCTACTTTGTGCTTTTTCCCAGCCTAGGAATTATCAATGGCTCCCATTTCCTATAAGATCCCCAAAATTCCCAACTCAGAATTCTTTTCAATTCACACTTCCCTATGCAAAGTTCTCTTTATGAAATTATGTTCATAGTTAAACTGGTCTTCTTTATGCCTACAATATGACAGGTACTATGAAATTTTATGCAATTTTAGACAAAAAAAATATAATTAATATATATTTATATTAATAATTTATACACACACTAGACAAAGAAAAATGTCCAGGAGATATTTTAAGGTAAAAAATGTCTGGTGTAGAACAATAGATACTATGTGATCCTGTTTCTTTTTTTTATTGAAAAAATTGACTAAACATATTTCTGGGGTACAGAGTTGAATATTAATACACATATACAATGTGTGATGACCAAATTAGGATAATAAGCATGTTCATCATTACAAAATTTAATCATTCCTTGTGTCCACTAACCAATTTCTTGCTAGCCCTCTCCCGTTTAACCACAGCTCTGTTCTCTCCTTCTGAAAATTCAATGCATTATTGTGATTGTTGCCTTTTCTTTCTCTTTCTTTCTTTCTCTCTCTCTCTCTCTCTCTCTCTCTCTCTCTCTCTCTCTCTCTCTCTCTCTCTCTCTCTCTCTCTCTCTCTCTTTGAGTGAGGCAATGTAGTGTTTTTCTTTCAGTGTCTGCCTTGTCTCACTTAACATAATTTCCCCCAAGCTCATCTACGTAGCTGCAAATGGCAGAATTTCATTTTTTCTATGGCTGAGTAGTATTCCGCTGTGTATACATACCACATTTTCCTCACCCCGTCATCTGTCGATGGGCTTTAGGTTGACTCCACATAAATAGAGCTACAATAAACAGCTTTGGGCATATACCCAGTAGTAGGATTATTGGGTTGTACGGCAGTTCTATTTGCAGTTGTTTGAGAAAATTCCGTAGTGTTTTCCATAATGGCTGTACTAATTTACAGTCTCACCAACAGTGTAGGATGGTTCCCCTTTCTCTGAATCTTTGGCAACATTTGTTATTCTCTGTTTTATAATAGCCAGTCTAACTAGCATGAGATGATATTTCAATGTGGTTTTGATTTGCATTTTCCTGATGATTAGTGATGTTGAGCTTTTTTTCATATACTTGTTGGCCATTTGCATGCTTTCTTTTGAGAAATGTCTATATAACTCCTTTGCCTATTTTTTAAACTGTATTTTTTGTTTTTTTACTGTTGAGTTCCTTGTATATTCTGGATATTAATCCCTTGTCAGATGTAGAGTTTGCAAATATTTTCTTCCACTCTGTAGGTTCTTTCACTATTTGATTGTTTCCTTTGCTGTGCAGTGGCTTTTTAGTTTGATATAGTCTCATTTATTTATTTTTTCTTTTGTTGCCCTTGATTTTGAGGTCTTATTCTTATAGTCTTTGCCCAGTGCTACATCCTGAAGTGTTTCCTCTGTGTTTTCTTCAAGGAATTTTAGACTTTCAGGTCTTCTGTTTTAGTCTTTAACCCATTTTGAGTTGATTTTAGCATATGGCGAGGTGTATGAGTCTAGCTTCATTCTTCTACACATGGATTTTCAGTGTTCCCAGCACCATTCACTGAAGAAGCTGTCCTCTCTCCAACTTATGTTCTTGGTGCTTTGTTGAAGATCAGTTGGCTGTAAGTACATGGGTTGATTTCTGGATTCTCTATTCTGTTCCATTATTCTGTGAGTCTGTTTTTATGCCAGTACCATGCTGTTTTTGTTACAATAGCTTTGTAGTATAATTGAAATCAGGTAGTGTAATGCCCCAAGCTTTATTTTATTTATTTATTTGTTTGTTTGTTTGTTTGTTTACTTACTTACTTACTTATTTACTTACTTACTTACTTACTTACTTACTTACTTACTTACTTACTTACTTACTTACTTACTTATTTACTTACTTACTTATTTATTCGCTCCGAATTGCCTTGGCTATTTGGGTTCTTCTGTTTTTCCATTGTTTTTTCTATTTCTGTGAAGAATGTCATTGGTATTTTGATGTGGATTGCCTTGAATCTGTAGATTTGGGTAGTATGGACATTTTCACAACATTGATTCTTCCAATTCGTGAACATGGAATGTTTTTCCATCTTTTTATGTCCTCTTTAATTTCTTTCAGCAGTGTTTTGTAGTTCTCATTGTAGAGATCTTTCACCTCCTCAGTTAAATTGATTCCTAGGTATTTTATTCTTTTGGTAGTTATTGTAAATGGGCTTGCTTTCTTGGTTTCTTTTTCTGTTTGTTTGTTGTTGGTGTATTAAAATACTACAAATTTTTGTGTATTGTTTTTGTATCCTGCAACTTTACTGAATTTACTTATCAGTTCTAAGAGTTTTTTGGTGGGGTTTATAGGTTTTCTATTTATAGTATCATCTCATTTGTGAACAGGGACAATGTGACTTATTCTTTTCCATTTTGGATGCCTTTATCATTTTCTCCTGCCTGATTACTCTACCTAATACTTCTAATATTATGTTGAATAGGAGGTAAGAGTGGGCACCCTTGTCTTGTTCCTGTTCTTAAAGGAAAAGCTTACAGCTTCTCCCCTTTAAGGATGATGTTGGTGGTGGGTTTGTTGTATATGACTTTTATTGTGTTGAGATACTTTCCTTCTATACCCTGATTCTTAAGAATCTTTATCATGTAGAGATGCTGGATTTTGTCAAATGCTTTTTCTGTCTATTGAGATAATCATGTGGTTTTTTGTTCTTGATTTTATTGATGTGATATATCACATTTATTGATTTGCATATGTTGAACCTTACTTGCATCCCTGGAATGAATCCAACTGCAGAATATACATTCTTCTCATCAGCACACAGATCATTCTCCAGAATAAGCCACATGTTAGGCCACAAATTATGTCTCAACAAATTTTAAAATATTGGAATTATATCAAGTATATTGTGAAGACTATATATTTATGTACTCATTCTGTTAATGGAACAGACAGAGAAATTGTAAGGCTCAATGAAGAGAAAATTTTACTTTTCTTTTGTATTCTTCTGGATTTTGGAACATTTTATAATTAGCATGGACTTGCATACGCATGTATTGATGATATAAGCTTATATAGATGTATTTAGGTAATAAGGGTTGAGGAGCAGAAAGGAACTCAGAGGTCCATGAGGAATTCAGCATTTTGCCTCTTCATAGTACTAGCTAAATAAATTTAAATTGAAGAGAAAAAATGAGGCAAAATGAAGCAAAGGGAAAATAAAATTTAAAATGTTAGATTGAGCCAATATAAGGTTTTTAAGGTCACACCAAATTCAATAGACTCTACCAAAGTCCCAGAGAACCAATCATCAGGGGGGAAATGACTTATATATCCAACCTAAACCAACTTGTGGATTTAACAAAAAAAAAAAAAATAGACTGGTCAATGACACATCCTCCTCATTCCCTCCAATATTTACAGGAGAAGGTCTATCCCTTATCCAACCAGGCTGAGTAATGACATGTTTAACTGGAGTCTGACCATAGCAGTGCTCCAACTCTTAATTTCAAACTCAACAACTCAGCTTATGGGAACAATATTTATGACTAGTTGCCTGAAGAAATGGCAATTCTGCCACCTCCTTCAATCAGCATTTCCTAAGTGTTTCATTTGGGACATAAATTCCACAAGATGTCCAGTGAAAAAAGAATTCTTTGGTCAATCATTTGGCAAATGCTGCATATTATATTACCTCTTCCCCACCCCCAGAGATTCATAATACACAGCAGTATGCAAAAACCTCTGAGAATTCATGAAGAAAAAGTTTTAATTTACTAATGCGGAATTTTCTAAATCTATTTGATAAAAATCTTTTTTATGCAAAACCCTATGAAACATATCAGGAAACACTGCTTCAGCTATTCCCAAATGTACTCCTAGTTTACACCCCAAAAAGCCTGACAATCCTTTTCACTTTGCCTGTCCTACCTGCTACTCTGTAAAACTGCAATTACTAAACTGAAATTCTTCTTGATGCTATCTACCTCTTTATATCTATGTACTTTGAAACTTGTTATTTTGATTAATGGAGAAAAATTGCACTTGCATTAAAAATAAAGAGTCACTAAATTTTAGCTAGTGCTATGAATAGGCACAATTACGATTTCCTTTCATAGACTCTCAAAGATAATCCTCAAAACAATCCTATAAGGTGGGCACTGTTGTTCCCAATTAGTGATGAGGAAAAGGGCCTGAAGGAGTTCAAGTAGCCTTGCCTAAAATAACACAGTACATAAACTGCACAGCCTAGATTCAGATCTAAGCTCCTGGGCTTGCGCTTGTAATGACGTTTGAGCTCTATGTCTAAAATAATCCATGAAGACCAGTTCCTAGGGATTTCTCTACCAGAAATAATTTAACTTCTAAAGACTGTTTTTTGATTGCTTGTTTTTGTTTTTAATATTTTGTTCTCTATGTTTTGTGAAATGGATGTTTTTTCCTCTACCCATTGGTGCCCAAATGCCTACAGCCCAAAGTATGGCTTTCCAGATGTATACAAGTTTAAGGCATGCATGTGGTGGACCAACCTTATTTTGTCTCCATCTGATGTTTAAAATCCTATTCTCCTTTTGCCTCATTTTGTTTCTCCTCAGCTTTAATTCTTTCTTTATTGTTATACTGTTCATATGCTATACAAATATAAGATGGCAAGGTAAAAACATATTACATCTCTAGTACTTCCTAAACGTCTCCTAGCTGTCACAGACCTTTTCTCTCCAGCTGCATCATCATAAAGTATCATTATGAAAATGAGCTGGAATTGAGTTCCAGTAATAAACACACTTTCTTTACTAGAGAGGTTTAACCCTAGCCAGTCAATTAGCATACAGTGCCATCACAAGGGAGAAAATTTGTCAAGATCCCATTTTGTCATCCACAGATAAGTAAAAGGTGGTTAATGGAAATTGCATTTTCGAAATTCTTTACACTAAGTGTGGTTCAGGAAGGACCTTGAGACTGCAATCTAAAAATTGCAATGAGAGTGAGTAATGTAGTGGCATTTTCTATCTATGTGAGCATCTTTCTCCAGAGAACACTTTGCAGTTGTCCTATTTACTCCTCGTTACACTTGTTTGGTTGCTCTGATGTGTTACAAGAGCATTGAAACCCAAGCAACTATTGGTAGTGGCTCCCCAGAGCACATTGCTTAAACTATGTTAAGAAACCTGGTTGAAACCAAGCTCCTTACAAGTATTGCTTGCCCTGCATAGGGAAAGGCCCCATTTCAAAGATGGCTGATCATGTCAGAAGCTGATGTGGTTCACCTGCATGGCAGTACAGCTGATGAACGTGTGGCTCACCTGTTCCAGTGATCAGGATAAAGGAACTGCAGATCAGACGGAAGTTTCAAACTTTCAATGAGTTGTTTTTTTAAAAAAAATAAAATAAATAAATTTTATAGAGACTTGCAAGAACAGGAAAAATTTCATGTAGAAAATATTTAAAATACAGATATAGTAAAAGAAAAAAATATATAGCACTAAAATGATCCTCTGGGCCATGGTAATGTGAGTGAATTATTTCCAGACTTGTATACATACACACACACACATACACACTGTATGTATATATGTGTGTATGTGTGTAGGTATGCGTGTTAGCAGTTTTGCAAATCAAGCCCAGGAGTCAGGATTCTAAACTTCCTCTTAAATACCTAGTAGACTGCATTACTGCTTACCCAAATCTGGCTCCTCTCCCTGCAGAAAGATTTTAGTTTCCTACTGACTTGAAGTCAGACTTGGCTGCGTCACTTGATTTGGCCAATGAAATATGAGGAAACTGATGTAAGACACTCCCATATGGAAAAGTTAAGAGCCAGTGCATGATTCCCCATGTTCTTTTTTTCCCCTCTCCATGATGACTGCTCTGTCAGACAAAGCTTCAACATGATGACAATGACAGTGCAGTAGCAGAGCATCCAGCTGAACCTCTGTGGACATGTGCTGTGAACAAGAAATAAACCTATGTTGTTAAAACCACTGAAGTTTGGGGATTGTCTGTTATCACAGCATACTGTGTAGCTTGTCCTGACTGCCACACTATCTTAACAGAAACCAGTTACAACCAACTTCAAGTGGTCACGTGAAACATCATGGTCACATGAACATTAAACAACAAACATTTTTTTCTCACAGTTCTGGAGTCTGGGAAGTCCAGTATCAAGCTGCTGGTGGATCTGGTGTCTGGTGAGGTCCCTCCTCCTGGTTTCCACCTTCTCATTCTGTCCTTCCATAGCAAAAAGCAGAGAGGAAGCAGGCTCCCTCATGCACCTTCTTACAAGGGCACTAATCCCGTCACTTCGTCTAAACCTGATCACCTCCCGAGGTCCCATCTTCAAATCCCATCACATCGTGAATTAGGATTTCAACATGTGAATGGGGGAAGGACAGAAACATTCAGTCCATAACACATACATTCTGGAAATGTAAAGGTGGTTCCTTCTCATCAATATAGTAACATCCTGCCATTCATCAATAAGTGTTATTCAAAGAATTTAAACATATAAGATGTAGTACTGCATTCTTGCAAAGGCAACTGAAATAATCAGGCCTCAACTTACCTTCCACGTTTTCCTTCCCCCACTCCATAATAAGAAAAAAAATTTGACTTTTCCCGTTTGGGAATGGGACGGGCAGACGTTAGGATGCTCCCATCTGAGGCCTGTGCTTCCCGCTCAGCCCTCGAAATAATTCCAAAGACCCCAGAATGCCATCTTTGGATCCCTTTTCTATTCTAGTTTGCAGATAATTTGAGCCATAATGCTTGCATGAACTTGGCCTAGATATCAGCAATCTTTTCTATAAAGAAAAACTGTGTTAAATATTAAAAATTTGTAAAGACAAGTATTTATGAAGATTCCTCCCCGTAGCATAACTATTTACATCTCTCTATTTACATCTCTCTGTATACACATATAATTTCACATGGTTGTAATCAGTATTTGCATACGGTTGTGTGGCATTTTATTATTTACATCTTTTGTAGGTATTTTTCATGCTTGTATTTGATATTTATCATTTTTATGACTGTATACCACAAACAGGTGCATGTATCATAGTTTAATTAATTCTTAATTAAGAAATATGGATACATATGTATATATGTGTATATATACATATTTCATCCATTTTCCTACACCAAATTTGTTTCTAGGCCCTTGTCAATATATTGTATTGTTCTTCCATGTTTATGAAACACCTGTGATCATTTTAAATAAAAATAAGAATCAAGGGAAAATATCTCTAAAGTGTTTATACTTGTATGTATTCCTGACATCGAAAGGTTTTTCTTCCCAATTAAAAAAAAAATTACAAAGTGCATCTAACTTACTCCATTGGATTTTCTAGCTTTCTTGCAAAAAACCTCCACTGTGTCTTTGCCCTGCTCATTAATCTTGGCTGTTTCTTTAGTTCCATTTTCATTAAACTGAAGGGCCCAGGATAGCTAATACACTCAATTGTATTTCTTCATGCCTTTGTAGTTTGAATCTTTTTCTCTAGGGCCTGAAGCTTGCTTAGACTTCTTCCTTTTGAAAAATAAGCATGGCTGCTGCTTCTTTTCACTGTCTTTTTTTTCCCAATAGAATTAAGGTGGCTTTCTCTTTACAGAAAATGTGGAAAATATGGGAAATTTGAAAAGGTGATACACAAGTATATATGGAGCTCCACCCCTTAACTATACCTGCATTTAATTTGTTAGTATAGAGTCATTCTTTTCTCTATGCATAAATTTTACCTAGCCATAATCATATAACCTTTGTAATTTTATATCCCTTTCCCATTATACTATGACCTAATAATAAGAATTTTTATACTGTTACAATTTTTTCATAACCAACATTTTTAATGGTTATGTAAACTTCCATTGATTGGTGATATCATGGTTTTTGTCAACCTATTCTGTGTTTTCTAAATTTGTATGAAATTCTTGTTAGAAATTAGTGGTTCACAAAGAAGCAGAAAACATCCTTAAAGACCCTTAGAGCAGTGTGTCTATTGTCTTCCCAGTCGATGCTGTTTTTCAGGTGTTCGTATCTTTTTATTAGACTTGCATTTTCACCTTCTCCCAGCTATTCCTTTTCTCTCATGCCCCTTCTGCCTTCCAACTATGCTTGGAATTCTCTATGACAAGCATTTGATTTGATTTTCCCCTTGTTACAAAGCACCTTCTAATCTGTCGGGAAAGCTCATGCCTTACATCGCTTCCCCCACAAGCTGAAGCCTAGCAAGGCATCAATGATTGTCAAACACATCATAAGCCATGTAAAGATGAGCCCAGAGGGAGAGAGAGAGGGGAGGAGGAGTGGGGGGAGAGAGAGAAAGAGTGATGATTCAGGGAGGTGGAAGGACAGCTTTGGTTTCTAGGAGAAACATTCTGCAGTGAGAAATGCCTAGCAAAGAAATTGACTTCCTTGATGGATTATTACACATTGATAAGGGAGACCTGGAAAATGGCACCAGTTAAACACCACTATCCATTCAGTGCATTAATAAGGCAGCTTTCAGAATTCACTTGTATAAAGATGGTTATCAATATTGGAATAGTCCAGAGGTACTGTGGCAGATTAGAGCAGGATGAATGTTTGCCAAGAGGATGGGGATTTTTCATGCTGTTTCTCCTTTTCCTGAACACCATCATCAAAGCTCGCCAATCCCAGAAGTCTGAGAAATCCAACCTCAAGCTTGTAATAATCTTATGATAATTTTGTTGTACGAAATGTGAAAAGCACCAGTGGATCATTTACTCTCATCAGTTTTTGAAACTAACTTGACAATCTGGTGATACAAGCTCCACAAAGCCCTTGGAGTCAAAACATTTTATTGTTCAAATAAGTGTCCAAAAACCACACTGTATTTGACTGGATTTTTTTTTCTTATTGTAATAGTATGATAATAAACAACAGGCCTTCTTCCCTTATTCATTCATTTATATATAATAAATTACTACATATTCCATGAAGAATTTGAAGCAGTTACTAGACTATTCTTAGAAAAGCTTACTAAGTTTTCTCAACAGAGCAAAAAAAAAAAAACTTTTTTTAAACCCCAGTTGATCAGTAGTGAACTTGCAGTGCACTATGATCAGATGAATTTTACTGGTAGTGACCAGAGTGTTCCCTCTAATAGCTTAAAATATGTCCTATGTATCATAAATAACATTTTCTAAAAGGTCAATGTGTATATTGCGGCTAATTATGTAACAATTGACAATATAGAAATAAGAGAAGTTTAAATACATTGCCAACTACACATACAAATTAATCTTTGTCCCCTCATGCAACCCCACTAAAATATGAGAAAATAAATAAAAATAAATTATAAACTTTCAGGAAAAGAAGAACAGGAAAGGGGATTTCAAGAAGTTTTTGGATTACTGGAAGTGGATGAAGGGATTAGTTTTTCTAGGAAACTGGAGGCCAACTGCTTGCACAGGGAGTGCTCAATTAGGATCATACTAACTGGAACTCCAGACCTCTGGGCAACAATATCACAGAAGGCAACAGTAAAGCACTGGAAAAGATAAAGGTGGAAGGCACTGTTAGAAAAGTCCATGCCTTAGCCTGCTCTCTTTTCCACCTAGTCAGGCAACTTCACTTTCTCCACCCCCACATGAGGTTTATCTCTAGGGAATTTCAGTCATAAAGGTCCCATTCAAGGGGACACTAGGCACAGTACACAATGGGAGAGACATGGTCTGGTAAAAACAAGGAGGTTAAGTTGAAGTTATCCCAGACACCATCCACAAATTTTTTCCAAGAATTCTGGGACTGATTCCAGTACCTAACAATCACTATTTACCTGATACTCATTGAATTGTGTCCCCCAAGTTTTATGTATTAGGAGCTTGATCTCCAGTGTGACTGTTAAGAGGGTGGGAAATCCTATTAAAGAAACTAAAAAGAGGGGCCTTAAAGAGGTGACTAGATTCTGAAAACCATGCCCTAATGAGTGGATTAATAATGGCATTCATGAGGATGGTGACAGCTTTACTAAAAGAGCATGTGAGAGTCTATCCCTCTCTCTCTGCTCCACCATTCTGCCATGTGGGACCCCTGGGTCAATGTCACCACCACCAAGGCCTTCATCTGATGTGTTCCCTGGACTTTGTACCTTCCAGCTTCCGAAACTGAAAGCAATACAGCTTATTTTTTTTACAAATTACCTAGTTCTGAGTATTTTGTTATAAGCAACAGAAACAGACTAATATACTACCCAAAACCCTAGGCCTGGACATGGCTAAAGCCTGTTGTTTTAGCTTTCCAATGAGAGAATACATCAGAGAAAAAAACTCAAAAATACGGCCATTTAAGATTCCCACCATGCAATTTTCAGGACTTTTACCGGTGACTCAAAAATTTCCACCCATATGCCAGAGTTTCCAATCAGCTATTTAGTGCCTTGTCTGTAACACAAATTTTTGAAAAGCAGAGATAAAAAGTAAGTTCTTAAATATCTTAGAAAGCAAATAAGCAAACAAGATCATACACAAAAGAATAGGTGTTAGGATGGTATAGGATTTTTCAGGAGCAACACTAGAAGCTGAATGAAAATGAAGCAATACTTTCAAAATACTAAGGAAAAATTTATTTCTGGCATATGATGCCATATCTGGTGAAATGATCAATCAGGTGTGAGGATAGCAAATAACATTTTCAGAAATGTGAGGTCTCAAGATTCCCTCTCATGCATCATTCTCAGGAAATCACTTAATGGTGTCCTCACCCTGAAATGAGGGCATAGACCAAGAAATACAAAAACACTTTATTTAGAAAACATTGGATCAACTACAGGAGAAGTGAAGAAAAGTCCCAAAAAGTTAATGCAGTTCAGAATGCACCTAGTCTAAGGAAGTGAAGAATGGAGGGCCCTGTTCCTCCACTCAGGGTGGAGTCCTGTCTCAAAGAAAAAATGTATATGTATTAACACAGCTACTGTAGAAATAAGGTATTTTAAAGGGTTCTATACTTCTTTTGTATGGGGGGGGAAATGGTGATATATTAAAAACTAAGCAAATGTTTATATAAAATTATTAACTCCAATATAAAAAGTAATACCAGTAAGAAAATGTAATCATAGTACTCTACTACTGAACAACGCCTATGTAGTCATACAATGTAACAAGCAAATGTAAATTTTACCAAAATTGGATTGCAATTATATTGTATAAATAGAGAAGAAAGAAGTGGTGTGTGGGGAGGGCTGAGGCAGGGTATAAGAATGCTAAATCCTTATTTATCACACTATGAAGTAAAGAAGCAATGCTTAAAAGTACACGTAAACAATTGCTAATAGGAGCATATGACTTAGAAACATGGAACTCAGACCATGGATAGATAAATAGATAGATGATAGATTAGCTAGTTAGATAGATATTGACTCTGAGGAATGAGATTCAGGGATAGGTGGGAATAGGGGAAAAGAATAAGAGAGTGCTTTTGTTGAAGCTTTATGGTACTACTTGAATCAATTTGCATGTTTTACTTTCATAAATAATTTTTGGAAAAAAAGCTTTTAAAAAGGGAGAAGAACAGTAGACACATTTATGTCCTGAAGGCTTGGACATTTAGATGAGAGACAGAAAAATAAACAGACATTTGTGTTGGTCACACTATTTTTGCATACTTCTGTATGTTTGAATTTTTTTGCAATTACATATTTTATTTTATTTTTTTACTGGTTATGAATATTCATGAGATACAAAGCTGATTGTCACCCCTTGTGCCCAAGATGTGAAGGCAAGATCCATACTGCAAGCATGCCCATTACCACAAGTTGCGATTGTACCCCATGTCCCCCACCCTGTTTTTAGAGTTATAGTGGAGATAGAGTCTAACAGAACTTGTTGACTGCTTGGATGAATGGTTCATTGAGAAAGGAATAAACAAGCCCTCATAAGGATGGAAACTGTGCTGTTCAAAGAATCAAACATAAATAAATTCAAGTGATAAATTTCTTAGCTCTTTTTTTAAAGTTTTCTTCTTACTTTAAGATTTCAGTTTTTTTCCACTTGACCTAAGAAGTATTTCTTAAACATGATATTTTACAACTCTCAACCATTCTTAAAATACGACAGTACCTCAAAAAGTTCACAGAAAGATTGTATTATCTTTTAATTCTATTTTTCCCCAAACTTTTCAAAGTACCCTCATAATTGGCCTTTTCTTGTCTATTCCTTTATTTGTAGTTTAACATTTTCTCTCTCTTGGTTATGCAAACAAATAAGTTACACACACACACACACACACACACACACACACACACACACACACACACCCCTCTGGTGCTTCTCTATTCTCCTCCAGGCAAGGAATTAGACACACAAGGTGTTCTATTTCACATTACTACCCTAAAGATTCCAAGTACTAGGGACTAGAGGTATTACCTTTCTCAATAGAGTATCAAGATAACAAAACCAGCTCCTGACATCTAGAACCTGGTCCGACACTTACAGCTGGGCCTTAGTGATTTTAGAAGCTGGCCTGATGCCCACAGCAAGACCATGTTATTCTCCCATGGGGCATAAACAATCCACAAAACAACAACATCAGACAAAGTCACTCTGAAACAAAGATAAAGTGAGACCAAACACAACCACCTCATAATTTTGTCCAAGCATAAAGACAAGGTCGGTGCATAACACAAATATCTCCCTCTCTCAGCTTATGTCAGTGACAGCTATTTCTTAAACCAATTATAATTTTTACCCTTTCTCTAATTTGTGTCCCCCAAACATTAAATTTATTGAGATTGCAGATCATAGAATTGCCTCCACTTCCTGAAAGCATTCCATCCAAGTCAATTCTTGCTTCCTTAAACTGCTTACAAAATTACCCAACAAAGTCCAAATCCTTTAATAGGTTCTTTTAAGTACCAACTTACTGAGACAACCCATGGTTCCTCAGGATGTCTGTTCTCCCTTGCTGCAATGAGTAATAATCAAAAGTTGTTCAACTACCAGGGTGCTCTGGGTGGTTTTTGGCTGTAGTGCATTGACACTATGGAGTTATTTTATTCATGGAAATTTCCTAGGCTGAGTAAAGAATACTTTTCTACGTGAAAAAGATTACTTTTCTCTTACAATAAGTATAGTATGTCTTGGATGAGGAGTACTTCCCAAATAACTTGCTGAACACAGTTAAGATACATTTGTTTCTTCCATCATAATTAAGAAATTGAGTTCTGGATTCAGATTGTCAGGTTCCAAATACTGGCCCCACTGCCTACTGTTTCTCTAGTTACTTAATCTTCCTGTCAGTTGCCTCTTCTTAAAACTTGCATTGTCCTAGTCCCACCCACGAAGGGTTGCCATGACAATTCAAGAGACAGTGGGCATAAAGGATCTAGCACAGTGCCTGGCACATTTCAGCTCTCAACAAATATTCATCATTAACATCAGCCTTTGCCTTGTGGAATTATTTTGAAAGAAGAAAGTTTAATGTGTAAAAAAGAAGTTTATTTCCAGGTCTTTTAAAAATACCTAGCACACAGTTGGTATTCAATAAATTCTTTTGTATGAATAGATAGCACTTACTTTGTAATTGTTTTTGCTACAGAGTTGAGGATCAATTCAGTTTTTAAAAAATGACGACATACTAGACATATTCAAAGTTATGTTCTGTTATATTACTAGTTAGAGTAGATAGGGAAAATTGGGGGACTTATTTTTAAACTTGGAGTTTCCTTCAAGTGAGGAATGTATCTGTAGTATTGTCAACCACTGAGCTTTTTAGAGCCAAGATGTATCATCTAATAAATTTTATTGAAAATATATTGCTTTTGTTTAAAACTGAAAAAAATTATCCAATATGATGAGATGCTATAATCATTTTTAATGATGAAACTCATGATGAGATTTTTCATGGATCTTACCAGCAGGTGGAATATTTTCACACATGTCCACCCACTAGAGTTTCTATTTGTTTCTAAATAAATTCCTCATTTACATTTTGAAAAGAATATGCCCAACTATCATTCTTTTGAGATTTGAGGAGGAAGATGCAAAAGTCAGCAAGATCCACCCCTGGCAGCCATGATTTAGAACATATTGCAACAATCAAATTTGACTTTGTTAACAGTCTATCTGGCTCAACCTTAATTCTGATGTACTGACAAAACTCTGGTGATGCAGAAACACAGTGTGCAGATTCCCTAATATTTCAAATGCTCAGTGAAGCTTCCTTCTAAACTATTTCAACTTCATTCTGGCCCTATCCTGGGATACTATTTTTCACAGGCTTTCAACTTTGTTTTGTTATTGTTGTGCAAGACCAAGTCAGGAGTTAAAAAGATTTAAACTGATCTATATACCTGTAAGTTTGTATATACATATGTTTATGGTATTTTTTTTCCTGTCAAAATATCTCTAGTAAAATCTCCATGATTTGTTTCTTTAAATTATGACTCATACTTTATCTTGATCAAAATGCTACTTTTGATGTATGTATAAAAAATTAAACTGACCAAATTTATGTACAGCAGTGGTTCTCAAACTTTTTGTGTATTAGAATTAACTACTGAGTTTAAAATTTCTAATGCTGAGGCTGAACCCCATTCCAATGAAATCCCTGAGAATGGAAACCAGTCATCCATATTTTCTAAAGCCCCCACCCAATTTATTCCAATGTGTAGCCAAGTTTTGGGACCAGTGATCTAAACTGGCTACTCAAAGTGCAGTCTGTGGGGTAACATCACAGGTACTATCTGGGAGCTTGTCAGAAATGCAGAGTTCTATGTCCTTCCCTAGACCTACTGACTTAATCTGATCTAGACCAGTGCTTTCCAAACATTAACGTGCTTTCCTATAATCTAAGGTTTCTTGTCAAAATGCAGATTTAGACTTGGTTGTTTAGCCATGGAGCCTGAGACTCTGCATTTCTAATAAGCTCTCAGGGGCTACTCAAGCTGCTGGTCCAAAGACTATTCTTTGAGTAACAAGGATGTAGCTAGTGTAGGAAGAGTCATCTACCTTGGAGCAGTGGGACAGGAGGGTTATGTTAAAAGCACAATCATCGCATCCTCCAATCTAATAAGGATAATAATAACTACTGCTTTTAGGCAACTATCACATACCAGACAATGGGCTAAGAGCTTTCTCTACAAGCTCTATGAAGAAGAACTATAACAATGTATATTTAAGAAAAAATAAATTGAGCTTCACAGAGGTAAACAATGGTGCTCAAAGCTGAACATTTAGCTCTGTGACTGCAGGACACATATTTTCTCTCCTAAATCAAGGGCTTCTCTCAGATTTCATGGTGATTACGAATCTACTGATGTGCTCATTACATGCACAAATTATGAATTATTCCAACTCATTGTGGTTAAGGAGATGGAACCTAAGAATCTATTATCACCCCAAGAGATGGTCTGAGTCTCTTCTTAAGTTTCAAATGATAACTTTGAGGCAACAGGGTAGTACTGAATGTGCCAAATTAATCCAGAAGGATTTCCATGTAGCAACCCTTTATTAATATTGGTAATATATAGCTAACTCTATGTACTTGAAATAACAAGACACTACTGAAATGGATTTTTCAAGGGATGATCTTCTTAAGTTTTTCAATCAGTGGGAAAACACAGATAGTGGGATTACCATCTGGGACATAGAAAATAAGTGTACTACACAGAACGTCCATGAAATCCATTTTTGGAAGAGACAGATATAAAACTATATAGCAGTTAAATAGTGACACAGGTGGCATATGTTAGATGCCAAGTGAGCACTAGAGGCAGTTCTCATAATGAAAGGAGCTACCACTTATTGTATGCCTATTATGTGGCAGATGTTTTATAGAAACTGCCATTCAGTCACTACAATCTATGTGAAGTCATCATATATATTCCTATTTTACAGATAAGGAAAAGGAAGCTTAAGGATTTATGTGATTTTCCCAAGGACTCACCATTATTAAGTGCCAGACTGGGATTGCTCACCCACATGTGTATGAATCCAAGTGCAATGCTATTTCTACAATGCCGTATTGTGTCGGGCCTTAAAAACTAATGCCACCTTAAGTGACATTACACGCTGCGCCATTACAGGCCCACAAGGGCATATTAACGTGGCAGCCTACGGCGCCGCACTGGGAGGAAGTAGGGTGGGAGGGTCTGCGGGAACCTTGCCTTAGCCCTTATTGGCCAAATACGTGCTTCTGTGCTCGTGAACACCGCGTGGTTGCAATAGCTAGGCATTGAGACAGGATGCATGCTCTTGTAACCTGTAAGCTGATAGGATTATGTTAAAACCTCCCCTCCCCATCTGCCTATAAAAGCAAGTGCTTGTGTGATAATAAACGGAACTGCTCAACAGAACCCCCGCTGCCGTCGTCTGAGTGTCCTTTTAACCCGGCTGGTTGGGGCCGGGATGTGCTCACCTCTCTTCACGGCTCTCTTCCCCCGTCTCCTTCCAAAGGGGACTGGAGGGAAAGAAAAATCCGGGCCATTCGCTCACCCACCAAAAGGAGCGAGGCTAGGGCTGTTCGGGTCGGCCAGCAGCGGACCCGGCAGTGTTGCTTCTCTTACACACTGCTACCTCCTCTGCATTCTTGGAGGTCAGTGAAAGAAAGTACACAGCAACAGAAAAAGCTTCACAGAGAGATTTTACATGAGCTGTTTTCCTAAAGACTACTGGGGTTTGGGTAAGTAGAGCAGGGACAGGGAGAGAAGTTGAATCAGGGAAAGAGTTTGATGAGCTAGCAGTGTCAGGAAGCACGGGGGCATTCAAGGTTGATAGGAGGAGCTTGTTTGGGGAGAAGTACAGGGTGACATGGATAATAAGCTAAGGTCAGTCATGAAGGACCTTAAAATTAGTCTCAAAGATACTGTCTAAGGACAGTGTGGTTTCACAAAAGTTTCCAGGGGAGGGAGAGAAATGATGACTGTGGAATTTTCATAAAATGAAATGTGATGGATAGTTAGGGTGAAAAAGGGAGGAGTTTATGAAGTATTCTAACAGGCCATATTTAAGACTGTGAAGGTCTGCTCTAAGATAGCGGCAATAGGACAGTAAAAAAGGAATAGATATGAGGGATATTTAAAATATAGAAACTGCAAGGAACACATCGCCAGTGATATTGAGTGAATATGATACCTTTTCACATTTTTCAAGATTTAAATACCTTACATTGCATCAGGAACTGTGCTAGGTGCTGAGAACAAATACACATGCATATGCTTACAAAATATAATATGTAGCAGTTAGAAGCATGGGGCTAAATGTACAGATAACAACGTGAAAGGACCTTAAAAAGAGAGCTAGAGTAAAAAAGGAGGATACATTTGTAATTTTTAATATAATAACACATTTATGTAAGTTAAAAGTACATATAGTTTTTTAAAGTATACATTTTGCAAGAATAAACCCAGATGAAAATACACGTTAAGTATGTTAGAGTTGTTTAGAAAGGGAAAGTGGAAAACAAATAATTAAATAAGGAATAACTAAATGGAAACAAATAATTAAATAAGAAAGTCTGTGCATAGACAATGATAATATGCCATGAATTGAGGGGTATGGCTAATTTAATTCTTGGTACCACTTAAAGGCCAACCCTTCGCTCCCAAATAAAAAGGTGAGTAAGATTTTGACCATATTTTCAAAGAGTAGAAGACAGAATGTTCATTAATCCAATAGTTGTATTTTACTTCTTCCTATATGGCAAGAAATTTGCTAAGTGCTGGAAGTTCAAAGACAGAGTTTATGGAACAAAGAAGCACACTATTCCAATAAAATTTGAGAAATGATCATATTCATTTATCACAACTCTTACAGATACATAGAAAAAAAGAGACACATGACTCACACTGAGAAGGTCGGTGAAAGCTTCTGAGAGGAGCTACACCTGAGCCTAGTTTTAAAGGAAGATGTATTAATTTGCCAGGACAAAGTACCACAGACTGGGTAGCTTAAACCACAGAAATTTATTTTCTGACAATTCTTGAGGCTAGAAGACTTATATCAAAGTGTCTGCAGAGTAGGTTTCTTCTGAGGCCTCTTTCTCTGGTTTCTAGATGGCCATCTTCTTTTCTGGGTCCCTTCACGTGGTCTTCCCTCTGTGTTCCATTTCAACATATGGATTTTGAGGAATGCAGTTCAGCCAATAACACATGAGTAGAAATTAGCTACTCAATAGAAAGCTTGAGATATGGAAGGTAATTAATTTAAGTCTAGGGATGTCGAGTTTGAAGCAAGGGCAGCATGTTCAAAGGCAAATATAAAATGAGCACTTGGGATGTAGGACAGGGCTCTGGGGTGTGAACATTAACAAATGGCTGAAGAAAAAGAATAAATGGAACCAGCAGAAGAGAAGATGATAGATGTTTGGAGAAATTCAAGCTCGATTTGATTAGGATCTGTCACACAGAACAGAAACGAGGAAGCTTTACTAAAAGATTTCTGACAAAAGAAGCGGAGGTGATATAAAATGAATTTAAATGTCATTTTAAATGCTGTGTCATAAACTCCAATGGCATAATAAGTAGGGAAACATTTGAAACAAATTAAAGAGAGAAAAAAAATTTGAAAGAATTTTATGCAGTAAGAATTAAAAACACAGATGAACATAGAGAAAATTACGCTAAGTGAAATAAGCCAGGCACACAAAGAGAAATACTGCAAGTCCTCACTCATAAGTGGTAGCTAAAAAAATAAACAAGTAAAAAAAGAAAGAAAGACACAGCAATCACAATAATATGTTGAACTTTCAAAAGGAGAGAACAGAAATGAGGTTACCAAAGGTGGGAAAGAAGGAGTACAAGGGATATAACAAGAAATAAGTAAAGGGTCACAAAAAATGATTACATTGTGCAATATTGAAATATATTAATTATCCTGAAAAATAAATAAATAAATAAAAGATAAAAATAAAAGTTGCATACTGCCTCCCCCCAAAAGAAAAAGGAATTAAAAACTGTATTTGCAAATTGTTTGGAATGAAAATTTTTAGTATTACTAACTTTTGTAAGTCTGCATTTAATGTAAGTGTCTCCATACTTGAACTGATTTAATTAGACTGAAGTGTGTAAAGAGAGAAAGATCCCTGAAAGAGAGCTCACTCTGTGCTGGAGGAATTTGTTGTGAATTTGTATGTACACAAAATCTTGTCTTTTTTTTTTTTTTTTTTATTTTTAACCAATTACCCTCAAATCCTATCATTCGCTATGAGTCCATGTAACAGGAAACTTCAGAATTTAGTGCCTTACAACTTGAATGTATTTTTTAATAGGAAAGGCTTTGTGAGGAGTTCTGCATCTGCTTAGGTATGTATTAGTCCGTTTCTGTTGCTTATAACAAAATACATGGAACTGGGTATTTTATAAAGAAAATGAAAGTTATTGCTTACAGTTTCAGATATTGGGAAATCCAAAGTCCAGGCAACATATTTGGCGAAGGCCTTGGTGGTGGCGACAGTGACCCAGTGGTTTCAAATCGCAGAAAATGGTGGAGCAGAGAGAGCAATGTTCCTCATGCACTCTCTTTTAAAGCCCTCAGAACCATGACCCTGACCACCATTATTAAGTCATTCACTACAACATGGTGCTACAACCTAATCACCTCTTCAAAGCCCCATCTTTCAACTACCGTAATAGAATTTCCCACTCTCAGTAGTTACAGTGGGGATTTAAGCTTCAATGAGGTGGGGGTGGCATGGTGGGACATCCAATCTACACCAGGGTATGAAAGCTTCAGAAAACAATGCTCTCACCTAATGCTAAGAAAAAAAGTACATATGTGCAAAAATAACTTTTGAGCCCATTAGAGAGCTGAATTCCAAAGGATGACAAGCCCTTACAATGAGATAAGGGACACATAAACTATTTCACCTTTGGCAGAGCAAAGAAGAAGATGTGGTAGCCATAAGAACAAGTAAAAAGAAAAATAACTGTGAGTTTATTATCTGAAAGACCTAGTGTGGTTTGCAGGATAATACTCTAACTTCCTTTCCTGAATTTATCCATGTTCTGATCCCTGGAATTTGTGAATATGTTAGGTTCCGTGGCAAAGGAAAATTATGGTTGTAGATGGAATTAAACAGCTAAACAGCTGACTTTGAGATAAGGAGATTATCCTGGATCATCTGGTGGGCCCGGTGGAGCCACAAGTGGTATAATTAGAAGACAGACGCAGAAGAATCAGAGAACGATTTGAAGATGCTACACTCCTGGACTTGAAGATGGAGAAGGGGACATGAGCTGAGGAATCTGGGTAGACTCTACAAGCTAGAAAGGGCAAGAAAATGAATTCTCCCCCAGAGACTCTGGAAGAATGCAACCCTGATGACACTTTGATTTTAGGAGAGTAAGACCCATTTCAGACTTCAAATCTTCAGAACTGTAAGATTTTAATTTTATGTTGTCTTAAATCACCGTGTTATGGTAATTTGTTGCAGCAGCAATAGGAAACTAATACAACTACCATAGGTTAATATGACAGTTTAGAATCGTGAAGCCTTACATCCAAGGAGAGTCCATACCCACTCACCAGTTCCTTTCATGGACCTCCACCATATGTTCATGTGAAAGATTGGGGACATGGTAGGAGACCTGAGAGAGCCTCCTTAGTAGGATAATTATGTAGGACCTTACAAGGTTTGTGGGTATAGCAGAAGTATCTGGAGAAGCCCATTATACCCTGGGACTTATGTAAGTACAATGTGATGATGGGCTTCCTCTGGGGCAGATACCCTGGTCTTCTCAGACAGGAAGCAAAATCCAGTGGTTTATGGGAGAGGAGAAGAGACCTGCCCATGCTCTGGACTTAAGTCTACTTTGACACAAGGAAAAAGCCATTCATGGATGGGGGCAGGGTAGGAAATCCTTCTGTCCTCAGTCTGAGAAAAGTTGACCACGATTAGAAAAGGAATAGAAAATTCACCTTCCCCACACCCCCAATACCCTACATACACACAAGGCAAAAATTCTCAGATGCTAGAGAAAGTCAAAAAACTCGCTCATGCCCAAGATCCTTCCCTGAGACAAAGCAGAGGTCTGCTACTATCGGGGAAGGCCAAGAATCTTGTCTTGTCCACCTACCCCTCCAACAATAAATACATGGCAGAGCTTACCTGACATAAAGAAGAAGATAAAGAACCCTGGTAGTGCTTTAAACCCTAAAATCAGACCTTTCCTGCCACTGGGGAAGGGGCAATAGCATTGACAAATTTAGACACACAGGGCCTGCCTAAGACAGAATCTGAAGGACTAAGGAGAGAAACAGGATAACTCCATGTCCCCATTAGAAGCTTTTCACTGAGTAATGATTAACAGCAGTTTGCTACTGGGGGATCAGCAAGAGCTCAGAGAAGGAGACTCACCACAGGTTCTACTGAAAGCTGAGAGTAGAGCAGGAAAACTGAGAAAAAGTCTCCTAGCACTTTAGGCCTTAAACTAAGAGTTAGGCAGTGTCAGTCCACAACTGGAGGGACTGGAAACCTATGGTGCATTAGGGGTAATTATTGCAACAGCAAACCCCAAACATAATTCAACTGCTTACTGGGTTAACTCAACCCCATACTAACAGCCTGGGAAGAAAAAAAAAAAAAAAAAAAAAGCATTCTCCTTTGTGAATGTAAACAAAATTATTTCTGATTTTGCTGTTGTTTTAAAAACAATTTCTTACCCTTAACAAAATGCTAAAACACACACACGTGCACACACACACACATACACCAAGAAAAAATGTCCCATCGCCAAGAGATAAACAATTGACAGGGAACCAGACCCAGGAATAGTTGAACAGTTGAAACTAGTAGAAAGGAACTTAAAAATTGCTAAGATTAAAATTATGATAAATATGATTAAAGGATCTAATGGAAGAGGTAAACAGCATGAATAAATACAAGGACAAATTTGTCAGAAAAATGAAAACTATATTTTTTTAAGAGTTAAATTTAAATTCTAAAAATGAAAATTACCATCTGTATGCCAATATATTCAATAGTTTAGAAAAATAGATGAATTGCTTTAAAGATACAAAATAAAAAAGCTAACTTGAAAATAAATAAATAACATAAATCTTCTTATATCTATTAAAGAAATAATATTTATTGTGAAAAATCTTACCCTAATGAAAATTCAAGCCCAAATGGTTTCCCTGGAGAAGGAATGAACATTTAAGGAATAAACAACACTAATTATACTCAAGCCCTTCCACAAAATTGAAAATGAAGGAAAAGCAACCCAACTCATTTTATGGGGTCAGCAGTACCCTTATAGCCAAAACCAAATGAAAATATCACACACGTGCACACAAAAAAACTACAGACTAATATACCTCATGAACATAGTTGGAAACATTTATGAAAAACTTTTAGCAAGTTGAATTTGACAATATATAAAAATAATAATACTGTGCATTATGACTGAGTGGGGTTTATTGCAGAAATATGATTGTTTAAACATTTAAAATCAAACAATGTATTTTTCTCTATACACAACCTAAAATAAAAAAATATATATGATCATTTCAATAAATGCAGGAAAGGTATCTGAAAAAAATAATATTTATGAATAGTATAAAAATATTTCAGCAAGATGGGAATAGAAGTTAACACTTAATAGAGAACATCTACAAAAAACCTACAGGTAATATTATATGTGCTTTCCCCTTAAGATTGCAAACAAGGCAAACACATCCACATTCACCATTCTATTCAATAGTGTACTGGAAGTCAAAGCCATCACAATCAGGTAAGACAAAGTAAAAACATATAGATTCAAAAGGAAATAGTAAAGCTGTCTTTACATAAACTTTACATTCCTTGAAATTCTCAAGGAATCTATTTAAAAGATGCTAGAATTAATAAATGAGTTAAGAAAAATCAAAGGATGCAAGGCATTACAAAAAATTAATTGCATTTTAATATATTAGTAATTAATTAAAGAAAATTAAAATTTTTAAAATGACACAAAAATCACTACAAACCAAGAAATACATAGGGATGAATTTAACAAAAAATTTGCTAAATCTGTGCAATGGAAACTGCAAAACATATCTGAGATAAATTAAAGAAAACCTAAGTGAATGACTCAAAAGACTCAATGTTGTTATATGTCAATTATACCAAAATTGATTCATAGATTAAAACCAATCCCAATGAAAACCCTAGTGGACTTTGTAAAGCAAAAATCTATGAGCCGCTTCTAAATTGTGTATATTGTGTATTTAAGGAAAGAATCTCTTTTTCTTTGGAAAAAGAAAAAACAAATTTGCAGGATTTGAGTACCTTCCTTCAAAACTTAATATATATTTACAGTAACCAAGACAGTGAGGCATTAGAGTTAAGAGTAGACAAATAAATGAAATAGAATAAAGAGTACCTAAATAAACACACACATATTTATGGTCAATTAGATTTTTAAAAAGAAACCAAGATAATCCAATGGTAAAGAATAATGTTTACAACAAATTGTACTGGAATATATGCAAACAGACAAATAAACCTTGGCTCTTACATAGCATAATATACAGAAATTAACTCCAAATGGATCACTGACCTCAATATAACAGCTAAAACTATAAAAGGTCTAGAAGAAAATGTAGAATAAAAACTTTGTGACTTTGGCTTTCACAATAACTTCTTAGATAGGATACAGCTCAATCATTAAGGAAAAAATGATAAATTGAACTAAAAATTAAATTCTGCTGTCCAAAAGACAATGTTATAAGAAAATGAAATGGCAAGCCACAGATGAGAAGTCACATACTTCTCATCACAAATAGAAAAAATATTTTTTAAGTACTAGAAAAAAAAAAGTACATGAAGAACTTTTAAAATTAATAACAATAAGACAAATAATCAAATAAAAAATGAGAAAATAATGTTAATAGAAGCTTCATTAAATAAGATATACAGAGGGTAAATGAGCAGATAAAAAGAGGTTAAACATCTTAATTGTCAGAACAATGCAAATTAAAGTTACAATGAGATTCAACTTCATGCCCTCTGGAATGGCTAAGATTAAAAAGATTGACCATACCAAGTGTTGGCAAAGCTGTGGAGCAACTGTAACTCTCATACATTGCCAGAGTTCCTGCAAAAATGGCTGTCCCATTTTGCATTCATAAGTGTAATGTCTTATAAAGTTAAACATATACTTACCATATGACTTAGTAATTATATTCGTGGGTATTTACCCAAAACTAATGAAAACATATTTTCACACAAAGACCTCTGTATGAATATTCATAGCATCCTTATTCATGACAGCCAAGAAGTAAATGGAACTCAGCTGTCTATTAACTGGTGAATACACAAACAAATTTCAGAATGCCCATACAATGGAATACTACTTAGAAAAAAAAATTAGTAATTTCCAAAGGTAGATACTGATGGGGGAAAAATAGAAACGTTCTATTGTTTCAATTGCGGTGAGTATTACACAATTGTATACATTTGTCCAAACACTTCAAGTTGTACTCTTAAAAAGGGTGAATTTGATAGTACATATACCATAATAAGAAATGAACATACATCTGCTGGGCTGCATTTTCTGTGTTAAAGCAAATTATTTTCATAGCTTTCTTTTCCAAGATGAAGAGATTCTAGATCAGATAAAGAAAATTCATGCCATCGGTAGCTATTAATTAGATACGTAGTATATGCCAGTCACTTTTTAATATCCACTTTATATAGTGAATATAACGATGCATGAAACATGACCCTTGATTTTCAAAACACATTTATAAATATGATTACATATAGTTAATACATTCAGTCAGCAAAAAGTCACTCTGCAGTGGCTGATGTAGAAAGGTTCTAAGTAAAAGATTTCAAGTGGAGAATGATGGCAAAGTAGGGCATTGGATAGAATTAATATAAGCAAGGGTACATAGGTGAAAACAGAACAGGTTATTTTTTTAAAATAGTGAAGCTATCAAATATTCTGGGGCAAAAGATTTCATTATAGAATCTGGAAATATAAAGCAGTAATATCTTGATAGGTCCAAATTGTATAGATCTAAGGTATTTGGAATATTCTCTAGGCAGGAGAAAGCCATTACGGAGATGAGTCTAAGAGAAAAAGGAAACAGAACGACCTCTTAGAAAACTACTAGGTTTTGATATTAGGTGGTGACAGTGGAAATGGGAATGAAGGCATAAAGCACAGGAACCAAAACGTGGAGTTAAGAGGCAACTGTTCTTAGAACTTTGGCATTCAGAGAGAAGTCAGGATGACCAGAGGAAGGTTATTCCAGGAAGATTGTGAGTTACTTGTATATTTACTTGTACTTGAAATTCAGACTTTGAATTTAAAGTGTAAAGGAAACTCAACACCTATTAGGATGTATTTTCCTTTGAAAAAAAATCCATAGTAATAATAATAATGATAATAGCTAATGCATATACACTTGGTTTTTTATTTATATGTTTGTCTTATTCAAATAGCTTTCACATAAATCACCTCATTGAAATTTCACTTATCTAAGAAGGTGTCAGGGTAGAAATTATTACCCAGTTCTTACATGTGAGGAAAATGAGGTTTGACCATTTGTTCAATATCACTCAGTGTGTAAGTGGCCAAGCCAGACCTGGCCCCATGTATATTATCTCTAAGTGCAAGATTGGTCTCCTATAGCCAAGACAGCAAATCCAAGGCAGGAGGAGACAGAGCTGGCTGGGGATGAGCACACAGATTCCTGTAGCAATGTGTCATTCCTTCAATTAGTCCATAAAACAGAAGACAATTCAATAAAAGTGGGTAATGGCTTTACACTTTAATTGTCATTAGGCTTAAATTACAGAGGTACTTCTCATCAGTTTCCAGGAAAGCTAGAGAGTGAGAGGAATGGAAGTTGGAGAAAGGTGTGGGTTTTATTTTTTCTTTTTCTTTTTGGAGTGCAGGTTATGTGTGTCTGAATGTAGAATCACTTTGCATGAATCACTGACCTTTAATTACTGATCTCCAAACCTATTCATCGGCCTGATCAGAAGAAACCTACTCCAAATGAAGGCTCTTGGGGTCAACAGCTTTCAGAAACTGATTAGCCCCCATCCATAGAACCCACGTTACTCAACACAAACAATTTTATTTAAAGTTTCTCACACTCCAACTGGTTGGGGAAAGGGTCAGAACCTTAAGATTATATATGCCTCCACTGGTATCCAGCACTGATTTTTGGATGGACAAAAACAAATAAAATGTATTCTGGAGACCAGGAAATATTCATCCACACTTGCCCATAAATTTAATACACCCAGGGGAAGTCATTTAATCATTCCATGTCTCAGTTTCTCACCTGTCAACTGAGAATAAAAATCACTAATTTATAAATCTTTTCACTGATTCTTTTATTGAGTTGAAGACCTTACTACATGCCAAAGGTTGAGGTTAGTGAAATGAATCTTAAAGATTATTAAGAGAAATTAATATTAAGCAAATAATTACAAAAATAATCATATTTAGTATCATTAAGACCTCAAAGTTTTAATGAGGCTTTCTAGAGTCAAGGGCCTTCTGAGATGAAACACAATAGAAATGCAAGCAATTTTTAAGGTAAGAAAACAGAACTTAAATTTTATTGAGCACCTACTATCCATTAGGTAGTATGCTAGGATCTTTATATGCATTTTCTAATTTAATCTTCCCTCAAACACACCACACATTATTTGCTGTTATATATGTTTTCCCATAAAGTAGCAAAGGCCCAGAGAAGTTAATTGCCTAAATTCATCATATTGTGGTACTTATGAACCCAAACTCTGGAGTTAGGCCACCTGATTAAATCTCAGATCTGTATCTTATCATCTGTGAACTTGGGAGTTACTTAACCTTCCCATATCTTAATTTTCTCATCCACAAAATGAGAATAATATTACCCACCTCATGGGATTGTTGTGAGAATTCAACGAGTTATTTGTGACTGGCAAATATAAAGTGTCATATAAACAAACATTAACTATTATATTACTTTTAATAGTAGGTAATATGATAGTTCATTTTATGTGTCGACTTGGCTAGGTTGTAGGTTGTTGGCAGGGTATTTGGTTAATCACCCGACTAGATATTCCTGTGAAGGTATTTTTTCAGTTGTGATTAACATTTAAATCAGTAGACTTTGAGTAAAGCAGATTATCCTCTGTAATGTGAGTGGGACTCATCTAATCATGTGAAGGCCTTAAGAACAAACACTGAGATTTCCTGAAGCAGAAGGAATTCAGCCTCAAGACTACAACATAAAAACCCTGCCTGAGTTTGCAGCCTGCCTGGCCTGCCCTGTGAAATTTGCACTGAGGACTGCAACAGCTACTCTTCCCTGAATTTCCAGCCTGCTGGCTTGCCCTCTGGATTTTGGACTTGGCAGTCCCCACAATAGGATGTATCCTATTTGTTCTGTTTCCCTGGAGATCCTGAATAACACAGGTGACAAAGCCCTAGTTGGGATCCAACCCGATTGCAAAGGTAGGTTCTTTCCCTATGGCCTATTGCCTCAGAGTTTCAGTGGATTTTCATGTAGTCAAACTCGAAGCTGTTCACTTTGTGCTGCCCTCTTTTGAAAATTGGTTTATTAGAAACAAGTTAAGGGTCACAAAGATTGATTATGTTTTGTAAACATGAGTATGCTAATTATCCTAATTTGATCACCACATACTGTACACAGGTGTTGATATTTGATTCTGTATCCCACAAATATATATAATCAATAAAAAAAACTTTTTTAAAAAAAATTTTCACCGAAAACGTCAGTGGCAGTCAAGTCAAGAGACCTGACTACAGGTCTTTCCTCTTCCCAGTCCAGAACGTTTCTTCCCCGAGGCTTTGGCATGGTGAAGAGGGGCACATCTGACAAGTCATATTTCTTTCACAATAGAGAGAAAAGTTGAAAATGAGATCCTAGACTTTCATTAGTTTTTGTGCTGCCCTAATTTCTTTTTTTCCTTTGCTTTCACACCAGCTGCAGTCTTTAATTAAATGATGGCAAGTCTCCTAAACTTGGCGGGCTTTCCAGAGAAAACAAGGACATCTCCTCCCAGGACAGAGTCCTCCAGCTTACATTTATTTCTCCCAACTGTCTAGATTTGTGGCCAGAAAACTTGCACGTCCTCATATCATGTTTCCTCTCTCCCTTTATTCTCTTCCACTTACT
Organism: Cynocephalus volans; assembly: GCF_027409185.1. Lineage (NCBI taxonomy): Eukaryota > Metazoa > Chordata > Mammalia > Dermoptera > Cynocephalidae > Cynocephalus > Cynocephalus volans. Next base: position 136,096,119 of record NC_084466.1, on the reverse strand, counting down.
GAATTTCACTGAAAGTTCCTGATCTATATATTATTGCCGTGACTAATTCAAAGCAATATTTCATTGCCATAATTATGGTAAATTACTGCACCAGTTTATCATTTTGATTCTTCCTTTTAAAGCATCATTCATAGCCACAGGATAAAACCATCATATCTGTATTTCTAGATTAAATTAATGCATTCCTTTATTATAAGCAGTGATAAAATGAGAGATGTAAAGGAAGCATAATCTTATTAGGCTGTGGACAATGACAAATAAATTAGGGACCATCTCAAAATGCTCCTGAAACTCAGTGGCTATGTGCACCAGGATCTGTTTTATTCACCCATTTTGTGATCATCAAACTGTGTAATACAAACAGCTGAAAATCACAGGTAAGCACAGCACTGCTTACGTGACAAGGTTATTTAAACAAATCGGTATCTTTATTTAAAAGTCCATGTTTTTTTTTTTTCTGCAGAGACTCTTCTGCAAGCTGCATCATTGAGATTTTTTACACCTTTAAATAATATGAGACAGTTTATTAAAAAAAATACAGAAGATGGTGATATCAAGACACTATTAACTGAATAAGGAGGCTCAGTGACTGGACGAAGGACAGGTGGAATAAATTGAGAAGCAAAGACTAGTGGGGAAAATACCTACATATCTTCTGCTGAGGAGCGATAATACGGGAGAACAGAGGAAAAAGGATACTAGGAAATGATGGCTGAAGAAAAGGTTTTCAACACAAAAGAGATGAGATTCAGAAGGTCCAGAAAGCAAGCAAGAATAGAAAGAAACCTAAGACTAGTCTCCCTCTGAAGCCTAACCAAGTCTCACCTAGATTAAAGGACATTCTTTACCAAACACTTAACCTCAAGTAATTAGGCACAAACCTATCCTCATGCAAATTAGGCACTGAACATAACTAATTCAATAAATATTTATTGAGAATCTACTATTTGTTGGGACCCCAACCAGGCACAGGAATACAGCAGTGAAACTGGCCTACATGATATTTATACTAGAGAGAGACATTAAATAACCTTAAAATAGCTTATTATAGTCAAAAAATTTTTATAAATTCTATAAAGACAAAATTATGAGTGCACATCAGAGAATGGGGGTTATCTTAGCTAAAACCATTGTGAAGAGATGATATTTTCAAACCTGAAAATGAGCATAGCTTTGCATAGGCTGTTCCCTCTGCCTGGAGCTCCTCCTGACTCTTAATCTGGCAAAGGGCATAGGGTAGACGGAAGCCCCACGTTCAGAGTGGAGATGTGAGTGAGGGGAAGAGGGCATTGCTGGGGGTGGGGGTCGAGTGGGCCCAGGGAAGACTGTGGCAAGGACTCACAGACCACATGAAGAGTCTGAACTTTATTTTCAGAGCAAAGAGGAGCAACTCAAACTTTTAAGTAGAGAAATAACGTGATTGGATTTGCATTTTTTTTTAAAAAATGCCTTCTTTTGAGAACCTGAGACTGGTAGAAGAGCAGGTTTCGAGATGATTTGAAGATAACCTCAGCAGCTAGCTTGTACTGAGAGCGTGTCATGCAACAGGCGATACACTTTACGAACATGCCCTATGTGGCATAGTCAGGGCTGGTTTCATGGGTGGGTGTGCCACCAGCTCAATCACAAAGTACTGGTACTCAGAAAGTCCTGAATTTGGGGTTTAAGGCTCTGTGGTCTCTGTCTTGAAATTCCTAGTAATTTTATCATTGACTATGTTTTGTAAGCCACATTTCATGGCTTACCACAGAGTGGGCAATGGGGGCCTTAAACTCAGCTCACGCACAGTCCCACTTTCCGCAGCCTGTCCAGAATGGAGGCTCAGATGCCTGCTTCCAGCCCCCTGGCACCCCAGGCGCCACCAGACCTCCTCTTCCTCCATCTCTGTCCACTACCTCTGGGCAGTGACCCAGTCATGTTGTCTGGGAAAGGCTTGCATTTCACCAGGATCTTTTGCCTCCACCCTCACAGGGGCCTCCACAGGAGTGAGTGTAGGATGGAGGCCAGGCATGCGGGGGCAGCCCTCCCTGCCCCGGGCTAGCAGCATGCTAGTGTGTTTGGTGGGTGACTTGTCAGGGACAAGCCTTTCACTGACCTTGATCTACATGCTGAGCATACCCTGGCACAGAGACTGAAACCCCTGGGAATTACCCTCCAGCCATGAGGTCAGGTAGCAAGAAATTGACTTCCCTGGCTAGGCTGGGGCACAGTGCCTTGGTCTGGTAGCTGGAATGAGCTGCTGCCATCTTCCGTTGCAGGCTGAGGACCCTGAACACCTGTAAGAGTCTGCTTGAGTATTTCTGTACTTGAAAGAGCATAACATTAAATAGCAAAAAGCAAAATCAAAGCACTGAAAAACTGTATATCTTAGAATCTAGAATGTCACTTTAAACCTGTTTTATGAACAAGGGGACTTGCATTTCATTTTGCACCTTGCTCTGCAAATTATGTAGCCTGCTTTGCATGCTCTTGTTACCTCATTTTACAGATATGGAAACTATCCTTTGTGGCTGGCTGTGTAGCACCGGGCAAGGTATTTAAGCGCTCAGATTCTTAACCACCATGCACAACTCCTTTTCCAGAAAGAATGGAGTTTATTATATGTTTACTTAAGGTGCTATTGTGACATCTAAGTGGAAGTGTTAAGGAGATAGATATAGATAGATAAATAGATATAGATATGCATGGTATATATGTATGTATATATATGTATGTATATATGTATGTAATATATGTATGTAAGTATGTATATATACACACACACATATATTTTAAACATATATATACACACACATATATACTTTAAAATTTTTCTTATGAGATGTAATTTACATTTGTAACTCTGTCTATCCTATCTATAGATCAAGATTTCAAAAAAGGACATTAAATGGACTTATAAATCTAAATTATGTCTCCCAAGAAAATTCTGGAGCCAGCTCACATGTTTCAATAGTAGTCATTTATTCATGCTGTCACTGATTTAAAAAAATGTGTTTATTGCTATTCTGCTAGCTACCAGACCCTGTTCTGGGTGTTGGAGAACACAGTAGGGAGCAAAGCAGAGGGGGTAATGCTTTTATGGATCTTATATTCCAGTTGGGAGGTGACATAATAATCGAATGTATAATATACCTAATGATGAGAAGTGCTATGGAAAAAAGCAAGGGAGTAAGCGCAAAGGGGAATGCAGGGGAGAAAGGCCAGGTGCTCTTTTCATATGGAGTCAGGGAAAACCTGTTTCTCTGACACATGTGAGCAGAAAGCTCTGAAAGTAGTCAAAGGGGTGAAGTACACACTTACTTGAAAAAGTTCCAGGAAGTGTTCCAGCAAGTGCTAAGCTCTGAGGCAGAAGCTGGCTTGTCACGTGCAAGGAACAGCAAAGAGGCCAGAGTGGCTGGAGCAGAGTAAACAGGTGAAACAGGAGGAGAAATGAAGTCACAGAGGTGTGGCGGGGAGAGGGAAAACCACGTGAGGTTTTGTAGATCAAAGCAAGGACTTTGCCTTGTACCCGGAGTGAGATGGGAAGGAAGGTTTTGAGCAGAGGAGTTGCATGGTTTGACTTGTAACAGGCTCACCCTGGCTGCTGTGCTAGGGATGGCAGAACCGTGGCTGGGAGGCAGAGCGAAGCTATCCAGTTAAGGAATGACGGCGCTGATCCACGTGGGAAGCCATGAGGGCTTGGTCCCGAGTGGTGGAGGTGGAGGTGGGGAAGAGGGCAGTTCTGGGTATATTTTGAAGATGAAGCCAATAGGATTTGCTGACAGACCGGTTGTGAGGAGTGTGAGAATGAAGATAATGCTAAGATTTGGGGCCTGAGCCATCCGCTGTGATGGGGCAGGTTATGGAACAAGCAGGTTGGGAATGGAATGCCGCGAGTTCATTTTTGGACATGTTAAGTTTAAGATGCCTGTGAGATATTGTATCGAAGGGTATATATTTAGTTTGGGGTTCAAGAGAGAGGTCCTGGCTAGAGATAAAAAGTGTGTCCTCTTTACCATAGTGATGGTGTTTAAAGCCAAACCACTTGATGAGATTACCTAAGGGGAGTGTAAAGAGAAAGAAAATATAATTAAAATAGGAATAACATACGGTACTCATATATGACATATACATTAGTTTAAGGAATTCTGATATTATCTATGCAAGATAGGTGGTATTAGTCTCATTTCACAGACAGGAAATACAGGAAGGTTAACTGACCTCAATTAATTCAAGTAGGAAATGACAGAGCAGATCTTAAATGCAAGGCACCTGGTTTAAAACCACACTCCTTTAGTATTACTGCCTTGATTATTGTGTGCTCTGGGCACCCAATTTTTCCTAAGTATGCATTCTTTTTCCCCCCAGACTTTGGAAGTGTTCCTAGACACCAGTCGTCCTAGACACATGTGCAAAGCACCTGTGAGAGGGCACAGAAGGATAGTGACTATTGTCTTAACATCCTCAGCCCTCTTCATTAGCAGAATCATCTTGACACTGAGTCTCCTGCCTTGCTAAGTATCCAGACCTTGAGAAAGGGGGCCACTGGAGGTGGGTGATTTTGCTGCAGAACAAAAGGACCACAGAGTTTTATGCATGCCCCAAACCTCAATGTTTCTAAAATGTACAGCTGACGCCAGAAGGGCAGTCTTGTTCTAGAGGCTCCTGTGAGTAGTGGGATGCCAAATCGGTAGAAGCATCCCTCCCACTCAGTACCCACGTGAGGCAGGGCAGCCTCCAACCTCTCCTCTCCAGGGACAGTGCCCTCTGCTTCTTAGCCTGGGGAGCCTTATGAGGTCCTTGTGTTTGGTTAACTTTAACTTCCTCTTTCTCTCTTTTCCTGAATGCACCAGTTTTTACAGTGTTCACAGCTGTTAATTAATATAGACCTCTATCCCTGAACAGTCACTGGCATCTTTAGTGAAGTTATGGATTTTCTTTCTCAGTTGCTCTGGAGTCACCCTGAGGCTATTAATTTGGGCTATTAGCCATGGGTGATTTCAAAATCCATATTGATAACGCTGAGGTTGCACTGGTTGACAACTGCATCGGCTGTAAGTAAACAAGTGGTAGCTTTCTCTGTTATTCCTGTTGCAGCTTGAGTTTTCAGGGGTGTTTCTGGGAGCTAAGCTGGGTCAGGTCACTGCTGTAGAAATTCTGCTCGACAGCAGACTTGGAGACCAGACTGGCTTTCATAATGGTAGAGACAATACTAATAATGATAATGATGATAAGTTAACAACAAATTCATTACTAATAGTAGCATGAATATAATTTAGTATTAATATAAATTACAATGAAATAGATTTAATGCAGATGATAATTGTTATTACATAATTTAATTGTTAATTACTACTTACAGGGCACTGTACTAAGCAATTTTTTTTTCATTGAATCCTCACACCTTCTCTATGAGAGTTTCTGTTAGTATCACCATTTTACAGATGAGAAATCTAAAGTTAGAAAGTTTATGCAATTTTTCCACTCACATAGTAAGTGGTTAGGGCTCAAATCTGCATCTGTCTGAGTTCCAAGCCAGCACTTTTAACCTGTGGTTTCAAATATTAGTCCTACGGAATGGCTGCTTCCCAACCCCTGGAAGGTACTTATCAATGTACAGATTATTGCGGCCCATTCTAAACCCATTAAATCAGAGCCTCTGTAGCAAACCCCAAAATCTGCAGTAGTAACAAGCCCTCCAAACAATACTAACGCATGGTCCAATCTGAAAACTACAGTGTGACAGGTTCAGCCACCATATTTTATAAGTGCGAGCTCTCAAACTGGCCTGCTTGCATACCAATCCCAAATCCATCACATAGTTGTTATGGATCACTGACAAATTTACTTAATCTGTCTTGTGCCTCAGTTTCCTCATTTTGTAATTAAGGGTAATACTAAAACCTACATTAAAGCATTGCTCAATACCCAAGTTTTGAGCACTTATTAAGTGCCAGGCTGGGTATGGTCAGAATAAGGTGAATTAATACGTCATGGGTTTCCAACAGTGCCAGGCACTGAGTATTTTATCATCAATACATTAGTTTCTAGGGGATCGAAGAGCACAGCAGGCTGTGGGCCCAAAGCAAATGACTTTGTGTTTTTAATCCTTAAAGACAGCCATAGTTTTAAATGTGGGTAGAGCAGATGCTTCTCACCTAGATAACCGAGCAGGATTTGCAGTTGAAAGACCTGAGTTGGAATCTTATTCTGTCCATTTCCTCCTTCCTTCCTTCCTTCCCTCCTTCCTTCCTTCCTTCCTTCCTTCCTTCCTTTTTTCCTTCCTTCTTTCCTTCCTCCTTCCTTCCTTCCTTCCTTCCTTCCTTCCTTCCTTCCTTCCTTTCTTTTTATATAAAGAAATGAAATTTATTTCTTATAGTTTTGGAGGCTGAGAAGCCCAAGGTCCAGGGAACAGGTGAAGGCTTTCTTCCGGATAGGAACATTACTCTGCCCTTTTCTATCCTGTGACTGTAGTAAAGTCACATTAGCTCTTTTTAATTCAGCTGTACAGTGGGTTAAGAGCACTGCTGTGATGACACAACAGACATGAAGGTGCCCTTTTTTTTTTTTTAACCCTATAAAAAAGATGACCGGTAAGGGGATCTTAACCCTTGGCTTGGTGTTGTCAGCACCACACTCTCCCAAGTGAATGAACCAGCCATTCCTATAAAGGGATCTGAACCCATGGCCCTGGTGTTATCAGCACCACACTCTCCCAAGTGAGCCATGGGCTGGCCCAAAGGTGCCCATTTTGATGTTGGTAAATGTTGCTGACTGTGAAAAGCATTAGAAAGAACTCCTTTGTATGATAAATTTGTACCTGCTCACCATGCAAGGCCTGCTCTAATACCTTTAGTATCCACCAGAACTTATTATCTGGAATCAAGGCACTATTTTAGTTTAGAATGTAAATAATGGACATATCTTACACATGAGTGCCTCCCTACTGAAGGAGCCAACAACATAACAGGCATGGATTGCTGGGAGGGTCAGATATAGACTCCACCCGATTTACTTACCTAACATCATAGAGGGACACCAGTGTACACAGTACACAGAGCAGAGTGGTCACGAACATTCTCCAATGGAAATTGTTCAATAAAAAATTGTGCTCAAAGTTTTAAAAGCAAGAAGTTAAACGTTCTGCTTTTTTCCTTATTTGATTTCCAAAATTATCATTTATATGCCTTTTATTTGTTGAAAATAGTGTACACATTAAGTATTTGGTTGGTTTGTTTGTTTGGTCATGACTGGTGTGAGACTTGACAAGAGAGATTATAGAAAATTTCGAAGGAGGAAGTCAAAACCGCCCATAAACTCTCCACACACAGATCTAAGCATGTTGATATATTTCCTCCCAAATATTTTCTATGAAAGCTCTCTCTTACGTATAATACTGCATTCTCCTTTTTTCCATAAGCTTTTTTCATATTTGTATCATAAGCTTTCCCCATCTTTGAAAATTATTTAAGCACATCATTTCATTGACATCTGCAATGTAGCTATGCCATAATTTACTCAAACAGCCTACTATTGCTTGATATTTCAGTGATTTTGAATTTTTACTCATTGTAAAAAATGATTACTCTGAACACGCTAATGTGTAAACCTTTGTCTTTATCTGTAGTTTTGACTATAATATTTATCTAGGACAGCTTTCTCAAAATAGGATTATCAGATACCACTTCTTTAAGGCTACTGATATTCCCAAACTACTTTTCAAGAATGTGGTACTAATCTATAGTGCCACCAGTAGTATATTGAAGGGCTCAAATAATCACACCCCTCAGGAAACCTTCCTTTTACAAGTAGTGAGAAGTTTGGGATCATCATAAATTTTGAAATACCAAATTTGAAATTAATCCAGTTTTACTATATATCAATTTGCTTATTATTAATCATGTGCATTAACTAGTCTAATTCAAATTCCATACACAGAATTTGGGATAGAAATAAATGACTTTGTGAATCAGACTGGAACAACCTCAAGTTCATATATTTGGAGGATATCCAACAGAACTGATTTTTTGTGATTCTCTGCTAATCTCATACTTTAATCCATTCACTTATCTCCCAAATATTTAATGAGCACCTACTGTTGAACTATTGAATCAATCACCTGTTGATTTATAATTAATTTTTTGAGTTTTACTATGAGACAGGACACCGACCAGATTCTAAAGCAAGTAAGACAAATATGCCCTTGGGGAGCTTCCATGTACTGAAGCAAGAGGTACCGAACAAGTAATTACAAGTAGGATAAATGTCAGGCAAGATAAAGGCAGAATGCTATGGGAATGTATAATGGGGATATCAAATCTATCTGGAATATGAAGGATGAGTCATACCGGGTTATCTGAAAAGTAGATGGAGGAGCATTATATGAAGAGGGTACAATATATGCAAAGCACATTAAAAAAGAAGGCACATGACACCCTTGAGGAACTGAAAGAATACCCATGTGGTTAGAGTACCAAAGAAGCAGGAAGAAGGTGTGAATGGAGAGATGTTGGCCATTTATATATAACTCAACGTTTTTGCACAAACACTGAAAGCAATCAGATGCATAAAGGGTTTTAAGAAATGAAATGATTGTATTTGCCTTTTCAAAAAGCAAATGCAGCTGCTGTTTAGAGAATAAACTGGAGAAGGAAAAGAGCAGACACTGAGAGGCCAGTTAGCAGGTTATTGCAATCCAGGGGAGAGATGATGGTGGCTTGGACTTTAAGAGGTAGCAGTGACCATGGAGAGAAATGGGAATGTTAATAATAACTGTAGTGACAAAGCTTATGCCTATTTGAATCCCTCATATGGCTGCTGAAGAATCTTTCTTCTTGTCCCTTACTCAGTGAGGTTGAAGGATTGCTGATTACCATTAATTCCATTAGATCTTTCTACACATACAACCTACATTATAAAGTTTCTCCTAGTCTTTCTTTTCCTCTGGCTAAATAATCTTATTTCCTTTTATCTTAACCCTCAGGGTATACCAATACAAATTATTTAAACCATTGTTAAAAAAAAAAAAAAACTAATTTGGGGCAGGCCCTGTGTCTCACTTGGGAGAGTGCAGCACTGGTAGTGCCAAGGCTGCGGGTTCGGATCCTATATAGGGATGGCCGGTGCGCTCACTGGCTGAGCGTTGTGTGGACAACACTGTGCCAAGGGTTGCAATCCCCTTACCGGTCAAAAAAAACCAAAAAACAAAACTAATTTGAACCAGCCCAAATGTCCATCATGAGATGAGTGGACATGGAAAATGTGGTATATCTACACAATGGAATACTACTCGGCTATAAAAAAGAGTGAAATACTGCCATTTGCAATGACATGGACAGACCTAGAGAGAATTATATTAAGTGAAACGAGTCAGGCACAGAAAGAGAAATATCACATGTTCTCACTTATTTGTGAGAGTTAAAAAATAAATAAATAAATACACAAACAACCTGGGGGGAGGGGGGAGGGAAGAAAACACAACAATTACAATTCCTTGAAGTTAATACGACAAGGAAACAGAAAGGAGATTATTTGGAGGGAGCGGGGAGAGGGGGGAGGGAGGGAGGTTTCCGTAATTGTCCACAATAATCAACTACATTGTATATTGACGAAATAAAATTAAATTTAAAAAAATAAAGTTTGGGAACAATTAAAAAATAAATAAATAATAATTAAGACAACAACAAAAAAATAAAAATAAAAGTAAAAGTAAAAAAAAAGAAAAAAATAAAAACTAATTTGGGGGTAGTGAAAAAAAGTCCCTAAGGTTTAAAAGGTGAATGTGTATTTGTCATTCCCCTATTAGACAAAGGGCACTTGTGGAATATTTTCCTTGGTTATTGTAGAAATGCTGGATATACTTAATAACCTATTCACGCAATTTTATTCTCTATAAAGCAATATATTTATATTACACTTGCTACAATTTGAAAAAAAATATGATGGAACTGGAGAAGTATGTCTGCAAATGCATTTCTTTTAATACATGAGCACAAGAGTTTCCCCTACTGTAGGCGAAGTTGCAAGACTCAGAAAGGTCACTTTTCTGGAACCTCATCCAGTTGTCTTTGCACTGGAGGAAAACAGGAGGCAGGCAGCCTTCACTCATTTGCTATGGAGGTGGTGACAATGACGGTTCTTCAGACACTTCCACTGGCTTGACATTCAATCCTTTTTTCCCATTTCCACTAATCACCTCACCTTACAAAAGAGAAAAATAAGGATTAAGGAGATACCCTGCATGGCTTTATATGGCTCCTCAAAATAAAAGGGCTATATATATTCAATGCATTATGAATCTGATTGTGTTTGTATTCATGATTTTTGCAAACATTGACTTAGCTCCAGAAGCTTCTTGTTTTCTAATTCTGCAGTAGGAGAGGAATCCAGTATTAAGCCCCCTGGCAAGGTGTTTTTGCTAGATCAGGAGAAACGGGAGGCAGGCAGTCTTCATTTGTGGTTTATCTTCTCAACAGTCAATTCCTTTCTCTTTTACCAAATTGTCAATCTTTGAATCTTTTTCTCATCTCAAGCAGACACAGCCACCCTACCTCTAAATGGCTTCACAAAATGACTGTGAACCCTGTAGTCATTGCATTTTCCCTTCCATGATCCCCACCCAACAGCCAGCTTTGCCTCTGTTGATAACATACTAGCTTTGTGAATTAAAAGAGACAGATGCTATAAAAATCAAAGACAGTAATATTTAATCTGCCATTTGCCTCATGAACTTATACACTGACCCTTTATCATGAGCTTCTGTATTGTATTTGATGTTTACATTACTTTTGAAGAAAGTGCCAGGCTGAGGGTCACTTTCTGCCTAACTACATCAGGCAGGCAGTGGAAGCAGGATTTTGTCTCCCATAGGTTCATAAAGACAGCTCAATCCTGTCCTTTAACTGGTTCTGCAGTTCTCAGACCTACCTCCCATGGTTTAAAACAATTTATTAGATATGCCCAAGATCAAAGGGATTTTGTCAGGCTCAAGGAGGACCACAACAAACCTTATGTTCTCGTTTCTTTACTGTTTGCAATATTTTCAATGCCAAGCAATAAAAGACCATAGAGAAGTCACAATGGGGTATGAGTAGGAATGAAACTGAGCTTCTTCAATATTCCTGTCTTGAGCATTATTTGTGCCTGTAATGATGAGGGCGGGTCAAGCTCTACAGACCTGCAGCCACTTGTATCACCTCCTGTGACCTGCACTGAAGCTTGAACTCTGCATGTTCAGTCTCTTGAATGAAACTCCTGTGATTATTTATTTGTGATTTATAAAATTGCACCCTTGGCAAACTGCTGGCTTTGGGGAGAGAACACACAGCTGAAACCAGCCAGTAAGTTACATAAAGACCAGTATAACAATCAACAGCCACTATCAGCAGGACCTGACTTAATGATCCCATTTCTTCACACCTATCAGGGCAGGGCTATTTACAAAGATGGGGCTTCCTCTGAGCCCTGAGAGGAGGGAGGTCGGGTTTCTTCTCCTAAGACTCACAAATCCTCTTAGAGCAATTCTGTGTTCTTTGTCCTCCTGAGAATTGATTCTTGACAGCCAAGAGAGAAATTCTATTTCTAATATGTCTGGAAAAATCTCTTAAACTCAACAACACCTTGTTAATATATAGCCTCCCCAGGATGCCTAGCCCAGGGTGTTGCATGGAGCAGGTATACATTATTTAACTCTTTATTGAACTAGTTTCTTCTGTGTAAAGGATAGAAAGTACATCTCTTTCTAATCCTTGTCTCAAGGACTTTGAAAGGGCAGCTCCCATGGCCCCTTTAGCTCAGAAGATGCAGAAGCAGGGAAATCAGACCCAATTAGACAATCAGCTTTGTGAATGAAGTAAAATAGCAAGCCTTTTGTTAGGGGGGAGGGGGGAGTTAGGGAATCTGTGACATTTTGAAAATGTGATCTTGCTTTACTCATTGTTTAAAAGACACTACACAAAAGCTGCCTGATCATAAGTCCTCTTTATACGTATTTTCCTTTATGACTGTCAAGAAAGCTGAAGAATGACAATGGATGTCCCGCTCTCTGGTTCAGCCTCCACCCTCATCAGCCACACGCACGCCTGTTCCCCTTCACTCTTCTCTTCAAACTAGAGAATGAGGGAATCAAATACACTCTTAGAGTCTGGCACACCATTAATTCAAAACTAGACTTTCTACCTTATTGGCTTTGTGCCATTAGACATTTCATTGATACATGTAAAGAAGGAATTTGGTGATTAATGCATGGGGCTCATTGGTTTTGCCATTATAGTAATAGATGCTACATTCTCTGAGCCTTGGCTTTTTCACATGTAAAAATTAGGTTAAAATTTTACCATGCAGGACTAATGTGAAGATTAAGTGAAATAATGCATTATGACTCTCCCTGACCTCCCCACAGCTACTTGGCAAGGCACCCACCCCATGGTAACCTTATGGATCTTTCCACCCCATTGATAGCTATTTCCAATTTGTATCATTGTTGTCTGCATACTTATGGTCTCAACCATGAGACTAAGTAAGCTCCTCTAGGGCAGGGAAATTGGCTCTTTCTGGATTGGACTCTCAGGGACCAACATAGTAATTAACAGGTCCTCAGAAATACTGGATGGATGCATGGATAGATGGAGTAGAAACCAGTAAAGCTTTTGGCACTAAATATAATCTGAGTTTAAAAAAAAAAAAAAAAAAAACAAAAAACATTAATGCCCTTCCTTCTAACATTGCTCCAGGACACTACACCCATGCCAGAGCTCCTTTTCTGTTCCTCACTCTTTCCCTTTTCCTTAGTAATCAGACCTGATATGTGTCTTATTTCTTGGCAGCTAGCTGTCTAAGTAGGAAAAACTTCTCATAGCCACATTGGTACTAACTTGCTAATGACCAACACAGTTTAATATTTTCTCATTTAGCAATATTTTTATTTTAATCAGTGACAGTGCCTTAACTGAAGGATGGGTGTATAAAAATGGCTTCTCAGAACTCAGGGAACATTTAGAAGCTGGATTTTTTTATAGTAGTTAGCAGTCACAACCACCACCCACCCATTCTCCCTGATACATTTAAGTATAGTTAGTTATGCACAAGAACACCCATCAGAAGTCTCCTTTATTCCTCCCTTGATAAAGAAGAGACCTGTCACCAAGCTGCAGCACACTCCTGCCAACTTAAAATATGCAACTATGAGATGTATGTGGATTTTTGCCCATATAAAGTGAGGCTGCAGGGAGAGGTCTTCCTGATTTTTTATTCCTGAAGCCAAATACCTGATTCTCCCCAACCAGGGTCACCTCACAGGCAGTGCCATCACTACAAACATGGGCATGGCAGACCCAGGGTCAGGCCATGTGGTCTGACAAGTGGAAGCAGACATATGGGTCATATGGATGGGATAGTTGAAATCCACACTCTCCTGGAAAAGACTAACATCTGTGGGCATGTAAAGAGCTGCCTTAGCCCTACCGGGAGGGACACATCTGGCCATGTATGACGAGCCCTCTGGAGATTTAGTGTGCTAAGGCACCATCCCATTTGTGTATATCAGCAAACATCTTAGCAAATTTCACGTAACAAAAGAATATTATTCCTTCAACAATGTTGAATGAGGGAAAGAGAATTTTAAAATCTTCTAGTGCAATTTTATTTCTGTAGTCAGTGATTTGTCCAAGGTCACCCATCTATTAGAGACAAAGCAGCCTTGTGCTAATGCCTTTTAAAATCGTGTACAGCATTTCATTTTTTAAAAATGCTTTTTTGTTACATTTGATTATTAAAAAATTAATGCAGTCATCACCATCACTTCTGCTATATCCATAATGAAAATAAGGATCAGAGTGGCTTTGTCACACTGAATCTGCTGGGGGACCTGGTGCAGAACTGTTATCCTAGCTCACATTCTGGTGGGCTTTTGGCGTTTTTTGTATTTTCATTATTTGGTTGGTTATTCACTTGTTTCAAGGTATGATTCCACAAAAAAATCATATTTTATCCTCTTTTCGAAATAAGTATAGCACATCAGCAAGAGTCATGAGCTACCTCCTCAGAACCTGCCCTACCTCCTCAGAACCTGCCCTCTTCTGCCCATGTGTAGCTGGGGATATTGACATACCAGGAGGTGGCTCTGGGCTTTGGTCTGTGCATCTTAAACATAGTGGTTAGAGGGTGGGGAGAGTGTGCTATGTGTTCACTAAGAAACTTTTCATCCTCCTTTAAAGAACTGTCACAGCTTTTTCATACTTCTGGCCAGGCAATGCCCAGACAGAAAAATTATACATGGGTCTATCCATGGTCATTGTGTGCTCTAAGGCCTGTTTCTTCTTTTCTGGTCTCAGTGGAGAGGAGGAAATTTGACTATCATCATGGCCCAATCTCCCAGTGCTGTTCTCCTTATACTTGTATCTGATGCTTGAGAGCACCCTGTCAAGAAGGCAACACAAATATCATTGCCCAGACTAGCAGATGCATTAATAAAATAATTAAAAATATGGGGTCTAGAGTTAAACAAACAGAATATTACTCTGCCACAAAAAAAAAGAAAAAAGAAAAAGAAAAAGAAATTCTCCCATTTGCAACAACATGGTTAAGCTTGGAGAAACTTATATTGAGTGAAATAAGCAAAGCACAGAGGGATAAATACCACATGTGTTCACTCACATGCGGGAGCTAAGAGAGAAACAAGGAAGGAAAGAAAGACCACAGTGGTGCATTGGACTTGCAGAGGGAGAGAACATATCTTGGGATACAAAGCGGAGTGGGGGGAAAGGGGGATAGAGAGGGAGGTTGGGGATAATTGGGTGGAGGACACAAGGAATAATCACAATTTGTGGTAATGGGTATGCTGCCAGTATGGATCTGGCCATCACATCTTGGGCATGAATGGTGACTATTAGCTTTGTACCCCATGAATATTCATAACCAATAAAAAAATAAAATAATCAGAAAAAAAAAACAAAAAAAACCTGGAATTAAATCCAAGGTTCACGGAACTCTGAGTGAGTAGGCTCTGAGTATTAGTCATCAGAAACTGAGACCTGGGGAGGTTAACTGTCCCTCACAGCTGAGACACAGCCAGGGCTCGGCTGCTCAATACAACAGGACTCTGGACATAAGGGCGATAGGAAGAGGGACGGGAGGGAGCATAGTCAATTTTAGAATTATTACTAGATTATAGTAGAATTTAGAATTAGAAAATATACATTTTGTTTTTGCAGTACACATTTTAAGGAAAAACTATCAAATTTTTCTGGCTTCTGAGGATACTTGACATGTATCAGATTTTGCAAAGAGAAGGAGTTTCCTATGTTTCTCAGATGCAAAAGTGGGGTTTCAGAATTGAAAAGCCCAAGCGTAGCTTTGTCACCTTGGGAACTTGCACAAGTTGCTTAACCCCTTCATGGCCTCAGTGTCCTCCCATGTGAAATGAAAATTTGTCCTCCAGCCTTACAGAGCAGAGCAGGGGAAGGGAGGAAGGGTGGCAGAGGTAAAGTCTGCGGCAGTGGTAGGCACCGCTCACTTGTCCCTCCTCCCAGCCCCGACTGCCCATCCTGCACTGTGTTCCAGCTGCCCTGCCAGAAGAGGTGTTGCTAATTGCTGCCTTTATTAGTTCTTCCCAAAAAGCAGGCACCAGGGATGCCAGCCTCTGAGCCCTGACCTTGCTCTCTCAGCCGGAATGTTCTCCCAGGCCTGGCTGAGAACAGTACACCTCATTTCAGAACATTTTGACCTTTTCCCAATGTCTCTTTGTGGGTTGCCTCTGTGCTTTCTGAAAGCTTCATATTGATGTTTGGCCCTAATAGAGAAACATAAACAAGAGATAGATAAAGGTTAACAATATCCAATCAATGCTGCAGAGAGAGGCGTCACAGGGAGGGATGTATTGAAAGGCCAAATGTAAGCAGAGCTCTATTGACAGTTAATTACATTCATCCTTCCCCTCTTACATGTTGAACTAATAACAGAGCCGCCTGATAGTCTTTCAGGTTAGCTATGGTGAATGGTTTTTTCTTCTTTTCACTAGAAGTGAAGAAAAACTTGAATGCAAATAGATAATCATTTTCTTAGTTTTTTAAAATTAACTTTTTTCTCAAACATACTCATAGGTTGCTTATTTTTGATGGTACTTTAAGTTATTCTCCTAACTCCTGAAATGTGCTCCCCCACCTCCCACCTCCCCTCTCCTCCTGTTAAACTTAGTCCACTTAAGAAAGCCTGATTCTCCCTCTGAAGAGGAACATCTCAAAGGCCCCAGCGGACAAGTGGCGCCACTTCCTCTGATCACAGGCATTTTTTCAGCGCGTCCTTGGCACCTGTCTGTCCCAGACCAAAATTCTCACTCAAACTCCTAAGGTGCACAAGGAGATATTATTAAATTGTTGACAGAGGGAAACAGTGCTGCTCAAAGGGATTACATGCTTTTCCTGGGGTTACATGAAATAACACAAGATTTAGAATTCGAAGTTAGTCTGAGACCTAGCTTCCATTGTATTTTCCTACCATTTTATGTACTTCCCTTAATTTCTTATACAAAGAACCATGAAATGAGTTAGTCAATAGTTCATATCTTAGCTATCCCTAAAACAAAAACAAAACAAGGGAAGGAAGGAAGGCCCACCATGACAATGGATGAAACAGAATCTTCTGGAGGAGGAACAAACCTATTCTAATTGATCCCAGTTTTTTTTAATAATAATTTCTTTTGCCACATCCCTTGTTTTTTACACCCCTGCCTCCCTATTACCCAGCTTATAGTATTCCAAATGCAAAAAATTATTACAAGGGTACTTCAAAAAGTTTTGTGGAAAAATGGAATTAAAAGAAAATACAAATCTTTCCATGAACTTTTTGAAGACCCCTTCATATTCTCTTCTGTAAAAGAATCTGGTACGTAAAAACCTGACACTGAAGAAGAAAACATTGGTGAGAGAAGGAGTGTGACTTAGAAACACGAAAACAAAATTTTTCTAAATAATTATTCCTTTATTATATTTTAGATGATTGGGATTTCCAACATTTTATTTACCAATTTAATATTATAAAAACACATATGTTGCAAAAAAAAAAAAAAAAAAAAGATTAGGGCTACCTAGATTAGAACAAAAAACCTGTGTTCTTTCCCCCTTGCCTACCATGAAGCTCGCCCATCTCTGTATGGCCTGCAAATAGCATAACGCATGTCTAGAAACCTCATACCCCATGACATGTGTACAGAATAAAGTTTGTATTTGAGCAGAGATCTTGCAAACAAGTAACTGTGTAACTGCATGGTCCTTTCCAAACATAGAGAGAAGGAAATCAATGTCTCTGCTCCCTCCATAATGGAAGAGAAGAGCATAGGGTGCCAACAACTAGAAACCCAATCTGTTTTGTGTGTTCACCTCCATTTATATGCTGCAGGAAGAGAAACAGCAAAATACTGTTGCATCAAAGAAAATTGTATCAATTTTTAATTATGCACTTAATCATCCTCTTCCAGAAGGGCAGGCTGTCTTTCGTGACATTTTTACATATTCAAAGGCAGCACTGTGTGAGCACAGGGCAGGATGTTTGGTTTATAAGATGTCACAGACAATTTCAACTGACACTGATAGGTTGATTCAAGGGGCAAGAACCTTTACAGGGTGTGAGAGCCAGACATGAAAGAGACATGCAATGCCCAGTCTCAGAAGTTTTTCCTCTCATTTAGTCCCTCAATTAATTTGCTAAGAAAATGTCTATGAGGTATAATATTCTAAATGTTGGAAATATAGAGATGAAAGACATTTCTTATCCCAAAAGATCCCAATTGTAATTACTGAAGCAAGCATGACAGTAAATAAGTTAAACTGTACTGAGATTATAATAATATTAACAAAGGAACAGGTTAAGATTGTTTTAATCTAGGGCAAGTAACTATGAAGGCTTCTGGCTTCCCAGAAGAGATCTGGAAGATTCCAAGCAGGGTTTTGGGAGATGAAGAGGAGTTAGGAAAGCAGACAATATGGTATTATGTGTACGTTTATGGCTCTTCATCTGCCCATGGGTACAATTCAGAATAAAAGGGAGTAACTTCCAGTTAGAGGGAATACCTGCAAAGACATGTAGATATTTTTTAAAAGGTAAAATATCATGGTATTTTTATGGTAGGGATGAGCAATGGAAGATGCGGTGTACAGACACTGAAATATTTACCATAGTTCTGTCAAAATAGATTCTTTGTTTCTGTAATGCAATTGAATGCAATCAAGGTAAGATTTCAGGACAAAGCTAGTATTCTGTGACTGAGTCTGGTTTGACTAAAAATATATTAATTATTTAAAAGAAGTTAAAGTGCTTAACTTCTTTTTTATTGCTGTTCTTGTGGCAAATATTCATAACAAAATTTACTATCTTAGCCATTTTCAAGTGGACGCTCAGTGACATTAAGCACATTCACAGTGCTGTGCTACCACCACCACCACCCATCCACAGAATGTTTTTCATTTTGCAAAACTTAAACACTGTACCCATCAAATGATAACTCCCCAACTCTTTCCTCATGTCCCTGGCAGTCAACATGCTACTTTCTCTTGCTATAAATGTGACTATTCTAGGTACCTCATGTAAGTGGAATCATATAATACTTTCCCTTTTGTGACCAGCTTCTTTTACTTAGCATAATATTCTCAAAGTTCATTCATGTTGTAGCATGGGTCACAATTTCCCTCTTCTTAAAAGCAGAACAGTGTTCCACTGTATGGTTATCCCACATTTTGTTTATTCATTTATCCATTGATGGACACAGGGATTGCTTCCACCTCTTGGCTATTGTGGCTAATGCTGCTATGATCACAGGTGTACAAATACTTCTTCAAGACCCTGCTTTCAATTCTTTGATATATACCCAGAAGTGGAATTGCTAGATTTTATGGCTCTTTAGATGGTAAAGCTTAGGCTGTATCTAGGATGCCTAACTCTGCTCTGTTGCACTCCAAGTCAGAAAACCTGGGCTATCGTTCAACTTGTATCGTTAACTTGCCATGTACACTTTAGTAAGTCACTTTACCTGTTTGGACTTAGTTTCTGCATTTGATAAAAGAACAAATTGGGCTAAATATTATCTGAATCCATTTTAATGCTAGCATTCCATGATTCTACATTTGTGGTAGTTGTGTCTCTTATTGGGGGGCTGCTGAAGAAAGTAAACATAGTTTATTTATATGGTCACATTGCATACCACGCTCTGTCTTGTCCTGGGGAGGGTGGAATAGCATACGATTTGACTGCTCATGAGGGCAGGGATGGTGAGTAGTCTACTTAGAAATGCAAATTTAAATGTGCAACATTTAAATCACAGCACATGACATAGTCTGGTTATGGACTAGTACCTTGTCCTAGAGACCCTATGTAGTACCTTGTCCTAGAGTCCATGTTTTCTGACTTGGAGTGCAACAGAGCAGAGACCTTAGAGACGCTATGTTGAGCAGTGACACTGCAGTGGCTCAGAGTGCTGCTTCTGCAGCCAGACCACCTAGTTTGAATCCTAGACTTGCCCTTACTAGCTGTGTGACTTTAGGACAGTTGGTTAAATGCCCTATGCCTCGGTCTCCTGATTATAAGAACAATATACACTTCATGGTATTGTTGTGAGTGTTTAATAAATAAAGCATCTACAACAGTGCCTGCCACTTGCCTGTGATCTGCTTTTCACCCTCGTTATGTTATTTATCCCTTCTTGGTAAACTCTGCTTCTCTTTGCCTACCACTCTTTGGTTCCTCTTTGAGATAAGTCCTTCTTTACAGATAAAGCATTTAAGGTTCTCAAATAAAATGAGGTCACAGATAAGATGTTGGCATAGGGTACTCAGTGGGGTTTCTTTGGAGTCTTGAGGAAAGGACAAGGGAAGCTTAGTTCTGAAATAGCTCTAACTGCTTCTCTGATCCTGTATCACTCAATTTTACTTTTATCAATTTAGTCTCGAGTAAAAAGTAAGAAACAAAACAAAACAAAAAGCCTTGTGCATTATTCAAGGCTTTCTTTTTTTCAAAAAGAAATATTGTATTACATAATTAAACGGCCATTTCACACTGAATACCATTAGCAGTATTTTTTTAATAACATCTAACACCTATGATTGTCCATAGTTGTCTATAAAATGTTTTCTTCTGAGAGATTTGTTCAATTGATATGCAAAGAAAAGGCCCATGATTACATTCGGTTGTTCAGTCCCTTAAGTCTTTTTCAGTCACTTTTAATCTAAAACAGTACCTATTTTCTTTTCTTTTCTGAATATTTTTTATTCATTGAATAAACTGGGTTATTTGTCTTGTGGGAAGTTTCACTTTCTTCATTTGGCTAATTATTTTGTAATAGTGTTATTCACTTTCCTCTTTATGCCTTGTGTTTGCTACACAGGCTAGAGACTGTAAATTATTCCTAAAGGCTTCATTAGATTCAGTTAAACAATTTTGGAAAGAATGCTTCACAAGTGATGCTGTGTAGTGTAGATTACATCACATAAGGCAGCAAGGAATGTCTGTCTCACTTTTAGCAATCCTAAAATTGATCAGAGGGATTAGGTGGCAGCAGCCATGTCTCTGCATTGGTCTGTGATGTGCTAGATTAAGTGCCATGGGACAGCGCCTCTCTAGCCTTCATGGGGCCTTTCAATATGTGTTAAAAGACTGGGTGGCTGGATATGGAAACACCTCCCTTTTGAAGCTGACTCTCCCTTTAGATGTTAACAATGATAGTATCATTTATTGAAAGTGTACAATTGCCAGGGACTGTTCTAAACACTTTCCATATCCTAACACATTTAAGCTCACAATAGTCATCCACATTTTACAGATGAGAAATCTGAGGCACAAAAATATTTGTTAACTTGCCAAGGTCACATGGCTGAAAAGTGACAGTGATGACATTCCAGCTCAGGCAGGCTGGTTGCAAAACCCCACTCTCAACCTCTTCTCCTCTTCACTTTCCTGCATGGGTCACCTCAAATCTCACTGTTCCCAGGAAGTCATCCTTAACTACACCATTACTTTCTATATCCCACATGACATAATGTAGCACTTAAATTATAAAATGCTCTATGCTTCATTTTTGCAGGTGTTTTGTTTTGTTTTTTGGCAGCTGACAGATACAGGGATGAACCCTGGACCTTGATGTTATCAGCACCACACTCTAACCAACTGAGCTAACCAGCCAGCCCAGATGTTCTATACTCTGTATTCCTATGCAGCAGAGAACATAACCGATGTGAAAATATAAGATGTGGACCCAGGAGGGGAAAGTTTATTTCAGACTATCACTTTCTAGCTGTTTGTGTTGGGGCAATTTAACTTTTCTGGGCCTAGTTTCCTGCCCTGACAATATTTTTCTCTTGAAGTTCTTATGAAGGTTCAATAAAATAACATAAAAGAACTTTATAACTTTAAGGCACTGCTCCAATATTTTTCACTTCTCTCATTCATTCATTCATTCGCTCACTCATTCATATTCTCTCCCTCCCTCCCATTCTATACATACCCTTTCCGTAATTAAATTGTATCATTCTCAAAGTCAGGGAACAGCCCATGTCCTCCTTTTTTCTCTCCCACAAACTTCACAATTTTTCTTTGCTTGGGATCTTTGCTAGGATATCAGTTGCTAAGCAGAAATGCTAACTACTGAAGCATTCAGGGGCCCTGTCCTTATTAACCACCAAAGCTTTATTACCCAAAGGACTTCCAGTCCAAAGATGACTTAGGAACTCAGCAGGTCCTCTGGCCCTGGAGAGTTGCCAAGTCTAGCACTCTAACAGCATTCCATAGGAGGCCAATAACATCATTGATATTACAATCACATTGATTTAGATTCTAACTAGTTACCTCATTCAGACATGGTACATGTGCTTCTAATTCAGAACCAGCCTCAGCCAATGGTGAGAGACTGTCTCGTCCTTTGTCATCCAACCTTTTCATTCCTCCTTCCTCCAAATGTGCATGTAGAATTCCTCTGATCTTCTTTAAATTCATCTTCTGATGTGTGTATATGTGTTACCATAAAATGGAAGCTTATGTTTTATTTATCCCTAGTGCAGATGAGCAATTAATTGAGGTCTTTGGATGACAATAATTTTACACAAGAAATTAGCTGCACAAGTGGAAATTTTAGGTATGCCATTTGTGTTAGGGTCATACATGTAGGAATAGAATTTGAGACATGTAGACATTTCAGAACTCATAAAAATGACTAGGAAACAGATAATGCCTATTCTACTTATCTGTAAGACAAGTCTGTTGTTGATATACAGAAGATCTGAATAATTGTTTCTCTTGTGCACTTTCAGGGATTGTCCAAAAAATGAGCTGATCATAGTATGAAATTAATTGTTGTATTGCAATTTGAACAAAACTTCTAAAGGTTATTTGCATCTCCACCTTGCGAAATTACAATTGCTATGTGCTTACTAGAGTCGATTTAGTAAGACTTTATTGAGCATCTGCTCATTACAGTAAGTCATTTCAGCTGAGAACGATTTTAGTACCTTCCTCTGGGTGCTCATGGGTATGCAGAAGCATGCAAAGAAATGGAATGGACAAATCTGAGTTCAAATCTTGATACTAAAACTTACTAATTAAGAAGTTACTTAACCTCTCACATTTCAGGTGCTTTCTCTGTAAAACAGGAATAATATGTATAACATCCCAAATATCCTGTTTCATGAGTATCTTAAAAGAGACAATATAAGGAAGTACATAGTATGTAATGGTCTCTCAACAGATACCAGTTCCCTTTCTGTCTATAATATACTTCAGATTGTGGTAAGTTTTATAACATAAGCGCAAAGTACCACAAGCCGTGGGGAACAGATTAATTCTGACTAAGAGATATGTTCTAGCAAGGCCGTATCCTATGTCCCCTAGAACCTAATCTTATTTTCTCACTTAATCTTATTTTCTAGTGTCCATTAATCTCTATATGTCACTAATATGTATAAAATTTGGTTTTAAAAAACAGTTTTCAAAGAAAAAACTCTACAGTTCAGGCTCTACTATGTTAGCGAACCTTACATTTGCCCAGGAAACGGAGTTCCTCCCACATTTCATTCTCTTGGTCTCATTTAGTTTCTCAGCCATATTTAGCCAGGATGATGGGATTTGGGGGGATTATTTCTAAACATTACCATGTATCTCCCAAGTCAGCTTCTGCAACTTTATGGGCTGGCCTTGTTTCTAAAAAAAAAAAAAGAATAAGCGCACGCGCGCAAACACACACACACACACACACACACACACACACGCACCCACACACACACACACTCTCTTGAGTTTCTAGTAAGGTTTTTGGTTTCTGTTGTTTCTTTCATTTTGGGAGTAGTGATCACTAACTCTAACTCCTGGCTCTCAGTTTATGTTTACCATTTGGCAGACAACATAGATCTCATAATAATTTCTCACTCATTCCTTTTTGTGTTTTTCTTTACTTGTTTGTTTGCTTTTTGTCTTTTTTCCACCCTTCTGTTTTTCCTTTTACTTTTGAATTAAACTCTTTCTCACTGAATACTAGAGTACCCGTGGCATGCTGTGTACTGTTCAATCATAACGAGACAGATTCTTCTCTTGTGTTTCAGACAAATGAATAAGAAGGGCTGGCTGAGCACATGGGAGTCCAGGCATCAAAAAGGAGGCTTTCACAAAGCTCAGGTGGGTGCTCAGAGCCAGAGCTACGTTACCAGAAAAGGCCCACCTGCATTCTGCCCTGCCATGCACACAGATGTTTATCTGTTCTCATAAAAAACAAGGTAAGTGAGTGAACATTTGGTTCCCCAGCATGGGTTCTGTTTTACAGATGGTCATAAGGAGATCTAAGCATGTGCAATGTACAGGCTTATGCCATTTTTAAAAGTTTTGCTGGGCAGACCCAAACTTACCCTCATAATTATGCTCATTGAAAGATATATCTGTATCTGAAGTAGGGTAATTTTTTTTTTCACTTTTGTCTCCAACTCCATTGCTTACTTAACCTATGGTGCCCACTATGCTATATTTTCTTGTGAATATAAGATTTGCACATAAGCCCTTATACCAAGTGATTGAAAACACAATTTTCTACATTTTTAAAATTTTATTTACTATTTACTACTTGATTAGTTGATTCGTTGACAAATAAATACTTATTACAAGATTTTTTAAAAATCTTCCTTTGCCATTTTATATATTGCTTGCTTGCATCCACCTGACTCCCAGCCAGTAAACTCTTAAAGCACTATTATCTTAAACCCTGCAAAGAAGCAATAAAGTTCATAATTACAGAGTGTTATATATTTCATATTTGCTTAGTGCATGCCAACTTTCTCTCTGCATTGGACCCTGTATAGAGGCAGTTATCATGCAATGGGGTTCCCTTAACATCCTTTAGCCATAGTTTTCTCCTCTGTATAATGGGAATAATTATTTTGAACCCTCAGGTTTAGAACAAAGACTCAAGAGTTTTTTATAAACCACAAATCACTATATAAATGTTAGAGTGATGCAGTCCTTTTCTTTCCTGGCTTATTTTCACTTCTTTTTAGCAAACACATGTTTTGTTTTGTAGGCCCAGGTCCTGAAGACTTTTCAAATTCAGTCTTTATTTATAAATCCTCACAACCACAGTCTTCATGGTCTGAAAAATAAAATGTAACATGTAATTCCAGCCTAATTTATCTTGGGTTGCAAGCAAAGAACTGATTTTAAGGAAATTTAAGTAAAAAAGAGGTATGTGTTTGTGTGTTTAAGATAAAGTGACTGTTTCACAATGCCTAAGGGCAAGGAGGACTGCAGGATGTGGAAGAAGATTAAAACCAGAGATAGAAAATATTTCAGAAACAAGCTTGAATCCTCTCGGCTTCACTCTTGGATCTCCGGTCTCTATTTCTGTCTGCCTGTCTCTTCATTCTTCTCTCCTCTTCCTCATGCCCAGGCTGGAAGATAATGCTCCATGCATCCTAGCTATATATAACCATTGTTGAAGCAAGTACCCTTCAAAATTCCAAGGGGAGAAGTTCTAACTGGCTCAGGTTGGGCCAGGTATCCATTCATGGCCCATAGATATAGCTGCTCCTGTTCATCCTGGTAGGATGGGTGTGAGGGTAATCCTTAAAAGTGGTTTACATAAGTTATATAAAAACCTCAAAGATTGCCTTGTACAATTACATTCTCTTCTGTTGCATTTTCTAATTTTTTTAGTTCCCGGGGAGATTCTAAGTGTGTACAGCTCCATGGATGACTGGTCAATAAGCCAATGAAGAATATATCTTGCTTAAGGGTACCCCACACCCACTACAATACACACTGATACTTGAGAAATATTGGCTTATTTAATAAAACTCAGCATGTTATAAAGGCATGTTGACATAGTCTATATATATGAAAACAAGATATATATATATATATAATGTCATTTTATGTATAAAAATATATAAATATATTTGGATAAATGTATCAAATAAATAACACAAATAATATAAATGTATAAATAATATATTTGTATTATTGTGTATATATACTTTTTTAAACATTTAAGCCAACATCTGAATGAAAGTAAAATAAAAATTATTCACAGATTTGGGTTAGAAAGAGACAGAAATGTTGACACACGTGTCCTTTGGGCCAGATGAAAAGGGTGAGGGAAAACGCAATTAATGAATGTGTATGTTTCCTATGGACAATATGTGAAACCCCTCCTAATATGTTTCATAATGAGAAATCCTTAAATTGGGGAGGATTTGAGAATATTGGAAGCCCTCTTATGAACATCCAAGATTACTCCTACATAGAAAAGTAAGGAAAGAAAAATTTGGAGAGAGGATTGTCTCTTTGTAGATCATCCTTCCAAAGAAAAACAGTGCACATTTTAGTTTTGCCACTTACTTTCATTGACTTGGGAATCTCTGTCATGGTAGATTTATGGGACTTTAAATATTTATGTACCACCAAAATCCATGCCTTAAAGAAATATTATTATTTTTTAACCAACATTAAAGTTTAAACCTGAATAAAAGCTTTACTCCGTGATCGACCAGATTATCTCTCAGAACAAGGAAATGGAAGAACGACTCATTCAGCAAGATTTAGAGTCCATGGGAGACACATTGTTTCTTTTGAGGGAGCATTTGTATTTACGTTTCCCTACTCTGAGGGTTAGAAAAAGAAAGCTCGGCTCCAGGTATTACAGTTAACTGAGTTAAGGACATTTAAGTTTCAGAACTGGGGAGATCACTTGCAAACTAAATCAGATTGCTAGCTAGTCGCCCTTAGATAGGATCCAGTTTTCATAATATTGACCTTGGATAGGATCCAGTTTGCACAGTTTGGGCCATTGTCCTAAAACTTAGAATTAATTGTCAACATTTTAAAATCTGGCATTTTTTACATTAATTTTTCAATTTCTAGCTTTATCTTAAAAATTCAAGATGTTTATAATCCCATGCAACAATCTGCAGAGTCGAGAAGAGGTTACTCCCTTTAGTTTTCCCATTTTCTTTATCATAGTCAATTCCTCTACTGTCTCGTGGACACTGAAGATTGCATGCCTGTGATCATTTAATATCACATTATTTCTTTTGTTTCCTTTATGGTACTGTTAAGATGAAAGTGTTTGGGCTCTTGTCCCAGCACTCTATTCAAAGTAAGTAAACCAAAGAAGGACTGAGTAGCTATATTTTTTAAGAAAAGTGAGAGAGAACACACATTGTTGTAAAAATAAAGGACACTCTTCCATGTGTATATGTAGGCAAGGAAATAATATAATTTAAGTCCCCACTGTAAAATAAACCCAGCCTGCTTCACCCATTTTTTATTAAACACTTATAGGTACCAGGTATTTTACTTATGGATTTAGGAGACCTCTTCCAGTTCCAGTACTCTATTATTCTCCTGAAAATTCTAAGTGTTTGATTCATCATTTTGACAGAGGTAGCAAAATGATTTTCTGTGGTCTTTTGAAAATGAAGAGAAAGAAAAGATACCAGTGTTCTATAAAGAGAAGAGCACAAAACTAGAGGTAGGAACCCACAGCTAGAACTCAGATCCCCTCCATCACAGCCCAGGACTACTTCTACTTCACACTTTCTCTTAGATGCAGTAATCAACAGTAAAGGCATTACTGAGCTTTTTGGATCTCCAAACCTCTTTTCACTTAATTTCACAGAAGTCTTCTTTTTTTTTTTCTCAATGACTTTGCATTTTGCAATGATAGTGTATTATTGTTTTCCTCTTTCTGCTATAAGCATTTCTCATATCTTTGAAACTGGCTTCTCTCTTCTGAGATCCTAGGCTATTTAGTTTCTACTGAAAATAGCAGTGAACATTTTCTCAGCTTAACAACAGGGGTAGGCTTGATTCCCAAGGCAGGTAGTAATGGTGTTTGGTGCAAAATTGCCTACTGCATTTTGACCATTAATGTTTCGTGATGTTTTCTATTCTCCAAGCAAAGGCCAAATTTTACACTTCCTTGGGAAATCCCGAGCTTTTTCCTTTCCCAGCCTGGAGAAATTACTTGGGTACGATCTACAAGTCTTGTAGTTTATCAATTCCATGAAAAAGCAGAGGAGAGTGCATTTTAGGAGGGTGGTATTTCAAGAAATCCAAGGAAGATTCTTCAGAAAACATGGATTCAACATTCACACACAGAGCAAAACTGAGGCTCAAAATGAGGCTTCCTCAAAGGAAGAAAACATTGGACAGTTTAGTGCTGCAGGAACCAATCCTCAGCTTTTTACTGTGTGTTTTAAAGTGGAGTAATGATGCTTTATGAAACTGGATGGGAGCGTTTTTGCAGTAAGAAGCACTGGTTTAAAATAATCCTCAATAATCGATTTACTATAGATAATTTGACAGCAATTACAAGTTTCTCAAAAACTAACACAGAATTGCACTAACAAATGCAAAAAAAAGCCAGATTCATATCTGAATTTTCTAGCAGTTTGCTCACATTTGGAGGAGATTTGCAAAGTCAAAAGGAGCCCAGAATCTTGGGGCTGCTAAATAACAGAAAATGTATATCTTTCATGAAAGGGCAATTAGTACAAGCCCTGTGACTTCATTTACAACTAAAGTAGACAAATTCCATTTCTCAAAATGAACACATTATCTAAGTTAAGTGAATAATAAGATATTTCAAAAGCTATGTATAGCAAAAAAAAAAAAAGACTGCAATTATTTGCAATATGTTTAATAAATAAAAACTCATGAGTCCATAACAATAATAATAATAATAAAGGGGAATACTCATCTACCACCATTGAAGGCAACTATTATACCAATGTAGAATAATTCTTTCAACAGTCATATAAAGGGAACGGAATAGTAATAGAAATCATTAGATAAAAAGTTGACATTTGCATAGTTTATAAGTCTCACTGCAAAATATATTTTTTTCTATAGATGTATAACAAATTAACACAAACATAGAGATTTAAAACAGCATACAAGATACAGCAAGGGGTCTCACAAGATTGCAATCAAGCTGACAGCCAGGCTCCATTCTTTTGAAAGCCACCTGCAGTTCATTGCCAACAACAGGGGCAGCTTACTACTTCAAAGACAGCAAAGGGCTAGAGGGGGGTAGAAACAAAGAGTTATTGTTCAATAGGTATAGAGTTTCAGTTTTGCAAGATGAAAAAGTTCTAGAGATCTGTTGTCCAACAATGTAAATACAGTTAACACTATTGAACCGTGTACACTTAAAAATAGCTAAAATGATAAATTTTACATTATTATTATTTACCACATTTTTAAAAAAATTTTAAAAAGGATTAAATACAAAACACCTTTTGATTTTGAGAATTAGTATTGTAAAAGTGAATTAATACCAACCTTTATTAGGATTCCTGGAAACATTAGGTCTTACCAGTCTGTGTTGCAATCTATGGCTTAATCTTAAAATATACTCAAATATGTTAACTCCTCCAGGGAGATGTTCCTATATTTTAATAAACTAGAAGTGCTGGGATGTAGAAAAAGCTTTCCTGGGAAAGAGATTTCCCTGTTACTGACTGTGTCCAAGAATAGATGGAAATATCTTAGACTGGTTGCTTCTCAAAATATTACATGTATAGGAATCACCTGGAGTCTTGTTAAACTACAGAATGCAATAAGTTTGGAATGCCATCTGAGGTTCTACACTTCTAACATTCTCCCAGGTGATGTTGATACTGCTGGTTCAAGAACTATATTTTGAGTAGCAAGAGCTTAAAGAGATTCAAAAATTAGCAAAGATTGAACTAACTGTGCAGTGTTTACCAATTCCATCTGGTCATAAGAATCACCTGGTACTCTTGCTATTAATAGTATCTAAGCTTATGCCCTAGTGATTATGCTTTAGTTGTTCTTCAGTGGAAGTCTGTAATCTGCGTTTTTAACTTTATGATTGTTATGATCTGTCCATTTTGCGAAACACTAACTGAATGATCTTCAAGATGGTTTTCAGTGTTGACTTTCCATGATTCTACTTCTCTGTATTTCTCATAGAGCTAGCTATAGAGGTTTTCAATAGATACCTAACTCCAGCTTTGTTCTAGTGTGTTGTTTAACCCCCATGGCATTAAAATCCCTGCTAGAAGGAATCTCTTCTCCTTTATTTTTAATAACAAAGAATAAGCATCAACATGTGAGCTTGCTATTATGATTTGGTGGTTAAGTGATTTGGTGAAGTGATACAATTTTATTTATACAAACAACTCTGTGAGGTTTATATTAGTTCCTCCATTGTGTGGATTAGAAAGCTGAGGTTCATAGAGGCCAGTGACTTGCTCAAGGTCACACAGATGGAGAAGTTGTGGAGTTGGAATTTGACTCTCATCTCAGTTCATCACCTGGTCCCTTAAACACTGGACACCTGTGCACCTGTGGTATTGCCTCCTCCTGCATGTTGTGAGGCACGACACCTGTACACTGTTGGCATCTTCTGCTCTTCTCTCCCTAACTTAATATCTCCTTTTACCACAGCTTTATGTCTCCTGCTCAGCAGGACTTTATGCTCTCAGTTTCACCTGCTCTCTCAGTCCTTCCAGCCCTGAAGACCAGCCTAGCTCTGACCAGCATCAAATTCAGAGTTGCTCTGCCCAATATTTCTGGTCTTCACGAACAACCACATTCGTCTCAGCCTGGAGAAAAAGCCAAATTGGGATGCAATGAGGTTCATGATTTCTGGCTCTTTAGAACAACAGTAAAATATTTTTCCTTAACTCTTCTTCAATCAGAACCAGCTTTTCTGTACAGAGCCATGTGGTGGAGTTGGTAGGGTGAAGAAATTCGTCTTCATTGATGGTTTAATAATGATTTTCACTGATTCTTCTTGTGTCTGAGTAATTATTCCACAGAAATTTTTGTTTGTTTATTTAACATATATGCATTGAGCACCTGCCACAAGTCAGGCATTAGTGCTGGCAGCTGGAGATAAACTACTGAGCAAAAGTAAGCATGGATGCTGTGCTCTTGGAGGTGATGAATTTAAAGCAAATAATCACAATAATAAAGGTAAAATTACAGGTCATTATCAAGACCATGAAGAAAAGGAATCTAGTTCTTTGAGTGTTATGCAACAATGAAAAAGGACCTGATAATGATAGTGAACACATATGTACCATGTGCTTTGCCATGTATCTGCCCTATGCTAAATGCTGAACACATGTGATCTCATGTGTAGAACAGCCATGCAAGTTAGTTACCTGGTTTTATAGGTGAGAAAACTGAGGTTCAACCAAGTTAACACCTAATCACAGAATGTGTTTTACAGACCACCAAAATTTCCTGCTGCCTACTCACTACACTATATCTTGCAGTAGAGACAAGTCCTGCAATTAGGGATTTAATACAGAAGAGACAGCTCCATTATGCCACCAGTTGGAGTTTTTTTGCCAGGTCCCCCAAGAGCTGATTAACATTAAAGCTCAGAGTAATAAGTAGTGTACAGCATGTCTGGCTTGAGCTTACGTGCAGTGGTTACTACAGTAAATGTATTTAGAGACAAGTACGATTGGACCAGTGTGTGCACAGGAGCTGGGAAAGGCAGTGGGAAATAGACTCTAAATCAGTATAGGGCAAGCCTCAAAGAAATTTAAATGCAAATTGAAAATATTTAACATCCTGGTGCTCAAATCCAAAGTAGAAGAAATACCACTGAACCAAATTCTCCCACTCCAATTTGTGGGGTCAGCTTTGCCTTAGTGTTTTCTAAATCATCACAGGAATATTAAAAGTAGAATCCATTTAAATATAGGTACACATTGTAGCTTCCTAATTCTTTAGAAAGTTAACATTCATGCAATACATATAACAGTAATTTTTCACCTGTATGAAACTTTGACATTTTTCTCAATGGGTTTACTTGCATCAAGTTTGATCCCCAAAATCTTGTACTATTCTACTTATTGTAGAGCTGAGTCGCTAAGGCCTAAATATGTGGATCAACATTTCCAAATGTTCCTAAATGTCTGGAATTTCATTTAACAAATTAGTGGCTCCGCTTGGATTAGCACTTAAGCTTTGCTGAGTTAAAATTTTAACTTCAAAACTTTGTTTACAAAATTGCCATAATTTACTTTAAATTAATGAGAGTATTTTATTATCTAAACTAACTGTAGCATAGACTTACTTGGAAATGTAATAATTTCATGTAAAATTGGAGATGGGGGAATGTCAACAAAATATTTCATGTTGTTACATAGATTTGAATATATGACAGTACATATCATGTTCACTGATATAACTGTTTTCCACAGTTTTGAAATAACAGAATAGCCTAATTTTTGCCACATTCTATCAGTAGTTTAAAATAGTGTAATAGAACATCATCTTAAACTTATAGATTCATGACCCATGTGTTTCTGTCCCATAAATAAACCATGTCTAAAAGAACACAGTCCATGCAACAAAATTGATCATAAGTTAATTTTCTATCAGATTTCTAGAATATTATGAAGGTGAATTATAGTCCCACTAATGTCTCTGAAAATTCCCCATTTTGCTCTCTCTTCTACTGCATCACTCACCAAAAAACCAACTGTCCTGCCTTTTCACCTAATTTTCTATCACAAAAATCTCAAGAATTGATCTGGCACAACAGAGTTCTCCCTCAGATGGTAAAATTCAAAAAATGAAGACTAAGCAGGCCAGGCTGGGATGATCATAGATTATATTTGAGTTCTTCCCCATCACAAGTATAATTAGAGTTCACTGAGCCTGTGCTGGGTATGGGAGGTTGACAGTGCACCCATCTCTACCTAACTTGTTGTCAGTCAATCCACAGGTCAGACAAGGCACTCCATGGGAACTAGATTGGAGCAGGCTAGCCAAGGAAATTCATTTACATTCAAGTGCAGAACCATCTAGAAATGGTGACCCTTAGAAATAGTCAAAGACCTTTCTTTTCAAAATCTTGTAGCTTTTGAGGCAGCTTTCTCCTTCCCTTATCCTTCACTCGTTAACTTGCCAGGAATGTATTGCCCACTACAGAAGTCTAAAGTTTTTACAAGACACTTCAGGGGATGTCTGGAGCAACTATGTCTAATCCTTTAATGTCACTGGCCCTAGTCAGCAGCAGGTCTGAGATCCTCTGTATTTCCTAGCTAACCTTCTAGTGGCCTCAACATCAGTACTTGTTCACTAGATACACTGGTGCTTTGTGCAGCCTCTTGAAGGAATTTGGTGCCTTATAAATTAGAAATAATTATGTCATCTGCTCCCTGTTTTGTTTTTAAGCTGCTTCTTAATTTTTGTTTCTATCTTTGTGACCACTTTTTGATTTATTAACATATGCTTATCAGTATTCCCAGAGGCAAGTGCTGATTATTGCTTGGAAATGGCAACTGTTTACATTCCAAAAGGACCCAATTAAGCATCAGGCAAGAGCCTGAGCACAGGGTTTATGCCTGGACTGAACTCTGTAAATTGTTTACGGTGACTGATCACCCTGGTTAGCCCTGGATTTGAGGGACAGTCGGGGATGCGGGACTTCTCAGACTGGGACAATGATAAAACTGGGACAATCCTAGGCAAACTGATGTGGTTGGTAACCATATAATTGGCTGCAGTTATCATTAAGGACCCCAGCCCCTTTGCTTTTACTGCATAGCATTAATTTTCCTGGGACGGAGAGGCTGCTTTTTCAAACTCTGTAGCTCTGATTCCTATTCTGATATGGTTACTGTAGACCAGAAAATGATCTGTTCTCAAAACTGTTGGTCCTATAATTGGGGTCTTTGCTTTTTGCTTATTGGTCCTTGAGATGTACAAGGTAGATTCTCATTTATACAGAGAAACTCTTAAGAGAGGAAAATGCAGGCCAGCTGGAATGCCAATGAGTTCAAGAAAGCATGGTCCATCTGTGTAGGACAGATTTTTACAGGGCATATTCTGGAAGTCTCAGAGCTTTGCCAGAGGTCCAGTGAGAAATGAACTCAGAAGAGCATAGGCCATGTTTTCTTTAGCTTTGTGAAATTGAAATTGGCTCTATGCCCTCCCTTAGGTAGACAAGTTACAGATTTAGACCTCCAGCAACTGGACAAGAGAACTGAGTTTTAGTCTTGACTCTGTCTCTACTTGTACAACTTGGGGCAAATCACTTGTCTCTGGGCATCTGTGTCCTTATTTGAAAAATAAGATGTTAGATTAGTAGATCATTCTCAGTTCACTTCAACTCTGGATTTACACAAGAGCTATTAATCCCAGTAATTCTCATGTTTTAATTTGTATAACCCTTGCAACAACTCTCAGAGGCAGATACTAGTATCATCCCCATTTGATAGATGTGCATTTATTTTTCTAGATCCACTTTCCATTATTTCTCATCCTGCTAGAATACGTGGGAGACAAGCCTATTCAAAGGATATTCCTTCTGGCTTCTGTTTTAGTTCTGCCAATGGGTAGCAGAAAAATGAAGGAAAGGGCAAGAGTGAGGTTGGGGCACTTATTCTCCATCTCCTTTGTTGTGAGGTCCCCTTTGGACAGGTGCATTTCTTGACTGAAGCCTGCAGCTTCTGCCAGGCTGCCCCTCCCCATGGATCTCACTCTTCACACGAGTTTGCACATCCTCCCTCTTTTAGCCTTTAGAATAATGGATAGTGTTGGGCTTTGGAATCAGATAACCTGGGTTCCAACCCAGACCTATTTACTAGCAGTGAGACCATGAGAAAGTTAGTTAATGTGATTAAGCTTTTCCACAGTAAAAGTCACGCAGTTTAAATTAGTTTCATAAATTAAAATATTGTGTTAAAGTATTTAGCACAGTGCCTGGGACAGAGCAGTGGCACAGCAGATGTTAGTCTCTCTTCTCTTCTCCTTAACTTTTATTCTAGAATTTCTTCATAGGTCACTGAGCTGTGATTGCATTCCTATTTGTGTTCTCTCTGTCCTTCTCAGATTTGAGTCTGAGCATTCCCCATCTGAAAACAAAGATGGAGATACATACTACACACCCAATAGTTCTGAAATACAACTTGCTGAGTAAGTAAAGGAAAATTTTTGGCAAGGTTTTTGATCACAATATAGATTTCAAACATACCTTAGGTCTTCTGATATTCCATGAGGGACTTTTCTCAAACAAAGGTAAGTGATATACACTCCTTGACTAATCTCCTCCCTTTGGACCTTGCCACTACTATCACAACCAAAAGAATAAACATAAAACACTGTATTCCTTTTTTTCCCCCACAACATATTCATGTGAAATACAAACTTTTTCACCTACTACTAGATATTTCTACAAGCCACTATTTCATAATGAAACAGAAGCTAGGAATTGATCATAAAAAATGAGACAGACTGATACAGGGATTTTGAATCATGTCACCTGGGGCCACTGTCATCTTCCTTCGGTCCTCTTGCATGTAGGTTACAGTTTGGTGGTGTAACTTTCACTGCTCATGTTTGCTGGAGATGCTGCTGACGAGCCCTTCAAAAGCTTTGGAGTTTTTCCAGCTATTGTCTTACGTGAGGATTGCCCATCTTGCTGTTTTCATATCAAATAGATTAAATAAATTTCAGAACCAGAGGCTGCTCGCTTCTGATTGATTTTCACAAGTTCCCAAATTTTGGTTGTTATAAAGGCAAACTGGATTGAAGAAGATATCAAATTGAAAACAAATGAAAAAATAACCAGGGGGTGAATCAGTACATCTATTTCTTCCTTCTGTGGTTAATGTGGGATTTGTAGGTAACTGAACACAGTAAGAAAAATATCTCCCAATTTATGTGTCATGCTATAGCATGTTAGCTGAGTTACCTTTACTGAGTCTCAGTTTCCCTCTTATAAAATGTGGGAGTTGCATTTGATGGTCTACAGCATCTTCCCTGACTCCAATTTGGAAGTATATGATTCTTCCAGATTCTGTCCTGAACAAATTGTTAGAGTACCATAAAACAAGCACAATACAGGCCCTCCCACCAACCGGCTCTGAAGATTAAAAGAGCCTCAGCATTAACTTTCCTTGAAAGCGATGTGCATTTAAAATAACCACTCTTTTGAGGAGAGTTATGTGACTATGTGATTAGAGGCTGGAGGAAAGAAATTTGACCCCCTGCAAACACGAAACTGCTCTCTGTGAGCGAAAACTAGTGGTTGTTACCGTCTCCCTGATGCCCTCTCTTAAGGCACCCCCTGAGTATCGAGACCTGGGCTCCTTGTCCTCCCCCACCTCCAAGCATCTCACATCGGAGTTTCTAATGAGGGAGTTAATGTTGTTGCAAGCTGGTGTCATCTGACATCCAAAGGTTCCGCTGAGGATGTATTTCCAAATCCTTTACGACCTTAGGGAGTGGTGTGTAATTGTTGCTATAAAGCAAGGCGCTGCAATAACCTTGGGAATTTGAAGTCACTACAGGAAATTGAAGAGTAAATTCCTCTTAATAAAGCAGTGCACAGCAAGATGCCGAGGAGTGAGAAATTAACTCGTGAAGCAGTTGTTACTTAGCAGGGAAGAGAGACATCCAGCTGCAAGAACCCAACAGGGTAGGCTCGAGATACTTTTTCCATCAATATGCCCCTGCCCTGTTCCAGAAGTAGGCATATTACATTCTGGAAGAAGAACTTTGAAAGCAAAATCGTTCTTCCAGCTTAAGCAGGAGAGGCAGTATGCCGGAGGGAATAAAGACTCTGAGAATCAGAGTCTAGCCTATGGTTTTCCTTTGTGGCTTGATCTTTAATGTTGATGACTCAGATCATAACCTGGCAGCCTTGGTTCCCCCAGAACTAACTCTAACATTAGAATGGATGGTGACTTTTCTTTCCCCAGCATAACATCTGCTGTGCTATGTGTGTGAAGTCTACAAGAGGGAAAATATGTAAAGCTTTGGCAGGGAGGTACTACATCAATACAAATTATAATGTTGGTCTGATAGCCCTGCTGTTCAAAGCACTTTGTATGTGTCCTGCATGTCCTTAGTGATTTCTTTTTTATTAATAACTGAGAGCAGAAAACCCATCTAGGCAAAAGAAGGTAAAAACAGCACTCAAGCGGAGTAGTATTGCCCTGAAAGGACATGGATATAAGGCATTTGTCAAAGAATTTTGATGTTTTGTGGCTAAAGGCTCAAGCCCAGGGAAGGTTGATATAAGCTGGGTGTGGTCATAGCCCTTGCTTTCCAGGGACTGCCACAATCTTGATTATTATATTGACTTCATTCAGACCTTCCAGACAACATGGGTCTCCAGTCCAATGCATTACTAAGTATTGTAAATGTTTTTTATTAGGAAAATATCACTCTTTTCCTGGTCACAAGGTCCTTTGCATCTCCCACTCCAACCTCTTGGTTTGTACCTGCTCTATACTGTTAGAAGCAACAAAGTGTTGGCTCTTAGAATAGGCTCTGGAGTCCAGCCACCATATGGCTGTGTTCCAGTTCTGCAATGCACAAGCAAGTTACTTAATTTCTTCCAGTCTCAGTCTTCTCATTTTTAAAATGGGAAAGTAATTGCTTGAAATATATTAAATAAGACGAGGTATGTAAAGTATGTAACAGAGTGGTTGTTATACAATAAGATCAATACATTCTTACCTATAATTGCTTTTGTTGCTGTATAACTCCTTAAACTGCCTTCTGATTTTCTTTTTGGAGCATTTTCTAAAAACTTTCACCTTCTCTGCTCTGCCTGTCTCCTGATTTATCCAACAAGCTCTTAATCCATTTTAAAGATACTTAAACTTCTAGACCTCCATTTTCTAATCTGTGAAATGGGGAATAATAACAATTATTTTCTGATAGTTTCCTCTTCCTGTACTAGGTGGTCGCATCCAACACCCCCCACCACAACCCCAGCTTTATATCACACTACCTCTACCAGAAGAGTCCAAATGCAAAAGACAACTTATGAATGACTTTGAGTCTTATCTTCTCTAAACAATCTGGTTTTATTTATTCATTTAATTTTAACTGCTCCTTATCTGAAATTATTTCTAGATCTTTCCCCATCCTCACTTCTCTCCTCTAAATGACTTGATTGGTCAATGTATAACCTTTATATAAGGTGCCAAAATCATGTGCAATACTGTCTTGGTTCATTCCATGCTGCTATAACAAAATAGCTTAGAATGGATAATTTATAAACAACAGAATTTATTGCTCACAGTTCTGAAGGCTGAAAAGTTGAAATCAAGGTACTGGCACATTTGGTATCTGGTAAGGTCCTGTTCCTCACAGATGACACTTTCTATGCATTCTCACATGGCAAAAGAGGCAAACAGGCTCCATCAACCTCTAAGAACACTAGTCCCATTCAAATCACCTAATTACCTTCTAAAGATCCTACGTCTGATTACTATCGCACTGAAAATATATATCGACATATGAATTTTGCAGTGACAAAAACATTCAGACCATAACAAATATCTCTTACCATAATTGACCAGCCCAGATAAAGCAATAGTGTATTTTATCTTCTCTGCATTTTTAAAACTTCCCCCAATTTCTATACATCTCATACTGAAGCACAGATCACATTAAGATTTTTACGTTACCTTATACTGCTGCATAACTTGACTTTCCTATCCACAAAAATCCCTAAGTTTAAATGTTAAGTTTTATCTTTCCAACTCTGTATTTGTGCATTTGCTACCCTAAATCCAAAAGACAATATTTCACTTTCATTTGCATTAAATTTTATATGATTAGATTAAGATCTTCATTTTAGTTAGTGGGAATTTTACTGGATACTAACTTTTTTTTCAATTAGCACATTAGCTCCTCCTCTCAGCATTTTTCATCCACAAATGTGATGAACCTTTCCCTTCCATCCTTTATGAAGGGAACCTTTCCCTTCCATCCTCTACTCACAAAATATTTTAGACAAGACCAAGGACAGAGCCCTGGGTTAGGCTCTTAAAAATGTTCCTCCTGTTTGTCATCTATCAAACAATCCCTTTTGGGTCTTTCTGTTGAGCCAGTTATCAGTCTACCTAACTGTCCTACATATTGCCACTATTTCTCCATCCTGGGCCCAATGATGACATAAGACAACTTGTTATGGACCCTAATGGCTCTCCATACACCACATCTACCATGTTCTCCTAAGACAGAGATCTACAGTGTGGTAAACTTGAGCACTGGAGTCAGAGAGACTTGTATTCAATTCAGCACACATTGTTCACTAGCTTTATGACCCTGGGCAGGTCACATAAGCGCTCTGTTCACAATTCACAAATGAAAAAACTGAAGTTTAATGAGAGTAGCTGCTTTATAGGGATAGTATGGTTTTTGTGCAGATATAATAAAGCACATCAAGTGCTTACAAAAAATCACTTGCACAAAATGAAGACTCAATAAATGTTCATTCTTTTTACATCTATAAACATTGTAACTTCACCAAAGAAGATAAAAGAAAAATGAGATAAACCTGACCAGATCTTTACTAACTTCTGCCACATATTTGTTACTTTTTCTAACATCTATGTTCCTTTCCTTCATGACTCTGATCTCTAATGGTAATCATATATTCATTGTTTTGATTATTTAATTAAAATTGTCCTTTTCGTTGAATAACAAACTGCATGAGGACAACGTCCATTCAACTTTTGCCCAGTGATGCATGTATCTCCAGTACCCTGCACAGTGCTGGGCAGATGCTCAATGTATATTTGTTAAATAAATTATCTCCATGGAATTTATGCTAATAATCACACGGACACAAGAAAAATCAGTGGAAAGCATTACTAAACCATCAAGGAAAACTAATTTCCCCACCCCACCAGCCCCACCACATGGCTCTGTACAGAAAAGCTGGTTCTGATTGAAGAAGGAATATATTTTACTGTTGTTTTGAAGAGCCTAAACTCAGGAACCTCATCACATCCCAATATGGCTTTTTCTCCAGACTGAGATGAATGTGGATGTCCATAAAGACCAGAAATATTGGGCAGAGCCACTCTGAACTTGATGCTGGTCAGAACTAGGCTGATCTTTAGGGCTGGAAGACCCGAGAGAGCAGGTGCAAAACTACGAGCATAAAATCCTGCTGAGCAGGAGACATAAAGTGACAGTAAATGGAGACTTGTTAAGGAGAGAAGAGCAGAAGATGCCAACAGTGTGCAGGTGTCGTGCCTCGCAACACACGGAGGGAGGAAATACCACAGGTGAGCAAGTGTCCAGTGTTTAAGGGACCAGGTTAGACAAGAGCCAAATTCCAACTCCACAACTTCTCCATCTGTGTGACCTTGAGCAAGCCATTCAGCCTCTATGAACCTCAGCTTTCTAATCCACACAATGAAGGAACTAATATAAACCTCAAAGAGTAGTTAGTACAAATGAAATTGTATCACTTCACCATATCACTTAACCACGAAATTAGTTAACCACCAAATGATAATAGCAGGTTCACATGCTGAGTGCTTTTTCTTTTTTTCTTTTTCTTTTTCTTTTCTAAAAATAAAAGGGAGGTAATTCCTTCTAGTAGCAATCTTTCTATCTCTGGGACAAAAAAGAAAGAAACAAAAAAGTAATTTCAGAGAAAAATATATTTAATTAATAACTAGCCCAATGGGAAATACAGAGAAATAGCATCATGGAAAGACTACAAATATCATACAGTGTTTCCCAAATTTACCTAATCATAAGGATTTCTTTGTCAAACTCAAAATTTGTATACTTCCTTTTTTTTTATTTTTTATTTATTTATTTTATTTTTTATTTATTTTTTATTTTGTCGATATACAATGTGGTTGATTATTGTGGCCCATTACTGAAACCTCCCTCCCTCCTCCCTCTCCTCCCTCCCTCCCAACAATGTCCTTTCTGTTTGCTTGTCACATCAACTTCAAGGAATTGTAGTTGTTATGTCTTCTTCCCCGCCCCCCCAGTTTTGTGTGTGTGTGTGTAAATTTATTTCAAGCTCAACAAAGTCCCAATCTCTAGGGGAGGAATCTAGAGGGTTAGATTTATAAGGATACCAGATGATTCTTGTAAACAAACGGAGATGGGAAACTCTGCTTTATTCAATATTTCCTGATTACTTGAAAGCCCCAGGTTCCATGCACCAGCAGTGTCCACATCACCTGGGGACTTGTGAGAACTTCAGACTCCCAGTTCCCACCCCAGAGGTTGGCAGACCACACTTTCAAAACTGATGCACCAGTTTATTCTCTGAGGAAATATTTTCTCCTCCTTCCCCCACCCCTCAGACCCTCTCTTTTTTTTTTAATTAGTAAAACATTTGCCTTGCCTTAGTGTTCTGGCATCCCTCCTTTCTCCACAATTTGAGCATTATAAGGGTTTATTGAAGGTACTGATCAGTGTTAAATCATCTTTATATCTGTGACAACCTTAAGGAGCTCAATAATTCATTACATTTCTAACTGCACTAAAGTTTTACCTACAGTGACTCAATTATTTAGCGTAAAAGCTCTGTCACTAAACTAAAATGAAAGACATTTCTGGAAACATGAAGAATTTGTAATGTTTTATTATCTCTGTGTATTAGATAGGGCCCTTCCAAGAAAACAAGTCACTATACGTGTTTAGAACTTTAATTTAATAGAGGCAGTTGAGGACAAAGATTATGGAACAACTAAAAAGCTATATGCAGCAATGGGGCAACCTAGATTGAGCCACTGCAAAAAGCCATTCCCATTCCTAGGGTAAAAGGACTGGAGTTACCCACTGAAAATGGAAAGTGCTGTGGACCTTTAAACCAACAGCAAGCTAGAAAGAGGGAGGAAAAGTCAATGCCAGAGGCACTGAGACAGAGAAATGGGGAGATGTCCCCTGGCTCCCCTCATGCTCCTCAGAGGTCTCACTACAATGCCTGCCACTAGCTGAACCCAGCTCAGAGACCATGGACTCAGAAGTCTGGAAAATGCAACTCCAGAGAAGTGTGAGGGGATAAAGGGATCTGATAGCAAACAAGACATGGACAGGAAAGAAGCTAGCAAAAGTGCAGAGTCAAACCAAAGAATGTGTGGAGTGGTAATAAAGAAAAGAACAGCGATTAGTAAAATGGAAAATGACAACAACAAGAGATACAGATAATCAACAAAACCAAATGAGTTCAATTCTGAAGATAACAATCCAAAGCAGAAATTGCCTGTATTATAACCAAGAGAAAATGTTAAATAGATTGGATAGATTAGACAGAAAACAGGCCAAAGATTGACATACCTTAGCTTTGGTGTAATATTTCTGTAGAAGAATGCCACTTATTAATTTTTGTCAATGAATGTTTATTGAGCAACTACCATGTGCTGGCCCCTGTTCTGTGTGATGGGGATTAGCAGTGAGCAAAACAAAGAAGAGAAAACGTGGAGTTGGTGTTCTAATGAGGAAAGACGGAAAGATGACAAACCCACAAATCAAAAGTGAAACACTAACTGTGCTGTGTAGAAATTGAAATCAGGATGATGAGATAGACAGTGGTTGTGTGGCTCCAGTGATTGTGTAGATGATGAGTGTGTGTATGGGGAGGGGCAGTGAGAAGGGAACACTTAAAGGTCACCTCTTTGTATTCTCAAGAGCAACCAGGCCTGTGAAGACCTGAGTACAGAGCTTCTCAGACCCTAAAGGCAGAGGTAAACTTGACATATTAGAGAAACAGAAAGGAGGTCAGTGCAGTGAGATTAGTGGGTAGAACTGAAACTGAGGGAGAGTTAAAAGAAGATGAGATTGCATAAGGATTTATAA
The DNA here is from genome assembly GCF_027409185.1 of Cynocephalus volans. Taxonomy (NCBI): domain Eukaryota; kingdom Metazoa; phylum Chordata; class Mammalia; order Dermoptera; family Cynocephalidae; genus Cynocephalus; species Cynocephalus volans. The sequence continues at coordinate 136,054,056 of NC_084466.1, read as the reverse complement.
GTCTACAAACCTTTCCATTCCAAGGTCGTAAGAATTTGCCTATTTGCTAAATGCAATGAAATGTCATTGGAGGATTTTAAACACAGGAGGGGCATGATATGACTCATTTTAAAACATTACTTAGATGACAGGTGTAGAAGGAGGGAGCTAAGCTGCTGCTTCATCCATCCATTTGAGAGAGCCCAGGTTAGCTGTCTAAGAGATGGGGACACATGGCCGGATTTAAGGAATGGACTGCAAGGAGACACTGCAGGAATAAGAGGTGGGTTCAGCTTGGAGGGTGAGAAACAAGAGGAATCAAGGGAAGAGATGAATGGATGGGTTGAGCATCCAGGGTGTGCATCATTAATGGAGGTGATATTGACCCGAAGGCGGTGAATTTGTTTTGGCGTGGCAAGAATATCTCACTATTTAGTCAGTATAAACCATAGATACACATACAAAATGTTAACAGACAGTGTATCTCTGGTATTAAATTTCATGAGGGAAGCCAATTAGGAAAATAAAAAAGAAATTTCTGAAAAGGTTCCTTGGGGGCAGGGGAAATAAAGGAGTAAAAGTTTGTGAAACACTGAGCTAAAGAGGTGATGATGCCTTTTCCTGAAAGGGGTCACCTGGGCAGGAGCAGGATGGGGGTTCTCTTTGGGGTATGGTAAATTTCAGATGCCTGTGAGACGTCCATGCAGAGGCACCAAGTGAGCAGTAAGATACACATGTAGAGGGTTCTAGAGAAGTAAGGGCAGATATTCAGATTTGTGAGACGTGTTAAAGCAAGGACACTGGAAGAGTCCACTCAGAAGAGTGAACAAGCAGAAAACAGAAGGGAGCTCAGGTAATATCTGGGAAAGCTTCTAACTTTAGCAAGTCAAATAGGTAAGGAGAAGCCAGCGACAAGCCTGAGATGACACAGCCCATGTGGCACGAAGAAAGGAATGAGTCATGGAAGTCAGGAGAAGAAAGTGTCTTGAGAAGGAGGGAGAAATTAAGTTGAATGCTGCAGAGAGATCAAATCATATTAAAGCAAAGAAGATTGACCAGCTGTGGCAGCATGAACATCCAGGTGACTCTGACAAGAGCCACCTCAGTGCGGTAGGAACCAACGTCTGCCTGCATGGCAGGAGGACAGATTGTGCAAGAGAAGACTGAAACAGCAAACATACCTAACTCATGCTAGATTTGCTTTGAGTGGGAGCATAGATGCAGCTTCAGCTAGAAGAGAAGGATCAAGGGATCCTCCCCCAACACATAGGATGGAAAATGCTAGAACAAGTGGGTCTGTTAGGATTGATTCAGTCAAGAGGGACATTGTAGATACAGGAGAAAAAAGTGTTCAAGTCAGTTGTATTGCAGAGATTGATGAGGACAAGATATTAAAATAGGTGGCTGAAGTGGGATGGAAGAAAGGCCATTAGAGGTCATGGCACTGAGAGGAAAACCACTAATGGTACATTGATATCACTAAGAAACGTCTCAGGAATAGAAGCAGAAAAGAAGACAGTAAGCCAGGTATGAAGGAGTTATCAATGAATGAAGGGATGAGATGATTACAGCAGGATGCGTGGCCAGATCTGGCAGGCTGAATTTCACAGAAGCAGTACTTTTGAAGGAAGAGGAAAAATGGGGTTCATAAGCGACCATCTTTGTGCTCTGAGGTTCTTGGCATAAAAGAAAAATAAAGTCTCCCATGCAGCTCTGTCTAGAAGAGACAATTGGTAAGAGGACATCCAGATTTCTGTTAATGCAAGAAGATGAGAGAGAAGTTTAGAGAAACAGACATGGATATAGGGTAGTCCACAGCTAGAAGAACATGAATCTAGAGTATAGGATAGTCCACAGCTAGAAAACCATGAATCTAGAGGGCACAATAAAAGCTTCTGTGGGAAATCAGAAGCCGTAACTGTAGAGTGTAGTATGAAGACGGGGGTCCTCGCAATGGATGTTTTAGGTGTGGTGAGAACTGAAGAGAACAGGGATGGGAGGCATGAGGTATTAATTTTGGAAATCTCTTATGGGAGCATAGTGACAAGATCCAGCTGGATACCTACTATTTCTGGATGCTTGCAGGGCTTGGCAAGCACAGAGTGAGGCCTGAAGCTTTCGGGGTGCTCTCTGAGCTGGCAGTGACAGGGCAGGAAGCACAGAGATGGTCAAGGGGGCTGGTGCTGAGGACCACATGACTCTGAAGCCCTCAGAGCTGTGACAGACCAGGCTGCTTTAGTCACTGTCTCTCCTTACTGAGGCACATTCACAGTGGATGAGCCACTGGCAAAGAATGAGTGGGTGTCAAATATTTAGCTGTGGAGCCCTTTCTTCAGATGAAAGATGATGTGACAGCCCAACACAAAGAAGAGTAAAAGCAGACCCATTTCTAACCCCCAAATCTGGAACTTCAGAGAGAACGTCTCAGATCCTCTGGGGGATTGAAGAGGCATGCCGTACACACCCCTGGACAGTTTGATCTCCAAACAAATTCCGAGTCTCATATTCACCATTGGTGTTATCCACACCATCCTGGCTAACGTCCACAGCCATGACACATGTGGTAAAGCCTCACTAATTCTGAATAATGAGGCTAATATGATTCAGTAACAAAACCAAATTACAGACGTTTTGTTACCAATATGCAATTTTATTACTCTCAAGTAGAGAATATATTCTAAACTGAGCTATAAATGAATATTATTAAGCTAAATGGAATAAATTTATGTAAAATTACAACTCACAACAGGCCTACATAAAATGGTGATGTATCACAAACACATACATTTTTTAGCATAAGGGAAATAATTGCTGTGGTTGAGAAATTGAAAGCAGAGCAAAAAGTTCTTTAATTTATTGAGTCCTTGGTTTGCAAAGCTATTACTTGTAGTTTAAAATCTTCCTTAAATATAAGGCCCTGAAGAATCAAAGGTAAACAAAATTATGTCAATATTTGCTTGGAAAACACAAAGTATACAAAATTATTGAAAATCTGAAGTAATAGGGGTTGGAGATAATAAAAGACAACTGTGTCTTTAGGTCTGGGTCCTTGATGATATTCTTGGATGGTGCATTAAAGCAAAATTGACAGATACTGAGTTAAATAAGGTCAGATCATTTTATGGGTGCAGGACGCCTCAAAAATTTGATAATCTAAAGCAGGGCATATCAAACCTTAATGTGATTACAAATCCCCTGGGGATCATGTTAAAATACAGATTCTCATTCTGTAGTTGGGGAGTGGGACATGTGATTCCAAATTTTCTATGTGATGCCAGTGCTGCAAGTCTGGGGACCACACTGTGGAAGTGTTAAAGTGCATCCAGACTTCACATGAGAAGATTGAATTGATATAGTATAGCATTTCTAATACTGCATATCTTTTGTGAGAAGGGGGAGGAAAGTTTTAAGATTATTTTATTACAAACTTGTGAGCATATAAATTACCTTTACTAAGCAGGATGATCCTTTAATTTCAGTCCCTTGTCTGTTTCCTTATCCACACTTCACCTAAGCACATTAGGTGAAGCACACTAGTTGGGAGCCTTCCATCAGTAAGCATCATTAAGCACATTACACAGGGAAATCAAGTACAGAATTCCATAACACAAATACTCGGATATTGACATAAGGGTCCAGCAATTGGTCCCTTTTACATTTAAAAAAAGAAAGAAAGAAAAGCATTCTCTTTAGGTAAATTTATTTCAGTTCACTAATGTCCTTTAGTTAGTGACCTCACCTAAACATGCTTCAACAAAACGAGCTGCTTTACTTAAAAGTAAAGCCAGCAATTGCTCTTTAGATTCATAGACTGATGGAATTTTAGGTTGAACAGGTTACTAGCATGTGTATCATCTACAATTCTTGTTTTCCAGACAAGGAGATAGAGATCCTAGTGCCAGGATTAGTGCCCATATCTTCAGTCTTTCTTTGAACTTTTAAAGGAAAGTGTGACGGTGCCTCTTGAACTTAACCTCAAATATTGCTCATCTCATAGACTTATTAAAATTTTCATAATATATTTATAAGTACATTATCAGTGTAGGATACATGAGTTTTATGCACCTATTTGGACATTTTCCTTACTGTTTTTCAGACACCAAGACTTTTGTTCCTTCAACTGTGTTAGGATGAGTGATTTGAAAGTTTAATGTTAAAATTAGTTCATTTTGGCTGTCCATCTTCATGGTTTGGGTCCACATGAACTTTTGTTCCCAAATGTCCTTAAAGGGATGGCCATATCATCCTAGAAAGAGATGTGTTCAGAGGAGATGTAATGTAGGTTCAAGATCACAGACTTACACAGCCTCTGATTATTGCTCACACAGGGACTGGACGTTCCCAGTAATCTGTGAAATATGCAGAAAGCAAACTCTCCAGCTCAAGCTACTTGCCATTTAGCCCCAGTGAGCTGGCTGTGCTCCAATTCAGGTAATTGCATCCTGTCTGCTCAAACTTCGTTTGCAATTTCAATCAGCTATGTTATCCTCCTTAGCGTAGCTGCCCAGAATGATAGTTCAGGACTCCCTTACAGCTGCTAAACAGCTGTTGTGTTCAACCCAAGAGGTGGCTACATTTCAATAGTGGGTAAAATAATTCCTTATTATTCCTTTTTGCCATCACAGAGGCATTGTGAGGCTTAATTAATTAAAATGTGCACAGCTTTCCGAGATGCACGTTGTGATAAAGACAGTGGACATACATTATTTTATTTATTTTATTTTTATTTATTTTTTTATTTTGTCGCTATACAATGTGGTTGATTATTGTGGCCCATTACCGAAACCGTTACCGACATTCATTAATAAGCATTTTAAAAGAGATCTGCACCCACCTTTATCTAGAAGTGGAATCTGAGCATGAGTGTTCCTTACACTATGATATATCCATTTTAAATTTGATTAAGAAATTATTAGAAACTGGCATTGGTTGAATTTAGAGTTGTACGACATGTTGCCTCTTTTTTTATCATTCTAAATGATATTCAGTACTAATGAATCAACCTCTCACTTAAAACTGCATTAATAAACTTGACATTGATGGTTCCATGTCACAAACTGCAGATACCACAAAGGTGTTGGCCTTTTTTGTCCATCATTTTCCCAATTCCACCATATGACTTCCTATGCACGCATCTCGCTCATGAAAATATGCTCCTTAAAAACAATTACCCCAAAATCTGTTGCCTTAAAACAACAGTCATTTTATTATATTTTACGGTTTTGTTGATCAATAATTTGGGAATCGTTGGGAAGTTATTTTCCTCAAGTTGATATTGACTGAGATCACTTGGTAGTGTTTAGCTGGTGGCTGCATGGGTCTGGAGGGTCCCCGATAGCTTTATTTACATGCCCAGTGACTTGGCAGAGTCAGATGGAAGGCAGGACTCAGCAGAGTGCCTTTTCATTTACTATGTGGGACTTCATTTACTGTATGGTCTCTCCAGCAGGGTAGTCAAAATATTACATGGAGACTCAGGATTGCAGGAGCCTGAGGCAGAAGCCCCTAAATCTCTTAAAGGCTGAACCTGGAAAAGGCGCCGTGCCACTTGAATTCTACTTCCTTGGTTAAAGCAGTCACAGGCCAGCCCAGACTCAAGGAGAGGGATGATAGGCCCACATCTTAATGAGAAGAATGTGAAAGAATTACGGGAATCTTTAATTCACCACACTGACCACATAATAATGTTCTTATCCGTGGTAGTTTTAAAGAGATCTGGGCTTTCCACAAGAGACACCCCCACAATCAAACATCCAGACAGAGACAGACTCAGGACCAACCTTTTAGACTTCACATTGATCTAAAATACTTTGGGAAGCACAGCAGTAGCAGATATTTCCATTAGCACCTGTAAAACATGTTAACCACAATAATTCCTACTTTTGCTCTCTAAAGTCTACAGTACCACACCCTCCCCAACTATGATCTCAAATAAAATTACAAATAGTTTTTACTATTCCAACTACATTTACACCTGAATATTCAAAAAGACTTTGAATGGAGAAAGATCAGATATTATTCATTCTGTTTGCTGTTGAGGAACTGGAAATAGAGGGACGATGGTGATCTGCTAAAAGTCTCTAGGTAATGAGTGATGAGACCCTCACTGATGGCCGCTAGTCCAGATTCCATTTGCTTTGCTCCACATGATTTCTCCCCATCAAGGTTTTACTCACAGTCTAAATATCTTTGATGTTGGTTAAGGCTTCTGACTTCACTGCAATACAGATGTTTTTGCAAGAAGGCAAAGCAGTTCTCAAGCTAGATTCACATTTTTGTGGAGAAAGTCTAAGTTGGAATTGCTGCTGTTGTGTCTAATTTATTTATTTCCCTGGCCATGGAGTAGGAGAGTCTTACATGGTTAAGCAATGTGGGGTTAACTCTATTTAGCCACGTCACAGCCAAAGATGCAAAGCTGTCACAATCATCTGGATTTTCTCATCCTAAAATAAAATGTGTGTCTGCATTATTCTTGCCCTATTTCTATAATTCTTCATATAGTTCTCCCAACTTCTCTGAAAGGATTTTTCCACTAATTTAGTCCACATTTTACTCTTACCCATGAAATCATAGAACGTTACAGCCTGGAGCATGTGTTATCAGAAATCAGTTATATTTATGCTTCCACCCATTAAAAAGTTTTAAGCACCACCCTGTGGGTATTTCTAGGTTAGAAACGACCCTACTGCTGTAAAACCAATCACATAGAGATCTTATTCCAAAGAGCAAAAAGCATTTCAGAAGAAATCCACTGAGAAATTGTTATGCAATATGCACTATGGACTTCATGTAAGGACTTCACATACCTAATCTCACTGACACTCCACAACAATCCCAGAGAGCTTTACAGATGATAAAACTAGAGTTCCACTAGGTTAAGTACCTTGTCCAAGGTCACATTGGACAATGTAAGTGGCAGACACAGGTCTAAAGCCCAGAACTATCTAACTCCAGAAACAAAGAACTTGGCCATAAGGCTGTAATGTCTTTGGGTGATTGTATTACATGTATGTGCTTCCATGTATGTGAATGTGTGTCTAGACACAGTCATTCAGGGAGACATATGGTGACATTTACATTTCAAATGTCGTGTATAGCATAAGAAAGGCACAGACAAGGTGCTATCGAACTTCAGATGGGAGAAAAATCACTTCGTTTGAGATAAGATTCATGGCACTTGACGTAGGTCTTATCAGGGGAAGAGTGAGTAGTTTGGTTTAACGTAAGAAAGGAGTGTGTGAGCATGTTGAGTAAGAATATAAAGGGACAATTGTGAAAAATACACTATGAAGTTTGGATTATGTCATTGCTCAGTTTTTAATGACGTTTAACATGAGTTGACAAGAACAGAACTGAACTTTTAGAGGATTAATCTGTCAGCCTGGGCAGCAGGATGGATTGGAGTAGGACCATGTCAATGGTATAATTTGAGCCTTGCCCTTTCAACTTTTTTCAAAAGCAGTTATAAGTCTACTACAATAGCCCGAGTAAAACAAGGTTAATGGCAGCCTGACTCCATTATCTACTTAATCATGTCTTGTTTGTTGATGGTTTGAAGAGTACAATCTTAAACTGGCAACAATGAATAATAAAAATAATAATTGACGTTCTCCTTACACTTTCCCTCTTTTATTGTACCTTCACATACATTACCCTTTGAATTTTAGATAGGTTGCAGACTCCACAAGCTGAGAAGGCTATTAAAGTGTGAGGTTATCGATACTTTTTGAAATGTTTTGTTAATTTACTAATTAATCTATAAGTTGCTCTCTGTTCTTGGAGCCATTTGCTAACATGCCTCCACTTCTGGATATGAAAGCAAAATAATAATCACAAAAATAATGACTACTTTTCAATTAATACTTTATTATTAATATTCAACATGAATTAAATAATTTAAACACAGTCATATAAGATATACATTATTATTCCCAGTTGATACATAAAGAAACTGGGGCAGAGAAGATTACATAATTGTGCAGTCTCCCATATCCATTAGAGATGGATCTGGGATTCAAATGTAGGCACAATGATTCTTAAGCCTGTGTATATTTAATCACCAGCCTCCCAATCTAGATTCTCTGGTCTTAGTTCCTGAGTTTCCATGAAACAAGATATCTTTCCCTAAAGGGCCCCAGAAAGAAAACTGCATCTGAGTATACTTGTGTATATGTGTGGGTATCCAAAATAATTTATATGTATATAAATTCAAAATTAACATATTGAATGGCAAAAAGGGAACTGGAAAACCAATAGGTGGAAAGAATCCAAGCTCCCTTATCCAAAACAAGATTCAATTCCTAAATCCCCATGGGTTTTCTTTCTCCTAGCAGCTGTCTGCCAGGAGCAGAGCGAGTTCACCACAGTCCTGCACAAGATTTAATAGAGTAATTAAGAAGTGTGCTGTAAATTTGGCCCAGGACTTGGTTCTGTTTTTGCTCTGCAGATTTTGTGTTGGTGGAAGCAATTCAGGCACTCTATCATTTGTGCTTGGCAATGCCATTGACACAAGTCAGTTCTTGGAATGCAGTAAGGGGCAATGGTACCAAAGGAGGAGCCAAGGTTTGGCAGCAACCTATAGAGGCTTCAGGGACCCTTTGGCTATGGTTAGTGTTCCTCTCAGATAATTGTCAGCACCAAGTGACAGGGGAAAATGGGACTGCTATTCCCCCAATCTGCCCAGACTTTGCTTCCATTTTTTTTTTCTTTTTTGGCTTATTCTTTCTATGTGTATATACAGATTCGCTTTTATAAGAAAGCTTCAAATGATATTACTAAACTGACAAAAGTGAGAAATGGTATCTTTAGAGTATGAATGTTGTGAGTGAGATGGATCTTTTCAAATGTTGGAGAACCATTCATATTTCCTTTTCCATGAATTGTCTATTCATTTCATTAAGAAAAGATCCACAAACTGCTGCTAAGCTAGGAAACAGGTGTCCACCCATAATGATCATGGAATTGTAAATTGTACAGCAATTTGTCAATATCTAATAAAAAATTTAAATTGTTCTCTCACATTTTCACTCCTCTGTATTTATCTTACAGATGGACTCACATATGTGCAGCATGACATTTTTATAAGACCTTCATTGCAGCACTTTAGGTAAAAAATAAGATAGAAAACAATGTAAGTATTTATTAGTAGATGCCTAGTTAAATAAACTACGGGAGGAACTTTCACTTCCAGCAATGATGAAGTAACTGTTCTGAACTAGTGTTCTAGTCATAAAGACCCATATGACTGGATAAAATATACAAGGCAATATTTTTCAGCATTGGACAGCAGGCAGCATTTTACTGTGATCCCTGGGAACAGGGAAACTAAAAAGGTGAGGCCCACAATTGCCCAGCCTTCTACCTGGGAATAATCCCCTGACCATTGTACAAATAGCTAGAGTCAAAGCAGGCCATTGCAGTCCTACTGAGTGGAGGAGGCAGAGATCAGAATTTGGAAAGCAGAAATGGCTAGAATCTACAGCACGGAGTATCAAAGACAAGGGTTGGCCAGTTAGCTCAGTTGGTTAGAGCATGTTGTTGATAACACCAAGGTCAAGGGTTTGGATCCCTGTACTGGCCAGCCACACACACACACACACACACACACACAAAAGCAAAAAACAAAACAAAACAAACAAACAAAAAAAACCCAACAACAAAAGGGAAGCTAGGCCGGCCCGTGGCTCACTCGGTAGAGTGCGGTGCTGATAACATAGGGATGGCCGGTTTGCTCACTGGCTGAGCGTGGTGCTGACAACACCAAGCCAATGGTTGAGATCCCCTTACCAGTCATCTTTTAAAAAAAAAAAAAAAAAAAAAAGGGAAGCTATATTCAGAAGGGGCCCTAAAGAATCTACACAAAACAATATATACAACTGTACTAGCAAAGAACAATTGGGAAGTAAAATTTAAAACAGTACCATTTACAAAAGCAAAAACCCATAAAATACTTAGGTATAAAAATACAAAATATATACATATTTTTATTTGGAAACCTTCAAAAAAATATTGAGACAAATCAAAGAACACTTTAAAAACAGAAAAAGATACCCTACATGAATGGATTGGAAGACTAATATTGTTAATATGTCTATTCTTCTATAATTGATAAATTGATTCAATGCAATCCCAATCATGTAGATGTGAACATGCTAAAATTTATATGAAAAATCAAAGAAACTAAAAGCCCAAAAAATTTTGATAAGGAAAGACAAAGTTGGAAGTCTCACACTATCAGATTCCAAGATTATAAATCTATAGTAGACCTGGACTAAAGGAACAGAAGAGGGTCCAGAAACAGACACATATATAGAAGGTCAATTGATTTTTGACAAAGGGATTAAGACAAATTCAATCAAGAAATAATAATATTTTCAACAAATAACACTGGAACAATTTGATTTCCATATGAAAAAAGAAGGAAAAGAAAGAAAAGAAAAGAAAAATGGACCCCATAACTTAGGTTAGACAAAGATTTCTTACATAAGACATAATAAATAAAAAGCATGAATGGCAAAAGGAAAATTTTTTATATATTATACTTGTAAAATTGAAGCTCTTTGAAAGAAACTGTTAACACATATCTGATAAATATTTGGTATAAAGTATATAAAAATAACTTTTATAGCTCAATAATAAGCAAACAACTAGTTTAATTCAAGAGGGAAAGGGAAGTATTATCAACAAGTGGTATTACATCAATTGCATACTTATATAGGAGGAAAAGAAAGAAAATGATCCTTACCTCACACCACATACAAACATTGACTTGAAATAAGTAATTCACCTAATATATAACCTAAAACTATAAAACTTGCAGAAAAAAACTTAGGGAAAAAAATCTTTGAAACCTTGAGTTTAAAAAGATTTCTAAGAACAAAAAAGAACAAGCAAACAAACAAAAAACCCTGATAGATTAAACCTCATCCTTTGCTCTTTGAAAGACACTGTAGTGGGCAAAATTATGACTCCTCAAAAGATTCCATGCCCAAATCCACAGGAGGATTGTGAATATGTTATCTTACATAATGAAAGGTACTTTGCAGATGTATCTTAGGTTACTAATCAGCTAATCTTAAAATAGGCAGATTACTCTGGGTTATCTGGGTGGGCCCGATGTAACCACATGAGTCCTTAAAAGCTGAAGAGAAAGACAGATGGGAAAGTTGAAGAGATTTGCAGCACAAGAAATGTTTAATATTGCTGGCTAGAAGATGACCAGGTGTCAAGGAAACAGGGACCTTAGCCCTCCAACTGCAAGGAACTGAATTCTGCCCATAACCTTAATGAGCTTGGAGGGCAATTGTTCCCATGACCCTCTGGAAAGGAATACAACCGTGCTGACACCTTGACTTTGGCCTGTGCAACCCTGAGCAGAGATTCCAACCATGCAGTCCCTGACTTAGGATCAATAGAACTGTGAGATATTAAATGGTTGTTGTTTCAAGCCATGAAATTTGTGATAATATGTTATACAGCAATGGAAAACTAATACAGACACAATTAAGAAAATGAAAAGGCAAGCCACGGACTGTTTACAACTCATATATCAGACAAAGGACTTGTACCATGAATATATAAAGAATTCTTATAATTGCATAGTCAGAAAACAAACAACCCAATTTTAAATGTGTGCAAAATATTTGAACCAGTAGCTCATGAAAGAAAATACACAAATGCCCAATAAAACCATGAAAAGATGTTCAACATTATTAATCTTTAGAATTCAAGTTAGAAACAGTGAGATATTTTTGAACACCCATTAGAAAGACCACAATTAGACTAGCCATACCAAGAGTTGGAGATCATGGACAAGTAGAACTCTCATACATTACAGGTAGGAAAGCAAAAAAAGTATACTTTTCGCAGTTTATTAAAAAGGCAAACACACAAGCATCATTTTGTCCTGCTATTTCATCTCTAGATATTTACCCAAGCAATTGAAAATGTATGTTCACACAAAGATCTGTATACAGATTTGTATACACATGTTCATGGCAGATTTATTGTGACAGTCAATACTGGGAAAAAAACGAAATGTCCACTGATGACTCGATATAAAATATCTGTATACCAAATGATACCTATGGAATATCTATACAGTAGAATACTACTCAGCAATAAAAAGGAAGAGATTACTGATACATACAACAAAATAGTTGAATCTCAAAAGCATGATGTTTTATTGGAGAATCCACATGAAAAATAGCACATACAGTAAGAGTACAATTATATAAATTTCTGTACAATGCAAACAAATCTATAGTGATGGAAGCAAGGCAGTGGTTTCCTAGGGATGGAGTTGGATGAAGGGATTGATTACAAACTCATGATGAAAATATTTACTATCTTAATTATGATGATGGTTTCATAAGTGTACACATATGTTGAAACTTATCATATCGTACACTTTAAATATATGCAGTTTATTGTATTTCAAATATGCCTCCATAAAGTAGTCTATACAGTTATACAGCCCACAAGGCACATCTTCCAGCCAGAGAGGCCTGACTGAGGTTCAACAGTTTGAATTCTCAGATGTAATGATTATCATAAAAGCATCTGAAATAATTAGAATTCTGTCACAGAATGATCCAAGTTGGTGTACCTAAGAGAAGCTGATGGGAAAGGGGGAATTTTCTTTCTTTGTTTTACTGGATTTCAGGAAAGTCAGCCTTCTGAAGAAATATTTTTCTATGGCTGGCTGCCTTAACACCCCTGTCATAGTCGCTGAGCCATAATTATTCTGTCAGCACTGGCCCCTGCAAAGCTAGGTGGATTTCTCAGATTCAGGACTCAGGTCCATAGGCTTTTAGAATACTTTATATCTGGGTCCCTGCTGTTATCAACCACTGCATTGGAGATTGTTAGTGATGGCCAATAGGATAAGCTGTAGACAAGTCTCGGGGACTCCCTTGGTTTAAAAGAAAAAGTAAATACCCTGCAGAATTTTCTAGACAGCCCAGAGTAGCAAGATGACTTTATTATATCTAGTATAGAAGGAAAATTGTTCTAATTATATCTTTTGAATTTTTTATTCCAGGCCCCCATTAGAGTTCTTTCTATCTGGTGTTTCTGCCTTGAAGGGAGTTTCCCAGCTCAGGGCTCTTATAAAGCCACATCTGAAGGCTGGGCAAGAATCTAGGAACTGCCAGTACAGGGAAAAATCTGTCTCCTTCTGATAGAGGGACCCAAAGCACAGCAATGCAGACTGGCCTCCATCCCTCCTGCAATGTGCTTCAGCCCTGGCATAGAGAAAAGCCAGCTGCAGAGGCTTTGACTGTTCCCTTCTAACAGATTCTGTGCCAGTTTAGGATTTAGTCTCTTCTCTGTCACTGGCAGCCAAATTAGCAGGTACCTCAGATAATGGTCCCCATGTGACATTATTCCTGTTTTCTTCAAGACATCTTCCTGATGATCTTTATTCTCCAAGAAAAGCATTTCATTGCATCTTAAGTAGGACAAGTCATTTAACCTCTCAGTACCTCATTTTTCTGTTATTTATTCATTCATTCATTTATTCAATAAATAGTTAATGCATACCTAGTATGCACAGGTCACTCATGCATTATTGGTAGGAATCAAGACTGAAATCTAGATCTACTAGAAACCAAGACAATTCTGTTTTTCCTATATCATTAATAATATAAACTATCTTTTTTAACCATTATTAAGTACCAGGTGTGTTACATACATTATTTCATTTCCTCACACTGCAAGTAAGGTATTATAATAAGCATTTTATAGTTGACAAAACAAAGGTTAAACAATTCACCCATAGCTACTAATTTCATAATTGCCCAAGGTGGAATTTTAGCACAGATTTAGAAATATCTGAAACTCATGAGCTTTCTACTGGATCAGGCACCTCAGTAGATTACCCAGCCTGTTTTAGTGATTTTAATATGGTGATGTGTACCTATATTTTAGCACCTTATCAACATGCTCACATCTATTATCTCTGGCACATTTTATAAGGCATTACACAGCAGGTGACATCTGGCTGCAAAGGCTCTTAATGGATTCCCACAGTCCAGTTTTGAGTTCTCAGCCTTTAGGTTCAGAAATCAATTTTGTCTTTCATCAGAAACTAATTTGCTAAATGCACAGGAACCTGATATATAAGTAAGAATTCCAACTCATTATTTAAAAGGCAGTGCAGGCCCAGAAAACAGTGGAATATTGGGTATAACATTTCATCCACTCCATAAATATTTATTGTATGCTAGGTGTCAGCATGGTTCTAGGTGCTGAAGATAAGAGTGAATAAGACCAGCAAAGTTTCTACTATCGTGGTGATTATGTTGTCAATACTATGATTCAGATCAGCTCTGATTATGTAGAGTTTGAGGTATCTATAGGCTCATTAAGAGGACATTTCGAGGAGAGGCAGTGTGTGCAGGAGCTGGCTCACATCAGCTCTGAAGAGCCAATTGTTCAATTTTCAGGAATTTTGTGAGCTGGTTGATGTCAAGCTGGGAACTGAAAATCAGTCATGGTCAGTATATTTACACTGTGGAAACTGGCAAAATTCAAATCAGTGCTCCTCTTCCCTGTTCCCATGAAAGCTGAGTTTTAAAGATGCACGAGCACATCACTGGGTAGAGGAGAAGAGGACTGGATATGCAGACCTGGAAAAGGATCTTGGCTTCCTTGGCTTCTACAGCCTTCGTTTAAGTTTAAGGTTATTAGAATACAGATGATAGTCAGGCTCTGGATAGATAAGTTAGCCTTGGGAGAGTGATAAAAGCAAAGGATTGAGAAAAGAGCCTTAAAAAAAAAAAAAAAAAAAAAAGCACTTAATGGTTAGTGGTGGAGAAAAAAAAAAAAAAAAAGAGCCCTGAAAGAGATTTGAATGAATCAGCTTTGAAGTATCAGGAAGGAGTTTCACAAGAAAACCTTAACAAGAATTTCCAGAAAGAAATGCCTCACTTTGCTATGTTAATCTTTTAAAACTATTGTCTGAAGTTTAGAAAGCATCCAAGAATTTTGGTGGTTGTTGTTGGGTGAGGCGTATCATTGATAAACTTGGATAAAGCATCTTCTGAAAGTGTCAGGATATCAGGGAATGCAGTCAGATGCAGAAATGTGACTAGTGGCAGGGATGGAAGTAGAAATAACAAGGAGAGGAGACCAGAGAGCTCCTGGTGATGACTGGAAGCCCCTCCATTCCAGAAAGAGGAGAATTGAGCATTCCTTTTCCAAGGCTCACCCTTTGGATTTCTATTTTCTTCATGCAGAATATGCCCTTCTGTTAGAACAGTCTTTCTTCACAGGGAAGATGAAGTAGGCAACAGCGTTAGCTCTGCTGAGCACCCGTACTGTCCTGAGATTGATGGCACCCAAATCACTGAACTTGAAGTTCAACTGCTTATGGTTTAACATAGGTTTTTCTACAGATGGATAATGTCATTTCCAGCATGTTGAAATTTTCCTAGCTTTCTGCTCAGAGGATAATCTAAATTTCATGTGTAGGGAGTGCCTTGCTCTTACCCCATGAATATATGATCTAAGAAGGAATATTTTCTCTTTATTTATTTATTTGTTTGTTTGTTTGTTTATGTATTTATTTTTATTTTTGTTTTTTAAATTTATCCATTAAGAATATTCATGAGATAGAAAGCTAATTGTCAACCCCCATTCCCATGATGTGAGGGCCAGATTCATACTGGAGGCATACTCATTACCAGAAATTACTTTTGTACTCTGTGGCCCCACCCAATTATCCCCCAACCTCCATCCCCCACCCCATCTCCCCCCCACTCCACTTTGTAGCCCTAGGAATGTTCCCTTCCACTGTAAGACCACCGCACTACTGTGGTCTTTTTTTCCTTCTTTCCTTTCTCTCTTAGCTCCCACATATGAGTGAGGACATGTGGTATTTATCCCTCTGTGCTTTGCTTATTTCACTCAACATAAGTTTCACCAGGTTCATCTATGTTGTTGCAAATGGGAGTATTTCATTCTTTTTTATGGCAGAGTAGTATTCTACAGTGTATATACCACAGTTTCCTTGTCCATTCATCCATTGATGGACATTTAGGTTGGTTCCATGTCTTGGCTACTTTAAATGGAGCTGCGATGAACATGGGAGTGCAGATATCCCTTTGACATGATGATTTCCATTCCTCTAGGTAGATACCCAGAAGTGGGATTGCTGGATCGTATGGAAGATCTATCTGTAGTTGTTTGAGAAACCTCCATACTGTTTTCCATATTGGTTGTACTAATTTACAGTCCCACCAGCAGTGCAGGAGTGTTCCCTTCTCTCCACACCCTCGCCAGCATTTGTTATTCACCGTCTTTTTGATTATAGGCAGTCTAACTGGAGTGAGGTGGTATCTCAATGCGGTTTTGATTTGCATTTCCCTGATGACTAGTGATGCTGAGCATTTTTTCATGTATCTGTTGGCCATTTGTATGTCTTCCCTTGAAAAATGTCTATTCAGCTCTTTTGCCCATTTTTAATTTATGAAAGATGCAGAAGGGCTATGGAGTTGGAGGAAGAGGTACATGAGTTACATGGCCTGTTTGGCATTAACCATCCTATCTCATCTCAGAGACGCTGCCTCATCTATATGCACACTGAAAGGGTTTGGTTAAGCTCTGTATCATGATATTTCACTATCCAGGTCTCTGCCAGCAAGACTAGGAATGGACAATAATTGGTCATGTCAAATCTGTGCAGAGACAGTGACTTGCTGGCTCAAAATGACAAGCTGTAATAATCATATTCCCTATCTCTTCAACATCCCTCCAGGACTCAGCTTGAACCCCTCCAGTTGCAGGAGCATGGGCTAGAAGGGCAAGTAAAAATAGAGAGGAGTATGGACAGGCAGGTGGAGGAAATAAGAGAGGAGAGATGGTTCCCAAGAGACATAGAGAGTGTTTGAGGCCACAACTGAGCCTCACAAGAATTGGAACTTTGGAACTGGAAAGTCAGAAACCAAAGAAAAAGTCAAATCCAAAGATAACTTACTCAGGGTCTCAGTTCATTATAACAAAAGAGCCCTATTTAACATAGACATGGGTTTTATCCAAGATACTATCTTTTCATGTTTGTAACTTAATGCCTTCAATTTAATAAACACCTACTCAGAGAGAATCAGGTCCTTATCTTCCCCATCCTCAAATAGTTCTCAGAGTGGAAAATAGACAAGAAAAGTCTCTGCTAAGCAAAGGTTCATTGGAAAAGGGGGAAGAAAGCAAATTAGAAACAGCAGCTAAGGTCACAATTTAGAGATAGAGCCTTGCTGCAGTAATTGAAGGGCAGTCTGATTTTTCTGTCAGCAAATCAAGGGCAGCTCAGACTCAGATAGCTGGGCACTGGGTATTTGCAGCTTATCTGTTTTTGTTTGTTTGGTGGCTAGCCAGTACCAGGATCTGGACCCTTGATCTTGGTATTATCATGCTCTGAGTGAGCTAACCTGTCCCTGTAGTTTATCTGTGTTTATAATCACTGGTTCATCACTTCAGGCAGTCTAGATCTTTTGGCCCATTTGACAGTCTGGTTGGTTTCTCTATGCTATAAGGCCACAGTCCAAACACTATCTCTTGGTTTTGCCAAGAGGAGTATCTTGAGTTGGCTTGGCTAATTCCTAAAATATGAAAACATATTTTTCTTTATTGAGAACCCCAAACCAAGCAACAAGAATAATGCATAGACCAGAGGCACCCAGATTAGCACCTGATAAATAGGAGCTACATGGGATGCAAGAATTTTCTCACATAATCTTCAAATTGTACCATGAAGTACGTACTGTTATTGTTTGCATTTTGAGATGGAAAGAAACTAGAGATCAATGAGGTTAAGTTACTTGCCAAGGTCACCAACCAGAGGTAACAGATAAGACAATTCTATATCCACGGTCTTCATTATTATACAGAAGACTTCTTATCCAAACTAAACTGTATCGTTGACAATAGCAAGACAATTGATAGTCTAAATTGCATTTTCAGCGATCACCCTCAGAGTAGCTGTGGTCTTTGGGAAGGACATTTGCAACAACAACCTAGAAAAGGCTGGATATAGTTGTATACAAGAGAATGTACAGAATGAATATTCAATGTCCCCAACTTTATAACATTAAAATAACAGATACTATCTTCCATACAGACACATTAAAATGTGTTTTCTGTGTGTGTGTGTGTGTGTGTGTGTGTGTGTGTGTGTGTGTGTGTGTGTGTGTGTGTGAGAGAGAGAGAGAGAGAGAGTGAATATATATTCAGTTCTATTAAAGAAAAAAATCTACAGGACTTACAGCAATTGAGAATGGTCAGCTGGTCCTACTTAATTAGTAATAATTGAACAAGGTAATATGTTAGTGTTTTCCTCAGCAAACAGAGATGTTAGAAACCTCTAATTAACAACAAAATCTCACAAGCAGTGGCTCACACCCCCTCCCACCAGTTTGTGTGTGGATGGAAACACACAGTTAAATAGCAAAGCAGTTCTCCAGTCCTTGTGAGGAAGCAGGGCAGCCTTTAAAGTTTTCACTTAGTGTTGACTGGGAGGAGGAAAGAGAAGAGAAATACAGGCCTTCTATTCACACACCAGATGTTCCCACTAAACAATGACTTTCAAGAAAGCTCAGCTTGTGTGGATGATAATCATTGTTGAGTTTGGGGGCTCGGCAGCCACAGAAGAAAATTCCTGGAGGAGGAAGTGCTGCCCATTGCTGTGACAGTCCTTGGTATTCAGTCTTAGGGGGCTCCACCCTGCTGTGTATCTCACGGACCACAAGAACCCCACCGCCCTCCAGTCTCGCAGGGATGCTCTGGCTTGCTGCTGGAGGAGGCAACTGTGGCACTCAGCTATTCGTGATTGTAGGTGGTCAAGGCACCTGGTTTTCCTGTGCTTGAGATGATTATACTGAGACACTGAGATGTGTAGCTATTCCACATATCTTCTATCTGTAGAGATTCTTTGAATCACAGGGATGAGGATTTGGTCCTTGTTTTGTGATTGACCATCATGGAATGGTTCCTTAGGTCAGGTTACTTAAAAGGAGAGCCTGATACAGGGACTTAGGGCACATGGAGCACTTATTAAGAGAGAAAAAGAGGGGAGAAGGATGAAAGAGAATCCAGCAAGGATTTAGTCTCAGGTTAAATTCAGTTTTCATTTGACTCTCAGGGGGGGCTCTGGAGTGTAAATGATGCCACAGACTTGCCCTGTCAAGGGGTCGGAGTATTACTTCCAGGAGAGATGATGACTCTCCTGGTGCAGAAGCTGGGAGACATTAGCACCCAATGCTCACTGATGCTGGTGTTGGATGTACCGCTGCAGTCAGAGAAGTGCAGACAGAGGAGAAGAGAGAGATCAGGAAATTTCCTTCATACTCAGCCTTTGTTGTGACAGCCCTGAGCCAGCATATTAAAATCATCACAGAATGGGGTGTCTCATTTTTATACATGTAATGGTCTGATAAGATAGGCAGGGCAGATATAATTTCTCTTCAGTACTGACTCCTATTTTAAGGAGGATGGAATGTGCCCAGATAGACTGAATTACTAGCCTAAGTAAACAAGATTATATGAGAAGAGTTGGAACTGGAGCCAAGGACATCCGGCTTCTGTGTTCTGTGTCCTTTTGAAAGGCTGCTTCTCTTTGTCTCCCACATGGTAAAAGATGAGAAAAGTTTAATGGTGGTAGCAAGCTTACAGGTGGAAGAGCAGTGAGGAAGCAGGTAAGGGTGATACGAATTGAGCTGGACCTATCACAAGAGGCTATTTAGAGGAGCCACATCTGTATTGATCTATTCCATGGTGGTTAGGACTTAGATGGATGGAGACATGAGAGCTCTCTGGGCTCAGGTGGTCCAGAGACTAGCACAATCCAGAATACAATGGGGGCATAGCATGTGGACCATTCCAGAGAAGGGCTGGATTTGGATAAGCAATGTTAAGCTGTGTGTTCATGCTGGAAAGAGGGCTCCCACTCACTTAAGCTGGCTCTCCTCTCGCTAACCCACTACATGGTTTTCTCTCATTTACCCACCCCCACACCCTTCTCCAGCTTCTAAATTTGGCTATAGTTTCTGATTGTGTTAATTCCTGAATAATCGATCCTAGACAGTGGAAAGCTCAGGCTTTCCTCCATGACATGCAGACAAATAAAGCTCTTTAAATTCAATAGGAGAGTTTTATAGCATTGAAATGGATTAGGAGAGACCAAGGAATTCAAAAACACTCCACTCTTGTCTCAAACACCCCTATCCATGAGGTTCCCAAGAGTCCGCAGGAGAAAGACAAAGGAAAGCAAATTGCCGCTTTCTTGTGCTAAGACCTGGACCACAAATGCTAATGCAGAATGCTTTGAAAAACCTGAATGATGCATGTGACCCAGCCTAGGTATTTATGAGGCCTTTTCATCAACCTCTTCTCTCCTGTAAGTGACAATGAAAATCATGGGATATAACAGCTCAGTCTATTCCATAAAACACAGAAAACTGCAAGAGTGCATATGAGAGAAAACTCCCTTCTTTTCTGAGGAATGGCCACATTATAGCAGCACAGTGACCCTAATAACTAGCAAAGGGAGCCCAGACTGTATCCTAGAATCTGAGAAATCAGATTACTCTTTTTCCTCCTCCAGATAGAAGTGGGGTTGAGGGTATCAGTGGGACATTTGTTGTTAATAACAGGTCACTAGGCTTATGTGATTAAAGGGCTTATACACATTGTCACCTAATAGTAACAGTTTACAAAATGCAGACCAGAAAAACAATCCCATAGCAGATGGTACAGATTCACTCTAGAGAACCAAAAGTCTGGGATGCTGATCTGGTATGTTTTGATGGGAAAGGAAGAGCTAAGAAAACAAATAGATCTCGGGGCCCCTCACTGGATACTGACAGCTAAGGTGTAGGGGCACACTTGTGATGTGGGCTCCCACACAGATATGCTGCTTATTTCAACTTTTATCCTTTGCCTGCATCTTTGTTTATCTGTCACGCTCTCTTTCTCTCTCTCTTTTTTTCCCCTAGGAATAGGCCTGGGTAGTGGATTAAATGGTGACCATCCAAAAGATATGTCCACCTAGAATCAGTGAATGTGACTGGCTTCTTATTTGGCAAAAAGGATCCTTGCAGATATAATTAATTTAAAGATCTTGAGATGAGATCCTCCTGGATTAACTGAATGGACCCTAAATTCAATGACACCTATCCTCATAAGCGAGAAGGAAAGAACTCACAGAGAAGGGGATGTGAAGACAGAGACAGAAATTGGAGCCTCCAGAAGGAGCCAGCCCTCCCGACTCCTTGGTTTTGGATGTTCAGGTTCTAGAACTGTGAGAGAATACATTTCTGTTGTTTTAAGCCACACAGTTTCTGGTAACTTGCTATAGAGTCCTAGGAAACTAATAGAGCCTGCTGGTTGCTATTCCCTGCAAACACTCAGTAACAACAACGTGCATGGTTAAACCTCCAGGCTGCCCCAGCTCAGGGATCTCCGCTATCAGGGAACAAAGCCACTAAACACATTGTCATCTACTTGGAAAGTTGGAGCTTCCATAGCCTCCTTGGGTCAGTGACCCCACACAGAAGTTTCTGCCCTGAGCCCATCGCTGCTCAAAGACATCCCATTAAACTTGACTCAGACACATCTCGGAACTCTTGGGAAATGTGTTCAAGTGACAACCGCTCTCCTTTT
This sequence comes from Cynocephalus volans, assembly GCF_027409185.1. Classification (NCBI taxonomy): domain Eukaryota; kingdom Metazoa; phylum Chordata; class Mammalia; order Dermoptera; family Cynocephalidae; genus Cynocephalus; species Cynocephalus volans. Next base: position 136,032,423 of record NC_084466.1, on the reverse strand, counting down.
TGGCAAAGGTCTTTTATCAAGCAATATAGAGTATATTTTCAATCATTCTCATGTCACAGTGAAGAGACAAACCCTTGTTAGTGTCTGTTTGCTGAGAAAAGAAAGAAAAGCAAAAACAAAAAACGCAAAACCCAAAAGTAAGACATCGTGTCTTGGTACATTCAGAGACTAGCTGGGGCGCTGAGCCTCCATGAATCTTAGCCGTTAGCTGATGAAATGTAATTCAATCTTTTTAATGTCTTGGTCTGTATTTGTGTCAGTGGCTTTAAGATAAGGAAAAGACTTCAGCGAAAAATGAAACTTCTGATGAATAACTTGGAGAAGATTGAATAATATACAAATATTTCTTTTCCCTCCGTCAGAGAGAGCCCAAATCCTGTCATGTTTCAATCCCTGTCACTGTCATTCTTTCACACAGAAAATAATCTGGGAGGAGTAAAGAAAAGAAACAGTGGCACTTGGGATGAGAGGAAGAAAGGATGCAGGGGGTGCGGTGGGGGCAGAGCAGGAAGAAAGGAGGGGTGGAACAAAGACCTCAGCCTGTAATAATTGAAAGATCCTAAAAGATGCAAGGAAATTGGCCATGGTTGATAATAACCATAATAACAAGCTAATGATAGGCTCTTGGAAAGGGAGGACCTTGCTTGGTCTCATATTTGTTATAAAGAAAAGGAGATGTTCAGCTGGCAGGAATGATTGCGTTTAGCAATTTGGCATTCATCCTACAACAGCCCACCAGCCACGTCACAGGCCTGGCCACTTGTCTCCGACACTGTCCCAGCCCTAATTTCATGTCTCCTCAATTATTGGTATTATGGCTCTTCTCTGATGCTGGACAAAGGAACAGGTGTAAACATTAGTGGGGTGATGGGGTTGGTTGAGGGGATATCTTTTCTAAATTTGTTTCGTTGTTTCCTACAGAAGGGAGACAAGCCACCGCTGGGTGGTAGGATGGTTTGGAATACGGCCCATGTGGCCTAGGGGCAGGAAGGAAGCCTTGGGGCCTGAGCCTTCCTATGCTTAGCCTTCCTAGTAAGGACCCTCTTGTGCTCTGGCATACAGATGTCCTAGAAAAGCACCGAGGAAAAGTGGGGGCCAAGGGAAATGCTCCTTTATGCCAAACCTGTTATACTCTAGATGCTATATAGTTATTATTTTGTTTTCTTCACAAGAACAAAAGAGAAAATTGAGGCTTGAGAACATCAGAGACCTTCCCAAGAACACACAGCTAATAAATGCAGAAGCTGGAATCAAACAGAGACCTGTAGCTCTTCAAAGGTAAATTCTTGTTGCAACATCATGCTCCTGCCTCCAAAGGCGGATGCAATGCCCTAGATGAGTTTGGATTGGGAGTGATAATGTTAATTCTGAGATCTCAGAGTGAGAGAGACTGCATTTGAAGTAAGAAATGTTGCACAATACATCAGTAAACACTCAAAAAAAGCATATATCATTAACAGACAGTTGTTTAGAGAGCAAACCATTTTCCATAGCTGGTGAGGCTATTTTGAGCCTGCTTTCCTTCCATTCAATGTCTTCTCTGGGTGATGTTATCTCCTCCAAGTCCTCCATGGCTTCCAGAATCCAAATCTGAATTTCCAGCCATCACCTTGTGCCAGAAGATCTGCCCAGAAGTTTCTCTTCTGCTTAAAATGGTTTCTCAGCACTAGAAAATGCCTCCCCCGAGTTCTTCACCTCACAGTTCATGCAAAATCTCTTGCCGTGTTTGATAACCACTTAAAAACTTAATTGGTATTGTTTTGTTCCAACATTTGCTAACAATGGCAAATTATTTATGGATGAGACATTGCCAGCAAAATTACTAAACAGAAAAGTTTCTCTACTTTTGTGAAAAGAATAAGATAAAAGAGTAGCAGAGAGCAACATTAGAGCCTTTCCCTTTGCCAAGAATTCTGAATGATGATTTCCTGTACCTTTAATACTCATTGTGAAGAACCTAAGTAATTACAGTTTCTTCTTCCATTTATAAAGACCAATAAACCATTCTCTAGCAGGTATTATGCCACCACAAGTCTCTCTTGAAATTATTGTCCATCTTTGACCTAAGAATGTTCCTATTTTAACTATGCTTAGTAATCAATATTGCAGAACAATCTCATTATGTTTTTTAAAAGTTTATTAAAAAGGACTCTAAGGCAATACCCGGAAATCCACTAGACCTAGAGAACCATTATGGATATTTGATGTGACTTTTACTCTCTTCTTCTTTTTTTTTTTTTTAATAATCAAATGAGTGTGTGCTCATTATAAATACTTGGAATAATATAGAAAATACAAACTTTGTCATGGCAGACTAGGAGGTCAACATTCTTCTAAATCCAAACCTCTGATTTTTTTATTATTTCATAGTTGCCTTTCTAGCTAATTTCCAACCATCCTTCCCTCTCCATTCAAACTTCAGTTCTGCCACATCCCCAAATTTTAGTGCACCACAATTTTTCCAGAGAGAGGAGGGAAAAGGACATTCTACGTAGAAAAAAAAAAAAGTGTGGAAAAACTCCAGCATTTTTTAATGCCTAGTAAAAATGTAATTTCCTTTGAGAAGTCTTCCTTAACTTTCACCACCAGCCTTCTTCTGGGGAAAAAAAAATATCGTCCCTCTTCCCTCTCTGCCACCTTTCTTTAAATTACCAAAGCACTTTGTTGCCCAGTAGAGTGTAAGTGTGACAGAAGATTGAATAATTACTTACAAGAATGCTTCTTAAATAAGTTCCACCAGGCCAGACACGGGGTACTGTATTCACATCTGAAATTTCAGCACCTAACACAGAACCAGGCACTTAGTTTCTCAGTTTATGCTCAGTAAATATTCGAGGAATAATGATTTTAAAAATCGCTTGAAGAGTTATTGTAGTGAATAACATTTATTCTTTCTTCAGCATCCATTCTGCCTTTTCAACCACACGTTCATTTCTTTTGGTGGGTTCGGGAGGGTGGGGGTAACGTTCCCCTTGTGTACATGTCTAAGAGGAATAGTAAAGCCTAATACCTCTACTCCCACTTCAAAAGCCAGAACAATACTTAAGGGAAGGGTTTCTTTCCCCAGATTGCTTTCCTCACTGTTTAATTTGCTGGGGACGCCGTCCATAACAAGCACTACAGACTGGGTGGCTTAAACAACAGATCTGGAGAAGTCTGAGATTTCAGGTGTCGGCAGGATTGGTTTCTTCTGAGGCCTCCCTCCTTGGCTTGTAGATGGCCCTCTTCTCCCTGTGTCTTCATGTGGCTTTTTCCTCTATATCTTTCCTTGTCCTAATTTCTTCTTATAAGGACACCAGTCATTGGATTAGAGCTCACCTATATGACCTCATTTTAACTTGATCACTTCTGTAAAGACCCTGTCTCCAAATATAGTCACATTCTGAGTTACCGAGGCTTGGAGGAATACAATTCAGCCCACAGCACTTACTGCATCTGGATTTTAAAGTCTGTGGTAACATAAGGATAGAAGAGATGATGGGAGTTTACCTGTCCCAGGCATCCGATAAGATGCTGTCTGCCAGGAAGACATTCCTGATGTTCCTGATCCCCATCCCTCCAAAGCTGACTTAGCTCCTGCCTCTTTCACAGCTAAGTACTCAAGCTTCACTTGATTCTGTGAGCTCCTGACAACCTTAAATTAAACTTTATTAAATTCCTTTTGCTTGAATTAGGCAGGATCAGTGTCTATTTTCCTGCAACCGAGAATTCTAATTGATACAATATTTTAAGTATCTTTTAAAAAACCATCTAAAAAACCTATGCTCACTGGACTCTGACCATGTAGGAGTTTGCTACCCCAAAGGGAGGCCCTTAGAAGACACCAAAGCTGATGGGAGACCTCCAGTACATCGAACACTTACTTTCTGCCAGGCTCTGTTCATAGCTTTAGGTCTCAGAGAATTGAATTTCCATCCATAGGTTGGGATTTGAAAAGGAAAAAACAATTCAAGGGTAAATGGAATATGAACACAATCTCTGACTTTGGACAAATGCTCTCTCTAGATTTTAAGTTAGACTAACCATACATCCTGGTTTGCTTGAGACAATCTTGTTGTATGTTAGTTTTCTCAGAGTTATTATTAATAGTGTCCTGTACACTCCCAACTGTGTCCAGTTTGGACAATAAGTTATACAGTCACCCTATCTTAAGTGTATCTTGATTATTGATGTATCCTCAGGATTCAGAACAGAGCCTGGAAGAAAGTAAATGTTTAATATACATGTATGTATATATATATATATATTTTTTTTTAATGAATATATGGATGAATGAATGAATGAATGGGACCTTGCCCCATTATCAGCTGCAGGTGCACATTTAATCATTTCTTTTTCTTTTACTTGATGCCTCTTGCTGCTCTATATCACTGAGCCAAGAGGTTTTGGAAGGACAGCATCTCATTACAAAGAGCTCCTAGAAAGAAAGGAGACAGATGTGTTTGGAGATCTGCCATATTCCTGTTAGCACCCATGAAAGTGATGGCTGCCTCTTTAACAAAGATGCATTTCAAGGCAAGGTGTGATGCCCACCTGTTATTAGAAAGTTTGCCAATATCTGAGCTCAACTAGGCTCAGAATTTTTTCTCCCTGCTCCTGTCCTCCCCAAGCCAATTGCCTGGATGACTCCAACTTGATCAGTAGGCAACCAACATGCCAGTAATTGGGAGGCACAAGGCATAGCAGAGGATGATTAGCTCATGATGAGACATGCTGCCGAGAGTTGCCTTGTTACCATTATAAATAGATTAGAAATCTGGGGAGCATCTGCATTTTTCCCCACAGAGGAGAATCTGAAACTGACGAGTCAAAATGAGAATCTGTCAAGTAGAGCTTTGTAATTGACAAAGATTAACTACATTTCTCTAGACCAATCTCTCCCTTCTTCCCTTGGTGTCCCTCTCTTGAAAAGCCAAGTTGCCAATGGAAGAAACCCAGCAATTCTCTAATTGAACCATAGATTTTGGAAGGACAGTACAAGAAAACCATTCTGGCACTCCAAGGACCATGTGTGTTATTTATAGAGAAAATAATGTGCTTCCCAGGTGGTTATACATAGAAACCAAGAAAGAGAGATTGGTGGAAAGAATAGTAACCCTGTTCTCTCTCTGTTTGCTACTGAAACAGTGTCCTTTCTCTTCCCATCCATCATGGTTGAACAGACTGTTAATTGGAGCCAGTTCCTGAGATAATGACAGCAATAACACTTTGCAAGTGATGGTAAGCAACAAAAGACCATGCATCATAACAGAGTTTCTCGGAGAGGCCCCCCTTCTTGGTGGTAAGAAGTCCCTGGAACCCAGCAGCCTTCCACACATGGGACACTTTGGGCACAGACATTTCAGCTGAAGTCTCTATTCTTTGGGGCCCTCAGGAGCAAATCACTGAGGGCCCCGCTTTATCTGGTTCATTTCTAATAGCTGCAAACAGTGCCGTTCCCCAGAGACTAAGCCATCGTGACAGATGGCATGTGTGCCTGTCATGATCTATTTTCCTGTCTTCACCGGCATTTTGAAAAGAATCTGCATCTTGTGTGCACCCTCTGGAACAGCCCTCCTTGAGCTATGACCAAATTGAAGGTGCTGGGAATTCCTGTCCTTAGCACCTCTAGGTATCTAAAACATATATTTATACAGATAAGTGTTTTAGCTGATTATTTTTCAATGGGTATGGATAAAGGAAACGAAGTCAGGGACCTTCAGAGAGGCTTTGAGGGACCCCACATCCTGGAATTGCACATGTCATCACAAAAGCATTGTATGGAAGGGAGAGTAAACAAGAAGCAAGTTATGTTATGAATACCTGAGACTAAAACCATAAACAAGCAGAGCCAAACTGTTTTTGTCCCATTGGCTATTGCCCTGATTAGAAGAGTCTATCTCTTGTACTTTCCATATGGTTCAAGCAAAATTAGATCAGTTATATTTAAAAAAAGAGAGAGAGAGAAAAAAACAATAAAAGAAGCAGTGACTTTTGGGACCAGTGAGTAAGTAATTGATTTTAAGCAAAATTCTCTTCCCTCTGATGGGGAGATGAGGGAGATGGCATGTCTTTCCAGGTAATTCCAAAGCTTTTCCTGGGGGTACAGCCCTAAGTGAGCGGTTGGTCGGATAATTTCTCTGAGGCGAGAGAAGGTGTTGTATGGACAAGGACCTGGCACAATAAGACTAGAGCTTCTCAGAATCAATTCTTCATGTACATGTGTTTACCCAAATTATCTCATTTAATCTGAATTCTAACCCTGTGAGGTAGATGCCATTATTTTCAATTTATAGATAGGGAAATTGGGCCCTGATTATGTCATTTTACTCTGCTGGGCCTCTGATAATTAAAAAGTGACAGAGCAAAGTTACACTGACACTTTAGTCTCCGAATAAGTTGAACTCTAGCTGAGGCTTTCCTCCCTTTTTTGTGTACCATGTTCCATTGGTTCCTCTCTGAATGAACCTATATCTCATCGTGATATATGGTCTGAAACACAGAGGCAAAGAGCATTTTAAAGGACGCTCTGCTACTGAAAGAAAGTGGTAATTAAAGTAAGTTTAAGGGACATCAAGATACAGTAGTACTTTGGGAGGTAATTAGTGGGCTACATCTGGTCCCCTTTGGCAATACTGTAGGAGCAGACAAGAGAATTTGGCAGGATCTGGTGTAACTGGATGAGGCATTCCCATTGTTTATGCTTGCCCTCTGGCCTCCTTCCCTCTGAACAAGGCCCATCATTGTAAAGCAATGGTGAGCAGCACAGCATGAGAATCTGGGGCCGGGAAGCTGTCTGTCGAGCAGCCTTATTTCAGTCTGGTGGAGGAAGCAAGGGCTTCAGACCATGGGCTGCTGAACAGGTGGGTCAGCAGAGCAATGGCATGAGGAAAGCTCTGGGCCAGTGAGTGATGAGCACACTGGGGAAGTTAGATCCTAAGCCATTCTGAACACTGTGAATACAGGAGCCATATTGGCATGACCGTCAGGCTCTACTGACTCTCAGTGGTGTGTGGTTCAATCAGTTTTATGTTTTTAGGACAATGGAGAGAACCTGTCTTATTGTAAAGAAGACATGAATTCTATCTTTATGTCTGCACTACTTTGCTGAGTAACATTCAGAAAGGCACTTTCCTCTCTAGGTCTCAGTTTATCCCTTCACAGAAGAAGGGAGTTCTCGTCTAGTACTGCCCATACTAATAATCTCTCAATAATTTTGGAAATGGCAATGTGCATTTCATGTCTCTGGAAATCATAACAAGCCAGTAACACATGCCATAAAGCGTTTCACTTTTACAGTAAGAAACTTGTGGTCCAGAATGACTTGCTGAAAGTCAGAGATCTTCTAATTCTTTCCAAGGCACAATCTGTCACCACCTTAACCTGCAGTGTGTTTTCATCCCAGATAACTCGATTGGGTGACTCTCAGAGTTGCAGCTGTTGCCCAGGAGGAAATGAGCAAATCTGGAAGCAGCTCTCACTTCTGTAGGTTAAGGCACCCTGTATCATGGTAACAGGAGCCAGGGGAGGTGACTTTTATCCAGTCCCTCCCCCTGAGCTCTTTCAGTGGCAGATAAGCAGTTATTCTCAAACTTTAATGCACAGGACAATCTTCTTATGGTGCAGATAGCTGGGCTCCAGCCCCAGAGTGCTTCTGCAGGCTTAGTTATTAGGTTAGAATTGCCTTAGAGGAGACAATTCTGATGCAAACAGTGTCCTCACTACTGGTGAGAAACACTGCATAGAAATAGCTCAAAGCCAACTCCACTCTCTGTTATCTGCCTTTGCTTCCACCTACTATGGAGAAATCTGACAGATAGGTGCTAGTGGTAGAGGCATATTCTTAGCCATGGTTTACCCAAATGGCCCAATTGATTCATACTTTTTCACTGCTTTATTTCACTTTCATCCTTTTAAATCGGGTAGAGCAACCAACTTAACCAACCCAGACAAAAAATTCACATGAGAACAACTCAGATCCCACTGGGAAGTAAAAACCAATACATTTTAAAAATTCACCTTGTCTTGGGATGGATATGTTAGACACTTTACCTTACTTGGGAGCTCCAAACCATTAAACATCTTTTAAAGAAGTGTAGGCACTTTGTTGTATGAACCATTAATCAGACCAAAAAAGCTCACTACTTGTTTTAGAGATATTTAAGTAACATTTTTAATATTTGAGAAAGGTACTCATATAATATACATTTTTCAAAAGTGAGTATAACTCAAGAAAAGCTATATGAAGAATCATACATAAATTTTAAACCCCTAGATCAAAAGAATGCTACCTTTGTTTAATCCTTTATCTTCAATGTGAGTTCAGAAAATATGATTTCAGAATAGTCAGCTAGTTTTCAAAATATGGGAGCAAATTATTGACTTAAACTTTCTGGTATTTTGGGTTTCTGGGATCCATGCAAATTTATCACATATTTTAAACACTAAAAAATAATTTTTTAAAAAAATTCAATTTAAAGCCCTTATTCTGGATGCTTAGTTCACATTCCCTTATTTACTTAGTGTGGACAAAAGCCACCCACTCAGCAAAGGGCCAAAGAAGGAGATTTGCTATTGGTTTCATGAATCAAACAGCAGGAAGAAAGACAAAAAAAAAAAAAAAAGGAACATATGTCTTGTTGGTTTCCACTCTTTTTTTCATTTCTGCCGCTTAAATCTTCAAAACCTGAGTTGGAGTTCCATCTCTGTCACTCACTGGGAACTGATATCAGATTCAAAGGCTTGCAGTTACCAAGACCTCTGCTCAGATGTCCTAGCCATACATGTTTGTATAGGAAACTTGGATATTGGTTCAAATGGATTACTGTATGAAAGCTCCCCATGGGGTCATAGAAAGTAAGCAGTTATAGTAAATTGGATTATTGTTCTCAGTTCTTCATGCCCTCCCTATATTAGTGTTATTCATCAACACTTTTTTGTTATGTAACTTAGTTGTGCCTTGCACCAGAGTAGGAAGAGTCTATTTCCCTCACCATTGGCCATTTATGTTGGACTTGGCCATGTGATTTTCCTTAGTCAGTGGAATGTGGGTGAAGATAAATAGACTGACCATGTTGAGGCATAGAGTGTTCTGCTGGTCTCATTTGGAATTCTGCAATCCACCATGAAGAAAATGCCCTGGGTAGCGGATGGTCCCACAATGACAGTGACTCATGGAGCAGACTTGAACTACCTGAAGCCTGTATCCAGACCAGCCCAGCAGAGCCTGGTCAGTACTGGCCTGAAGACTCATGAGGAATATCAACAGATATTTATCTGTTGCTATACAACAAGACTTTTTTTTTTTTTTTTTGCCATGTAGCATTATTGTAGCAATAGTTGACAGATATAATAGGTAAAGAAAACTGCTCAAAGAGAGAAAGCTCAGCCAAGTATGTAGCTTTGATGTACAAAAATACATTTATTTTCAACAATTTCAAAACCACTGTCTTTTTTTTTACAGTAGAAATATTCAAATGGAACAATAAAACCAAGAACAGTATATGTACATATACTGCATATATAGATATGACTCATGCATTTGTATTCCAGTGTTTAGTACAAGGATTGCAATTGTCTGCCCCATTTAACCCTTGAAACAAAAAAACAGGATCTTTAGAAATACTCCTAAGACTGATCTATGCTGTAGCCAGCCACGTTCTTCTACGTCACATTCTCTCTGTCTCACAAAGAATGCAAAAAACAACCCACAAAAATGAACAGGTACAAAAAGTGGCCTTTCCTCCCGTATGTATATACAGCATATCCTTTTAAAAAATAAGTATGTTCAAGGTAAGCCTGAAAATGAAAACAATGCTTATGGCATGTAAAGAGACCCTACAGAAAAGGATGGAGATGAGTAAATACGTGAAGGGGCTGAAGTGTGGACAAAGCGGCTTTGAAAGCCACTCATCCCAGAGGCAAAAACTACCTTAAGGGAACTAAAGGCAGACATTTGACTGTAAGGAAGTTGTGTACATCTGACAAGCAAATAGCACAGCTTTGCTAAAATCGTCTTTGACTAATATCATTAAAGGCTAGACCCCTATTTGGCCTGCAAGGCTTGCATGGACTCATGAATCCACAAATGCCACCTCCTTCCCAACCTGCCTCATTCCTCCCATGCCAAGAGGCACTTGCTGGGCTAAGCATAGGGCCCAGAGGACTTTTCTGAGCTAAGAACAGCCTGAGAATTTGCCACAAGCTTTATACATTTCCATGGAATCCAATCAGAAGACAGAATAATTGCCATTTTTAGATCCATTGCCTGGCTTCTTTACAGAAAATTATTTTCTCAGGCTGATAAACATCCTCTGCTTTTTAATTTTAGAGAGGAAGCTTTACTTCCACATCTGGATCTCAGTTTGAAGTGTCTCGTGGACCTCATCTTGCAACTTCTTCCATGTCATTGTTGGAACAAAAATGACCCCTGTGTTTTATGATGTCACTAGGGTCCTTCCTTTATCAATTGCCCCAAAGAAGCCCTCCCCCCACCCCCCATTATATACATAAGTAGAAACCAGCTATGGCGTGGACATGGAGATGCAAGAGTTAAGTGTGACAGACATCTGGAGAGCTTCCAGAACCCAACACATCAGGCAGGCCTGGGGATGCTGGCTCTGAGGGTGAATGTGTGAGCCAACACACGCATCTTTCTTTTTTCTGTTTTCTTTTTTACTAAACATTAAATTATTTCTTAGGAAATAAAAAGCTATTTACATTGTAATTATATACAATCAGCCATCTGTAGCCCTGCTATTGACATGCACGAGGCAGGGCCTCTTTCATAAAGGTGTGCACGCTTTCTGTAGCTAAGTCCATTCCCCACCAAACTCCCTCCTGCAGATCTAACTGGGAAATGGTTTGTGTTGTATGTATGCACACTGGGGTGGGGGAGAGTGTTGGTGATGTTTTGGGGGGTGAGGAGTTAATGAAAAGCCAACCCAATTTAAATTTAAAAAAAAGAGAGACCACCAGGAAAAAGAGAGTCCTACCACTACAAATGGCAGAATAAAGGCTGTGGGAAGATGCACCCTTTGCCCGTAGCACAAATACAGCCATTTATTCTTTTTTGTCTCATTTTAATCAGCTAAGAATGCCTTTTTCTCCCAAAGCTAAGCATTTGCGTACTATTTATGAAGGGGCCCTAGGTAAACAAAAGGTAAAAAAGACATTTTCATTTTCCCATAATAATAGTAATAGTAAACATCAAAAATAAAAGTCAAAAAGGTGGTTGACCACGTGGCTTGTTGGTATTAAACACTAGTACAGTTGGGGATCTCCTTTGTGCTTTCACTGTTTGCAATGGTGGCAATGCCTCCTGCAGGGGAGAGAAGACACAGGGAGAAAGAGATGTAAGTTCCACAAAGGCAGGGATCTTTGTTTTATTTGCTGCTAAATGCCAAACCACCTAGAACAGGTGCCTAATAGGTGTTTATTAAATAGTACATCTGGATATTCTTACCTATCAGCTCACTGGCTTATCTAATCTATATGTAATGTATGCCACCTGCCACACTAGCACACAGGTAAGACCAACACATTGGCTGCCATCCTATATTCTGCTAATAACAATAGACAACAGTAATAGCCAACATGTTTTGAACACTTAGTATGTGACAGGTACTGTGCTAATGATATACATCACTTAATTATCACAACAATCTTAGAATAGATTCTTAAGTACTACATAGAAATAGAATAGACTCTTAGGTACTATAATTCCCATTTCACAGATGAGGGATATAGGCACAGAGAGATCACAGAGCGAGCAGATTAGCAGAAAAAGAAAATGGACCTCGGGCTATCTGATGCCAGATTCCACATTCATGTGATTATTCATAAGGACATGTAATGCTTTTTATTTATAGAAAAAAAAAAAAAAAGAAGTCCAACAGTAATGGATAGTTGGCTTCATCCCTCCGCCACCCAACCCCAGGGCTTTCAATCATGATTGACTTCTAAGGGAATAAAGTCTGCCAATTTTATGTGACCAAAGGTGGCAGGCAAATCTTAACACGTGATTATGTTACTGCAGCCAAATGTGTTACCGCACTCTCCAGTCCAGTGCCGTCTGAAGGACAAGGGAAGTGAGCTGGAAGACCTAGTGTCTGGAGGACAGAGGACACAGGGATGTGGTGGCAGGGGCACACATACCTATGACCCGGCTGTCCAGCTCTTTGTCCAGCAGTTCCTCAGGCTCGGTGAAGTCACTGAGTGTAATTTTGGGGGCGTTTTCACTTTGGCTCACTGACCCAATCATCTCCTGCTCCTTGTCATGCTGGACTTGAGCATAGATGTTAATCCAGGGAATTTTCCTGCATGGGCAGGGGCAAAATCAGATTAAGATCACAGGGCACGCCAAACTTGGGCAATTGGAAATTCTGGATAATAAGGGGAGGAAAAAGCTATTAACAGGCCAATGCCAGGAAAAGGTATTGGTCACCTAGAGACACTGTGACCAGGAGGCCAAAGAACACAAGGTCAGCCAGAGACCCAGATGCTTAGGGGAGATGTAAACCACAGAATTCCCTGTGGAATGTACCTTCTCCTAGGGTAAAAGGCAAGCAGGTGTCATTGATCAGTTCTGCACTAACACCCTTAATATATTCACCTGTTGTTATTAAGTTTGTAAAGTCAGTGGACTTTGAGAGTCATAAGGTTGTACATAGCGAAAAGACATCTTTTTCTAGGGTTGTATCAATTTAATTAATTCGCATTGGCTTCTTTCATGAATATACAAGAAATAATAGACTCATAGCCACTGCTACAATTTTCAGAGCAACACCCATGGACCTTAAATACTTTGATAGTCAGTTTCCTCCTCTGTTCGATGGGGATAACAATACTTTCCTTTTAGGATTATGGAGAGGATTAAGGGAAGGATTAACACAAACCAAATAATGTCCTTCAATGACAGAAAAGCAGTAGGTTTGGAAACACAAGGCAGACTGGCTTGAGGCTGGAGGGACAGGTAGTTTCAAACTGAAATCTTCTTGGGGCATTCATCTCCTGACCCATCTCCATTATCTCCTGACCTACTGTGTTCCAGCCTCTGTAGCATCCCTTGAATTCTTCTAATCTGGTGCTTCTCAAGCTTTAATGTGCTCAGGCATCACTCAGGGTCCTTGTTAAAATGTGGATTGGGCTATTGGTCTGTACTGTATGGGTTGAGGTCCTGCATTTCATACAAGCTCACGGGTGCTGCTGGTGCTGCTGGCTGGTTGGAGACCCAAACTTTGAGTTGCAAGATTAATACGTGAAGCTCTCTTCCCCTTCTTGGGGACTTTGAACAAACTGTTTCCTCTGCCCATAACATACCTCTCCCTCCTCTTCTCATGATGGTTTTATTCTTGTCTTTCAGAACTTGGCTTACAGGTTGTCTCTGAGAGGCCTCCCCTGACCACCCAACCTCCCCTGTTATAAATATGTAATTATAGGAGAATGTCTATGAAAAAAATAATTAAGATGTTGGGTTAGGGTGAGGCAATGTTTATTGACTTGTTTTCTGTCTTTCTCTCCCCCTGGACTAAAGCACCATTGTAGGTAAGATCTGTGATTTCTATCTTCATTGCTATACACTTAGCACGGTGCTTGGCACATATTTTACATTCATTAAGCATTTTTGAATGAATGAATACATGACCTCAAAGTCTCTGCTTTTTCTACTTTCCTAAATTATGTTTTTCAGTAAAAATACTACATTTTTTTATCTTTGAATATCACACCTAGAATAAGCCCCTTTTACCTCATCAAATGATGGGGAAAATGAACTAAAGTCCAGATATTTCACAAAGCCAATTACTAGCCTAAATATCATTACAACTTGGGACATCTGACACCTACCCCAATCCAGAACATTTCATGCATTTCTTAAAAAGAATCACTCTGTTGTCCTCGTACCAACCAGTGGTATTTTCAAGCTTCTACATTCCCATCCTCACTCCAACCCCAAATGAAATAGACTGTGGGGGCATTTAATAAGGTTTTCCTGTAGCTAATTCAGAAGGTAAAGTCCAAAAATAGGTTTAAAATGTGGTAGTTTCTACCTTTCCTTTATGTTCAGTTTTTGTGTCTTTAATACTTGCTTTCCATATATTAACGGAGGTATTCCCATGATTCCTACTGGTCTAAGCCACTTTAATATAATTTACAAGAACCTTAAATGAATGAAATCCATGCAGGCAGCAAACCAGGCACTCTAAATGTGTATAATTAAAATTTCATGCTGGCTCTTACTTCTTAACTAAGTAAAAATGCAGTATCACAACTTAGATTTCTTCCATTCATAAAGGTACATATTACTGGTGAGTGTTGGAATCAAGTGTAATATTTGTTAGCTGCTGGGGGTGGTCAAGCAATTCTGGATCGCACAGGTCTGTGTACTGCAGGATCGAAACCAGTGTTCATTGCCTCCCCTTTCCCCTTGCTAAGGATACCTAAGAGGAGGTGGAGGAACTTGCCCTTATAAAGATTGTTCACTTTATTTCAATTTCTAAAAAACACATCTAAAAACAGGCATATTTTTCATCTCTTTTAAATAGACAGTTGTATAGGAATGAATTTTATATCACAATTTGCAGCATTTAAAAAAATTATCAAGTTGCTTTTCATCTCTTAACACACCTGCTTGTGGGACTGTGGAGAATGTAAGTCATGTCTGAAGACTACTTTTGCATAGGAGAAAGGTGGAAAATAAAGAGATCAAGAGACGTGTTTGGGCCACACACTCACAGAGATTTAAATAAGAGGAGTAATACAGATAGGCCCAAATCTCCCTCCCAAATTCAAAAACAAAACAAAAAACAACTGCAGTTCTTGTTTGTTTACTCCAGCTACGACGGGTGTTAGAAGCCTGTGGGAGGAAATTTAGAGACAGCAAAGCGGGCTTTGGACTGTAATGAAAGCTGTACTTAAAAAAAGATTGAAAGAAATATAAAAGCTCAAATGTTTTCTTGAATAACCAGAAAAAGTAGATCTACAGTTATGAAATGTCATGGGAGGCAGTTTTCAGAAAGTAAAAGCCATCTCCTAACTATTTTTAATTATATTGCCTGAGATAATAGAAAACAGCAGTCACTACCCTCGAGCAAGATGGGATGTGATATTTACTTAGAGGAAGCTTGGGGCTCATAGTAACTGTGCTCTACTTCTCCCTATTAAGTGACCACTTGGGACACTGAGATCATTTTTAGAGCCTGGAACATAGCAGGCACTCAGTAAATGTTTGTTGAATGAATGAACGGTTTAATGAGTTAATGCTAGCAATTACAGAGAGAAAGATTTAGGTCTGAAAACTCAGCATGGATAATGATCTGGATACAGAAACAGAATTGCCCTTTACCCTAGACTGTACTGTTCAACAGAGTGCTTACTATTCAGGTGTAGCTATTTAAATTTAAATTAATTAAAATTAAATCCAATTAAAATTCAGTTCCTCAGACATATTAGTGGCCACTGTATTAGACTGTACAGATTATAGAGCATTTTCATCATTGCAGAAGTTCTACTGGACAGTAATGAAAGAAGCATGTAACTTCCATATAGCTATGGTAGGGTTTCCATGTGATGGGGAAGGAAAGGAGACCAAAAAAGTAAAAGAAAACCCAACAAAATCTCAACAAAAGGAGAACCTCCCGGAAGAAGAGGCTAGAAGAGTAAAGGTTAACTGATGACTGGTTACTCCTAGCTGACTCTGTTTATCCAGTTTGACTGGTATTTTTTTCCTATACCCTTAGCTACATGATCTGCTGTCAGGGACATAGAAAAGGTTGGCTAATTGGGAAATACAAAGGTAGAAGAGTTCAGTGATGCTATTACCTGGCATGGATTCCACTATTCAAGTGTGCAAATTTAGAGATGCCTATGCTAATAATTTGACTTTGTAGGGAGTTTAGTAGCATTTATAAAAGAACAGAAACTTTCCAAGTCACAGGATAAGTCTTGCATTAATTTGTAGCTGCCTGATGCAAATGCCTCTTTGCAGGACTTCTACAGGCCCTTATCCTCACCACCCATGGAATTCTGGGACCAGAGGTGATATAGTTGATTTTTAAGCCTCAACAACCATGAGGCTTCCCCACAATCAAATCCTTGAATGAATGAAAATATTCTTTGTATATAATTGAAGTACATGCACAAATGGGTGTTGCTTTAAGCAGACTGTTTCTACACTGAAACTTTTTTCCCTAACTGTGACTTAAAGGATTTTTCCTCTCCTAAAAGGGCATAGGGGCTGGTGGGTTGACACGTCTTGATCGCAGGACATGAACTCACAAGCTTGTCTATAAATTGATGAGGAAGGAAAATCTCACTCTGTCCTTGTAGTGGGCATGGAGGGTATTGATAGGATTCCTGCCATTGTGGCTAATGCTGAGAGGTATATAGAGTAAAACTGGTGTTTTTAAGCAACTGAAATATCCACTAGAGGAGGGGTAACCAGGAAGAAAGGGGACAGGAAGAACAAAGCATCTTTACCACCAATCTCGACCAAAGTCTATAAGCCTTACCTCTGGTGCCTAGAGAGACTCCAAGATCAAGTCATGTTTTCAAAACTCGTCTGATAATACTTAATATTTCTATTTTACCCAGTCTTCCTAGGAAGCACATCTTTATGCCACTGATGTAATTTGTGACAGCCTACTATGTTTCAGTTAATAACACAGAAGACATCATTGGCAGGCATGTTCTTTGTTCTTTATTATAGCTTAGCTTTGTTGATCATTTTAGTATGTACCAGTTATAGATACTATTACATTTAAAGCATATAGCAAACAGATAAAATATTACTGTTTTCCTTATTTTACAAATGAGGAAACTAAGGCTTAGAGAGGCAAATATAATTGCCCAAGATTACAAATGCTAAAAATTAAAATTGGGTCTGTCTAATTTCAAGTTCATACTCTTAGCCAGTACACTTCCCAGTATAAGTATTACAAAATTTGAATACTTGTAAAGAATTATTGATTTAAATTTCACGTTTTTAGTAAGTATGCTGTTACATGACTCCTCCTGCAACCTTTAAAAATAATTTCTGAATACCTGTGGAGATTGGTTTTCCTGATCAATTTCCCTTTAGAAATGGAAAAAAAAGAGGGAGAGGGATGAAGTTGAATATTTTTAGCATGCAAGTTTAAACAGAGATACTGCATAACTGTAACATGAGATAAGAAAATGCACGTATGTGACTTTACATGTGCCTATCAGATTTCAGCTGCATTTTCTCTATTTAACCAGCCTGAATGGGTGTTGATCTGTATAAAAAGATTTCCTGAACATTTGATGTCTTACTTTAGAAATTTGGGTGTGGTGTGAAAACCCTTTATACTTCTCTTAAAGAAAAAAAAATTAATTTCATAGGCTAGCCCTCATTTACCTAAATTGTTAAACCTATAAATTGGATGGCGTTCAGATTCTAAAACCCATTTATTCTCTGACCCTCAACCATTCCTGGCTTTCCTTAATGTCAGAGTTTTAAGGAAAATTAAGATCACATAGGGCTGGCCAGTTAGCTCAGTTGGTTAGAGAGTAGCCTTGTAACACCAAGGTCAAGGGTTTGGTTCTCTGTACCACCCAGCTGCCAAGGGAAAAAAAAATCACATTATTACATTACTGAGATGATGAGTTTAGTATAGTCGGTTGTAGGAATGATCATCTGCAATGAACCTAGACTTGAGATCAAAACTGGACGATAACAGCACGTACCTTTTAAACTTGTAGATCAGAAACACAGCCAGGCCAACAAACACCACTGACAAGAGCATGAGCATTGCTGAGCTGCTATGCCCAGCACTCGAGTCCACCAGCGGAGCTAGGAGGAAAGAAGGGACATGTGCACTCGGAAGCTGTTAGCTAGAGGGAGCACCATTGGAGAAAGGAAGCCAACTGGTCTCCATCTTTACTTCTAGTCTCCAATTACCCTGCACGCTCTCTGGACACAGGAAGCTTGGCTTCCATGATAAGAATGATAACCCTGATCATAGCTTCCTAGGGAAAGTGAACTCTTCCGTCAGGCCTGGGGAAACTTGCTGTTCTGGTGTAAACTGAACAATGTGTATCCAACTGAGAAGACGGCCTTGAACGTTCCCTTTCTTATACAGCCCGTGTGCCTGTCAGCATGATTATAGGCAGCCCATTTGAAATTTTGGGTTAAATACTAATGCGGTGTTTAATTTTCTGTCTATACACTGTTTTAGTAAAACACCACTAGATGAGCACATTTGGAGCTTCCTCATCTGAAAAGTCAGTTTACATTAATAAAAACCATTTAGCAAATAGGATCTCCCAGAGAGCCAGAAATAGATGTCCAATGGGACATGCCTTTTTTATACCTTTCATAAATAAAACAACTAGAGCTGGTCCCTGTTTCTACTAAGACTCACACATTGTAAATTGGAAGGGAGTTTCAAAGTTATATGATCTGGACATGATTCACAGAATCAGAGAGTCATAGAAATTAAGAGAACTTGAAGACTACCCTGATGTAATCCCAACGGTTGCATATAAAAATAAATAAAAACATACATACACACATGCATAAATGAAGTCAAGACTCAAAGAAATTGTAGGTTTTCTTCAAGACCATTAAGGGATTCAGTGGCAAAGCCATTCTTAATAAAGTCTTTCTGTTACCCCCACAGGATGCTTCCACAGAGATATGATTAATCTTTTTGAAGCATCACTACACAAAAGATCCCTCTTACAAAGCCATTTTCAGGCATTTATGGAGAAGTGTTTGGGGATATCTCCTCCCTCTCTTTCTAGGATAACAGATCATCATACCCATATCCCCTGGTTCCTAGTGGCACTCACCTAATGTCAGCTGAGTGACATACACAATGACTTGAACCCCTGGCTTCAGCTCAAACTGGACCAAGTTTTGGTTGAGAGCATTAAACAGCATCTCTACAATCTGGAAAACAAAGAGAGGCTGCATGGGAAGACAGGCCAGGTTACACTGCCCCCTCAAGGGTAAGAAACCAAGGAGAAAGTAATTTTAAAATGACCATGTTCAATCAGGGGGCAGGACACTGGAACATCTTTATCAATTTGGTTCTCACAGCCCTTGGAGCCCTGTGAAGACAAGGAAGTAGTTGGTATTATTTGCTTACACTGGAGAGGAGGCAGAATGGTATGTCTGTAGTTACCTGGTGAGTGAGAGCTATAACAGACATAGGTGTTTCATTCAACTCCTAATTCAGTGCTCTTTCATCCATGTCTTTATAACCTGTCCTAGAAAGACCTGTTGCGGATTCCATAGAAAGAAAGTCAACCCATCATTAGCTCTTTAATCTGATCAAGTAATACACACAGGGTATAGAGGACCCTGCCAGGATTAAAGCAGGCACGTATGCCCCCAGCCCCCTCCTCTGCTTTTTCTGTCTTAGACACAATGGGAAGCAAACATCAAAGCAGAAGCTGCCTCCATTTTATGGGATAATTTTTCCTCTTTACTTTTCCCCAGCAAGTCTCAGAACATATAACATCAATTTAATCACTCTGTAATTCCCACATGAAAGCTGAGGCAGACTTAGGCTGTTGTCCCTAACTCTTATCTTGCCGTACGCTCCTTAATATCACAGCTGCTATTCATCACCGTAATTACCTATTTATCTAAATGGATGGATATTGTAGCTTCCAAATATAGTTCACACATGCCACTTGCTATTTCAGAATAAAGAGGTCTTATAAAAGTGATGTAAGCATTGAGAAGCTGAATTTATTTCTGGCCAACTTCAATATGCAACCCTGTAATCGGAGAAACTGCTTCATTTTCCAGAGAAATTGACTGCAGTGGTATCTATGCTGCTTGAGGACCAAGGGTGGACACAGGAACGGGGTGATGGCCAGGTGAGAGCCAAAGATGTGCAGAAGGTGTCTGTACGATGATTAGCTCACGCAGGAACATATGTGTCTGATTTATTACAATTTCAGCAGTCTCGTTCTCTTCTGCTTCTCCAGGGAAGGGTAAAACAGAGTGCCACCAATAAGACTGCAACAGGAGCAGGGATTGAGAGGGAGAAATGCCAGACCGGCCATCTCCTTTACTTCCAGGATGGCATGCAGATCACAGGAACTATATGCTCGTTTCGTAAGGGCAGGAAATCACAACACTTTGGAAATTTCCTTCCTTAGTCAAAGCAGGATGAGGCAATCCATCTCTTTCCAGAGAAACATGTTTAAAAGCAGTTCATTTTCTCCCCGGCAGCAGAACTTAAATTGACTAAGGTCTCTAGGGTCAGTGCAATTTATAAGCAAGAAGCATATGTCCCCAGAAATAGATAGGAAAGCTCAAATTGCCCCCTCCCCACCATCTCTCTTTTTCTTTCTCTTTCTCTTCCACCCCCTCCCCACCCCTGCAAACACCCCAGGATGAGTCACTGGGAGGGAGACACGAGCAAGGTGCAGGGATGCCAACAGTTTGAATGAATGACACCAGGGGAGCTGGACCTTCCCATGAAACAGAATGTGCCAGTCAATTTGCATTTGTATTTATTCTGTGCAGTGCTAAATGTTCTTCAAAACCCTAGGTGATGGGCAAAGAGTGACAGGCTGCTACATTGATGGGAGAGAGCTTGTCTCCCTTTTTGGCTGGAAACTATCTTATGTCCCCTCAGTGTGGGATGCAGACAAATGTGCCAGCCAAGTTTTCTTCCACTTACTTGTTCCAGGTCCCCTTCATTGCCTTTCCTCCTCTCAGTCAAGTTCTTGGGTGGGAGAATGAAGAGCTCTGCTGAAGTGGGAAGGCCAGGGAACACGGCAACCAGGATCTGGTCTTCTGGGACACTGGTTACCTGCAGAGATGTTTAGACCAAAGAGTGAGGTCCTGGGAGAGCCAGCCTTCCCCAAATCAATAACAAGGAGCAGAGTGTGCACGGTTATAGGGCTCATATAGGTTTTTTTAAATGCAGTGTTTTAGGCACAGCTCAAGTATACATCCAAGCTTTCTTTCTGTTTTCCCCTAGAACTACTAAGAATGACCAGTTTCACTACCTCCTCTGCTCTTATATACGTATTTATTGAAACTAAAATACTATTACAAATGATTTTCAAAACATTATTCGCTGGGAACATTTGCAAAAGTTCCTCCCATATTTTCAATTTTTCTGCACTAAGAGGACTAGAGCTTCAGGCTAAAACACAAACAGACTGGCTGCAAATGAGGAATAAGGAGTCATAAACAAACATAAGAAAATGCAAATTTAGAAAAGCAGAGCAGCACGTGTTTTCACTTATTAAAGCAGGATTTTTAAGAAAGAAAAAGTTTAGTAGCTAATATTGGTGAGGCTGCAGTAAAGGAGGCTCCCATTTATTTCTGGCAGCACTAAATCTTGACACACGTCACCAATTTGTTTTCCAAAAGGCTTACTTTAAGGACATAAAAATATCCATTCCCTTCATTCAGTAACTGTAACTTGGTGAGTGTGTCCTAAAGACATGATCCAAAATATAGCAAAAGCCTTATGTAGAAAAAAATACTCACACCATTATTTACAATAGTACGTAAATGAGGGAAAAACTCAAATATTCGAAAAAATTGGGCAAACGCCGGTATAATCACTGGATCGAATATTATCCTACCATTAAAATGATAATGAGTACCATAAGAAAACATGAAAAAACACTTTATTTAGCTGCATTCTGATCTATTTCTTTATATTTCTTTGGTTACAACTCTATAAAAATATAAATTTATTGAAGAAAAAAATAACAAAATACTAAAAGTTGTTAAAAGGCTGAGACTATGCATGAATTTTTCTATTCCTGAGTGTGTGGTAAAAGTATTAGATTGCTTTTGTGATGAAACTTAAAAGTAAGCTCCTGTCTGAAGGCTAGTTCCTAAAGAAGACACGATTCTGAGTTCGCCCCCTACCACAAATACACTTATCCTTTTGTATTTGTCTCCTAAAGGTCTTTTATCCAGAACACCACCACCTCTTCTGCCAGTCCAAACATGATATATCATATATTACATCATATCATATATATATCATATATATTCGGCTAAATGCTTGGTTCCTCCAAGAAGTCTCCTGGGCTGTGTCTGCCTGCAGTGATGTCCCCTACTTTAGTGTCCCACCCCAAGCACCTCCAGATTACATGTCCTTCACACCTCAAGGACATAGATCATGTCCACTGTGACATATGATTACGTCTGTCTGGTACAATCTTTTCTCTGATAGATTCTTATTTGTGTGCTTGCCCAGACATTCCTGGGGGGTCTTGTGGCTACCTCACTGTTCCTAAATTATGCTTGACACAAAGCAGAAATTCAATAAACAGTTGCTGAAATGAATAGAAGAGAAGGAGTTGGTTGTCTCCTGTTTACTCAGCTCTGGTTCCTACTTGGAAGTAGGCTTACAGATTGATGTTAATTCTCATGGATCTGCTAAAGAAAAGTGATAGAGCCAGGCTGCAGGGAAGTAAGTAGTGGCAGTCAGAAGCCTAAAAAGTCTACTAGCCAGGGAGGCCGCCTCTTGGAATCCC
Organism: Cynocephalus volans; assembly: GCF_027409185.1. Taxonomy (NCBI): domain Eukaryota; kingdom Metazoa; phylum Chordata; class Mammalia; order Dermoptera; family Cynocephalidae; genus Cynocephalus; species Cynocephalus volans. The sequence goes on along the minus strand of NC_084466.1, from coordinate 136,009,959 downwards.
AAGGTGGTTTGCCAGACCTCAGTGTCCTGCTGAGAGGCATGACCTTCAAGTAGCTGGAAATCTCAGTACCCAAGTCTATCGGGTAGGAAGGCCTTATCCTAACCATCCAGGGGAAACAAGTCTCGGGAGATGAGGCTAAAGAGCAAAATGCAGAGAATCACCCAATGGAGTGAAACGGGTTGAGCCTTTTAGTGCCTTGGCTGGTGGGAACGTTTGCTTCTGGGAAGAGTAATCTCAGGGAGTGTCAGTCAGTCCAGGACCTTGGAGGGACCTGGGAGCTTTGTGTTTAGATTCACTTAATCTCAACCAAAGGGACATGTGAGTGACTAGCCATAGTGATAATTAAGGCCTAGGCATCAACTGACATGGCTGATTATTATTATTTAGAAGTGTTATTATTACAATTACCAAGTTATTTCTTGAAAAGCTAGTAAGTTTTAATAAAGACAACCATATGAAATACAACACAGTTCTGGATGCCTCGCAGTCAAAGACATGCTTTGGTCTACATATTTGTGCCCCACCTCAATTCATACGTTAAAACATAATCACCAGCGGGATGGTGTTAGCACATGGGGCCTTTAGGCAGTGACTAGGTCATGAGGGTGAAGCCCTCATGAAGGGCTTAGTGCCCTTATAAAAGAGACCCCAGACAGCTGCCTTGCCCTTCCACCATGTGAGGACCAAGCGAGAAGGCACCATCTATGAACAGAGAAACTGGCTCTCACCAGACATCAAATCTGCTTGAACTTTACAGCCTCCAGAATTGTGAAAACTAAGTTTCTGTTGTTTATGTGCCAACCAATTTATGGTATCTTGTTATAGTAACCCGAGCTGACTAAGACAGCATACACAGCAGTCTCATTTTTCTTCTCTTTCTATGAACAATCTCTTTGTAAAAAGATTTGAAGTTACATTCCTCTTGTAGACAACTCCCCACAGGAATGCTATTATATCATTCTCTTTTATTTATGCTGCTTCCTTTCCTTCAGCTCCTTCTCTGCATCCTTCCCTGGATCTTTCTCCTCTGCCTTGGGGAGCACCAGTAGTCATGTGTGCTCTGCCCCCCACCCTCTGTGCAAGTCTAACGACCCCCACAGCCTCAGTTCAGGCCTCTGCTTCCAGCACGAACCTCTGCTTGACCTTCAGAACCATAGTTTCATATCCCCTGCTCATCTTCACCCAATTGTTTCTCACATGCTGCAGATTCATGTTAAAAAGACCAAACCATTATGTTTCCAAAGAACGTTTCTCTTACATAGCCCCATCTTGATTAACGGCAAAGCCATCTCCCACCTGCTCGTATAATTACAAAGCACCTCCTTCCCTCCCATCCACACTGCAGTTCCTTAGTCACCAACTCTATTGTTCAGCTTCCTAAGTAGACTTTGACACTTTCCCCTTTAGGATCTTATTGTCTCTGGCTAGATAACTGCAGTGGTCTTTTAACTGGATGTCTTCTGTAAAATTCCCAGCCTTCCCTGGCCCCCCACCATTCACTTCCTACCTCACCAGCCTCTCCTCCTCACTGGGTCACTGAAATACAAATCCCTTGGCAGCATTTTTTTACTTAAATAAGAAAATAACACTTTTCATACTTCCCCGTGCTCATCAGATATGCCACATTCCTTTTAGCTGCTTAGACCCTTTGCAGTCTAACCTAAGCATCCCAGCTCAACTTCAGCCACACTTGCCCTTACAATCTATAGATTACACCCAAACTCTGCCATTTCCCAAATATGCCTTACTTTTTCAATAGCACATGGCTTTGCACAAGCTGTTTCTTCTACCTGAAAGACACCATCCTCTCCCTGTTAACTAACAGTTATCCTTTAAAAAAAACAGTTTGAGTATACCCTCCAAAACCTTTCCAATAGTTCAACAATATTGTATCGCAAATCTGTGCCAAGCTTGCGCTTCCCTGGATAGAGTGCATCACACTTTTCTTCACTATCCTTGGAGACGTCAGCCATGCCTCTACCAGAGAACTGGTCGCACATCACCTTGCTGCAGTGACCTGCTTCCTGGCCGGTAGCATTCTGAGTGCCACATATGGCCAGTGGTAGTCTCGTGAGTCTAGATGTCTGGTTAGGAAGATCCCTTTGATGGGCAGAGAGCCAGCCAAGTGCATAATATTAGTATAATAGACTAGATGAGTGGTTCATCCATTAGTTCATTAAAGAAGTCAAGAGCCTTTTTCAGAAAAATGCGGTAGAAACATTAGGCCAATTTCCATCTTCAATCACTGAACTTGACGCTCTCTCTCTCCCTCCCTCTTTCCCTCTCTCTCTCTCTCTATTCTCAACCCTTCTTCTCCTCCTTTCTTCACTCCCTCATCCCTCCTTTCTCTCTCTCTTTTTAAGGATAAATAATCCTTATCTAATTGTAGAACGGTAGTTTTAATCGATGAAAATATACTCTGGACCACACCATCTCGTTTTTTCCTTTATTCACAAAAACAAAGACAAAGCCGACCTACCTTAGCCAGAGCTCGCTTGACGACATTGCCAATATCTTGTCTCCACTCAGGAATGTCAGGGTTGTGGTAATCCAGATTGGGAGAGAATGACAAGAGCTGGGACTGGAAGTATTCTGCAGAGAGAGAAGGGCGTGAGTGAGGCTGGGGGGCTGGGGCGAGACAGGGTGTGATAGGCGAGGGGATCCCAGACCACTGCGCTTAGGGAAAGGGGCCACTCTTTCATGAGCCCTTAGCTATAATTTCCCATTTTTAGCCTGTTTCTTGGCTTCTGAAAGTGGAATGTGGTGATTGGAATTAGATTTGTGCTCCTACCAGTTCTGTCAGTTCCTAAGATCTTCAGCTTTTCTTCCTGTAAAGAACATTACGTGAAATGAAAGATAAATATGAAGCCCCAGAAGGAGGCTTCTGCTGCTGTAGGTGGTGTCGTGCAGAACCACAGAGAGCATGAACAATTTGGGCTTGGTTGAAATGGAGCCTTTTCACTTGTCCTTCCTCAGTCTGTTTGTCCATCAGGCTAGAAACTGCCCAGAGGATTAGAAGTAGGTTGAAAGGTCATGTCTGGGGCGTGGGTAATGTTCAATTTCTTGACCTGGTTAAGGAGTACATATGTCTGTTCATTTTGTGGTAATTCATGAAGCTAAGTAAGCACTTGTGATCTATATATACTTTTCTGTATAAAATTTTACACTTCAATACCAACATTTACTTAAAAAAAAAAAGTCTTCCAGGTGCCCAATGAAGAGCCAACAAGTGTGCAGAGATGCAGGAATTCACCTGGGGTGAGGCTGAAGAAATACAGTCTGAGTCAGAGGCTCACACAGTCTAGTACAACTTTAGAAAAGTGCCATGAGAGTGGCTGTGTCTAGGGACCTGGGAGAGGTTGTGTGGGATGGCAATAGAAGCATGATCAAATTTGTCTGAAATAAATTTAATAATTAAGAACGTTCCTTCAGTCTTGAGGACAGAATGGCAGCCCTCTTTATCACTCTTCTGCCTTTCTCCAAACTTATATTCTTTGCCTCATTATCAAGCCTTTGCAGCCAATGATGTTAGAATCTTCACCACTAAAGAAAACACATCAGTCATCTGTAGATCATCTCATTACCTGAGCTAGGAGTTCTGTAAGGGCAGGGACATGACTGCAGCATTTGAAATCACTGGTCCCCCTCTCACATCGAAGGGGTGCTGTGCATGTGTTTAGATACACCAACAGAACATCAGATCTAGCACCTTCTATAACAGTCTTTCTAGCTTAGCAGTCCTTCAACTTATGATAAATGTCTCCAATGAGAATCCCAAAGAGGTTGTGATGCAGAGACACTGCAGCGGACAACAAATACCTGTCTATGATCTGTTTCTCTTAGTACCTTAATCTCTATCCAGCAACAAGGTAGGAGATACACTTGGATACCTTTGCAGACCTACAGAATTTCCCTATGGCCTGGGGAATTTTTAAAGCAGTCAGTGATTGCACTAGGGTGGGTGGAGGGAATTAACTTGGCAGGAGGAAGCATCACAGGACAACTTCCAGGGCTTACCATGAACTGCAATATCTTTTGTGTCCTGAATAAGGGCATTCCCAGCGGCCACCTGGACAGTGATGGTGTTGGTTCCCTCTGCAAGGAATATGTAGGAAATGCTGCTGTCCAAGGTGATGAGGGGCTACAAGAAGAAGTAACAACACCCATTTTGTCCTCTGTGGATATCAGATTTCCTTCCTTTCCTGTAAATTTCAGATGTTCACAAATCTACATAGCAGATTAGAACCTAAGAGATATTAGCTTGAAAAAGGAAAAAAAAAATCCCACTTTATACAGTTTTCTAAAACTGTGATTATTCTTCTGGTATCTAGGGAGAATATTAACATATGTGAAACACATTGTAAAATATTAATCCTGAGAGATGAAGATAAGACTGGACACCCTGGATTTTGCATGTCATTCTGTCCCTTCTCCTGAGGCAAAGTAGAAGCAGCTTTTGTAACCTGTTCTTGTTGCTAGAGAAATCAGAAATCATTTTTCTTCTCTCCACTATTCAGTGCTTATATTTCCATCCTGTATTCTATCGAACTGTAAGACCTTCCAGAGAAGAGAGACACAGAATAATTATATTTTTTTCCTGGGGATTAGGATCTTGATAAAAGCAGGTGCTTATTGGAGAGAAGAGAGTACAGATCCTGATACTGAACAGTTATTATTCATCTTAAAGCCCGTGCCTTCTCAAGTTATCTGTTGTTCAGAAAATATAACAGTAGAAGGCTGACCTAAGGCAGCTGATGAAGAAATTCCACAAGCACAGATGAGCAAATTCCCTCTCCTCTCCAGTGTCAGGACAACAACAGGATAGAGAATAATAAGGCTGTCAAGTGGGGGGTGCACAGAGCAGATCTTTAAGGGGGTGGGTGGGGCAGCTGTCACTCTGCCTACCCATGCCTGGCCTAGAGACCTACATGCCTAGCCCCGCAGAGGCTCCCAGATGTAGCTTTTAGTGTCCCACTGCAAGAGTGAAGTTCATTTCTTGCTTAAAAGTTTCAACTGTACCTCTGAAACAATAATTTGATTTCTTCTGCTTTAAGATTCTATAGCTCTGTTTTATGACCAGGCTGATGGCTGGAGTTAAGCAGGATTAGAGATATTCTCCTAAACTTCTGATACCTTTTATTCTGTGTTGGCTAAATGAAAGAAAAAGGGAGTACACAAAGAGATACACTCCTTCCTTTAACTAAGAGCAAACCCCAGACTTCCTGCATTCCTCCCCATACTTATGGCCGGGTGATGATATACACCTGGGTGTGGCCTTCTGAATTAAACAAGGATGAGGTGCTAGTAGGTTCTGTCATGGACATCAAATTCATTGGGCTGTGTAGAGTCCTGTTTTAGGAAGGAAGCTGAAGTCCAGTTGGTCTCAGCATAGCAATATGGGTCACAGCTATGGAATAAGGGTGTAGCAATACGTGTGCCACAGGGTTGCCATCTACAGTGTAATAAGAACAGTAACTTGGAACTCTGAATCTGTTACTGGTTTAATGAATGACTGTGGGCAAAGTTTGTCCCAATTCTGGGCCATAGTACTTTATCTGTTAAACAAAGGGTTTGGAAGATCTAATCAGAATCCATGAGATTGAGGAATGACTTCAGGCAAAATTTCTAGCTCCTACTGATCAGCCCCTTAGGTCGGCTTCACTACCTTTGTCACATTCTTTTTTTTTTTTTTTTTTCCTTTTAGTAAAGCATAATCGATTATACATATTTGTGGGGTACAGAGTCGAATATCAATACCTGTGGCCAAAGTATGATGATTAAATCAGGATAATTAGCATGTTCCACATTACAAAATTCCTGTGTCCATTAACCAATTTCTCCTAGACCCCTCATTCTCTCCCTTTCCCACTTCTAGTAACCACAGTTCTGTTCTCTCCTTCTGAAAGTTATTGCTCTCTTGTCTCCTTCTGAAAATTATTATTGTGATTGGTGTTTGTTTGTTTGTTTGTTTCATTTATTTATTTTTAGCTCCCACTTAGCGAGGACACAGGGTATTTCTCTTTCTGTGCCTGGCTTGTTTCACTTAACATAGTTTTCTCCAAGCCTTTGTCACATTCTCTGGAAAGAAAATGAGACAGCTCTGTACACCCAACAGAATGGCTATAACATTTTTCTTTAAAATGATAATACAATATAACATTGAAGATGCAGAGAACTGGAAGTCTCACACAATTTTGGTGGGAATGCAAAACGGTACAACCACTTAGGAAAAAGTTTAATTTTAAAAGAATTGCAAGAACCTTTTCTAAAGCTGTTGTACTACTTCACATTTTATAACTTGGCAATTGTAATCCTAGGAATTTAGTCAAGAGAAAAAAAAGAACACATGTCCATAAACAAAAAGAAAATGTTCATAACAGCTTATTTAGAACAGCAAAAAATTGGAAACAGCCCAGGAATTCATCAATAGGAAAATGAATAGATGAACTATAATATATTCATAAAATGAATATAAAAGAACAAATAAAGATTAAATATAACAGTATGGATGAATCCCAAAACCATGAGAAGTGAAAGAAGCCATATACAAAAGAATTAATACAGTATGATTTACATCTTTATGAAGTTCTAGAACAGGTAAATATAATCTATGATGGAAAAGAAAATAGAATAGTGGTTGGTTCTGGGAATTGGGAGTGGGAATTAACTGAGAAGGGCCTTGAGAGAACTTTCTGAAGTGATGATGATATTATATATCTTGATAGGAGTTTGGGTTACACAAGTGAATGCCTTTGTCAAAACTTGGTAAGTACACACTGAGGTTTGTGTGGTCCATTGTTGATACATTTTATACCCCCAAGGGGGGAAGGGTAAAGAAATACTGAATCATAATTAATGATTTGTAAGCTGAATCATTTAAGACAAAGTATATAAGTGTCTTAAATTTTCTTTGAAATGAATCAAAAGCTTGAGATAGATTGATGAATGGATAGATGGAGGGATAGAAAGATGTGTGACGGAACACATGTAGTAAATGTTAATGGCAGACTACAAATGGTGGGTATATGAATGTTCACTGAACTTTCTACTTTAGTGTATGTCTGAAATTTTTCATAATAAAATATTATGAGAAACATGAGAAAAAAGGGATAATAAATGTGCTTTTATTTTTCCTGACCCCATGAATTGCTTTCTCTGACCATAACTATATCACATTGCCCTTCCATTTTGGTTAACTGCTCTCAGCTATCTTTCATCTTTTTCCACCTGTCAACATCAGGCATTTTTCTCCCTTAATGGTTTTCTCTTTAGGGAACCTTCACTACTTTGTGTCGTCTTCTTTAGCTTTCAGTAGTACACGTGGCCTTTTCTCCTTTTCCTGCACACTTTTCTTGTCTTAATATGCATGTGGTCGGTACTATGCTGGACAATGGCATCTATTCTGAAAGGAGAGGTATTCCTCCTGTCCAGCAGATTTGATCTTGTCTTCATCTGGCTGCTTCCCCAGAAGATCCAGGGGCTAAGCGAGGGTACAGGGCTGCAGGACAAAGCGAATGCCATCTGAGGTAAGAGCACATGCCCTCCTCCCAGTTGGTCAGGGCACAGAGCCAAACCAAACGACTGTGCTAAATGGGAACACTCGGGCCCTGGGCAGCAGGGGCCTACAGACTCCTGTGTTAGGGAAACGGCAGGAGCTAATTTTGTTTTCCAGATTGCTTTTGTTTTTCATCAGCTGTTGTGGCATCATGGCAGATTTCACCTTCCTCGCAAACCTGGAACACTCAATAGGATTCTTGAATTGTTCATTGGCCACTGATATCTGCAGCCCAGTGCTCAATTAAGTCAGTATTTTAAGGTTCATTTATTCAAATCTTTTAGGCAGCAGACACATTTATTAAGCGAGACCTCTATAAGCCCAGCAAATCAGCCTTTCAGAGCCGCACAAATCCAACAGGTGGCTGATTGACTTCTCTGTCTCTGTGCTTTGTCCAAGCTGCAGAGCCAGCCCACAGCAAGGCCCCTTAGAATAAAACCTCATGTGCTGCCTAGGCTATGAGCTACATCCCTCCCCACAGAGAATCCCTCATGTGTGACAGGTCACATATTATCCCCTGAGCCCAACAAGAAATCGACAGACCTCTGAGTGGCTATTTAGTTATGAGATTTCCACTTGACTAATGGAACAGGGAGCTGCAGGGAGACCTTTGGACGGAGCCCACACCAGTTTCCCAGACACAGTAAGTCAAGTTAATATTGCATATTATAAAACCTCCACAATTTAAAATGTATATCTTGATAAAAGCTTCTATTTCCAAGTTGGACAGACTGTGCAATCACTATGCTTGCCTTACTTAACACCTTCAGCAGATTATATAGTAATGTATGAAAAATGCTTATCATAGGAAGTGGGAAGGCAGAATATATAATTGTGGATATACCATGTTCAGAACTATGTAAAATATCTTAAATACACACAAAGACAAGAAAAAATAAAGCAAATTAGTATCTATACCTGTGTTATGACTATCAAACTCATGTAAAAATTCAAAGGTTAAAAAATTTTTTTTTCCTCAAGTAATTTTCCTTGTACACACACACACACACACATTCAAACACATCCAAAAACTCTTTCAAAGTATCTAATTGTCTAAAGTATCACCATCCATAAATCTGGTTCTATCTTCTGCCCCCTTATTCTAAATCTGAATTTCTATGACAAAATAAAAAGCATTCATTTATGTCATTCAAAGTCATCTGTCATCTATCCTCCCTACCTTTCAGTTCTTTCTCCAACTTCTGCCCAAATGAATCCTGTGCTTTGGCTGAATCTGTCCACACAGAACACAACCATCCCCAAAGCCTTCCTTGCATACAAATCCCTTTCTCTCCTCCCTGTCTCAATTCTACCACTCCTTCAATGTGATCATAGGACCAACTTCATCTGTGACTTGCTCCATGACCCACAAAGCCTGCCTCCATCACCCCCCAGGTGCCTTGACTTGGCCGGTAATACTACATTCCATTGCCCTACCTTCTTGTATCTTTTCTCGGATGTTAACCTCATATCCTCAAATAGATTATATGTTTCTGAGAGGCAACAAATGGAATTTACACTGCTTTGTATTCCTCACAACATTTAGTGCAAAATACAAGCTCTTGAAAAAGATCCATGGAGGTACCGATACAATTTCACATCCCCTGCTGATAAGTCTGTAAGTATATGAGCCTACAGCTTCAGGAGTGCTTGCTTTCTTCTACTTACTTATGCATCATACTTGCTCACCAGTTAGTGCATGTGTGTTCATCTTGCCTTCTCATCTGGAATGTAATCTCCTTGAAAGTAGGGACAAATTTGCATGTGTTCTTCTACCCCTTGTAGCACCAAGCAAAGGGCTGGTTATAAAGTGGAGGCTCAATGCATTCTTATCAATAGGTTGATTTAACTCAACCACCTGGGTGAACCTATCCACTACATCTAGTCTCTCTCTCTCTCTCTCTCTCTCTCTCTCTGTCTGTCTCTCTCTCTCTCTTTCTCTGTCTCTCTCTCTCTCTCTCTCTCACACACACACACACACACACACACTCACTCACAAACACACAAATACATACAAATATCCAGAAAACACTACCCTCCAAGGTTATTAGCCTAAGTATTTTCTCTGTAAAATGAGATAAGTTCTTGCATCAGTAATGGTCTGATGATTAAATATTAGTATTAGTTCCTTTTACAGATCAGTTGGTTAGTCTAAGGGAACCAAATAAAGTATAAAACCACAGCTCTCACCATGACACCCAAATACATGTCATTCATTTGCCAGTCAATATAGAGTTCATTGGATCAATTAGTGGGCAGTGTGGCCTCCTCAATGTGTTTCTGGTATGGTGCTAAAGAAGAGCACTGAAAAGTACTTCTTTCCAATGAACCAAATAATCATTTTTGGAGACGGAAATGTAGTCCGTGGAACCAAGTCATATTTATCACCTAGATGTAGATGCTCCTAATGCAAATGGTGAACACAACAGTGACTAATGTTTTTGAATGCTTAGATGCTTTACATACCTTTTTTTATTTAATCCTCACAGCAATAATTGATAATAGTTATTATTGTTTTTACTTAGATGCTATAGTCAATAAAACTGAGACTCAAAGAATTTAAATGGCTTGACTAAAGGCATAGAGCAAGGAAGAATCTATCTGGACTCCAACTTTGGTTTATTTTACTCTGAAACCACTCTATTCTACTGCCTCTTACTAAAGAAACAGAAACCAGAATGCTCAGTTAATTTGTCCATTTTTTTAAATCAAATATTTATTGACACTGTATGGAATTTCAGTCTTAGAATCAGCATTCAAAGAAGAAAATGGCACTGTATAGAAACATTATGTCTTCAGTTTGCAGGCTGCTGAGTAATTCATTGTGTTGAATTGGTCAAGAACCACCCTCTTTGCATACATTAGTTTTGCAATAAAGGTCATCAGGTAAATGAAAACTAACAGAAAAGAATTCCCTGCCTGGGACAGCCAAACCCTCATATTCTCAGAAGAGAAGTGAACTTAAAATCTTCTTCTTCTTAACTTCTTCTCCCCAAATTATTTTAACTTTTTTCCTTCACTATGTATATCTCCAAGTCTTTGAAGCAAGATTTTAGGGTCTGTAATATCTAGGAGATAAACACCTCCAGTGGTGCAGCCAACGCATCCTGGAGCTGGGGGATGGTGCATGGTAGATGGAAATTGGGAGACCTGGGCTTGAGGTCTGGCTCTGTAACTAACCAAGTATTTGAACTTGGAATGCTCATCTCACACAGGGAACTTCACTTCTCAATGCGCCAAATAGGGATTTTATTAAATAATCTGCCCATCCATTATCCTGGAATAATCATCCCAGAAATGAAAAAGTATTAGTTGCCTATACTAAGAAATTAATTTTGGAAAAATGAGGCACAAATAATACAAACAGAAAAAGGTCACTTGGTCATGAACCTTGCTCTATCTTTTCCCAACTTATCCTAAATATCAGTTTCAACAACATAATAAAAAGCATCTATTTATTGAGTGAATAGTGTATACCAAGTAAATATGTGTTATCTTGATTTTCGCAACAATCAACCAGAGATAGGCATTATTCTCTCTAGTTTACAGTAAGTGAATTACATCTTAGGTCAAATAACTTGATCGAGCTCACACATCCAGCATGTAGCAGTGCTGGAAACCTAACCCGATACTCTATAAATCCTAGGTCATGTTCTCTCCAATACATCATACTGCCTCCCTAAAAAAATAAATAAATAAAATAAAACTCTAAACAAATGAACAAACAAAAACCCAATCAGGGATGACTCATCTCTCATTTTCATGCAGCGGTGAAGAGACGGTGAAGTTCCCTTTGGTCATCACTAAGCAGTAACTGAATATTATCCCCCACTCTTTTGATATCTAGCATTTCCAAGTCTGATGTGATATCTCTCCTAACTTTTTATTTTTTAATTAAAGCTCTCCCCAAGATAAGCAATGCCAATCACATCATAAGTTTTCAAGGAAAACACAAATTTGAGAGTTAACAACTCCAGGGGGAGCCAGTCATAGGGAGGCCTCCATGACTTTGAGAGTTTTGTCACAAGGAACTGACTATGTCCTCTCAACAAACAGCAGATAAAATTGTCCTCATACACTGGCAGGGGATGAGAAAGATAAATCAGATCATTCTATTCTTTTTAACAAGGTCTACCCTCAGAAAAAAACTTGTAAATCAGAGCTTACTTAACCTGCTGGGATTTATCATAATCTAACTGACCTGGGGGAAGGAAAATATCAAACTCCAGTCCACTGTACATTTGCATGCAGAAGAATGGAAATATCCACCTGCAGCCCACTCTAGTCAACCCTATCCCACTTGGGGGGGGGAAGGGATTAGGAATACCTTTGAATTGCATAGTCCAGAAGCTCACTAAAAGACTGAGTCCTAATAATAGGTCTATAGAAAGCTTTCCCTCCCCCTATACCTTACCACCACATTACTGAAGGCCTATATACAGCCATTCCTTGTACTTAGTAGTACATCATGTCCACCTATCAATAAAAATTTCAAGGCACAATAAAAGGCAAAAAGCACAATTTGAAGAGACAGAGCAAGCATCTGAGACAGATATGGTGGGGATGTTGGAATTAGCCAGTCTGGGAATTTTAAACAGCTACTATTAATATGCCAAGGGCTCTAATGAATGAAGTAGACAACGTGCAAGAACAGATGGGCAATGTAAGCTTAGAGATGGAAATCCTAAGAAAGAACCAAAAAATAAATGCTAGAAATCAAAAACACTGTACCAGAAATAAAGAATGTCTTTGATGGGCTTATTAGTAGACAGGACATAACTCAGGAAAGAATCGTCGAGCTTAAACATATCTCAATAGTAACCCTCAAACTGAAAAGCAAAGAGAACAAAAATGAAAAAAAAAAAAAAAAACAGAACCGAATATCCAAGAATGTGGGACCACTACAAAAGGTATAAATACATGAAATGTAAATATAAGAGGCAGAAGAAAGAAAAGAACAGAAGAAATACCTGAAACAATAATAACTGATAAACTCCCCAAAGTAATGTCAGATACCAAACCACAGACACAGGAAGCTCAGAGAAGACCGAACGGGACTAACGCTAAAAGCTTACAACTAGTCATGTCCTTTTCAAATTGTGGAAAATCAAAAATAAAGGAAAAATCCTGGAAGAAGGCAGAGGAAACAAACGCTTTACCTGGAAAGGAGAAAAGCTAAGAATTACATCTAACTTCTCCTCAGAGACTATGCAAGCAAGAAGAAAATGGACTCGCATATTTAAAGTGTTGAGAAAAAACCCCACCAAGTCTAGAAGTCTGTACCTTGCAAAATTATCCTTCAAAAGTGAAGGGAGAAAAAAAAAGATTTCCTCAGAAAAACAAAACTTGAGGGAATTTGTTGCTAGTAGACCTACCTTGCAAAAATTGTTAAAAGAAATTCTTCAGAGGGAAGGAAAATAATATAGTTCAGAAACTTTGAACCACATAAATAAAAGGAAGATCACTGAAGAAGAAATAAGTGAGGGTAAAATAAAAAACTTATTTTTCATATTTTTAATTGACCTAGCAGATAAAAGTGTGTTCAAAATAATTATAGCAACACTGTACTTGATTATGTATGCTTATATATGTGTGTGTGTATATATATATACACATGCACAAACATACATACATATATATATATCTTATGTATGCTTATACGTAAGGGAAATGAATGACAGTAGTAATACAGGAGGCAAAAGGGAGGAATTATGATTAGTTTGTTTTTATAAAGCAGCCACACTACCCATGGAGTTGTTTAGAGTTATTTAAAATGGGCTTCAATTAGTTGTAAGTATACATAGCAAATTCTAGGGCAACCACTAAAAAAAGTTTTAAGAAAAAAAGTATAAGTGGTATACTAAGAACAGAGAAAATCAGTAAGGATACAGTTGAGCTCAACAATGCCATCAATCAACTGGAATTACACCTGTAGATTATTTCATCAAAAAATAGGAGAATACACATTCTTCTCAAGCCCACATGGAATATTTTTACCACAATAGATCACATTCTGGGCCATAAAACACTCTTTAAAAAGTTTAAAAGTATAGAAATCATACAATGTCTGCTCTTAGATCGCATGGAATTAAACTACAAATCAATATGAGGAAGATAACTGGAAAATTCAAAAGTATATGGAGATTAAACAACACACTTCTAAATAATACATCTGTCAAAGAAGAAATCTAAAAAGAAATTAAAAAATATTTTGAACTAAATGAAAATAAAAACACAACTTATTGAAATATGTTGAATGCAGAAAAGGCAGTGCTTAAAGGAAAATTTATAGCATTGAATATGTATATGAGTACTGAAAAAGAAGAAAGATCTAAAATTTGTCATCTAAGCAAAAGAAAACTAGAAAAAGAAAAACAAATTAAATCTAAAGTAAGCAGAATAAAGAAACAATAAAAATTAGAACAGAAGTCAACGAAATTGAAAACAGAAAATCAATAGAGAAATCCATGAAACCAAAAGCTGGTTCTATGAAAAAATCAATAGAATTGATAAGCCTCTAGCCAGACTAACCGAGAAAAAAGAGAAGGAATGCAAATTACTAATATCAGAATTGAAAGAGAAGGTATCACTACAGATTCCATGGATATTAAAAGGATAATAAAGAAATAAAATAAACAATTCTATGCCCACAAATTTAATAACTTAGATGAAGTGGATCAATTCTTTGAAAGACATAATCTGACAAAACTCACACAAGATGAAAAAGAAAATTCAAATAGGCCTTTATCTGTTAAAGAAATCAAATCAGTAATTAATAACCTTGCAGAACAGAAAGCACCAGGCCCAGATTATTTTCCAAGTGAATTCCACCAAACATTTAAGAAAAAAATATGCCAATTCTCCAGTCTTTTTCAGAATGTAAAAGAGGAAGGAGTACTTCTTAACTCAGTTTATGAAGCCAGCATCACCCTAATACCAAGACAAGATGAAGATACTACCAGAAAAGAAAACTAAGGACCAATATCTCTCTTGAACAAACATACAAAAACCATCCACGAAATATTAGCAAATTGAATCCAACCTTGTATAAAAAGGATTATATACCATGACCAATATCAGAACATATTCCAGTGTATAAGGCTGGTTCAACATTTAAAAATCAATTAATGTAATCTATCACATCAACAGGCTAAAAAAGAAATAACATGATCATAACAACAGATGCAGAAAAAGCCTTTGACAAAATCCAACACCCATTTATTATAAAAATGCTCAGTTAACTAGTAATAGAGAAGCTTCTCCAAATAGTTAAACGATGTCAATAAAATCCCTAAAGCTAACTTTATACTTAATGCTGTGAAACTTGAAACTTTCCCACTAAGATCAGAGACAAGGAAAGGATGTCCCTTTCTCCACTTCTTTTCAACATCATACTAGAAGTCCTAGCTAATGCAATAGGATAAGAAAATGAATATAAGTTGTACTGATTGGGAAATAAGAAATAAAACTATATTTGTTCACAGATGACATGATAGTCTATGTAGAAAATCCAAAAGAATCAACAACAACGACAAAAATTCCTGGACCTAATAAGTGACTATCGCAAGGTTACAGGATACAAGGTTAATATGCAAAAGTTGATCACTTTTCTATATACCAGCAATGAACAAGTGGAATTTAAAATAAAAAAGTAGTATCATTTGCATTAGCCCCACCAAAAGTGAAATACTTATGAAAAAAACTAAAAAAATAGGTACAAGATCTTTTAGGAAAACTACAAAACTCTGGCAAAAGAAATCAAAGAATAAATAAATAGGGAGATAGTCTGTGTTCGTAGATAGGAAAACTCAATATTGTCAAGATGTCAGTTCTTTCCAACTATAGATTCAATTCAGTCTCAATGAAAATCCCACCAAGTAATTTTGCAGTTATTGAAAAACTGATTACTAGAGTTTATATAGAGAGGCAACAGAACCAGAATAGTCAATACAATATTGAAGGAGAAGAACAAAGTTAAAGACTAACTCTACCCAAATTCAAGTGCTACTAAAAATCTACAGTAATCAAGACAGTACAATATTGGTGAAAGAACAGGCAAATGGACCAATGAAACAGAATAGAAAGCCCAGACATAGACCCACAAAAATGTACTCAACTGATACTTGACAAAGAAGCAAAAGTAATGCAATAGAGCAAAGACAGTCTTTTTAAGAAATCGGGCTGTAACAACTAGATATCCACATGCAAAAAAAACAAATCTAGGCACAGACCTTACATTGTTCAAAAAAAAAAAATCTCAAAATGGATAATAGACCTAAATTTAAAACACAAAACTATATAACTTCTAGAAGATAATACAGTAGAAAACTTAGATGACTTGGATACAGTAATGACATTTTAGATACAAACCCAAAGGCATGACATACAGGGAAAAAAAATAAGAATTGATAAGGTGGATTTCATTAAAATTAAAAGTTGCCTACAAAAGACACTGTCAAGAGAATAAAAAGACAAGCTGCCGACTGGGAGAAAATATTTGTAAAAGACATATGTGATACAGAATTGTTATCCAAAATATACAAAGGACTCTTAAAACTCAACAACAAGAAAAAGAACAACCCAATTAAAAAATGAGCAAAAGACCTCAATAGGCACCTCATCAAAGATGGTATACAGCTGGCAAATAAGCATATGAAAAAATGTTCCACATGATATGTCATCAAGGAAATGTAAATTCAAACAACAACGAGATACCACTACATACCTATTGTAATGGCCAAAATCCAGAACACGATGCCACCAACTACCGGCAAAGATGTGGAGCAACAAGAACTCTCATTTGTTGCTGGTGGGAATGCAAAATTGTCCAACCACTTTGAAAGACAGCTTGGTGGTTTCTTTTAAAACCAAACATCTATTATCATATAATCTAGCAATCATGCTCCTGGTATTTATACAAAGAAGTTGAAAACTTATGTCCACACAAAACCTTCCATACGGTTGTTTATAGCAGCTTTATTCATAATTGCCAAAACTTGGAAGCAACCAAGATGTTCTTCAGTGAGTGAATGGATAAATAAACTGTGGTACATTCAGACAATGGGATATTATTTGGCATTAAAAAGAAATGAGCTATCAAGCCATAAAAGACATGAAGGAAACTTAAATGCATATTACTACATGAAGAAAGCCAATCTGAAAAGGCTGCATACTATATGATTCCAACTACGTGACATTCTGGAAAAGGCAAAACTGTGGAGACAGTAAAAAGATCAGTAGTTGCCAGGCATGCGGGGAGAGAGGGAAAAACAAGGGAAGCACAGAGGAATTTTAGGACAGTAAAACTATTCTGCTTGATACTATCATGGTACATGTCATTATACACATTTGTCTTGTCCAAACCCATGGACTACACAACACCAAGAGTGAAGCTTAATGTGACTCTGTTCCACTCTGGTGGGGATGTTGATAACAGGGGAGGCTGTGCACGTGTGGGGACAGTGGACGCATGAGAAATCTCTGTACCTTCTTCTCAAAAGTTTTAGGTTCTTTTGCTGTGAACCTAAAACTGCTCTAAAAAAATAAAGTTAAAAATAACACGGGGTACAAACGTAATTTGTGGTAATGGGCATGCTGCCAGTATGGGTCTGGCCTTCACATCTTCAGCACGAGGGATGACAATCAGCTTTGTATCTCATGAATATTCACAACCAATAAAAAAATAAAATATCGAAAAATAAATAAATAAAAATAACCAGAAATACAGAAGAACATTAAGAACATTAATTAAATTGAGGAACTCTCAGCTTAATTGTTCCTAGCTTCTGTCATATAATTGTGGTCATTCTTGACACAGGCGTCACCGTCACCAGTTGCTGGGAGTAGGGAGTATCTGGAAAGTCCAGAGTTTGGCCCATTCAGTTCCTTTCTTTAAGGAACCTCCTTTCTTTGCGGCAACCTCAGTACCTGGCTTAGGAAGAATGCTAGCATGTGTAGGACACCTGAAAGGTGTTGCTAAGAGTTGTCTACATGTGTTATCCAAATTAATTTTCACAAGGCTGCCTTTAGATATCTAGTTCACACTGGACAGGTGGGGTGACTTAATTTCAGAGACGCTAAATAGCTTCCTTGATATTGTGTAACTAGTGAGGGGAAAGGCCAGGGTTAAAACAAAATGGAGCAAATGAAATTTTAGAAATATTGATCCCAGGAGCAAGAGCATGCAGATTTGTATAGTTTCTCAAAGTACTCTTTCTTCCTTAGGATTATTTTAACTTTACCTATTAAAGTAATGAATTTGGTGTGGGAAGGTATGTTTTATTTAATACCACAGTTCATAGCTTCATTAAGTATCTCCCATTGCCTGCAGCCCCAGTGTCCCCAACATCAACAAAGAAGCTGGAGAATAGGAGCATTCAGGCTAGATCTAATTTGACACTGATAAGAAAGCCCCAGACCTTCGTACTATTGCCGAACCACCAGAAATAAGTAAGGGTCCCCATTTGACTGGGCCACACGACTGCACTGATGTTGACCTCCTTATTTCTTATGGTGACAAATGGAACTCGGAGATGAACATGCTCCACAGGACCTAAGGGAACAGGAAAAACAATATCAGTGTTTATATTCCTGGAATAAGTGGTCAAACTTTATTATACCCCTAGATTCTTAACTTTAATTCCTATCACCATCCCCTGTAATAAAGCAAAGATCACAAACTCATAAATGTTGGGAGGTGTGTGTGTCCTAGAAATGAAGCACCCTCTATCACAGGGAACTCAAATTAGGTTTCAGAGTTTTTGGGTGGCATCTGAACTTGATTTGCATCTGATAAGCCCAACCATGAATGCTTATGAACCTCCAATCCAAGGACAAAGCTCATTTACTAGACATTTAGCCAATAAATAGGAAGATAAACAGCAGTCTATTTCCTTTCTGATGATTAGCCTGTATTGTCATGTGGGGTCAGCGCATTGTTTGGATGGCTCCTGCACTATCCTCGATTGTTAATTGGTTTCCATCCTCTTCAACAATTGGCCATTGTGCCTCCTCATCTGTAGTGCGCAGTGGGTGTCATTCAGGAGCCGGCAAGGCCATTTTACAAAGAGGGAAAAGCACATCTCTCTAAATCAAAGGAGAAACAAATGCCAGGTTTCCAAATAATAAAAGAGCTGCTTGAAAAAAGATGACTAAAACTTCTCTTTTTTCCCCCCAGAAAACTGGTACAAGCAGCATCACATTCTAAACTAGCAAGTAAAAGAGACAGAAACATGAACACACCCACAGCATGATAAGTGAGAATTTTAATTGAATTCATTTCCAAATAAAATGAGAAGAGGAAACTGCTGATGAAAAAGTGTTAATGTGTCAGTGTTGCATTTGGGTGGGGGGGTAGAATTTTTTTGTTAAAGTCTTTGGGATTTTTCTCCCTCACCCCCACCCCTTCCTTTTCCCTTCCTCCCTCCCTCTTTTTTACCTTCCTTTCCTTTTTCTCTTTCTTCCTTTCTTCCTTTTCTTCCTCCCTCATTCTTTCCCTTCCTTAAATTCTTCCTACTTAACCAAATCCAATGAAAATATTTTAATTATATGTCCACCCCATGTTGGAGCATATTTTCCCATTTTCCACTGTTATCAATTTGATGAGTACAGGTGACTAAAGAGAATTCCATATGAAGGTCTTAAGCCACAGCTGTAGCAAGGACATCTCTTTAGTCTGGAGACCTTGAGTTGTCCTCATAGGTAGGACATTTTTCAGGCCATCTAGACTTCACTATTTGCATCCTTGGTAATTTTGGAGACAACTCAGTTTAAAGGGAAGAAAACAGATGGATACTTCTTATTTCATCTCTGGCACAAATTTAGCTATATGGTGTTTTCTTCTATCGTGCAGAGCCTCAGTCCTACACAGAATATTACCCTGTCCTAAAAATTACTTACTGTCTTAGTAATAAGAACATGTGAAGGTGCTGTGTGGTTGTTCAAAGTACCATATAATTTATTATAGGTTGGCACTATTTCTACCACTGCCGCTCCCCCTTCACTATTTTTGTCTATAATGTCCCTCTGAGGACAATGGGTATTCTCCTGAATCTCAATGGGCATATTCTGTATGATAGGTAATTTTATAATGGGGGAAAAAGTGTTTGGACCGGGACTACTATTTGGGTGGGGAGACCAGCAAGGCCAAATTGTACTTTCCTGAACAATCAACAAGTGTACAAGAATCTATGTATCTATAGCCTGAAAACACTCTGCCTCCAGCTCTCTGCCTTCAGCCCAGACATATGCACCTCAAGATTTCTTCCAGCAAATAATTTCAACCCTGTCTCTTGAGATACACATCTGGCTGGAAATTTACTTATTTCAAATAATTTACTTATTTCAAATTACTTAAAAATAAGTAACTTTCAGGACACGGTATTATTTTTGTATGGTTGGATTGTGATGAAAGTAAAAAAATAAAGTGTGAGAAAACAATGGCTACTTCGTTGCTTTATTTCTCATGTTTAGGAGATATGTCTTTTTACTGTTTGTGTCTTACTCATCCATGGGGAAGAGAAAGAGGCTGTGGGACGGGATCCTGGGAGGGAGATGAGACACTTTGTTTCTCACATGAACACCGCAGACTCTTTCTCTGTATCCACATTCAGATCTCTTATTCTTCCCCTGCTGGGAAAGCAGCGCTCTTTACCCTCAGAGTCATTACTTCTGTTCTTGCCGCCATCCCCCAAACGGCATGAAGCCCATTCCCCAAGCCACCCCACAGTTAAGCGGTGATGCAGCTACACTTCGTGGCCCTGGAAATTCTTCTCAGCTTTCTGTCACTCAGAAACCTTGGCTCACCTGGGGCTGACACTGTCAGGTACTGCGACGCCCGGGGAGGTAAAAGGACATCTCCTTCTCCATAAACTCATGCCAAACACAAAAGGGATGGGGCTTCCACAAATTAAAACATCATTAAACATGGTCACATTTATTCCAGCTTCAGGCTGAGCATGTTTGGTTTAAAATCATCTTAGAAATGAACCCCATGCAGTAGCTTTTTAGGGCAAAGATCCTGAGCCTTCAACGTGGAAACAAACCATGGCTCAGTGAGAAGAGAAGAGAGCTGAAGAGATTCAGGAGAAAACATAACAAACTCCTAAAGTCCTCACTGTCAAATAGTGCCCCTTTTGATAAAAATCTAATAATCTGTGAGAGATTGGTTATTATGGGCAGCTAACAACGACTTTTGTTAGCTAATGGCCCAAGGTAAGGCCAAGAGCAGTTTCCACTATAATAACTGTCTGGTAAATGCAGCTATGATTGATTTGGAGGGAATTATGAGCACGATAAAAGTTTCAAGGAACATTTCCTCCTTCATGCACATAACCCACAGCATAAACCTGTTCCTTGCTGTTGTGTTTTTTGCCACTAAGATACATTAGTCTTTGTGCCCTGCAGGCAAAGCCCACTCTTGGCAGAATTGGGAACGTGGGTACGATAGGTCCTTGGGATATAAGAAGATAAGGTTCTTTTTTTCTTTTCTTTGTCTTCATTTATAAATGCAGCACTTTGCTGCAAAACTGTCAGGCAGAAAGTTAATAGAAAGTACTCAGTAATTACTATAATAACAGGTAACATTCATCATGTGCCAAGCTGGGTGCTAAGCAGCATTCTGCACATTGCAGAAAAATGTTAACATAGATCTGAAATTGTCATCCTTAGCCAGGTCTGCATGCAAGGTTGGCCATTGGCTGGTGTCTGGGAACTTGGCTCTGGAAGTGTCCCTAGTCAACAGTTCACTGATAAGAGTAGTTCACTCTGCCTAAACTGTTTTTGCAAACAATAAGGTTTATTCCAAACACTCACTTTCTGCTGGGCATTTGGAGTTTTGGTA
The DNA here is from genome assembly GCF_027409185.1 of Cynocephalus volans. NCBI lineage: Eukaryota > Metazoa > Chordata > Mammalia > Dermoptera > Cynocephalidae > Cynocephalus > Cynocephalus volans. The sequence continues at coordinate 135,988,564 of NC_084466.1, read as the reverse complement.
TGTACCAGGCAGAGTGTGCCTACATGATCAGCCCCCAGTAAGAACTAAGGTCACTGAGACTCTAATGAGTTCTCTGGTAGACAGCCCTTTGCACTTGTTACAACTCATTGCTGGAGGAATTAACATGTCCTGTGTGACTCCATGGGCAGAGAACTCTTGAAAGCTTGTGCCTAGTTTCCCCCAGACTTTTCCCCTGAGACTCTTCCTTCTGCAACTCCACTTTGTATCCTTTCACTGTAATAAATCATAGTCATGAGTGAAACTGTGTGCTGAGTCCTGTGAGCCCTCCTCATGAATGACCAAACTTGGAGGTGGTCTTGGGGGACCTCTGATGCACATACACATTATCCAATTTGATCCTCACAGCCTCCCTATAAGCTAAGTAATAAAGATGAGAAATCAGGTTTATACAGGCTAAGAAAGTTGATCAATATTAGATGTTCAATAATAAGATATAATCAGAATTCAAACACAGTTCTCCCTTGCTTTAAAGCCTGGGCTCGCAATGCCTTGAGTGTTACCCACCTGGGTTTCTGACCAGGTGCTTCTGGCACACCATGATCATAGTTGGTGTGGTATGGTGTGGTTATCACCACTTTGCCTATTTTTGGCCCATTTTCAGCAGCACCTCCACTTCCCCACCAGAATGTGAACTTGGCAAGGGCAGGACCATATCTTCATTGCAACCTCCCCAGTATCTAGCAGAGTGCTTTGCACATGTTAAGAACTCAGCAAACATTTGTTGAATAAATTAAGGAATAATTGCATGTTTTATTTGTGTTTCCTATTTACTGTTACAAGAGCCCTGTGAGGAAAGTAGCAGTCAGAATTACATCATTTAAAGCCAGAGTTTAGGAGAACTAAGGAAGAAATCATTCATCTCATGGTCATGTAGACTGGCATTTTTAGAGACATAACTGATCTATACCCAGGTCTCTTCCCCTATCACTGTTGATATGTAGCATATTACTTGAAAACCACTGTGGGGTATATATGTAAAAATTATAGAAGTCCTTAGACCCACGAGTATCACTTACAGAGGTGTGGAAAACCAATTCCAGCCCCAAAACAATATTTCCTTGATCCAACATTCTAAAACCCACAATATTTAAGTTTCAGTTTATGAGAGTCAAGTCCAAGGACACCTAATACACAAAATGCATCCAGGACAAACAAAATATTTGGAACTTCAGCTGTTGTTTTGGTTTGTGCCAAGCAACAGCCAATAGCAATGAAATAGATTCTAGGACAACAACAACAAAAAAATCTGGCACATTCTTGGAATTGTTTACAACAAAGTGAACTTGCAGTAACCTTGGATGTCAATTTTAACTTTCGTGTGTATTCAATTCTACATTTAAAAAAACCTAAACGTGCTTCTCTAATCCTTCTTTAGCCCTTCTAATAGTTTATTTGATTTGTGCCATCTCCACTCATAATAGCCTGAAAATGAACTTGAGACCATCAACCAGATGGGTTTCCAATCCTTATATTTTCAGGATTCTCCAAAGCAAAGGGAAGGCACTTTGGCCTGAATGTGTGTCTGTGTGTGCACTTACATTAGAGCAGAGAGGCACCAAAAAGGAGGGACTGGTTAGTAATACGTCATCCAAACTTTCAAAATAATCAATCTACTTCACTATTATGAAGCTCTGGAACACAGATGAACTCGTACACATCTCAGTCTTTGGATCTGGACACCATAGTAGTCACACTGAACCCAGCCTCAGCATGAATTTCAGAAAGTCTGGACAGAGGGAGCTGCCCACTGAAAGAGGGGAAGAAAGGGGCTGGCTCATGCCACTTACAAACCACATGCAGGAAGAGGACCGCCGTATCTGAGCCAAGGTTGTTCTCTGCATAGGCTGTCACCTGGAAGATCCCTGCACTCTTATACACGTGCTTGATGCCGTCCTCGATGGGGCTGAAATTAGCGTAGGACACAGCAATCCCATCCCCAAAGTCAAGCTGGATGTTTGTCCTTTGGAGATCTCCCTGCAAGAGGGAATAGCAGTTGCCTGGGTCCATTCACATGGTCAAGTCTGACTCTTACCTAACGCTGTCTCCTGTGGCTTCAGAATCACCCTCTGAGGACCTACAGTCTTTCCCAGGGGGCTGGAACACACTCAACACAATCAGACTCCCATCTGATATTCACTGGGCACCACAGGCAGGCACTGTGGACCTATCGTCCCTGTGTGCCCAAGCTCAAGGCAGCCTGCATTGGAGTGACACTAGCAATAGTGGGTAAGGTGGAGCCTCTGTGAAGCTCTGAAGTGGGGAAGCCAAGGGCTTCCTTAACTCCTTGACTCCCTCACACATGTTTTAATTCTTCTACTGTATCATAGTAGAAACAGCAAACAGTTACAGAGTTTCTTATCAGTGCCAAGAAATTAATCTCCTCGCAACTCATACTGTAGAAAGTATTACCGCCCCATTTGTAAAAATAAGTTTAGTATTTAGACCAAAGTGTCATAGACAGTAGTGGCAGACTCAAGTTTTGGAGCCAGACTGTCTGATTTCACTACTGATGCTCTCAACTACTAGGCTATAATTATATATTTTTTTCTATTTTTGAGCATTTATTATAATGTTCCAAGAACTATGCTAACCGCTTAATAAATATTATATAATGCCATCTTCAAAATAACAATATGAGGTGGGATAGGTATTCCTATTCTACAGGTGAATATTGTATATCATCCAAAATTATATCTCTGTTCTCCTGTTTTGGGGCTTCCCTAACCCTACCTAAGCCCTGAAGTCGCTTCTGTCCACCTCAGCTCACAGATATCTCTGCCTCTTGGAAGGTCAAGAGCCCCCTTGGTTCTGCCTGCTGATGTGACCCAGTGGTCCAGGTGGGTGCATCTTACCACACTAGCCAATACTTAGCTTCTTAAAGGTTGATGCTGAACTCCATCCTTCTCACCCTCCTCTCACCACTCCGCACTATATTGGGCCAACACCTTGGATAAATACAATGAACTTGACCCCAAAACAAAGACCTCATGTGAAAGAGATGAGGAATATAATATATGAGTAATATAGATGATGGAATAAAGAGAGAAATACATCATTTTGGAATTATGAGCCAATCCTTCTGCCCAGTGAATGTGCATTGATCACAGTTTCACTTTCCATCTCTTCCCCCATGGCTACCCAGATGTGAATGAAATATTGATCAGTGCTCTCTTGCCCCCACACAATGTCAACTACCTCCGAGTTTATGAATATATATTAAAGTGGAAATGAACTGGAGGCAATTCAAATGGATAAGATCGCAGCTCTTCACATCCATTCAAGAGAAGGTTTTTAGAGCTCTCGTCCTGGAAACTCCCTAGTGGAAATGTGATAATGACCTCCTCTGAATCTTAAAGTCCTCTAATTTAAGCATCTGGTATAGGTAACAGATGAGGAATCTGTCAACCCAGAGTAAGGAATCTTCACCATCCTGTCCAGTGTGGTACTGACTTGAAAGGTTTCTGAAATGCTGCTACTTGTGAATAAAAACTCCTGGCCTGCTTTGCTCTCCTTCCAAGATCTCCAGAGCACAGAGCAATTTGCATATAAATTTAGAGGGCTTTGTCAATCAGGCAAGCCTTCTTGCTCCACCACTTCAGCAAGGAGTGCCTGAAACATCCCTGGTTTGGGAAGAAATGAAAAAGCTTGTGCAGGGAGCAAGAAGCAGACAATGGAGCTACTTCCATCCTGGAATGAAGGTATGCAGTCTGATTTTACTGCCCAGATAACAGAAGATACTAAAAAGTGAACTCATGGAGCAGCTAGCTGATGGAAAAACAGCTAATACAACATCCTTTATCAAGATAAGCTTAGAAGGAGTTCAATAATCTTTCCCCACCCTCACACTCATACTTTCAAGACCTTTTAAAAGCTTTGTGGGCTTTTCTAATTAGTGGTGTTAAGGGTTAGAATAACGCAAAAGAAGCTCTTAAATGAAACAGATAAAATTGGAATTTCCTTCTTCTAGCAAAGTTTACAGTTTATGATCTCATGCTGCTAAACATTCCCTCAGCAAAGCAGACCCTAAGGGGAAACCCTGAAGAATAAATATATCCAGATCAGCATGCCCCAGATGCCAGGGGGTCCCCACTGTGGACTGGGTCTTCACTGCAGGATGAAGAGAGGAGGGTTTCTAAGCACCCCAAACCTCTTCCACGCTGTCTGCCTTCTCCCCAGAAGTCTCAGCTTCTCACCATTGACTTTGGTGCAGGGGCCTGTGGGAATACAAGATCTCTCTTTTCTTCCCTCTCTGGGAAGAAAGAATGGCTTGCGTGTGAGTTCTGAGGCCTCAGTGGGCACCTACCTCCTCCATGAGGATGATGAAGGTTGCGTTGTGTCCCTGCTCGGCCACCAGGCGCCCATCGGTTGTCACCACGTGGAGGCCCCGAGGGGCTTTTCCGGGGCACATCTGGGCCTTGGCAGTGTACTTCTCCCTCAGCCCATCTGTGCAATTGTTGGACACAATCCGCCGGTACCTGGGGGGAATTGATAAATGACAGTGGTGTGGTTTGTGTCTAGAGCGTGTGTGTGTGCATGCACGCACGTGCATGCATTAGAGTGTGTAAGAGAGCAATAGCAAAACAGATACTTTCCACAGCTGCCCCTAAAAACCAAGTCTCAAAGAAGACAGCTATTTAGGAAGCTAAACAAATACTGAGGAGCTGCTATCCCTCCATCTCAGGAAGAGCAGCTGCTTAAACATTATTATCGATCCTACCTGGTGAGCCATGGATCGGATCAGTGTCTAAACCGGCCAAGAAAAAATCAATGCCCAATCACACGCAACCGAGGAGGAGGCAGAATATTGGACTAGGGAGGCAGGAGAAGCAGGCACTTATCTCTATGAGGCAGGGGCCTGATTCTACTTCCAGAAAGCCACTTCCAACTTCCCCTGTGCCAGAAAGCAGCTAGAACGTCAGACTTCTAACTGATTAATCAGGAGGCCTCTTCCTGACTTCTCTCCACCCCTAAGACATCATTTCTTTCCCTAATATCTTATAGCCCTTACTCTAGAGCCATGGGTCTATTTTATAGCACATTTTCTCTCCTTGCTAATATTTCATTTTCCACTCAACTTCAATGCCAGATTAGAAGCACAAATTTGAAACTTCTTTCAATCCCACTGAGATAAAAACATCTTACAGAAGAGCTTAGCATGGGGAAACCTCCTGACAAAGCACTGTGACCTTCTGTGACAACAGTATCGTTGTGTACAGCTGTGTCATGTTACCTCCCTTGACATGTAAGTCAAGCCAGGAGCTTGCCTACAACTCTCACCTGTATGACAGACATTATTTCCAGGCACATCACCATCTGCAAGTCTCTGCTGAACTCAATGTTCTGATCAAACCACATAAAATAAATGTACCACCACTACCATTACCATTGTAATCATCATCATCATTATGACATCTCGTCTTCTTTTACCCCCTATGTCAGGAATAATTAACCAATCCATCCATGTTGCCTCTTCTGGTGGCCTCAAAAGCAGAGAAATCCAAATTCTTGTTGGGTGATATTGGTCCTCCATGATACCTGGGTCCTCCCACTGCTGAACAACCTGCCCTACACCTCCATCCAGAGATCATCGAGGGATGTTAAGCAAATGTTGTATGTAGTTTTTGCCTCAGATGACATTACCCTATATTTTCTTGTAGGTACACATCAACTACAAGAAATTTATAATTGCCAGTTGAGCTCGTAATGGGTCTAGAGCTGTGCTGTCTGATATGGTAGCCACTTTCCACATGTGGCTATTGAGCACCTGAAATGTGGTTAGTGTGGCATGTTGAAATGATAATATTTTGGATATACTGGGTTAAATAAAATATGTTACTAAAATTAATTTCATCTTTTATAAACTTTTTTAGTGTGGCTACTAGAAAATTTAAAATTACACATGTGGCTCATATTATAATACTTTTGATCATCACTGCTCCAGATAATAAAATTTTTTAAATCAATTTATACTTTCTGACCTTGAGCCACAATATTTTATTTTTCACTTATGATAGACACTTCAGTGGGTAACACGCCCTAATGCAAACTTGATACCATCTACTCTTCCTCTTCAACCTCAATTGGCCAACTCAAGCTGGTTGATGATGTGTGACACAAGCATATTTCAAAAAGTTCATAGAAAAATGTAATTGAAAGGTAACATGAATCTTCCCAAGAACTTTTTGAAGTTCCCTCATATAAGCCAATATTTAAGCAACCTTGAGGTATTTGTATACATCTTTAGTGAATCCTTTGAGAAAAACATGAATAGTGTTTCCCCTTCATCTTCCTGATTCATTTAGTTGGCTATTTTGGCATTTTGGTACAAATAAGTTGCATAAAATTATGTTCACCTACACATGCCTCATGAGCATATGAGATGTCCTAATGCAATTCTTTTTCAATTACATCCAGGGTATACTCTGGCTGGGAATTTGGTGTCCCAGCTGATCACTTGTGCCTGTCATTTTCCCCTTCCTCAAATTTCCTAGAACTTTGCTCTCTAACACCACATCTCTTTAAGTACCTGCTGTTGGATCTGCAGTTCACATGGCTTAAGCCCCTAAACCAGACTCCTACAATAGAATAACATCAAAGTTCCTTAAGCCCCAGCCCAGGCTCCAGGAATAGTCCTTCCAGAACCAAATTTATGGCTAAAAATTTCATGTTTTTCAAAATAGCTCAGACTATTCAACACACTTCTTTCATCATGTTTGTTTTACCTCCATAGACATCAGTTGGGTAGATAGTACCTATCACTATGTTATAAACAGTTGTAAAAGTACCAAGAAGGTGAGTAACTTGGCTGAGATGGCAGAAGATCTGCTGGAAAAGTCGAGACTGGATTTCAAGACACCTTAGTCCATTGCTACTCAAAGAGTGGTCCAGGAACTAACAACATCAACATCACACAGGAGCTTGTTAGAAAGGAAGAATCTCAACCCCACCCCTGATCTCCCAAATCAGAAGATCATCAGATGACACATAGCCACATCAAAATTTGAGAAGCGCAGTCTTAGACCACCCATCCACTTGCCAAATTTGTTCTGGGTTTCTTATGCAGCAAAGGAAAGTACAAGACAACAAATCTGCAAGAAAACTTTTTAAAGTATTTGAGAGAATAATTCATAAGTGAGCAAAAAGAGAAATACACCTATAATAAGGGAATTACTGAAAGTATGCCTTGACCTTCTTATTCCAAAAGTTCCTAGGATGGGACTTTTGAATTTTCATTTTAAGTTTTCAGCATCTGTGTATGAAAGCTTCATTCCTCTATCACTAGAAAGCACAGTGATATCTGCACACCACTTGTACTAATTTACTTCACTCAAGGCACAAGAAATAAGGCAGTGTTTCTTTCCAGAAGAGAAGTAAATGGCAAAAGGTATTGAAATCTGGGTGATCAGAAATCTCTTCCAAAAAAGGTGAGCTAAAGAACTCCTGTTTCCCTCAGAAGCCACTTGTCAGAAACAAACTCTATCCACACTCCATCTTCTTCAATAGCATTGCATTCCCTTTGATTCCAATTCAGGGAAACAGGAGAACAGCCAGCTGAGTTTCTCCAGGTGCTGCACTTACCCAGTGCTGTTAAAGTAGCTTTGACCAAGGCTGCAGTCCTTTGATGGGGATGCTGGATTGTACCAGAAAGCTGGGACACACTGGCTCTCCCCATGTCTCTCATAGCCATAGTCACTGTCAGGAAAATAAATATTGCATAATGCTATACAGGTAAAAATGCCTAATTACCCACAGACACACACAAACATACACATGTTCCTTTTGTCATACAAAATGTCACTACCCATTGCTTCAAATATCCCCAGTGAGGGCAAATATTCATACTTTGAAAACAGATGTTTAGACTTAGAAATATTCCCATGTCATTTGCAGTCTAGTCTATAGAAAAAATAGTGAATTATCAAATAGAAATTTTAGGTTTAAAAAAGTATGGATATAAATAATGTGGCAGGTACACTGGCTTGGAGGTGGGTGTGGGGGGATGCTATAAGTTTAAAAGTATATTTTGGGTCACAATAGAATTTCTGAAATAAGAACATGACAACTAAGAGAATGAATTTAAAGGTCAAGATGCATCTCTGTGTAATAATTCAATATGTGTTTCTCCAAAATCTACTTAATAGATTTTATTTTCATTTTTCCTGCAAACTCACCCTTTCTCAAACACATATATGCATGTGCATTCATATTTACACATACAGCCATTCAAATTTTTTCTGACTACATAAAACACAGACTCCTATTTCTCTAAAAATAAAATAAAACTAAACTTTAGCTCTTTTCCAAGTTTTTGTAAAATTGTAGACATAATAAAATGAAGAAGGAAAGATAGGTACGGTTCCTTTCCCCTTTTCTCCCCATTGCAATATGAGGAAGAAACAGATCAGTGTATGGGAGAAAGGCTCCTATCTGAAGTCCAAATGGTGTTTCCCTAAATCTTAGAGTTTCATAAGACTCCCAGGTGTGTAAATGTCAAAGTAGAAGAGGAGCAATAAAGTAGGTAAAAGAGATTATTGCTCCTGTAACCAACCAGAGGTCACTGAGGGTGGCTTCACCTGGCAGAAGAATTCATGCTTCCAAGTTAAGCATCAAGTGTTTGCTGAGAACCACAGACTGGGCAGCAAAGTCTGGCCATTTGAATATTGATCCACTGAGTGTACATGAAACATAAAACAGTAAGGGAAGCTGCTCTCTCAGCCCCCACCCCTCCTTTCTTTTTCTGCTCCCATATTCTTTGAGCCCGATTTTGTGAAAGTCTAATGAAAACAGAGGCAAATTATCTGAGTGCATGGATTAGGAATGGAAAGATGATAGGAATAAAAATTCCATTCCACACTTATTTATCACTTAATATGAGCCCTGCCCTGTAAAAGAAGTGTGACTCTCTCTGTACTCAAGGGGTTTTCAGATTTGGGGTGAGAAAGACAACATATCCCAAACTCAATCAAAGAATAGAACATGGTACGAAGCCAAGCACTAAACAGTACCGTTAAGAAGGACCAACTGATTAGTGAGATCATCTGTTTGTACATTATCTGCCCAGTTTGGCCCCACCCCACATTCTCACCTGTGTTCCTCCACCAAACCCATGAATGAGCACTCCTAAGCCAACCCTTCCAATCCTCTTTATCTTTTATTTGTTATGCCCTGGTCTTGAAGCACTCTACCCTTCTGGTGTTTGGTAGTTTCCTACTTATTCGTCTTTAATATTGAGGTCAAATGAGGCCATCCCTGATTCCCCAGACAAAATCTTTGGGGCCATAACATGTTGGAAACCATAAATAGAGGCTACAAAAGAGCAGGGATTTTTTTTTTTTTTTTGCCACTATAAGAGTCTAGAACAATATGTAAGATATTGCAGGTGTTGAATAAATATTTATTGAGTGAATGAATATTCCAATTGCATTTAAAAGCAATAGCACTAATTATCCCATTGTATTGCATCTATCTCTGCAGGAAGACTGAGAGCCCATAATTGATGCTCCAGTGTGGACCACAGAGAGTATCCCTTAGTGCTGAACAGATACATGTGAAGAGCAGAGCTAGAGTCATGGATCACTACATGGAGAGGTGGAACTCAAGACCAGCTTTGATATGGCCATGTTTAAATGAAACTGGAAGAAAGGGAGGAAAAACAGACATTGTTGCAAAGTAATTTTTTGCCAAGCCTTCTGATCAACTATTGGAGATCTCCCAGCCTGACAGTTCATAGGGACTTGGTGTTGTACTAGCTTGTAATAGCCCATTAGAGCTGTTTCTTAAAATTTTAGAAATTTTGCAAGCTAATTGATGGTTGTTAAACAAAGCTTTTACTAAAGATTAAATTTATGAAATTGAAATTACATAAATTATATTTAAAATGTAATAAATACTCCAAACACATAAATTCCTAGTTACTGCATTTTATTATATATTATATATAAATATTATTATATTATCTATGCTCTTGAGCTTCTTTACATTCATGTAATTGTATGGTGGGAATATTGTATAATCTCATGCATTACCTACCTCTTTCCAATTCTGTATTCACTGATGGCATGTTGGTAGCATGAAATCTTTCACGGTGGGAATATGTACAACAATCAGCAAATAGTACTAATAAGGTCTTATTTAGTTATTTGTTCCCAGAGGGCCAGTAATTAAATATTTACCAGCACACCCCTAAATATCTCATTTTTAAGCATTATTTATCTGTAGAAATATTGGGCTGTGATGTGTCTGCATTACTTCTAGAAAATCCCCCTATTGCCTTATGAGGTAAATCTGTTGAATGTCCTACTAACTCTAGGAAATATTGGTAATCTGTGAAGGAAGGTTGTTCTCTTAAGCAGCTTTAGGAAGGAGAGAAATGTTTTAATGCTCTTACTAACTGGAATCATCTTTAGCAGTTCTGCTCAGCTCTGTTACCCGTTAGCAATGCAGTAATTAAAAAAAGGTGCATGAGGCATGCTGCTTTGCCCCGAAGAGTAAAAACACCTCATTAATATTTAACAACATTAGCAGAAACTGGCTGCCTCCAAGCTGTGGACTTCTTCATTAATTTTCGCTAAATGTATATTAAAATCTTTCATACTGCCCAGCCTCCCTCCCAGCTCCAAAGTCTGCATGATTTAGGCAAACAAGCAGCTCCAGCTGCTGCTCCAGCATCCTGGGGAAAGGTGTTTTTCTTTTGAATTGTGAAATTTGCACAGAATACACCAGAAAGCTTGATTTGCCTCAGGAAAGTATTCTGCCACGGATTCCACAAACACACAAGCAGTTTCCTTCAAGGAATAAGTCACCTCTGTATCTTTCTTGACTATGAAAGCTTTAGAACTTCTAAAAGTTTAGGGGAAAACTTGTTCATTACCAGGAATTCATCTGTCTTCCAACTCCCATCCAGGGAAAAGCATTTGATTCTAAAGGAGGAATAGCCAGGACAGTTCAAAAATCAAAAAGCCTCTGCATGTCAGAGTAGGAAGGGGTACTTGTATTCCTTGGGTCTACAGATGGTAGAGCAGAAAGGAAAAGCAAAGAGAAATAACTTGCTAGATTATACACAGCTGAGAGCAGCAGACAAAGATGATAACTGAGACACCTGATCCCTGTTCAGTACTAGCACAATCCAATGGAGTACCAATTTAATCATCAGAGAGGGCCTCCTGGTCCCCAGGAATGACATTCTGAGACTCTTGGAGCCAACCAAGCAGTCATGGTCTCTTCTCGACAAGCTGCAGGGCTCTGTCCTTCTATCTGGCAGCTGAGATTCCAGGACTAGTGTTCTACAGGTGCCTATGCCCCATTGTAGGAAGCAGCACAGCATGGTGAGTTTGGGATCAAGCAGCACAGAGTGAGAACTCAGCAAACAGAAGCAGCCACGACAGCAATGACAACAGTGATTAATAATTAACCCCACCATCATTTAGCTGAGGCATAAGTCTAAATACAGTCATAGAGAAAGACGGACAGTTTCAGAAATTGTTTGGAAAACCCAACAGTCATCCCTCAGATATTGCTCTATCCATCTGCCTCATCTTTCTACGCACCAACAACCTTCTCACGTATCTGTTCTCTCTGTGTCAGTCCCTTGTCTGTTTCTCTGAAACACTGCCTGTTTTCCTCTACTTCCTCAGCAGCAGTAGTCCAACCACCATTCCTTCAGGAAGCCTTCCGTGATTGCTACGGCCCTCAGTGATCTCTTTGTTCTGACCGTTTCTAGCATGTACAGTCAGAACCAATAACGTACAATAGAACTTGCTACGACCATGAAAGTATTTTCTATCTAAACAGTCCAATATACTGGCCACTAATTAGTGCAACTAAGGAACTGCATTTTTTACTTTATTTCATTTTAGTTCATATAACCACATGTGACTAGTGGCTACTAAAATGGACAGCGTAGTTCTGAACCATAAAATTCAGCACTTAATTATATTCTTTATTATTTTCTGTTATGCCTTCTTTTAGTGCAATAACTCTTATTTATACATTGTTTATTGTCTTGTTTATACTTTGACTTGTCTACTATAGAAAAAAAAAAGCTTGCTTATGCTCCACATGCAGAATACTAAAGGTTGAATGGATTTTAGACACACCTGGATTCATGTGCTATTGCACCCCCAAATCTCTTCCCTTCTGTCTTCTACATCACTACTTAATAAACTTGCTCTGTGGATCTGGCACAGTAATGGACGTGAACGGTAACCACTAAGACATACTAAGACTCAGAACTCTGGAGTCAGAATATTCTTTTCTCAAGTGAATTTCTTAAACTCTCTTTCTCCATTTCTTCATCTATGAAATGATAATAGTAACAGACTCTGAGTATTTGAAATTGTCTTCTTGTTTTAAGTCAACTTCAATAAGCATAGCTGTTGGTTAAAAATTCCAGAAATTGGTTGAGATGATGATACAAAATAATTATCTAAAAGATTTTGGTACATCACCTGGTACATGGTGGTGTTCAGTGAAATCTATTGTTGAGTGAGCAGTTGGGTGAATGAATAAGAGAAAAGAATTACCTTGTATAACTTCTGATCCAACCTGGTTTCTCACTGAACAAATGTATCTGGGTCTCTGGGAGCATTGTTTCTTCCTAGGAGCCCTCATATGGCTTCAGAGCAGGCTCCTTTTCTGATTCCTCACTAGTGTCTGACAACCTTAATTCTCAGAGAGGATTTGTTCCTGGCCTCTCACCAGCGCTATGATGGAGTTTGCTGCAAACTGATTCTGTAAAGTGAGCTTGAGGCTGGGGGATTTATGAGGCTCTTAAGTTGAAACATCAATATTTATGCAAAATTCATACTTATTATTGATACCCACTCTGGTAAAAGTTGTGAAAGTCAATGGTATTCTCCAAATAAATGCTTCTGAGAATCTATAAAATCTCCTCTCTTCGAGATGAGAAAGGACATAGGTGAAAAATACCTTCCCTTTGTAAATCCAGGTTGTACTCCTCAACTGTTGCACCAGTCTGAAGACATTTGACCATCTTCCCCAGTCTGCATTCCCCCCAAACTGAGTAAACTACGTTATACCCTCTCCCTGCTGTCTCTGAGACTTAAATTTTGCCTGGACTTGTTAAATGAACGTGCCCTGATTTGGCGTAGGGAAACAACTAAAGGGAATGTGCATGATGATGGCTTGTACTAACTGAGCTGGGCATTTCTGATTCCTTAGCTATGACTTCATGGTAGGCAGGACTGCTGAGAAGGAGACAAGGCTATGAAATTGTTGCCGTACATTGATTTCTAGCATTCGCATTGAAGACAACCAACCAGACAAATTATATTTAATGGAAAAACAATTTTTTAACCAATAGCTATTCTTATTGAAGATGACTTAAAAACAAAGATGACAATTTCAAATACTCACTCCCATGGTCCCTACAAACCACTGTAAATAACCCAGGAATTTCAGAAATCAAAATCTGCTTCTCCCGTACTCAGAAGTAGTGAAAAAAAACACTGCGTAGGCCATGTGCTTTTTTGTCATAGTTCTCAGACTGTGACCACTAATTCAGAATCAGGCATTGTCTGCTTGCTTACCCTACCTCAGACTCAATGGTTCTTCCATCTTTTAAATATGAGGTGTGATCAGCTATAGAAACAAACATAATACCTTAAATATCCCCCCCCAAAAATCTATAAAGTCTTCTAGAGGCCGTATACCTATTGCAATTCCAGTACCAATGGTCAAAACTGCTTCATTTGAAATTGCTTTAGAGTTGAAGCATTTTATATTAAATTTCATCAACAGCAGTAAACCTAGGTAATTTAGGAATGAGTTTTAATTTTAGAGTGACTAAATTTGGAAACCCTATTTCTTCTGAAACATAAAAGAAATCTAAAATAATAGAGTTGACTGATTTCTTGAGAAATGGCGCCGTGTCGAGGAAAGAACGTGAGAGTCAGCTAGAGCTGCATTTAAGCTTCAGCTGTTTATGTCCCAGTCGTGCAACCTTGGCCAAGCACCTTACCTCCAAGAGGCTAATTTCCTCTCCTTAAAATGGCAGTAGTAAAGATCCTGACATTACAGGGTCTTGCATCCAACTGGTGCCTCCACCGTGCAAGTATGAGAACCACTGAATGCCTTGCAAAGGCTTTCCCCCTTCTGCTTTACTTATAAATGGATTCTGATAGCCGTTCCCAAAGAATCATTCAGAAATACTTTAAGCAATGCCACCAGCATTGAATTAAATGGATAATATCCAAAGGTACTACTTTGAAGACAGGGTTTATTTGGATGCATAAGCTCTGGTTTATTTGCTAAAAATACACTGAGGACCACTTAACCCTGGGTACAAGATTTAACCGCAGCAGCAGCAGCAGCAACAGCTACCATAGGTTGTGTGTCTACATTGCACACATTTAGGATAAATGCCATATCTATATTAATAACATATATTAATTAACTTATGAAATAATTTATTCCCTATAACTCAATGAGATACATGCTCTGTATTTTTATTTTGCAGGTGAGGAATGAGTTGAAATCACAGAGATCAAGAAAATTTTCCAAGGTCAAAAACTGTGAATTTCAGTGCTGAGATTTTTGTGCAAACTTGTAAATGCTAATGGAATTACTGAAAAAAATATATTTACATTACAGTTCTTGTCCCTTCTCCCTTGTGTGGCCTCCCAACAATGGGGAGGGTCTATCATGGCTCAGAGAGACACAGAAGAATATGGAGCATGACATATTCAAAGTCAGTGTGCCTCAATGGAGTCAGTCTGCAGAAGGAAACAAGAAAGCCTGGAATCCATATCTGAATACTCAGGTTGACATCAATGTCATGAGCCATAACTCTGAGTGGCCTACTGTATACGTTGCTATGACTAGTTTGCTGGATTGCAGTTAATAATTGGAAATTATTTTTCCCAAGTGTGAAAATATACTTTGTTCCCAAAGGATCAAAACTGCCAGAAAGGACTCTGTTATTCAAATTTAAATTCCTTTTAGTATGTTACATTTTAACAAATCTCACTTAAGACAAGCTTTCCAAGGCATGAGTTCAGGGATGAAGAGCTGGTAGGGAGCAGTCCTAGACATCCAGTAGGCTTGCAGTTAATCGTGTACGCTTCCAAAGAAGGTGGGAAATAAAAAATGGCTTCCAGCACAAATCAAGCTCAAAAAACCAGCTGGATGAACTGAGGTTGGAAGGAGTGAGGCTGCTGGTCAGGGGTAACTGTTCTGTATCCATCTGGGCCCACTACTGCTATTCAACACCAGAAAAGCCCAAATGCAGCCCTGCCATTGCCTTGCCCCTTCCATGTTTACAGGCTGATGATGCCTGAGCCCTTAGCTCTGTCTCTTAGCCTAGGATGTGCTACAAAAATAATCAAACTGGACTTTAGCTTTTGACTACAATGCAGAAGAATTCATCCAGCTGGAATCAGAGTGATACGCACTCATTTCCAAAACTGTAGAGGTGTTTGACTCTCCCAAAAAGAACAACATTCAGAAACATGCTACAACTATTTATCAAATGTTTACTATGGGCTGGGCCCTGGGGGTGAAACAATGAGGAAGGTGAAACTCTTGCATTCACTGCACTTCTGTTCTACTAGGGAAGGACGGGTGATAATGAAACAATCAAAAACAGGATTCCTTCATATGGTGATTAATAGGATTAATAGTAAGACAACAATAAAATGGAGTAATGTACTACAGAGTGAAGGAGTTTCTGAGAAGCTGATATTTTTGTTGAGACATGAGTGATCCAAAGATTCTAGCCATGTTGAGATTTGGAAGGGATTCTTGCCCTTGCTGTTCTCTCTGCTAGAAATGGGCATGGATTAATTTAGGCACAGGAGATAGCAGTGTGAATGAGAGAAGAAGAGTGAGAAATTCAGACACAAACATAGTGCAGGACAAAATCACCTACAATGGAGCAAGCCAAAGAATGAAGACTGGATTCTGCTTTAAGGGAGGGGGGTGGGGGAAAGAAGCCATTGGAGTATTTTAGGCATAGTAATGATAAGATCTGACTTGGGTTTTTAAAACATCATTTTGGTTGCTGTGAGAGATATGGATTTTAGGGTAACAAGGGTAGAAATGGAGAGATAGTTAGTAGACACTTAGAGTGATCCAGACAGCTGAGATAGGGTGACGTGCTTTGAGTTAGAATATTTGGAGGTAAAACCTGCAAGGACTTGTTGATGGTCTGGATATTAATCAGACCATAATAATCATAATAAACAGTAACTGAGTGGATGGCTGTTTTATTGAGGTTGCAAAAACTGGGCTGGGAATTGCTTCAAGGGGGATTCAAGAAGAGTTCTGCTTTGGCCACGTGAAGTTTGGCATCCCTGTTAAAAAATCAAAAGATGTATGCTGGGTAGATAGACAAACACATCTGTCTCCAACCAAGAGGCACAGAAGGCCAGGGCTGGAGGTAAATATTTGGTAATTTGGGAGTCATTGATTATAAGTGAGATTTAAATCTCAACAGGTAAGATTAAAAGCGGTCCTGTGGCACTGTCATTACAGGGGGGGAAAGGCAGTGATGATAAGAGAGAATCACCTGAAAGAGCATGATTTGAGTAAATGTGTCTGGAGGTAGCAGTCCAAGGTAGTAGTTCTCTAAGCTCCTTCAGTGCCCATCCCAACCTCTCCAGGACCTTCCAATACATCTGCTCACTGTAGATGAGGAGAAGACTCCTTGGAAATGCTGCCCTGAGAGCAGTGGTCTTCCCTGTGCAAATGCCTCAGCCTATCCTCCATGCAGGAATGCAGAACTCCCATCTGGCCTAGTAACCAGGACAGTTGGGCCCACAGACCAGCAGACACACCTCCTAACTCTGGGCCATGCCTTCCTTCCCTAACTCCATCTTCACCCCCACCACACAAACAGGTATACATGTGGTTGGATTTGGTGATGAAATGCCAAAAGACTCACCACTCAAAGTCCCAGTCGGCACAAACACAGGGTTCTGAGACCACCGACCCCGAGTAGTCTCGGCCCAGGGTACACTGAGCTCCTGGCTTGCGTTTCTTGAATATTTTCCTTTCCCCCATGACGCAAGGCTCTCCCTTAGAGAGAAAATCCATAGTGATAGAGGCAGAAAAACACAAAGGAGGTGAAATAAATCAGCTTCTCAACAAGAAGCATTAGACTTACATCTTCTTTTAGTCCCTCTATGTAGAAATCTCATTCCCAGTAACCATCCAGGAGTTTCAAGAATAAAAGTGCTAATCTCTCACTACTACAAAGAGGAGCACTGTGGGAGGCTGGCCCACCGTCACCCCCAGCCACCCCAGCCAGCGTTGTCTACATCACCCTGTCTCTTCTCCACCTCCCTAGAGGATGGGAAGACTCCAGGCATCCTCACAGACCACCAGGCAGTTGCCCAAATGGCTCCAGCCGTAATTCTAGTGGAAAGTAGCCCTCTTCTCGTATACTTTCTACATCATTTTCAGAGTAAAATTGAAGCTGACCCCAAAAGTTCCCTCTCTGTGATAAATGGCCATGCCCAAGTCCCAATTCCTAGTCAAGGACAAAAAGAAGAATAGAAGTTTGTACGAATCACAAGGTCCCGATGGTCGTGAGGAATGAAGAGCCTGCCTATGTTGTGCCACAATAAGTATCCACCATTGCTAGACCACCCACCCCTGTACCCTTTCTCAGTGGTCCTGTTCTCAGTGCTCTGGGGCCCTTACTTCAGGATGGCCTGAGAAGTGCTCTCACCCTGCACATTGGCAGATAAGGTGGACAAATCATTGGACAGCCTCCTAGCTATCTGGTGCTCACTTCTCCATGGATACAGCTACAACCACAGGTGATCACCATCACTTCTCCCCCAAGCAGCTCAGTGACCTCAATGGGTAGATACGATCCCAGGGTGCAAAACCATCTCTAAATATCATCCACTCCTGCTGGTCCAGGGTATGCCCAACCCTCCCTCTCAAATCCACACTCACATCCTCAGATGGCCCACTACCCAAGTAAGAAGGCCCAGATAAGACCAAATTGGTCTTGCAGTAGCTCCTCTTCTCAGAAGCCAGCTCTCCCCCACCGTGCGGTGTGGTGTACCTGATTGAGCAGGTGCCAGGTCTGATAGTCCTCCCTGGTGCAGCGCCGACTGAAGATTGATTTGTAGTCCACTTTCACCAACTGCCATTCAGAGCGGAGGCTGAAGTGGCCAAAAACTCTACGTATGGAGGGAGGAATAGAAAAGAGAAGTGGAGAAGGCCCATAGTCAGTCACAAATGCATAAAGACCAGAGAGGAGTCATGATTTCACTGCAGCCTGGACTTTACTTGTTCTTCCAAAGTGAGTTCTTTGAAGGCCATTGAGGGGAAAGGCCAATTGGCATGTCATTCACATTGGGTTTAGAATCAACTATTTTTTTTTCATTGGTAAAGTAATATGTGTGCTTTACAGAAAGCTCTGAAAATACAGAAAGCATAGAGATGAAAAAAATTCACCCAACAGTCCAAAATCCACCACCTACATTAAATCATTGTTCAGATTTTGACAAACAACATCCCCATTTTTCTTTAATGCAAGCACTGGCATTTTATCCACCCATGTCCACTGATAGGGACTCAGTTTCCTTATCTGTAAAGTGGATTGTGTGTGTGTGTGTGTGTGTGTGTGTGTGTGTGTGTGTGTGTTGGAGGAGGGGAGTAGCTAAAATATGATCCTGCCAATTCCAAAATCTAGGTATATTTTTGTTGAAATTCCCACTGCTTCCTTTACATGAATACCCATCCCCCTACTACTTACCCCCCAAATCACAGCGGTCTCATAAAAGGTACTCATATTTATGTATGGTAAAGAAGCACAACATCTAGATAACTTAGATAATCAATACTGACCTTTTCAAAGCCCATCAGCTGATAGCCCTATAAATATGAATGATCTATCGTTTCTAGAAAAACAGAAAATAAGACTGATCATCTATACTCCACTCGGGTGGCATATCTTGCAATTACCATGCAAGACATTTATCGTGGTGATGTAGAGGGGAGACCAATCATGCCATAACTTAAACCAACTGCAGTCTTTCAAGAAATTAGATGACTTCCATTTCAGCAAGACTTAATCATACTACCAGCTCTGGATTCTTCTCTATCCAAGTTCAGAAACTCTTTGGGTGACACCTAAGACACCAACTCTTTCCATGGCAGGTTCTTTCTGCTATATGAAGGATGAGGATGCTTATAGGAGGGTGGGAGTAACAGAAACTATGAAACTGGGGAGAACTAAGATTGCTTCTGTAGATCATACAACTTAAAATACACCTCAGGAAACAACTTTGAATGTACTATCAGATAAAAGTTAAAGAAAACTTTTTAAAGCCTTATCTAAAAGATTAAACAGACTTGGAGAGGTAGACTGAAGGTCTCGCCTTTAGTAAAACTGCATGGTCTTTGTATGAACCTTGGTTCAGCACTGGTAGTAGAAACCCTGAGCCTAGAATACTCTGCATATGTGGAACAAAGTGAATGTAAGTGTCTCACCCCTGGGTTCTCTTTATTCTCTTGAATTCTTGCTAAATCCAGTGGTTTCCAAATTCAATACATTGATGCCAGGTCATCCACTAAGTTATTTGCATCTTTTAGCTCTGAATTCATTTCATGCAAAGGTTACAAGTTGGTCTATTTTAAATCTTTAACAAAAAAAGCTCTCTCTTATCAAAAATTTCCACTTGTTTGGAGACAGGAGACTGAAGTTGATAAGCTCATCAGGAAACAGACAACAAACAAACAGTAGGAGAAGACCTTGACAAAAGTCTTCTTCCCTCTCTATCCAACCTAGCCAAATTCTCCCACATTCAAATGCTACCTCCTCTAATAAATCTTCCCTGATTGGAGTACCTGGAGTAGTAGGATGTTAGTGATGCTAAACCAAACAATTCTGCCTACTCCAAATTGTTTACTGTTATTTCATGGATCATAAAATACATCATGTCAGATTAATCCCATTCCTTTCTATGAAAAGATGAGTAGGCAGACAGAAGAGGGAAATATGAGGCACATGATTTACCTGGATGTCAGCAAGGCATTTGACAGTGTCCACCACTGCAGTATTCAAGAAAAGATGAAAAAATGTGAGCCAAGTGCTAGTAAAATTCTGTGGCTGAATAGTACCTAATTTAGGCATTAAAATCAACCAGTGGGAAGGTGTGAGTAGTCAGCTGCAAAGTTCTGTTGTCTGCTCTTTCTTGTTCATCATTTTTATTAATGACTTGAAGCCATTAAAATAATAGTCATCAATGAAAATTGAACTTTCTAATGACACAAAGCTGGAAGAAACAGTCAATAGGCTGGATGGCAGAATCAGGACCCAATAAGGTCCTGATAGACTGAAGACGTAGGCTGAATTTAATAAGATGTGACATAACAGGGAGAAATGTCAGATCCTCCCCTGGTAATCACATGAATATTAGATAGAAGAAACAGGCTTGGTACAGCTCAGGTCAAATAATAGTAATAATAATGGCAGCTTGACTTGCCATACACAACATGATCGATCTAAGTGAGCACTTCAGGGAAACCAAAAATATTTAAGGTGATCTTGAGATGTATTAACATCATCATATATATTATCTAGAATAAAAGAGACAATATCCTGGTCTATTCTACATTAACCAGATCGCAAAGGAAAACTGTGGTTGGTTTTAGATGTCACCATTCAAGAAGGATATGGACTAGGTGTCTCAATCTACAGCACATATCTGGGCTTTGATGGTAGTGAAGTTTCAATCTCCTGATAGTTTAAACAAAAGCAAGTGTTTATTGGAACATGTGTATTTATCTATGGATAAATCATACATATTTCTATCTAATTATTCAAAGAGGTTCGCAGTTCCCCAAATTTAAGGGCCATAGAAAAAGAGAGTGATTAAATGCTGGGTTGAATGGTGGCCTCCAACAAGATATAGCCATGTCTTATTCCCCAAAACTACGACTATGACCATATTTGGACAAATGGTCTTTGCAGATGTAGGTAAATCAAGGATTCTGTGATTATCATCCTGGATTATCAGGGTGGGCTTTATATCCAATGATAAGTTTTATTATAAGAGACACAAAAAGAGGGACATGCAGTGAGGAGAAGGCCATGTGAAGACAGAGGCAAACACTGGAGTTATGCAGCCACAAGCCAAGGAACACCTGGGGCCACCAGAAGACGGAAGAAGCAAGGAACAAATTCTCTAGAATCCCGAAGGTGTGCAGCCCTGCTGACCCTTTGATTTTGGACTCTGGCCGCCAGAACTGTGAGAGAATAAACATCTGTTCTTTTAAGCCACCCAATATGTGGTAGTGTTACACAGCAGCCACAAGAAACTAACACAGATGGCAATGCGATTCAAAACCAGTTTTCAGCTATCTTTCCAAGAAGTGGTGTAAGGACTATGGCTGATTAACCTGAACTTAGGGAAAAGTCAGAATAGGGAAGAACAATAGGTGGACATTCTAGGGAGATCTCTGGAAAGTAAAAAAATAACAAAAAAATAAAAGTGTGAAAGTTTACAAAATGGAAGGGAAAAAAGTTGCCCACAGGGACAGGAGATGCTTGAGAGTTAGCAAGCATAGAACTTTAAGTGCAGGCTTGATCACTTCGCAGGGCTGAAATTGGACAGAATGCAAGCATCATCCAGGTGCAGAGCCTGACTGACCCTGAGGCTCTGAAGACGTCCATGTCGTTGGTCTCCCAACTCTTTGTGATGTCCGTGTCTGATTTCAGAATGCTCATTTCAAGACTGAACACAAGAATCGATTGGTCAGAACTCGTGGACTCGTTCAGATTTTTCTCTTTGTAATCTTGGCAGATACAGTCCTTTGATGTACATTTCTTTGGCTCCTATCCCAGATTTCCTTACACTGTGTTCCCCAGGTCTTTCCCCAAACTGTAAATTGGTACACTAATATTTTCATTTGGGACTGTGCTAGTCTGCTCTTTCATGAGATTACTTTCATATATCAGACACAAAATTTTAATTACTTAAACACTGTTAGGATTATGAGCTTTGCTCTTTTTATCAATGGGACCCAACTAAGAGCTGTGGGGGTAAAACCCTTTAGCAACTTTCAGAAATTAAAGTACTACTCATCTTTCTATCTATTCTTAGTTCTGGGAAGAGTAAAGTTTCTTGTGAGCCACACATTGTGACACACAGACATGGTCTCTCTTTTGTTCAATATCACATTCATTCATTCTGCTTCTGATTAGAGCTACAGAAGCTGAAGAAATGGCAGAGGCATAGCAAAATAAGCAGGAGATAAAATAAGGACTAATTCATATTCAAGCATTTCTCTTCCTTTTTCATAAATACCAGTGGAACATATATTAAAATTTACAACAAGATCTATGGAAGTGAAAACCTGATGAGAAATCGGAGTGACCATCATCAGAAACCAGGGGTGATAAACACTGAGAAGGTCCACTTGGTCCCGAAGTGGGAAAACAGAAAGCCCATACTGCTTCTAATTAATAATAATAATAATAAACAAATATCACATTCTCAGAAAATAGTTTCTCACTCACTGGAAATACTTCTCTAATGTTAAGGAGCCCATTACCAACAAAATAGGTACAACACACTCCTCATATCTGTAATACCTTTTTTTGGTGGTGGTGGTGGGGGATGTGGTTTGTATCGACAGAAGATTAAAACCCAAGAGATGGGTAAGGTGGAAGAACCAAAGGCATGGAGCATCTTTAAAAGGATAATATGATTCCCAAATCAGGTGCTACGTCTTTCAGAAAGTCTCCTGTGTGTGATTCCTCTGGCAACACTGAGTTCTTTCTTCAGGAGCCAGAAGCTCAAATGGTCCTATTATCCCTATGTCAGAGGTTCTCATCAGAATTAACCAGAGGGCCTGTAAAAGAAAGATTGTCCCACCCCCAGAGTTTCTGATTAGTGCAGTTGGGTTGCCTAAGATTTGCATTTCTTGTAAGTACCAGGTGATGCTGATATTGCTGGCCCTAGGACCACACTTTGAGAAGCACTGCTCTAGACCACCTATCCAGAATTTCTTAACTTTCTTGCATCTTTGCTCAAATTTTTGTCAACCAATTAGAAAACTCCTTAAGGCTGGGAATACTTCTTGTACTTCTTTGTATCCTGCAAAACCTATCGACAGTAGTTGCTAGACAAAGAATGGCTAATTGATCATTGAGTGCCAGTGGAAGAAACAAGGTAATTCTGGAGGGTAGAATTTTATTCTTAAGTCTTTGGCAAACAGAAACTAATTTCTAACAAGGCCAAATCCACTTTTATCAACAGTCCCACTTCCTTGCAAAAACCGAGATAAACTTTCTTCAGAAATGCATTCCTAATCCACTTCTGCTATTTTAACTCAAAGTATATTTTCACCAAAGTCTTTAAAACCCATCATGTGAGATAATGTGTGTGAAAATCTTGATGGACAACAAATATTTATAACCATTAACATCATTATCTTTGCTGGAATCTTCACAGGCTCACCAACCACTTTTTCATCATGAACTTTCAATAGGCTTGGCTCAAAATCCCTTTTTCAAGATAAATACCCTGAATGCAGGGGCTTTTTTGTCTTTAAAAAATATATATATACATATACATAAACACACACACACACACACACACAAAATTTATACATCTTCCCACTGAGCCTTGGAGAAAGTGGACACCTCACACATAAATATAGATGACTGCCTGGAAACAGGTAGACTGAGGAAGTTGTTCCCAAACATGAGAACAAAATTAATGAATTCTCTAGGCCATTTCTTACTATATGGATTTTCAGAAAAAAATCAACTAACATTTATTACTTCTGGGGTTTTTTTTTTTTTCTTTTTTTTTTACTTTGCCATCTAGATTTTTTCATGAGTTTTTGCCTCTACTCAAGATTCACCTTCTTCTTGGGCTTTACACACCTAAGAGACCACCTGTATCTTTTTTAAAACTCCTCTGGTGCTAAATGTCTTCACTGCTAACGTGACCTCCTGTGATCCTAGATGGCCCTCTTGTGCTCTTCTGTTGTTTAACTTTTAATATACAGGTGGTCTGAGCATGGTGGGACATGTACTAGGCAGGGAAATAGAAAATTTGACTTTTCCTAGTCTTGGTCTGTCATGAAATTAGCTAGGTGACCTTGAGCAAATCACTTCATCTCTCAAGGCTTCAATTTCCTTATAAAAGATAATTTTAAATCAGTGACACATGCTCAGAGAATGGGATGCAGAAGTAGTCTAGATAGAACAATTGGCCCTTAGAGACAATTTCCAAGAGTTTTATTTTCTTTCAATCCCCATGTGTACCTCCAGGTAAACAAGCTATTTATCTCCTGGTGACCCTATACATGAAGGATTTATCTATTATAGTCATTCATCTTTGTCTGCACTGGCACTTCTTTCTTATAACAGATGCTCAATAAATAGTTCTGGGTTGATTAATGGATAGAATTAATCTAACAAAATCATTCACTTCTTCCAAAATTGGGGCAATAGCTTCTTCTGCCCTTATTTCTGGGTCAAAGAACATGGCTGAATTATGTGTCGTGTGGGGCTTTGTGGGATAAGAACGATCCCAGGGGAAAAGTAGCAGCAGCTTCTCTGTCCCTTGTCTTCCTGGACTGTGCTAGGATTTCCATAAATAAATGTGATTATCTGGGACCCTAAGGAACACACCTCCTCTAATCCACCATCCAGACCCGAGTGAGCCTTTCTGGGAGGGGGGTGATTAACTTGAGGAAGGGAGGAGGTTCACAAAAATAGGAGACTTCATTAGAATTCCATACCCAGAGAGGGTGAGCGACTCATTCATTAAATGATTTCAAAGGGAATCTCAGTATGTAATTGCTATAATTTAAGTGGAAACAATGCCACAGTAAATGTAACTAGAGGAGAAGGCTCTGTAAAGATGTTTTTCTCTTTACAGGAGAGCAGCTCTGGGTCACCCAGATCTCCCCCGTGTAGTCATATGCTTCTTTTTTTTTTTTTTTTGACTCCCACAATTACACCAAATTTTATACATAATTATGAAAGCTGAGAGAAGAAAAGTTTCTAGAAGAGAGTGGTTGACCACAATCCTTCAAGGAGGGAAAGAATGAGGGTTTGTTACTGGGAAGCCACTAGAATTATCAAAAAAGAACAGTGTTTGGACGTTATATTGGTAGGACTTTACTGCAGACTGACTTCTGTGGGAACTTTGATCACACCTAATTAGGATAACATCAGATAATATTGTATTGTTAGTGACATGCAACCAGCACAGCCCCCTCTTCCTTCCTCAGTGACTTCAGCACCTGCATCTTGAACTCTTCCAACCACCCATTCTCCCATTTTTGTCTGCCCAGATAACATCTTCAGAAGGAAAGCAAGTCCATAGTTGACTCTGACAGCTCCCTCCTGACTTTCCTGTTATTGCCTCGACTGAACTGTCAGTCATCAGGCTAGAGACCTCTGCAGCAGCAGGGACCCAGACCTCCACTTGGTCCTCCCTCTTAACCTCCAGACTGACTCCCAATCCTTTTCATTACACTTCTACACAATCTGTCATGTTCATCAACTACATTCGAATCCCACTTCCATGTCGTAATAATAATGGCTACCAAACTTACTCATTTCTGCAACTCCAACCTCTATGTTGAAGACTCCCAAGGTCCCTTCTCTTGTCCTTGAACTCTCACATGATATAGTCATGAATATGATGCTAAGAATTTGAATTTAAGCCTCCTGCATTAGCCTTCATCTATCTTGGTAGTGTTATCTCTCATTACCTTGTGCTCAAGCAGAATTCCATTTTGTTCCACTAACAGAAGCGTGATTTCCCTGTGCCTTCTTTTCCTCTGCTTGGGATGGCTTTCCACATACCTTGTCTTATCCAAGTCCTGCTCATTCTGCAAGCCTCGGATCAAATAACAAGCAGTACTTTTTGGGTGGGGGGAAAGGGAGGGCAACAGGAAAGCTTTTCAAATTTAAATATTTCATAGTGACCATTTTGATTTCCTCTTTAAGAAACAAAACTACTCCTAAATAACTCATGGTTTTGTTTCCAAACATATGAGTTTTTTAATTTATTTTTCTTACCATCATTTTTTTTATTTTAAATTTTGTATTTAATTGCAACGTTTAGCAAGAACGTGGTCTCAATGATATCAGCTCTTTGGATGTGGTCTAGGCTTTGTATGTGGCCAAGTATATGATCAAGTTTTAAAAAACTAAATGTTTGCTTTAAAAAATATATATTCTCCATTTTCTGAGTGAAAAGTCCTATACAGGTCCTTTAAGTTAAGTTTTCTAATGATGTTATTCATATCCAAAATCATACTTTTTGACTGCTTGGTCTACTGGTTTCTAAGTGAAGTTTATTAAAATACTTTCCCATGATTGCAAATCTTCCATTTCTCTTTGTGTTTTTGTAAATTTTTGTATTGTATAATCACAAAACCATACTGGCTTTGAGATTATTCTATCTTCTTAATAGATTGTTCTTTTTAGCTTCATTCAAATACTAACTTTCCGATGTCTCCCATGCTCTCTCCTTTTCCTCATTTATTTTTCTTCCTAGGAAGAAAAAATAAACCTCTAAATTTCTGTAGAATTTTATCTGTATTTTAGGCATGACCCTTAGCACTTCCAACATTTATCAAAATTCTACAGAAATTCAGAAATTTGTGTCTTACTCTCTTTGCTAGAATTTAAAACCCTGGCGGTTTGCAAGTCACATAAGCTACACCTTACACATCAAAAATGCTTGTCGCATATTCATTATGTGAGAATGAAGCAGTTAAGCACAAATATGTTCACATCAGATAGGGCAAGAGGTGAGCCTCAATCCTGGACCAAAGGACAGTTCTTCAAACATATTACATTTCAATTTCCTCATGAGCAAAATGAGGTTAATAACAATATATAACACAGTTCTGAGATTAAAATGTGTTGTATGTTTATGGTGTTTAGTGGAAATTAAGAAATTAATACTTTTAACTATTAGTATTGCTATTTACTAGCACTTGATTATGGTTATTTACTTTAAGTCTTTTGTTGGATGCCTGAGAATTCTGTGGGCAGATAGTTATGCTTTTATATTCCCATGATCCCTAGGATCAATACTTTGCAAACAATAGGCACTTAATAGAAGTCAGTCAAATAACAATAATAATAATACCACTGTCAGTGAGCATTTACTGAACACTTAGTGTATGCTAACCACTTTGCATGGATTATCTCATTTCATTTATTATTTGCATTAAACAGACCAGGAAACTGTGGCTCAAGGAAGTTAAATAATTCATCCAATAAGGTTACACAACAAGTAAATGATGGAGTCAGGAGGTGAATTTAGGCATTTGCAGCAATTGTTCCAACACAATTCTCAGCACTGTGCTTTTGGCAAGGCTCATACTCCCTTTTAGGTGTTTCACGCTGCATTAACAATCATTTGACTGCACAGTTTGGCACTGAGGTATGGGCATGGGGGCCCTCTTACCTCCAGCTCCTGATAGCTTGTTTGCACAAAAGGCAGAAACAGTGTGAAATATATAAAGCTGAAAGCACAGTTGAAGGAAAGAAGAAAGGAGAAAACTGCAGAGAAGATATATCTAGAAAGTTCCAATTATGGCCCTATTTGTCTCAAGGTCTAAAGCATCTACTGTATGGAGAATTATGTAGTGGACCCTAAACTATGATGAACTTATTGGCTTGACCTCCTGTTGGGAATCTGTGAGGCATGAAAAAGAACAAACAAAATTAAAAAGTCTTAGTGCTAGAAGGGTCTTTAGGGATGAACCTTTGGCCTAACCCCTTCATAAGCTAGCTGAGGAAACGAAGGGCTAGGTAAAGTAGTGACCTTCTCAAGAGCAGAAATAACTAGAGCCCAAGTCTCCTAACACCCAACTCTTTCTCCCATGCAGACAGCTCTTGATGGGAAACTTTTTCAGCTTGCAGGTAGAGTTTCTATGTGTATACGTGACTGTGGCATACAGATGCTTGCTTGAGGAATGCAGAGTAGAGAAGTGATCTCATACAGGGCCGCAATTAACTAGGCAAGGCTGCAGCCAAGTCCAACTTTCCAAATTTTGCCAGCTCTTCCCCCAGCGTCCTGTGTCTAAAGGGTTTTCCAAACTCTAGCCTGCCACTCTGGAACTACAGACATGTGCTACCACTTCTATTAAGAAAGAGGATCTTCTTTGATGTGCTAAGATGTGGCATTCCTCTGCATAGCCTTTTTCCTCACTCCATTGCATCAAATGAATCATCAGAATGGCAGAGATAAGGATGGATCCAGTTTTCTGGGAAAACCAGCCTGCTTCCCTCCAGAGACAGCTTAGCTATTCTCAGTGAGCTCCTGAGGCAGGTAATGGTCAGGGACAATCGGGTGATGGAGTCTAAGTTGGGCCTCATGGGTGGCCAGCAAGCTGGGGGACAAGCATCAACTCAACTTTCAAATAAAGGAGAGCCCCTGCGGGTTCCAGAGAAGAAGAGGAATTCTCCCATTGGCAGAGATGTTACCCCACATTCACAGGTAGACAAATGTGCCCCAAATCAACTGCTCTGCAATGACCCAGTCTGGCTACATGCAATTTCTCCTAATTGACATAATGGATTTATTTCTCATTCCTCTAAGTAAATAGTTAAACCTGCTGTGGATTCTGCTGAATCACACATCATCTTCTCTGCCACCTTGATGTAGGACTCAGAATTAGCCATTGCTAGGAAACCACAAATCCTGACTCAATCCTTTTACCCAGCCTCGACTCCTTTCACTGGCTGGATGTCATTAATTTGAGAGCAAATTATTAGAAAGCTGGAAAACAGTTCTAAAATGCCTGCAGATTTATGATGAAGTCATTTCACAAAAGGTCACAGGCAACGCTGCTATAATTAAATCTTTCATTAATTTTTAAAATACACAATAACTTACAAATGTGGCATAAATTAACCAGATGACCTTGAAGAAATGGTTTAGAGCTCTGTTTCATCAGAAGCCACCATTTAGCAATTTGCTGAATTTTTATTTTACAAATAGTGTTTGTCAATTTTCCATTCTTATCATTTACTGGCTTCCAGAAGTATGTTTATTTGAAATGATTTAGTATTAATTTACTCAGGGCATTGGTTAGCACTAGGAAGCAATGGCGGATAGTTAAGATTCTTTCTTTTTCTAGGCCACAAGCTCACGGGTGGAGTAAATGTGACCCACATAATCACCAGCATAAACTTAAATACAACCACTTTGATTATCTGGAGATTTTTTTTTATGTGTACATTTTGATAAATGATTTTCCTTTTTCTCATTATAAAAAATGTATTCTTACTATAAAAAGATTTGAAAACTATAAAAATCTATAGATGAGAAAATAAAAGCCCCACTGGAGGTAATGCTTTTAGTATTCTGTGTTGCTCCCTTCCATTCATTTACAGTGTTGTTCTTTCTCAGACTAGGAGATAAGCAATAATAAGAAACCACAGCCAGGGTTAGAATCTTTAGAAGTCAGAGGTACCCTGAGGTCTAAGGTGATACTTATCTTCCCAACATTCTCTCTCTCTCTCTCTCTCTCTCTCTCTCTCTCTCTCTCTCTCTCTCTCTCTCTCTCTCTCTCTCACACACACACACACACACACACACACACACACACACACACACACACACACACTGTCATCACCACCATTAAAAAAGCTCAGAATTGGATTATAGAACAGATTCCATGAACACTAGAGCTCAAATAAACATCATACAAAACTAATCTTTCCTCTGCAGGGAATGGGAGAGGCTTTTAGAATATAAAACTTCTTCTCAACAGAGACCTTGACTATTTTGTTTATGCCCTAGCCCACCTTCTAGAACTCTTAAAATAGTGCCTATCTTGTAGTGGGCTATCAATACACATTGTTGAATAAAGAAATGTTCTTGCACTAGCAACTTGATACATGAGGACTCTCTCAAACCCTCTCTTAAATGTTCCTAGAAGAGTCCAGTCCTCTCTGAAAGGCTCCTGTGCCTCCTCTCGCCTCTGCCTCCAGAAGCCCTCCTCCCCTGCTTCTATGGAAGAAGCTGCTGAGGACTGATTTCAAATCAGAGCAGAAATAGCAGTGTTCTGAGAAGGCCAGCCAGCAGCAGACAGCAGTTGTTGGTCTCCAGAAATCCAGGCCACATCCTTGGCTATTGGTGTCCGTCGATACCACCTGGTTGTTTTCCCATTAGGGAGTAGATGGGATTAGTGGTAAAAGAGGTCAGTGGCTACAGGAGGAATTGCACTGAGTGAAAGTGAGACAAGAACTAGACCTTGATAGAAATAGGCAGGGAATCAACAGCAAGAATCCTGCAAGCAGAGCCTGTGTTAGTTATACGATACAATCATCAGTGAGATGGAGGAAAGAGTCAGGGATTAAGAGGCTTGAAAATAAATACAGGGGGAGGAAGGGGGTGAGAGGAGCTTGAGAAATAGACTAAAAAGCATTGGGACTGAAGAGGCAAAAGAAAGCAAGCTGATTTTTTAAAAAATGAATTTAAAAAATCATCCTTTGTCCAAACAACTTTGATTATTTTCTCAAAACTAACTAAAGCCCCTTTAATAAGTTTGGAAGTTGAAAGTCCATAACAGTGAATCAGAAAATGTGATCTGTGAACCTCTAAAAGATGTATCAGGAGCTGAGTGACAAAGGAGAACCTAAGAGATGGAAAAAAGGGAGAAGGTGGATGTTCAAGGTGGGATTTAAGAGAGGAGGAAAGATATGGAAATTAAAAGAGCTATGAGGGAGGAGGGAGAAGAGGGACGTCTTGTTTTCACATGACATTATAATGCCATCATATTTCTCAGTCTCCTACTTTGTGTCAAATCCTGAACCAAGAAATAAGAACAATCAGAAAAAGTATAAATTTCAGAATCTGCTTTTAAATAGTTTGCAGTCCAGTCCAATAGTATTATTCACTCACCATATACCTGCTAAACACCAATTATACTCAAGCATAATTATAGTCAAATCTGTGTGGGATGATACATAAGACAAAGTTGCAAAGCTTCTGAACCTTACAGACCAAGATCTCGCACTCTAACTGCAAAGATGACAAATATGTAAAACAATTAGAAAACAATGCAAGAATTATTATCACGTTATTAGTGCATATTAACAGTGAAGCACTGATGATAATGCCAATTCACCATGACCCAGCGATTCCACTTATAGGTATGTAGCTCAGAGAACTTCTTCCATGTATGTGCAAAGGTAGGGTAATACTGGTTGTAATAGTGCAAAACTAGAAACAACCTAAATGTCTATTGATAAAAGAATGAATAAATTATGCATATTCATATCATAACAGAATGCCATACAGTATTAAAAGCACCTGGACCAGATGGACATGACCCAAGATAGGTAATATGCAGTGAAAAAAGCATGTAGGAAAATAACATTTTTACAAATTATACATTTTAAAAACACACAAAGCAATACCACATATATTTCTGTGGATAACTAAGTACTAAAAGTATCAACACTTCTTCCAGGAGCATCTGTGAAAGGAGTAGGGGGAATGGTTCTGAGATGGACAATCAACTCTACCTGGGTTGTCCTGTATATTTTAATTAAAAATCTGAATCCAAAGTGACAACACATCAATATTTATTACTTTTAGGTGGTGGGTACACAGGTGCTTATTCTTCGCACTTTACTGTATTTTAAAAATTTCAAAGATGCTGTAAGAAAATAATAATACTTATGAAGTTGTAGATATAGAAATCTAAATTGGGAATCGTGTATTTAAAATCTTACTGGAGCCTGCAAGGCAATTTAAAGGAACAAGGAGTGAACTGAAGCAGCCTGAGCAGACAGACACATACACGTCAGGGGAGAGTGGGGCAGGACACAGCATATCCTATCCAAAGTGAGCAGTTGCCATGCAGCTCTAGCAGGTTATTAGACTATAAGCACTTGGGCTTAATGCTGTCAGATGCTGCTGATTTTGCAAATTTTGGCTCTATTGGAAAAAGTGCAGCCCAAACTAAATGCACCTGTGAGTCAAACTGTGTGACTCATGAAAGGAATTCAATGAAAGGAAATAAGTAAGAGCTGGGGTAATTGTGGATGGCTTCCCGGAAGAGGTGAGGCTTGTATGTAGGTTAAGATGTGAGGAGACTTCTCTTGTAAGGCACCACTTGTGACAGCACTGATGAACCTATAGGACATTATGCTAAGTGAAAAAATCCAGTCACAGAAGGACATATATTTCATGATTCCACTCATACAAGATGTACAAAATAGCCAAACTCATAGAAGCAGAGAGTAGAATGGTGGTTGCCAAAAGCTGAGAGAAACATGGGCAGTTTTTCAATAGATACAAAGTTTCACCTGTGCAGTATGAATAAGTGTAGGGAAAGTGAAAGTTAATGGTTTGGGTCCCTCTGGGGTTCGGAATCTTGCTGAGCATTTGATGTGCACGTGTGCCCAGGTTTTCCTTGGCTATTGTTTGATATAATCGTACATGTGTGCCCAGGTGTTCTTTGGTTGTCTGACTTACACCCAGGTGTACCTGAGTTATCGGACTTGAGTGTAAAGGACAAACAGCTCTGATTCACCATGCCCCTCACCCCTGGGATGCTCCAGGGAGACCACAGGGAGGCCGCTACTGCTGCTAGAGGCTGATGCTGCAAGCTGTTGCTGCCAGAGCCCCTGGGTGACTAGGGAGGCCACCACTGCTGCTGCTGGGTCTGCTGAGGGCTGCTAAGACACTGCTGCTGCTGCTGAGGAAGCTGAGGACTGAGCTCACATTGGAATGAACTTGTCAACTCTCCCAATGGCTCCCAGGATCTTTCCCAATTGCCTAGCTCATGACCTGCATGTGAGGGGTCTGTGACCCAGCCTGGCATATGAGGGGTCTGTGACCCAGTCTGTACAACAGGTTTGACGGGTCTCTGAGCCCTAGCCCGACAATAAGTTTTAGAGATCTCCTGTACAACATAGTGCCTTTAGGTAGCAATATAATATTGTGCACTTTAAATTATGTTAAGAAGATAGATCTCATGTTAAATGTTCTTACCAAAAATCCCACAAGAGAACATAAGGAAATTTTTGGAGGTGATGGATAGGTTTAGTACCGTGATTGTGGTGATGATAATGCGCATGTGCATATGTCCAAACTTGTTAAAATGTATTCTTTAAATATACGCAATTTTCATATATCAATTATAACTCAATAATGCTTTTAAAAAAAGGAAATGAGAAAACTTCAAGGCCACTTCATATTTACTAATGGGTGAAATTGGAAAATTAATTTATAGGTAGGGGAAGCGGTATTTGTAACATAGCCACATTGGGTGAAGCCCCAAGTGCACTCTTGTTCACAGTCGAATTACAACCCATGGGCCGAATCTGGCCCGATACCTGTTTTGGACAGACCACAGGCTAAGAATCAATTGTACATTTTAAATGGTTGGGGGGAAATCAAGTAAAGAATCTATTTTGTGACATGTGAAAATTGTATATAACCCAGGTTTCAATGTCCATAAATAGTTTTATTGGAACACGCTGATGCCCATTCATCTACATGTCTATGTCTGCATTTACATACCACATTGGGAAAGGTGCAACAGAAACCATGGGGCCAGCAAAGCCTAAACTTTTCACTGTGTGGTCTGCTACAGAAAAAGTTTGCTGACCCCTGCTCTAGCTGGCGAAAGTTCTTCCTTGCAGGGGGCCTGCTTCTTAATCATTAGACCATGGAGACTAAAAACATCTCTAACGTCCCTGATGGAGGTTATTTCAATTAATTCCTACATCCAGGTGGGGAAATTGGAGCTCAGAGGCAGGGTAAGCAAGGTATCTACAGTCACACGGATGGCAAATGGGAAGCCGAGTGCTGTCCCTGAAGAGTGGGCCTACAAAGACCATGTTCTCAGCCATCACCCACCCCCCCCACCCAAGGCAACACATCAGTTGGTCAAATTATGCCTTTTCTCCCCAGACTGCTGCCAGCCTGCAGTACAGCCCAGTATCATCCAAAAGCCTCTCTGCAGGCATGCTTTCTGCTTTTGTGTTCCTTGGCACAAATGAGAGAGTGCTTCTGAATTAGTGGCAAGCCTGAGGACAAGTTGCAGGTTATGAATCAAGCAGCCAGCCCGAGAGGTGTTACCTTGGGAGTTCCACTGGATTTGCTGATTAGTCAAGTGACTAACTCTGGGCCAAGTAAAATCAGGCTCTTCCAGCAAACAACAGAGAATTGAAAAACAGATCAATGGAAGTAGCTCTGGTTCATTTCCAATGACTTTATTGGATGCAGTTACCAGAGGCTAAACAATCCATTTAAGCTCAGGATGGTCCTCCACGTTGTGCTAAAGTTGTATTTAAAAGCACGCTTCCTGCTAAGCATGAGGTCACCATTTCTTAAAGTGGGAAAAGTCATAACTTTTTTTAACTCATCAGTTTTGGGATTTACATAATTTTCTAGGCAAAATATTATCTCTCCCCTTCACTTTGGCTATTAGTTTTGCTGGTGAAACAACAGACCAGGATTTATACCAATTAGAATTAGATTTATAAAGGGAGTTGGCAAGGCAGTTGTCCCTATCCAATTTGCTGGAGGCATCTCTAGCCCTGCCACCTCCCACTGTCCTCTCTACGGGCCAGGCGCGTTCCTACCACTCCATGTTTGCTCACGCTGTTCCACCCTCCACAATGCTCCTGCTCCCTCTTCTCTGAACAGCCATGAGCCCTTTGTAGCTATTCCGTCTTCGATCACTTCTTTGATATCCAATGGCAATTACAATTTGTCCCATACCTTACCATTTAATTGTTCCCTAATTCTTGCATGTGTTCATCATATGTTTTCAAACATTGTGAATTAAAATTTAGGAACAGGTCTGGGTGATTTGGTTCCTGGTAGCACAGTGGGCACTCATCAATACTGAGTGAATAAGTAACATCCTGCCCCTCTGCTCACGCACCTGGGTAATCCTTTACTGAACAAAACTTAGAGAATTCTAGTACCTTTTCTCAAATTTTAGCTCCAAGCCTGGAGTTTGAAATTCACATTCTTTGCTCTTATTTTGCCTCTTTCTGAATATGTGAGCTGAACACTTAATTTCTTTGAGTCTCAGAGTGCTCATTTGCCCAAACATGATAATCCTATCTATCTTGCAGGGTTGTTGGGAGATTTCAATGAAATAAAGTTTGAGAAAGTGCTCAGTGTGATAGATACCTGGCACAAAGCAGGTGTTGAATGGAAACAAGTTGGTTGCAAGGTCTTTGCTAGGTTCCTACAGATCAAACTGAACTCTCAGGTTTTTTTGCTATTCACTCCTGGTAAGAAGTATCTTCTTTCTCCCAGGGAAGCTGCACCGCTCCCTTCTGGGATTGATTCATTTATTTCCTAGGAAGCTGCCACATTCTTTCTGTCCTCTGTAAAAGGTCAGCTAAATCACAGCCAATTGGTTCAAACATTTCATATCAGAAAAGATTTCAAATGCAGCTTTGAGGATGCAGGGAGTGGTGTCCTTCCATCTGATTCTACATCAAACCCAAGCAAAAAAAAAAAAAAAAAAAAAAGAGCTTTTCTTTAAAGTGTTGATTTGGGGGCAAACAACCTTTTAAGGAATAGTGGAGCAAGGAAGCCCAAGTGCTGTAACAGCCACGGGCATCTCATCAGCTGGGGAGCCACTGCTTAAGACTGCAATTGGCCCTCCAGCTTGTCAATCACCAGCCCGGTCCTCAGCCGTAAGTAATAAGAATGGTCACATTTCATTGTGAATTAGGCTAGACTAGATGGTTCCTGTCAAGGTTACCAGGAAGATGGTGAAATAATAACATTTGAAAAGACGGTAGAAAAAGAGCAGTAAAAATAAGCAAAGCCCAGGCCTCCAAGTTGGGGGCTGTCTCTCCCATGCAAATCCCCCTGCAGAGCTGCAGTGTTAGAAGGTTCCATGCTCTTCGAGCTCTGGCCTCTGGGAGAAATGGAAGCTGAGCAGATTCTTATGGAAGGTGTAGGAAATCAGAATCGTTCCCAGTGAGGCTCTCATTCTCTAGCTGTCCTTTTGCGTCCACATGCCATTGTAACCCCCAAGTTTCATAACCCCCACGTTTCATAACCCCCACGTTTCATAACCCCCACATACATGCCTCTACACACAAACAGCCTGCTCTGATTTCTATTCGACTCCCAGCCCTCATAATTCACAACAACTGGATTCTGATCATAGCACTTCAGAATCTCTTGGGATCTATAATCAACTTCCTAAAATGCTGGAGCCATGGGCCAGAGAAGTCACAACAATCACAGCAAAGGTAAGATTCTTGGAATTCACTCAGTTCATTCAATAATTCATTCATCCAGTACAAATATACTGTTAAATCCTCCCTGTTAGCACAAGCTTGGTACACACATGGCACTCAAAGAACAAGATATGCAAAGATCCTCCCTCATGGGAACTTAAACTCGCATATATGCACATGAGTGTACACATGCATCTGTGTATCCATCTGCCTGTCTTAAGGGTAGGTGAATGTAGAGGATGAACATATTAAAAAACCCATGTCATTTTCATTCATATTTATTATCTAAAGTGTTGTGAAGGAAAAGATAATAGGGCCAAGACAGTATATACTGTGGAGACCCAACCGGATCTGGTCAGTTAAAGGAAGGTCAGCTATAAGAACTGATACTTAAGCTAAGACCTGAAAGGTACTTAGGAGTTTGATTGTTCAAGTGTAGAGGGAAAGCCCATTTCAGGAAGATAAAAGACAAAGACCCTGGAGCAGTGAGGCACCAATGCCCCAAAGAAGGGTGGTCAGATCACAAGGGCCAGAAACAAGGTCTCAGTCAGGTGATCAGTCTAGATTTGTAGGCCATTTAACGAGTGTGGATTCTGTCCTAAAGGCAGTGGAAATCCTCCCATGGGTTTTGAGAAGACGGGTAACTTGATTAGATTTTCAATTCCAAAATTGTCACCTGGATACAGGTCAAATTCCAGAACATAAACTCTTTCACAGTCTCACCTGCTTGACATCGGGTCACGCTCTGCTGTGGTTCTTGAGTCTGTTTATCTTCTTTCCTCTGCCTTGAAATCATGCATTCTTTCCACAAGTAATTCTGACTTTCTGGTATGCACCAAACCCCCTTTTAGGCACTGAGTTTAAACTAATGAATAAAACTGTCAAAAATCTGCTTTCTTGGGACTTACATTCCATTGCCTATCATTGAGTGTTTTCGCTGGTGAACTGCTGTTAAAATTTCCAGACCAACTCAGTTGTCACTGACTGTGTGTGTGAAGTCTTCCCTCTGTTCCTCTCCTGGATGTATGACAAGGGCTCCTTCACGATTACTGTATCCTCACCTACCCCCCGCCACTTCGCCTGAGAACTCCTTACTGGGAAAGCATTGAATTTACCTTTTTAATATCCCTAAGATCTAACAGGGTCTGATACTTACCAGAAGCTTATTAAATGTTTTTAAATGAATGAATTTAAAATAGTTTAAAATAATTTTAAATGAATGTATATAGTTAAATTCTCCAAATCAGCATGACTAGTTAAGGCAATAGAACCTTGGTGTAGTCCTTCTTTCTCCCTGACCACAGCTGAGCTAAAGAGTCAGGGTTAACAGTGAGGGGAAGGACACAGAACTCAAACAGCCTGCTGTATTACTACGTTTTTCTTTTTTTTTTTAAAAAAAAGATGACCTAGTAAGGAGTAAGAGGATCTTACCCCTTGACTTGGTGTTATCAGCACTACACTCTCTCAAGTGAGCCACAGGCCCGCCCTGTGCATTACTAAGTTTTTACTTCAATGCAAGGCTAAGAATTCTTGTCTCCTAAGGAATATATCAGTTTTTTGAACTCCCACTTCAATCCTTCCCATTGTTGTTCCACGAGGGACAAACACTGGTCAGCCCTAGTGGGCCACTTTGTTTTAAAGCCCTTTCTGCGAAAACAGAAATCACCTTTTGGCAACCCTTCCAGGGCTCACCCTTCTGGCTGTCTAGAGAGTCCTGACAAAATCTGTATTGTTTTCATACAAGAGAAACTCTGAATTTAATAAAAAGTTAAAAGCAGGTAACTCAAATTGTTAATACTTGTTTTGATGAATGCTTCCAAGGCCCATCTTAATTTCATGAAAGACAAATATGTCTCCTCCCTCAGATGGGCTATGAGAAAATAATTATGCTCTGTTCTTTAAAGTATCTTGACCAGCAAGATGGAAGAGGTACAGAGGTGCTGCCAAGCTCTTGTGGAGCCTTAGTGGGGTGGAAAGGGAAACAGAAGCACTATCTCATCTTTTCAGTAAATGGTTTGGCCCTGAGGTCAATCTCCCTCATACCCATGTGACCAGCTAAACTCCATCTGAAGCTGAGAAAAAAATATTACCATTTAAGATTAGATGAACACAGAATTTAAATGGTGCCCTTAAACTTGCTAGGGAATACCAGGTCACATACAGACTGGTTTGTGTGCATGTGGTTATGTTCAAAGTAATGCCCAACAGAGACATGCAATGAGTTTAAATAGGCTTCATACAGGAAAATGCAGGGTAAATCAGATTATGAGAGGAGGGGAAA
Source organism: Cynocephalus volans (assembly GCF_027409185.1). NCBI lineage: Eukaryota > Metazoa > Chordata > Mammalia > Dermoptera > Cynocephalidae > Cynocephalus > Cynocephalus volans. The sequence goes on along the minus strand of NC_084466.1, from coordinate 135,950,060 downwards.
ACAAGATAAAAGGAGGACTAGTAAATCTCTTTGGTACGAAAACAGGGAATGGCTGGCTTTAGAACCACTGCCCAAGGTTCTAGGGGCATGTCAGATTTGGACGGATGAGCAGCAACATCTGGCTTGAAATCACCCAGGGAGCAGACTGCACAACCTTGTTGAATACATGTACCTTTGCCTCATGGAATTTGGAGCTCTCTAATGGCCACATCAGAGAAAGTGCTAGAAAATAGAAGCTTTTCCTTTTATATCTAGGGATTAAGTAAAGAATGAGAAATAATTTGGAAAAGTCAGCTTATGGCCAGAGATCCTCCTGAAAAAGATGGTAGTATTCCTGTATTCCTACTTCCTGAAATTCATAAGAAAATTTTGAATCTCTCTGTAGAGTATTCTGGGATACATGGCAGAATCATTTGCATATCTTATTTATTTAAAGTAATAACATGCAAATTCCATGAGATCAGAGGTTTCTTTCTGATTTGTTCATCTGAAACAGTATCTGGCACATAGGAGGTACTAAAATTTTTTTTCTTATAATTTTACAAAGGCCTTGCCAGGACCCTAGATCCGAGGGGTTTCCTCTCTCGATGTCTCTCTATTGTCCATCTATATATTTGTCCCTATATATACATATATGGATAAAAATATGCATAGATATACTCGTATGTGTGTGTATGTGTCTATATATACACTCACTTGAATATTCACTATACATATTTATATACTTACAAAGTTATTTATATTTTAGAAATTATATTACAATATTGCCTTTGAACACCTAGGACTTGAACTAATGCTATATATTGTTGTTGTGTATCTACCAAATGATGAAGCTTTAGACTGTAAGCATTAATAATACCTCATATCTTAAATACTGTCTATGCAGCTAAACTTGCCTATGATGTTATTAACCCTTAATTAATAGTGATTTGACAGCTTAACAATAGAGTCTACTTTGTTATCATGGGGACTTTAATTGGAAATTTAGATGGTGAGATAATTCTGATTGGGGGTATATTTTAGGAGAGTGGAATAAATTATTGGACAAAACTCAAATCACAGCCGTTATTTCCTGAGCAATGAATTCTACAGGAAATCCTTGCTCATATTTTACAATAGAACTGCCCCAGAAATGTCCTACTATAACATAAAATTTGCATGTAAAGGCATTAGTTACCAATGTGATATACCCCTTGGGTGGATTATAGCAGCTCCTCATAGAGTTTGACATCTTGTCTTTCAATTTCTGACCGCAGGATTCTGGGACCCAGCCCAGTGCCTGAATGTAGCAGTTGCTCAAAACGAGTGTCAAGTCTTCAAAAGGCATAGTCCACCACCCGTGGAGTTACAGTGAAGATTTCACCAGCAATTTGGAAAATGCAGAGAGAATTAAAGAAGAGGATTTAAAATCAATCTTTAAGGCACTTGTCCCCAGTGACTTTTAAAACATTCTGTGGAGTGTTCCAAATTTTCCATCACAAACGTTTTTTTAATAGCAAGGACACTGGGATTCCTACAGATGCTTTCTTAAGGCCCTATACAAATCCTGTAGACCTGGGACTCTAAGAGACCCTCCTTTGCAGTGCTTCTGCTGAATTTCCTAAAAAAGGATAAATTTTTTTAGAATTACAACCTTTTAGAAAGAAGTAGAAAGAGGAGATTCAGTTTTACGAATGAGGAAATGGAGGCCCCGCAGGTCTAGCGACCAGACAGGTATTCCACAGCTACCGGATTGTACAGAATCGTAACTCAGGTCTGGGTTCCTAGTTGCCACTAATCCCTTAGAGTAAGAAGACCACACCCTTCCCCCAAAACAGCACAGATACCTATTATGAGCCCTTCTGTGCCAACCTCACAATACAGCATGTACCCCTAATCATGCCCATCAGACTCACTTCATTCTGTCCAGAGATGAGTTAAGGTGTAAGGTGTTCCAATCAACCAGGAATGAGGAAGGTAGGGGGCAGTGCTGGCTACTGGAGGATTACCAAACCCTCCAAGCCCTGCCAGACACATGAGCACACATAAACCTAGATGATCAATTTTGAAAGGATTAAAATTTAGTATACTTTTAGGAAATAGTATCAAATTATTATTATACTTTTCTTTAATATTCAGAAAGTACATCTTTCTGAATTTTTTCTGGTTTTTCTTATAGCTTCAAGGTCTGTATCCTAATCATTCATTCTCATTGTAAAGGCGTGTGGAAAAAAAAAATGTTCACAGCAAATTAATCTGAAGTGGTATAGGAATAACTATATGATTGTGTGTGTCACAGATCCTAAGAGTCTCTATTAAAATATTCCCTGATTTCAGTATGTTGACTGTTTTACTCTCTCCATCCTAGCCCTCGCCTCTTAAATAGTTTTGGAAAGACAGAAAGCACATCTAAAAACCTAAGCTTTCTGTTTGCTTGGGTTTTGGATAAATGGGAATTTGTTGTAATACTTTAAGTTCCATTAGAAACCATAACTTCAGTTAGGACCCAAACCTCTCTAATCCTAGCGGGAGTTTTTTGGATTGCTTGGTGCAAGCATAAATACTTCCATTTTATAGATGAGGAAACTTTGCTCCAGAGATTGAAACACTGGTGGAAATTTCCCTGGGAAAACTCCTAGGTCTCCGTGGAATTAGAACCGAGGACTCTGTTTTCCTTTCTAGCACAGCAAAAGAATTACTCACGTCATGATGTGCGTCTCCACTCCTGCCTCCACCAGAGCCCCATCGACGAAGAGAGGAATGGAAGTGAAGCCATACTTGTCCCAGGAGTGGCCCTCGTCAAAACTCACCCTGGGTTGGAAACAAGTACATGGAAAAAACAGCTGAAAATAAAGCCACAATCATTTGCAACCATTGTTCATGTTATTAAATTTTCCTCTGTATCTCCCTCTCTGGCAGTTTGGATTATCAAGGGCATTAATCTTCAACATCTGCCTATATTATTATGAGATTTGATCGAAAGTACATTTCCTGGCTCAGGCAGAGACAGCACCAGAGCTGCAGAAATACTTCAAGACATTAGAATCGGAGAAAAAAGAAAAAAACCCAAGCAGGAGGGCTTAGTGGCTGGAGTGTCACGTTTCAAGTACTAGGAATGGAACCTGAGGTTCAGTTTACAGCACAATCAATTCAGCCTTGGAGTTTCTGACGCAGACAAATTGAGTAGTGCGGGGTATATCCTATGGGAAGGGGGGTGTGTGTCTTTCAAATCAAACCTTAAAAAAAGCAATTTCCTATTTGTTCACAATGGATGTTAGGATCATTTTCCCTCCCCTATGTCACTTTAAGGGGCTTTTAGGGATGACTCTTGAGTGTATGAGATGTTCTGAGTGACACTGTTCCATCTTTCGTCAAATGGTAGGAGGAAGGTCTGGCACCTCTGGATACAGAACCTGGAACTCTGAAAGATGCTACTATTGGAAGAGCCTTGAGCAATTCTGAGTGCTCACTTCCTTCAGCTCTGTGATTTTAGCAAGTACTTGTCTGCCTCTTAATTTAACCAGGGGACATAGCCTAAAGATCATCTCTCCTGAGAAGCTTTTCTGAGCACCCCTTCCTCCCCAAGACAGCTTTAGTTCCTTCATCCTCCGAGATTTTTCTTGCCCTGGCTGATTCTTAATTCTTCTCTAAGTCTACAGTTTAGAACTAGAAATCTCTCCTATATGTTCCTACAACAACCTGGCCTTCTCCTATCATAGAAATGAACAATGACATCTTAACTGATCTTGAACCTCTCAATTCAAGATTATAAACTCTGGGAGTTCAGAGATCATGTACAGCATTCATTGAATGACCCCTTAACACCACATATATATCTCTATGGCAATGCTTCTTACATTACATTATATATATTTTAGAAAATATATCTGACTTTCCCACTAAATTGTGAGCTTTCAGAGGTCAAAGACCATACCATTAACTCTGTGTTCTTAGTACTTATCAGAAAAGCTGGCACATTGTTGATACTACATAAGTGCTAAATGAATAAAAGAATGGAAAAAAATAAGGAATAATGAAGGGCCCTCTTTAATCCATCATCCAATAATTTTTTCTAGCATGATTTATACTGGCATTGGAAAGCTGGATGTGGGAGTCTCTGTCCCCATCACCAGCACCTACCCATGCCATTCTCTATCCACTGGCCTTTTGTCTGTCTCCCTGTCCCTTTCTCTTTCTTTCTCTCTGTCTTATCCTCTCTTCTCCAATATACATATTAAAAACAATAATAAAGTCGAGCTCTTTACCCAGCTAGAGTAAACTGTCTCTCAGAAAACAATTTTTGTATTTATGATATACCCAAACCCATGACCACAAGTGAAAAATAGTCTGTCATACAAGTTTTTATGAATTCCTCTATTATTAATATCTGTCTTGAATTTTAAGAACTTGGTCATTTCAGCCTTATTTTTTTAAATAAGCTGAAGGCCACATAACCATTTAAGCTGGACTAGAGAGAGCTGGGCAGCTCTGAACTGCTTTTTGTAGAAATGGGTTTCTCATTTCAAAAGTGAAACAAAGCACAGTCGGGAATGAACTTTACCTTTCTTGCCCTGTATGCCATTAGTTCCTAAAAAAATCATAGTCGCTTCAGAGTGTGCCATGGCCACTGGCTAGTTAACTCTGTCTGATAAGTCTAGGAGGTGAGGAAGCATTAGTTTAGTTTTTTATTTTTATTTTTTTAAAGTTAGACAAATTGGTTATTGTCTTGATAAACGGAAGCCAAAGTGAGCTCAAGACCTCTCTCCTTGTCTCGTTCTCACAATTTCCTTACTGAAAAAGGTCCAGACCCAATTGCAGTGAGTGCCACCAGCACCCCGGGGAGCCTTCACACTATTGTCATTACTAGTAGGGAATAGAACAGCCATCTTCACTTGATACAATGAAGAGAAGACACCACAGAGCCGACGGTGAAGGACCATCCCAGCCTTCCAGCATCAAGAGAGAAGCCCCAAAGCAAAGCTAAGCCCAGATGGGGAGAGGAATTGGCAAAGATCAAGGGCCTATTGCATGAAATGAGTTCATATGAAAGGAGCAGAATCATGAGCTGGAGGGAAGAACAGGATCAGCAGAGGCACAGAGAAAAGATGAGAAATGCCAAAGTTAGGCTGGAAAAGTAGCATATACTCATGCAATAAAGGGAGTCCAGGGATGACGTAAGTGAGCACGAGCCAGCGAAGAGCTCTCTAGGGTGAGGAATGAATCCTGTGACCCTCATTTCCAGTCAATGTACCATGTGGAAGCCCAGGATTGTATCATTGGTTGACTTTCTGAGATCAGTAATTTCTAACACTTGACTCTCTCAGGCTGAGGCAATTATAAAGAACAAAAAAAAAAAAAACCACCTCCCTAAAGAAACATGAAAAAATACATTAGGAAAAGCAATCTTGGTTATTAGAAATTTGGGTCTGGATGGGCTGCCATTTGTGAGAGCTATTCTTTTTAACAACTAGGAGTTTTAAAATGTTCTGAGGTAACTATATTGAATGGCATTAGGCCTCACAATCAGCTTAGCATAAGCACAGCCATGTTAACCACTTCCTCACTCTGCCCCCTGCCCCCTCCCTTTCTCTTAAGGAAAGTGCTTTCTAAAAAAACAAACAAAAAAAAAATGGATTTTGTGCAAAGCAGAATCTTGTGCAAAACAGGAAAACCACAGAGCTGTTACAAAGTGCTAAATGCTCAGAATAGCTATCCAACCTAATTCAAAACCTATAAACCTCCTAATTAGTCTATGTGAGGCAGGGAACAGAGCTTTCAGTCTCCCCTCCAGGTTTGCTGGAAATAAACTCCCTGACGTGGTAAACATTTGGCCCAGAGTCCTTTAATCCCTTTGTCCCTCACCCACCTTCTCCTCCTCAGGTCAATAGCTTATTAATGGTCAAGACAAGGGAATTGGGAATCCTTAGTAGGTCTATAAGTGAAATTGAAATCAGTAGAATTGCCAATACTCAGAGAGACAGGAATAAATTTCCAGTTGACCTCCAAATAGTGGCAACATAGGACTACAGAATCAAAATAAAATAAAATTGATTCATCCAATACTTATTGATGCCTACTATGCGCCTGACCTGGCAGTGGCCTCAGTTCTGGGATCCAGTGATGAACAAGAAAGGGGAGGCACTAGCTTCAGTGGAACCTACATTCTAGTCTGCGGAGATGAACAACATGCAAATAAATTGATGAAAAAATATGTTATTGTAAACAGAGCTGCAATGAGTATGGGAATGTAGCTCTGTTTACAATAGCCAAGATGTGGAATCAACCTAAATGTCCATTGATGGATGATTGGATAAGAAAAATGTGGTATATATATACACCATGGAATACTACTCTGCCATAAAAAAGAATGAAATTATCCCATTTGTAGCAACATGGATGAGCTTGGAGAAACTTATGTTGAGTGAAATAAGCAAAGCACAGAGGGATAAATACCACATGTACTCACTCATAAGTGGAAGCTAAGAGAGAAAGAAGGAAAGAAAGAAAGACCACAGTGGTGTATTGGACTTGCAGAGGGAGAGGACACACGTAGGGATACAAAGTGGAGTGCGGGAAGGGGGGATGGGGAGGGAGGTTGGGGATAACTGGGTGGAGGACACGGGGTATAATCACAATTTGTGGTAATGGTCATGCTGCCATTATGGATCTGGCCATCACATCTTGGGCATGAGTGGTGACAATCAGCTTTGTATCCCATGAATATTCATAATGAATAAAAAAAGATAGGTGATAAGTATAAAAAGAAATGTTTTTCAAAGAGTTATTAAATTAAACTAAGTATTTTTTTTCTTGCTAAAAAGAAAAAAAATCACTTAAAATTTCAGATCTCAGAGATACTCATTCTTAACATTTTTGGTGTAATTCCTTTCAATCTTTTTGCCGTGTATACATATATGTTCATATGCATTTTTAATAAAGTCAATATTATATTCTAAAAATATATATGAGTTATAAATAACTGTCATAAAGATAATTAAAACAAAGTGATCTGATAGTGACCAAATAGCAACTTTGTATTGATGTTTTAAGAAAACCCTCTTTGAGGAGGAGACATTTAAACTGAAATCTGAGTGATAATAAGGAACTAGCTATGCATAGAACCAAGGGAGAAATCTAATGTGAAATATGGCTGCTCTATGGGAAGAATAGAGAGACTGTCAGCAACTATAGCTCAGTGTGAAAGGGAAGGAGTAGAAGGAAATGGAATCAGAAAATAAGGCAGAAGCCCGATCATGAAGGACCTTGTTTACAATTAAAAGGAGAGAGATATGATTTGATTTAAACATTAAAAGACAACTTGTACTTCTCGTGATGAATGGATTGTCAGGACGCAAAGTGGATACAAGGAGATGTTTTGGGAGAGAGTGGTAATCGTAAGAGACCCAGTAAGAGATGGAGCTCAGAAAAAAGGTTATAGCAGTGGAGAGAGAAACAGATTGAAAGATTTAAAATAATTTTAGATGTGAAGCCAATAGAATTTGGTGACAAAATGTACATAGGCTGCACGAGCAAAACAAAGAAATCATGGACAACACTGAATTTGGGGCATTAATCAATCAGGAAAGGAAAAGGGGAAAAGTGGGAGAAGCAAAGCTTTCTGTGTGTTTCTGTTTTGATCCATGACACAATTTAGATGCTTTTTAGACTTCCATATTGTAACACTGTGAAGGAGACCTTTGGATGAATGCATCTGAATTGCTGATCATAATTGGGGATGTAGAATTGAAAGTCACTAATAAGGTAGGGTGAACTTAAAGCAGAATGCTTAGTACACACACACACAAAAGCCCCACAGTTGGAGAAAGGAGATCAGCTAGTGAAATAATTTCAAGCTGAAAAGGAACTGGGGTCATTGTCAATCAGCTGTTAAATATTTTCTGGCAAGGCATTATCATGTGAGGTAATGAGGCCACAGTGAGTCTGGTACATGCTCACAGATAGATTACATGCCTAAGAAAATAGATTATTATTCTATCAGATCCTAAATTATATGAATTTCAATCGTTGTAGAAAAATTGACAATCAGTGTGATTAAAGGTAAAAAACAAATTGCCCTAGAAACAGGTTATATGAATTTTTAGACAGATAAGGGAAAAGAATAATCAAAACTAAATTCATTACCATTTGCTTTTTAAGTTTTCTAAGTGAGAAAATTTCCATATATTAAAAACAAACAAACATTTGTTGACTACCAAAAAGGGGTAATGCTTGTGAATGAAATTAGAGAGAATGTAGTTGGGTAAATAAAAGTATCAATTAAAAAAACACAGAACAAAAGAGAAAATATTTCCATTCTAGTGACTGTTCTAAGGGAAACAGTCAAATATTTGTGCATAAGAATGTAGGCTCCCAAATACATTGCCTCATTCAACAGTATATCCCAGCCTCCATACTAATGCTGGATAAATAGTATATGTTCAATGAATATGTGCAGAGTGAATAAACAAATGAATAAAATCTGTCGAGTTGCATATCTGTTCATTTCCCAAAACTTAGAAAGGCTAGAAAAAAAAAAAATACATCTTGAGTCTCTTTCCAGCTGTGTGATTCTAAAACTCATGCATACTTGCGGAGCAGACTCATTTTATGTACATCTATGCAACAGAATAGGGGTCAATAGGCAGAAGTTACCAATAGATTCATTATTGCTCAGCATGAAAACAACCTTTCTAACAACTAAAGTCATTATACAGGATGGAAGCCTACTGTCTTGGGTGTTTGCAAGTTGGTTAGCACTGTGGTATTCTGGTGAAGAGGGGTAACCCTTTGGGGTGTCACAAAAGTATGTGCTATACCAGGTGTAACACCAGATTACACAACCTCTGGGACCTTTCCTCCCTCATATGTCTATGACTATGATATTGAGATGATACAAACTAAAGGAATAGAATCTTCCAAGAACAACCAGAGTCCTGCCCATTAGTCTGTAGCATACAAACAGTTATATTGGTCATTGACATCAGTGTTCCTCCCTCTAGTGAGATGTATTTCTCCGTTTTATTTTATGTTAAAGCATGAGGTGGTAGCATTTTAGCCACCTGGAAATTCTTCAGAATAGCACATGCACAGAGGCACATATTGGTTGGAACTACTGTGTTCATGCAAATCCCCTTGGAACAAAACGCTAGCGACCACAACCATTTACAGAAGAACAAAGGAACACAAAAGACCAGGTGATGTTTTCCTCTGTTTCCAGGAACATCCCATTGAAAGCAACATTGACAGCTTGTCAGGGCTAAGCAAGCAGTCACAGCTCAGTCTACCTGGTGATTAGGTGCTCTGCCTATTGTGAGTTTTCATTAGAGCTCTGTGTTTAGCGGTGCTCCATTGTTCATTTCACTCTAATGCTTCTAAGCTATGAAGGTAATACCAGATGGACGGCTTACCTGCAATAGCACTTAGGTTCTAATTCCTATGCATCCAAATGTACATGGTCGCAAATAAAGGGGTTCATTTGTATGCTGTTTTGTCTTCAGGCCTATCTGGCTACTTATCATTTCAATTTGTAGGAAACAGCATGCCTTGTTAGCCTAGCTAAAGTTTCCCCAGCTTTTTCAATTATGACTCCCATTTTCTCTGAAAAGCAATGTAGGTATTATTTAAACCAGAGAGCCACTACACCCTTGTGTGAGAGTAGCTAAGCTGATGTCTTTTTCCTCTGCAAATATATATGCATATATATGTCTGTATACAAAATAATGTCAGCTGGAGATGTATAACAGAAAATAATAATAAACTGATTACTTAACCTTTCTTTCACTTAACAATGAGCTATTTGTTTACCCTGACGGTTGTGACTTAATTAGAAGCTACTGGTGATGAAGAAGCTACATGTGTGTTTCAGAAGCTTGCATCTCATAACCAGGAGACAAAATCGGTCAACAATTTCGTAAGAAAACACTGATGATAATGACAAGGTCAAGCCCTTACAAAACACTCAGCCTTCGAAAGAGAAAAGCAAAGGAGAATTCCTGCATGAGTTATTTGTTGTTGTTTTCTAACACATAATCAATAGCTGGCATTTAACCATTTGCAGAGATTGATTCAGAGAAGGGCATTGACAGATAGGCAAGTAAGCAGAAATCATGGTCCCTGTCCAAATTCGGGGAAACATTTGTAGCATTTATGACAAATGACAATTTCAACATCCCTTAAAAGGAGGTAATGCTTAGTTTGAAAATCATCTTTAATACTAGGTGAACAAATGGAGAATAGAATTATCATTATTATTATAAGAGGAAAGTCAATGGAAATGCAGTTATTTTTTCAGAGCTCTACAGATATTTTTACCAAGAAAAGAGATATTACATGGAGCAAGAGAAAACTCAAACTTGCATTGATGACTTTAAGAAGGATGATTTCATCCTACTTATATATCCCTAAGTGAATATTGAATAATTTTCCCAATGTGGATGGTTTCCTTCCAGGCTTTCTCAAACAAGCACTCCTTTTGGAAGTGAGCAGGTCTCTGCAGAGAAACTACTGCAGATCAGACTGAAGGGTCAGACATAAGGGTGTTAAGATTCACTAGAACCAAAACTTGCTCTAGTCCCACTGCCCCATGCATTCCTTCCTTGCCAAATATACTCTCCTCTTCCAACACCAAAAGAAAACACCACCAACAAACTCCTCCTTTCCTCACTACTTCTCTGTAGAAAATCCTGAAAGTCAACAGCTAAGTAAGTGCCTGTTTCCTACAACAGTCAAGGGAACGAGCAGGAAGGTGATGGTCAAGGGTAAGATATGGTTGCTTCCCCTTTTCCCAGAACGTAAGGTGATGAAACCTGCCCAGCTCTATTTGTCTACAGGGCATTTATCGATTTTCTTATTGAGATTTAGATGGGGCTCTTAAAACATAATATGGGGGCAAAGAACCGTTGCCTTTCTTGTTTAAGAAACAAACTTGTTTTAAGACACAAGCTGACTTCTCTGAGAGTTCAAGTCCTACTCAGTCCTCGAGAGAAAAATCTCTTCCCTGCACAGAGAGGCATGGGTCTGAATAGTGGAAGAAATTACTGCCAGCTCAACCTTAACCCGTCAACCTTAACTGGCATCTAAGTTCTTCGGAGTCCTACACACTTTACTTACATTCATGGCTCCAATCAGATATAATCTTCTGAACATTCCCTACATTTCCTAAATTCCAGGATTTGGTCAGAGTCTTCCCTTCCCGTGGCTTGCCTCCCACCACTCCTGTAACTGTTGGCTTCCTTCCTTCCAAGACCAGCCCTCATGCCACCTACCACAGGAAGACTCCATTACACACCAGAAAGATTCCATCCTGCCTCAGCATTCCAGCAACGCACACAGCCAGCATCCTTTAGCCGACATTGCTTTGATTTCTGGTGATGGATGGCCTATCTAAACTTTTATCTTGACTACGATCTCCCAGAAAGCAGGGACCATGTCATAAGATTCTGTGTGCTCATTGCAATATCTAGAAAATAAGCAGTTAAAAGGAAAGAGACCCGACTTGGTGCTGCCAGGTACTAGCTGTGTAGCATTGAGCAAGATATTTAATATGTCTGCATACTCGCATACATAGGGTTGGTTTAAGAATTAAATTAGACAATTCATGTAAGGGTTTAGACAGTGCCTGGAATGTAATAATCGCTCAATAAATGCTGACTAACATTAATACTGAGCCATTCCAGTTTTTGAATACGACCCCAAAAGTATATAATCGGTAGTAAAATGATACTGAACAATTATGCTGGGAACTTTTACAAGTTCATCCTTGTGTTGGTAGAGCACTTTTCTTACAAATGGCTACATATGTCTTTTTAGAATTTATTTTCATAGTACATCTGTAAAATTATATAGTGGTAAGTATAACTATCTGACTTTATGCCTGGGTGGGATATAAAATACTGATAATATTTGACCATTTTTGACCTAAAAATGGCAATTTCATATGTTTTAACCTAAAATGTCCAAACGGAGAAAAACCTTCTTAAGTCCTTGCTAAGGTGGCTGAAGTGTGGATTTGGCTGCAGGGAATCCTATTATTACAGTCTCATTCCTCCCAGTAAACTCTTACTCTAAAAGTGCTGGTCTCCCAAAATGAGGGGTCTGTCAGTTAAGACAGGGTCCTTTCTCCTGCCTATAGGAAATCCCACCAACTGTGCTCTAAAAAAGCATACCCTCCACCTCCAAATATTTACTTTTTCAAATATTCACTTTGCTGAATCTGAAGTCTGAAACTCTTTCCCCACGAGATACAAACACACATGCGATTCATCCAGGCCCCGTCCAAAACATAAACAAAACAACAACAACAAACCATCATCATCATTATAATCATCATCATCATAATATATTCTCAATCAACCCTTTTCCCCATTGAAGTCTCACATAGATACTCTCAGCTCCATTCCATCAGCTACATTCTTGAAAGGAATAATCTACACTGTCTCTCCTTCCTTTCATTGCTTATCATGAATTCAGTCATTTGTTCATTCATTCATTCATTCATTCATTCATAAATCAACTGCAGTCTAATTTTCAACCCCACCTCTGTTTTAAATCTATTCTGACAAATATCACTAAAAATCTCCAGTATTGCTTAATCTTGATAGTTCTTCACTCCATGAGTGACTTGATCCGACTGTAGAATTTGACGCTATGGATCACCCATTCCTTCAGCATTGGTGAAAACATTTTCTATGGGCATCTATCTTTTTAGCCAATTCTCTTTAGTCTGTCCTATAACTTTTTCTTCCACTCTGAATATTAGTTGTCATCAGGGTACCATAGGAGTCCCTGTTTTCTCCTAATTGTACTCACTCTCTTGAGGCATTGAGGCCACTACTACGGCTTTAACTACCTTCTAGGGACTAATGACTCCAAATCTAAAGGGTCAACCCAGGCCTCCCCTGAATCGTCAGAGAAATATAGTTGAAAACTAATGGTCATTGCTGCTTGAATAATCCCAAACTCAGCTTATCTAGAAGAGAACTCAGTATTTATTACATACACCTAACCCTTCTCCTGTAGCAATTTCTGTCTCTTATATTTTGGATTCCCAATCTTGGCTGCTTGAACTTACTGGTCCTTGTTCCTTTCTACCTTATCTGACCACCCATTCCTACACTCCACCCCATTCATTACACTTTTTCATCTCAATTATCTGGCCTACTATTGCTCCCTCTGAGTCACACGATGTAATGGATATTAAATGGATGGATGGATGGACAGATGGATGAATAAATGTATGAGGAAATGGGTAAATGGGCACAAAAACATGCAGGATAACTTGTCCCAACCCTCCCCACTGCTAATTAATAGGGTAGGGAGCTGTCCTTACCACAAATGCCTGACTGGCAGAGGTGTGTGTTTCATGGCCACGAGGGCGCCACCCCAGTCTAGGAACCAGACATTGTACTCTTCATCAAAGATCTGGAACAACAACAACAACAATCATAGCAATACCTTACATTTGCATCGTGCTTAACAGTTTACAGTCTTTCACATAAATTGTTTCGTCTAGATTCTGAGCCTTTCAACAACCCTATCAGATAGTCTGGCAAGAATTATCCCCGTTTAATAGATGAGGAAATGGACTCACAGAGAACAAATAACTCTCCCTAGGCCACTCAAATAGAATTTCCAGAGCTCTTTCCACTAGTACTGGGAACCAAGCTCTACATAAAGGTGAGGCAACAAGCTAACCTAGATAACCCAAAGGAAGGTGCGGCTTACCTTCACCATCTGTTCATCTTAGTACGTTACAACTCAGCCCTCTCTTCCTCCTCATCTATTCAGATGTTTGCTGATTTATAAGTAGTCTATGTCTGATAGTGTTGGTTATAAATTAGGAACTTAAAGGACAATTTCCCTAGAACTTATGGAACACATGATAACTGAATACGTAGACTTCACCACCACCTCATAGGCTCTCCTGCAAGTTGGATGAAGACCTAAGTTTGGTACCTGTGGACCCCAACTCTAAATGCTCATTGGAACACAGTATTTCCAGGGACCTAATGTTATTTGTTATTTGATTTATCTATTTGTCCATTACCTATCTATCCATTCATTCAGTGATCCATCCATCTATCCACTTAGCCATAGGCATTTGCTAAGCACCAACTATGGTAAAAGGCTCTGAACTAAGAGAACTTAAGACCTGATCCCACATATACCAATGCTTATACCAGATATGACTTTCATATCTCCAACCTGAAACAGGGAAAACATTTCCTCAGCAGAGAACTAATCTCAACTTTAGATCTTCTTTAGGAAAGTAAACTTGGAGAATTCCTCCAGCACTTAACCACTGATGGTAGCTTTTGCAGCCTAGATGGAGAGGTTGGGATGGTGGCTTACATGAAGAGGACTAGAAGGGAATAAAGAGGTATAGGTAGATTTAAAGAGGGAATGAGTAGGAGAAATGGGGCCTCTGGTACATATGTTGCAGGGAGCATTATAGAAAATGTAAATAGTTTCTTAGCCCTAAATCTCTTGTTTTCCTTTTTGCATTTACCTTTTAAGGAAAGAAACATGTCCCTACTAATGGTGAATCTTAACTCACAAAGGGCCTAAGGGTGATTCACTTATATTTCAGATATGAACTTTGAGCCTAAGCCTGCAACGCTAGGCTTTTCTCTCCTAGTTTAAAGTTTAAGGAGTTTAAACTATGGCTTTGTGACAAGCCACATAATTTAGGAGCTGGATTGAAGACTGAGAATAAGGAACATGGGAAAAGTCTTAGTATTGGGGAGGAGGAAGAAGTTATCCTCACATCTGCCTCTTTGTACCATCATTGCAGGCACTGCTCACTCTTGCCCTGCCCAGCCCTGGAGTGAAAAGCAGAATCCTTGGCTGCTTAGAAAGAGGGGAAAGAAAACCAAGGTAGTAACAACACAGGGAAGGAATGTTGCCGTGGCTACCTGGCCAGGTGAGCTATTTCTTGAGGTGGACGGACAATGGTTTGTCTATTGGGAGTTATTGTAGCAAACGGTCTGCATTGCAGCTTCCTCTCTCCTTTGGCATTTCCAAGAGGTTACCTTATATTTTGAAGGTATGATCTTATTTATGTTCCTGATCCACCTGATTGTGGCTTTGACTTATTCTTCATTGTATGCCTTGTAATACTTAAAATAGTTGCTTGCATCTAGCAGGTACTTGGTAATTTTTTTTTGATGGTGGTGGTGGTGACAGTGGTGGCAATGCAAGTGGTGATGATGATGCCGGTGATGGTGACAACAATCTTCACTAAGGGGTTCAAATAGGAACTTGTCCACCTGTGTTTCAGATGGTGACTTCACCTTCATCATCAAGATAGTCGGTGTTTTCTCTTTTCATTCTCAGGTAGAAACCTCATGTTTAAGATTTAGAAAAATGTCACCTCTTCTTTAGCAGTCTTTCCCAGTTTCCCCAGTAGAATCAATTCCTCCCTTTCCTTTGCATGCTAATAATGCTACTGAAAAATACAATCTCCCTGAACTACAGTTAGTTATTTATGAACTCGTTTTCTCTATTCAATTTTGAGCTCCTTGGGGAAAGGGACTCCAAAGTACTCAGTTGCCTCCTGAGGTTTGTGCCTGACATCTAGTTGACATTGTTTAAATCACTGTTGTCCAAAATAGAAGCCACATGAGACTATTAAAATTTAAATTAATTAAAATAAATAAAATAAAAAATTCAGTTCCTCCATCACACTAGCCATATTTCAAGTTCTCAATAGCTGCAAGTGACAGCACAAATACAGAACATTTTCATCATCACTGGAAGTTCCACTGGATAGCATTGCTATCAATGTTTGTAAAACTAAATTAATTTTTCATGTAGTCATGTATCTATTAAGCTGTTTCATACTTACTCAGAGCTGGGTCTACACAATATTTAACCACTGACTTTCATGGCTTTGCCTATTTTAATATTCTAACCCTTTCATTTTGTAGACAAAGAAACATATCCAGAAAGGTGAGGAGACCTCCTTGCCAAGATCCCTGGGAACATTAATGATGGAAACAGTTTTATAGGTTGTATCCCCAGCAACCAGCACAGTACTTAGCATCCAGTGGCTATTGCACACATACTGCTGAAGGAAAGAATGAATGAATTGGGAAAATTCCAAGTCTTTCTATTCCCTGCCTAGTGCTCTTCTCATATTTCCCCATGGCCCCTCTTATCTGTCAGCCGAACTGACCAAATTAAATAGCCGCTTCAATTTTTTTGCAACCATAAAGTCATAACAAGCATGAGAATCTATAGGAAGTGTAGATGTTGGCAGAGCTTACTCTAAATGCCTCTCCCCTGTTCCTGAATCATCCTGGTTACCTGTCTCCATGTGTTGCCCCCATCAGAGGAGATGAACACACCAATATCAGTATAGGAGAGCTCCGGGCCAATGTTGCCTGAAACATAAGCAGATCATTTGGAATTGTCAGGCAGTTTACAAGATTAAGTGTGCTCAGGTAGGGGGAGGGAGTAGCAGGGAGTGAAAGTTTTCCAAGTGATGTTTACAGTTGATTTGTGCAGTCTCTTTCTTGGTGTCATATCAAAAACCCAGCAGGAAGAAAAACTCAATATGGGGGAAAAAAAGTAAATAGTGTGACAGGAATGCATCTTGAAATGATAAGACTCACACGACTAAATGTCGATTAGCTTGGGTCTCTCGAACTATTCACTCTGTATACCAATAATCTCTTAAATTGCTTTTGACGAGTGTTCCCCAAAGGTGGCAAAGAATGAAAAAGTAGACATGCATGGAGAAGCTGGGCATAGGGACCCCTTACTTCTCAAGTATTATTTTATTTTATTTTGTTTTGCATCTGGATGGTATGGGGATCCCTTGACCTTGGTGTTATAACACCACACTCTAACCAATTGAGCTAACTGGACAGCCCTAAAGTATAATTTTAGCCTAAGAAAAACTCATGTATATGTGTGTATGTTTCCAACTTAAACTTGTCAACATGTCCTTCATGCATCAGATGGTAGAGTTACCCAATGATTTAGACTATGCAGCCTAAATTAAAGAGTTCCCAGAATATGATGACCAGAACCAGCAGACGGTGGCCGTCGAGCATGGCAGGAAAAGAATACACCTGGTTTATGCCTAGACTGACCACACTTACTGCTTCCCTTCACTCTCTCTTCTCTCTGTCTTTATTTTACTTCTCCCTGCACTCCACCACTTGTGATTATGTTTGTTAAAAAGGAAGTGGTCAAGATTTTGTAGTCCATCTATACTGCCCTAGTTTCCCTGGTGGACAGCCCCCTCCCCACCCCCTCCCACCCGAGCCTAATAGTTAGTGCTCCATAAATAATTGTGAAATAAATGAAGGACTAAACAAATGATTGAATCATATTCCAATGTTGATGTGCACTTAGGGAGGTCTTGAAAACCAAGAAGATGCCCTAAACATATGAGTTTATCATAGTGGCTTATATTTTTTTCTTTAAAAATAGCATGAAGGAAATGTTAGCTCCCACACATCTATAGCCTAAATAAGAACACAATAAAAATGCAATAATGAAAATGTTAATTGAGCTCCTGACATTTAATGCTTCAGAATGAGAAATTAAAGCCAGGCTACAGCTTGTCAAGCTCTCATCAGCATCAGGGAGTGCACAGATAGCCAACTTGTTTTGACACTCGGGCTTCCAAAAATAACCCCTGAACTGGGGGCTCAGGCAGTAGGTGTGAGAGGAGAGGGGAGAGGCTTGGGGAGCAGCTCTGTGGAGTCTGGAATTCGGAATTCAACTCTCCAGATACAGGTTTCAGAAGACACAGATGAAGAAAGTAAAGAGGGATGACCTGATTTAATCATCACGCACTGTATACATGTATTGAAACATAACTCCGTACCCCATAAATATGTACAATCAATACATGTCAATTAAAACATAAATAAATTTAAAACATAAAAATATAAATGGAATGAGGAAGAGAACGTTAACTCAAGGCATCTGCTGCAGGCTGCATGAAGCATTGTGCTAAGAAGGATTTGGAAGCCACCTCTGGTTTCAATCAATCACCACTACTGAACTCAGTGATCGATTAATGTCTACCAAGAGAGGTAGACAGAGGGACAGCAGGAGCATAGTCGCTCTACAGCTATTGCTGTCACAGCTTCTAAGGATCTATCTTATCACTTTTTACCTTCCTTAGAAGCTGGTTCTGTCAACATCTTCAGCCTCTCTTTCAAAGGTCAACTAGACTGACTTTCGAGGCTTTGGTGTGGTAAGAACCCATGGCTACCAGCGAATCTGTTTTTGGAAATATCTTCTGTCAATTGAAAAGAGCCCTGAAAGAAATGCTGCTGATCACAGGGACCAGAGAGCTGGTTTCCAGATGAAGGGAGAGAAAAGACATATCCAGGACGATTTGATCTTTGAACATGTTCAGTCTCTGTGTGGCCCTGCAGGCAATCTCTGATGCGAACAGCTTGGGTTACAGGGCCCAAGAAGGAAGATTGGAATCATGAGCCTCACTGGGCCGGCTCAACCACAGTGGCCACTGACCAGGATGGAAGCAGGAGATGTCGATTTAGCCACTTGAGTGGTATGACAGGACAGAGGGAGGAGTGGTGAGATGTGGAAGAACTGGGAGCTTCTCTCACCAATGGTAGAGCTAGAAAATGAAGTGCCACTGACCTTTCGACAAGTTTAAATAACTTCCTTTACCTTCATTTCCTCCCAGTGCTACCCTTCTCTGCTCCTTAATAAAACACTTTTGAAAAAAAGAGAGAGAGAATTTTGAAGCCCCCTATGCTTCTCTCCCCACCACCACCACCAGCATGAGGAGCCGCTCAGCAGGGTGGTTGTGGGCTCGGTGCAGGAGGAAGCAGACAGTGCACCATCAACTGCAATGGGGAAGGGTCTCCACTAAAGGGGACAGCACAAGGGTATGAACATTCAGAGTGTATAGGAAGCTCAGCAGGAAGTCTGTCTTAGCTCAGGATCTGGCATGTGAAGGGGCTCGGAGATTGGTCTTGCTGAATGGTTATAGGATAGAGCATTAGATTGGAGTCAGAGGGAGTGTGAGCTCAGATAGGACCCCTGTAAATTGAGGAGGACAGTACTTGCCATGTCTACATCATAGTGTCCTTGTACAGTCAAAGCAAGGCAAGCATTTGGCACATTGTATGGCAGGATGCGAGGTCTTTACTACTGACTTGAAACAAGTGTTAAGAGAACCCTAGTGTTTCTGCTTGCTAGAAGCAATCATCAAACTCTCCAGACTGGAATTCCACCTGTCTTCTGAGATGTCCTCAACAGCAACTAGAAATGAATCCCAGGGTTTCATCTGCACAGCTTCCCTCACACCAGATCACAGTGCAAAGTGGGAAGAGAGAAAGAGGAGTGGGAGTGGAGGGGAGAGAACTGAGGGTCACTGACGCTGAAGGCAGGTGGAAGGTATGGGAAAGGTCCCTGTCCTGCAGAGACAGGCTCCATGCTGGCCACTCAAAGCAGACTTGGCTGACTTCATAATTATTTTCCTGATGGCAAATAACCTCCTGGGGAGACCAGGCAAGCAGGGTAAAGAGAAGCTGGGTACGAGGAGGCACGCACCAGTGACTTAGTTCTGGCTTTTCATCAGTATCTTGTCAGCTGTGTTATATCCCTCCCAATGTCTCAGGACATGTTAAAAAGCCTCAAGTATTACACAGGGGAGAGAAAAAGGAATTAGTCAATTCTGATATATATGGACAAAAAAATGTAAAAAAGAAATCTTTAATGTCTTCATGTTTGTAAATTTGTAAAAGATTTAACATTAGGCTAATTTGGAAACATAAGCTGGTCAGAGGTAATAACAACTACCACTAATCCCACCTTACAATGCTCTGAGCACTCTGTGGGGCCTCTACAATTCTTGCAATAACCTTGCAAGGTAAATATCCCAGTTTTACAGATGAGGAAAATGAACCCCAGAGGTTAAAAACTAAGCCAAATTCACAAGGCTAGTGCTATAGTTCGAATGTCCCCTCCAAAACTCATGTTGAAACACTTGCCAATATAACAGTATTAAGTGGTGGGAAATATGACGATGTATTTGAAAGGTGGGGCCTTTAAGAGGTGATTGGATTGTGAGGGGTCTGCCCTCATAAATGGATTAATCCATTCATGGATTAATGGGTTAATGGGTTAATGAGTCATCATGGGAGTGACACTAGTGGTTTTTAAGACAAGAAAGAGGCCTGAGTGAGCCTGTGAGTGCAATCTTGCCCTCTTGCCCCATGATACCCCACACCACCTCGGGACACTGCAGACTCCCCACCAGGAAGAAGGCCATTGCCAGATGCAATTCCTTGACTTTGGACTT
Source organism: Cynocephalus volans (assembly GCF_027409185.1). NCBI lineage: Eukaryota > Metazoa > Chordata > Mammalia > Dermoptera > Cynocephalidae > Cynocephalus > Cynocephalus volans. Next base: position 135,929,785 of record NC_084466.1, on the reverse strand, counting down.
CCCAGCCTCCAAAACTAAAGAAATAAATTCAATTTCTTTATGAATTACCCAGTTTCAGGTATTCTGTTATAATTAACAGAAAACTGACTAAGATAGCTAGTAAGTGTTAGAGATCAGCTTGGAAAGCAGGACCACAGGGTTCCTGAGTTTCATTGTATGCACAACATATGCAAGTGATTTATGGATCCTATTAAAGAACATGAGCAAATTATGATTCAAGAAGAATAGTTGAATCTTCTATAATATTAATGATGATGACAAGTAACATATATCTAGCATCCCATATGTCCTAGGCACTGTTCTAAGCATTTTAAATTCATTGCTTCATTTAATCCTACAATTCTATTATGTTAGTTCTTTTATTCCCACTTTGTTAATATAAACACTGTAGTTCAGAGTTCTTTAACCACATAGAACAATGCCTGTCTACACAGTAAGCACTCAAATAATATTTACTTTTATTATTGGTCACTGTTTTCTGCAGTGGCTTCTACTCCATCTCTGGGCCTCCTGTAGGCCTTCAGGAGAAGCATAGGGGTTAGCAGCCCCTCAGTTGGAAGGACCAATGCACATGGATTACAGAGTGCAGGGATCACTCCAAGCCAAGTGAACAGCAACAGAGCCTGCCCACATCTCTCACTGTCCTGGGCTCCCTAAGGCCATTGGTGTTAAGCTTGGTGGATCCCATCCATATGGGGTTGAGAGGAGATGACTGAAATGTCAGAAGGCTACACTACCTGTCAATCTGATTAGAGTGGTTAGTCACTGGTGGTATTTAAAAGTTCACACAATTGGAGGCAGGGAGAAGCCATGTCTAGAAGAGTAGAAACTCCAGGGGCTAAGCTTTGGGTTGATGAGAGAAAACAGAATATACCAGCTCAGAAAGTCACTGTGAATTTGTCTGCTTTCATTTCGGGGGGGCGGGGGAGGGGGGGAGCTGCTTAACTCCAGAGCTCTAACTTCTAAGATTAGAAGCCTGCCTTGCCTTATGCCATCAGTGTATTCCTGAAAAGATGTATGTAAATCCAATGCATGCTAATCAGAGCACATTTCCCCCGAGACTTTCATTTTCATTTCAGAGTTGCTTTATCTTCATTTCTGACTGACGTTCAATGGACAGTAGTTCCAACAGTGCAAACTTAAGTTTTTCTGCCCTTTTCCCCAGGCTCCCAGCCAAGTGGTTAACCATGTGTAAGCAAACCTTTACATGCACTAGAGACCACCAGATTAAAAACAGCTCTGGGGTGAAACCCTTTGCAAGAATCCTCTGTGTAAAGAGAAAACTACTCCAACTTATATTTGGTGAGCTGGGAAGTTCATATATCATATTTTCTTAAGGTGAGGATTTTCTACTACAAACAATATTTCTGATCAGTCAGTTTACTTTCAGAAGAACTCTGGCCTCTTGCTAAACACAGGAGATTGCTCTGTAACTAGGGAGATGACACATTAACCCTGAAGTTACAAACGTCAGTAGCTCTTTGGAGCCTGGGTTCTCAAGATGGCCTTTGGGGATATACCAACTCTGCATATTGTCTGGGGAGAGTGCCTATAGCTTTCATGTGGTCTTAAATGAGTCTATAATGCAAAACTAGGTGACATGCTTATTCTAGAAGCCCTCAGTGAGGAAAAAGCCCAGGAAATGTTTTCCTTACCTGTAGCCACCACAAGTCCTGGGGCTGTCTCCTTGCTAGAGATTCTTCCCGAGGAATACGGATTTTCAGATAGCTGCAAGTGCAGGTGTAAGGAGCAGAAGGGCTAAAATGGAGAAGAAGAAAATGGTTTCATTCCAGAAAACTCCCTACATACACACCCCTGACCCACTAGAAATGGGGCTTCCAGATGTTCAGCTTCCATTAACAGCAAGGTATTGGATGATAAGCTACACATGTAGTTTTGGGCAGGAGCATCTCCACCTGACATAGCAGGTATGTTTGTATTAGAAGTTGCCCTGAGCACCATTCATAGGCTGCCTCCGGCCCCTGCTCCTGGACCCTGCTCCCATCCATAATTGTATGCCTTCCCTCTCTTCCTGATCTCATCCCCTCCAGCTCACAATTGGCTTTATGAATCCTCCCTGACCATTCCTTCCTCCAGGATGACACCAACCTTCTCCCATATCTGCTCCTGACCATCAACTCTGCTTCTTAGAGCTCTAAGGGGCCACTGGGAAGAATGTAAAGGGGAAGCTAAGGAAAATAACCCAGGCCTCTACAACTACATTGTCTGTTTCTCTCTGTTCTGTGCATTTTGTTCTTGTTTATAATTTTACTTAAAATATTTGAAACCATTACCTAAAACTCATATAAGTCTGTGTTCTCTATCTATCCCCATTCGGTGTTCTTAAAAGGATTTGGGTATTTGTAAAGCTATGTCCTATACAATAAATAAAAATAAGACAATGAAACTGAGGAAAAGAGAAAAATAGGAATAAAACATGAGATGAAGCCATGGGTAATGTTTGAGGAAAAACACTCATGCTGTGACCAGTTTTTATAGGTAAACACAGCCATTTGTCCCTGACCTTCCTGGTACCCAAAGCAAAAAAAAAAAAAAAAAAAAACCGGCATGGAATTAGACTGAAAACTACAAATGAGGATGGGCTCTGTCTGTCCTATTTACCACTGTGTCCTCAGTTTTTAATATAGTGTCTAGAACATAAGTGGTTGATAATTCTTTTGAATAAGTTGAATAAGGCAACTTTCTGTTCAGGAGAAACAACCATTTCTCAGACCTTAGAATAGTTTATAGTACAGATCCTCATTAAGAGGGCAGTGAGGGTTGTAAATTTTAATAAAATACTTAATAAGTAACTATCTTCCTTCCCCATGTAGAGTTGCAGGACCTGGGAACAGATGCATCATCTTACACATTACATCCTGCACAGTGCCTCCTCGAATGTTCTGTCCAGCAGGAACCCTGGGAATGCTGGTAAATTAATTAACTGTCCCATAAGGACATACCAGCCTGACCTTTCCTGGGCTTCCAAGGCAACCTTTGCTTCCCTCGACATCTATCAAACACTTACCAAAACATGCTGCCTCACGTCAGCATCGGTTAACAGATGTGTTACTGCTGTTGAGCACTGCCTGGGACCCTTCAGCACAGGCTCTTTCTCTTATATGCTTTCTTACCTTACTATGAGCTGGAGCACATAGTAGACCCTCAGTAAAAGCCTATGTAACTCAACTGAGCCTCTATCCAATCAGTGTGGCAGTCTGAGCCCACAGACCGATTCCCTGGGAGTTACAGGGAAATACTGCTGAGCACCAGCCAAATTCCTAAGACCCCTTGATGGAAGAAACCTATGATGCAGCATCCCCAGGTGACCAGCCTGCCTTGTAATCTTCACATGAGAATGAGGGACTGACCAGCAGGCAATGCACTGGGCTTCCTCTCAGGTCCACATCTGGAGCTTGCAGTAGGCGCCAATCCCTGCCTTTGTTGTAAGTGATGTATGTCTTCACCTGGTCATCCACCTTCTTGTTTGCCAGGAATATCCCTTTGATACCTGCTACCTAGGAAAAAAGGTGAGAGATGGAGAACCATGCTGGGCCAAAATGCATATAGTCTTGCAGAAACCCTGGGAGAAGCCCCAGCATTTTCCATGGGGTGTTGGGAGTACAAAAGAGGAGAGGAGGAACATGGTGAGAAATGCCATATGCCATGTGGTCTCTGAAAGAAGTTTCAGAAGTTTGTCTCTGTACCCTACACCTCCCCTGTGAGATGTCCCACATCTTCCCCATCTGCTTTTTCCCATTTTACATGTCTCTGTGCTCTGTTTCATAGGACTTCATCTTTTATTTATTTATTTATTTATTTTTTTGAAGGGTGAGGGTATTGCAACCCTTGGCTCAGTGTCACCTGCACCACGCTCAGCCAGTGAGCGCACCGGCCATCCCTATGTAGGATCCGAACCCACGGCCTCAGCGCTCCCAGTGCTGCACTCTCCCAAGCGAGCCATGGGGCCGGCCCAGGACTTCATCTTTCATTAACTATTAACATTCCCTCTGAGGTGGGAGTGGTTGATAACAATTGAAAGAGTTACCCCTTCCAGAGAACATATGTGTTAGCTCAGGAGGGGCTTGTAGATGGGTTTTTGAGGCAGCAAGAAATAATCCTTAATGACAGAATTCCAGGCATCCAAATTATAGTAAGGTAGATATTTTGGGGCAGATGACCCAGTATGGAGACCTGGCATCCATCTCTTTCTATACCACTAGCTCACTGTGTGACCTTGGATAACTCACGTATCAACTCTGGGTCTCAACCAATGGTCCTTTGCAATTGGTAGAATAAGCCCTGCTCTTCTTCTTTTCCACAGTTGACTGGCAAAGGATTCATGAGATAATGCAGAGCCTCTCACCAGAGTTCCTGACATATGGAGATTTGCATGCTCTTGATACTTTGAAGGGAAGAGAGCATCACCACGAAAAGTGGCTAGAGGATTCAAGGAGATTTATCACTCAAAAGGGTTCTAGGGTCAGTCCAAATTTGACTCAAATTTTCATTCCATCTATTCTGTATGCTGGGAAAGGATAACAGATATTTAGAATGACAGAGTCCTGAGTCAAAGAAAAATTCCCTTAACTCTTTTTAGAAGTTCCAGCATGTTCCAAAGCCAAAAGTAATTCAAATCGTTTAAATATATATACACAGAAGGTTGAATGCCAGGTTCTTCTGGATAATACTCAGATATGTCAAAGTTTTCATTGTATTTATCTCCCATTCTTCTAAGACCATGGTTAACCGAGAGATGACAGGTTTATTGCACTTCTGAGAGAATACCCGTGAGAGAAAAGAGAAAGAGTTTCACAGAAGAGAGCTTCTTTGCTTTTTTTCCCCCACCTAAATGACATAATTTAGTTGATAATAAAGAAGTTTTGTTTTTGTTGTTGTTGCTGTTGTTTTTCAGTAACCTGACCAGCCTTGAAAGAGAATGCCAACCCAAATAAAAGCAGAAACAACGTGGACTGAGAATGTCAGGAGGAGAATAGAATTATCTGGGAAGGACCCTACCAGGGGAATTTGACAAATGAGGACAATGAAATTGATTAGATTCCTACCTTGAATAGAAGGTAGGTAAGGAGAGAGGCTGGGGGCGGGGAGGGGGACAGCAGTGTCAGCATTACGCCCTTCCCCAGTGGTACCCTTCCTGCCTTAACAGCTCACAGTCAGTGCCATTTCAGGGAGGTTGCTATCTCATATGCTCATCTAGGGGCTATGAGCCCCCAGATCACCTAGATCTTTAAAACCACTGCAAAGCTGTTCCTCTTAAATCTTATTGACAATCATTCTTCACAGAGAACCTAATCCGGGTTTTTCTAAAACCTTCTTCATGGTGGAGGCCTTTCAACATTCTCTTTGGCCACAGAGCTGGTGCCTTTTCTCCTAAACGAGTTGCCCCTCTCCAACATATCTACTTCCTGGAAGAAAATACACAGGTTAGACTCAGCCTCCTGGGCCCAAGACCCATTGCTCTTGTGAGACTCCTGCCACCCCCTGCCCTGCCTCCTAGCTCGATGCATTACAGCATGAATTACTGTCCATACAGCCACCCCATGTGCTCTTCCCATGAACATGTTCAGCACATGGAGCAGTCATTCCCATATCTATCCACTGACAGCGCCACCACTCGGATGGGCATTTTCTGTGTGTCCCACATATTCTAAGATCAAAATCAGGGAAACAGGGACTGAGTAGATGTAGGAAGGAGAAATTTCCAGGGAACCCATGGGCAGCTCTGAAGTTGTTTCTCCTGCAGTTGTACTTAATAACACAGAAATCTCCCTCCTATCTGAAAGAACCAGAGCACTTCTTCTTCCTATTTGGATAGTTCAAAGTGCTTATGTTATTACTGAATTGCTTCTTGGTTCCATGTATTATAAAAATGGACTATAAATTTGGAGGGCTTTTGCTTTTGTGTACCCTATACCATCACCTTTCAAACTTTTTGACTGCACCCAAATAAGAAATACATTTGTGTTGCAACCTCGAAGACTCATACCCATAATGGATGTATGTGTACACATGTATGTACACATATATTTCTGACACAATAGTACCTAGAAATGCTATTTACCCTTACTACATGCAATTTAATGGAATTGGAGAATGAGACACATTTGAGCTCTTCTTCATCCAAGGGGTACTTAGCATGTAATAATCTTTCAATATGCTTCCTCTCACTGCTTGAAATCAGAAGTATGTCTGCTGGTGATGGTCCTAGCAGTCCAGGGAGAAGGGTACCATCTTGAGATGGTGCCCATAGAAGAGGGGAGTACAAGGTGTCAAGCCTTAGGCCCACTTTCCCTCTGGGAATCAATTTGAGGTACAGAGGGACACCGGCAGCAGGCCATTGGCAGAGCACTGAGTCCAGGTGGCATAGTCATCTGCCAGTTACCTCCTTGGGACCTCAGGACAAAGATGCCAGGGCTCTGCTGAGAAAAGCAATTACTGTGATCTGCCTTGGGCTGTCTCTAAACTGGATCTGTGGTGAGGGGCCGAAGAAGGTCGGTTCAGGGAAAATGTCCCTGTGGAGTCTATAAGCAGCTGTCCATCTGGCCCAAGAATGGTCAGTGAAGGTCATGATAAAGCAGAGGGTAGAGGGCAGGCACTGGGACATGAAAGGCAAGAAGCATTAGTAAGATGGACAAAGATACCAGAACATCGAGGCCGGCTCTGAGCTTCATTTTATCTGTCCAGGTATGGTGGGGTTTACATAATCAGTCACCAGAGAAATGCAAATTAAACACACAATGAGGTACCACTAGGTCCCTATCAGAATGGCTAAACACATACCTACACACACACATGCACACACAATCAAACAAAACTGATGGTACCCAGTGTTGGTGAAGATATGAGGAAACTGTAACTCTCATCCTTTGCTAGGGGGTAATGCAAGATGGCACTGCCACTTTAGAGACAGTTTGATGGCTTCTTGTAAACATACTCACATACTTACATTTAATCTAGCAATACTACTCCTAGGCATTTACCCATGAAAAATAAAAACCTATGTTCATGTAAATGTTTATAGAAGTTTTATTCATAATCACACAAGACTGGAAACAATCTAAATGTTCTTCAATTGGTGAAGGAATAACAAAGGCACAAGGTAGAATACTACGCAGCAATAAACAGGAGCATCTACTGACACACTCAACAACATGGGTGAATCTCAAATGCATCCTTCAAAGTGAAAAAATGCCAGACTCAGAAAGCTACCTACTGTCTAATTCCATTCATTGGCGCTCTAGAAAAGGCAAAACTGGAGACAAAGAGAAGTCAAACTGGTGTTTGTCAGTGACTATGGATGCAAGGAGAGTTGACTATAAAAGGGCCATAAGAGGGAATGTTTTGGGTAATGGAACATTCGATGTCTCGATTGTGGTGTCAGTTACACAACTGTATGTACCTATCAAAACTCATAGAACTGCATACCAAAAAAGGGCCAGTTTTACTATACAGCAATTATACCTTGACAGCAAAAAAATAAATGTGAAAAAAAAAAATTGGAAGAGCCTATGTTTTTAGTCAGACAGACATGGATGCCTTCAAATGCAGCATCATTAGCTATGTAATGTGAGCCAAGCCACTGAATTCTCTGCATCTCTATTATCTCATAGGCACAATGGGAATGATATTTGCCACAAAGAGATTTGTGAATGATAAATAAAAAAACATATAAGTTGTTTAGGACTCTACAATCCAATACGGTAACCACTAGGCATATATGGCTACTTGAAATGTGGCTAGTGAGACTAAAAAACTGATTTTTACTTTTAGTTAATTTTAACCAATATAAACTTAATTTTAAAAACTTATACTCGATTTGGTTATTGGCAAATTTTTAAGTATGTTTGGAATAAGTGACATATGTGAATCTCTTTTTCCTACTGTAAATTTTATAACATGTAAATACTCATCCAGTATTTCTGAGAAAATTGAGTATAGGAATTGATATGCCTGAGAAGCGTAAAATACAGGATTTTGCAGAGTTAGTGTGAAAAAAATATAAAATACCTCATTAGTAATTTCCCATATTGAGCATATACTAAAATAATATTTTACATACCTTGAATAAAATATATCATCATAATTAATTTCACCTGTTTATTTTTTTACTTTTTAAAATGCAGGTAGTAAAAATTTCAAAGTGTACATGTAGCTCACATTATATATTTATTTGACAGTGCTCGTCTAAGGCATTGCCTGGTGTGCTGTTATTATTATTATTATTATAAGGAGTTATAAATTGGATACTTCATATCCAAGAAAGCATCGGAGAAAATGCATCAGACCAGCAGCTCAGAGCATGTTTCCATAGTATAACGGTGAGTGCAGGAAAGAATATTTATTTCTTGACTTATCAGCGGAGAGTAACTAAAAAGAAATGTAGTTTACAATCAGGAATGCAAAGAAACCACAACAGAGCTCTATATGAAAAGTGTCTGGAGAATAACGGTAAGCACACACAAAGGACTGCATTCACCGTCAACACCAGCCTTGTTTGCAGGAGTTGGGATTCTGAAAGCTTAAAGAAGAGATCGATTATTATTTGGCCTACAAGTGTTATTTTCTCTCCTTAATTGCGTAATTACAGCAGTGACAATATTGTACTTCGAGGCAGGGATTAGAGGAAAATAAGCAAGAGAATCTCTCTAGAGCAGGAAACTACGCCAACAGATTAGAAATGGAAATTGACTCAGCCTTATTAGATTTGGGGGTTGATCTCCATCAGTCTCCAAGGCTTGCAAGGTGAAATCCCAAATAAGTTCCCACTTTCTTTGTCTCCTCCCCATTGTCAAGAAGAGACTTAAAAGGTCCGTGTGGGAGATGGAGTGACACACCAGCAGCTTTAGGTGCCACACTCAGCCCAAGCCACCTGACTTCTGACAATTACCTAAAGGCATCTCTGACCTATCAGACAGGGAAAATAGGTAATGTCCTATTACATTATAATATAAAGTTACAAATTTACCCAGCACAGGGGACTACATCACACATGCAAATATTATTTGCTGAGTATGTACATGTGGGGGGAAAATAGAGAAATACTAGTCCACAGAATAAATGCCCAACTCTTCAGTCAAACTCTTTACCAGTATCTTGATAATCTGCATCCCCACTACTCTACAAGGCCACTCAGCATTCCATGAAAATGGACCTCTACACATATGGCTTTTTTCCCTTCTCCCTATCTCCAGCAATTCATCATTTAAGCCAAATTAACTACGTATGTCTTCCCAAATTCTCAAGTTGTAATCAATCTTCCAGTTTTGTGATCCAACAACATGGAGGAATTGCACCTTTACAACAAGTTAGACTGTAGACACTACCCTAACAGGGTAACGTGTCCTTCCAGTACATAGTGAGTCTTATATACTAGTCCTTACATCATCAAACAAAATACACTTCACGTAAGTGTATTAATTTAGCTGAACTAAATGTGAAAACTTACTGGTTTTCTCAGTTACACTACTCAAGGGCACTTGGAGTCCAGAAAAATTGTAGTCTTCTTGCTAACTAGCCATATGGTACACAATCTCAGTTTCTATGAGAATCTCCAGTAAAGAAGGTTAAATTCGAATGACCCTAGAGACCAATTAAATTGAGTTTTATCTCCAAGCCACAGAACGTATCTCCAGGTGCAAAACAGCAATGCCCTGTAAAAATTTTCAGTATGGTCATGGTCTAGATAATGTCAGACTCTAATTTATTCACTTGGTATTAAATGCCTTCTAGAGTCTGAAATCCAGCTACTTATTCGGCCCTCATTCTTGTCCCTGAGAAGCATGTATTCTATGCAATTAGACTGGCTAGCTCACCTTCTCACGAATCTACACCATCCGTCCAATCCTCGGCTCATGCCATTCTTAATATCTGGAATGCCTGCCGCTTCTTCACTCCTTCCTCCCCAGGGTGAAAGAACTGATGATCAGATTGGTAATTTTGATAAAAAGAACTGGACATGCACAGCTCATTCCCATTTCCCTTGTTTTGGAGAACTGGCTGCAAAGATCACATCCTCTGTACCTCACGGCTGTGATATTATAGGAACAGGCTTCTACAGGAGAGTTTTTTATTTACCATCTGTGCCTGCAACTAGATGAATGAATTCAATTCTGGGGGACTGTGTTAGCAATTCCACTTCCTCCTACATAATTTTTAAAAGCAGTAAAGTTGTGTTGGATCTCCATTTGTCTCACCCTGTGTCTCTGTCTCAATTGGTTCCAACTTGGGCAGGTAAAAGAGAAAATTTGTTCACTGACCCCCCTCAAAACACAAGAAACTAGACTGCAAGCTCCCTGAGAGTAAGAACCATATCATATCTCTGCTTCCTTCCTTATGAACTTGAACACAAAGCAGAGGAACAATCAACTCTGGTAAAATTGAATGAAGAGTAAGCTCAGAAGAGCTGGTTTTTAAAAAGTTGCCCTGCCTGGTACGTCTTGTTTCTCTATAGATGCAATGACACCATGCATTTTTTTTTCCCTCCAACAGGACTGAAAACATAAGACTAACTTCAGCAGGAAGAAAAAAATTACATGTATCTGGGCACATTCTTCATTTTGATTCATGCTCCACTTCAGAACACAGTGTCTCCCTGATCTAAATGACCAAGGAGTTTCAGGCTCCCTTTCTTACAGAAGGAACAACCTAGTGGCAAACTCACCCATTGTGTCAAGAGGGTCAGAGACACAGAGATTTCTTGACTGCAAAGCATTTGCAGCAATGTCTACCCTCTCCTATTTGGATCTGACCACAGGGGGCATAAATAATCATCTTATCTCTCTAGCCTTACTTATGCAAGCAGTAATTTGAAATGGCCTCAGTCCTGGGAATATTAATCCAGACCCTCCCACAAGACGCAACTTATTGCCCAATAACAAAGGTGTATTTCTGCCTCCCGATATGATTAGAGACATGGAAATGTACGTTTCCCAAAGCTATTTATGCCCCTCGGTCATCTCTACCAGCATACACAACTCTAGGAAGAAATCTGGGACATTTCCCAAACTGAGACCTTGTTAAAAGGAATCATTTCAGCACTTGTCAGTTACCTCCTAGGAATCTAAGGTATTTCTATTGATTTTGTTTTCTACCCAATGACATTCAATTTCTCTTCTTTAAAATGTACTTCCATTTACCCCATGCCTTTGTGTTATCCTTTTCCCTCGTAGAACAGCTGCAACCATAAATATTTCCACCATGCTCATTAACAGAGTGGCCAACTTAGATACTAGTGTAGGATGCTGGAACTTTCACAGGCACTGCCCAGAGGAAACCACTGGAAAGCCAAAGCCCATGCATGGACCCCTCTGTTTGAAAGCCACCTTCACTCCTCAAGAGGAAAGCCCACAAGGGAACAGCACATCCAAGCCATCTGAGGCCAGCAGGAATAGACACCTTATCCTTCCATGAACAATCTCAACCATCACAGCCTGTGTGGGTGTGAGCACCAGTCACAGGTGAGTGCTGAATAATGAGACACACCTTCTTTGCTCAAATCAATCCACCATGTCCAGGTGGTCAATTTAGCCCCTTCACTGTGGCCAGGACTGTCAAAGTTCCCACACTTTTGCTAGAGGTGCAAAAAAGCACCACAGCTTTAGGGTCACTGACACTAGTTCTTTTCTCCAGTGTCTATGGGGAGTCACTTGGTTTCCTAGATGAATTATTCTTTGGCTACTGATCACATTTTTTAAAAAAAACCCTCAATAAAAATGACAAACTTATATCAAGACTGATTCTTCACCCTACACAGATGTTGACATCTGGTGGTGTCATAGGAAAACCTTCACTCCCACCACTGATATTTGCTTTTCTCTTCCTGTAAAATTTGTTCATAGAACATGATTTGCCAAAAAATTTAAGTCATATAAATAGCACTACTCCTTTACCCAGTGTTCACAAGAAGAAGCACAGAGTTTTAAAAGCTGCTTAAAGGAGATCACCTAGGCCAAATACCTTCATTTCTGCTTTGTAACCATGCTCATATAAGAGCATCAACTTTATTGAGTCAGCCACCACCACAGTTGCTTTCTGTCCATTGTCTCTCATCTCACAGTAATCTCATTGGGTAAACAGTATATCTCCATTTTACTGGAATTGAGGCACAGAGGAGATAAGTCCCTTGCCCAAAGTCACAGAGTTGCTAAGTGATACAGCTGGGATCTAGACCTAAGACTCCAATACTTGTGTTTACGTTATTAAAACTCATGAAAAAGATAGATGGATCCAGGGGAGGGACAATTTTGGCTACATACCTCATACAATTCAATAACAATGTTTCCCATTAGACCTCGGCTGCTCTTAATGTTCTCCATGGCCAAGGTGAAGTAGATCCCACGTGTGTCTGAGATGTAGAGGTTGTACGTGTCATTCTGGTTCCATTCTTGGACGGCTGCAAACACTTGATTCTCATCTGTGCTGATGATGTGCATGTCCTATAAGAAGACAGAAGACCTGTAAGGCAGCAGATCTCCATATCCCTCTGCCCACTGGACCCCAGGTAATTACCATTACTTATAAAATGGCTGAGAAAAAGCCTGAGTTATAGGCAATGTTAAACAATTCTGTGTTGGACCAAGGCTATAAATTACGAACTTCATGATTTCTGTTCCTTGCTAAGTGACAGCAAGATGGGTGTAAGGGGCTTTGGTGGTTATTGTTTTCCATGGCTTCAGGGGATTCATCCACTTTCTTTTTTTTATTTTTACATATGAAAGTTGGTGTTAGTGCCAACAGAGACATACAGCCTTGCAAAAGAAAGCTCGCACATGCAAAGGAGAAAGGATCTATCTGTCTTTAGATATTCACTGACGTTTTTAATTTTGTAGCATGATGCTTTGCACACTTTTCTTCAGAATCTTCAGAGTCATGAGAATCGCAAGAAGGACGAAATGGAAGCTTAGCCCATGGGTGGCTCTGGGACCTCCAACTCTGTTTCAATCATAGCAGTATCACTCAAATCTGTTTTATATACTGGAGTTCTGTGTAATATTTTAGGAGTAAAAGTTAAGGGAGGTCTGCTGCTAATAAAATAAAATAAAATCTGAGAATCACTGATACAGAGGAAAGGATACTAAACCTGGAATTTAATATTCTGAATCATAATATAAGCACTGCTATAAGTTAACTGTGTGATGGTGAACGTGTCAGTCTCCCTGAACTTCAATTTTCTCACCTAAATAGTGAAAAGGTTGGGCTACCAATTAAAATACCTAATGTTTAAGACCATTCTAAGTCATTTAAGCATATTTTTTTCAATTAAAAATCATAATTCTGTGATGAAGGTAGTATGATTATTCCCACTTTACTGAAGTATAAACTAAGCCATATAGAAGTTTACCAACTTGTTTTAAATTACATAGTTAGTAAATGGCAGAACCAGGTTTTGAACCTCTGTGGTCTAACTCTAACCTAATGGTTAGCTTCTATCCATTTTGATAGATAGCCTCTAGATCAGGAATTTCAAACAGATGACTCAGGAAGTAAATATGAATCACAAACACTTAGTTTGCCCACAGTCTGTATCGAATACCTAAATCTCTGTTCTTTCAGCTGGAGTCAGCACCACTGGGTTCTCAGCCCTATATACACATATGTTCTTACGATCTGCCACTTACCTATTAATGTTAACTTCCTAATCCCTGAAATCACCTTAGTTTGTAATCCTGGAGTGGATCACTTCTAAAATCAAATCCGGTCGTCCACAATTCAAAATAATTTACAAAAGCCAGTTTGCCTATGTGACTAGGCACTATACAAAGATGATCACAAATTCAAGCCTTTACCTAAAGAACTTACACGGTTAGGAGGACATACTGACATGAATAAACATTTGCCAAAATGGGAGTAATTTAAAAATGCAGAAGTATATACAGGTATATGTATCAAAGTGCAATTGAGAGCACAAAGAGAAGCACCCTTGTCACTGTGGTGGGAAGCACTGATAATGGGACAATGGACAATTGGAGCCAAGAGTTAAGTTAATAACCAGGCTGGGTCTAGCTTTTACTTTATCTGACCAGACTTTCCCAGAAACTGTTTCAAGTAAAAAGAGGCAGCAGTGTCTCTAATGTCAGCACTACAAAGAGCTCCTCGCAGATGATTTAAAAAAGGAGCAAGTCCATTTGATTTGGGCAACTGGGAGGTGGGAGAAGCAGGAAAGAAAGTTCTGGATCTTTGTATTGGAGATTCTTTGTCGAATTTCAGCTTCTGGCCTTGAACACTCTCGGTCACCTTGACTAAGACCTCACTTCCTTATTTGTGCTTACACACCTTGTAGAATTACAATTCCTTCTGAGATGCATGAAAATGGAAAGAAGCCTTACTTTTATAAACCATGCGATGACATCGTGTTGTACTGGTGTGGAATGAATGCTCAAGAACCCAGTAGGAGGGGGAATCGCAACTGCAGGAAATACAGATTAAATTCACTTACCCTATTAAAAATGCAATAGAAATGTCTCCTTTTTTCCAGATGTTTTGGTCATAAAAATGAATGAGCTAAGTTTTCTTAGACTAAACTAAAGTAAAAGAAGTGGGAGAAAAAACAACTTAGAACATCAGGGCATGGTCAGGATTAGAAGCAACCAGGTTTGCTATGAGTACATATAAAAGTAATGCTGCCCTGGGGCTGTGTCACCTGGTGAACAGGTAGTTACTCCAGGCTTTGGGGTAAGAGACTGCTCCCAAGTAGCTAGGATTCTGGGATGTTTGCCCGAGATGTCCTTAATTTGCCAAAGTCACTCAACTAATAAATGACATTAGTAAGCTCTAAACCCAACACTATCTTAATCAAGAAGCTAACTTTTTAAATACCATATCAGTAGGGATATAAATTTGGTCTGTGTCAAAATGACCTGGAGATCTTCATAAGCATGCAGACTACTGTGTCCTCCTGCCTGAGATTATGACTCAGTATGTCTGGTGCACAGCCTTAGATTCCACCATCTGAAGAAGCCTTCCAGATGACTCTGGTGCCTCTAAGTCTAGGAAATCACTCTTTGAAAAACTCTGAATTATGTGACCTCTCTCCAAATAGGTCTTATGGTTGAATAGGTGTCAACCAATAATAATCAGGACATTAATATAGATACAGATATTAAAGAGAGAAGCCAAAGGAAGGAAAATACAATAAGACTAAATTCAGATTGGGACTTTCTTAATCTTGGAATTTGAAAAGCATCAGAAATAACCACATACGGGCCGGCCCCTT
The DNA here is from genome assembly GCF_027409185.1 of Cynocephalus volans. Taxonomy (NCBI): domain Eukaryota; kingdom Metazoa; phylum Chordata; class Mammalia; order Dermoptera; family Cynocephalidae; genus Cynocephalus; species Cynocephalus volans. The sequence goes on along the minus strand of NC_084466.1, from coordinate 135,914,553 downwards.
GGCTCACTCGGGAGAGTGCGGCTCTGGTAGCACTGAGGACGCGGGTTCGGATCCTAAATAGGGATGGCCAGTGCGCTCACTGGCTGAGCGTGGTGCAGACCACACCGTGCCAAGGGGTGCAATCCCCTTACCAGTCAAAAAAATAAATAAGTAAATAAATAACCACATACATGTTTTGATTTGGAAAACAATTACAAATAATAGCTTTCCTTCTCTGACCTCCCAAAGCAATAGTTCAGGAGAATAGTTTGCTTTTTAGAAAATCGAAAACTGTAACTTTCTAGGTGAACAATGACCAACATACTTCCCTGTTATTGAAGCACTTTCTTATAATTTGGGCCTAATGTAACTTCATTCTTTATATAAACACCTATATTTTTAAGTACTTTCCACTTGCCAGACATCACAATAGAAATATAGATAGGAAAAAACTGTAGAACCTGCCCTCAGGAGGATGCCCCCTGATGGTGGAGATATCACATACTCTTGTGGCCTTTCTCGAACTTGATTGACTACTATAAAGAGGCACTGAAAATGGGGATTGAAATGCAAAGGCTTACAGGTTAAAGAGTGGGTGGATGATTCAAGGAAGTGCATTGAACTTGGTAGAGTTCAAAAGCAGTTTTCCACAGAAAAAGGTAAGGATAGAGAGAGGCTATACCACAGGTATGTCATACCTAGCTGTTGCCCAGAAGGTTTACAAAGCTATCACGCAATTTCAAGCAGGAGAAAGGCATGATCAGAGTTGATTGGTGTAGAGATTGGGTTGGACGGGATTGCATGATTTTATTCCTTGCATGATCATGTTTGCTGTGGAAGCAGTGTGGAGAGCAGATTTTAGTGGGACAATGCTAGCAGCAGGGAGGAAGGCTTCAAAGATCACTGCTGCAATCCAGGCAACAATTCACGAGGGCCTGAACTAAGGAAGTACGTACTCTAGGAGGTCCTTGTGAAGTGGATCGGTGAGATATTAAGCAGGTAAAATCTACAGGGGGCTAAGGGAAAAGGACACATCTACAACACCTCAGACTTATAAAACTGCTTTTTCTTCACAGCACTCATTACAATCAAAACTAATAACTTGTGTAATTGTTTGTGTGATGTCTGTCTCTCTCATTAGACTGTAAAATCCCAGAGGGTGGAAATAATGTCTCTCTTTTTATCACCTCATCTCTAGTACTTACCAGTGTATCTAGCACATGGTAGACACCCAACAAAAATTTACTGAATTGGGCTGGCCGGTTAGCTTAGTTGGTTATAGTACAGCCTTATTACACCAAGGTCACAGCCACCACCACCACCCCCAAAAAATTATTGAATAAATATACGGAATACGTAAGTAAACATGGGAGAAGAACGAGTATAAGGCGGAGACCAGGAGCTCAGGTTTGGACTGGTTAAATGAGACCTTTAAGGTGATATACTCCAAACAGGTAGTGGGATGTGTGGTCTGGAGTTCACTAGACAGATATGGGCTGGGTCTGTGGATATAGGAGTTAACAATATGTAAAAAGGGGATTAGAGTGCCCAGGATCCATGCAGAATACAAGAAGATCTTTGAAACACCAGCATTTAAAAAGTAGCAAAAAGAAGGGGATCCAGAAAAGGAAATCAGAATAAAATGCTGCCAAAGGGAACAGCGTCAAGTATGGATTTTTTTTAATAGGTGTCAAGTGCTCCAAAGGGGTGAAAAAAGATAAAGATGTAGAGAAGTCTATTGGATTTGGCAAGTAGGTGGTAACGGGTAACAATGGATAGAGAATTTTTAGTGAGATAGTGGACAGGTGGACATGAGGGCAAGAGCAACTAGCAGTGGTTTGAAGAGTGAATAGAAAGTGAGAAAAGAAATAGAATTACAGATAACTCTTTAAAAACTGTGGCTGTACCACAGCAGAAAAGGATAAATCAGTATTGGGGAAATGTAAAATCGAAGGGAATAAAAGGTTAATATTATCATCATTATCATTACAATAAGTTGTCTAAGACATATTTCCCTCTCCTCTCTTTTACTATTCAAAATGGGATTGACCATATTCTATTACCAAATAAAAAACAAACCCAGGCTTAGGTAAGGAGAGACTTTATTTGAAAAGACTATTGCAGGGAAAGCACCCTGCTCGTAACACCTGCAAGCACCCGAGTGAAGGCAGAAAAGAGTTACTTTCATAGGGAAAAGTAAAACAAGGCTGGAAAGAGCTGGGTGTGAGGAGTCGGGTGAGTAGGTGCGTGATCGAGCAATTGAATGGGAAATTATTCTCTTTGGGGTCAGCTGATGCTTGCTTAAGTGCCCAATGCTGGCATAAAATCAAGAGTGGGTCAAAGTTCAGGGGCTTCGGGGAGGAGAAAACCAGTCTTAAATTCAGTCAAGTCAAATTAGCAGGCAGTTTTGTCCATTTGGTCAGTAGGACAACAGTGCAGCTAATCACTTATGAGACAAAGAATGGGAATTGGGTCTTGTTATAGGTAAACAAGGCAGGCCTATGAGTCTTATGCAGAGGAGGGTGGTTCTTCACATCAAACTATTTCCAAGACATTAAAGGGTGGGGATTTCTTAACCATGGCTGTTTTCCAGGAACCCAAGGCTCAGGCAAAGTTCAGCATTGTCACTAACAACCTGAATCCCATACAGAACAAATTAAGAAACATAAATTGTTCTCTTGTAGAAATGATTATTAGAGTTGTAAATTAAGAATAAAATGCAGAATCTAAGGACAAAAGAAGGTACATCAGATTCAGAGTGGTAAAGTGAGGGCCTTAGGCAATATCGAGTCCAAGGTCAGGCTGCCTTGGGATTTCCACGTCAGGCCAGCTAAGAGCCTCAGTACTATTTGCCCCTGGATGACAATCATTCCTGAGGTTTGTTGAGAACTTGACACTTGACTGACAATGAGCCATTCACTGAATCCTCACAACTTTATTACAATCCCCATTTCACAGATGAGACGACTTGGGTTCATGGATAAGTGAGTGGTAGGACTGCAATGAAATCTCAGAGTTTCTGTTCATAAGCTCAATCGCCTTTTCCCCAAGTTACCAGTGCTCCCTATCATCCACCTTCATGCTGCCTGCTGGTGTGTGGTGTTCCTGCCTATGGGACTGAGTGCCATGCGATGCCCGGGAGCTGACTTATGGTGGGCTCAGCACAAGGCTGGTGCTCCTAATAATGCTGCTTATTATTAATAGTGCTCATTTCCTCCTCTGCAAAACACTCCAAAGCCATGGAGTGTCCCAAAAGAGGATATTCTGAGCAGACAGGCTGGGGACAGAGGTGTGAGGGCAATGATGACAGGGAGCTTTTCCACGCTTTTTGATTTTAAGCAAGATGCCTAACAGCAGCCACAGCACTGCATGGAACAGCAACGACTTGCTTAAAAGCCATTTCCATTTTTATACAATGGAAAAATCCAATCTCTCTCCACCTGCTCTGTCCCCAACTCCTTGGCCTTGACTATGAAAATCTGGGCCAATGCCGGCTAATAAAGGAGATCGATAACCATCCAGCTATTTTCACAGCAGCCCTCATATTAATGAGAAGCTGCTCTGGATGAAGTTCTATAAATGGGGCTGCATGGATGGTTCTCCACCACAATAAATTGCCACAGGGTTGCTAATCATTAATGGAGTGTTCTAGGGTTGTGATCAATTCAGGGCCTCATTTGTCCCTACCTGCAGCCACACTACGTAGGGGAGCAAACTGTTTTTTTACTTAAGAAAGTTAAAAACACGTAAAATATGCACCCATACTTAGGCAAAATAAGCCCTACATTGAGGAGATGGTTTGAAAAGTTGCTGAAACTCATTTCCTCTGCCAATATATAGAGACCTGCAGGTTAATGCAAGGAGACATTCTTCTTTAGAAAGAGCAAGATTATGAATTCCCCCTTTCTGATATTCCCCAAGCTGGGATACCTCTTTCCTGCTTAGGTTTAGACTATATAATGAGTTCATCCTGCAACCACAATACTATACAATGTTCTTGTAAAGTCAATCACAGGAAAGGTAGAGAAAATGAGAAATAGGTTCCCATGGCCCCTGAGGCTAATTCATACAGTCTCTGCCCAACTCATCAGCCTCCCCACCTCTCTATGCAACCCAGTCTCTTGAGATGGTATTTTATGTGTTGAATAAACCATGCTCTCTCTTAAAATAGGACCTGTGCATGTACTTTCTATCAGCTTCTCCCCACCTACATATGCAGAGTTAATCCTTTAACCTTCTTGCATCAACTTAAACATCCCTTTCTCTGGGAAACTACCCTCACTACCCATATTTGGTTGGCTCTGTCTTTTATGCTAAGTGGTCCTTGAACTTCTGTAATACTACCTCCACTTACGATTGCTTATTTAAAATCTCTTTTCTCTACCTGAATATAAATTCCATGAAGACAGGGACCATTTGTGTCTTACTCACTACTTTATCCAGAGTTTAGTTCAGTGCCTGGCACAGAGTGAAAACTTAAATGGAAGAAGGAATAGTTTAATGGAAGCATAAAAGAAGTGAACAAATGAATGAATGAATGAACGAATGGATACACATGTGCATGGATAACTTAATAAACAGAAACAACCAGGGGATAGAAAGTTATCCACCTTCTCACCCCGTAATTCCTCCCACCTCTGTACTCATTAGGCCTTTCACAGTAAGTGTCTTAGGACCAGCTTAGAGACCTAAGTCTCTGCAACATTACATTTGATATGTGTTCAAACTGAGATCTTACTCCTTTGCAACCTCATTAAGTGATGCAATTATATCCTGTCCATCTTCACACTGAGGGTCGAAGATCTATCTCCCCCCAAAAACCTGTACACAGAAAAGTTTTATGATTTTCCAATAAAAGAGTTAAAATGTCATCATTTGATATTAACATTCTAGTAAATTATCCCTTTTTAATTACTTGTAGTAGCAGAGAGGAGTGGAAACATAGGAAGAGCATTTATATTTAGTCTTACCATGTAGAGAGAAGCAAGAAAACCACCAGACTTATCTGTGCACTTTTATTCACACACATACAGCATTTGTGCTCCTGCCTGAGCTTGCCCTTTTTTGCAGCAATAATTTCCTTGCAAAAGAAGAGATTCCAAAGCTAGTACTCCTTTCACTACTGCCCCTGAGAAATGACCCAAGGTTATACCAGATGTTTGAGTCACAGGAGTTCAAAGCTCTTGCTGGGTACCCTGCCTAGAGGAGAATGTAGAACCCAGGTTTAGTGACATCAGCAGAGGCTCAGTGCCAGCAGTCCTCCCAGCCAGGGACCAAACCTCCCAGCAGCCCAGAAAAGCAGCCTCTCCAACCCTTGCTTTGTCTGGCGGAACCCAGGAGAGCAGGTGGTGCATGCAATACCTTTGGCAATGAGTATTTGGGCAGCTTTATCTGAGCAAAGGCCTCTCTTCGATAGGACACGTAGTAGCTGGCTCTTCCACCAGTTGTTACCTGGATAGTAGGAGAAAAAAAGAGATCAGATGAGGCCACAGATCATGGCACAAACTGAAATGTATAGGCCTCTCTATCAACAACCACAATTGGTTTGTAATTACGTCTTAGAGAATATCCGTTGCTGGTTTTGATTATCCAATCCCATGGTACCCTGAGTAGCCCCCAGGTCATGGCACTTAGACAATAAGTGGACAATTACAACAGTCTTTCCCACTGACTGACATTATCTGTGAGAGCAAGGACAGACTCTATATTTGGTCACTGTGCCTGTATATGGTACAAGCTTAATAAATATTTTCAACTGGAAACAGAGACACCATTGATGTGGGCTGCACTCATGGTCTTTTTATTCTGCTTTTTTTTAAAAAAAGGAGTTTACTAATCCATTGCGACAATGACACAATTGTCAGTTATTTTTTTCTGGATTTGAATAATCACTATTGCTCAAATCTCTCATTACTTTGAAATTTAATTTCACTTCTGATCTTAGCATAGATTTTTTTTCCTTCCTGTTTACAAATCCATGCATTGAGCAGATATTCATTGATTCTTTCTGTGTGCAAGTTACTTAAAGTCATCAAAGGGCAGGGGAAGAACTCCAGATTTGAACTTCAGAAATTCTGGATTTGAGTCCCAGCTCTGCCATCTCATGAGTAGGAGGTCAAGGAGAAGCCCTGTAGCCTCTCTTGGGAAAAGATGGATTCTTAGTTGGAAGACTTGGAAACCATTCCAAGAGATGGTCTTCTGGCCTGGGCTTGCTGAAAAGTCCTGACAACATGGCACATGTCTGCAGATGGCTGCTCTCAGCCCTATTATCTTAACTCAGGGGAAATTAATATTCACAGGAGAAGATAACATGGCCTGTTCAGAGAAAATAACAGGATAACAATAGCAACCAGCCTGCTGGGCTGGGGACGCAATTACTCCAGGCACATGCTCCATTCTCACTAAGACCCAAGAACATGCTGGAGACAGGCCAGTCCTCCTACTCCGGTCCAAACCTGGTGCCCATCCACCACAACTGCTGGGAGCAGAAGGGGTGTAATATCTCTACTGAAAGCCACCCATCACTGCTCACTCCAAGAGACAGTATCTCTCATGGCTCTCCCTTGCTCTGCACAGACTGGAAGCCCACAGAGCAGGCACCATGAGCTGCCAGGTAGAGCAGATGTCAGTGTCAGCACAAAGGCAGGGCCTTGGAAAAAACTAGGTACAAAAGCTTAGGCTGTGAACCAAGAGGAGAGACTGATTTTCTTCTTGCTGTTCAGCACTATCCCTAGGTCTCTATTTTCTAATTAGAATCATTCTTGTCTTGTAGTCCAGGACTTCCATTTTCATTTTGATAACACACTTGTTCTGAATCAATATTGTTCTCTTTTGGCTTAGAAATGGGTGCTGACATATTAAGACCAATGGGTTGCTGAGAAGACTTTTTTTTTTTTTTTTTAATAATGTCTCTAGTGTATAGGATCAGATCAAAATATAATCATTGGATCTGGACACACAGTAACCATTAGTCTTTGCACGATTCTAATTTACTTACTTGTTTTTTTTGTTTGTTTGTTTGTTCTTGTTTTTGTTTTTTAATTATAAGACCAACACATGTAATCATATCTGCCAACCCAATGACTAGATCAATAAATTTTAAACTTTAGCGTGCTTTAGAATCACCTGGATAGCTTATTAAAACTCAGACTGCTGGGCCCTATCTAGAGAGTCTCTATTCAATAGATCTGAGTTGGGGCTCAAGAATTTTCTTTTCTAATAAGTTTCCAAGTGATGCTGATACTGCTGGTCTGGGGACCACACTTAGAATACTATAGAACTAGACTTTTAGTAACAATTTACACACATTTCTGTGCTCCACACCTGTCCTGACCCCCTACCTCCTTCCCATATGTACTTTCCTGAATTCTGTGTTTAAAATAATGATAAAGTTTTTTTTTCTTTTTTATTGAGATGAAATTCACATAATCTAACCTTAACACTTTTAAAGTGTACAGTTCAATGTCATTTAGTACATCTAGTGCTGTCCAATAATTCCCTCTATTTAATTCTAAAATATTTTCATCCCCCCCAAAAGAGACCTTGTACCCATGATAAAGTTATTAATTCCCCAGTATGTATCACCTGGTCACCTATCATACACTTAAAAACTAGCTCTCTGCAGGACACCCTGAATCTCACCAAACATGCCCTTGGGGAAAATAGACCAGAATTCGAGAAGGCAAGTCCCATGCTTGAATGCTGATCAGAGCTCATCAGTTAGAAGAAGCTTCTTCCTGGAAGACCTCAGCCACCTCCATAAGGAATAAGAGGACAGCACCTCCAGGTCCCTTGCGAGGCTGAGTCCACTGAGGTTTCCAAATCACCAAGGGTGGGAGGAGAATAGAGTGACCCCCTTGAGAGGGTGATTGGCCACACAACATGGGGCACTCAGTCCACCCATGGCTGTTATAGCCCTGCACAAACACAGACTCTCTCTTACTAGCTCACACACAGTCTGAGAGAGTTTGTGCTTGAGTAAATAATGAGGATAGAAGTTATGTGTGTACTTCAGATGTACTGTGGAATGTTCCAAAATAAGATGGGGTGGTGTGAAGACCAAGGAGCCCAGAGGTCCTCCAAATAGTTCTGATATTGTAGTATCTCCCGGAGATATGATTGGCTCCTGCCACTCTTCCTTTGTCCTGATCGTGTCCCTCTCTGTACTTGCTGAAATACAACTGATGCTTTAAAACTCAGTGTAAGTCCCATGAGTTCATAGAAGGCTCTTGAATGCCACCAATTCATTGTACTTTCCCCCATCTCTCAACTCCTGAACTTTGTTCTTTCCATTTTTACAGTATTTCCAACATTTACTCTTGCGGAACACATATTCCCATCATTACTCCTCCACGTCTTACGTTATAATGTGGTAACCTCATTCATTTTAGACAACCCTGATGCTGTGCTTGATATATTCATGTCCCTTCCAAAATTCATGTTGAAACTTAATCCCCAATGCAACAATAGTAAGTAGTAGTAAGTAGTAACTCCTTTTAGGAGGTGATTAGGCCATGAGGGCTTCTCCTTCATGAAGGGATTAGTGCCTTATACAAGAACTGGAGGAAACCAGGTAGGATCTTTTTTTGCTCTTTTGTCCCTTTCACCATAGGAGGACACAGCATTCAAGGTGCCATCTTGGAAGCAGAGACCAGGCCCTCACCTGACACCAAAGCTTCCTGTGTCTTGATCTTGGAATTCCCAGTCTCCAGAACAGTGACAACTATACTGTTGTTAATAAATTCTCAGTCTAAGGCATTTTGTCATAGCGGTAGAAACAGACTGAGTCTCCCCAGCAGATGGATACATAATAATAAAAATTACAACATAACCATCATTTACTGAGCTCATCTGCCAAGCTTGAGAACCGCACACACCCCTTATATAAATTATCTAGTTTAATCCTCATGACAACCCTATGAAGGCTATAAGGTACTTACTGACTTGTCCAAGAAAAGACAAATTTGAACCTCAGAAAGTTTGGCTCTAAACCTTTGTTCCTCCCCCTGTGAATAACTAAGAAGAATCCTCCATCCATCTTAGTCAACTCACTATAGCGATACGATATATCTCCTTGATTCCAACATTTTTTAAAAATTTCAATCACTACAATTGTCGTGTGTATATATATACTTGTGTTTCTTTGCATTCCCAGAAAATGTTATGACATTAATGTTACATCTTAAAAATGATGTCTTGTTAGAAGAGAAGAGATGAAATAATAAAAAAAAGAGTAAAATAACCACCATGCAATAAATATTTGTTACATGGAAGATGCTTTAATGAATAATTTATACACCATATCTCATTTTATTTTGTGCATATATAGTTAATATCCCTACCTTACAGGTTAGGAAATTGAAGCTGAGAAAGATCAACTAACTTGGCCACCATCACAACATCACACAGCCTTTCATTGTTACGGCCAGAATATGAATTGTTTCATTGCTATATTTGAATGTTTCATTGTTATGGCCAGATACGAATCCAGATTATGAATGGGGCAGCTTATGCCCCAACCCTTAACCAGGAATGAGCATGACCCACAGAAGCAGGTGCAGAGCAGGGGGTCAATACTTATGACTAACTGAATAATGGATGGTTGGGATAAATCACTTAACCAGAGAGACTTTGTGTTTGGTCTCCTAAATTGTGTAGTGACTAAACCACAGAGCTAGTACAGAACTCACCACTCCTGCCCAGTCCTTGGATGGTCAAAGGAACTTATTTCCAAATAGAAGCCCTTGCACAGCCCCTGGGGAGCAGAGTCCCCACAGTGTTAGGTGGTGATAGGCTGATGCATTTGCTGCCTCTCTGCGATTATTTGTGTGGCTCCCTGGCAACTACACAAGGAAGAAATAAAGTTTAGCAACTATTAATCTATTTTGATGAACTTTTCTCTTCCTTACAGGCAAATTTGCTGGCATTGTAAATCCCACAGATTATTACCACTTTCCCTTTCAGTGACACCTTTTATTTTACATTTGATGAATGTCATCCAATTATTTGCTCTGGGCCCATCCGTCATGCTAAACACAGAATTAGCCGGGTCTTTTCCTTACTAATGACTGGCTCGTTAATCTGATTTTCTAGATTTCCATTTTACAGGTTTAATTGGGCTCCTGGCCAGTGAAAATGATTTCTTTGGACAAATGCATTGGCCATTAAACACATCTGTCTCTTCTGACTTGTTCCCGCTCTTGCCATGACCAAGCCCAACCTGACATATCCTTTATTTTCCCATTTATCCTTGTTTCTGGATGATGGCTTGCCCTGAAGCAAAGAATTAATTAATCTGTCCCCCAGAAATGGAACCAAAAGGCCTTGAGTCATTTCCTATTCCCCTTTGAGGATTCAAAAGTTGAGCCTTTTTCTACCATAAATAGGAGAAAAATTGTAACGTCTCTAGAATTTAGAAGTGGACCTAGGTAATCTGAGAAAAGAGACAGAAACTAATATTTTTGAGTACCTGATATATGTTGGGTGCTTTACGTTTATGATATTTAATATTCAAAGTAATAATTATTACTCTTATTATTATTATTGTCCATAACATTACTAGCATTCTACAAGTAAAAATACTAGAAACAGATAATGTTTTTTGAGCATTTATTATATGCCAACAACTGTTTCTCTATGCATAGTAACCTTCTATTTTGTTCAGGTGAGGAAATCAAGATTTAGGGAACTTGTACAACATGCTCAAAGACATAGGGCAAGTCTATGGTAGAGCTGAAATTTGAACCAAGTGCATCTGATTTCAAAAGTTTATGCAGGTCCCTCAGGCTATTTGAGGTTTCTAAACCTCTCTGATGTGGGGAATGGATCCCACATCACTCAGCTTTCAATTTCCCAGATAAGATGCCCACCAACAAGGCAGATCTTTCTATGTGAGAGTTCCTGTCGATTTCCCAGCCCTGAAAAATCAATGCTCTATTGTTGCACAGGAGTGAACAGTGCTGTTATTGTAATTTGTGAATAAGAGGGACCATAATGGAAATAAATTCAGCTTACACAAGAGCTGATGCCTTCATAGGAAATGACATGCAGAAGCTTTTCCAGTTAGAGGATCATGTTGGGTCCAAAAGGATGTGAGTAATCTGTCTAAACCAAGAGAAATGACCACCTTTATAGGCATTTCTTAGATATTTCTCACACACCTCTGAATTATTTCCTCCTCCTTAAAGAAACAAAAGTAACAGCTGAGCTGTTATGATGCACAATTAACTTTTCCAATTTCTTTGCTCATTAATTCAATTCAGATTATTTAAAATAAACCATAATGTTTTTAGGCCTTTCTCTCCCCTCCCACCTATGCAACACCTTCAAACATCACATCTCTCTTTTAAGAACAAAGACACAGCCTTCTGATAGCTGGGCCACAAGAATCAATAAACAGCCACGGGTCTCATTAGGAAGTGGCTGTAAGTGTTAGGGTGGCCCCCTGGAGGCTTCTGCAGCAAAGGTTAAGTTGCCTCTGCCATCTTGAGCTCATTTTCCAAAACTGATCAGCTAAGGTACCACACTATGTGGTTGAATCAAAAGTATGGTACAGCATTTGAAACAACATGGCATCTATCAGCAAGTCATCTCCTCTGCTAGACTGTTTGACTTTGAATTTAGTGTTTGTCAAACTGGTGCTTATTCTCATTTTATGTCCTGGAGGTTCTGTGATATTAATGTAATATGCAGTTTTATCTCACTGTGTCTAGAAAGAGTGCGTCTATTGCCTAACATGTGTACATCACAATAAGGCTGTATCTCCTTTGAAACAGATTTGCACATAAAATGTTTTATTGGTGACCTAACATAGTGGCCTCCAAATAGCCTCACCAAGAATAGGTTTGGGATAAGACAGTTGACAGTGAAGACAATATTGTATGTGTACACTCGCTTGTGCTGTGTGTGTGTCGGGGGGGGGGGGGGTGTTGGAAGGAAGATGAGTACTGAGGTGGCCAGTATACTCATTGACCAAAAGATACTGACAAAGCAACTGCCACCTGCATTAGCTCTGCCAAGCAACCTCCTGGAGCCTTCACTGCCTACTAGAAATGTTAGTAAGGCAAAGAAAAGGTGGTAAGTTAGAAAACCATGGGACAGATAATTTGTGTCTAGACCACATACAAGATTAGAAGAAACACTAGTATGCCTGACTCTCTGAGCCTATTTCTTCAAATACAATAAAGAGTCTGGGCTCAATCAGTTTCCAGTTACAAATTTTCAAAGAGGACTTCTCTGATTTTTAAGCATTAGGGCACATTAGCTGGGATCTCACATCTGTGTGAATCCTACTTCTACCACTTGCTGATTTGGTTACCTTGGACAAGTAATTTGACCTTCCTAATTTCCTCATCTGGAAAATGGAGATATTAATACTACCTACTAACAAGTTAATAAGGACTAAATACAATACAGCATGGAAAGAGCTTTAGCCCTGAAGCTGGCACAAAGTAGATATTACTGCATATGACCTGTCCCCACAGAACTGGAGTCCAAGATACCTGCACCAGTCTAAAATCTTGGAGGCCTTATGGAGACTGACTGTGGTGGCATTTTATATGAGTATATGCAACCCAGAGGCTTCAGGAGGTACTGAGGTAGCTATATGGGCCACCTGATCACAATTGACCAGGGATAAAAGACTGAAATTCTTCTCCTTGCCCTCAGCCAGGATGACTTCCTAGAGGACACTACATATGGAGACCAAAAAGCCTAAGTGTTTTGTGCTATAGATTTGATAATTAATAATGCAAGCATCATCTCTGTGTTCCAGCTTTCATAACTTTGAGGGAGGGAAGGAGGTTCTTGGGTTTCCCACCCGATCCTTCAAAAGGAGGTTCTTTGCCTTTCCTCTATTTTTTTTTCTTTTTTTGAGTGAAAAAGCAAAGATTAGTAAAGAATTTTTTTTTTTTTTTTTTTAAAGACAGAGATGGGGCTGGCTGCTTAGCTCAACTGGTTAGAGAATAGCCTCGTAACACCAAGGTCACAGGTTTGGATCCCCGTTCTGGCCAGCCACCAAATAAACAAACAATCAAATAAATAAATTAATTAAAAGACAGATATGGATTAGAAAGTCATCCTGGAGTGCAAAATTTGGGAGCACATGAACACTCCTAATAATGTATTAATAGCTAACACTTAGACTATTTTCAGTGTTATAGATAAATATGCCAGAGCTCCACACACAAAAAAGGCACTACCCATGAAATCCCAGAAGAAAAATGTTAAAACTTCCTATCAAAACACCTCTTCCCTTCCACTCTCTAAAACAGTTCTGTTTCTTATGGACTGTTGACTAATATAGTTTTGGAAACAATGGACCTAAGAGGGAGTTAAAGAAGACATTACAAGAGGTCTATCTTATATAGTCTTCTAATGCTCATATAAGTTTTCTATTCAACTTGATGTACTACATACCCTGTTTGTTTCCTATTTATAGATGGGCATTATGAGGTAGATTATTTGACTGAAATCTTTCCAAGCTAGACACTAGCCTGTCTTTTCTACAGTATTCCAGAACTTCAGAAAATAAAAACAAAACAGTGAGAGAGGAGAAAAGAAAAAAAGGGTAGAAGGTCCTGGTATCTGTAGCATCTGTAATTTTATTTTCAGCTCAGCCATTTATTAGACATGCAATATTAGGCATGGTAACTAATTTCTTGGAGACTGGGGGTTGTTTTTCTATTTTAAAAAAGGAGCTAATAATGTTTATTCTTCTCTTACAAAATTCTTATGAGTAAATGAGATAAGATAATAAAATATTTTCATGTAACAAGAAAGTGCCCTAAAATATGATGGTTAGGATGTTAGGCTAGACCTGTGGCATGTACCTAACAACCCATTTTGGAAGTGTCTTCACTGAAAAATCAAGCTGATGATCCAGATATGACGAGTCTATCAATTGTGTGGAGTACTCAAATTTGTCAGTGAGGCTATCGCTATGCACAGATGAAGGGCCAGAGGCAATAAGGAATGAAAAAGAGAAGCAGATGATGGACAAGCACATCTTTGGAACAGAAGTGCCTTCAGCCCACATGGGATGAATGGCAGGTACATAGAGCTTTTTAGAGGATAATTAATTTTATTGATATGTTCATGATACTTTAAATATCCTGAAAGGTCAAGGCAAACAGAAGCATTAATTTTCTAGAGAAGTAGGGATATAGGGATGCTTCTTTGGGACATGGGATTTCCAAACAGCTTGGAGATACATGTGGGCTGCTACATATGACAGCAAAGTTTCGCCAACATGGGATTTGCATGCCTCATGAATGAATTTCGGGACAGCAGTAGATGGATTTAAACCATCTGTCAAGCTGTTTCTCAGACAACACTGCCACCTTCCCAAGAGAGCCATGAATATTTGTGAAATGCCAACTGCTACTTCTTGAAGCTTCCCCATCGTTCTTCCTGTGCCATGCCTCTCCTGTCCTCCATCAGCACAAGCATCATTGTTGGAGGGGCTCTGTGCTCACCACCTTATATGCACTGTCTGCTCTCACACACAGTGCTCCTCTGGAGGAAGCACATGCAGCCTGTTTTTCTGAAGTTAACTGATATGCATAAGGCACTCAGTTCCACAGTGGCAGAGGCTGGATGTGAACGTCTATCTCTAAACCCTGACAATGTTCACTACATAGTGCAGCCCTGAATGAGCCTAATGTGTCTACTCCAGAGGCTTTCTAAAGAACGGCTAGTTTAGGAAAAGTTGTCTGGAGGGACTCATCCTGACCCGGATCACTAGAAGGCTCCAGCATCAATGAATTTCAGAGTGGCTTGTGTCAAAATCTACCTCCTGAATTAAATCTCCCTGACCCACGCCCCTCAGTTTCCCAGCTGGAATTCATCTTATCTTCTTTTGATTCCCAGGTAGTTGTGCAGAATTACAGGGAAGTGGGCATATCTTGGGTCTCTTTCCATACTGTAATATATTTGAGGGTTGATGAAGTTCTTATTCATCTTTCATCTTCCCTTAGGCCCGGGCGCCTGTGTCATAACACTAATATCTGTAGAGTGCTCTATGTTATTAGTTTTCATTACTGTACTGAATCTCATCTGATCCGAACCTCATCTGATCTGAACACAACCCTGCAAGGGAGGTCTAATTACATCCTCATTTTAGAATTAAAGGGCCTGAGGCCCAGATAGACCACTTTAGGTCACCTTGTTACTAAAAGATGGGGCTCAAAGCTAACCTCAGAACTTCTGACTTGTAACCCCAAGCTCTTTTTCACTTTCCCAGGCTTCTAAAATCTGCATTTCCCAAGTCAGAATCAGAAAATATGAAGGGGAGATAATTGCATGAATTTTTGCAAGTAAGTAGTAATTTTACATCAAATAGTCCTTTGAGCAGTTATAGCACCACAACATGGAAAACCAGGGCCTGCAGCAGAGCCTGCTTTCCTATGGGAAACAGGGAAGCAGATTACAGGGCGTTCTTTCCCACCCCCTGACAAATTCACATGTTAATTAAAGGTCTGGCCAAATTTACATCATCCCTTGAACATTAATCATGTTTAAACATCTCATTATAGATCCTGGCCCCAATTCCACTATGTGCTACATTTATCAATCAGCAAGAACTTATTCAGCACTTTTGTGCTGAGGCTGTGTCAGGTACTGTAGGAGTCATGGGGCCATGACCTGCGGGAGTTCACCATCTCTTTAGGAAAGCAAGACTAGTGTATAAAATGTACACATGACAATACCAGACAGTGTAATGCATGGTGCCCTGAGCAGAGAGAAGACCAAGTGTAATAAAATCCCTTCCTCAGAACCACAATAGTTCACTCAACTTATTCTCATGTTCCTTGTGCAATTACAATAAAAACTTTTCACAGATGAGACAACTATGACATGAGATGGCAAATTCACGCTGCTAATGGAAGGCTGAACCAGAATTTAAACTCATGTTTGTTTGACTCTAGAGATTGTAAGCGTAACCACTGTCTTAGGTCACTCTCCACAGTGTGACATGCATACACATATATGCGGGCATGCAGGCACACACACACTGTGAAACATGAAATATATAAACAGGTGTGATGGACACTCCCACCCCCTTCGGAGGACAGTGGGTTCTCAACCCTGAAGGATGTTTCCTTTGCCCAGGGCAATGACGGATTTGAAGACAGAAGCCTAGAGAAACCAGGACAAGGCTGAACCATTCTATGTAAGAGAGAGACAGAGAGAAAAGATGGGGATAAGGTGTGGGCAGATCTTGAAGAAAGCAAAAGTAAAGCTGAAGAGCTTGTGGGACCAGAGAGCCAAGAAAGTGAGTCACTAGTTGTTGGTTCCAGAGAGATACTTCTGGGGGACGAAAAGAAATAGTGGATGTATGCAGAGTTCATTAACATTTTTTTTTTTTTTTGCTGTGTGTTGCGTGACATAAACACTCTGCTTCATTTCTATTTGACATCTTTAACAAAAAGTTTATACTACACTGCTCAATAATCTTTTTATAATTTTACTTATTGGTTTGTCTATCTTTGCAGAAGTGGTTCATATCAGAAACAAAGTTTTTCCTCAAGAAAATGCCCAAGAGTTACAGCTAGGTTACCAGGAATTGTATCTTTGTGCACCTTTTGGGTTACCTATTTACTTCTTCGTTGTGAAAATTAACAAAGAGCCTTAGAACCAAGCATAGGCATGGATTCCGAACTTCCTCTGCCCCTAGCAGCTATGAGATGTCTTTGGGGAAAGCATTTAAGTGCTTCCAGATCTCAGTCTAATCTTAAAACAGGACACACGCACAACATGAGGCCCAACATGTGGCTGACCAAAGTAGAGACTCAAAAATGTCTCTTCTGTGACCTGCAACCCTTCCTGGATCCAGGTTTCCTCAGCGTGAAAGTCTTCTTCAACAGCAATATCTTAACATTCTACACTGCCAGTTTCTTTCAATAACTTGAGAAACATATTTTAGCAGCTACTTTGTGTTAATGCTGTGTGTACTTATTTACTGTCCCTTACACACTTCCTGACCCAATTTGTCTCAGCAAATAAAAAAGTGTAGGTTGTAGTGATTTTCTCATTTAAGGAGTAGAACCGGGCAGTGGTAAAGAAAGAAGGCTCTGGTGTCAAACTGCCTACCTCAAAATCTCCACTCCACTGCTTACTGGCTGTATGACCTTAGAAAAATGGTTTAACATCTCTGTGCCTCTTCTGTGATATAGAAGAGTAGTGCTTACCCCATAGAGTGTCAGAAAAATTAAATTAATACATAATGCTAGCTCATCCTAGGCACTCAATGAGTGTCAGCTGTTACTGTTATAATATATAAATGATTCCCCCAAAACTACAGATTATTCAGTAATTAAAAAAAATAGCAAGAGATAAAAATCATAGAAAAAGGCTAAGGACAAATTTCAAAATAATAAAATGCTGAGAACTGTAGTATTTCTTATAGAGAAGAGACGTTCAATCAACTTCACAAGAACCCCTCACCTCAGATATTTCAGAGTAAGTAAGTTATTTCATCACATCCACTCCTTTCCTTGCCCACCAACACCTAACAAACAATTACACAGCACAGTGAAATAATAAGCACAATCATATTAAAAGCACTTTGATTATTTTTCCATGCTGCAATCTGGAAGCCATTGCCACATGGGGTGGACAGTAAAACCACAAGCGTTTATCCCGGAGACTGGGACAGAAGGCCTTGGCGACAGTAGACCCTCCATTCTAACTGCGGTCTGTGGAATCACCACTGCACATTATCACAAGTTGTACGTATCTTCCAAAACATTTTTTACAGAAGAAAAGCGGAAGCAATCTTGCCTGGCATCAAGAGGTTACAAAGCCAGAGGGAAAGATGGGGAGTGAATAATTTCATGTCCCCATCAAATACAAGCTACATGAGAAGGAAACAAGGGAGGAGGAGGAAAGAATGGAGATTAAAGAATCAGACACTTTTAAAGCCCCAGAAGCACAGAGAGGGAAAAGCCAATCAATTGCTTTTTTGTTGTTTTTTTGGGGGGGGGTAACAGATGTTTCACTTGCAATTCCAAATCTAATAGCAGTCCGTGTAGTAAAGATGAAATAGGAGGAAGAAGAAAAAGAAAAGCTAAAAAGGGAGGGAGGGAGTCGGGCTTGCCAGCATGAGGCTCATCCCCAGTGCGTCCTGCCCTGCTTCACCCCGCCTGGTTCTGCCCACTGGGGAGGGGCCGCGTGCCCTCCTCCCTGCCCCCCTACAGTTCTCCAATGTTTCTTCATGCAGCAGCCTCCCCAGTCTGCAAGCATTCCTCACCAGGAAAGCGGGGGTAATCAGGCCCATCCTTTAAACATCTTCATTCTATTACTTTGATAATCAGCTTCTAATGTTCTGTTCGATAGACGTGGGGCTGACCAGACCAAGCGCTTGAACAGCTGCTCGGGCCATGGAGCTATTCTCTGTGTCATTGATCACAGAGACAAAAATCAATCCTGGCTAAGGAGAAAGAAGTTAAAAATAAATTGCAGGGATTGATTTCTGTTCAGACCTTCTGACTCCCAGTTTAGGAAAGGGGAAGGGAGAATGTGCATGGATCCAGCAGTCGTGGAATCACTTCGTATGTCCCCACCTCAAAAACAAAAGCTGGGGATATTTTATACACACTCACACACAATTTTATTTTAATTATGTTTTACATTATTTTATTTTTGTCTCCTATCAGAGATAAGAATTCATCCAAATCATAAGCTCCCACAGAAGAGGACAGCTGTCTGTCTCGTTCACTATAAAATCTCTATACTTTGTGGACAGCAGTAACTCCAAAGTATTCAACAGAGGGACTGCTGAATAAGTGAATAAATGGAGCGCCCTCCTTCCTATTATTGTCTCTCACAATACGAGTAATGTTTGTTTCTTCAAAGATTTATCACGGTATGTACTTACTCTTCTTACTTATGGCTTTGCTTGGGTACCCTCTCTCTCCCTCACTGGACTATAAACCCTCCTACGGCAGGAACGGTGTTTTCCTCATTTACATATTTATTTCTTGCATACAGCACGATCCCCAGGAATCATAACTTTCTTATTTACTTGTCTGCTTTTTATTTCTTTTTTACTGCATTATCTCCATATGATGCCCTCAGTAGATGTAAGTGATACAAAGGATGAAAGGAAAGATTCGGCAACTCCCTTGAGGAATTAGCCACATCCCACATATCTTTCTTGGAGAAATAAGTTGAGGAAATACTTTGAATAGCAGTGCCTTTCCCATGACTGACTGAACTGAGTAGCCAGTAGGGTGAGCAGACGTGTGGAATTTTAGTTTGGAGAGAACTCCTGGAGTCATGTAGTCCCTTGCTTTCCAAACTGGCTTCTGTGAAATTCTAAGTTCGACCGAAATGCCTTGGGTCCACAAACGGATGAAGAAGAGGCAGGGGGTGGGAGGGCGGGGAGTTCATACAGCCCCTCACCCTCTTTAAACTAGATCCCTTCCACCTGTATCTGTTTCATGTACTGGAATTCCTTCAACACTTGAGTCTGACAAGCAGTTCCCACCATTAAGAACAGCAACAACCACAAAAGTTTTGAAAGTCTTTCTTCAACACATTCCTTTCTCTTTGCAATAAGGAAACAGCTCCCAGAAGAAAGGTGATGGCCCAAGATCACAGAGTGAGTTCCTGGTGAGACCTAACTCCAGGAATGCTGCCCTCTCACCTGCCATCCCATCCCGTGGCACACTGTCTCCTGCCACCGAAGGGTCTCTTTTCCTTGGAGCATTGGCACGTCCTAAAGGTGGACCCGTCAAGTAAATTCTCTGCTTTGAGAAGTAGCTTGAGCCCTGCTTTCTCCAGGGAATCTTGCCTGATCGTGTCACGCCTCATGGATCTCCCTCACTCCAGGTAGAAGTCAGTCTCGCAGAGCCCAGCGTTTTCTAAAATGCATTTGAGCATCGCTCATGGAGAGTGTCAGACCAAATAGAGAGGAGACAGATCTCCTTATAAGACTGAACACAAGAACAACCACTTTGCTCGTCTTGTTTACCATCACATGCTCTTCATTTAGAACAGTACCAGGAGCATATTAAGTGCTCAATTAATGATTGTTAAATGAGTGAATGAATGACTCAATCACTCAATCCATACTTCTATCTTAAACAGAACCTATGACAGTTTTCGGTCCTCAACTAAGGAAATAATAGGCCCAAGAAGCTTTATTCTGGTTGGTCATGAAGGGTTTCAGAACAAGATTCTTAAAAGCTGCTTGCAGAAATGCAAAATGTTGTTTACCCCATTAGCTACTTATGGAGGTAAAGCCAGAGCAATTACAATTTTTTAAAGCTGAAACTCTGAAATTAATAGATATAGATCCTAGTTAGTATGGTAATGAGTAGAGAACTGGGCTTAATTGTCTACTTCTCAGTCAACAGCACAACTGCCTTCATTATCAGCACTGTTGTTTTTACAGCAATATAATTATCTTTAATAGGCGAAGGACCCAGAAAACGGATTTTCCTGGGAGCTGGGCTTAGCAGAGTGGGCACTGAGGTCTTGCTGGGACTTGGCAGGGAAGGGGAATGGGAAGACTCAGCCACTCTGAGTCCTGGAATGGGACTCAGAAGAAGCCACCACCCCGCTACCTTTCCAGCCAGAAACACACCATGGAAATTCGATATTGCCTGGCGGAGGTACAAGTACAGTGGGGGAGGGACTGGGGAAGAACAGAGATGAGGATGGTAACAATGACCAACAATGCCTCCACTCGGTCCCCACTGGGCACCCCCAGGATCAGCATCCGAGTAAATCCTCTAAGTGTATCTGTGGGACCACTCTCAGAGGTGCAGCCTGACTACATTGCATTGCATCTCAGTAAGCCTTTCTTTGGTTAATGATGCAGAACGTTTCTGATATGAAACAACATTGAAACAGATTCTGACACAGAGTCCACTGAACAAGGAGTGGGGTGAGGCTTTCCTGCCCCCAGCATCCACCGAGACTGGAGCAACACCTGCCTACTTTGCTTTTACAATCATCCGGAAAAGTTTCTGGGAGCACCACCTATTCAGCACTAAGAAAAATGAAATGAGAAATTGATCATTGTCCTCTTTGGTCATCCTTCATGGTCCCAGACAGCCTGAGGTTACATCCTTGACCCTGCCATTTTCTGAGTGATACAACCAAGAGTGTTTCTCTAAACTTCACTGAAATTTGGTTCCCTCCATGGAAAAAAATAAAGACGATGATATCTACCAAATCAATATTCTGTGAAGATTAAGTTTTCATTAAATAAAATAAAACGCGCACATGCTAGACTTAAATTTGCTACCAAATAAATATGAGGTCCTTTTCCTACTATGACAATAATTCTCTGAGTTTGCTGATTGGTGGGCAAAATTGGTGGTGTGCCTAGGTGGAAAGAACATTCTGAAGAATCCCTGATTTGGAAGTAGGAAATTACAGATTTCCAAATAGTGGAAGAGACTGAAAGTTGTGCAGCTGATCTCACGCCTTTAAACTGATTATAGAAATGTGTGTGGTCCCCTGGATGGCACATCAGCCATCCTGACCAGAACTCCCAGGCTGCCTCTAACCACCTGAGGCTCCTGGATAATTAAACACTCTGAGTGCTGCCCTTTGCTGTTAAATACATTGCACAGAACACCTACAACCACTCTTCCTTTCATGCCTGTGAGACACTATGAACTATCAATAGCAGCTTTCCTACTGAACCACAACAGCACAGCCTTCTATGCAGCTATTACCAATTACTCAGAGGTGATATACAAAATGAAAACAATTTAATACCCCTGAGCTAGACATATCCCATTCATGTACTAGTAGAAAGGTAAATATAATACAAAACAAATTACAGAACCATTCTGTGAGATTAAAGGAAAACATCCCTTGCTATGCTGGCCTAGCAAGCAACAGGTATTGCAACTTCCAGTAGAGCCTCATTATATCTCTTGGGAAGAAACAAGTCTTAATAACATATTAAGGGCATGCACAGTCAAGCTCTGAATGGAGCGAGGAGATTGCCATACCTAAAGGATTGATGGACATCCTGTAAATAAAGGCCCCTCCCTGGAGCCTCCCTGTCTCTGCATTATTCTGAGAGGATTTGGGTGGTAATTGACACTGCAAGAGTGGATAGGAGATTACTCAGAGAGGGCAGGAGGTAGGCAGAGAAAAGGAAACTGAAAAGAGCGCTGAGAAAAACCCATGTGTAAAGGGTGGGCAGAGGAAGAGGCACCTGTGCAGGAGGAGAGCTTGGACTGCATGTTATGAAGGAAGCAACAGCAGGAGAGTACTTCATGAGAGGAGCATCAAGAGATGAAATGCTGCGGACAGGTCAAATGAGTTAATTACTGAAAGGCGTCGTCTGGATATAATTCAAACATATCACTGATGAACTTGCCAAAAGCAATTTCAGTGGAGTGGCAGAGGCAGAAGTCCGTTTCAAATGGGTTATGGAGAGAGGGAAATGAGAAATGAGATAATGAATATGGACAGCACTCAAGAAATTTGGTCATGAATGGAAGATGGGACATTTAGAGAGGCGTGTGGGTTCAAAGAAAGTTTTGTTTTGTTACTTAAGGATGGTAGATATTAAAAAATAAATGATGGAAAGTCTAAAATAGGAATGAGTAAGTTCAAGATAGAGGAGAAAGGAGGATTATCAATAGAGCCAAGCCCCAAGAGGACAAGAGAGATGGGACTGGAGGTTTGGTCATTTCGTGGGGATGAAGGCAATGCCTTCTACTTTTCTTGCATAGGTCACTCGCCGACAGTGCTGGATACAAAGCAGGGACTCAACAAATATTGGAAAGTCTTTCAAAGTTCTCTTGGGTTGGGTTCCCCCCAAAAGCAGAGCCTGAGACACAGGTTTGTATGTAGGGAGTTTTTTGGTTTTGTTTTTGTTTTGGGGGGAGTTATCTGGCAACAGGAGTGGCAGAACTAGGAAGCAGGAAACAGGAAGGAAGAGAAAGCCCTCTCAGTCTGTTACCAAACTGGTTACCATTGTGAGCAACTGGGCTCCATCCCACCAGGGGCCCTGTGAGAACTCATACAGAATGAGATGCAGAACCGTCCACCTGGCACAGGAAGAGGACTCGTCCACTAGCTTCTGACTCCTGCTGCTCAAGCTGTCCCAGAGGGGCTTGTCACCTACAAGATTTGCATCTGCAGCAGAATGGCTAAGGGGGCTCATGCTGCCATCCCACTTGGGGAGCAATCGGCCCAGAACAGAAAGCAAGGGATTCGCGGTGCAGTGAGGCAAGGGGACAGCACACCACCTCTGTGCACAGCTAGTTGCTGAAGCAAATGTGAGCAGGAAAGATGTGAAATGGAGCACATGAGATATTCGACACAAAGGTCAACTAAATATCATTATTTCACAATTGGGTCACTAATATGTGTTTATTCATAATTTCAAATGCTAACAGCAACTTTTACAACAAGCCACTAAAATCATTACATGTATAGGAGACACATCCCAGCTACATGATATTAAAAGAACCTCCATTAGTGCTGGCTGATGAAAACACTTTCACTTAAAATTCTGAAAGTGCTTCAGGAATATTCACCACCTGAAGATGTCTTTATTGGATTTCTTTGGAAGATTGTCTCTGCAACTCTTTCATTTTCCTTTAAACTCCTGTGTTGTAAATGTGTCCCTAATGATGAAATTGCTATTTATTTAACATTCAAAATCTTTCCCATTAATGCCAAATTAACATCATTTAAAATATCACCAAACAGTTCTTCTTTGAATAATTACACTCTATTAATTTTTGCCTCAGGGCTTTTTTCTTTCAAAAAGATAATAATTTATTAGGGATAAAGTAGCCATGCCATAGAGGCTCTTCTATCTCCCACAATGATGCATAAAGCAGGATCTTAAGTGGAGTAGCGGAGTATCAAAGCCCAGGTGAGCTGGGGACCAAGATGCAATGAGAGACCTGAAAGATAATTAACCCCCAGAATATCTACAGTCCCATATATATCATTAGAAGTTGGTTTCTTTGATCATCAGCACTATGGAAGCTACACAGGAGGGTTTTATCATGTACATATGTCGATACATTAATTGAATCCAAGAATAATTAAAAATGAATTTGGGGAAAAGATATAATAATCTTTTATGTGATAGGCTTATAAAAATCCTTAAAAGAGGATGTGCACACACAAAATAGTGAGGCTGATTTTTGCATATGGATTAGTCGTTTGATTCTTGCATTTTGTAGGGCTTTACAGTTTTCAAAGCATTTCAAAGCCATTATTATCTCCCTTGATCCTCACAACCACCTTCCAATTTAGGTAGGGCAAGCAGCATGATTCTGTTCTACAGAGATGAGGAAATTAGTGCTCTGGGAATCTCGGTGACTTGTCCAGTGTTCCCTGGCTGGTAGGAGGCAGATCCCTGACTACAATCTAGGTCTTTAAATTCAGGGCTCCTTTCCCTACATCAGACCACCAGCTACTTGAATGATGAACTGCCTGAGACCACGGGCCACGTCTTCTACCTCTGCGATATCCCATTGCACTTGGCGCACTTCTAGGGTCTCAACAGATTTCTCTTAATTGGCTACTAGTTCTTATTAATTGCTAGTACTTCTGGAACAACTCCCAAAACTTTATAACAGTACTATTTTTCTATGTTTATACACAAAACCCTTAAAAACTAGGAGCAGCTTGTACCCAAGCTACTAACTGGCTTCCCTGTAGTACTGAAATTATCCTTGAACCACTCAGATACATGTTATTGCTTCCCCACCACCCCAAATTCTTGTTGTAGAAGAGGCTTCTCTCTTGACTACATCTACAGACAGTCCATAGTAGATGGATCTTCACAGTGTTACTTATCTGGTTGACATTTTTGCAAAGGCTCAGGGAGTGAGCAGCTGTTTGGGGTTTGCATGAGTGGTGGCAAATGCTACAGGTTTGGGGAGCCCCTCTCTCTTCCTGACCCCAATCTGTACAAACTCCCCCAGGCTCAGGCAGCCAAGTATGTTTTTAGGGTTCCTTCCCTTTCCCTGTGCTCCTATAAACCATCTCTTTCTCCCGAGTGTCCACGTTGCTGTGTGTCATCTCCCAGGGCAATATAAGGGTCACTTAACACAGTTAAGGAAGACTTTGGTTCTGTGCTAAGGCAACAGAGATATCAGGGAGCCCATGGAGAAAGTTTGGCAGAGTCGGGATGACCATCCCTCCTTCAAATTTTCTGCTTTCTCCCCACCTCTAGAGGAATTTTTCTGTATCTTAATTATGTATCCGGGTCTTTTTTTTTCCTCCTGTATTTTAGATATTTGAGGATATGTCAGTGTCATACCCTTTTGTTATGAATGCAATTGCATGTACGTGTAAATGTATTCAATGAGTGAATGAATCTTTATCACACTGAAGGCAGCCTCTTGTGTCATGAAGTAAGGATGGGGGTGGCTTTGCGTAACCCATTGCAGACACATAGATCTCTGGTGACACTACACCCTGTTCTTGCTTCCTCGCCACACTCCCTAACAACCAGGTTTGAATCATATCACAGAAGGAATTTTACCATGACTGCTGCTGAACTGCCTATTCTCCAGGAAAATCACTAGAAAAGGTACCCCACAAGGAGAAAAGACAGGATTTTCAACCATCTTGGCTGAGAACACAGAAATCAACTTATCGCTCTCCCCTGTCCCTAAAAGGGAAAGCCGATTTCTTTTTATTCATGTGGAACGGAGGCATTGCAGGCAGACAGCTCCCCATTAAAACAAGGGCTCTTCTGGGAAGGATTAGCTCCTTTTGATTCCACTATGAAATCCCAGGTCCCCTACACAGAAAAGTTACTGACTGATTAACAAATTTCACAGCTTTCTGTACATGTCCAGCTCAGCTTCCCCAACAGCATGAGGTCAAACACTAGGTTCCTTCAAGCAAAACCATCAAGATGGCTATATTTATTGTTACCTCTTAGTCAATAAGAAAATAAAAGAGGATGTAGAACCTGGTGTCTCTCTAAACTGCAACCCATGTGGGTAGCTTTCGGACCCTTCCACCACATACAAGATAAAGGATTAAAAATAATACGTCCAGAAAAAGAAAATTATGATTGAGTATGGGGAGCTTTCCTTTAGAGGGGTGAATGCGAGAGGGTGAAATTTTTATGCACAATTAATATTATGGGAAGAGATTAAATCCATGAATATCATTATGAAGAGGTTACCAAGGTTTTTGATTATTTAAAATGCATCTCAAACGCATATATGTATATTTGTAGAGAACAAATCAGTCATTGGTAAACGCTTATGCATTGAATATGTGCATCACATTTATTAATATACATAAGAAAGACATGGGCCTTGATCTCACCTGCATTTCTAGTGGTTCAGTTATCCACACATGAAAAAGACTGATCTTTGACCTATGGATCCAGCAGTGCTACAAAAAGTCAGTGGTTTTCAAACATTTCTTAGCAGCAGAATTCTTTTGTCAAATGAAAACGTATTAAGAAACCCAATATCACAGCAAAAAAAAAGCAAAGTTGCTCTGTTTAAGGGGGTGCTAAACCCACCCTTCACAGTATCCTCCCCCAGTTTTTAGTAGCTCCTGAGATAAATTTCCTGAGACCCAATATAAAACCACCAAGAAACACCTAAGAGCAGCACATAAGGGTGGGAAAGGCTGAAGGGGTAGACTGGTCTCCTTTATTTGTGAGTTTTTCCCCCTCAAAGTTGTATGTCTGTTAGCACGAAAATCAAATGTAAGATATCAATACTTGAAAAAGTTAGAAAATTTAGATTGATAAATCCCATAAAGTCATGAAAAATCAAACCCTTATCCCCATCATCCTGTTATTTAGCTGCTCAAATTATAAGAATTACAGAAAATAATCTGCCTCTACAAGGCTTCCCTTTAAAAGCCAAACTACTGGGGAGCAGTGAGCATCCTTTAGAGGAAAACAGAATGCTCAGGGTCCAGCTCTGTCTTAGTGATATTTCCTGGAGATGTCACTGTTGAGCTGGACTCAAGCCTCGCTGTCTACAGCTTCTTCTCCTGAGACCATTCTTTGGTAGACTGGTAGGCAGAGCAGGTAGAATACTACCTACCCCGATGCCCTGAAATGGTGCTCAGATGTAATCTATGGGTTTAAACTCTGGAGGAGAAGCTACTGGTCCGTGGGTCTGTTGGTCTGTGGGTTTTTGGCTTTGACAAAGCCTTCCGAGGCAGCTTTATTTCACTGAATGGAGTGAGAAATCTTGCCGGTTTCCCGCTCTAGAGGCAGATATTGATCACTGCAGTACAAATCTTACCTTCTCCATAAAGGCTGTCCTGATCTCCATTTCAATTTTCAAACCTCATACCCCCTAAAAAAGATTAAAAACTCATACCGATTTCAGAAAATTATTAGAGATGGCTTCCAATAATTTAAGAGACATATATACAAACGCAAAATAAACACAAAATAAGTGAAAGAAAGCAGCCAGGTAATGACAAGTGACCAGTGGTGGAGGAGAAAGCAGACAGGAATAACAATACCATAAAGCTGAATGCAGGAAAGTTGCTAAAACTGACACAAAAATGACCAGTTCTGAGCTTTCTAGCAAGTATAAAGAGAGGAACACAAAATTATCCAGATTTAATTAAAGAACATAGAAAAAGTTTACTTCTCCAGGAGAATTTCAAACTTATTTTCTTACTACGCCGCCCCCTCCCACAACTACAACTGTGCATCACGTTCTCTCCCTTCCTTAACTTTGCCCTTGCCCTGCCCTCTGCGTACAGCGCCCTTTCCCCTTCACCTGTTTCCTGCCTTCCTGGAAGCTCATCGTGACCCTCCTCCCAGGGCAGGGTGCAGAGCGTTTCCTCCTCTCTCCTACAGCAACATGTGCTTTCTTCTAATAGAGCTCTCATCACACTACATTATAATTGTTTAGCTGTCTGTGTTCCCCACCGGGATGAATACATTTTAATATATTTAAATTAATGAATATAAAAGGACACCGAAGAACATATTGGGTAATTCCTGGACAGCAGTTTCATAAAAACGCAGAGACATTCTACATACGGTCATTTCTTATGCAGAGAGCAATTGCCCATTACCCCAAGTTTTCTTGTATTGTTAGCTGCAGGAACAAGATTCCTTTGCTTCAAAAAGATAACTACATTTCCTGAGAATAAGGACAGTGTCTTATCTTCTCAGTTCAGTTTAACAAATGTTTATTGAGTACTAGTCATTAGGTTAAGTATGGAGAAATATTGATGAATAAGACATCGTGGTGTTTCTCTTAGAGTTTACAGACCTGGCTGGGGAGACGTGATACAGATGGATTACTAATGAGTGCTGCAGCTTGGTTAGAAGCCTTCCCTGATGTCCAGTTGAGGACATCAGGGAAGGCTTCCTATAGGAGATGCTGCCTACACTGAATTTTAAAGAACGAGTGTGTCTGGTAAAGAGGCATTTCAAGCAAGATGAAAAAAAAAAAAAAATACAAGATAGGCAGATGAGGCAGAAAAGGCACAGTGTGTGCATGGAGACTAAAAGGTTTGTGTGTATTGAAGGGTAAAATAAAACAAGGAAGGTACACAGGGAGCAGTAACAGGTAAGGAATTCACATGATGCTGAGGCAGGCAAGATCCAGAGTGTGGAGGTCCTTGTAGACAATGTTAAGTAAACTGGATTTTTCACCCTGTGGATGATAAGCAGCCACTGAAGGCAGAAACAGTGATTTTTATTTTAAATAAATGAGTAGTCCTGTAAATGGATCGAGGGGAGGTGCTGATGTGGGAGCAAGAAAATCAGTTAGCAAGCTACTGAAACATTTCAGAAAATACAGGATAAGGGTTTGTAAATGACTTTAAATAGCCAAGTAATGAGGGGGCTTCTCCCTTTTTCTCTCATAAATCACTGTGGAGCAACAAGGAAAATTTGAAAGAAAAACGCAAACTGTAGGTAATTAATGAAAATCTAACCATGGAACACACTATGACAGTACTTCAAAAAGTTCATGAAAAGATTCATATTATCTTTTTTTAAATTTTTTAACAGCATATTTTATTTAGCCCGATCCAAAATATTATCAGTTTAACATGCCATTAATATAAAAAACATTAATGACATATTTTTAAAAAAATTCTTATTGAAACATAGTTGATTGTATATATCTGTGGGTTACAGAGTTGAATATCAATACCTGTGTGCAATAGGTGATGCTCCAATCAGGATAATTAGTATATTCAACATTATACAATGTAACCATTTTTCATGGCCCTTTACCAATTCCTCCTTTACCCCCTCCGTATTATCTTTTAATTCTATTTTTCCACAAATTCTTTGAAGTACCCTTATACATGTGGAAAGGAAGCCATGTGTATTGTGTTCCAGGTGGTTTCCTTATGAGAAGAAGCCATTCACAGGAAAAAAAAAAAAAAAAAAAAACCTTCAATCATGGAACTTCACTGAGAAACAAGGAGGGTTCTTGTTAATCGGGACCATAGACCAGATCTATCACCAAAATGAACGTCTCAAATAGTCCATCCAGGAAGAGCTCATATCATTAAAAAAAATAAGTAATAGTTAAAAACATAAAGATAAAAGAAAACAGCACAGGAATGATAAAATAATACAGGGAAATAAAAGAGGGAAAGGGTCAAGAAGCACAAACAGCAGACATTGAACAAAATGTGCTTCCATGGGGCAAATAAAAATTGTGACTACACTGCTGTGATTAAAAATAACCTGTATAATGAGGAGATGACCTCTGTAAGAGGAGAGCTTAATGCAGAAATGTAAGAGCTCAGGGAAGATATGTTGAGACAAAAAGAGAGAGAGAGAGAGAGAATATAAGCTGGCAAAGCTCATAAAAGAAGTTAAACAAAAGCAGCAGAAGAAGGCAAAAAAGGAGGAGCCTGGACACTGCTAAATACCCATTCACAGATAATGTAAGACTATTTTTATGTCATTTTGCTCAGGGAGTTAAAAAGGACTGGAGGAGGGAGGAAATATGGCTCTCTTGTCTTTCCTGCCTACTGCACACACCCTAGAGGAAGAAAAAGCCAAAACAACTGAACTGAAATAAAATATATATATAAAGATATAAGTCACAGAATCTTCTGAGAAATTAAAAATAAAGGAGAAATTGAATCTATTGAATGAAAGAGACTAATATTTCCGGGAGAAAGAATTAACACAGTCTTACCAGCCACAAAGCGTACACTAATAAATAACTGATATTCAAGTATAAAGAAAAAAAGACTTTAGTTATCAAAGGTTAAAAAAAAAATAAAAGAAGTCACCTAAAAGAGGAACTTCTCAAACTGACCTGACACAGTGAGATTCAGGAAGTTAATGGAGCAAAGTACTCATGAAAAGAGATCGACACATATATTTTATACTCTGAGAAATAATATCAAATCATAAAGGGAATAGACAAACCTATTTTCAACATTCAAGAATTAGCCTTTCTTGAAGACATTACTAAAGGACAAACTTTGGACAATCGAGAGATAAATGGGAACGGTAAGCAAAAGGACTGGTGGGGACAGTCAAATACATCTACCTACAAAACAAAGATCAAAATAAAGGCAGGAGTGGTGGTGCAAAGCATGATCCACATGCTCTAAATGACATAGCTAAACAAAACTGGGATTGGAAAGAGGGGATGGGGTAGGAGGTCATACATGCACACTATTTTTTTTCACCTTTCTTTAGCAGTACTTCGTAAAATATTTAAGTCTAACAGAATTATATTTTAAAATAGTAAGGCAAACACTAGAAAATAATAAAATCAATAAAAATTAGGAGTTGTAAGAATTTAAGAGAGGAGGAAATAGAAATGCATGGAAATATACTAATTTTATAATTGCTTGCAAGAGGTAAACAATGAATATTGCCCTAAAATAGAAGAATCATTCAATATATAAACTCATATTCATAAAGCTAAGCAGTTAGAAAAAAAATACAAGTGCTAAATATTATCAAATGCAAAAGAAAGTAAACAGATCATGTAATGAGAGTTTAAAAAAAGAAGTAATCATAACTAAACACTAAGCGTATGCTGTCAGCACTAAGACCTATCTGTCATATCAGTGCAAATGACCAACCTCACCTGTGAGAAGGAAAGGACTAGTTAGATACTGATGGCCAACCGATTTACATCTGTACCTGTATTGCAGGTGGTTGTTTACCTGCAACCCACTGGTATTCTTTTACTTCACTTCAGTCTTAGCTAATAATAGCATTTAATCTGTGTTTATTTGATGATTAATGAAATTCAATGTTTTCTCACATTTTTTGATCTTTTGCATTATTTCAGGCATTATAAACCCATTGCTTCCCATCTCACTCCTTAAGACAGCCTTCAAGGCCCTGTGGGATCTAGCTCCCTACTAACTTCCTGACCTTATCTCTAAACTCTCTATGTCTCATTTGCTGGTCCCTTCTCATCTCCCTGAATTCTAAATATTGTAGTGCCCTGGGACCCAGTCTTTGGATTTTTTCCCTTTTCTGTCTATATACTTACTCCCTTAGTGACTTTGGTTTTGTGCCTTAAAAATACCATCAATATGCTGACAACCTTCCATTTTATATACCCAACCTCCCCACCACCCTAGCTCCTGAACTCAGCCTCAAATCTCTACCTGTCCACCCCGCATCTCCATAGGGGGCTCAAGGGGGCCAGGGCCTGCTACACCTGGCTCTATGCTCCCTGCTGACTGAACTGTCTTCTGCCACCCTCTTCCTGGTCCACTACTCAATGAGGCCTTCTCAGGTCATCCTGAATAAAATAACAATACCTTTGTACCCCCAGTATTCACAGTCCCTGTTTATTTTTATCCATAGCACTTTTTATCATCTGATATATTAGATATAGATAAATAGATGATAGTAGAGGACAGATAGAAAGATAGAGAGCAAATATTTACTTAACACTGTTTTCAGACATTATTTTAGTATTTCACAGATATCATTAACAAATGTAATTCTTCCAGCAACCCAAGAAGTAGGTACTGCAACTATCTTCTTTGTACAGTTGAGTCAAATGAGGTACAAGTAGAGATCACACAGTTTAGTGTGGCGAACCACGGCCTGAAAAAGTGATGGCCGTCAGGCACTAAGCTTCATGTTCTTAACCACTACACCTCATAGCTTTTCATGTCTATGTATATGTGAATGTATATATACATATATATATTGTTTTTCCTGTCTCCTACTAGAATTAAGCACCATTACAGCAGGAACTTTGTTGTGTTCACTATCTTAACCCCAGCACCTAGAACAGGGGGCCTCGCATATACTGAGCAATGAATAATACTTTATCGAATAATGGAACTTCATATCTCTTTCAAACAAAATAAAAACTGGTATTGATTTAAAAGTGGCTTCTGTTAGCTTTAAAGAATATACAAAAAAAAATGTTTTAGAATAATTTTTTAAAAATTTGGATATTTGCCTACAGAGTTACAGAAAGCTTTATGCAACACAAGGAAAAAAAGAGAAAATAAATCTGAACATTTTTAGCTGTAAGTCATGTTTCCCAGAAACAATTCTGCCATGTTCATCATTATATACAGCATTAACATTAAGGAAAGGGCAATCAGATTGGTAAACCTATAAATCATCCCTGAGCTTCTATTTTAAAAACACTAAGTAGAAAGAGATGATAGTCTTAAATGGGAACCATAACAATGGGAATGGAATGAAAGGAAACCTTTGAGCAATAACTAAGAGTGATATTAGCAGAGGCTGTGGATTCATTTAATGGGGTGATACAGAGTGACTTTCAGGTTTCTACCTGGAGTGACCTGATGGAGGGTAGTGCCGCCAATTATGTCAGGGTCAAGGGGGCATGTTGGTTTTGTTTTACCCATGGAACATCCATGATGGGATGTTAAGATGGCTATTAGATATACAGGTGCACAGAACATGGTAGGCTTGAGTGTCATCAGAACACAGAGGTGGGATTGCTCAGGCAGTGAGCTCTGGGTGCAAACAGAAACAGGTCAAGTGTAGACATCTGGGGCACACCAGGAGCAGTGACTAGGACTGTACATTGTACATTGCATGTGCTCAATAAATGTTTGTGAGTAAGAGAATGAGAGTGCCATTGGCCTGTCAAAGACTTAGGAAGACAATCCTGAGATTCTGACTTTTAATCAAGCTAAGAAATAAGGATTTTTCATGCCGCAGAAACTCTCTTTCACTCCCTCTTTCAAGATGATTTTTGAGTGTCTGGCTACTTTCCCTTTATCTTACTAGACATCAAAAACCCATGCAACTACGTTGTAGAAAGAAGTAATTGCCAATCCCACAATCTATCAATACAACAAGTATTCGCTGAGCACCCCTGATGTGCACAGACATCTTGTTAGGGCCAAGGGGGAGGGGTAAAATGTGTGATATTGTCCCTACCCTCAGAGTGTGTAAAATGCAATTTGGAAAGGAGATAAATCTGTTAAGATTAGAAAATAATGACTCCTAATAGCAAGTGTGGTAGACGAATGGTATAGACCTGCAAAGATTGGGAGCAGGGCAGGCTGCCTGAGCTTAAGTTCACAGAAAGCTTCACAGAGGAGATGGGATTGACCTGTTATGAAAGATCAGGGGTCAGGGGGAGAAGGTCACTCAGGTGCTTAGCGCCTAGCATACTCAGGGAGGTTTCAAAGTTCAAGTTTCCTCTGGGAAACAGTTTGCAAAACAACTGAGAGTAGAAGGGTAGAAAGGCAGAGTTGTGTCAAGTGCCAAGTTTAGTTTCACCCACATGCACATGCGTGCACACACACACGTGCATGCACACACACACACACACACACACACACACACACACACACGTCAGTCACTTGGTGGAACATCACCTTTTGTTTCCACTCATTTTTGCTCTATTTTGTACCTCTTTCCAGCACATGAGAGAGTCATAAAACTCAAAATCTGAAAGAAGACTTTCCTTGCCTGCCTAAAAATGTGAGTTTCGCCTTGTTTTCTCTAAGCATCAGAGTTCTGGGAGTAAAGGATTTGGGACTTGGACATTTGAGGAGGTAGTCAGCACCGAAAAGGGAGGGGAAAATTTAGTGAGCTATAGACATTTCCAGAAAGAAAGTCTTACAGATGCTTATTTTATTGGGGATTCTCACTCCCAAGTTAGATAAATCACTTTGGACAGGTATAGAATGTGGCTTTGTTAAATTACTTTAAGTCAAATCCCTTTAGAGATTTGACTTTAAGTAATCTCAACGATCAACCCAAGACCTAGTCATTTCAAGACAGTTCTGGTATAATAAAAGGGCAATCCAACCAAAGTGGGCCGCTAAGATCCCCTATAAAGGAGGCTGACCCCTAAAACTGCTTTATCTTTCAGCAGGAGTCTGGGATCTCCCCAGGGGACTGGGTCCCCAAAGCTAAGGAGGGACAGTATCCCATTTGCACTCCTTCGCAGCCTCTGACAAGCTGTCCTCATTTCCTGAGCAAGCAGCCAACTCCACACGCACATCCTCCCTGTCCAGCTGGCTGCACATTTTGTACTCACCTGAATGAAGATATATTCATCCTGGACCACCAGGGAACTGATGTCAATGGAGCGGGCAAAGGGCCCACTACGAGTTGTTTCAGCACATTCCTGGATCCTGCAGGTAAGGTAGTGAGCATCTGAAACATGAGGGCAGAGTGACACTTAGACCCAAGTGTAGATGGCAGGCACAGCACTCATCAGCACACAAAGCTCTACTGCATGGGGACCAGTGACATAATTTATAACAATGAGATTTCACTTTCTTGTCCAAAAAATTTGTAATAGTTACCAAAGTAGTAATATCTAGTTTAGGCAAGGGAATGGGGGAAAGAGTTAATCTCATATACTACTGGTGAAAGAGTAAATTGGTAGAGCTTTTTGAAAGAACAAATTTGAAATATCAATCAGAATTTTAAAATGCACATATTTTACACCAGCAATTCTAATTCGAGGAATTATCTTTAGAGAAAGACATATTTTCACAAAGAGGCAAGGGCAAAGATATTCATTGTGGCATCGTTCATAGCAATGACAAATTAGAATCAGACTAAATATTTATGAATTAAGGAACATTTAAATAAACTAAGATACGTACATATGATAGAGTATTACACTGCAATTAAAAGAATTAGGTAGATACATATGCATCAACATGGTAATTTCTCCAAAATGCCCTGTTCTGCAACCTTTTAAAAATTATTTGGTATGTACAGTATGAACGAATTTATGTTTTAAAAAATGCTTGTCTTTATAAATATATAGGTTTGTGCCATAAATGTATAGAAAACATTCTAAAGGATATATATAAAAATTAGCTACAATTACTTTTTGTGAAAGAAATAGACTTAAGGAGGAAGATAGAATTGGAGTGGGGCCTTTGCTTTTTATGTTACATACATCTTTGTTATTTTCACAAGAATGCATTCAGTTTTACTTATACAAAATTTTTAAAACTTGTATGACATTGTGTAAAATCCTCTAAAGATCTCAAAAGCTGCATCCTCTCCTCTTCTCAAGCAACCCAAATAATGGCAGCAGCTACAGCCAAATGGAAAATCCTTGACTCCAAAAGACATTCTGACAATGACTACAAAGTCATCCAAAGAAAGACAGCCCACTTTGGTTATTTATTCCTTGAGGAAAAACTACAGGTGAGATTCCAGGAAGAAACCACTGTATACATTTGCTTAAAAATTATTATTTATTTAATAGAACTTAAAAACTAATGGTCAAAATGAAAAGTAGGGATCACTTTAAGATTAAAAGTGGAGAAATCTTTATCATCTAAAACTACATGCATTATTACATACATCTATCTAATGCAATTGTCACCTCATATGTGTGCATATGTGTGCACAGGTGTCAGAGGTTACAGTGGAGGAGATGGTAGGCAGCAGAGATAAATAAAAGCAAAAGGTTTACAGAAGAAAAAGTTTATAACAATTGAGTTTAAAATAAGTGTTCTTTAAATTATCCCTATTTATATTTAGTTGATTGATTGATTGATTCAACAAGTATTTCTTGTGCACATACTATGTATTAGGTATCATTTGGGTACTAGAATATAAGGATGAATGAGATCAATATTTTCTATTCTAAAAGGACCTGCTGTCTAGGAAGGGGCTTACTTGTGTTATATGAAGCTAGCTATTACACATATGAATTAATAAATATGATCTAATTTAAGAAAGAAGTATATTTTCGTTGGAAATGAATTATGTGCTATACATACCTATTTCTTGAATGTGCATATTTGAGCAAAGTCTATTTGCTTAGGTAAGCATAATTCAAATTGTCCAACGTTGATTCCATTCTCTCTGCCAGCTCTCTTATCACCTGTCCAGTAGCTCAAGCCCCTAAACTTGTCTTTCTTCCGCATCCCATACAATCCGGTTGGTTCCTGAGCCTTGACAACCTTGCCTCTGAAGTACTTTCAGAGTCCCTCCTCTTCTCTCCACCACCCATGCCACTTGCCTGGGTCATGTGCTTGTCATCTGTTTTATTATATTCATTTTATATCTAAGGTTCATGTGCATGATGGATTGCGAACTAGACAGACCCAAGGCAGGGAGCCAGAGTTGTCACCTCACCCCATCTCTCAAACCTGAGCCTGAGCTGACACCTACCAGCATTAAAACCACTGACCATTCTGAGTGCCCTGGGACAAAGACCAAACATCTTTCTGTAATGAAGTAGAAGGCCTTTTACAACTATCCTAATAAACTCAAATGCCCCAGGAGCCAGGCAAATTATATGTAAGAGTAAAATGAGCTGGGATAAGATGATAAATGGAGGCCAGCACAGGTCTAAGTGTCAGGGATTTCTCAGGAACAACATGGGGCCACGATAAATGGCACACACTGCCTCTTTAAGGCGGCGATGTTTCTAAGATCCAATTCTGCATTGACATACAGGCATAAGACCTCCTGAGTTACTAAGTCAAGGGGAATGTTCCTATTTTTTTAATGCAAAATTTCCTGATTTTTCAAAAATTGACAGCTAATTTAAATTTAAGATATGGTGTAGACCAAACACTGTGAGGCCAAACAAAACAAGCCCATGGTCCCGGTGAGACCCGGCAGCCACTCATTTTTGATCTTTGCTCTCTAATTTGGCCCTGACCTACCTCTCCAGGGAAGAGAGAGACCTTCTTACCCCATTCCCTGACCCTAGAGCAAAACCAGCTTATCCAGCATTCTGCAAGGACTGCATGTCCCTTCTGCCTTGTCTTTGTTCACAGAGAAAGCCAAGAGTGGCCTGGCTTCCCTCTTCTGGCTGAGAGAAGAGGGGAAGGCAGAGAGCCCAGGTTGTGATTTGGAGCCTGCCCACCAGGAATATTCTTGGACTCACACAGCCTTAATAATTTGCTCCTAGAATAAAGCACCAAAACACAGCAAAAGGCTTCAGTAAATGCATGTAAAGAAACCACAAGTGTTGACATGACAACCTGCCTCCTTCTTGCCAGCCGAGGTCTCAGAAAGCTCCTCACACAGGTAACCAAAAGTACACACAGGGGGACACCTGCTTATCCCCACAGACTGGCTTATTTTCCCCTGATTATTCACTATTCAGTCTCTCATTTGGACACTTTGAAAAAAGAATCAAGTGCAGTCAAGGCCACTCCAAACAACATCAAAACTCAACTAATGCTTGGCCTGTGGCAGGTGAGATCTTGTGCTAAACCTGTCCTACTTCTTGGCTCTCTCCCTGCTTGCCACTGCCCAGCATGGAACGAAAGGCCCAATTTCATAGGAAGGCAATGCTAAAATGAGTTTTTGAAATCCACTTAAAATTTAGGGGTTTCATCGTCTTTATTTGGACTCACATATTGGCAGCCTCAACGCTTTTATTTCTCAAAACATAGAGACAGGATAATAAGTGCTATGGCACCCACTGCCTGGTGGGAACCCCAAGTAGGAGATATGGGGAAAGTAAATCATAGGAGGACTTGGTGTCAAGGTGAGTAGGGGGCACCATTTGGCTCAAGCCTCACATTTGCAAAAGGTTTCATATTCAGACTTTGGACATTATCTCCAAATGAAGCTGGATACAGTCATAGAAACTATATGATGAAACTCAAAGAGGACATTTATCATATAACATGAAACCCCAAAACAGGCTTCTAACAAGTGTGACCTTTTTGTTTTTTAATAACACCAGATGCCAGATAAAATGGAAGTGGTCCACATCTCCTGAGCATATTGTGATGTTTGAGACCAAGGCCTCTGAAGGTAGAAAGTGTTGAGTTCAGATTCTGGATTGACTGTGCTGGTTGTCCTGGGCTAAGTAGCAGCACGATTTTTTATCTGTGAGGTGCAGACAATTTAGTATGTGCCTCCAAGGATTGTTGTCAGGATTAAATAAGATTATGCAAAAAAGTGCTTAGCACATTGTTGGATACATTTTAAAGGGTCAATAAATGTTAGCTATTTTTTATTATGAAGAGAGAGGGAAGGAGATTTAACTCTCAGCATCCCTCATACGTTCACTTTTATAATAGGTAATATCCTCCTTTATTGTGGTGAATCAAAAATACCATGATATCACAGGTCCTATAGTAAAGTCATATTCCAAATCTATAGCACTGTTTACTTTCTTTAAGTGCTATGGGTGTTCCAACAAGGAAAAATGTGTGTCTGAGCAGGAATAATCAAGGAGGACTTCAAAGAGGAGGCAGCCTTTGAGGTTAGCCTGGATGGGAAAGTGTGCGACATGAGAAGGAAATCCTTGATAGAGGGAATTTGAACTGCAAATGGACATTTATGTAGACAGAGCTCATGGAACACACTACATAATTAGGTGTTAATGGACTGACATTAATTCTTATTCTTGAACTTCTATTTTTTATCCTCTCCTTTGAAACATCCTTAAATGAAAAACTAGAAAGACCAGACTGTATAAAGATCTCATTCAGATATCCCTATGGGAAAACCAGAGCATGATTTACTAAATGGTTAATCCTCATGATTAATGTATTTCTAAATGTGCAATGTCTTCCTACTATATTTCTAAGAGCTGGTGCAGTCGCTGCTCTACTTACAAACACTAGAAGTCAAAGGCTTTGTTCCCTGCACCATGAATAAAGGGATGTGCTCCTCGGTAACTCTGGAAATATCTGGCCCTATTTCAAACTAGTTCTAGTGCCAACAAGACCTTTAAGGAAGACTGTGACATGTCCCAAGTGGGGCTGGCCTCCATGCCTTCTCACCCTACAGACGTTAGACCAAGGATCTTGTCTGTTCTGAAGGGCAGCCTCAGACAAACCAATACATTCCTTTTGTATTGGATCAAGGTATATAGAGAAGCTGCAGTTGTCAGAAACTCCCTGATATTCTAGGAAGCAGAGAACATAAGGCAGGTTTTTGCCCTCAGAAGATTCCCAAGCCAATGACAAAGAGAAAGGATGCTCACAAGTGAATATTTCTGGTGATCCATGCTGGGTAGAGCGTGCTCAGAGAACAAGGGAACGTGGGCAGAGAGACAGAGACAATCTAACAACTTTAGCCTTCTTTTCTTCCTAAAGGGTTGCATTTCTGCCAGGAGTTTTGTAGGGCTTAGGGCAGCCTTTAACTTTCTCCATTCGGCAAGGTAAGCTTCTCATCTACATTAGCAAATTTCACTGTAAGTCCAGTTTTGGCTGTGCCAAACCTTTCTAAAAGGGTCACCTCCTTTCCAGCAGGAATAAAGTCTTAGCCATCTTTTTCTCTCCACAAGCTGACTTTACAAAGCCTCAGAAATACTACTTACACTGATTTGAATGACATTAAAAGTCTAAATTTTTGTTATGCTGTTATATGGTGACTTGTGATCATGTTTTGCCTTTGAGATTAGTAAATATTCAGACTTGCTCGATATCATGTCTCTTGCCAACTCAAAGAAAAAAACTTTTTGTGATTCACTCAACTTTCATCCCTTTGGGCAATATACAATTGTCAAAAATTGAAAAAGCGAACTAAAATTGTGACCAGAACACAAATTCAGCTCTTCAGGTCTGCTCTTAGAGGAATACCCAGGAGATGTTTATTTTAAATAACGACATTAACTCTCCAATGAAAATAAGTAAAAACAAGTAGATTCAAGGTAACTCTGAAAAGTTGTTCAGCTTCCATAAGCCTCCTTTTCCTTGACTGGGGAGTGGGGCTAACCTATTTGCAGACATAGGAAGGCTAACCTATTTGCAGACATAGTGCAAAACAAAGGAAGTGATCTTGCTGCGAATGCCCAATACAACAATTGAGGCATAGTAGGCTCTAAAAACAAACAAAATCCACAAACAAGAAAAGGTAGCTTCCATTTCCTCTACTGGACTTATGAATTTAGAGTTTTTGTGAAACTTATAATCTCCCTTTGCAGAATTCCAGCATTCTGTGCCTTCTTAATGGCAAAAGAGGAAATCTGGCAGAGTTATAAGCATTTAGAAATTACAGAGACCTTGAATGTCTCAGAAGTCATGACACTCCACTCAGGGCTCTTTCCGCTCCACCTGCCAAATAAACTGACCCTGAATATGACGACTGACTATACAATGGTAATGATGATGACAGCAACAATGAGGAAAATGATGATGACAATAGTGACATTTTTGAATGCTCACTCTGTGTTGTCTGATATTCTACGAACTATATGCATTAACTGATTCAATTCTTTCTACCCCCAAAAAGGAGTTACAATTATTACCCATGTTATTCATCTTACATGTTATTCATCTTACGTGAGGAAACTGAGGCACAGAATGATTAAGTAATTTGCTGAGTTCCACAGTGCTAGGAAGTGGCAGAGCTGGGATTAATCCCAGCCGATTTGACACCCAAACTGTGATCCTAACCATTATGTCTAAAACATGGAAGGAAAATCAGGCTGAGAATTAGACCAAAACCCACATTCTGGTTCAGTCCCTGTCACTGGCCATCTATGTGATTTGGGGCAAGTTATTATACATTTTAGTGACTTTTGCAATGGGATACAATTTGAAAATCTTACATGTCCTGACATTAAAAAAATAAAATCTGGAATCCTTTTATCAAAGACAATCCCATGTTCTCAACACATAAAGTGAGTTTTAGTGTACCTGCTCCAGCTGAACAGAAGGCAAGTGACCTGCGGTCCCATTGACTTAGCTCCCTCTTTGTCCTCATTTTGGTCTCTGAGCTCTTAGAGAGTCTCTAGAGCTCTGAGTTACACATTTTGAAAATCGTTGCACTAGCCAATAATCCAAGTTCTTCCAAGAACAAATAATCTGTGTATCTAGAGCCTAGAGCTTAGCTGCAGGGCTGTTTCACCTTGTGTGCCAATTCCATTTGACTAGTTATGACTGCCTAGAATGCTCTGACCTGTTGGGATTTATATTGGCTTAATGAGAAAGTGCAGTGAGGGCAAATGGTGGCATAGGGAAAAGAAATGGTGGCATAGGCGCTATGGACTTTGACTCTAGAAATTCCGGGAATGTTTAGGTGTTTACAAACCTTTCGCCCACATCCAGGTTCACTTATCACATTTTCCTTACAAGGCACCCATCTGGCTTGTGCTTGAGAATTTCCAGTGAAGAAGAGCTTACTACTTCACACGGCAGCCCATGTCATTTTTGGGTACTCTATAGTTACTATTTTGTTCACTGAGCTGAAATCTTCCTCATTTTAAATTTATTCTACAATAAGATCTTTGTTAGTGAACTAATGAAAAAGAAAACCAATAAATTATAAAAAATATAATTTTTTATATCTGTTCATGTTTTCAAATAGGTAAAGCACTAGATGAGGGATCACAGAAAGGCTGAGAAATTTGTCCAAGGCCAAAACACTTCTAAATGACAGTTTATTCTCCAACTCAACTCTTGTCACAAAGTTAATGCTCTTTCTATTGACACTCAATTGCCTCTTGGATGGAGTATATGTGTGTATGCGTGTCTGTGACTGAGAAACTGACTGTGTGTCAAAGAGAAAGAGAAAGAAAAAGAGAGAACACATAGGGGGCATTCAGAGAAAGATGATTTACAAAAGAGAATGGCAGAAAAATCCATTTGGACCCCACGTCTCATGGCAGAAACAGGATTTACACTGTTATTTACCAAACTTGTTGGCTTTGCCCTGTTTAAACCTGCCAGGGCAAGAAATAATTCAATGCTTTTAGCTTAATATGGAAGTCTGACTCCCAAGGAGGTGGACCAGAACTAGGCCGGAGTGGAGATTCCTACATATAAACAAGAAAAGGGAGCAGCTTGTGCTGGGTTTACTCCAAACTACAGGAGCCAGGTTTAGAGACAGGATTGTCAATGCCGTACGATGCTACTGAAAAGGTCACACTCTGTGCTGCTGCCCCAGTGGCTCCTTCCATCTACAGCAGTGCTGTCTGACAGACATACAATGGAAGCCACAAATGACCTTTAAAATTTTCCAGCAGCCATACTGAAAAAGTAAATAGAAAAGCAAAACATTTAAATACATTTTATTTAACCTCATATATCCCAAATTAAGTATCATTTCATCATGTCATCAATATAAAATTATTAAGAAGATAGTCCTCATTCTTTTATTCATAGTAAGCCTTTAAAACCTGGTGTGCATTTTACACAAAGCACACCTCCATTTGGACAGAACATTTTAAGGACTCGATAACCACGTGTGACTAAATGCCTACTGTAATGGACAGCACAGCTCTAGCATGACATTTCCATTCCCCTTCGAAAAATCCAACTCATCCCACAGATGAAGCTTAGCCATGGCCTCTTCTGTACAGCCTTCAGTCACTCCTCAGCACTTGGGAAACCTTTCCTTTTGGTTCCCATAGCACTTTGTCCATGGTACTTAAATCAGAGTCTCTGTGAACATTATGTTGCAACAATGCTCTGTGCACATATCCATTTCTCCAAACAGCCAGTGGGCTACTCAGTGCCGACTGTATCCTGTGTATCTGTGTATCTGTGTATCCACCCCACAGCTCAGTGCAGTGCAGGGTGGATCAAAGTGGCATCCCCAGACCAGCAGCAGCACCTAAGAGCTTGTCAGAAATGTGGAATGTGTGTTTTAGCAAGCTCTTCAGATGGTGTATGTGCATGTTAAAGTTTTAAAGGCTCTGGTCTACTGCAATTGTTTTTAATCCTACATATACTTTGGAATCACCAGGGCTATTTTAAAATGGGCTGATGCCCAGGATCTTTCCCTAGAGATTCTTCATTCATTGATTTATAGTGGGGCCCATGTGTGTGTGGGAGGGGGTAGGGGATGAGAGAGAGAGTTCCCCAGGTGATTATAATGTTGGTTTGAGAACCACTTGTCTTCTGCATCTGTGAAGTGTTCCATTACAGTGGAGTGATTGTGAGTGGATGAACAGACATAGGAGAAACACAAATTTCTACACTGATATTTGTATGGATGCCAGCATCCCTGTCTTGCTCTGAGAACTACATAGAGCAACATTTAATTGTCCTTTTGTAAGCATATCTTGTTTCCATGCCCCGAATGAACAAGTAAATTATTAATGCCCATTGTTTCATTTTGCAATGGAGGAAAAGGATCCAATAGAGTCTTAGTTGCTTCCCTGGATTACACAGCCTCTCGGTGGAAAAACTAGAGTTAGAATTTAGGTTTCTGTTTTCCAAGTCTGCTTGCCTATAAATAAGTAGAAGATCATCTCTCCTCACTTTTCAAAAAGATGAACACAAATTGCAAGTGTGGCTCCTGCAGAGACAGAACAGGTGGGGTGGTATAGCAGGGCTGCTGGTGCCTAGCACCTGGTCCAGAAAAGTCTGACCCTCTGCCAGGGCTTGGGGAGTCTGCTCATTCCAGCACTCTTCCCAGGCCCATCTACCTGTCTTGGTAGACAGCACAGGCAGGTTTGCAAATCCA
Organism: Cynocephalus volans; assembly: GCF_027409185.1. Classification (NCBI taxonomy): domain Eukaryota; kingdom Metazoa; phylum Chordata; class Mammalia; order Dermoptera; family Cynocephalidae; genus Cynocephalus; species Cynocephalus volans. The sequence continues at coordinate 135,870,815 of NC_084466.1, read as the reverse complement.
ATGTGATCAAGCAAAGAAAGACCAGGACACAAAGCTGGGGGTACCTGATGATCCCGTCCGACCAAAGCCAAGTGCAGGATGCCATTGCTGATGCCACTCTCTGCTCTGCTCTGCTCCACTGCCACAGTCACCAGAGGCCACAAGACAAGCCACCCACCTTCTCCGTTCCTCAGCATCACTCCTGAATTATGAGCCAAGTTAGTCAGGATGGAGGAATAGGGGAACAGAGCAAAGCTGCCTTATGCTCCAGAGATGGAGGCTGTGGTCTGACTGGACTGGAATGGGTGCTAGCTTTTCATCTGTCATCTATTGTATCTTAAACATGAAACATGCAGACAGAAAAGGCAGGAAGATAGGAACTTGAAATGACCAGAGACTGTCTAATATAACCCATATCTGAGGTCACAACTGGGGAAATTATAGTTGTATCATGAGGCTTTACAATTATAAGCAAGCAAGAATGGCCTTAGATGGTTTGGTGTACAGCATAGCGTGTGGCCCAGAAAGCTACCTACTTACAAGTTCCTTCATATCTTTACCAGCCCTGTCACCCTTCACGCCTCCCCAGATCATGACCTACAGCCTTGCACATACCACCTCTCACGTAAGGTTCTTCTCTCTATCCAGAATGCTCTGATAAACTTCTACTAGTCCCTCAGCTACCAAATCAAACATTTCCTCTTTCTAAGAAGTTTCCCCCAAGTCACTTAGATTATTAGTCGAAATTTTATTTTTGACTCAACATAATATATGCCCAACTCTATTAAAGCCCTTGTCAAATTGTGCTAGAATCATTCCAATCCTTGTCCATGCCAACAAGTCTACAAACTCCTTGATGGTATGGATAATATCACATTCATCTGTATGTCCCCTCAGTGCCCAGTACAGGTAGATTTAAGAAAAGCATTGGTTGGATAAAAGAAGAGCTAAGTGGATTAATGAACTATTAATTAGGAAAGGGTAGGAAGTGCTATAGAACTAGAAGCCAAGAACTAATATTGCCTTCCAGGTTTTTTCACCATAGATTTTAATTTTACTGTTTTGTTTTACTACACGCTTATACTTTTCAATATATATATGCATTTTTGTATAAATTTGTTGGCAGACAGTTCTATAAGTTTGAACAGGTGTATAGATTTGTATAACCTCCACCACAATCAGGTGACAACAGTTGTATCATCTTAAAAAATTCTGTCATGTAGCCCTCTCTTATCAAATACTTTCCCCATCCTGGAAACCAATGATATATTCTCCATCCCTCTAGTTTGTCTTTTCCATAAAAAATGAAATAATACAGCATGTAACCTTTTGAGACTAGTTTACTTTACTCAGCATAATGCCTTTGAAATTCATCTGTGCTGTTTCAAGTATCAATAGTACTGAATAGTACTCTATTTTATGGATGCATCACAGCTAGTTAATTCATTCATCCATTGAGGGATATTTAGGTTGTTTCCAGCTTTGGTGATCATTAATTAATCTGCTATAGATATTTGTGTATAGGTTTATGTGTGAATATAAATTTTCATTTCTGTAGGCTAAATATGTAGAAATGGGGTTGCTGGATCAAAAGGTGTGTATAACATTATCAGAAAGTGTCAAAACGTTTTTCCAGAGTGGCTGTACCATTTTGCATTCTCACCAGCAATGTGTGAGAGTTCTAGTTGCTTCACGTCCTTGTCAATACTTGGTATTGTCAGTTTTGTTTATTTCAGTGATTACAATACCTATGTAGCAATATATCATTATGGTTTTAATTTGCATTTCCTTAATGTCTAATGATGTTGAACATCATTTCTGTGCTTATACATTCCATCTTCTTTGCTGAATGGTCTGTTCAAAGCTCTGTTTGCATTTTTTTGAAGAAAGGGCTATTTTTTATTGTTATGTTTTAGGGGTTCTTTACATGTTCTGGCTGCAAGTTCTTTGTTGAGTATATGATTTGCAGATATTTTCTCCCAGTGTTATAATTGTGTCTTTTGAAAAGCAAAAGTTTTTAGTTTTGATGAGACCCAATTTATCAATTATTTATTTTAGCCATTTTGTTCTTTGTGTCATATCTAAAAACTCTTTGTTCAACCCCAGGACATAAAAATTTCCCCCTATGTTTTCTTCTAAAAGTTGTGCAATTTTGCTTTACATTTAGATCTATGATCCATTTTGAGTTAAATTTTGTATAAATTATGAATCATATGTTGAAGTTATTTCTTCCCCAGATGGCTTCCCAATTGTTCCAACACCATTTTTTGAAGATAATATCCTTTCTCCACTGCATTTGTTATATCCTGAAACCTTGCTCAAGTCACTTATTTGTTCTAGGAGCATTTTTATTATATATTCTGTGGGATCTTCTACATAGGCAATCATGTTAATGACAATAGCATGTTTTTTTTTTTTTTCCTTTGCAATCTATATGACTTGTATTTCATTTTTCTTGCTTTATTGCACTGGCTAGTAATTTCAACATAATACTGAATAAGTCTTCTAATTCTCTGAGACAGGCAGGGATGACTTTTACTCTTTTTTACTTTATTTTTTAACTTAAGAGCTATTTTAACTTTAGGAAGATAATGTCACATACTTAAAATCACTGATCACGAGGGTAGTAAAGCCTGGATCCAAAATCATATTATCTGTCTCTTACTGTTGAGAAAGAAACTGGGCAAATAATGAGACATAGGGAGTTAAAGGAGCATTGCAGGACAGCAGGAGAACAGCAGATAGCCAGTCTCAGAAAATGACTCAATTTTCATGACAACTCTGCCTTGGTTTTTCTTCCTATATAATCTTTTAAAGGTATATATGTGATCTATAATGATCATACTATTTCAGATTTGGAGAAAACTTTATAGTACAGTCTGACTTCCTACATAGTGTAGGAATCCCTTCTCCAAAACCTTTCACAGTTGAGTTCTCAGGCTCCATGAGGTCAGGTTTAGACACATCCTTTTCTACTGCTGGGCAGCATTTTTTTTTAAGTAATTGTTTTTCTTTCCTTTTTTTTTTTTAAAGTTAATAACTTTTTGTTTTATGTCTACAAGATTTTGGTATCTTGTTACTTTGGACCAGGTTTATACAATCTCAATTTTCAATCATGCAACCTGTACAAGCAAAAACAAATAAGAAAAGAAATGAAAAAGGAAACAAAAGACCAACTGTCCCCTTACTTGTTTTATAAACATCTATTATAGGTGAAATAAGTTATCCATATTATAAATAAGTGTCTATTCACATTCATACATTACCATTTTTAACAACTTGAAATAAACTCTACAGTGTCTTACAACACATTAAACAATATATTAAGCTTAAACTTATTTTCTGAAAGTTCAAGACTTGTGATGGAAATTGGGGTAAGGCCTATAGTGCAGAACTGCTGTGAAATTTTATGAGATTAAAAATGCAAAACACATACAGCAGTCCTGGCCTATTGCTAGAATTCAAGAATTGAAGAAAAACAGGCAGAAATATTAAAGGGATAAATGTCATGTGCTGCACTTAGGTTGAAGTATAGTATATATTAGCTCTGTCCATTTTCTAGGTTTTTTTAACATCAGTTTTTCAATTGTTAAAAGAATCTTCTCTCCACCCAGTGAATTGGCTCTAATCCAGCTTTATTTAGAAAGGGCACATAGCAAAACTGCATTAATCTGGGAATTTTTTATTTTACGAACCCTAATGAAATGCATAATGCCTTTCCTTCATGGCATCTCTATCCTTTGAGCACCACAAAATGGTACATGTATTTTATTTCTTATTTTCTGACATAGTGGCTTAAGATCAAATTTGCTCAAATTCACATAGTGATAGGAATAAAAAAAAATACAACCAAAACCTCAACAACTAGAAATGCAAGGGAATGTCTGATATAGGCCATCAACAAAAGACTTATAATTAGTATCATACTTAATTATGAGATACTAAATATTTTCTACCTGAAGAAGAGGAAGAAAGCAGGGATGTTTACTCTTATGACTATTAGAATATTTGGTACTATTTTCAACCTCAGATATGTTAATTATGTTTTTACATCTTTTTGTTTAAGCTGATTTTATTTTTCCTGGATAGAGAAAAATCCTGTCAACTCTTGGAAGAGTAAAATGTTCAAACTGATGCAAAATGATATTTTATCAGACAAATTCTGTATAAGATGTACAGAGCCACACAATGTATGAAGGGGGTCATATGTTTGAAGTCTTGGAGTTCCACTGCTAGATCACATTGTTTGTGGGAACAAGATAGACCTTGCTCACTATTGCATCTCCAAGACCTAAAACAATGCCTGGCACATAGTAAGCCATGCTTAAATATATGTCAAATGGATGAATAAACAGTTTTGCAAATAATTATCCAGTTACTTTTATTGGTGAGCTTCACCATACGAGGGTACTTCAAAAAGTTCATGGAAAATATGATCCACATTCCCACTTCTGGGTATATACCCAGAGGAATGGAAATCATCATGTTGAAGGGATACCTGAACTCCCATGTTCATTGCAGCTCTGTGTACTACAGCCAAGATATGGAACCAACCTAAATGTCCATTGACAGATAATTGGATAAGGAATTGTGGTATATATACACCACGGAATACTACTCTGCCATAAAAAAGAATGAAATTTTCCCATTTGCAACAACATGGATGAGCCTGGAGAAACTTATGTTGAGTGAAATAAGCAAAGCACAGAGGAATAAATACCGAATGTACTCACTCAAAAGTGGGAGCTAAGTGAGAAAGAAGGGAGGAAAGAAAGACCACAGTGATACATTGGTCTTGCAGAGGGACAGAACATACTTTGGGCTACAAAGCGGAGTGTGTGCGGGGGGAGGAGGTTGGAGATAATCGGGTGGGGGACACGGGGTACAAGTGCAATTTGTGGTAATGGGCATGCTGCCAGTATGAATCTGGCCTTCACATCTTGGGCACGAGGGGTGACAGTCAGCTTTGTATCTCATGAATATTCATAATCAATAAAAAAAGCTATATTTACACTAAGAAAAAAGATCATGGAAAAATAGAATTAAAAGATAATATGAATCTTTCCATGAACTTTTTAAAGTACCCTTGTGTAACAAGTTTATTTTTTAAAGCAGGCAGCCCCTTCAATTCACCATGTGAATGTAAAATACCATGATGAACTATGGACATCCCTATTTGAATTACACTGAAGATGCCAAGAAAATTACTAACAGGAGCCTCAAAATTCATCACATTAACTCACATCCCCAGAAAATTCATTCCTGAGGGTTTATTTCAATGAAATGTCTCCCTTGGGACAAGAAGTCTCTCCCCCACTCTGGGAAATCAGGTAATGGAACTCAGGGCTTTTCATCTTTCCAAGTCATTAAAATGCAAATTGGGGGGAGGAGAGAGACCTGCAGGCAGATCTCCCTGGGCCTAGCCTGGTGGCCGCAGCACTCACATCCATCAGCTGTCCGCACCTCCATGTGCACCAGGTCCGCCTCCTTATCCAATCCGGCCACCGACCTAAGGAAGGAAAGGAGAGACAGAGGCTCAGTAAGGACACAGACAGCAGACAGCAAAGTGGGAAGCATGCAGGGCCCACTGTTCCTCGGAAATCCACTTTCTCAAAGAAGCCTGTCTTGCAACAGCAGCCCCAGCAGTGTGCCTGTCCCAGTAATTGCCACCTATAATGGTAACAATGCATGAGTTTTGGAGGTGTCAGGGAGACAGTCACTCTCAAACAAACAAACAAACAAAAATGCCCGCAGAAGAATAGAGAGTCCTTAGTAATGTTGGTCTCAATCTTTGTCCTTGCCCCTTCTCTACCACCTCCCACCTTCTAAGAGGTTCTCTCTTCCCCTAGGTCTTCCACCTATCTTCTTGGTCTTGCACTTGTGGTTACTTCCACCACTTCCACCCCCTCTGGCCTCTGACTTAGAGCTTGTTATACTGCCTTGTGCTGTTTGCTTCAAGGAACTCTTGCCCTCCTGATTGACCCTCTCTACCCTTCTTTCCTCCTGTCTTGCAAACAACAAATGTTTGGCTACAAACATTCAAAGCCCAGTCTGACAAGGACAAAATTCTCCTGGTGAAACATTAAAGGTCCCTGGCCAACAGCTAGAAGAAAGAAGGCTGAGAATCCCTACACGTAATCCTCGTGGGCCTCAGACCTTTCACACATAAAGCCCAACTGGGCATTTCCTGCATTAGGTATCCAGGCCAGAGAAGACCCAGAAAATCAACTAAAAGAGCCAACCCAACAGTTAAAACATTCATGCTCTAAAGATTGTATCATCCACTCTCTCCAGCAAGCCCTCACACATAGACTATGTACTCTCATTTTAAATACCATTCCAAGATTGCTTTTCTGGTTTTCCAGTCTTAACTGGTACAAAGAAGCCACTTAGAAGGAGAAAGTAGATTAATGGTGAAAATCAACAGCTGATACTGAGATAGAAAGAGAGAAAACCTATGAAAAACAGACCTAAGAACTTAAAACCTGATCATCCACATCATAAATTCCCCTGCTTCTCAATAGCCCTGGGGCATTACTGTGCTACAGCACAGCCTGTGTCTGACACCTACATGGAGGGACTGAAGGCACAGGACGAAAGAAGGCTAATGGTCTCCAGTGTACTGAGAAATTAAGGTTGTGAGTGATATAGTTTAGAGAAAAAATGATTTTTGTTTGTTAAAATAAAGCATATTACGTCTTAAAAGGTTAAACTTCAGTTATCTATAAAGTTCATTTATATAAAAATACTTCTTTCCCCAAAGAAGCTGAACAAATGGAGCTTTACCCTAATGGGTTATTTTTCCCGGTGGTCATTGACACACTATCCTTTCGGTTTTCTTCCACTCATTTGATCCTAACACCAAACCCCTAAGGCAAGGAAAACAGGCATCCTTACTCATGTTTGACTGAAGGAGAAACTGAGGCACAGACAAATTGATGTTTTGTCTAAGGTCACATAAGGATTAGGCCAGAAGTAGAGAGGCTTCCCGACTTCCAAGCCTGGAGCAGCTCCAAAGTCCTTATCCAGCCTTCTCCCTTCCCCCTTTATTCTCCAGCTAACTCTCACCGCTCCTCCCAAGTTTACCTGGCCTCCCCCTCCAGCAGCCCTTCCGTCCCTCGGCTCACTGCAGAGCCCTTCCTCTGCACCCACAGTATCCTCACCTCAGTGGCTCTCAAACTTGGCTCCTCATGAGAGCTACTAGGAGAGCTTTGAAATATACAGATGCCTGGGCCCGCGTCCTAGACCAGTGAAATGAAAACCTCTGAGGGAGGGGCCAAGATATCAGCATTGTTTTTAAAGCTCCATGTGCAGCCAAGTTTGAGAAGCACTGCTTTGCATGGATCAGATACATCACTTATGTAAATCACTAGTTCATTTCTGTGTCTTTCCTACTCGGATATAAACTTTGAAGAAGCGGGCCCTGTCTTATTTACTTTTCAACCCCTAGCACCTGTGTGCCTAGTGCATATTAGATGATGCCTATGTGTTTATTAAGTTAATAAGCAACCAAATCTACCTGTGATAATGCCAACATTTCAATTTGAAACACTTGAGGCCAGACACACAGTACTGAGGGCACCAGAAGGGACTCCATGGACACCTTCTCTGCTCTGCAGCCTCCGTGTCTCTTTATAAGCAGGTTGGAATTCTCTCCCCATGGTCACTGGCAGGTTAGCGTGGACGGAATTGGAACCAAAATGACTAAGTGTGACTGTGGTCATCCGATGCAGTCCTGTATGAGCAATGGAAGAAAAGCACATGCCTTTTTGGAGCTTAAAGGAAGGCAACCAAACCGATCAAACAAGAACTGTTCCTCATCTGAGAATGCTCACTCTCTTCCATCTATCTAAAATCTTACACATGTGTCAAGGTGGAAACAAGAGTCAAGTCCTCCTGGAAGCCTGCCTTGGTCACTCCAGCTCACACTGATCTCTCTTCTTAGCACTCCAAGAGAACTAGAATCTGGATCACACATCCTCCAGCAATCATATTGTTGTTAAGTTGTTTCTCTTGAGCTGCTCATGGCTCATTAGAACAGACACCTGTGGTTTTGGTCTGCTTAGTATCCTTTCCTTCTCCATCCATCCTTTGTGGAACTGTCTATCCAACTCAAGCCATGTGGTTTTGGCCAGGCTGGTCAATCACAGTAGCCCAACTGTTTGAGCCCCAAGATGTCATGTGATCCAGCATAGTCTTGGGACATCATGGCTGTGGTGATCAGGACATGCCAGGACAAGTTAGACTTCCTCAGGATTTCTCTAACTGAAGCTGGTAGGAGAGAATTGGCTTTCCTCTTTGGTCACCAGGAGAAATGTTTCTGGCCTGATAGGAAGATCTAAAACACATCAGGTCTAAACAATGAGGTGGATACACAGAGAGAAAGAGAATTGACTGTGGGATAGAGAGAGAGGGAGAGAGATGGTAATATGAGGACAGGAGTCAAAAGAGGGACAGAAATACAGAAACACACACAGAGACACAGAAGGAAACAGGGACACAAAAACAGTGCATGCACATGTGCACATTCTCTCTCTCACATACACATGCACACGCACACACATACATCTAGAGACCCAGAGAGTCCGAGATTCATACAAACAGGAAAACTCACTGAGAGACACAGACAGGTAGACACAATTGAAGGTATTTAAATCTGAACCCACTTGATTCTCAGGCCCACTCCAATTTTGCATCCTGCTCATATACACAGCCCATAGGGTGCCTTTGTTTGTGAGGGTGTGTGTATATTTATTTGCATAAGCCATCAATTATAAATCACATGATTTTTATTAATATGCAACCCATGAGACAGTAAGCTTCCTAAGAGCAGGGACCCTAATTATCTTTCTCCAATATTTGCCACAACACACAGCTCAGGATTAGGCATAGCTTTGGATTAAACGATAGGAGTAAGAGATTTGCACTTCAAAGCTGCTCTATCCCCAGGGTCTGCAGAGGAGGAGACTAAGCTGCTCAGCTGGCCAGAGGTATAGTGAAATAACTGAGGGTAAGGAGAACATTCTCCACCACAGTCTCAGCTGTGGCCCTCTGGCCCTCATCCGGTGCAAAGAGAGATGCCACTGCCCACTTTCTGTAGTACTGGTGGCATTAGCCTAGGGCTTCTCAGCATTGGCACTGTTGACATTTTGGGCTGGATAATTCTTTGTTGTGGGGGTTGTCCTATTCATTGCAGAATATTTAGCAGCGTCCCTGGCCTCTGCTAGATGCAGAAGCACCCCTGCAGTTGTGACAACCAAAAGTGTCTTGAGACATTGCTAAATATCCCTAGAGGAGGCCAAAATCACTTCCAGTTGAAAACCACTGCTTTAGCTGGACACACTTACTTGCTGCTTGGACTCTGCATCTCCCCTGTTAGCAAGGAGGCAAAAACAAGCACCCGGAACTGTACTTCCCCACCTACTGCAAATGCTACCACTGCTGAGAAGACTGTGAACTCCTGTTATTCTGGGCCATACCATCTCATCAGGTAGAAGCAACCGGGTCCAAATCTTAAAGCCCCAAGTTCCCACTTCCAGAAATTCAATGTAAGGAAAGTACACACAAATACAGCAAACAAGGAAACGCCAGATGCAAATCTGTGGTGGGTTTTTTTGCATGGTCGGGGAGAGAGGGTGAGAGGATGGGAACTGTAAGGGCTAAACTTGTGGAAATGTTTGGGAAAGTGAATATAATAATGATGATAAATGCTAATGGGTATTGAGACCATCCCTGTGTCAGGCATGGTGTTTGGTATTTATAAGCTTTATCTTATTAATCCTCAAAATGAGTTTTTGAGGAAGGTACCATTCATCTAATTTTCCTCCTTGGTAAAATGGGGATAATAAGCAAGATTAAGTACTGTGCTTTAAGTGACATGATGTTAACAATTCATAGATACAGGGAGTACACTATGTGTCAGACACTGTTTTAAATGTAAATAAATGCTGATCTCATTTAATCTTCACATCAACTCTGTGAGTGGAGAATCATTCTTTTCCCCTGTTTTTAAAGGGGCATGAAGTGCTGAAGCAACTTGGCCAGTCATGCATCTAGGAAGCAGCAAAACCAGAACTTGAACCAGGCAGATGTCTTTGACCCAAGAGATGAACCTCCCCTGGGAGCAGCCTCTCCTGGATAGTGAAAGGAAGAGGGGGATTGGAGCCCAGCCATCCCTCCCAGAATCAAGGTTCACAGCCATTGCCTCCCCTCTCCCACATGTAAGTCACCTTAAAGCAGCATTGTAAGAAATATGGATGTATTCTGTAAACATTTTCAATATCACAGAAAAATTTGGTTCCAGACTACATGAACTGGGAGTCACTCACATGGGCAATCACTGGTAAGAAGGCAATGTTGGGAATAGAAAAAGGAGGCTGGGCTGATGGTAGAGGATTAACAAGTGGAAAATTTTACAAAGATTTAAGATAAACACACCTGAGGTAAAGGAAATTTGGGGCTTGGGCTTGACTCTTTTTTGAGGTCTGTGAGAATGAATGAGTCGAGATATGTGTAAGAGGGACTGTGACATTGCCATGGGTACTGGGGAAGGGATGAGAGACATGCCTGCTCAGATATGCCAAGCAGCTTAATAATGGCCCCTGGCACGTCTTCCATCTCAAGCATCCAAGTCCCTTCACATTGCCAGGACCAAAGTTAGGCCAGGGTGGGCCAGAAAGCCAGGGGCAGTATCCAGGACAGAACCAGCCATAAGCCAGGCAAAGTTCCCCGTGCTTAATGACTGCAACAAAGTGAGGATGAATTTGCAAGCATGCCATTGAAATCACATAGAATACAACTCCTAGAAAGTTTCTAGAAAGCATGTGATGGTATAGAGAAATTGTATCGGTACGTGTCATTACCAATGCAAAATGCAAGCATGTCATCACTGGTGCATTTATTTGGTTATGCTGATTTTAATCAAGTGACTTTAAGGCAAAATTTTATAGGACAAAACAGAGTTAAGGTGTCAAGATCAGGTATGACTCTATGAAAACCCTTACTAATATTTTAAAATTCTTCAGTCATGAATTCTTCTACCACAAGGATTCTTTGAAACCTAACACTCATGAGTGGGAAAAACTAATGTTTTTCAGTAGATCTTTCCAATCTTCTTCAAGAAAAGAATTGGGAGCAGGCCCCTTTGTGTAAAGCCTATATCACATTTTGCAAATACATGCCAGCAATGATTTTGAGTTTCCATATCTGTAAAGTAGGAAGGTCATAACACCTACTTCATAGAGTTATGAGGATTAAATGAGCCAAGCATTGAACACTTAGAACAGTGCCTGACACATAAAAAACATCCTTCACATTTTGGCTATTATAATTTTTTATTTGAAGGACGAGATAAACTAAGCTGCCTTCCAGCCTTCTTCCCTCCCTCATACCCCAGTTCTCCATTTGTTGAGAGCCTAATAATGATAGCGTTGTTCTAGGCACTAGATATGAAAAGTCCTTCCATCAAGGAATTCAGTTTAGGCACCTTCTCCTTCTCTAGAAAGATTGCACATCACAAATACTGGAAACCACCTCTCGATAAGGGCTCCTTTAACGCCCTATTCTCCTCCCCTATGTAGAAATCATTGCACAGGATAGCAATAGCCTTCCGTTCCCTCTTAGACATGATCTTTGACCTCACAGGTTTTTATTGGACAGCGTATCAATTTACTTTATTATGGTGCTTGACACATGGTAGATCATCAGTAAATATTTGCTGAATGAATGATCACAACATTTCCATTTGGTCCGACAACCTTCTCGAGCACATTTGGGTCTCAAAGACCAAAAGAGATCTCACTTTCCTGCCTGTGTCCCAGATCATGTTTATCTTCTGGATTGCTCATCTGGTACTGAAAAAGGAAAAAGAAATTTATGCAGGCCTGAATAATGTCTGAGGTAGTTTCCTCCTGCTGGTATTTAATGCCATTAATTTGATAACAATAAATGAGCCCAATAACAGCACGAGGATCATCTGAAACTCTGAGGGGAAGGGCAGTGATTATTCTGATTATTTTCCAAAATTAGGGGCCCTTCTAAGTTCTGAGCAAAGACCAAGGACACAGGGAACACAAGGAAATAGGGAGCCACAGCCAAACCTGCAGGGAAGAAACAGAAATCAGCTCTTAGAAACATACACTCACAGATGTTACTGATGGAAGTGCCTGGAAAAGGTCAAGTGGCTTCAACCTTATTTTTAGCAACTGAACCCTCTGAGCAAATACAGTCTTCAAGTCCTATCACATAAAATAGGTCAAACAGGAATTTCTTGGAAACCGTAACAGCTCACCCACACACGGCAGTCCCCGGAGAGCTGGATGCAACAATCTGAAACGTCACAAGCTCAACCAACCCCTTCAATTTATAGATCAGAAAACTGAGCCTTCGCAACTGCCCAAAGATGCAGCTATTTTGTGTCAGGGGCCCTAGAATCGAATTTGTAACTTCAGTCCTGGCCTCTTTATAACACGCTTGGCTGCCATGAGGGAGTGGAAGAGCCTAACATCCTGTGTATTTTTCTCTCTTTGTGGCTATGAATTCCAGAGCAAAAACGTTCCTGGAAATAAGAAAACGAGATATTGAGGTATGCATGAGGGAGATATTGAGAATAAAATGCTGATACGGTCAAAATACAAATGCTTTACCAACAGGTTAGCTAGACATTTAAACTACAAGATAATATATTGTATTAATGGACAAATCACAATTGTATCGATTATGGGGTACAATGTGATGTTTTGATATATGTATAAATGTGGAATGATTGAATCAAGCTCATTAACGTATCCATCACCTCATTACTTATCACTTTTTGTGGTGAGACATTTGAAATTTACTGTTTGTTATTTTGAAATATACAACCCATTATTATTGATTGCAGTCACCCCATTGTATCTCAACGTATCTCTCCAATTCACACCACAAACTTCTTTTACCTTTATGCCTTTGCTCAGACTGCCTGTCCACCTGGAATCTTCCTTCTAGTCCACTCTGCACAGTCTCTGCACGTGGCCCAGCTCAATACCTACTGTATTAGTCTGTTTCTGTTGCTTATAACAAAATAACTGGAACTGGATAATTTATAAAGAAAGTAAAATTTATTGCTTACAGTTTCAGAGGCTAGGAAGTCCAAAGTCAAGGGCACACATCTGGTGAAGGCTTTCTTTGGGGGTGACATCGGGGATGACAGAGTATCACATTGTAAAAATAGTGGAGCAGAGAGAGTGAGACAGACACTAACCTCCTCATTCACTCTCCTTTTAAAGCCCTCCAAACCATTCCCATGACCACCATTTTTAATCCATTCACTATGGCATCATCCTACAATCTAATCACCTCTTCAAGGCTCCACCTTTCAATTACCATAATAGGATTTCCCACCTTCAATTGTTACAGTGGAGATTAAGTTTTGGGGGGACATTCAACTCAAGGCACCTACTTTCCATGAAAGCTACTGATCCTGGCTGAATATTAGAATCCCTTGGGGAACTTTTTAAAAATATTAAACACCAATGCACAGGCCTTATGTGCAGAAATTCTGGTTTAACTGATCTAGAGCAATAGTATTCACTTCTGATTCTGATTTTAGTAGCATCAGAATCTCTTGGAGGGCTTGTTAAAACACAGACACTGGGATCTACCCTCAGTTTCCGATTCAAAAGGTCTAGATGGGGCCCCAAAATTTGTATTCTTAGGAAATACACAGATGACATGATAACGATGGTCACGATTCACACTTTAAGAACCATTAGCCTGAAGAACAGTGCAGGAATCAATAGCTTTTAGATGCTCCCAGGTGATAAAATGTTCAGAGTTGAGAATTACGTATTAGAGCCCAAAACACAACCTCAGACTGTAACAGCCTCTCCATTTCATGCATCAGTGATTTAGGTAAGAGCATCAATTCTGGAGTCAGACCCTGGTTAGAGTCTTGGCTCCGTCACTCACTAACTGTGGGATCATAGGCAATTTACTTAACCTCTTTATGCCTCAATATTTTCAACCACACAATGAAAAAATATAATAATAGCATGCTACTCATCATTTTTATGAGAAGCAGATGAGTTAAATACATGTAAAACATTTAGAAGAGAGAGATGCATGTGCTAACACTTTTTAGGGCTCACATTATCTTAAGTGCAACTAATATTTATTGAACACTTCTAATGTATCAAGAATTTTACTATCAATTAAATATATGATCTCACTTAATCCTTAAACAAACATAGAGATTGGCAATATAATATTTTTTTTTTCCCAGATGAGGAAATGGAGATTTTGAGGAGTCAACTGGCTAACCATTGATCCAGAGCAAGAACGTGATGGAGCTGGATTCAAACATAGTTTGTCTTACTCCACCTTTGGTTATTTGTGTGCCTGAATGTTTCCCCTTCTCAATTACAATCTCCTTAAAGACAGGTTCTAAATCTGATTAAATTATGTTTTCCACTAGTGTCTAGCACCATGCCTTGCTCTGCATTTATTAAATATCTGTTGAGAAGATGAATAAATATACAAGTGAGAACAATAATAATAACCCCAGCAGTATGATTAGAATAAATGTAGAAAATAGTTCCATAATATGGTGAAACAGATTTCATTCATCTAATTAATCTCTAGGCAATTAAATGAATAAAGTCTTCATTTTATATTATTATGCTGCTATTTTCACCATTTATCCTCAAAGCAATATTGGATCTGTCAAACACAATCATCTGTGATTTGCTTGACAAATGTGATCATCCTGTGAAAACGCTGGGGCAGCACAAACTCGGGGCTCTCATCCAGCTGAAATGAACACGGCTCCTCTAGTGGGTGCTTTGGGAGCTTTCCTCCCGAATCACAAATATTCCTTCTACCTCCATCAACTGCTTGCTACTCCTGGATTCACAAATTTCTAGGTGCAGACCCCTGTGCCCATGTCTGTGCTATGTGGCCCTGCCCCTTGTCCACAGCTGATTAGATCAGGGCTAGAGCCCCAACCTAACCTGGGTCAAAGAGATCCATTTCCTAGACTTTGGGATTGATTTGAGAGACTAACATGAAAGTTGCAAAAACTTGTCTTGGGTATCTTAAGCTGGTTTGCCAGACAGAAGAGAGAAGCAGAGATAAGAGACAAAGAGAGCACTGTTAGGATTCTGGGGTAAGGTTGTTCCTGAGGTCTAACTGTATTTCTTCTCTTGGATCTTGATAATCCTCTTGCTCTCTCACTCTAATAAAGTAAGCTCAAGATGGTTACTATTTCACAGAGAATCATTACCAATATGCCCCCCTCCCCGCTGCCAGAAGTTGCTCAGCATGGGCAGGGACTTGTCATGACACGTGGATAGCTATGATCCCTTCTGCCTTCTGGTTCTCCCAGCACATCAGTGTTTTTCAAACTACTGACTGTGACTCATTATTGGGTCATGAACTATATTTAACGGATCACAACTCCAATTTTTTTTCATAAAATAGGAGGGACTAGAATAAAAAATATCGGAGTGCATCTCATGTGTTAGAATAAGTGTTCTTCATGTAATTTTTGCTTAAATTATATTTAAAAACGTAAGTTTATACTAGATCACATGTATGACATATTTCCTACAAGGGAAGCAGTTTTTTTTTTTTAAAGGAAAGAAAGAAACTATATGGTGTAATTTAATCTAATACCTTTCTAAATTCTGGATGGATAGAACTAAATCCAGCAGTTAGATGAAATATTTTCAGGAGAAGGTATACACGCATCAAGGAGGGTCAACTCAACCAAAGAATCTCGGTGAACTACAGCCAACATCATCTCACATGCTGACAGTAGTAATTTTAAGCTGAGCTTTGGTCACTGGGATTTTGCGATTGTGTTCATGTAGTGAAAACTCCATGAAAATTTTCCTAAAGACAGCTGAACAACTATGCTCTACTATGAAGAAAACCATCAATCCTTGCCAGATACTTACTGAACACCTACTACATGTGATCACTTACCGATTGCTCAGTAGCGTATCACATGGCCCATTTGTTTACTGTGTATGTGTGGGCTGCAGCCTGGCTTATTTCCAGTGAACAGTTATCCATTTCCAAACCAGACTGTTACATGACACAATCTGAACAAGACAAGTGTTGTTCACAGAAAACCTATTAATCCTATTAAAATAGACCAAGTGCATTGCAACTTTTGTGTGTTGGTTGCAGGGAAAAGACAGAATCCTTGTTCCTAGACATTTGATTTTGGAACTTCTTAGATGAAGAATCTTCACACACACACACACACACACACACACACACACACACACACATACATGTACTTTGATTGGCATGAATTTCTAGAAAAACTTGGATTGAGAAAAGGCATCCTTCTATTGCCTCCATCATCACAATGCAGGGTCTTTACTGGGCAAATCACCACACTAAGTATTTCAGTTCACTTAATCACACAGGTCCTGAGCACCTATTATGTGTTTGGTTCCCTTGGGAGGGAAGATGCCAAGATGAGTGAGAGAAGGTTCCAGCTCTCTAGAAGCTCAGATTAGTATGGGAAACAGCTCTGTGGACAGATATTTATAAGAAAATGAAGCATGTGCTTTAATAGTGGGGTTTCTGCACAGAGTGCTGTGGGAATCCACAAAGGGTGTGTCACTAAATGTAAATAGGAAATAGAGAGACACAGAGATAAGGCACACATAGTCTTGTTGGCGCACCAGTGTGGCCATGCAGCTCCTAAAGCAAGTATTTCCCAAGAGCTCCCTGTGTGTCCAGCACAGAAACTGGTGGTAAGATGAGGGTCAGGGGCCAGAGGTGGTGGAGGGGTTGGTAAAGTGGGGGAGGGTGTAAGATGAGAAAGAAACAGGTTCACAAAGGCACAGAGACCAGTTAGAGGAAAACAATCAGGAATGCACAAAACCTTCACTGCCCCATGTTTCCTTAGCTTGAGCTTGGGATGACACAGTTAGTACTGCTGGGGTACTACTGACCACACTGAGTATTATTTCCAACTCATAATGCATTTTGAGACAGAAACTTGTCTCCTCTGCAGCCCAGTGGTTAAGAGAGGAGCTGTAGATCCTAATCTTGGCTCTACACTTCTTTGTTATGTGACCTTTGGCAAATTAGTTAACCTCTCTAACCATCCAAATCTCCCTAATAGTCAAATCTCCCTCAATTGGTCTGGAGAGGATGAAATGTTGTGATACAAACATGTATTTAATGAAGAGCACACTGGGTTCCAAGCACTTTATGGAGTATTCGTGGACATCAGAGACACACACATGCACACACAGACACATGAACAGATGCATACCCACTCATGTCAACACCTGCTGATTATACAGAATGTGTTTCATAAAAACTTGCATCGGAATGTAGTAGAAAAAGCACTGGACTGGGACAAAGACCTTGATTCTGGTCATAGTCACACTGACCAGCTGTGTGGCTTTGACTAAGTCACTTGACCTGTCTGGGCACAATCTCTTCCTCTGCAAATTGAAGGGGTTGCTGGGGCCAGGGGTGTTGGGGGAGACCAAGGACCCTCAGCATCTTGTCTCGTGTTTGGCAACTTCATAGTTGAGGAGGAAGAAGGCCTTGTGAGCTCCCTCTCTGCACTGATTGCTCTGACCCCTCCAGTTGTCGGGAATCCTCTTGTCCTGCCCTGCCTTGCCTCCTCCGTGGGGGAACTTTTCTAATCAAGTGAGTACATTAGAAAGAAGAGGATCTTCCCTCTGGGGAGGTCCCTGAGGTGTTACTCACCACTGGCAGGGCCCATACCCATCAGAAGAGGGCTTCTCTGAACATCCCCGTGCTGCCTGAACCCACCTGCACCTGCAGCTCAGCGGGGACTCGGAGACGGAACATGGGTGGATGAAGGAGTATCTGGGATCCATGAGCAGGAGGTCCCAGCATTTGTAGTTTGCAGAATACGCTCACTTCATTGTCTAATTTTAATGGCCTTAATCTGGGGCAGTAGGCATCATCATTCCCATTCCACAGAAGAGCAAACCCAGAAAGCTGAGGTCACTTAAGGTCTCAAGTCAGGTCAGGCGAAGGCAGAGCTGGAACTCATACCAGGCTCTGCCAAGTCTGAGCCCAGGGCTCTAGGTACCGTGTGCTTTCCTCAGTGACCTCTCAGATAAGCCACAAGGCCACACATAATTAGACACAAGATTGTGTGGTGCCTACTTGACGTGCTGAAGGAATTCAGAGTTAATTTAAAAAGGCAAAGGGCATAAAGGAGACGGTTTGGGAGGATGGGGAGGATGTTTGTGGGGAAGTTCTAGAAAAGAAAGAGAAAGGAACCAGTTGTATTTATAGATTAATAATGTGCAGAACGTGGAAAAATATGCTGCCTCAGGCAGTTCTCATCAAGTTAATGGATGTTGCCAATTACTGTTGTAACATTTTTAATTGTATCTTAGGTCTGAAGAGAATAAAAGCAGAATTTATTATCTTCACCTAAGGACTGATAGGGACACACATTCTGGTCCAATATGCCAGTGTAGACACACCTGCCCGGAGTCTACACTGGCAGCCCACTTCACAGGGAAGTCTTACTCACAGCTAGCTCAGACCCAGACTGTGGCTGAAATAGTTAGAAAAAGGCATCTGCTTAATGAGTTCATGTGTATAAATGGGTCTCTGGAAGGCAATGGTGTATGAGGGAACAGGTCATAACCACATGGGTACCCCCCGTGAAAAAAACAGTAACCACAGAATCCCCGGCGATGATGGATGGTAGCTGGGATGTGTGTGTTGTCTTATAGTGGGTTGGTCTCTGTAATTACATAATGCTTCATGTGTGTTCTTCAGTACTCAAAGTAACGCATGTGATTATTTGAATAAGGTCCTCCTCCCTTCTAGATTGTAATTTTCTTGGAGGGCGGGGTCTTAACTGCAGTGCCCACCAGGACAACTCCACTCGCTAGCACAAAGCTGGCACTCAATTATGTGGTTGAACAAATGATCAGAACTCCTACAGGGGGTGTACAATTTGTTTCTGCATTTTACGAAAAAGGGACTAGAGGCTCAGACCAGCTAGTCACTCATCTACATCGCTGCAGCTAATAAATGGCAGCTCCCATTCAAACTCAGGTGAGACAGACTTGGCTCCCGAGTCCATCCTGTGACTCACTGTGCAGCCCGCCGCTCTGCACTGGAGAGAGAGGCAGGGAGAGAAGAAAACGACCCTCAGGTGTTAATCAGCCACTCTGTGCCAGGCATCCTTTTTGTTTATATCATTTAGTCCTTGGAAGGAACCTATGAAGGATGAATCGCCCACAAATTTAAAATGCAGAATAAGAGGTCCTTCCTGAAGGAGAGTTCAAGTGCCCAGGCCAGGAGTGTCCAGGCAGCAAAGAAGAGGGAGGATTCAAATGATTCCACCACTTCGCCCGCACAGAGCTCCCCTTTACTTCACAGCTTCTCAGAGAGTTATACGCACACAGCTCAAACTACATCCTGAAAGCACAAGGCACTGAGGGGAAGAAAATAACAGCGTGTGGCTCCGTTTCCTCAAACAAATCCTTTAGGGACAATCCCGGTGACAACTTGTGACACAATTTGATGCCCCCCCACCCCAGGCCCTGACACCAGCTCCCTTTTCAGTCCTTTCCCCTCTGATTTCTACATCCAGAGGCCTCATGCTTCTCACTCTCATGCCTCTGCCTTCTGCCCCAGGACCCAGGATATCCCCCTATTTAGGCCGGCCCTGGCTGGCTAATACTCTGGGCTCTACAATCGACCAACAGCAGCCCATGGAAATGCCCACCCTTGGCCAACAGCAGCCAAAGAAAAGTCACTGAGTGAAAAGATCTCCTTCAGTAACAAGCAGGACATCTTGGTGGGCAGCAGAACAGGCCAGCATTAGCCAGATCCACCTTCCCTGCATGTGCCAGTCACTGAGCACCTGCCCAGCACCATTCTCTAGGCAGGGGATCAAAAGGTGAAATACTCCCTTTGCCTAGGTCTGGAAGGGATCACTGTCTACATGCACACAGACATGCAAACACCCCCAACATCTCAGCACCTGGGACATGCACAGAGTGCCCACGCCACAAGCCCAAACTTCCCAGCTTAGAAAGCTAATCCTGGCTGATCTCCAAATTCAGAGGCAGCACTGATCCCTTCCTGCCTCTTCCTCATTTCCCCCTTGTTCAGAAACTTGCATTATGAGGCAGTGAGAGTGTAAAGTAGTGGTGTAGAGCTTGTACTCTGCACTCAGAGAGACCTGGGTTCAAATCCTGGCCCCACCACCCAACAGCTACATGACCTTAACATACTTTCAAGCTCTCTAGGTCACAGAATCCTCATCTCTGAAAAGACAGTAATAGCAATTCTTCCCCCCGCCCCCCCCCCCCCCAGGGTTGTTGTGAGCATTAAATTCGGAAATAGTATGACACTCCTAGTCCAGGCTTAGGAGTACTCAGTACATGTCAGCTGTTAGTGTTTCTGGTCTTCCCAAGAGATTGTCAGTCCTTGACCCCCACTATTGTCATGCACCCTCCACCCTGCCTGCATAGACATGGCTGTAGACATGTCTCCTGGCTAAGAGAAGAATCACCAGATCCTATCTACAGGTAGAGCTATTTAATCTACCCCCCAAGAAAGGTTTCCTCCTAAGCCTCAGCACATTCCAGAGGTAACATTTGGAAAAGTGTGGGCCCTGGCATACAGAATGCAAGATGAGCGTGCACAGCCCTGACAGAACCACAGCCTCCTGTAAGACGCTGCTCACACCTGCATCCATCAGCCTGGGAGGGGCCGCCCAGGGGAAGAGCCAGAAGTCAGACCCTCTGGGACAATTACAATTAAACCAAACCAGACACTCTGCAATCCTCTCTGGGGAGTCATTCCTCCTAATCTGGGGCTGGGGCAAGATCACTTAATAGGCCCTTTTTCATCTTTAATTTCTCTGATTCAGAAAGTCTACAAGATCAATTGCTAAGAGGGCTAATGTGAGGACATGAGGCAGCAAGTTGCTCAGGGCCTAGAGTCAGCTAATTCCTTAGCTTCCAACTAGAGCCCACAGGGACCCACTTGCATAAAGCTCGAGAACTCCTCCCCTCGCTCAGTCACCCCTCCCATCCCAAAGCCCCTCTAAATGAAGAACTTGAATTGCAACCCAGCAAGAATAGCATATCAACCTCAAGCCAGCCAGCACTTTCCAGGAATCCCAGTCATATCCTGCTTAATATACTTATAATCCTGCTCAGGGTAGGGCTCCTGAGCTCAGAGCCTGAGCTTTTCAGTCTTCACACCAAGGGACCCAGGGACCTTGACCTTCAAAGACTATGTGAAATGATGCAACATCACCCTCAAAGCAATGGGCTGTCAGACTGTGGGGGTCTGAATCCCATTTCCATCTCATGTTAGCTGTGTGACTTCAGGCAAGTTACACAAACCTTGGTTTCCTCATCTGTAGAGGGGGCTGAGAACTTGAATTAAATAATGTCAGTCACATGCTTAGCATGGCACCTGCACTTCGTAAACACCAACTATCCTTCACCGCCCACTATGCTTGGGCCACCTGGAGTCGGCTCACCATGCTCATTCCAGGATTAAGTCAAGATGTGCAAACACCAAGGAATGCTTATGTTCCAGGGGAAAAAATGGGACTATCTCCAGTGTCGTTGTAGCCAGTGTTCGAGAAGCAGCTGCACCCCCTGAGAGAAGTGACAGCCTTTTCATTCCTTTCATTCTTTTCTCTGTCTCCTTTATTTCTGTAGTAAGCCACAGACAGAAATAATGCTGGCTAATGACAGTTTTACCAAATGATTCCTGGAAACAGCATGGAAGAAGAGAAGGTCGCCTCCCATCCATAAGACCGGCATTCTCCAAATGGAAACCCAACCCAGAAGGGGAATAGCTAGTACCAAATACTCTGGATGATGCATCCCCCAGGACCCTTCAATTTCCCTAACAGGACACTTGCTTCTTTCCTCCCATCATTGTCTACATATTTTCCTTAATGATGGCAGAATTAAACGGAACTTTTTCTGCACTACTGGCTCTTGGGGATTCTAGAAAGCCTGGGAAGGAAGTTTCAATTTGTTCACTTGCTGGGAATGAATTCTGCCTCATATAACTCCTGACAAATTGCCATTTTTAAAGGGTTTGTTAATTTCCAATGAGCAAATGGCACATCAGATATCTTGTTTATTCGACAGATGCTCCTGAGCTAAACAAATGGTTCTTGTTTAACAAACATGGAAACAACTTGTCAGCTTTTCTGAGATCATCCTATTTAACTATCAAGAGAGGGTCCTGTGATGTGTGGAGAAAATATGAGCTGTCTCATTCCTACGTAGGGTTCTCAAAAGGCCTGGGGACATTGGTTCCATTGAAAGAGATAACATGAAGCTCCTTAATCATAGGCTGGGAAACAGTTCTCAGACAAAGGACCTGGGATTTCTTCCTTTCTCTGAAGATGCCATCTATTTCTGATGCAGGTCAACCTGATCCAGTAATCTCCTTGGTGCTGAATCTGAAAATAGCTTTGAATAAGCCACCCATCTGAGACACAGAGGTGGTATAAAATGTTGATTAAAATTTCAGCTTTGAAGTAAGCCTGGTTTGGATACTGGCTCTGCCAGTTACTAATTGTGTAACATGAACTGGTTACTTAGCCACCCTCAACCTTAGTTTCCGCAAATATGGTACAGGTCTAATAATGATATGAAAAGCAAAAATGCTGATGTTATAGAGATGAATGTTCATACTCGTAATTCTGATTATATTTCAGGGAATTTTAAATGGAGCTGAACTCAGGAATGAGTCTCAGGAGCAGAGAGAAGGGGCATTGGGAAGGGCACAATTCCTATGTCCTGCATTATTTGGAAGGAGTAAATGTGACATGCTTGATAATGTGACGGCTCAATGACTCCAGTTAGAAATTAAATCTGAACAGAGTAGAGCTCTTCCAAGCCTTAAAACTTCAGCCTGAAATCATAATCACTTTCAGCCAGCAAGCTAAGCATCTGGCTAGACTGGGGTGGGCTGGGGAGGGCTGGGAAAGAAGAAAATGAAAGAGGCCAGCTTGCCCGGGGCACACGAGGACACATGGAGAGAGATGATGGGTAACCTCTGTCAAGTCTGAATGTGGGGTGCTAAATCCATCTGCCAGTGGGTGCAGCATAGTACAATGTATTAATTATAAGAGGGCCGACATTTCAAAGCCTCCCTGCTGGAAAGTATCACAGAGAATTACCTTGGGACAACATCTAACTCGCTGAAAATTAATTTACTCCACAGTGTAGATGCTTTGGAAAGATGCAAAGTGAGGTTGACCCCAGCTGAGCATGGCATGGGCCATGCACTGTCTGAAGGAGTTGCAGGTATTAACTCATCTAAACACGTGGAAGGGCTGCAAAAGACACCCCGGGCACAGTTAATTATCTAATGGAATCTTCACAGCAACTCTAGGAGGTAGACAGCATTATCATCACCATTAGGCTGACGAGGCAATTGGGGCTTAGATATTCTGCCCCAAATATTAGTGTTTCTAATTGAGAAGCCAAGAGGTCTATCTCTGGAAACATGCTCTTAGCCACTCTGAGAAAGTGTGAGAGAGGGTCCAGCGAGTTTCCAACATAAGGTAACTTTGAGCAGAACATTAAAAGATAGTGAGTTGATTGCCCGGAATTGCCTAGAATTGCGTGCACTGCCTTCATGGTCTGGCAGAGGGAAGCCCTAACAGAGGGCCTGGAGGTATACAATCTCATGGCATGTATGCAAGACGGTAATCGGTGTAGGGTCAGGTAAAGATGACTGTGAGTTTGGGAAGATGTTTCAGGAATCTGGTGTGAACCCTTTAGCATAAGCTCCATGCCATGCTAAAGGGTTTGCACTTTTACCTTGAGGCTAGTTTTTCTCAATCTTGCTTCAATGAAAAATCAATGGTAGATCTGTTCACAGGTGAAACCTACTCGAGTGAGCATACCAGGATTTTTAGCAAATCTCAAATAATCTCTAGGGAAAGCCTGCATAGCAACAGTGTACATTTACCATATCTCTTTATGGTCTACCTAAAAAGGGAAGCTTACTACAGTCAGTAAGAGAAATAAGAGGCTGGAGATACATTAGCTGCCATTCAATTGATTTCTGTTCATTTAGGAATGTAAGTATGTAAGAATGACATAATTGTACTGATATCCTTGAATTGTCCCAAATTAACAAAAAGGAAAAAAAGGAGGGAGAAAACTCATCCACATCAGTTCTTTATTACTGACCACATAATTTTTGTGACACACTTCACAAGTAATCATGACTCACTAGTGTGTCATTATACTTTTATTTAAAATGTTTGATAATTCTCTCTTGACTCCAGAAGCAGAAGTTTTTAAATGAAGGATAACCTCACTGAGCCTGTGTTTTAGAAAACTAACATGACCATATAAAGGATCAATTCAAATGCTAGCAAAATTGAAGGCAGAGAGACAGAGAGGAAGCTGGTCTGGGCAAAAGATGACAAGAACCTGGGTGAAGAACGTGCCAAGAGGGACAAAGCAGATGCATCTGGGAAAGAGGTTTTGCAGGTGTAATAAATTCAGCATGGGGATCAAGTGGATGTGGGTGGCTGGTCCCACAGTTTGGGAGGACCGATGGAGTGAACGAAGGCAGTTCAGGGTGATTTGTGACTTCCAGTTCAGACAAGTAGATGCATAGTGATATTGGTAACTAGATAATCTGAGATATGAGGAGAAATCATTTAACCAAGTTGGGGAAAGGAGGAGGTGCAGTTTTTATACATTTGGGGAATGGCAATTTGTTCTGTTATGGATTGTTCGGGTTTTGAGGTATGTGAGAAATATCATAGTAGGGCTGTCCAGCAATATCTGAGCAACGTCAGGGTAGAGATGTCCAGTGAGAAACAGGAGGTGTGCATCTGGAATTCCGGAGAGAGCAGGATGGGGATAGGTGTTGGTGGGCTTTACAGGAACTAGAAGTAGTGATGAGAGTGTGTATGCTTGCCTGGTAAAAATGTCTTTTTGCAAACAAATGGAACAATGAAAAGTGTATGCCAGGAACACTAACATTTATAGGGGTCTCCAATCAAGAGGAGCCAGTGAAGGACACAGCAAAGGAACAGCCAGGAAGATAAAAAGAAAAACAGAAGCAAATCACAATCATCAAGGAAAGACAAAGACTCTGGAAGGAAGGAGAGAGCAGTGCTAACATCTGCTGAAGACATGTAAGATGAGGAAGGAAAGGAGGGTCAGGATTTGGCCATAGCAGGTGCCTGGTGAGAATGGGTGTAAAGGTGGTTTGAAGGTGACAAAGCACATTCATTATAAATAAATTCATGAAATTTAGCAATGAAGAAAAGGAGAAAAATAGGGAAGTCACCTGAGCAGAAAGAAGGACAGTTTTGTTTTGCTTAAATTGACAGATAAAATTATATGTATTTATCATGTACAACATGATTTTCTGAAATGTATATACATTGTAGAATAAATGTTTTCCTTTTTTTTTTAAGACGGAAGAGAATAATGTGTCTAGGTGGAAAGGAATAAAGAGTTTAAAGATACTGAACCAAGAAAGAGTAACTGATGAAGCAAAACCCATAAAAGGTGAGAAGACACAGGATTAAAAGTGCCACTGGAATTTAAGTTTGCAAAGAAGGTACAGCTATTCTTCCAACACAACAGAGAAATATGGAGAAAGAGACAGAACTTTTGGGAAGGGGGAAGAAAATCTGGGTACATTTACACTGTAGTCTATTTTCTTTTCAGTGAGAGAGAAGCCTCAATGATTGCCAAAATTAAGAGGTAGGAAAGAATTGGGGTTCGGTGAGTGGTCATGATTTGGAGGAGCCCATGTAAGAAATAGGAGGGCAAGCCAGTTAAGAGAAAAACACTACGGAGCAAGAGCAAAGACTGTTTGGCAAATCAAATAAGAGGAGTGGAAGGGGAGGTCTTGGTGGATGCTGGGCTATTACAATTCTCTTTCTTCCAGAAATGTTTGACATGCAGTGGGTGCCTAACAAATAAATGGCAGGCAATGATGTCAAATACAATTAGGTCTCTAGATGTAATGGCCCAAATGTGATGCTGCAAATCCAAAACCTCACACCAGCTCTGCTTCTGGCAGGAAAAAAGCAGTCTTCGTGGCTAATGAGGTGGCAGCCCCTGATTCAGCTCCTGCGCTTCCAAAACCAGCTCTTTCAACCTCTCGGCCCAGATTCTTCTTCTACCATCCATCTCCACCCCCTCAAGTCCACTGTTTCTTAGCAAGACCACATATCTAGAACAGATCCTTCTGGCTTAAACATTGAAGATGGGAGAGCAAAGGAATTGAGGTTCACAAGAAAAGATTTCCGTGGGGATGGGACAGGGGAGGGGTCACTTCTTAGGGTGAATGAAGGTCTGTTGTGCAACATGGTCAGAAAATGTCATCTGTGAATTGTTCCACTGGATGAGCCTGTGAATGAATATTAATTTTTAAAAACCCTTTCTGAGTATTAGCTTTTTATAAAACACTATGTTTACCCAGGGGAGCATCCATAACAGCAGTTAAACAGAGACACTCCAATTTATTGTGTTTCTAGTGTCTTAAGAAATAGAAATCCTTTAAGTACCTTCACTTTGCTTCACAGGAGCTACTTTTCAAAGTTCACATTGTTTATATTTCAGAGAAGTCACTTCCTAAATTCCACTTATAGACCAAGGTAGCTTTTGAGAAATTGGTGGGAATGAATGGATTAAGAAAGAACAAACATCATATATATATATTTGGTCATTTGAGTTTATTGGATTTTTCTTTCTTTTTCTTCTTCCTCTTTTACAAAGATGCTCCAAGTTAGCTCTGGTCTTTTCAGCTTTGGCCTAGAGAACAGGTGGATTGACTGAAAAGGACGTATTGTGGCTGTCTTCTTAGAACAACTGACTTTTGACTCTATTGGTATTATCACTTCTTTAAAAAAGAGTTCTTTTAAGAATAATATCTTCACATTCATATCATTCAACTCCAGGCTCTATATCTCACATTGAGTGTTTTACAATGCTGATGTAGTTTCTACTCCATGCAATTAGAGGCAAAGGCTTTTAGCAGTGGAAGGGTTCTTAAAGGTCATCTTGGACAGTTGGTTTTCAAACCACCTGGATGAATTAATTTTCCCAAACCATTGTAGACTTGGTTTTTTTGTTTGTTTGTTTGTTTTGTTTTGTTTTTCGTAAATAAAATAAAATATCACAGAATGTAAAATTGCTGTATAAGTTTCTGAACACTCTCAATGGATAATGTTCGTACTATCTTTGTACTTATCACAGACCAGTAGCTATGTGTGGACCAGCACCAGTTCCTGGACCACACTTTGATAGGACTGATGATGGTACAAATGTCTCATTCTTCAGATGAGGAAGCTGCCAGCCACAATTGCTGAATCTCCTCATATTCACTCATAAAGATTAAGATAGATGGACCCCACACAAAGACTCATTAACTGACCCTATGCGTTTTATTTTATTAAGTATATTCATATATCTAAGTTATATACATTGTGATGGTCAGGTTCAGGTATCAAGTTCACTGGATTAAGGAATACCTAGAGAGCTGGTATTTATTTCTGGGTGTGTCTGTGAAGATGTTTCCAGAGGAGATTGGTATGTAAGTCAGTGGACTGAGCAGGAAAGATCTGCCCTCAACGTGGGTGAGCACCATACAATCAGCTGGGGTCCTGGATTGCAAAAAGGCAGGGGAAAGATAAATTCCCTCTCCTTCTCAGAACTGACACACTTCTTCTCCCACCTTTGAACATCAGAATTCCAGGCTCTCTGGCCCTTGGACTCCAGGACTTAAACCAGTGGCCTCTCAGGTTCTCAGGATTTTATCCTCGGACTGAGAATTATACCATTGGCTTCTCTGCTTCTGACATCTTCACACTTGTAACTGAGCCACACCTCTGGTTTCCCTGGAGCTCCAGCTTACAGACAGTCTACTGTGGGACTTCTCAGTCTCCATAATCATGTGAACCAATTCCCCTCATAATCCTCTTTCATCTATCTATCTACCCACCCACCTCCCTACCTACCTATACTATTGGTTCTATATCTCGGGAGAACCCTAACTAATACATACACTATTAAGCCAGGCCTTTCAGACTCCCAGACTATGCTAGATACCTTGGTTTTACATTCAACATGGAAAACTTTAATCATCTTAAATTGCTCTTACACAGCTAGTAATTACATCTATAATTGTCTGATTATTGGACTGATGTCTTTTTTTCCTGCTGGACTATACAGGCTAAGAGGGAAGAGGTCATGTCTGTTTTTCCCACCATTGTATCCTGGTGCCTAGCACAGTGCCCATCTCCTAGCGGATGTTCAACAAATGTTCCTTGAAAGAATTAATTGTGTGAGGAAGTTCACAGATGGTAGCACTCTGGGGCCATCTGCAGGCACTGTGGGGAGCCAGCAGCATGCCCAGAGCTGCCATAGTAGGGAGGACACCAGGAATACCACAGAGCTGAGCCTGGCTCCCCAGGCTACTGGCCAACTTGCTAAGTTTTCTCCAGATAATCTGCCAGGATTTCTGTCTAGAGAAAGTTTATGTAGCTAGGGAGAGAGATAAGTACACATGAGCAGTTAGTGAGAGAAGTCAGCAAAAACAAACATAAAGACAACATGATCTTCAGGAGTTTCAGCTCCTCTGCCTGGATTTAAGCCCCTCACAATCAGATTGCATCTTACCTAGCCACAGCTTACCCAGTTTGCATGGGCAAGCCCAAACCTCAGTACCTCAGTACACTAATTTCTGTCTCTGAACCTTTGGCCCTACTTTGGTTCTGCCTGAAATGTTCCTTCCCTCCTTCTGGCTCAGCAAGATCTCACCTTCCCAGACCCAGCTCAAGTGCCACCACTGGTGAGACATGCACCTGCACAACCTTCAGTTTCCTGTGGCACAAAGGATCTGCCTCTCAAAGGTGAACACTGTGGAATTTAACTCCTGGTGATCAGGCTCCCAGCTGGACTATAAGCTCTCTGAAGGATGGGACTGCAGCTGGTGCAAATTCAGCGTCCACACAGTGCTTCAAGCGTGCAGCTATGAGTGCGCTGCTGGAAACATATTGCAAGGTCAGAACAACTCCTGGATAGTCAGTTCACTGGGTCTAATGTCACCTAGAACACATGAAAGCAAATTCAGGGTAATATATGCCAATAGGTGTGGCTGAAAAAAACATGCCTTATCTCAGAGGCAGCTATATTTGAGGCTGTGTACAAAAGAGTGTTCCAAGATTCAATTTGCCTTTTACTAAAAGGGGGCAGTAAGGACAGGTGAGAACAACAGGAAAAAATACAAAATTACTAGCAACAGCAGCACAACAGACACGGTGCTGCCACTTTGTCTACACAGTGACTCGTGGTGAGTCATGTTACCTCGCTGGGCCTCAGTCTCCTTATATGTAAAATGAGGGTCCTGAGTCTGTTTTCTCAAGACCCCCTCTTACTCTAATCCTCTAGATGTCTCTTAGAAACCAGCCTGTCTCTCAGGTTCCCAAGGTCAATGGCGGTCAATGGCTGTTCCAAAAACAGTGGCTGATTTCCCGTGAGCAGCCGGAAGGAAAGGTTCTTTCTTATTCATTACACAGCCCCATAAATCACCTGGAGTCCATAGGATGTTTAATATGGAATCACTTAATTTAATAGTCATTTTGACATAAGGAATTGTTTTCTTAAAGCTCGAACTGGCTGTAAAACCTCAAGTGATATTTTATGGCTGTCATATAATAAAATAATTCAGCAATTAGTGATTAATGACATACAACAGTAAGTTTCTCTGTGGTCACCTCCCCCTGCTGCTGTTTCTCTCTGGTCATACCGACTTTCCTGTTCAGCCATCATACCTGAAGGTAATAAGCCTCTTCATAGAACCAGCATAGATTTCTGAGCCTAAAAGACCATCACCTGCATCAAAAAGTACCCAATGGAGCTTGACCCTGTGGTGGGGCCGAGCAAAAGTACCTAAATAGGGAAAACCCATGGCATGAAGGAAAGTCAAAAAGCACGATGCTTCCTTGAACAAACCACCACCAAGGGTGGTGTTCAGAACAAAGAGGATGAAGTTTTGGCTCTCTGGCTTTTGTTCTTTTTATGACAGGGTCAGCCCTTGCTGGGGAAGGCACGTAAACAC
The DNA here is from genome assembly GCF_027409185.1 of Cynocephalus volans. Classification (NCBI taxonomy): domain Eukaryota; kingdom Metazoa; phylum Chordata; class Mammalia; order Dermoptera; family Cynocephalidae; genus Cynocephalus; species Cynocephalus volans. The sequence continues at coordinate 135,840,740 of NC_084466.1, read as the reverse complement.
CGTGAGCCTGACAGTTTTCCACTCCCTCCTGTCTATCCCGCTTCTGTCTTCGCTGCACTTTTAGCCTTGACTTCTCCCACGTCCAAAATACCTAACACCCTCTTGCTGAGCAGGGTTCCTGTTGTTGCACTCTGCTCTGCCTGTCATCCTGCAAACAAAAACTAAACCCGACAACACTGGCCTTAAACTTTGAAAGACCAGCTCCACTATTTTCTAGTTTGCTAACACTTACCACATCCCTATAAGACAGATAATTGTTAATCCCATTTTATGAATAAAGAAGCTGAGACCCTGAGTACCCAAAACCACACAGCTAATAAGCAACACAGCCATGACTCAAACCTAGGCAGTCTGTGGCCAACCCCACACATTGGCCCACTACGTATTCCACCTGCACACTGTTGAAAGGTAATTTCAACCATGCATGCCATGGACTGATTTAGCACATTGCTTGATATACCATAAGCCCTCCATAAATGATAACTTATTGTTTCATTCTTATTTACTTATTATTACAATGTTCTCTATCATATTGTTATTTATCACTATTATTATCAAAGTTCATTTGCCTCTTAGGAAAAGGACAAGGGTTGGGAGTAAAGCCCTCTCTGCTGGGGGCGGGGGGGCATCTGGACGCCTCTGTCCCAGGACTTCATTCTGAACGTTGAGATGTGAGCAGCTGATGGTTCTCAGCTAGGTGGCTCTCTAGGCATTTTCCACAGCTGATGACAGCCACCTCACTAAAGTCACACCCCTTCCCTGGTGTAGCCCATATTTCATGGCTGGTTAACGTGAAGGTAGAAAGACCTGACCTTTTGGTTCAAGGCTGGACATCTCCGAAGGGCCATCCCAGCCACATAGCTCCTATAAGGTCAGCCACTCTGTCTCTGTCCAGCGCTGCTTTCCTCACCCCTAAAAGGTGGTGGTGTTCCTAAGAGATCCCCAGTAATCCTGCACACAACTCTCTATTTCAAAGTCTATTTACCAAGGGAACAACGCTTACAAACCTACCCCGCCTCCCCAACAAACAAAAATCCACCCAGGGTACTTTCTTTAGTGCCTTCTTATACTGGGGAAAATTATACCTAAGTCCAGAGCACAACTTTCCAAGACGTGTATAAATATCATGCTGAAGTTGAGCCCTTGTTAAAAAATTCATTTGTAAAGTCTATAAATCTGCGGTCACCATAATTTGTTGAATTATTTCCAAGAAGCACTTGAGTTTCTAGATATTACACATTCTAAGGAACAACACTGTGGGATTGGAGAAGGATCTGGTTTTATTTTCTGTCCTTCAAGATGTCCTTTTAATTTTTTAATCACAAAGCACATCTTCTAGAATTTCCTGGATTTCCATCTCCTCTTTCTAAGGACTCACTGCCCCCAGTAATAGCCTTTTAATTGGCCACAGCTCTTCCTTCTGTGATTTGCCCTTTGCCCTGCTGCAGGAATGATCTTCATGAAGGCCAGTCCTGAGCATATTCCGCCCCTGAGCACAGCACTTCCCAATGTGCACTGTATTAACCGCAAAATTTTCAGCCTGGCCTTGAAAGCCTCTAAATTATCATTTTAATCTTCTTTTCCAGCCTTATCTGTCTCTCTCCCCACAAAAAGAGAACCTGAACTTCCTGACAGGCTGACCTACAAACAGTATCCTAAACATACCTCATGCTCTCCTATTTTGGGAGCTCTCCCCCTGCTTCCTTTTCCTTGAAGCGTCTGCCATTACCCATCCCACGAGGGGATCCAGAAGCACACACACGAGCTCTGCCTGTGGAAACTGAAACCATCTTTCAAGCTTCCTCTCAAATGCCAACTCCTCCACGAACACTTTACTGATGCCAGTGCCCCTGACACATATATCACAGGCTGCACCTCTCTCCTGGCACTTCACAAATGTCTTTTGTATCAGACATTTGTCCATTTATCTCAACTTTCCTTGTCCTACTGAACCAGTTTAGCTTTTGTTGCGTAATAAACCACCCCAAAATCCAGTGGCTTAAAAAAAGAATTAACTTAATTTGCTCACACAGCTAAAGACCCGAGGGGATGGCTTACCTAGGTTAGGCTCCATGGGGGGCTCCGCTGCATGCTGAGAGTTCAGCAGAGCTTGGCCCCTCTCAGAGCTGAAGGCCCAAGTGTGTTTGTTATGGGGCCTGGGGTGAAGGGGGCCATAGCTGTGATACAATGGCAGAGAGAAAGGAGGCACTCCCAACTGTGCAGACACATTACAAACTTCTACTTGTGTCCCATTTGCTAAACTGGCCAAAGAAAGTCGCACACTGAGCCCCAAGTCAAGGAGCTGGAGAAGTGCATGCTGCATACAGCAGGAAGGGCTTTGCAAAGCCACAGGGCAATGGCTTGGATGGATAATCCAATCACTTGAGAGAGAGTTAAGAACTGGAACAACCACACCTACGGTCCTTCATATTCGTCTCAATATATACAGTATTCACGGAGTGGGTACTCAAAACTTTCTCTTGAGTAGAATTCCTCAGTAAGTGCATTGAAACAAACATAGATAAAATCAATAACCTCATTCATGCCATAATGTTAATAAAGACTACAGGCATTATTTTAATAATGACAAACAACTACACAGAATTTTACAATTACAAAGCATTTTAATAACCATTTACAGCTTTCAAGACACACTTAAATATATTATCTCATTTAGCAGGGAGTGTAGGCATTTTAAAAAGATGCCTGGAGGTGGCAATGTCTTCACTGGTAGGAACAACTCTTTTACTGTGGGTTTCAAGCACTATGGGCAAAGGAGGAGGCTTTTGGTAAGGAGGACTCAGTCTGTACCATCCAAAGGGCAACACCTGGTACCCCACTAACTTGTCTCCCTGGTTTTCAAAACTACCTCCTAGCCACCTCCTCTGGTCCTCAGAATCTAAAGTGCAAAGGCACGGCAGGGAGAACCTGTTAAAATGGAGATTCCTGAGGCCCAGGTCCAGAGGTCCATACCAAGTCTCTGGATGGGGCACAAGAAACAAGCACCTCAGCTCAACCCACTACAGGTTCTCCTCTGGCCACCGTCTGAGAAAGTTCTCCTTAACTGTCAGAGGAGTGGACAAGATTTCCTCTCCTGCCACCATCTGACACTGGAGATCAACACTCAGGCTGCATAAAATCAGAGTCTCTGGGACAAAAACCTAGGAAAAAACCTCCCACACCTTCTACTCAGCCCTTTGAATTTTACAGATGAGGATGCAGAAAGGCAGAGAAATATCCTGTGAGTTGCCCAAGTCCCGGCTGTTATTCCAGTGGCAGACGTAGAATTAGCACCCAGAACCCTGACTCCTACTTAAATGCTCTTTCCATTACACATCAGGCCACAGATTTTCTCTTTCTAATTTGTTGAGTTTCTCTCAGTCCTGGAAAAATCCTAGCAAATATCATGTCAAAAAAATAAAAATAAAAAGGAGGAGTTATGTCTGCCTCCAATTACGTAATTGATGTTCCAAATATCCTCTTCCACAAAAGTGGAAAACAGTCATAAAACCCAACTCCATTTGTTCTATTTCATTATCACTTCTTTTAATGACACTTGTTAAATAGGGACAATAATGCTAAGAAATAGATGAAGTAGGATCTTGGATCTCTTGTTCCCAGCGTTACTCAGAGGAGTGCATGGCCATCCCATTTTAAATCCCCCAGTGATTTTGGCTCACTCCTTGGCAATTATTACACTTTGGTGCCTTTCACAGATCAGACTGGTTCCAGGATCTGACCTCTCCAATGCTTCAGTCTCCGTGCATCCATCCGAAATGCTAAGTGAGCAGAGCAGGGATCCCCCAGAGGCTCCCTCTCTCTCTCCCTCCATTGTACACAGTTCTACACAAATTACTCGACAGCTCTCTTCAATGCTGTCAGGGGAAAAGGTTGGAAAATGTCTGAATATGATGTGCCTGGCCAGCGGGGAGATGAGAGGGGCAGGACCAGCCCCTAATCCATCATCCAGGCTGTCTTTCCAAAGAGCAGATGTGGATGAGATGCCAAAAGGGGGAGGATATGTCTTAATTTAGGGAGATTTGAGGAGAAGTGCCCTGAATTCTTGAATCAGAATTTTGTCCCCGATTGTATTTGTAAGCAGAGGACATCAAGGTGGCAGGATATTTCAGTTGCTAGATTCAGAAACCACAAATGTGTACAGAGGATGAAAACCACTGTCTTTGAAAAGCAACATGCTGACAGGTGAGAAAGTATAACTGCCTGAAGGATTCTCCTGGCTTAGACATCCCTTTGAGAACAAAACAAACTGGGGCAAATGATACTCAGTGCCATTTACCACAAAGTGAATGAAGGGGTTGATTTCTTCTAATCCAACCACTATGGCCTTTCATCCTCTCTCATACCTGGCTCTATGAATTATTACTGAACTTGCCAAAACCATGTCTATGAGTGTGGACAGTTATCTTCTCACCAAATCCTCATAAGCCCAGTGATGGAGCAGCGGGTCACGGTCGAGTCCTTACTACCACAATGGTTTAGGCAGGTTGACAAAGACTTTACCAATTCAAGTAGTGTCTACACTATGGAATTAGTCTTTGCAGGGTGGTGTAAACACTGAGATACGATAGCCTGGAGACTGCCATACCCATATGTGGCTTGTCTAAAATGAAAAGACCAGTCTAGATCAATGATTTTCTAAACATTTTTATTTGTTTCTTTAACAAATGGTCTTCTGTCTTTAGGAGAAATCTTATGCAGAAACCTAATATATAAAACTAATGAAGAATCTGAGTAGTTCTGGCTGGAGCAAAAATGTGGGGGTGGAAAGCAAGAACCTAATCACTAAGCCTCCCACACTCTTCTCTGAGCCTCATAGAGTCCCTGGGGCAATTTATCAGGCCCCCTACAGAGCTGCAGGAGCACTGTTGGAGAAATTACTAGACCACATAATCTCTCACAGTCCTTGTCACTCTAACTTTTCCATAATTCTTTAGTATAAATCAGAGTATATCAGTCCTGTGGAATAATCTGCAATCATCAAAATGATCTTTATGAATACTATGCACATGCACAAAAAATTGTTTAGGTTAGGTGTAAGTAAAAATGACATAAAATAGGCACATAATGTAACTATAATGTGAGAAATCATTTTCATGTGTATAAAAATTAGAAGCGGACAAGAATAAAAAGTGTTGTGTTTAAATGATTTTCTTTAGTTTAATACAAATATTTAATTCTGTTTTACCAATTAAGGTATAAACAAAAAAGTATGGTTTCAAAACATATAAACTAGGTATATACTTTTAAAGTCTATGTTGCATAATTTTTCATTGGAGAATGGAACTTCGGATGAGGATGCTTTAAAAGATTTGCATCTGTCATGAGAAAAGTCGGTAGCGTATCTATTGACAGAGAGTTGCATAGAAATGCACTTGAGCATCTCAAGAAAGTGCCTGATGTTAATAAATCTTCATAAAACATGAATATCATGCCATTCCCTTGCACAAAAGATGAATGTCCTCCATTACCCAGAAACCACTTACCTGGCATCTGAGGCACTTCACAGACTGAATCTGGTTTACATCCCTAGCTTTATTTCTCACTGCCCCTCACCACAAACTCTTTTTTTCAGACACAGTGGTTCTCACAAGGCACAGGGTGTAGAGGGGCAAAACATGTTGTGCCTCGGAGAGCATTTGGCCATGTCTGGAGACATATTAGGATTGTCACAACTGGAGGGGTGCATCAGGTGGTGACCAGGGATCTGGCTAGACGTTTTATAATGCATAAGACAATTATCCAGCCCAAAGGCCAAAAGTGCGGAGGTGGAGAAACCCTATTCCAGTGGACCTGCTCACTGCTCTCCAAACATACCATGACATCAGCTTTGTTCTAATATTTCTCCCTTCCCAAGAAGACCAATCTCCCTTCCTTGCCCACCAATTCAACCTATTCTTCAAGATTCTTCACTCCCATCTCCACCTTCAATGAGCACACCAGGCTGATGTGAGCCCTTCATATTTAGAGCTATCATAATACTTCCTCTACTATTAATTTGGTGCTTCCCATTTCTGGCCATGGTCCCTTGGAAATCTGCAAGAATTTGTCTCAACATTTACATCACATCTGCTAAAGCACACATGATCTGATACAACACAATCTTTCATTTATGGTCTTTTGAATTTTATTAACATCAAGCAAGAAGTAATCTTCTCTAAAAATAATAGTTTTAACAAGTGTAATAATAAACCATATGCTGATCACTGGAAAAACAGGCCAGAAATACAAACTATGACTGTTAGGCAATAGGATTTAAATGTGGAAAAACAAGACAAAACAAAAAGATATTCAGATACACCCTAACTTGCTCAGTTTCAAAGAGATGCTAATTACCATTTGCTACCAAATTAATGAGGATGGTCATTTCTTCCAACCGTCCTCTCATATTGTTTTACTATTAATTTTATAGCTAATATTTATTAAGTACTTGCTATGTGCCAGGCTGAGAAGACTGACATTAAGGCAGGAGGCAATGGGAGGATATACCAGGTGGTGTCTTTTATGACTGGTGGGCCCTGGTCACAGATATTAAGTGCAAATACCCAGAGTCAGCTAGGAAGGGCAGATCTCTCCTCCTATTTAGATCCCAAGTACTCCCATAGGAATGAATCCTTAGTCAGAGCACACTTTCCTAATCACTTAAAGCTTAAATCATATTTTCTTTGTAGTGTGAAAATCTTAGGGCCCCAACTATGTTTGCATTCAGGCAAAGTACAGACACACCTTATGGTTACCCACTTCAATCATGCCAATCTGAAGAGAGATGCTGTGTGCAAAATATCTTTACTTACAATAGCACCAAAAGTGAAAATCCCCAGGAATAACATCAATTAAAAATGCATAGGAACAGTAGGAAGAAAACTGTACCACTTTACTGAGGAACACATAGAAATGGAAAAAAAAAAGAGAGACAAACCATGCCACCAAAAATGAAAACTGGATATTGAAAAACGTTTCAGTTCTCTCCAATTGAATTCATAGCTTTGCTGCAATTCTAATCAATAGTCAAATTCATTGCCTTATGGGGGAAAGTAAGAAATTTAGGGATATAACAAGCTGATTTCAAATCCATTTGGTTGAACAAATGGGTAAGATAAGCCAAGAATATTTTGGAAAAAAATTAAAAAGAAGGGTTCTATTTTTTTGTTTGTTTTGTTATGCTTTTCAGGAAAGGAGATTTGCCCGGCCAGACACTCCATTGTGTTATAAACAACAATTAAACACTGTGTGATCTGGCAACAGGGCACAGAAGAATGACCAATCCAGTAGAATGACAGCTGACAAATGCCACCAATTTCAAGAGTCCCTAACCTCTGACCAGAGTTTCCCCTGCAGGAAACCATCAGAGAAAATAGTCTGAAATATGGGTACAGAATTAAGTGAGAAGATGTTTGTTGCACTTCATTTTACTTAAAAAATAGAAATTCTACAAATCTTAAAAATACCAATCATTATGAAAAATTATTAAATTATTAAAATGATTAAATTGTTATATAGTCACAAGGTGAAACAGACAACTAGTATGAGATTCTAAAGCAGAATATAGCACAATTATCGGTATTTGTACGTAATATATTATCTAATATATAAAATACTATATATATTATTATACTACATATTATATGAACTATTTAATAAAGCAGGATTAAAAATCAAAAAACTTCAATAGATATTTACATAATCACAGGTTAAGGACACTAGCTAAATATAAAGTAATAGAAGACATAAAGAGAAAAAAAAGATTTAATATTATGACTTTTTTTGAGTAAAATGTATGTTAAAAATCATAATGCAATTAAAAGCCAAAGGATAAATTTGGGACAGTATTGAAACAAAATAAGAGACCATATAAAGATCTCATAATAAAGAAGAAACAAAAACAGATGGTCACAAGGGGCGGAGCAGAGAAATGTCGAACTGTGGCAGTAGGAAAAAACGCCTGCACCCAGTTGAGGGAACACTTCTTTGGGACATTACCTTATTTATATCTCAAGCCACATCAAAGAAAGCAATCAATGCACTTTGGTCATAACTGTCCAGAATCTCCAGTAGAAGAGGATTCAACAGGTAGCCCTCACCACCACCACCTGTCTCCATCCCCAGCCTGGCGCAGTACACAGAGAGCAGGGAGAAGTCCAGCAGGGGAGGCAGAAGCTCCACAGAGATCACCTGCCCTGTGGTGCCACCGTGTGACCCAGCAGCCCGGCCGAGTGCATGCTGACCAGAGAGGTGGCTCCCATGAGGGGCCCAAGACCCAAGGCAACCACACAGGCAAGGCACTAGTGGCCAACTGAGCAGACACTGAAGTAGCCATACCAAATTGGCAACCTCGGCAACATCCTAGCCAGACAATAGTGTCAAACCTGTGAACTGTGAAACCCCCTGCCACAATGACTAAACATCAAAGGAAAGATACAAGAAATATGAAAAATCAAGATAGTACACCACCAAAGGGTAATAACTCTCAAGCTCTAGATCCTATAGAACAAGAAGCCCTTGAAATGTCTGACAAGGAATTTTGAGTGATAGTTCTAAGGAAACTGAATGAGATACAAGAAAACTCAGCTAGACATCATGATGAAATGAGGAAAAGTATACAGGACCTGAAAGAAGAAATATACGAAGAAATCAATGCCCTGAAAAAGAATGTAGCAGAGCTTGTCGAGCTGAAGAATTCATTCAACGAAATAAAAAACACAACAGAGAGTTTAACCAACAGGCTTGCAGAAGTAGAAGAGAGAACTTCTGACCTTGAAGACTGGGCTGTTTGAAATAACACAGGCAGACAAAAAAAAAAAGAAAAAAGAATTAAAGGCATTGAAGAAAATCTGTGAGAGATATCAGACAACCTTAAGCGCTCAAATACCCAAGTCATGGGTATTCCAGAAGGGGAGGAAAAGGAGATTGCATTGAAAACATATTCAACAAAATAGTGTCAGAAAACTTCCCAGGTATAGGAAAAGTCACAGATCTTCAAGGCTGAGGAAGCTCAAAGATCCCCAAACGTATTCAACCCAAAAAGGTCTTCTCCAAGACATGTTATAATCAATTTGGCAAAACTCAAAGACAAAGAGAGAACCTTAAAAGCTGCAAGAGAGAAGTGTCAAATCACCTATAAGGGAGCCCCAATCAGGCTAACATCAGGCTTTTCATCACAAACACTAAAAGCCAGAAAGGAATGGGATGATATATTCGAAATACTAAAAGACAGAGATTTCCAGCCAAGAATACTCTACCCCACAAGGCTATCCTTCTGAAATGAAGAGCAAATAGTATATTTCTCAGACAAACAAAAACTGTTGAAGTTCACTACCACATGACGAACCTTACAAGAAATTCTCAAGGGAGTACTGGATTTGGTTCCTGAAAAATAACTACCACTGCCATAAAAACCCAAGAAAAATCAAAACCCACTAGTATAATAAAAATGGCATTCATGAAGAGAAAACAAACAAACAAAAAGGCTATCTATAACCCAGGAAACCAAAAAATACAGAAAACAAACAGTAAATCAGAAAGGAAGGAACAAAAGACACCTAAGACATCCAAACAATAATCAATAAAATGCTAGGATTAAATCAACAATTTTCAATAACAACTCTTAATGTAAAAGGCTTAAATTCCCCAATCAAAAGACTGGATTAAAGTCTGACTAGATTAAAAAGAAGGACCCAACTATATGCTGCCTTCAAGAGACCCACCTCACCTATAAAGACTCACATAGACTAAGAGTAAAACGATGGAAAAAGATTTACCATGCAAACAGAAATGAAAAATGAGCTGGAGTATCTATTCTTATATCTGATAAAATAGACTTTAAACTAAAAACCATAAAAAGAGATAATGAGGGCCACTACAAATGATAAAAGGATTGATCCATCAAGAAGACATAATAATCATAAATATATACACACCCAACATCAGAGCAGCCAGATTTATAAAACAAACTCTATTAGACCTAAAGAAGGAAATAGACACTAATACCATAATATCAGGGGACCTGAACACCCCACTGTCAATATTGGACAGATCATCTAGGCAAAGAATCAGCAGAGAAACACAAGATCTAAACAATATACTAGACCAATTGGACTTGGCAGATATCTACAGAACATCCCATCCTACAACCTCAGAATATTCATTCTTCTCATCAGCACATGGATCATTCTCCAGAACAGATCACATATTAGGTCACAAATCAAGTCCCAAAAAATTCAAAAAAATTGAAATTATCCCATGTATTTTTTCAGGCCACAATGGATTAAAATTAGAAATCAATAACAAGTGAAAACCTGAAAACTATACAAACACATGGAAATTAAACAGCATTCTACTTGATGACATATAGGTCCAAGAAGAAATCAAACAGGAACTCAAAAAATTAACTGAAACTAATGAAAACAATGATACATCATACCAAAACTGATGGGATACTGCAAAAACAGTACTAAGGGGGAAATTTATCACATTAAATGCTTACTTCAGAAGAAAGGAAAGATGGCGAGTGAACAACCTAATACTTCACCTTAAAGAACTAGAAAAACAAGAACAATCCAAACCCAAAGTTAGCAGACAGAAAAAAATCATTAAGATGAGAGCAGAACTTAATGAAACTGAAACCCAAAAAACAATACAAAAGGTCAACGAATCAAAAAGTTGGTTTTCTGAAAAGATAAATAAAATTGACAAACCATTAGCATGGCTAACAAAAAAAAAGAAGGGAGAAGATTCAAATAACAAAAATTAGAAATGAAAAAGGTGATATTACAACTGATTCATCTGAAATATGATGAATCATTCAAGACTACTATAAACAACTATGCGCCAACAAATTTGAAAATCTGGAGGAAATGGATAAATTTCTGGACACACACAAGCTCCCAAAACTCAGCCATGAAGACGTAGAAAATCTGAACAGACCAATAACAATAAAGGAGATTGAAGCTGTTATCAGAAGGCTCCCAACAAAGAAAAGCCCAGGACAAGATGGATTCACAGCAGAATTTTACCAAACATTCAAAGAGGAATTGAAACTGATTCTTTACAAACTATTCCAAAAGATTGAAACAGACGCAAATCTCCCAAACTCATTCTATGAAGCAAACATCATCCTGATACCAAAACCAGGTAAAGATATAACCAAAAAGAAAACTACAGGCCGATATCCTTGATGAATATAGATGCAAAAATCATCACTAAAATACTAGCAAACAGAATACAGCAACACATACGAAAAATTATTCACCACGATCAAGTGGGATTCATCCCAGGGATGCAAGGTTGGTTCAACATACACAAATCAATAAGTGTGATACACCATATTAATAAAATCAAACACAAGGACCATATGGTCATCTCTATAGATGCTGAAAAAGCATTTGATAAATTCAGCACTCATTCATGACAAAGACCCTCTATAAGTTAGGTATGGATGGAAATTATGTCAACATAATTAAAGCCATATATGATAAAACGACTGCCAATATCATCCTGAATGGGGAAAAGCTAAAAGCTTTTCTTTAAGAACAGGAACTAGACAAGGATGCCCACTCTCACCACTCCTATTCAACATAGTGTTGGAAGTACTAGCCAGAGCAATCAGAGAAGAGAAGGAAATAAAGGGCATCCAGACTGGAAAAGATGAAGTCAAACTGTCCCTGTTTGCAGATGACAAGATCCTACATATCAAACAGCCTAAAGCCTCTACAAAAAAACTCTTGGAGTTGATAAATGATTTCAGCACAGTAGCAGGATACAAAATCAACACACAAAAATCAGTAGCATTTCTATTCTCCCATAGTGAACATGCAGAAAGAGAAATCAAGAAAGCTCGCCCATTTACAATAGCCACCAAAAAAATAAAATACTTAGGAATTGAGTTAACCAAGGAGGTGAAAAATCTCTATAATGAGAACTACAAACCACTGCTGAGAGAAATTAGAGAGGATACAAGAAGATGGAAAGATATCCCATGCTCTTGGATAGGAAGAATAAACATTGTGAAAATGTCCATACTACCCAAAGCGATATACAAATTCAATGCAATCCCCATCAATATTCCAATGACATTTTTCTCAGAAATGGAAAGAACTATCCAGACATTTACATGGAATAACAAAAGACCATGCATAGCCAAAGCAATGCTGAGCAAAAAAAACAAAGCTGGAGGCATAACATTACCTGACTTTAAACTGTACTATAAAGCTATAATAACCAAAACAGCATGGTACTGGCATGAAAACAGACACACTGATCAATGGAATAGAATAGAGAATCCAGAAATCAACCCACACACCTACAGCCATCTGATCTTTGAAAAAAGCACCAAGCCTATACACTGGGGAAGAGGCTGCCTCTTCAGTAAATGGTGCTGGGATAACTGGATATCAATATGCAGGAGAATGAAACTAGACCCATACCTTTCACCATACACTAAAGTCAACTCAAAATGGATTAAAGAATTAAATATACATCCTGAAACAATAAAACTTCTTAAACATAGGAGAAACACTTCAGGAAGTAGGACTGGGCACAGACTTCATGAATACAACCCCAAAAGCACAGGCAACCATAGGAAAAATAAATAAATGGGATTACATCAAACTAAAAAGCTTCTGCACAGCAAAAGAAACAATTAACAGAGTTAAAAGACAACCAAAAGAGTGAGAGAAAATATTTGCAAAATATACATCTGACAAAGGATTAATATCCAGAATATACAAGGAACTCAAACAACTTTACAAGAAAAAAGCAAGCAACTCAATTAAAAAATGGGCAAAAGAGCTAAGTAAGCATTTCTCTAAGGAAGATACACAAATGGCCAACAGACATATAAAAAAATGCTCAACATCACTCAGCATTTGGGAAATGAAAATCAAAACCACACTGAGATACCATCTTACCCCAGTTAGGATGGCTAATATCCAAAAGACTGTGAATGATAAATGCTGGCGAGTGGCGGAGAAAAAGGAACTCTTATACATTGTTGGTGGGACTGCAAAATGGTACAGCCTCTATGGAAAATGGTATGGAGGTTCCTCAAACAATTACAGATAGATCTACCATATGACCCAGCTATCCCACTGCTGGGAATATACCCAGAGGAATGGAAATCATCAAGTCAAAGGTGTAACTGTTCCCCAGTGTTCATTGCAGCACTTTTTACAATAGCTAAGAGTTGGAACCAGCCCAAATGACCATCATTAGATGAGTGCATACAGAAAATGTGGTATATCTACACAATGGAATACTACTCAGCTATTTTTTTAAAAAAATGAAATACTGACATTTGCAATGACATGGATGGACCTAGAGAGAATTAAATTAAGTGAAACAAGTCAGGCACAGAAAGAGAAATATCACATGTTCTCACTTATTTGTGTGAGCTATAAATAAATAAATAAATACACAAAACAACGGGGGGGGGAGGGAAGAAGACACAACAATTACAATTCCTTGAAGTTGATACAACAAGCAAACAGAAAGGACATTGTTGGGAGGGAGGGGGGAGAGGGAGGAGGGAGGGAGGTTTCGGTAACTGGCCACAATAATCAACCACATCGCATATTGACAAAATAAAATAATAAAAAAATTTTTAAAAAACAGATGGTCACATAAAAGAAATACAATTGCTAATAAATGTATGAAAATGTGTAAACTCACTGGTCTGATAAGTAATGCAAATTAAAAGAAGGAAAATCCATTTTTGCATATTAAATTAGATTACTTTTTTAAATTAAATTTTTGTGAGGTATAGTGAAATGGTATTTTAGTTGGAGTGGAAACTGGCATAAACTTTCTGGAGAACAATTTGGTATGATAATATTTATATATATGTATATATATTGTTTTGATAGTCTCTTCTTAAAAATTATAATAATCAGACCTTGGACAAATAATTATTCAGAGGTTTTCCAAACAACGTTACATACCTTCTTTAATAGTAAAACTTTAGAAGCAAGATCAATGTCAAATAACAGAAGAATGATGAAATTATTATGTATCCTCTGATTAGAATACAATGCAAGTAATGCAAGTTTTAAATTGTTTAGAAAGAGTAGAGGATGGTACAGGAAAATGTGCAATTTCATTTTCAAAAGTTACAAAACCTTATAAACAGCATGATTTAAATTATAATGAAAACTTAAATATATGTTTAAAATTATATTATAACAGGGAAAAAAGGCTATGAAGAATTTGATTTTTTAAGAGGTAATTTCTGGACAGTGAAATTATAGGTAATTATTTTCTTTGTATTTTCCTGCATTTTCTTGAATGTCTACAACAAGCCATATTGTATCTAAAACCAGAAAAAAGGTGATTAAATGTGTATTTGTGTCTTTTAAAAATTATTTTTGTACTTTTGTCCACGTCTCTCAATCTACTCCTACAACCTTAGTTATGTCTGCTCCAGGACTCTTCTCGGTGGAAGGTCCTCTAGAGAGTTTGCATTCCTTCCCAAGTTCTTCCCTGTTTTACATCCTTCTGTGGACTGAATTGTGTCTCCCCAAAATAAATATGTTGAAGCCCTAACCTTCAGCATGATGGTATTTAGAAATGGGGATGATTTGGTGAGTGCTTAGATAAGGGCGAGGCCCTCATGATGAGGTTAGTGCCCCAATAAGAAGAGACACCTCTTGCTCTCTTTCCACCATGTGAGGACACAGAGAGAAGGTGGTCCTCTGCAGCCCAGAAGAGGGCCCTCACCAGAAACCAGCCATGCTGAAACTCTGATCTCAGACTTCCAGACTCCACAACTATGGAAAAATAAATTTCCAGTGTTTAAGCCACTCAGTCTATGGCATTTTGTTATGGCAGCCCTAGCAGACTAGTACAGAGCCCTAGACCAAGCTGGAGCCGAACGATCTCAGATTTCCTCAGTGGGAAGAAGGGTGGTTCTTCCTGCCTGCAACCAGGTATCCAATCTGCATCTGAAACAGCCTCCAAACCTGCAGTCTGATACTTTGTCTTTGGGCTGCTCAGCTCAAAATCTTCCTGCTTCTTCTCTCTTTAGGCCTCTCTCTGGCCTTCCAATTCTCTTATTCCCTGCTTGTGGGACTGCTGAACAATCATTACCATCGATGTATGCAGCTCTCTCACTGCTTCATGTAACATGCAAGCACTGAATAAGCAATCGAGTTCCAGGAAGACTACAGTCGTCCAAGGCTCTCTACTCTGTGTGGGGGCTTTCCTGACCCCTGTCCTCACAGGACAATAACAGGCTTATATCTCAACCCGCTGTGAGAACAATCAAACTTTCTCCCCTCTGAAAGTTTATTATCAGTGAGATACCACTGTCTCTGAGCAGAATGAATATTTCTCATGTCCTCTGCATAAATATCTGGGTGGAATAAGCATTTGGAAGCCATGTTTCTCTAACTCTGGAGCCACTAGCCACAAAGCTAGAAAAAGAGAAAGAAACGGTGTTTCCATTTGCTTATTGGAATTTTTTCTGCACTGAATTAGGTGATTGGATGTGGTTGTCTTTGAATTGCATGTTTAACACACACAAATCTTTTCAGATTTCCCAAGGCTGGGTCAAACATGACCCCTTCTCTTCATAGTAAAGAAGTCATTAAGTGTGTAGCTACATATGTTTCCTATCTCCCATACCTCATAGAAATCACATGTACAAAGCATAGTTATCACGAGTCCAGACATCTTGATTTCATACAAAGAGCTGAGCATCCTGTCTTCCTCAGTGGCATGGCTGACTGCTATGTGTAAATTCTGAACACTGCATCTTGCTCTTAGCATTAAGACAGCTCTTCCATAGCCAAGATGTGACCAGACATACAGCAAAAGGGCCCCCATCAGCGAAGCAGAAACTGGTTTCTGCTGACAAGCTAAGCTTTCACATCTCCCGTCCTGACCTTGCATGTATTATTTTGAATGTAATATATTTTTAAATTGCTGTACCATTTTAAAAATGTAAGGGAGAGCTGAATTAAATATTATTTGTGGTGTACCCTGGTTTGCAAAGGGCCTTTAAAGCTGATTCCTTATCTCAGGTCGATGCCTAAATCCCATTACTTGAGATTGCAAATGACTGTGTTTGCAAAATTGTAGATGCACATTTAGAGGCAGCTTCAAAAATTTGCCCACAATGCTAACTTTGTTTGAAAAGATTTTGATTTTCTGGGAAGCAATCTCAAACCATTCTGCCTGTTTCTTAACTTTATCTTTGTCATGGATAACGTATTAATAGCCTATGGATGACTTGGCAATTGGTTCTTCAGAAACCATAGTCTAGGGTCAAAATGAGTTCCTAAACAGAAGGAGCCCATTTTTAAAGCAAAACATAAGATACATTCCAGAACAGGTGGAGCCCATTTTTAAAGCAAAACATAAGATACATTCCAGAACAGGTGAGATCTACAGAGGTCCAATTCAGGTAAGAGATGCAAGAGCATTCATTCCAGCCACATTATCTCAAGGTTAATCATTCCCCATGACCAGCTCCCACTTCTCTGCCCTAGGTCCTCCACACCCACAGCTGCTACCAGGCTGAGACGGTGTTTCAGACCCAGACACAAGGTATTCTTATGCCTTAAGTGAAATTAGTACTTCTCTGAAGGGGCATGTGCATAGACACATAGACACACACTCACAATCAGTAATATTTTCAGATGATGCAATCCTGCCACCAAAATGTAACATCAATTAAATCACAACATGAAAGGAGCCTCACTCAGGCCAAGGACAGGGCTCTGAGGTCTATTAGTCAATCACCAACCCCATAGAGTCTGAGCATCAGGTGACCAGGAATACCAGGACACAGTAATATTTCTCTACTGTAAGGCAAAATGCAACATCTGGAGTTGATACCAATGAAGGGAAAACAAAGGAAGAGGTCTAAGACAGAAGTAGTTGTGTGTAGACAGAAGTAGAACTATACATTCTAAAATAAACAGGCAAGCAATTATAGATGAGAGAGAAGTGTATTGGTTTTCTATTTCTGTATAACAAATCAACACAAAATTTAGGAGCTCAAACA
Source organism: Cynocephalus volans (assembly GCF_027409185.1). NCBI lineage: Eukaryota > Metazoa > Chordata > Mammalia > Dermoptera > Cynocephalidae > Cynocephalus > Cynocephalus volans. The sequence goes on along the minus strand of NC_084466.1, from coordinate 135,823,723 downwards.
ACAAATATTTGTTACCTCACTGTTTCTTTAGGTCAGGAATTTGAGCACAACTCAACTTGGTGCCTCTGGCCCAAAGTCTCTCATGCAAGGCTTCCATCAAAGTGTTGGCCAGGGCTGTAGGGTCACATGAAGGCTTGACTGGAGGAGGGTCTGCTTCTAAACCCACTCACACAACTGCTGGCAGAATTCAGCTCCTCACTGGAACTAACCTGTTGGACTGAGGCCCTTAGTTCCTCACTTGCGTTTGGCTGCAGACCTCCCTCAAGGCCTTGCCACATTGGCCTCTGCATAGGGCAGCTCACAACATGGCAGTTTGCTTTGAGCAAGCAAACAACAGAGTACACCCAAGATGAAAACCACTGTCTTTTTGCAACCTTAATCACCAAACTTAAATCTTGTCACTACTGCCACATTTTATTCACTAAAAGCAAGTCACTAAATCTTCCCCAAACTCAAGGGGAAGAGACTTCAAAATGGCATAATTTCCAGAAAGCAGAGCTCACTGGGGGCCATCTTGGAGGCTTCCTACCACAAGGAGGAAGTATTAAGTATGGTAAGAATGAAACTGCCATATGTTACAGGTGAGACTTGACAATAGCACACAATTTTGGTACTATTTTGATTGACAGGTTTTAAGGTATTTAACATGTGTATATTTCAATGCAATAATTCCTCTTCTAGTAGTCATTAAACCAAAAATGTTAATAAACCCTAACTATTAGAAATCCCTCCTCCCCAATGTTCTAAGTAATGTGCATCTACGGAATAGGACACGTATTTTCTGGGGATGGGTTGAGAGTGATAGACAGAGGGTAAAGGAGAGAAGGCAGATCATTCTATCTAAGAAAAGCTGTGATACATTGGGTGGGGGGTGTACGTGTAGGGGGAGCTCCAGAAGGGGATGGACAGTGGACAATAAACCCCTGTGCAGAATAGTTTTAGAGCCCATGAGAAAAGAAGAAAATGAGAAAGTAACCACCATGATAATCAGGACTTCGGAGAGACAGATATGGACAGAGGAGTTTTAGGAAGATGCATTCTGTGTTGTGTGATATAATGCTTTTTGGCAAACCCTATGAAAAACATGTTCAGTAAAAAGTTACATTGCTCTAAAATGCTTCTGGTGTTGAATTTAGATCATACCATTAAATGTGACACTCTGCTGAGACTGAGAAAAACACAATCATGTTTTCATCTGGGTTACCTAGGACACTGATCTAAGAAAAAACAATCCTAAATATTAAAAAACTATATATAAAAATATCAATGAAACCATTTTTATGGTAATAAAAAAAGTAAAAAAATTTCAATGTCTAATAGAAATAAAACAGTAAAAAAGTATGTATCTTAATAATAAAATGTATAGAAAATTTAAAATGATGGTGATAAAAATTTTATAATAATGTAAAAATTGCTATAATAGAACATTAAGGGGGAAAAGGCAGATTATACAAATTCATATGTGGTATGTTTAGGCTACATAAAGAACATATGCATACACAAAGAGATTGGGGAAAATAAAACAATGAAACACTGGAAAGGAAAGGACTTTTAATGAAAGTCCTTTTAGTCTGAAATGAAAAAAAAAAAGAAAGTCCTTCAAGTCTTAGTAATGAAAGGACTTTTATTCTGTTCTCTTCCTCCGCATCACCTCTTTCTCCTTTAAAGGACACTTTCCTAGGACCTGCTGTTTACACACAACAGGAGGGACATGCTCTCCTTTTCCATTCTTCCTACCCTCTCTCATGGCCTTCTTGTAAGAGCAGGTGAGAAGCTGCTGGCACCGATATCACTGGAAATCTACAGTGTGTAGGCTGTCCTTAAGCAAAGTATGATAGAGATCTAGCACCCATCCCATCTGTCCTTACACATCAGCCACTCGTCAGCTTCCACCAGGCATCATTAAAAGCTCAAACAGCAGTCTTCAAGATACCTTTTCTCTGAGTCCCCTAATACAGTCTGATCTAGAACTTCTTCTACATCTCTTGACTTCTTAAAGGGTTTCTAACCTCAAGACCAGTCCATGTTGCAACCCAAATACCCCAGAAAAGGGCTAAGAGTTAAAGTCCCTGACACCTTAGGGTGTACAACTTTGTCAGAACACTTTCCTGCAATGACCAGGAAGAGAAATTTTTTTAAAAAGGACCCTGCTGTTTCAGCAAAGAGGATAATTAATGGGGACAGAGGGGAAAGTGGTAAAGAAGAGGCATTGGAGATATTCTTTCCCTTTTTCATGACATTATGCAAGTGAGTGCCATCAGAGACCAGAGGCACATAAAGACCAGTCCAGTTACACAGGGAATTCAGGAATGCCTGTGATCTCATTGAAAAAGATGCCCAAAGAGAGTGAATGCCTAGGGATTGCGGGGAGCCACAGGGGCCAAGCTGTGAACCGCAGCAAGTACTCACATTGGATGTGCAAAGAAAACAATCTTCCACTGCAGAATGTGCCTGCCTGTCAAATACCTTCCAAGGGAAAGTGGAAATATTATTCATTTGCAGCTCAGTAGGATATTAAAACACACAAACACACACACACGCACACACACACACACAGAAAGAAAACACTTTTTTTTCCCCATGACAACAACTCTGCCCAAGCAGAGACTAGGAAGTATGAAGGGAATATGTTAACGACACTTAATCCACTTGTGTGCTCTCCCTGCAAATTATCTTTTCTGAAGCGGCTGGGGTGATGAACCGGGAGCATTAGACAGGCCTGGCAATCACCCAGTGACCAGGTATCATGTGAGTGAGAGGGTGACATATAAAGAAGGAGCATTTGTGTTAGTTGTCCTTCTTGGGGCCTGAGGTAACAGCCCAGGCGTGCCATAGTGTTAAGATTCCTAGGTGACCTCTCATGATGGGGTTAGAACATCTGGAATTAATAAAGAAAATTTTATCTCGAGATGAAGATTCTGTTATTGATATTAATGAACATTATGCTCCATGCCCTGCCTAACCCACAAGCACTGTGGGGCACTAAAGGAGAAATGGATAGTAATAGCCTCTTACAACTCCCAGTCCACTTCCACAACCATCGCAACAATAATCATCGTAGATGAGGGAGCAGATATGAGGCATGGATGTGGTCCATTCTCCCTCCTGAACTATTGGCAGAAATCACTTCCAGAGTGTTCTTTCCCATGAATCTCCCTCTAAGCTGTTACTTCCCCTCAATGGAAGGCAGCACGGGAGAAGAAACCAGACACGCATGAAGGATATACTCCTTACACATTTGCAAATGTCCAAATTGTAAAAACACAATATTTGGACATTATTTCTTCTGAATCACATGTGCACTCTATTTGTCTACATGCCACATGAGTAAAGTCTTTGGACATCATCTATCATTTCAATGTCTTGTTTTTAGCATAACTGCTTTCCCCTGAACGTTCCCCCGCCATCCTCAATAATGCTTCACTCTCCCAAAGAAGTAGTTTTAAGGCTTTTGTTGTTTTGATTTGTTTTTATAACTTTATAAGAATTATGACTTAACAAAGAGTAGAGAACAGTAATGTTAGGTTGGGACAGGGCTTCTTGGTAGTAAGTTAGACCCATTCAGTAGCTTTAGATGCCCAGGGGCAGGCAGCCTCACCAAGCATGGGATTCATATTTGTGCTCCAGCAAAATGATAAATTACTCATTTGTCATGCTCTTGAGGGCTGCTAATAAATACAATACTTAAAACTAATAATTTACAAATTATGAATCGGGAATGGAGAAGTAAAATTGCCAAGTGTCCACTTGATCACATCTGGTCTTTTAAATAAACTCACACAATTGGCAAGAAAAATATTGCTCCCATTACATGGATGAGGAAACCACAAGTTGAAGAGACCCCGTTTAAACCAAAGTTTGCTCTATACCCAGAGAAATGCACATTTTATCTTTTCTCAAGGAGATACCAAGTTAATATTTCTACTCATAACCTATATGAATCATGTATCTTCAACATAAATGGTTTAGAGATTTAGACAACCTTAATTCTGTCTTTGTGTAAAAAGGTCTACGTAAAATGAGTTCTTCCTTTGTGACTCCTATGACACCTAAAAGAACAATCACTGCAATTATACACCAGAAACGAGAAGTGATAATTACCAAAATGGGATGTTTGGCTACCACTTGGCTAGCCAGCATGGGCACTAACTTTTATATTTCCCCATGGGGCTTATATGAAAGAAGTGTAGAGTAGAGGAGAGAAGAAACAATTATCAGGACCTGGGGATTTATTCTTTCTGCTACACAAAGGAAGGGAGAAGGGGACAGCTGTTGGAGCATTCTCATCTTGCTCATTGTAAAAGATAGGAAAATGCTGCTGCTCGTCCACTTAATTTAATTTCCTTCAGAAACGATAACAAGGCCCATCCAGCCTACTGTGTTATCCTGCTCCATCAACTTGATTTCCTTCTCAAGAGTTTGTTCCAGAAGCAGCGGAGGGTTTTGTTTTGTTTTGTTTTGTTTTTTTTGGTTTTTTGTTTGTTTCTGTTTCCTTTCTTCCTTTTTTAAGGATTCTGAGTAATGGATGTTACACTGAGGAAATGGTCCATGTTAGCTGAGCAAGACTGTAGTTATATAGCTGGAATATCAGAGAAACAAATATTTCCTTTTTCTGCCTTAGTATATTGAAAAATCCTAATAGTTCCAAACGTGGACTAAATGATAGTTGTGACAATAATTACAGACGAAATAATAGTTGGTCTGCAAGGGGAAAAAGTACTGGAGATGGACCAGGTGTTGAGTCGAGAGCAATATCCCCAACTCCCTTTTCCCTCCCAGCTGCTCTGAACTGTGTACAAAAAAACCCAGTTGATTTTCACAGTATGCTTACCAGGCGATCATTTTAAATTCTGGACGTAGTTTTGTGAATGCAAAGGAGACCAGGTGAAGCAATTGCTTCCAAAGATGTTGGTGTGAGTGCGCATATGTACAAGGACTCGTCCACCCTCCCCCAACACACACACACCCAACACCCTTATGGTGCATAAGGTATAAATGGCCATCACATGGCTATTTAAGTGAATCAAAATAAGATATTTTAAAAGAGACAGGAGATATGTACTATTTTCAAACATTATAAATTTTGTTTTTGCTTTTTTAATCAAGCATATAATTAAGCATATTATATACTTTGGTGTATGCATCTTAATCTATAGTCCTTTTGCCATAACCTCTGCTGAAATGAAAACAAGATATAAGTATGAAACATTTTCACCTGATAGTAGGAAAGTATAAAGACAAATTATGTACCACAGACATAGCTCTGAAGGATTTATCATGTATGACGTGAGAAAAGGATTCTGGGGTGAAATAAGTTTGGGACTCAATGACTTAAACTTTGGCAGGCTTCTTCACTCAGAGCTTCTCCAGAATCTTTAATATGCTAACATGAATTGTGCATCTCCAGGAGTGTAGAATTGGATAATTACCACCTAAATGTATTTGACCATAGGAACTCTTACGAAAGGAAAAGCATTTTGTAGAACTGTTATTCTTCAGGATACAGTTTTGGAAATACTGCTTTTTAGAAGAGGAACATAAAAGATATACTTTTCCAAAAAGAGGGGTGGTTAGCACATTGTTAAGAGCAGCCGGCTGTGTAACTTGCCATGGAGCTCTGTAGCCCATTGCTTCTCAAACTTTAATGTGCACATGTTAAATGCAGATTCTGGTTCTGCAACATCATGATGGGGCCTGAGATTCTACATTTATAACAAGTTCCCAGTGATGCTGATGTTGCTAGTCCATGAAACACTCTTTGAGTGGCAAAGGGCTAGAACTCATTTGTCTTCAAGTGCTGCAGGTGTCCAGAAGTGGCCAGACAGCTGTGCTGTCTGATAATTCTTTATTCAAGAGGGTGATGAGTGTGCAGACAGAGCTTACCAGTAAAACCTGTTGGGTGTGATGCGTTCATGCATGAGTTGCCACCGTCTTCCAAAATCCATGGAGCTGTAGAGCTGCAAAACAATGAAGTGGAGAGAACATAAGCCTCAAGAGCCACTGCTGAGCATGAATACATGTGTCCTCCCCACCGACCACTCCAATCCCAGACTGCCTAACACACCCAAGCAGACATCCATCTCACCCAGATAAAAATGGGGGGATATGACCGTGCTACATGCTTGTCATGGTACCTTCTAGCACTAAGTAGGTGCTCGATATATATCCAATTGACTAATGCTGTTGAGCCGAGGATAAACCCACTTCTGAGGGCTTCACTGTCTGCTTTAGAAGTAAATCCTTTAGTGAATTCATGCCTTCTTTTTTCTTCAAATTCAATGTAATCTCTAGCTACACCTACAATTCAGCAACATTTATTTTAAAACTATTTATTGAACAACTTCTACTTGTAAGGTACTCTGAGGGATATGAGGATAAGAAACAGCAGATTTTGTGTTCCCAGAAATAATGGGACAAATGAAGTTACTTCAAAATGTTCATGAAAAGAATCATGTTATGTTTTAATTCTGTTTTCCCATGAAATTTCTGAAGTACTTTTGTATATGTATAAATACTTGTCAGCTGATATCTGAGCCAATATTGTATGAAACTATCGTGCTCTGTCACCTCTATCTCTTAATGCTCCTACACTTCATCTAAATGACATGGAATTGTTCGGTGGCACCCAAGACACTGTGCTCAGCTACACTCTCATGTTTTTGCAAGATGGCAAGAATAGGCCACTCTTGTGTTTTTGTAAAATCTCTCCATCCACGCAGGGCAAGCGCAAATGTGGCTTCCTCCACAAAGCCTTTTCTGACTGTTTCATCTCACTCCTCTTTCTTCCTTCTCGTCTTTTGTTTCTACTGAGCGCTTATCAGGAGGTTATGTCCTTCAGATGTGTCATATCTAGTTGTGTTTATATTCTTTGAATACATACAAAGTACTCATTAAATATCTGTTGCATAAATCAATAATTAAAACCAGCAGGTAGTGATGGAAACCAACTCATGAAATGAGAAAAAATTCCCCATGATCCCTAGGACTGTGGGGGAAAAAAAAGAAGCAAATAATTCCCTGCATGGCAAATGGAGTCAGATTTCATGTTCACTTATTTCATGGATGTAGAGTCTGACCTCTTGACGACACATTAGGGATAGGCCAGCATTCCTGTAACACTAACAAGGAGTATTGGGTTTACTTTCAACTGAACACCTGGAAGTACAATATCTGAGTCCCACTAACAATGGAATACTCCTAACAATAATTCCAGCATATTTCTCTTTCACATACATTTGAGCCTTTCAACAATCCTGAATGAAAAGTAGGGCAGTTATTACTAACTTAAACCCCTGCTCTCATGTATTCTCTGATCTGCCCAGACAGAGTTAATCACTCCCTCACGGTGCCACCACTATGTTTAGTGTCTACCTCTAAGAAGCTGTTGTCAATAAGCCACTACTTGTTGGTACGCCTCTCCCCCCATTAGGCTGTGAGTCATAAGAGGAGCAGGAATCAGACCATATTCGCCTTTGTGTATCAGTGTTTATACAATGCCTGGCACATACCAGGTGAGCTCATGAACCTTCTGCTTCACAGTTAATCAAACTCAATCTTGGCCAAAGGAGCTAGGATTTAAGTTTTCTGATGCCTAATTCAAGTCTCCTTCCATGGAATCATGGTGCCTAGTTTATCATGAGAATTCTACCATGTTTATGTTTTTCCCCAAAACTTCTGGCTTCTTCAATTTTCCCCCTGTCAAAGTTTGTGTGAAAAACATAAATATAGTGGAATTCTCATGATAAACTAGGCACCAGCATGTCAATCCTGATTTGGCTGATGACAGGTTTCTACCATACCACACCATCTCTATACCAGCTCTCACAGTATTTATCAAAACTGGGCTCTCACTCCATGAGTAAGTACCAACAACTACATGTGTCCAATTATGCACACAGGAAATATAAGCAAAACTATCCTCTACTGCCTGCTAGTTCCTTTCTTTATTCACCGGCTTAGAGAATAAAACAATACTGGCTCTACAACCATTGAGTTACACAGCACACAGGACCACATCCAATTCTTTAGGAAGCAAAAAGGGAAACCTCTCCCTGACCTCTAAGTATACATACAGGTACACCATGTCAAAGGGAAAAATAGGGCAAAGACTAAAGCTTTAGAAGGTGAAAGACGGGAAAGATTAATATGTGCAGAACAGAAATGAAACAACAAGGCTTGCTGGAGAGGTTTGTCTTGAGCTAGGTCTTTAGAGAGAGGAGGAGGTGTGGACAGGAGAGAAGGCATATAGAGATTCACCAAGCGCAGAGACAAGAGCAAAGGGGCCAATATGGCCTAATCTTGAGCTTGCCCGTGGGTCAGCTTTTAAGAGAAAGAAAGAATGTGATGACTGTTGTTGGCCGAAAGAGGTGGAGATTGTCTCTTTGTCCATCTATCTGTCTATCTATCCATCCATCTATTTGTGGATGTTTCCATATATTTTTTTCTTTATATTTATATTGAAGAGGGGTAGGTGAAAGGAAGGAAAGAGTTTGTGAGGACCAGATCATCTCATTGAAAGTAATAAATCCATATATTATATTGCAAGGACTGAGTTTTCCATTCAGAGTTTCAAGAAATAGATCACTCTCCTTCACACAGCAGGTGTCTGAGGGATACTTAGACATAAGACACATGATTCCCAATTAAATATAAAAGAAACTCTGGTTGAAACCTTCTGTAACCCAAAGATCAGACTCCCTGTCAGCTCCTGATTCCAATCATAGCTAACAGTCCCAGATTCCTTCAATTAAAGCCCAGCATAATTGCGTCTTCCTCTGCTGAAAACTCTAGAGACCAGCCAGGGAAAACCATGAGGATCACACTGATGCTGCTAGAGTCTCAGTCCTCCAGGGAAGTTATCTTTCCACCATAGAGACCTTGGTGCTGATGGAGCTCTTGCTGGGAGAAACATGGCTCCTCTCATTGAATGGTCTTCCTAACACAGAAAGAATGAGAGATCTGCTGCTGATCTTCTCATCCATGCCTTCTCCATCTCCTGCCTCCCTGTCTCTGGTTTTGCTTTTTCAGCTCTTCAGTTTGACTGATGGGGAAAAAACTAAATTGAAATCTCAGCCTCTGGGCAGAGAAAGGGAAGGCTCCTATTCATTAAAAGCCTTGCGTTAGCTACCTTGTCTCTCAATCTACAGCAAATTACCATCTAAAATGTATTTTATTCTACCACAAACTTGATCTCAGCAGCCTCTCCATTCATACATTTGTTCACCCATTTCTTCATTTAATCACTCATTCATTTACTCATTTATTCACTAAAAGTATACTAAACAACTACTATGCTCTAAGCACTAAACTAAGTGCTGAGGTTACAAAGGTTAAAAATTTCATGATCAGTAAAGACAGAAATGCATACAATTACACTGCCACGTGGTGCATGCTCTGATATTAATACTAGTTCTCTCTGCAGTGTTAAGACTGTGGGCAGTTAGTACTTTCTTCTATTGGTTATCCAGATTCTTAAAGTTATTATGAAGATGTATTACTTTTGTAATTAAAAAATTAAAGCTCTAATATTCGAATGGAGATAAAATGCAGTGAACATTCAATAGTAAATTTTAGAAGATTATTTAGTGATGTGAAAATGTTCATGAGATACTGTTTATTTAAAATATATCATGAAACATCTATATATTGACATCAATTTTATTTAAGTATTGTAAAAACTTGAAACATATTAGAAGAAAAGATTCCAAAATATTAGCAGTGGTTATCTCTGAGTTATGGAATGAGGGTTTACATATATTTTTTAAGATTTCCATCATTTTCAGATTTATTTTACAATGGAATTGTATTACATTTCAATAGTAATACAGGCCTACATTCTGTTTTACTCATATTTTTATAACAGTAAGTTTCTGATTATAATGCTTATATTATACTTCTCTCTCAAACTACCTTTTAAAAGTTCTAGAATTAAAATTCCAATTCTTTTCATGAGGGAATTGGAATTAAACAATATGAGATTTTCCACAAAAGAGTATTTCACAGCAATTATCATGGATAGTGGTGAATCATTCTTTGAAGAGGCAACAGACCAGCTCACATGGTGTTTACATAATTCTTCATGGCTTCAACCCAATGTGTTTATGCAGCATTAAAATAGAGTGTGTTTTCCAAACAATAAACATCTTTAAAAACATTCCTTGTTTATACAAAGTTACACAGATGATGCCATGTTCTCCTCTGTATCCCACTTCATCGTGTCTTCTCCCTGAAAAGTCGTCATTCCTGGACATTACCAGAAAACAATACAGATCTACTCCTTTCCCTCTTCCACTATATGTCATGGCCTCCTATCTCTTAACAAGCCCATATTCAGTAGGAACACACAGAGCGAGTCCTAAATAAATCATCGGAACAGCTGGAAAATATGAAAGAACATGCTCTTTTCCTTATCGATTCAATTATTAGTTCCCTAATTACATCAGCCTGCCAGGGAAAAGCATCTGATAGCTGAAGAACTAAAGAGGCAATTTAATCAATGGAATATTCCACTGGAAAAACAACAGGATGTACCTGGAAAGCTTACGTTCGAAAAATAATGTGGGATCATTAGGAGCATCAGGCATCATTATGAGTTGAATTTGTGTCCCCCAAAAGAGAAATGTTGAGGTCCTAATGGTCAATATCTCAAAATGTAACCTCATTTGGAAATAGGATCTTTTCATACATAATCAAGTTAAAATGAGGTTATTAGGGCAGACTCCAATCCATACAACTGGTGTGCTCATAAGGGTAAATTTCAACATACAGTCACAGAGGGAAGACACCCAGGAGAAAGCCAAGGAAGGACAGCGGATAGAGGGCTGCACCTACAAGCCAAGGGATGCCAAAGATTGCCGGCAAACTGCCAGAAGCTAGGAGGAGGCACGGAAGGATTCCCCTACAGAGGGAGTACGGCCCTGCCGATTCTAGCCTCCAGGACTGTGAGACAAGAAATTCGTACTGTTTTAAGTCACCCTGTTGTAGAACTTTGTTACAGCAGCCCTAGGAAGCTAGTACAGGCATCTCATGCCCACCATGGGGTAGGCAGCCGGGAGGGAGTTAGTAACGACAGATTTTGGTACATTTTTCTGTTGCTTCCTTGTGCTCATCCACCTAGGCATTTAGATGAAAGGCCAGAGGTCTGGCTCAGGAGCCAAATTGCCAAATCTGTGGTTGCAAGTCAAACCCTCATCTAACTGTGTTTCTCTGTCCCATGCATTTTCACCACACCCTCAAGGTTACTTTCTAAGAAATGTAAATTCATAATGCTCATATGGAAAGGAAGGTCACCAGAAATAGAAGAGGCAACAAAATATATATTTTATGGGAACTTTTGATGTTCAGGCCAGATTCCCTCGAGCCAGCCTATCTCCCACATAGAGGAGAAAGACTGGTTGGAATACATTTATATAAAAGCTCTCCTCTGTAAGAAATTCCAAACAATGTATAACTGTCCTGATTTTTTCCCACAGAATTTGTAGAGTTTAGGTAACATTTTTCTGAATTATGCTCACTATGGTCATTGTCTTTCAAATAAAAGGAGGCTGGTGGCTGCTCAAAATAAGAAGGTCCCTGCACTTCTTGGAGGCACAGGCATCGGGGTAGGAGGGCTTGGCTGGACTATAAAGGGCTGCAGGAAGAATCCCCTGTGTTGTGGCAGTATTGCAACAAACAAGAGAAAAACCAGGGTCACACAGCAGCACAGTTCTCTCCAACATGTGTCTGGTTCCTTTCTCAGACATTCTCCAAGGATAAGTGGTGAGGACAAACCCACCCAATAATCCTCTAAGCTTTGGGTACACAGATAAGAGCTTCTGTCCTTGACTGCCATCTTCCTCCGCCCTTGGGAAATATAAGGCAAATATACCATAAAGGTATTTATTTTTTAAAAAACATTGGCTATTCACCTAGCTGTGCCGTTCTTTTACAGAAGGGAAAACTTTTCTTCCCCTCTTGAAAATTTCTAGCCATAGAGGTTTTCTCTCTCTCGGATGGCTTTCTTCATTCATGCCTTCATTTAACAATATTGATCAAATGTCTGTTAAGAATCAAGCACCATTCTATGGGTTTAGGATACATCAGTGAACAAAATGGACAAAAAGTCTCCGCCCTCAAGGATGTTACATTCTACTGAAAATCAAGAACTCAAACGGCCTCAAGTCCATAGCATGAATACATGAGAGAGGTGTAAGAAAAATAATATTATTTGTATTCTTTAGACACAGGCTCATTTTGTTGGCACAGAATACATGTAAAAATTTCTTTACTTACCCAAGAGGAAGATTTTCTCCATTTTTATTAAAACACTTGGACCTCTAGGGCTATGTTTTGTTTTCCTGTTTTGATAGAGACACAAGTTCAAAAAATGTTTCACTCTCAACTCCAAGAAAAACACAGCACAAGTGTGATCGTGCTTTGCAGATAACATTTCACTGCAATGCTGGGGAGCAACAGGAAATCCAGGGAGCCCATGCTTCATCTGAAAGGGGTCTTCGCTGTTCCTTACCTAAAGATGAGAGCTGAACCAGCAGGGCCAACTTTTACAATTTTTCAAGGAAACCTGGAAATTCAGATTTTTATGTGGAATCTCTAACATTTTTCAATTTTGGTAACAACTTCAAATATTTAAAACATACTTCAGGGCAAATAAGACATCTCTTGATCCAGATGACCAGATGCTGCCAGAGGGCCAGCAGTTGTGACCCGGTTTTTTGCGTACATGTGCACCTGCTTCCCAAAGAGGGTGGGACTATTTGACCTTGAAGTAGGGTTGCCAGATTTACCAAATCAAAACACATAATTCCCATAATTCCAAGGTGATTTGAATTTCAGAAAAAGAAATATTTTTTGTATGATTATGTCCCATGAAATATACTACTTTTTTTTTAATTCATCTAATTCAAATTTAACTGAGTGTCTTGTATTTTATCTGGCAGCCTTACCTTGAAGTCTCTTCCATTCCATTTATAAGACCCTGGGTTATAAGACACATCCTCTTATATTATGATTTTTGTTGTTTGACACTGGATGCCACCAAGTGAATAAAAGAATCTTGGAATTATTGTGAATTATCCTCTGTAGTCAGTGATCTGAAATCACTTCACTTATTCATTTATTTTAGTATTAATTGAGCACCTAGCATGTGCTGGGCTCATTGCGATGTGTGATGATACACAGATAAAAAACACAAGGTTCCCTGGTCTCCAGAAACTCAAACCTAGATGGGAAGACAGACATATCAACAGGCAAATGCAACAAAATGAGGCCCTTGCCCATGGAGCTAGAGAAGAAATACTGAGAGAACTCAAAGGAAGGAGTGGTCAGTTCCACAGGGTCAAACACAGGCCCATGAGCTAAGTCACAATGGGTGAGTCAAAGTTGCCTGAAGGATGAGACCCCTCCCTAAAACTGCAGCTAACAAAGGTGAAAAATTCTGGTCAGTAGGAAAGATGTTGGAAATGAAACAGAAATATTATCTCATCCACCTACAAAAGTACAATTTACTTGGCCCCAGATCAGTGAACATTGTTTAACTGCCACATCTGAAAGGAGAAAAAGCAGGGTAGAAAAGAATCCAAGCAAGGTCCTCTAAAGCATTCAAGAGGAAAGGAAGGAGACAGCTCTACAAGATCATGGGCATAATAATCAAAATGCAGAATTAAAGACCAGCTGTGAGGGCAAAGGCTAGAAAAGCAGAACAAGGTAGGTAGATGCATGTCTGTTTACCGAATTTCAAAACACAGCCCCCTTGAAACCTGCACAGGGCAAGATCACAAAACCACAAATAAAAAACTCCTTTCAAAAACAAATTCATAAAATTCATTACTATAAGAAGTTGATGAGAAGGGCATGGTATCTTATAAACAGGATCAAAAAAAAAAAAAAAAAAACCCAAAAACCAAAAACAAACAAAAAAACAAAACAGGATAAGATTCACTGCTTCTCAAAGTTTTCCATCAAAGCATCTCCAGTGGCTGAAGGAAATAAAGCATCCCACCAGGTACCTGTGGATTTGACCTTAAGCAGTTTGACGTAAGGGCAACTATTTCCAAGTCTACAATTCTCACCTTAAAATTCTATGGATGTTTTGTAGTCTGCTCTGTAATATGTCTATGCTTAGAATAAATGACAAATTTCTTCACAAATCTTCAAGTGGAGTGTCCCCTCCAGAAAGACTCTCTCTACTTGTCATATTCCCTTCTCACCAACCCCTGCCCAGGGCTGCATTTTCAAGCCTAAGCTTGAGGGAGAGCAGGAAGTGACACCAAGAATGACTAAGGCATATTTCGGGACTGTGGACTATCTTTGGGGTCCTGTGCGGGGTGACTACGGGGATGACTATGGTCATTGGTGCCTAAGGCAATTGGAATTCTGGTATTGATAGGAGGAGACACCCCATGGGCAGGGTTTTCATCTAAGCCTCCTCACTTAAAATGAACAAGGGAGAAGAAACCTGGGTGATATCCTGGGTGATGCCCTACTCTCAAGACAGTGGTTCCAGCAGACCCTGTCAACTAACACGGCAAGCCTCATTTTTGCCACAGTTTTATATGACTTTTCAGAGTTAACCTTCTGACTATGCCTCCAGTTTCATAGATACATCTATCTCTGGATGACCAAACCTCCTATTTCCCAAGTCAGTGTCCCACTCCCTGGTAGAGGTGCCCCTAATGGCCCTGAGCACACGAAGCACAGACAAAGCTTGCCCCATAATCCCAATGCCCATCCTAGGGCATAGCATGCTTTGCTTCAGCTGAGTGTGCACGAATTGGCTCATGCTGTGTTAATGTATGTAGTCCATCAAATGCATGACAACATGCTCGTTTTTACTCTGCCTTTTCCTCCAGGATTTTCCACTTCTCTCTTATTTTCCATGTTGCAGCCACATTTGCCCTCTTTTGGTTTCTCAAACATGCCTTTGCACATGCTGCCCCCTCTACCTAGAACACTCTCCTTCCACTCCACACTTCTCCATCTTTCCATGCATGCACTTAACTCCTATTCACATGTCAGGCAATAGCAGAAATAACACTTTCTACAGGAAGCCTTCTTGGTCACCTCTTGCCCCAGATAGGACGAGGTCCACCTGTCATCTGCTGTCATGGCTCTCTGTTCTCTTATTTCATAACAATTATCAAAGTATGAAAATATGTATTTGCATAATTATGTGATCAATGTCCATCTTCCTTTTAGATAGTGGGGATTCCTTCTTTAATAGTCCTGTATGCTTAACACAGTGCCAAGTACAGGAGAGTAGACTCTCGATGAATATTTTAAAGGTCTATTCTTTCGACCTGAAAGTTTCCCCTTCCCTTCCCACATTTGTCTAAATTCTATCCTTTCAATATTAGTTCTAATTCTTTCCCTTCCATAAAGTCATCCTTGGCCACAGTCGGCCAAAAGAGGCATGATCACAACCCCCAAAGTTAATAACTACTTTTAAAAGGAAATTCATAAAACACATTACTATAAGAAGTTGGTGAAAAGGAAAGGGTATCCTATAAGCAGCATCTCTCTTTTCTCATATTTAACATCCAGCCCGGCTTCTCATACAGGTTTCTGTTGTAGCTCTCTAATTGTTTTTGTTTAACTCATCCAATCATTTATCTATCCATTTATTCACTTATGCTTCAAAACTTCAGGTTATCTCTTGAAGTGGATTAGAAGCGCCTAGATGAGAGGAATCTCATCTGAAGTTAGGATCCCCCATAGAAACTTCCACTGGGTAGCTCAACCACATAAGATCAGAGAATCACCAACTTTTATGGCTGAGAGTGGCCTTAGAAATCATCTGGACAGTTGTTTTCACACATCTGAGGCTCAGAGAACCCGAGTGACTTTGCTAGTGTCATACACCTAGTTAGCTGTGGAGCTGGAACTCAAACCTATGGGGTTCTGACTCCCACTCAATGTTCTTTATACTGCACTTTTTATACTGTCTTTTTTGTTAGCAGCTTGATTTTAAAATACAAACAAATTAATATAACTGCACAGAAATAGTGGCTCATTTGGGTACACCGTGCATGAGTGACACTGTACATTGAATTTATCTAGCACTTTATTTACGAATCATTTTCCCAATTCATTTTATCCTCTTTTATGCTGAAGAGTATTTTCTGAGCTAATAGTCCCAAAGGACCATCTTACAATTTACACAGTACTTACTAAAATCCATTCTTTTGTACCTACAGTCCTATTCCCTTGACCACTTTCCTTTGCAATCAGATTCTATTCATTTTTATACATTATGATGCAGAAATGTCTCATATTAAGCCATACCCTTTGAACATAAAACGGGTATCCCTCTGTGAGCTGACTTTATTTGTTCTGGCCCTCATTCGCATCTCACCTTTTGCCTGTGTTTTCCTTTTCTTTAACTGTTTTGGTTTCCCCATTGCATCCCATTGTTAACATCTGCTTTATCGCCTGCTTTCCTGGCCTTTTCACTGCATCTAATTTGTTCTTAACTCTTTTCTAAGTTCAGATTTGTTTTTCCTTCTCAAAAACCTGAATCTGAAAAAGGTGAGAAGAACTTAAATCTCTTACTTACAGGTTGTTTACTTAATTTAAATTGCTATCTCTAAGTATCAAAACAATAATACCTACTTACAATTTAGAAGAAATAAAGACTTCACTAGTCCTACCATATGAAACACCATGTGAAACGTATTTCCAGGTGGACATTTAAATGCTCATGATTTTAGTATTAACAGCAGGCCAGAAAATCTAAGAGTTTATTCAAACTCAAGATATTAAAGGAAAAGTAGTGTGTGCTTCAAAGGTCATTCTCTCAAAAGTGTAAGAAAGGAAAGAAACTGACATTTATGGGGGGTTAGCCCCAACAGGCATTCTGTAGATGTTGTATGGTTTAATAGACACAAAATACACACTGATGGTGATTTCTGTCCGCATTTCCTGAAGGAGGACACCAGGGCCTTGTGCGTGTTATTGCTCAAAATCCTAAAGAAAATTCCAGGACATCAGACTCGAAAGCCAGCGCTCATTCCAAAACCTCAGCTGCCATTCAAAAATAAGTGTTTTCAAGGAAACAACTTGAACTGTGAGAAAGCTTGAAACTATATCCTATGGGAAAAACTGTAGAAACGGTATAGTTGGCACAGAAAACTGACCAATGAATAGAGGTTTACAACTGTTTTCAAATGTGGGAAAAGGCTATTCTTTGGGAGGACAGTAAGACTTTCTTCTGCGCTGCATGAGAAGGCAGAAAAGAACCAAAAGGTGAAAGCTAGACAGAAGCAAATGTTGGCTTGATGTAAGAGAATATTCTAATGATAAGAACTCTCTGAGGCTGGAAGAAGTGCCTCACATAGCAGCCAGTTCTCCAGGGAGTTATGTGATGTATCTGAGCAGAAGATGGTTGAACACTTTGATTAAGGTGATATTATCAGGAAATTAAAGTGTCAGATGGGGTTTAAACTGAAGTGTACTTAGGTCTCTTTGGATAGGTGATTTTTGATTCTTCATCCAAGAGCAATAATCCTAGGAATAGAACTCAAGAAAATATTCACTACTGATGTTCCCTAAACATTTGTAAGAACTTTTTGTAAAGGCATCCAAATGTTGTGGAAAAGGCACAGGACTCTGTGTAGCAGCCTTTGGTAAATCGATTCAGCCTCCCTGTATATGAGACCTTTGTGAAGGGATTTTCAGCATCTCTCTCTCAGAGCTATAATTTATTTCTTCACCCCCTTAACATGGTTTGTCCTTTTTCCTTGTTTTGACATCACAATACGGTATAAATAACTGTTGGGAAAATATAGGAAAATGGTCAGGGCCCCTCAGATATTCAGAATCTTGCCAAGCATTTGATGTAAATATGCACACGTGCCCAGGTGTTCCCTGGTTATTGTCTAATGTAATTGTGCATGTGTACCCAGGTGTCTTGGGTTATGGACTTAAGTATAAAGGATGAGTGACTCTGATCCATGCCCCTGCCCCCCACCCCTGGGATGCCCCTGGAGGGGCCACTGCTACTGCTGCTTCTGCTGCTACTGCTGCTGAAGAAGCTGAGGACTGAGCTCATGTCATCTGCCAATGGCTCCCGGGATCTTTCCCAATTACCTAGCACGGACCTGCATGTGAAGGGTTTGTGACCCAGTCTGTACAATGGGTTTGAAAGGTCTGAGAAACGTTTTGGCTTTAGTTATGAAATGCCTAGCCATACAATTAGAGTAGTTATTGCCTTAACCTGACAACTGGCATAGTCGTGTAGCTATACAACTGGCATAGTCAGCAGGATTCTGACATTAGCCCTAACTTGACAATTGGCATAGTCTCTAGCTTTACAACTGGCATAGTTGGCAGGATTCCAGGCAGGTAAAAGAGCCCGGCAATTGCTGTAGTCATGTAGCTTGACAATTAGCATAGCAATACAATAGTCTGTAGCTTTACAATTGGCTACATTGGCAGGATTCCAACATTAGCCCTAGCTTGACAATTGGCATAGTCTCTAGCTTTACAATGACAGTGTCCCAGTTCTGACCATAGTCCCTAAGGTGCCTTGGACACTTCCAATCTTTCAGAATGTTGCCATCACCAGGTGAGCACACCTGTGCTAGTCTGCTGGAGCTGAGACTATCTCAGACCAGCATGCAGCCAGCTCACCACCAAACATAAAAGAGAGTCCAGCCAAGATCAGCAGAGCTGCCTAATCAACTTCAGCTGACAATGCACACAGGAGTGAATAGAGCGGAGACCAGAAAAATAACCCAAATAAGCCTTAGAGTTGTGAGCAATAATGAATGTTTGCTGTTTTAAGACATCTGAGTTTTGTGGGGAGGAGGTTACCCACCATTAGCTAGCCAATACACAGACCTAGATTCAAGTCTTAGCTCTACCAGTGACCTAACTGGGCTGTTCTGAGGAAGACTTTAAATTCCTCAATCTCAGTCTTCTTGTACAAGCAGGATGAAAAGCTCATTCCAGAATATCAGCTCTCAAATTTCACAGCTATCCAGATACCTTGTTAAAAATGTATATTCCAGTCTCCCCTCTCTGAAATTCTGATTAACTGGGTCCAGAATGGAGCCCAGATGCCTGAATTTTAACAAGCTCCCAGATGATTCTAATGTAAATGCAGAGAAACCACAGCGAGAAATACTGTTGTAGTTAGTTCTTGAGGAAGCCTGATCATTTATGACTAAGTTCATCCCCCTGTCTTCAGCCAACCTCTACCCCATCACAGGCAGATGATTAGCAGCTGAATATTGGGAGCTCCTTAGAGATGGAAGTGGCACAAGCTTTCTCTAGGACCCACCAGAGAAGAGTGACTCGGACTGAAGCCAGAGAACTTTTGACTCCTGGGCACCCATTCCTAGCTCCATCATAGAAGCCGTGACGTTAACATAGGAGATGGGCAAACGGTTTCTATTCAAAACCATTCTGTCCAACTGCCAATGCTGGAACACACTTAGACAGAAAAAAACACAGCCTCAGCTAAAATGCACAGTAACAGCTGGACTGTATTCCCTGAAAGTACAATTCATTTATTACATGGATAATTAGTTTTCCCCCTAGATACAAAAGTGATACGGTCTGTGCATTCAGCAAAGAAGGCTTCCAGGGGCCTAGCCAATGCCTACCCGAAAACCTCAAACAGGGCTGATTCCTGGGTTCTGAAATGAGGTGAGGAGAGAGCTGGGGTGGGGACAGGTAGACAGCACCTGCTTTGAGGGTCTTCTGTTCATGGTTTAATGATCCAAATCGGTGGTTCGACTCTGCATCAGAGTTACCTGGAAGTTTTATACAATATCAATATCTGGTCTCCATCCCAGAAAAATTAAGTCAGAATCTCTGGGAATACAATACCTGGGCCTAGATATTTTAAAATTTCCCCAAGTGGTTCTAATGTGGAGGCAGGGTTGAGTACACTGGTCTAAAGCAGAGGTTGGCAAAATATGACCCACCTGCTTTTGTAAAGAAAGTTCAATTAGAACATAGCCACACTCAATTTAGAACTGAGTAGCTGTAACAGAAGTCATGTGGCCAGTAAAGCTTAAAATACTTACTGTCCTCTCCTATACAGAAAAAATTTGTTAACCCTGCTCTTAGGTGCTGATCTTGGGTACTAGTTACATGGTCGTGACAGAGGAATTTTATCTTGAGAGCCTCCTGGCTTGGTTTCACATCTCTTGCACCTATTTCTGCAATGTGAGGGGCCCAAAGCACACAATAACAAAAACAACTAGTGCCTAAGAAGTACTTACTATGTGTCAGGCAATAGGCCAAGTGGTCTGCATCATCCCACTTAATCCCCTCAACCACTCTGTAGAGGACCTGTGGCTGTCTTCATTTTATGGAACAACACCACCAACAACAAAAAATAAAGCTTTGGAGAAGAAGAAGTCACCTGCCCGAATACACAGAGTAAGTGTGGAGGTTGGATTCAAACCAGGCTGTCTGGTATCATGGTCTATGTACTTAAACACCACACCAACCAAGATTTCCTACATGGAAACAAGGAGCTTCTGAGCCAGACTGCGTGTGAGCGTGGGTGGACCACTTCGGGGGGGGGGGGTCGAGAAGTCGGGAGTAAAAGAGCTACTAATAATACCACCTTACAGGGCCACAGCAAGAGTAGGGATTAGCACGATGCCTAGTAAAATGGAAATCCCTGGAAGACTAAAAGTGTTCTCTTGTCAGATATTTTTCCTGAGACATTCTTGACTATATTTCATTCATGTGTTCTTTCATTTAATCATTCATTAATTCAGTGAGCACCTTCCATGAGGCCAGTATGGTTCTAGGTGCTGAGAGTACAGCAGTAAATGAGATTCTGGGAAAACACAGTTTGCTGATCTCTAACTCGTGGAATGTACATGGTGGTAAAGGAAATGGGCAAAAAGCAAACATATATTTATGTATAAATAAACAAATATACACACATATTATATACGTATTCACATATGTATATATACATATTATATGTATTATACATATATTTTATATGTGTGTATATACAAATTACGGTACTTCAAAAATAGGATTAAAAGATAATTCAAATCTTTACATGAACTTTTGGAAGTACCCGTGTGTGTGTGTGTGTGTGTGTGTGTGTGTGTGTGTGTGTGTGTGTGTGTGTGTTTATATATACACACATATATACTCTCTCTATACACACGTGCACATACACATGATTCTTGTTATTCTCGGTAGTTATGTTCTATAAAGTCTGCAAACACTGATTTAGTGAACACTTAAACATTACTCCTAGGGGAAATACAGAGTTAGGTTTCTGTGAGTCTCTGGTCACAACATTTTCATGAAACAATCAATGTGCAACCTTGTTCTAGGTGTGTTTCTGTAGCACTAGAATTCATGCCTCAAGGAAGCTTATCTAACACATATATTTTCTCCACAAGGCACATCACAGCTGTCTTGTGCTTAGGTATACTAGATAGCCCCTCAGCACTATGGCTGCAGGCTACTTTAAATAGGAAACCTACTACAAAAAGCACAAAACAGATTGTAAAAACCCACTCCTTTGCAGTGGGAGAGCTGACACAGAAGGCAGAGCATGTCCTTTTTGGACCTCAGCTGAAAATGTGCACATCAGGAGACTCACAGTTTTGGCCACTCTTCATGGCTCTGAATGACCATGAAAACACTGTGTGTACTCATTTGGGGGTTACAAATAAATTTTAGCGAGTAGGCAAAGTCGGGAATTTGGAATTAGCGAATAATCAGGATAGACTCATTATTATTGTATAATGTCATGTAGAGATAACTGCTACAAAGACAATTAAAGCTGAGTGAAGGGATAGAACATGTCGAAGGGTACTATTTCTGTCTAGGCAGCAGGGAAGACCTCGGCCAACATCTGAGCTCCTAAATGAAAGGAAAGAAAGGCAATGTGAATATCTGAGAGAAGAGCCACCTGGGATGGAGAACAGCGACAGAAGGCCCCGAGGCAGGCACTCCTGTGCTGCGTTTGGTGAACCACAGGCCAATGTGGGTCAAGCAGAGCCAGCAGGGAGAAGTATCGGGAGATGAGGTTACAGAGAAAACCAGGGACAAGATCATGTAAAAGACGTGTTTGTCCTGGACAGGGTCGTTGGCTTCGTTCCGTGCTTCATGGGAACCTATGGAGGCATTTAAGTTGTAAAGATCATCAGCTGCTCTGTGGAGACCAGAAAGTGGAGGAGACACGAGGGACAGAGTAAGACTAGAGAAGAGACAACCAAGGTGGTCCAGGGAAGAGGCAAAGTGACCTGGAGTTGGGGAGGTGAAGGGACTAGCAAAATATTCTGGAGGTAACCCCAGTAAGATGTGGTCATGGAATGGCCACGAGCTTGGCAGGATAATGAGGAGACACAGGTAGCTCTGAGATCGGGGGCCCATCCTCTGAGTGTTGGAGGAGGGTGACAGAACTGATCGCTCTCGGGATATATTTTGAAGGTAGAAGTGACAAGATTTGCTGTTGTATTGAAGTTGGGTTTGAGAGGAAAAGACAAGGATGACTCCAAGATTTTAAGCCTTCAGAAAACTGGGTCATTTACTGAAACTCAAATCTGGGAAAGGAATGAGTGTGCGGGGGTGTCAAGAGTTGCATGCACTTCTTCAGATTCGTGTGAGTGTGTGTGTGTGTGTGACTGAGAAGGTAGAAAATTATAAAGAAGTATCAGGTACCCATCCAATATTTATCAATTACAGATTGATTGTGCTCTGCTAAGTGTAAGGGCTAAGGCAGAAACAAAACTCAGCCGCCCTGGAGGAGTTTGAAGTCTATTAGGGGAAACAGACAAGTAAATAGGGGACTATTAAAAGAAAAAAAATCTCAGTACAGATTCTGAAGCCAGAGAATGTCAGGCAGTGCTCAAGGCTGCCGAGAAAGAACACCAGAATGAGATCTCCAAATCCCAATCTAAAGAAACTCCAATTTCTCCAAAGAAAGGCCTGAGAAGTATGATTTTGCAGGCCCCCAAAGCACATGGTCAAAAGATCTCAGCTTAGGTAGTTCTACTGGTAAACAAATTTCTCCCAGGATCTCCCTGGGGGTAAAAAATGGCTTTTAAGAAACCTAACCCAGCAGGCCAGTAGCTACCATAACATTAAGTGCTATATAAATGTCTCCTCGCTCAAAGGACAGCCCACAGCTATTAGGGCTGGCATCCCCATGTTCAATCATTCCACCTGCTGAGATTGCCTCCAGATGTGCTTGTGGGTTTAAAAGTGTAACCAAGAGCCACTCTCGGGAGAGACACCAGCAAAGCTAAAAGCTCTTATACAAGGGAATCACCTCCATAAACAAAACACAAATTCCTACAAGGTCTGAGCAAGGAAAAAGTAGCACTCTAGAGAAATATCTCTGCTATAGGTAGGGTACTTTTTCCTCTGAGTTTATTCCTACTTTTCTCTCTGATCCCAGCACTGACAGAGACAAAACTGAAAATCAAGACACAATCCTGTCTCTTTGTCCCCTCAGGACAGCTGTGAGAGGCCAGCAATTTCAAAAAGAACTTACTGAAAAAAACCAAGCCGAGAAATAAACAAAGAAAATACAAAAATGGTAGAATCTTCGTGCTCACAAGCAGAGAGGTTTGCAACCCTTCAGCAGCTGAGAATGTTACTTACCAGGCATGCAGGCTCTGTTTTGTTACACATTCTCTCCGAAAGCTCCACATCCAGAAAACACCTCTGTTTAATTCTGAAGCAGGCAGCAGGTGCTCACACATATTTTTATATACCCTGCTTTGCTGCCTCTTCTCTAGATGATGCCTGGAGTGGAAACTTCAAGCCAGTGGCTGTTTTGGAGAAAAATGAGTGGGGATGGGGGCTGTCAAAGCCCCCCTGGGTGAACAGTGCAAAATTCATATTCTTTCAAACACGTGGCAGCAAAAACAAAGGTCAGGCAAACATCTCATCTCCTTTTTACCCTTCTCCTACCCCTATTCCATCCCGATTTCATAGAATCTTTGTCTTTCGGGGCTAGTAGAGTCCCATAAGATCAATGCTGAAGTCCCCTCTGAAGCTAACATTCCTGACAAATGGATTACGTCTTTGTCTGACTGTAGAGTGGCCCCACAATCCTCCAATATTGCCGTTTCACACTCAAAGTGAAAGACAGAGGTCAGATGCACTCCTAGCTATTTTAGCGCATGTGAGAACAGAAAGGGTGCACAAGCCTTTGAGAAAAACCAGTAAGATCACCTAAAGAGTCACGGGAGGGTCCTTGGAATCTACACTCCCCAGAATTGAGTTGTGTGACATTGCATATCACATACGGCGTGTGCACCACATACAGATGTAGCTGTCTCCTCTCAACGTTTTTTTTTTTTTTTTTTCCTCTTTTGGCTTTAACATTATTGCACGAAGAACACTGAATACTGACAGTGTTTGCATAACAGAGTTAAATTACAAAGTTAAAAATAATTAGGCTGGCTTCTCCTTAAACCAGTGCCTTCCCATCTAACCTGCGCAGGTAAGTGAATCAGAACTACTCTGCAGGTGAGCTTGCCCTCCCATTTCCAACTGGGTTTTATGGTTTCATAGTTTCTTGCTATTTGTCTCTCCACCATCTTATCCCCATCCAGAGTTCATAATTTTGCCAAGAAACTTAGAATTTATTTTCCATTTCTTCCTCACTGCATTGCTCAGCAACCACAGAGATGCCTCGGACTGGTTTTCCAACCTCCCCCTCCAGTGTCCCCAGGCGAGGGACACAAGTTCCTATTGGACCCATCATTTGGATGTGTTCACTCTCTGTGGCATGATTTATGGAAAACAGCCTCAATTACAATTTCTCTTACTCCTTGCATTGACTAAAATGCTGAAAATACAGAATTGCCAAGATGGCACGGTACACAGCCTCCGACTCAAACAGCTTTCTGCCGACAGCCCCGGGCACAAGAAAAGCTGCACTGCCAAAAATAGTGACTCAATCTATCAGTACCAGAGACAGAAGACCAGAGGCTGTTTTCCTAACTCAGAGCAGTGGGCCCCCACCCCAGCTCTCCTCCCACCCCCCAACATTGGGGACTCTCTGCCCTCTTTCTTCTGTCTGGGAGCTTAGAGACAGTCACTGTCATGGGCCAAGCAATTTCAGCAACAGCGGCCAACAGACAAGAATTGGGGAATGAAAAATATAAATCTGCATATGTGCTTCTATTTCCAGCTCTTGTTTATGGACAGTAATAAAAATTAAATAAAACCAGTAACTGAAATGAAAACAAATAGGCCCATTTATCTACCAGCTTTGGTTTCACTTTTATTCTGTTGATTTGAGACTGGTGAGAACTACAAAATAGTGTTTCATAAAACAGGAGAGTTTGTGGGAATAGCTTACCCCAGAGGAATAGCCAAGTTTCCCTATGAGGAGTGAGACTGGTGAGGGGCCGGGGGAGGGGAGCACACCTTTACATGGGCCATGTGTTGGTAGAAGCAAGAGCATATGAAAAACCAGACCACTCTTGGCCTACCTTCCTGCAGACCTCTCAATCTTATATTTTTAATCCTGTTTCTTCTAAAGTCTTTTTTTTAAATCACAGCCTTAATGATCATCAGCACTTCAGAAAGCATGGTTTTAAAAGCTCCATGTTTGGAAAAGGAGCTTATGTCCTCAGCATTAACATCTTGCACTGGTGTGGTACATTTTTTACAATTGGTGAACCAACGTTGATACACTATTGTTAACTAAAATCCATAGTTCGCATTAGGGTTCACTCTTTGTCTTGTACATTCTACTGGGTTTGACAAATGTATAATGACATGTATCTACCATTGTACTATGATACAGAACAGTTTCATTGCTCCCCAAAACCTCTATGCTCTGCCTATTCATTCCTCCTTCCTCCCAACCCCTGACAACCATTGATCTTTTCATCGTCCCCCATGTGTTGCTTTTTCCAAAATGTCATACAGTTGGAATCATGCTTTACTATGTAGGCTTTGCAAATAGACTTCTTTCACATAGCAATAAGCATTTTAATTTTCTTCTAGGCCTCTTCCTGGAAGAACTGCTTTTCATTTGTTTGCCTCGTTGCTAGAATAAGCAGCTTGTAAACACAGGGCTAGAAGTAGTAGCTTGCAAAATTGTGACATGTCTCTCCTAACTTTCTGCTCTCTTTATCTGCAACCTCTGAAGCAGAACAGGGACACCATGAAAAACCAGTCAGACAAAAACCTGGTGCTTCCTAATACCACAAAGATACATTTTAGATTATCCAGTGTGTGTTTATAGATGGGTCAAGTGAGTCAGCCAAAATCATCCCAGCTCAGGGAACATTATTATAATTACTAGTTATTAGAATTATCATTCATTATTAGAATTTTTATTCATTATTAAAATTGGAATGTTTCAGAGTTCAGGTGAAAAAAAAGAGTACTTAAATTATAAAACAGCACAGAAGAAATACACATTCATTTGACTGAATAATTCCATTTCAGTGTGTGCTATGGTTTGACTATGTCCCCCAAAAAGCATGGATTGGAAACTTAATCTCAAATGCTTCAGTGTTAGGAGGTGGGGCCTAATGAGAGGTGTTTGGCTCATGAGAGCTCCACCCTCATGAATGGATTAATACTGCTTATGAAAAAGAGCTTGAGGCTGTGAGTTCTATCTCTTGCTCTCTTTGCCCTTCTGCCATGGGATGGTATAGTAAGAGGATCCTTGCCAGATGCCTATCCCTAGATCTTGGACTTTCCAGCTTACAGAATTGTGAGCTAAAAAATTTCTGTTCATAATAAATTACCCAGTCTCAGGTATTTCATTATAGCATCACAAAATGGACTAAGACAGTGTACATACATGCTGATGGACAGGTGCAGCCAATGGATGTTATCTGAGAATCCACAATGGCAAGGTTTTGTGCAATGCCCTGCAAGTTGCAGCACATGATCTCCAGGAGGAGTGTGATGCTGGCAATAATTACTAAATGCTAGACATTATGTGCTGGGGCAAAGGGAGGTACAGATGATGAGCATCAAGGGAACTTAGGCAAGGAAGGGATATCCTTTCTGACTGCGTGATATGTGATGAGGCAGCCCGTCATGAAGGGTAGAAAGTCCTCCATAAACAATGGCACAGGGATGGGACAGCATAAAGTAAATGGGGATGATGGTGAAAGTCAGCCACCCCCTCCCCACCCCCTTTTTTTTTTTTTTTTTTTGGTGCAGGGTTCTCAACCTTGTGATCAATCCATGGGCCAAATCCAGCTTTTACTGTTTGACTATGGTATTTTTTTTAAGAAAGGGGAATTGTTTTGAATACTTTTTTATATTGCTAAATAGTATTTTTAATGAGTTTGATTACTTTCAGGCAAAACATGTGCATTCCAATTTACCACACTCCAAAACTGTTTTTATTTATATGATCCACCTGCACCCAGTACTCATCTGGGGTAAACCTGGGACAGAAAGTTTGCATAGAGAATCACAGGGTGACACATCTATGATACAAACTGCAGAAAAGGTTGAATCATATGTTTCTAAGTTTGTAGCTCTCCTGAAAGCAAGGGAGAGCCAATGAAGATTTGGTAAGTTCACTTGGAAGAAACTGTTTTATATGGCCAACATTGATGAGGCCCTTTACCTTAAAGAATCTCTTCCCATAGAAAGCAAATCCCGTGTCCTGGACGTCCAGTGACAGGTAAGTATGGGAAGTCCCATGGATGCCAATAACGGAACCAGGAACCTTCCTGAGATAGCAACAAGACCCTGGCCAACAGGGCTTGGAAACAAGACACTGGATTTCTAAAAGTGCCTAAACCTGAGCTCTGGTTTAGTCACTTAGGCTAAGTGAGGCCACAAGGCATTGGAGCTCTAAGGCCTTGGAATTCAAATGTAAAGAACTCAGAGAAGGGAAGGGAAGAGAGGGGAAAGCATTTCTAAGGTAAACCATACCTTCTCATAATACACACACACACACACAAAAATCACAATCACTTGCTACCTTAGGAAAAATTAGCACCTGCATCCAGTTGATTTTTAATCTAGTAATAATTGGATTTCTTCATTTACTCATTTATTTTCCCATTCAACCTATTGATGGTCTTCTGTGTGCAGGGTATTGTTTTGAGTGATGGAAGAGTCACAAAGATGTGACAGATTCTTTCCAACATGGTTCTTAGGTGAAATGAGAGCATGTATCACAAAACAAGGCAAAATAATATTGCTTATCACAAGGTAAGCAATACCAACTGGATAAATACCAACTCTTATCATTTATTAGACAAGAGAAGGAAAGGAATGTTGAGCTTCAGAGGGGTATGATCAATTTTGTTGTGTGACTGAAGGAAGCTTCATGGAGAAGTGGCATCTTATCGTGGAAGTGCATTACCATTTGTGTTGCAGATGTAAGAGAAGGGGTGGAAAGAGGAAAAACAACAAATGTTTACAGAAAGGACCATAACTCAAACATGTCTAGCACATGAAGCACATCAAGAGAAGTGGAAATGTTAGGTTGGTTCCAGACGGGAAGACTCAAATGCTAAATTCAAGCAGGAATGTTGAAGAACAGCTAGTTATTCTTCTGCCTGCCAGGAATGTCATCCTACATCATATAGGATACCACCGACTGAGGCTTCCAGTCAGACGGTGGAATAGACAGTCCCCAGCATCACTCTCTCCCACAATTCAACCCATTTACAACTATAAAATAGCAATAACAGCCAAGCTGGGGCCTCTAGAGCTCAGGGGAAGAGGAGGGAGAACTACAGAGTGCATGAAGGTGGGAGAAGCCATGATGAGAGAAAGAAAAAACCACTCTGACCATTTTGTGCCACGACCACTTTAAGGCTGGAGCTGCTGAGTGCACAGAGCAGAAGCCTGCAAAAGCCTCAGCTATGCCCTTTGGATGAAGTTGCTTGGAGGCAGCAGGGAAGAAGAGGGCCTTGGTGGCACCCAGGCCAGCAAGGCTACTAATAGGGTTCCCATGGACCCACACAGGAGCAAGGAGCCACAACAACTGAAAAAAAGGAGCCGCTCAGAGGCCAGTGAGTCATTGCAAGGGAACGGCACATGGCCCGTCCCATCGGAAGTGTTTGCAGCACAGGTGGTGAGGGAGACGGGCCCACTGGGGGAATACTGGAGCATAGCAAGGACAGCTGGTCTGTACCCCAATCAGTGTAGGACCACTCAGAGGAGACTGGTCAGAAATATAGAATTGTATGGGGTGCAGTTGGATGAAAAGACTCAAGCCCAGATCAGAGTTTCTACACAACCCAGGTGCACTGGGTCTCTGGAAAGCTGGAAGTACCTGTAAGGTCAACCATTAAAACCTGAGCTGCACAAAAACCCTTCTCTAGGGAATCAGCAGCAAAGCAGCAATTTAGCTAAACCACACAGCTCAAGCAGTGGTCCCTACAGGAAGTTCCCCCATTTTAGAAGTAAGCAAAGGACAAAAAATTAGTTCCAGCACAGGCACACTGCCAGTGCCTCGGGGCCCGCCCAGGGGCCTGAGGTATGAGCCAAGGACTGGACGCCCCCTCTCACAGCCAGGCACACCACCAGCACCAAGGAGCACACCAAAAACATCACCTCTGTGTGGGTGGCCCACAACAGCCACCACAATAACCACGGCTTCTGCAAAAGTGGCTAGATGACACAACCACCACACGGATGGTCTGCCAGCCACTGGAGTGCATTGACACAAGGAGAGTCACCATCATAGATCAAAGAAAAGAAGAGGATGTCTCTCTCCACAAAGCCCATTCCACAGTGACAAAAGAAGCATCTGCTCTATGATGATAGTGGTGACCTGATCACACCTTTCAGGACTGGAGAGATCATCTAGGTAACAAATCAACAGAGTAACCATTACTCTTTCAGAAGGAGAGAAGAAATCTAGGGTTATTAGTGGTGGGTGGGAGGAGGTCGAGGGGGATGGGGACAGATTAGATAAGGGGCATAAAGAATAAGTACAATTTGTAACAATATATGCTAGTAATATTGATTTGATCAACATATGTCAACGTTGAACCTCAAAAATATGTATAATCAATTATGATTCAATACATTTTTTTTAAATAATAATAAAATAAAAAAGAATACTACAGGCTGATTTAATGACATCAGGCAATGATCTTAATCTTTCTTTAGTTTCATCATCTGTAAAATGAGAAAAGAGTAGCTATGACTTCTGAAGAATGATAAGATACGTCATTCTGTAGGAATTTTAATCTGGTATCAGTATATGGAAGCTTAAAAGAGGCAAGGAGGGACATTTGAAGAATTATGAAGGCACTAAAAGTATTGTCAAAAAAAGACAAAAACTGAGTTGGTAAACAACGGGAACGGAAAGGAGGTGAGATGGTGACAGGAGAGCAAGATGCAATGATTTTAACAAGGGGAACAAGGCAGAGGGATCAGCCTCAAGCTTGAGTAACAGGAAGAATGGATGGGTCATTGATATAACTAGGAAAATTTTTTAAAAATCACAGTGGAGTTTGGCAGATAATGTGGGAGTTTCTGTAATATTTCCTCGGTGCCCCCATGAACATAAGTTTGAGAGAGAGAGAGAGAGAGAGAGAGAGAGAGAGAGAGAGATGGTGTGTAGCTTTAATTAGTCAAGGGAGAATTTGATGGAGCTGCTCTGGCATCTTCTAAGAAGACGCTCCTGAGGGAGAAAACTCTATTCAATCTCATTGACTCTGTACTGAATCATTACTATATTCTGTTACAAAAGTTAGGAGAGAAAAAAAGGAAAAGGAAAATGTAAGCATGTATGTAATAACCTTAAAATTTAATTGAGAAAAATGCTGAATCCATGTTTCTGCACAGAGGAACATAAGACGTCTTTGGTTGATATTCTTTGCTTTCCTGCTCTATGCCTATTTCTACATCTTCCAGGAACTTCTGGTTGCTCTGGAACCACTTGTCCTCCAACCAGCTCATGAGATTTGTGTGGAATTCCCACCCACCCCGAGCTCTGGGCCAGCATGTGATCCAGGCCTAAGCCAACTGCAGTGGCTGTGGTGATTAGTTTAGGGTGGGCATGTGGCACAATGAGAGGCAATCGGAGACAATTCCAAGATATTCTGCTAGAGAAAATAGCCCTCTTCCCACAGGGGTTACTGAGAAACTCAAACAGAAGCCTGGAGTTGATGGTAGCCGTCTTGCCCCTGAGGGGAAAGTTACCTGAGAACAAAAATAGAGCCAGAAAAAAAGAAGCAAGGTGCAGAAAGATGAAGAAAAAGAGAGAACTACTGGTACCACTGAAGCTCTTAGACCCAACTGCACTTGAAGCCGGGTGTTCCCTTGAATGTCACTGCTACCTTAACCATGAACTCACCTTTGGCGTATACCAATTTGAGTTGTTTTTTTCTGTTATGTTCAACCAAAATATTCCTTACTCTACACAGCATGTAAGCACATGTAAAACTACATCACACAGAAATGAAGTTCAGAGAGAAAAATGTATTCTGTAGGCTACATCAACTACTGAACAACTCATGAAAGAGGTCAGGTCTTGGAGGTTGGTCCACTGTGCTTTGGCTAATGAAGATTGTATTGAAACCTGAAGGAAACATTAAAAAAGAAATGATCTTAGTTCATCTTCTGCTAATCAGGGACCTCATGATTGCAAGTAGGAAAATAGTCACATTCCTAGACCCAACAAAAAAGTGAACAAAGTTTAAGGGGATGAAGAGTGGATCCTAACAAAAAGAGATTCATCCTGTGAGACAAAAGAAATTGAAGGAGGACCAAGGTACTTTAAAATGCAGCATTTATTTATCAATGTGCTATGTGCTAGAATTTCTCACATTTACTATCTCTGTCTTCTGCTCCGAATAGTAGTAATAATAATAATAATAATAATAATAAAAGCCATAAAGAACATAACTGCCTCCTCCCATTTTTTTAGACTGGACTATGCAATCTAAAAGTCAATGCTTTAACCAAATTCTAAGCTGCTACCAAACCCTGGCAGATTGGCTGATCCAACAAGATTTTGTGGTTAATTGATCCTCTTTCTTATCCCAGAATCTGCCAAAAAAAAAAAAAAAAAATGGCTGTTTATTTGCCTGACAACTGTCGGAAGTGGAAAACCAACTTTCTATTCTTTGATTCCCTCTTGCAGTCCTGTGAATCAGTTAAACAGAACTGCCCCTCTAAGGTAGGGCCTTTCTACCACTGTCACCACAACTGCCTGTGCAGCAGACCCCCACCCCCACCCTAAGAGGACAACCTTTTCATGCAGAGACCAGAGGAAGAAACAGATGGCTCCCTCAAAAAAACAAACTCTTTCATTACAACAAATAACCTTGATAATTACCCAAAGTGGCAGAAGAAAATATTACTAGCATGGGAGAACAAGCAAAATTTAATCTCAAAGTGAGACGTGATGAAGTTTCTTGCAGTGCATCAAAGACATTGTTAAAAATGCTATCCTCTGAAGGAGGACACTGCTGTCTTGATTCCAAGAGACAAATCGGTTTAAACACATCTTTCTCCTGAGGCACTTTTCAAGATTAATAATATTGCAAATGTTTTAGGAAACTGGTTTTTTGTTGTTGTTGTTTGTTTGTTTGTTTCCAGCAGCTCAGAAAAGCATTTAACTTGTGAGTTTTGAACAGGTCAGCCATCCATTCCCCATAGACACAATGAGTGGAGAGATAAAGCAAACTTTGCCAGGGACGACAAGAGATTGGAGTGACAGAGAGAGGAATAATACTGTCTGAGGTCAGGTCCACCTTCCAGCCATCAAGATAGAGCCCACAGCTGCCTCCTCGTCTAGGATAATAATTCATATAAGAGGGAGCACAAGAAAAGCGATCACCATTTGAAAAACATAGTTACAGTTAGAAAAGTGACAGCTACATTCTTGTTATAGCTATTAGACTACGGACATGGTGCTGGGCCTTTTAGCTCTATAATTTCTTCAGCTCTATGCTTCAGCTTTTTAAACACCCCCATAATATTTTATGTTTGTAAGATACATATTAATATGGTATTTGTAATATGTAATATAAAACATAAATGTAAGTTATAGAGCACAACAAAACACCTGTAATCCCACCACTAAAAGTTAAGAAGTAAAACCTTATCTTTTCCATTTAAGTTATTCCTGTGCAAAAGGTAAGTATTTGCCAGAAATTGGATTTTTAGTCCCCTTGCTTTGAAAAATATTTCTACCCCATAGATATGTATGTCTAAACACAATATTCAGGCATTGCTTGTTTCTGAGATTTATAAAAATGCATATAATATAATAAAATAAGTCTAATTTGATGTGATTTTTTTTTCCAGCCAGGATTATTTTTCTAAAATCAATCACGTTGTTCAATGCAGTCTTAGTTCATTAATTTTCATGGCTAAATAAAATTCCACTGTGTCCATATAACATTATTTGTCCATTTGTTTTTGAAATTTATAAAAATAACATCATATTGCATAAAGCCTACTAGGATGTGTGTATGTGTTTTTACATCCAGGATTGTTTTCCTAAGACCCATCCATGTTTTTCAATGCAGATTTAGTTGGTTAATTTTCATGACAAAAATATTCCACTGAGTCAATATAACACAATTTATCTATTCTCCTATCAATGGAAATTTGAGTCGCTTCCAGCTTTTTTGCTAGAACAAGTAATTATGTATGCACATTCATGCACGTGTCTCCTGGCAATCATTTCTTCAGGGTTTATTTCTGGGAATAGGTTATTCAATTGAAGGATTTGCACTTACTTTGCATTAAAGGTACTGCCAGCTTGTTTTCCAAAGTAGTTGAACTAGGGTTCCCACAGAACTTCAACTTTACCCATAATGATAACTTTCTTACTTTTACCATTCTGGTAGGTATTAAAGGCAATCTTACTATAATCTTAATTTGCATTGCATTAATTACTGATGAGGCTGAGCATTTTTCATGTTTATTTTCTGTCTTACTCCATTTGGGCTGCTATGACAAAATACCATAAACTAGGTGGCTTATAAACAACAGAAATTTATTTCTCACAGTTCTGGAGGCCATGAAGTCCAAGATCAAGTTGCCAGCAGACTTGGTGTCTGGTGAGGGCCCACTGGTTCATAGATGGCACCTTCTAGCTGTGTTCTCATACAGTGGAAGGGGAGAACTTTGACCTTTTCAGCCTACCATAAGTGCATTAATCACATTCATGAGGGCTCTACCTTCATGCCCTAATGAATTCCCAAAGGACCTACCTCCAAATATCAACACATTGGGGATTTCCAACATATACATTTTGGAGTGACACAAATATTTAGACCATAACATTTTCTATTAGTGTTTCCTCTTAAATGGTGTGCCTTTTCATTCATTTTGGCAATTATTTTGTTAGCTTGCCTATAAATTTATAATTTATTTATATAAAATAGATCTTAATTCTTTAATAGGGATACGTGTTTCAAGTATCTCCTCTAAATTTGTGGCTTATCTTTTTTTTGGGGGTGGGGGGACTGGTAAGGGGATAGCAACCCTTGGCTTGGTGTCGCCCGCACCACGCTCAGCCAGTGAGCGCACCAGCCATCCCTATACAGGATCCGAACCCACGGCCTTGGCGCTCCCAGTGCCGCTGCGCTCCCAGTGCCGTACTCTCCCGAGTGAGCCATGGGGTCGGCCCTGTGGCTTATCTTTTCACATACCATTTTTGGTATCTTTTAATGAATAATAGTTGTCCATTATTATGAACATTCATTAATATAACATATTTATTTATCTTATGGTTAGCATTTTTTGTACCTTAATTTAGAAATCCTTTCCTGTCATAAAGTATAAAAAATAGTTTCCAAATTTCTTCTTAAAGGCAAGGGGTCTTCAATAAGTTCATGGAAAGGTTGCATTAGCTTTCAATTCCAGTTTCCACAAATTTCTTGAGTACCCTCTAATTTGTCTTACACATTTAAAATATATACTCGATACCTGCTGTTTTGCAATGCCAATTTGGTTCTATCAAGTTGTCATACGAGTATGTGTTTTGTATGAATGTGTTCAGGGCTCTCTATTCTGCATCACTTGTCAATTTGCCCATGCCTGTGTGTGTGTGTGTGTGTGTGTGTGTGTGTGTGTGTGTGTGTGTGTGTGTGTGTGTGTGTGTGTGTGTGTGTGTGTGTGCGCGCGCGCAAGCACACGCAGATTGAATGAATACAGAATAAAACTGTAACTTTTAATATCCGATAACTTACCCAGCCCAACCCAACAACACACTTTATTCTCCTTCAGGTGAGCCTGGCTTATGCTTGGGCCTTACTATATTTCTTGCATTAGGAAATCAGCTTGATAAGTTCCTATAAGCAGCTGTTGCAATTTTGATTGAATTGTATGAAACAGAACAACCTGCAGAGACTTGATATTTTTATGCTATTAAGGATTCCAGTAAATACGAGGGTACATCAAAAAGTTCATGGAAAAATAGAATTAACAGATAATAAGAATACTTCCATGAACTTTCAGAAGTACCCATGTATATATGGATTCTTTCTCCAAATTGCTTTTCTTTAGTGTCATTTAACAAAGTTTTAAGATTTTCTCCATAAAGGTCTTGTGCAACTTTTCTTTTATCTATTCTTGTTGGATACTGCAATAAAATACACCATGTAAATTATACTTTAATTATGTTTCCTATCTCATTATTGTCGGGGAATAAAAATCCATTTGATTTTGTTTAAAATAACTGAAAATTATTAAATTTAATAATTTCCTGTAGTTTCTTCTGAGTCTTATATGTAGAAAATCATTATCTATAGATAATGACTTTTTTCTTTTTCTTATCTTATTGACATGAGTAAGACTCCCAGGACAATGATAATTTGAAGCTATAGTATTACAGTAGTATCTTTGTCTTACTACTGATTTTAAAAGAAATGTTCCTAATATTTTACTATTGAAAATAATGATTGTTATGTTTTTTGGTAGATAATCTTTAGGTTGAAGAAGCATTCTTCTCCTTACTTGCCAGGAGATTTTTGTTTTCTTATTTTTGTTTCAGAAGTCATTAATGGGTGTTGAATTTTATTCAATAACTTTCATGAGTCAATTGAATGTTAATGTAGTTTTTCTACTTTAATTGTTACTATAGTGAATTTCACATACAGATTTTTCTGTCATTAAACTATCTCGCATTCCAGAAATAAGCCAGACTCAATTGTAATGCATTCCCATTTGTATACACTGCTGGACTCAGTGTGTTATCTCATTCAGTCTTTACATCATTAAGTAGGTGCTTTATAATCTCATTATAGCTTGTCATTTAGTGGTGGTGTAACCAGGGGTAAAGGCAGAATTTGACCTCAGGCCTGTCTGACTTTAAAACCCAAGATTTTAATCATTTTCCATACCTCTCTGGGTGCTATTAAGCTAACTCATTACAATGCCTCAACATGCAACATTTTCCTAGTGTCTACTAGGCATCTAGTCCAATTATTTGTTCTTGGGCTGATAAAACCTCAACATGTTAATTTAATTTTACTTGACTGACAGACCTTGGACATCAACCTCATAGGGGTGTGCACACACACATGCGTGCGTGTGTGTAGGGAATAAGGAGGGATAGAACTACTGCATTAAAATGCTTAAAGACCAGAGAGAGGGATGGAAATGAAGGCAAAAATGTCTTTGGGGCACATTAAGGGGAATGGCTAGAAGATGATCAGGTTACTTACTATCTTCATGGAAAGGGGCCTCCTTACCTACTTTCCATCTAGACTTACAGCAATTTGCTGTCAGATCAGCTTGCACACAGCCCCACCTCCACATAATTTCACACTTTCTTGTGAGAACCCTGACTATTGTCAGTCATTCAATACTGAACTCTCTGACAAGAGAACATTCACCAGGAAAAAAAAAATTCAGCAAGACATCACTAAACAATCTAATGTCAGAAAATACATCCAGATTTCCTCTGAAGCATGATTTTCCTTCACTTTGAACATGTATGTTTTCTCAACCTACTCCAGGCTTTCCACATCCTTCTCTAAGTTCAGTCACCAGAACCAAACATCGTAGAGAATGCCAATGAACCAGGGAGAACACCTAGCACCA
Source organism: Cynocephalus volans (assembly GCF_027409185.1). NCBI lineage: Eukaryota > Metazoa > Chordata > Mammalia > Dermoptera > Cynocephalidae > Cynocephalus > Cynocephalus volans. The sequence goes on along the minus strand of NC_084466.1, from coordinate 135,786,769 downwards.
GGGAGTCACAGCCTGGGGAAACTCAAGAATGGGCGTCATGAGGCTTCATCCCTTCTGTGCTGTTGAACCCACATTCCAAAGATCGTGCTCCAGATATTAATGTTACACTGGGGACCCGAGAACTGGCTGAAGACTCTGCTCTGGAACTTTGGCTCCTGGATGTCACTGTCTTAATGAGACGTTCCTTGAACACCCTAAGGTGCAGCTCTCTTATTCTGGCTTTCCCTGTTTCCCATCCTTACTTTATATTCCTTATAGCATTTATGACCAACTATCAATATGTTATTGTTAGACCAACTATAACGATAAGTGTTAAAACATTTATTATTTTTTTTATTTGACAGACATGGCAAGCTTTACAATGGGAGGGATTTCTGTTTTTGTCTCTTCATGTACCCACATGCATGCCTAGATCAGTGCCTGGGACATAGTCAGTGTTCAATAAACACTGACGGAAAGAGGAATGGAAATTGGCAGGGAGGTATGGAAGGAAGGGAAGTCAGCCTCAATCTCTCACTATGCAAACTAGACTGGGAAATGCATCCGCATTTCACCACTGTTGGCTGCCAGAGCATCCCCTATACCTCTAAAATGTGGTGACAAATTATGTCAGCTCAAATATGCATAGAGAGTTTCTCAGGTACTGGGACTAGCAGTAGCAACCATGTATTCCAGATAAGAATTGTGTTCACCTTAGAACACCCTAACATACTCAACAATAAAAAGGAATGAGGTGCCAGTAAACATACAACATGGAGGAATCTGAGAATCATTGTGCTTAGTGAAAAAATCCAGACACACAAAAGAAGTATATATTATATGACTCCATTTGTATAAAATGCAAACTAATCTATAGTAACAAAAAACAGATTATTGTTAGGGGTGGGAGAGATGGACTACAAAGGGGCACAGAAATCTTCGGCCGGGGTGATAAAATTGTTCTATATCTTGGTGGCAGTTTCACAGGTGCTTACAACTGTCAAAACTCACTGAACAGTGCATTTTGGATGTATGTATTATACATAAATTATTTTTCAATAAAGTTATAAGGAAAATCAGCTTAACAGACACAGGAGGAGCAGATAAGCTCTTTAGCCTCATTTTCTACCCAAAGAACCACAGCAGGCAGGCTTTTTGTGCAAGGTGCAATTCCATAAAGTACTCTGTCAACTACAAAGTGTGTTAATTTTCTCTGCCTTTCCCCTCCCCCCAGCTATGACTCCTCCTCTGAGACTGAGAAATCCTCTAAGGGCACCTCCTGCATTCACTGGCTCCATCATCCACTTCACTGTGAGGTCATGCTAGATGTCATTTGCATCCCTTGTCACTACACCAGGTTTAGCTAACACTCCATCTAGGCCAAGGCAGCCTTAACCCCTGGCATCTCCCTGGATAATCTCACCCTGACCCTAGCCTGCCCTTCCTTTCTCTCAGAAGGGTTTAAACATCAGAAAAATACCACAGAAAGAAAAAAGAGAGAAGAAAAGAAACTGTATTTCCAATGGAAAGATTTTTCATTTAAATGCACTTTATTGTGTGATGTATTCCTTTAATTAAAGTGTGTGTCTGGGTGCATTGGTTGCTATTACAGTGTAATTCCTCATGTTTATTGAATGCAAGAGTAGCTGGGGCAATGCAGTGGAAACTCACATATTAGCCAGAGTGCAACTTAAAGCTGTATTCCCTTATTTTCTGAGCTTCTGACGAGCAGATACTCTTCAGGGTGATTCTGGTTAATGACCAAGCGAGATGATATGCTCACTGTCAATTTGAGTAGAATTGGTCTGAAAAAACAATTTCTATTTCCCAAATAACTTGTCTGGTTCTGTCTTGTTGTCTAACTCAGATTCCATCCTTAATCTCTAGCAGAAACTTTGAACCAGGCAGAGGAACACCAGCTGCTAAAAAGTTTCCAATGCCTCACAAAGGTGATGTAGGGAAGTAGAATTATTTACAGTCCCTGCTATTCACACATTTCCTTATAGTTTACCAAGCACCTTTATGTTTCTTCTTGGACTCCTCTTAAGGGGCTCGTGAAGTTTTCTTTCCTCCCATACTGATTTGGGACCTAAGACTCAAACGATAAATGAGATAACTGAGGTGCACAGAAAAGAGCCATGAGGCACTTGGGGTGCCCCTCTGAGTCCCAGGCCCGTGTTCTTGCCACCTCCCCAGAGCTGGGGGTCATGTTTCTGTTCTAATTGTGCTACAGGTTAAGACTGACTTTGGGACAAATCTTGGAACCTCTTTGGGTTTTAGTCTCCTTATGTAAAAAGAGGGGATATTTAAACAATGCTTCATTTATTAAATTCTAAGACTCTAGAATTTATGTTTCAATAAACTAAGAAATGGAAAATTAGGGGAAAGGGAGTTTCACTCCAAGAAAGTTTCCAAAGAAAAAAGATTTATTTTCTTCCTAGCCAGGGCCCTGCTATACTGCAAAGAAAAGCTAACCTTTCCTTTAGTGAACACTCCTGCTTTTTCCCCAAAATTACTGAAAAAAAATTATAAAAAAAATCAGACTCAAAACATAGTCAATCATTTATCAATAACTCTAATAAAACAACTGTTGTCATTTCCCCACAATGTCCTCCAGGCTTGCCAACACACATCCACACATATCACATGCCGATACATCATTCCACTACAGTTTTTCACAAGGAAGAAGAGTCATCCTTTTGTTCTTCTCTCCAGCTAACACTGCACCTCCTGGGCACATTTTCTCTCCAACTAGATTAGAAGCATCTTGAGGGCAATGATACTAAATAACAGGGAACTTTGGATGTGCTTCAGCATTTATCATTTAGTGTTAAGGTACAATAACATTGAAAGTACGGTGTATTCAATGTTTGCAACATTGAAAGTATGTTATTAATAACACTGAGAGTATGTTCTTCTGCTTCTCAAGTTTTTCCGTCCACAATTTAAGCTCTGCTCTCTTTTCCAGATTCTCCTAAAAATTAGTTTCTCACTTGGCTCTGGTATTTACTAGCTCCTCATAATGGGCTTAAATTACTGACTTCTCCTTGCCATGTTTTTAATTCTTCAGCTTGGAAATAAGAAAATAAAACCGTATTCACCAGGTTACTGTGGTATGAAAAACAATAATGTACATGGAAGCACTTAGCACAATTCCTGGTATATAGTAACTGCTCAATAAATATGCATTAGACCTGAGAATCTAAAATAGTACGTGTCTATATTCATAGTTCCCCTAGGGTTAAAGGGGAAAAGAAAAGACAAAAACGTGCAGCCAAAACTCAACTCAATCCTACCTTCTCAAAACTACTATTCACTGTTCTCTCAGTAACATTCAGTCGGATGGACAGAGTCTGCTAAAAACACCATGCCTACAAAGTACCTCACCATGAATCTCTTTTTATGAGTCAACGCAACAAAAACCACAGCCAAGGCACCCAATGACAGCTTAAAGCCACATCGGAATGACAGATGCATCCAAACAGTGTTACAGCCTTCAAGTTCAGCCAGGTTTGAATATATTCCTTTGGTAAAAGGCTGTGAAAGCAAAGAAAGAGATCCTTTCATGGAGAGTTTCTACTAGATATCAGTGAAATGCAGACCTTCTTCCACGAACTTATTACTGGGCATTTACCATGTGTGTAGTACTAGGGATTCACAAAAGAAAAGACAAGGTGTCTTGTCCACTGTTGCTCACAATCTTGTGCAAAACGAGGTGCTTAGAATATGAAGTGGTAGATGCTAAGAAGGAGATGTATCTGTTTAGCACCTGGCAGAGGACCTGAGACTGCCTGGTCGAGATCAAAAAAGCTGTACAGAGGTACCTGAGTTCAGTGGGAATGTGCTAAACAGAAATCAAACTATGCAACCAGAATCATGCTTTGCCAGTGATTTCTCTGTTCTTTCTTCCCCATTCCTCTCCAACTACAATCATTTCCCCCATCTTTAGGCCAACCTGAAATCCCTCCTTCTTGTGATAAGTCCAATTATTCTAGCCCAGTGGGACTTATTCCCAGGAAGGACATCCCCATACTTACAGGTTTCCATTTGATGTTTTGATTTCAAATTTCTGTCCTTCTACCTTCTGACCTTTTTGAAAGTAGGGCCATGTCTGAGGCTACTCACCATTTTGTGTCCAGCACAGAGCACCCAGCCCAGTACCTAGTAAGCATTCATAAATATACAACCAATAAATAATCAACTCAACAATTGTTCGTCTTATGAAAAGACTTTGTGGCCTGATTTTTTTTGGTTCAAAAAGCACGGTCTGCAATTATGGCTCTGAGAGTCAGGCAGGTGGATTTGAATCTTCTATTTCACTCACCTTCCCCACCATTGCAAACTCCCACACGCTCACCTTCGAACAGTTACTTATGCTCTCAAGGCTTCCCTTGCCTTGCCTGTTTGTTTCTTTGTGGGGAGAGGCAGGGCCAGGGATAACAACGGTGCCTTTCTCATAGTGTCACAAGGATTAAATGAGATTCTGAATGTCAGAGTTTGGTGCAGTGCCTGGAACATATTGATATTATTGCCACTGCCTAGTATTGCTAATCACTGTCGTTGCTGTGTGTGTGTTGTTTGTGTGTGTTTTTACCTCAACTAGACTATAAAGATCCCTAGTAGAAATTGTATCATATATTTCTCCGTATCTCTCATAACATCCAACACAGGGCTGCACAGAAAGTAGATTCCTAATAAATATTAATTGACCAACTCGTTAAAATGCCCAGCCACTAGTTGGGACTTCAGAATGCCACTGATGCTAGAGCGGAGTAACTTCCTTTCTTTCTCTGGGGAAACAACTTTCAAGGATGAGCTGTCATTAGAGTGAGGACCTTGTGTTAGGACTCCCTCATACTCACTTATCCAGTTGGTCAACAGGAACGCCTATGCAGCTTGGTACCAAAGAGACTGTGTCCCTGCATTCCTAGAGTTTTCATTCTAGTGGGAGTGACAGACATGCTACAGACAAGAACTAAGATGCTGGATGATAGCAACTTGTTATGAAGAAAAGCAGAGCAGGATAAGAGGTGCCAGCAGTAGGTAGGGAAAGAGTTGAATTTACACAGAGTGGTTGGGGAAGGCATTTCTATAAATACAGGATTTGAGCAGGGGCCTGAAGGCAGTGAGAACTTGAGCCAAGTGGATATGCCTCCCAAACAGAGTGCAAGAGAAGAGGACTGAGACAGGACTATGTTTGGCTAGTGGAGGAGCAAGGAAGCCTGAGTGGCTGGGATGCAGTGAACAAGTGGGAGAGAGGTAGGAAATGAGGTCAGAGAAAGGGCAAGGACGAGGAGACAGGTGAAGAGTGTGTGTGATCTTGTGAACCATGGAAGACCCAAGGTTTTACCTTGAGTGAGATGGGATATACTGGAAATTTTGGAGCATGTATGACCTGATATGGCTTACATTTTAGTGGATCAGTCTGGCTGCTATATGGAGAGTCAACGGTAGGTGGACCAAGGAAGAAGAGGTTGTTACAATAACCCACGTGAGGAGAGATGATGGCGGCATGGACCAGACATGAGCAGTGCAGGAGATTGTCAACAGTGTTGGGATTCTGAATGTATTTTTAAAATGATTTGTTTAGGGTCTATAATCATAGAGCATGTAATGAAGAGAACAGCCAAAACCTCAAAGAATCTACCCTGAAAAATTAGAAGAATTAAACTGTTAACAGGAGAAAATTTATGAAGAGGAATGAATAGAAACCAGGTATTTTATTTTATTTTTTTATTAAAATCTTGGCTTTTTATTTTATTTTTATTATTATTTTAACTTATCAGTATACAATATAGTTGATTTTTGTGTCCCTTGACCAATTCCTCCTTTTCCAGCATGAAATGTTTGGCATATTTATAAGATATCCTTGTGGACATATCAAGTAGGCAGTTGAATGAACAAGTCTGGTGTACAGGGGAGGGATCTGGGGTCATAATAAGATCAAATATATGGTATTTAAAACCACAAGCCTGGATGAGATCATAAAAGGAGTAAGTGAGGGCAGAGATGTAGGAGGTCCAAAAACTGTGCTCAACGGCTCTTCAGTATTTGGAGAGGTCAGAAAAATGAGGCAGAAAACTGAAAGACTATTGAGAAGGGGCAGCCAATGAAGATGCAATGGAGAATAGTGTTGCATCTTCCACATAATTCCACGCCTACTATCACCCCTCCTCTTCTTGCTCTTCCTCCTCCTAGTAGGGAGCAGTTTTCACGGGCTTTGCTAGCCAGCTTCCATTCCTCCTCCAAGTCTCAGCCTTTGTACACCTTCCTCAGAGGGTCCTTCCCTGATCCCCAATGTAAACTTTCCCCCTCTTCTCTTACCATATCACATTGATCTTTGCCTTCTTAACCCTTTGGGTATAAATATGCACACATTTCTGTAGGAAAATAATTCTACATGACAATTTATAAAATTCCAAGTGTGCTTACATAAATATACAGTTTATGTATTGGAAACTAGATTTCCATTGCAACAGTGTTAAGAGGGTGGGAAATCCAGTTTTGGTATTTCAAAGACAGAGCCTTTGAAGGTGATTGGATCATGAGGACTGTGCCCTCATGAACAGATTAATCCCTTTATAAAGTAATGAGTTATCATGGGCATGGTTCTGATGGAATATAAATAGACTGAGTAAAAAGGTTAGCTGTCTTACTCAGGCCATTGTTGCCATGTGACACTCTGTTTTGCTATAGAGTCACCACCGAGAAGACAACCTTACTGGATGCACCACCTGGACTGTGGACTTCCCAGCCTCCAAAACTGTAAGAACTAAATTTTATTTCTTTAAAAATTATCCACTTTCAGGTATTCTGTTGTAAGCAAGAGAAAACAGATTAATACACAACCTTTGACTAGACTTTTGGCTACAGGAATGCAAGGGTCCTGTCTAATTCATTCACCCCAGGATGCATTTGTTGAGTTAATGCAGAAATGAACACCAAATCCTAGGCTGGGTGTATTATATTCACTATCTAATTTCAACTTAATAGCAATACTGTGATATTTGTATAATTAGTCCCACTTTACAGTTATGAAAACTGAGAATGAGAAAGTTTGAGTAACTTATCAAAGGCCACCTAGCAAAAGCAACTACATCACTATTGAAAAGAAAACCCAAGTGTACCAATTCAAAGGAGATGCCCTTTCCATATTCACTATTGTCCCTACACAGTAATAGTTCAGTAAATATTTGATGCTGGTCTGTTTAGAAAGGAGTTGATTGCGAATGGCGGAAGGAGTGGGGGGACTTGATAAGACTGAAACTCACATTCTCAATGAACTCCCTGCCTCTCCCACTTTCTCCCGCCTTTCTCCATAACCTCCCATCCACACACAGCTGTCCACAGCTGATTATTCTCCATCATCCTCACCTGCAGTCATTTTCTGCCCTTCTCTGCCCTGTTCTATGCCCCTGCAGGGCTCAGCCACATGGACTGCATTAACCCACCTCGCTTCCTTGCCTTTTGCCTTCCAGTTGCATTCAGCCAAAAGAAGGCACCAGCAGGAATTTGGCAGGTGAGAAGGGGAGAGGTTAGGATTTCTTTTCCCACTTCCTACACTGCCTGGACCCCACACCCTGGAAGGGTCTCCAACCTCTCTGACTTTACTTGTAGGGTGCCCCTCTGCCCCCCTGCTCCAACCCTCTCCGTATTCCCACAGCTTCCTACTGCTGCGAGTCCCAGGGTGTGTAAACCATGCTAACCATGCTGTGTTAGTTTACTTAGCTCTCCATGTCGCTGTGTAAAGAATCCCTTCACTCAGATCTCATCAGAATTCCAGCTAGGGCCAACCTCCTCTCCAACCTTTGGGCCTGATTGGTATAGCATCAAAGCCCGCCCCCTCTCTCTGCCATCCTGCTCTGGCCCCAACCCCTTCTGCCATCCTGCAAAGTTCACACTGTCAGGCAGACAGCTGCACTGTGCCCAGTCTGATTTTATATCCATCCACAGTCCCATAAAAATCAATGGAATGAAAACCCAGAGAATCTTTATCACACCTGAGAAATTTCCCATAACTGCCCTAAAATTGTCCTGGATCTCCTGTGGTTAAATTTAAAGAAGAAAAAGTAGGAAAAAAAAAAAAAAAAAAGAGGAAGGTTTGACATCCAGGTGTAAACTAGTGGTAATTCTCATCTTCTCCCCGACAGTGAAAAATGAAGTGCCCACAAGGAGAGTGGCCTGACTGAAGACAGAGATAATGCCTCATGTGCCTCTGTTATGCAACTCTGTTGCATAAACATTTTCAAACCCCAGTGCCCAAGTGCACGGGAGGAAGCCCACCGCATATATCAAAGCCAGGTTGGGGACTGACCCTGTGGCTCACTCGGGAGAGTGTGGCGCTGGGAGCACCGAGGCCGCAGGTTCAGATCCTATATAGGCATGGCCAGTGCGCTCACTGGCTGAGCGTGGTGTGGGCAACACCAAGCCAAGGGTTACGAATCCCTTACCAGTCACAAAAAAAAAAAAAAAAAAAAAAAAGCCAGGTTGGAAAGAAAAGTTAGGGTGACTGGCGCCCACATCCAGTTCCCAGCCTCAATACATGCATGCTAGGACACTGGGTAAGCACAATTAACAACAAAGTAGTTTGTTCAGTTTATGTAAACATATTAAACACCTTGCTCTGCACATTTATCTATCATTAAGAGATTAACCAGTTGCATAAGCTAATATTTATACATGACTTATAATTGTGCAATGCAAATTAGATCCCATTTATCATGGAATCAGAGAATGTGGAAAAAGGAACAGAGTCCAGGGACATTCTAGTTCAATCCCCACGTTATAGATGAGGAAACTAAGGCAGAGAAGTCCAAGGCAGGGAAGAATAAGGGCTGAGGGCCCTGTCTCCCACTACAGATCTTTTTCCACCATATTTTGCTATTTTCTACTAACAAGAGGAGCAGATATCCACCTCTCCTAGATTCCTGAAGAGAATAAAAATTAGTTTCTCTAACTTCCTTGAAAGCCAGAATAATAATAACTAACTTTTCCTGAGCTTTCACTCCATAGTTTCAGAGGATACTAAGGCAGATACTAAGATCTTATGGAGTAAATGATTTAGTTCTCCCAACATCACTATGAGATCTGTGCCATTATTAACAATTATGATAGAGATTGAAAGTACTGATTCTGGATCCCAGCTGTCTGGGTTTACATCCTAGCACCACCATCAATGAGCATGGTGAACTTTTCTGTTCCTGTTTCTACATCTATGAAATGGGGAGAGTAATAGCACTTACCTGGCAGGGTGGTTGTAAACATTGCACTAATGAATGCAAATAAAGCCATTACAAAGGTTCCTGAAACAGAGTGAGGTCTCTATAAGATGTTGCCTATTTTGGTCCAGTTGTGCTCCCTACTTTGTAGGTAAGGGCAGAAATGCAGAGAGATGTTAAAGAACCTACTTGAATACACGCAAACACACAACTGATAAGGGACAAAGCCAAGGCCCAATCCTGCTCATTCCAAAGCTAATGTTCACTCTCAGTGGCAGTGCCCAACAGAGCTTTCTGCAATGATGGAAATGTTCTACAGCTGTGCTACCCAATAGGGTAGGCACCTGCCACATGTGGCCACTGTGCACTTGAAATGTGGCTATTGTCATTGAGGAATACATTCTGTATCATTTTAATTTGTAATTAATATAATTTAATTTATAGCTGCATGTGGCTAGTGGTATTAGACAGCTCACTTCTTCACTCCCTTATTCAGTCTGTGATCCTTATACCCCAGGTGAGTGCCTGATGTAGGGCAGGCACTCTGTGTCACTGTCTAGGACATAAACCCTTATCACCATCTTTCTGATGTTACTGCCTTTACAAGTCTGTCCTCAATAATGGGTTATTCTGCTAAGAGGAACCCATAAATGTTGTAGGAAGAATGAATAAGTAAATGAGTGAACCTGTCACCTCTAGCTAAGTTGAGGAATGGCTTCCTGTGATGCAGAATGATCTCCTACTCTCCCCTCCTTTGTCATGGTGCAGACACCCTTTCTCCAGACTGCAGCACTCTTTTACCTGCTCTCAGTGGGCCAAAACCAGAGGCTACGAAAGTCTTTAATCACTCCTCGCTTTGATCCCACCTGGACACATGTCTTTGGGTCTGGAACATAATTAGAACACAATGATCTCTCATTTTGATTCTAGCAGTCACATTTCTCCATGTGTTCAGGAAATTTCATAAACCACTTACAACAAATCCCACTATAGAGTCAGACATGACTATGAATCACAATTCTGGCATTCCCTGCCCTGGTGACCTGGATCACTTAGATGCTCTAAAACTCCAGTTTCCTCCTCTGTAAAATGGGAACAAAGCAATCTACAGATTCAGTACAATCCCCATCAAAATACCAATGACATTCTTCACAGAAATAGAAAAAGCAATCCAGACATTCATATGGAACAACAAAAGACCCCAAATAGCCAAAGCAGTCCTAAGCAAAAAAATAAAATAAAATAAAGCCAGAGGCATAACACTACCAAAGTTCAAATTATATTACAAAGCTATTGTTACCAAAACAGTGTGGTACTGTCATAAAAACAGACACTGAGATCAATGGAACAGAATAGAAAACCCAGGAATCAACCCATGAATATACAGCCAACTGATCTTTGACAAAGGCAGCAAGAACATACATTGGAGAAAAGACTGCCTCTTCAATAAATGGTGCCGGGAAAATTGGACATCCATATGCCAAAGAATGAAAATGGACCTATACCTCTCACCATATACCACAATCAACTCAAAATGGATTAAAGACTTAAATATTAAGACCTAAAACCATAAAATTACCAAAGGAAAATATAGGGGAAACACTCCAGGTAATAGGACTGGGCAAAAGTTTATGAATAAGACCCCAAAGCACAAAAAACAAAAGAAAAAATAAATAAATGGGATTATATCAAACTAAGAATCTTCTGTAAAGGAAAGGAAGCAACAACACAGTGGAAAGACAACCTTCGGAATGGAAGAAAATATTTGCGAACTATACATCCAACAAGGGATTAATATAGAAAATATACAAAAAACTCAAACAATTATACAGTAAAAAAACCAAATAGTCAAATTTAAAAATGAGCAAAGGAGATGAATAGAAATATTTCAAAGGAAGACATATAAATGGCCAAAAGGTACATGAAAAAATGCTCAGCATTACTAGTCATCAGAGAAATGCAAATCAAAATCACACTGAGATATCATCTTACCCCAATTAGACTGGTAATTATTAAAAAGACCAAGAAAAACAAATGCTGGCAAGGATGCAGAGAAAGGGAAATTCTTTTACACTGTTGGTGGGATTGTAAATTAACACAGCCATTATGGAAAACAGTATGGAGGTTTCTCAAACAACTACAGACAGATCTACCATATGATCCAGCAATTCTGCTACTGGGTATATATCCAAAGGAATGGAAATCCTCACATCACAGGGATACCTGCACTCCCATGTTCATTGCAGCTCTATTTACAATAGCCAAAATATGGAACCAACCTAAGTGTCCATCGATGGACACTGGATAAAGAAAATGTTGTATATATACACAATGGAATAGTACTCAGCCATAAAAAAGAATAAAATTCCGTCATTCACAGCAACCTGTATGAGTCTGGAAAAAATTATGTTAAGCAAAATAAGCCAAACCAAGAAAGAGAAATATCACATGTTCTTACTTATAAGTGGGTGCTAAGAAAGAAAGAAAAAAAGAAAGAACCACAACAATTCATTGAACTTTCAGAAGGAGAGAACAAACCTAAGGTTACTAGAGATGGGGCAGGAGGGGAAGGGACAGGTCAGGTAAAGCACATAAAGAAAAATCATGACTTGTAATAATAAATATGCTAATAATTTAGAAAAGAAAAAAAAAGGAAAAGAAAATGGGAACAACGGTGCTCTTTTCCAAAGGACTGAAAGAAACACCACATCTGAAGAGCTTAGCACAATGCCAAATAAATCGTAGGTGTTTGTGAAAGAATGTTCCACCTCTTCGTTTAAGGCTAAGGTGACAGCGACTGCCTCCTCTAATTGGCCTGCTGCTAATTGATCCTGCCATTCAATGTTTCTCCTGAAAGGGATTCTACAAGCATCCCCCCAAAGAATAAGTATATTCAAAGGGTGAGCACAAAGCTGGATGTGATCCCATATTTTTGCATAAATTTCACAAATAGAGAGTGCTGCTTCAAGGAAAATTTTTGGATAATCACCATCACAAAAACACTTAAGTGCATATTTGCAAGTGGTGCCGGAAGGAAGCAGATAGGACAACACAATCCCTGCCCTCCAGGCACACTTTGAAGTATCACTTAGACACAATCTGTTCTCTTTCAAAAATTGCCAATCCTATCATTTTCTCTGCACTTGCTCCTCTATAGCACGTGAGTCTCGTCCAAACTTTGAACCCTTCTCCTTCCCTGAATTCATGACATCGTCACTCCTGGTTTTCTTCCTGTTCTCAGGAACATTATTCCTCTTCTTCCTTTGCCAGCTCCTGTCTCTGCTCTCACCTACTGGCTGTGTGACCTTTAAAAACTTACTTAACCATCCTGAACCTTGGTATAATTATCTGTAAAACTGAGGTAATGATACTTACGACACACAAGCAGTATTCAAAATGTTCAGGAAAAGATTTGTATTATCTTTCAATTCTATTTTTCCACAAACTTTTTGAACTACCCTCATATGGTTAGTTTGAACGCTATTTAGGAGAAATAGAAAAGCCACATTTTTAACTGGATGTGACCTTATGATCCAACAAATATTTTAATAGAGAAATAAAAAATAACTCAAAATCTCAAATAATTTCTAAGCTTAGAATGAAATTCCTGCATGTTCAAAATCAAGCTGAAAACTCAAAACCAAAGTTCTAAACAGGAGCTGACTCAATAATGATGTCTGGTGTTTTGGGAACCAAGTGTAGATTCTGAGGGTGGGTTATATTACCTACACAAGAAAAAGATACTTGTCTTTATGCCTATGCAGTAAGTACCTGGAAATAAGCACAATATATAAAATTCAAAGTGCTTTCTGATACATGATATGGTGCCTTGAAATTGGACTCTATCTGGGCATGCAGCAACAAACTGCCTTCTGATCAGAGCTTTGTATTAGGGTGGGCGGTAGGACGGGAATAGTCACCCAAAAGAAAACAAAACCTCAGACTATCTATAGATATGAATATGGAGTTTGAATTCAATACAATCTGTGGGATGGATGCAGGAATCCCTAGTAGATAAATATACATAAAACTGTAGATCACTTTGGGTAGTATGGGCGTCTTCACAATGTTAATTCTTCCAACACATGAGCATGGAATGTCTTTCCATTGTTTTGTGTCCACTTTAATTTCTTTCAGCAATGATATGTAGTTCTTGTTGTAGAGATCTTTCACCTCCTTGGTTAAATTTATTCCTAGGTATTTTACTTTTGGGTGGCTGTTGTAAATGGGGTTGATTTCTTGATTTCTTTTCCAGTTAGTCCATTGTTGGAGTATAAAAACACTACTGATTTTTGCATGTTGATTTGGTATCCGGCAACTTTATTAAAAATCATTTATCAGCTATAAGACATTTTGATAAAGTCTTAGGTTTTTCTCTATATAGGATCATGTCATCTGCAAACAGGACAATTTGACTTTGTCTTTTCCAATCTGGATGCCCTTTATTTCTTTCTCTTGTCTGACTACCTTAGATAATACTTCCAATACTCTGTTAAACAGGAGTGATGAGAGTGGGCATCATTGTCTTGTTCTCGTTTTTAAAGGAAAAGCTTTCAATGCAATCCCCATAAAAACATCAATGACATTCTTCACAGAGATAGAAAAAAACAATCCTAACATTCATATGGAACAACAACAACAAAAAAAACCCAAATACCCAAAGCAATCCTGAGCAAAAAAAATAAAGATGGAGGCATTACATTACCTAACTTCAAACTGTACTACAAAGCTGTAGTAACCAATACAGCGTGGTACTGGCATAAAAACAGACTCACAGACCAATGGAACAGAATAGAGGACCCAGAAATCAACCCACATATTAAGCCAACTGACCTTTAACAAAGGCACCAAGAACACTCATTGGGGAAAAGACAGTCTCTTCAATAAGTGTTGCTGGGAAAACTTGATACCCATATGCAGAAGAATGAAAACAGACCTGTACCTCTTACCATATGCCAAAATCAACTCAAAATGGTTTAAAGACTTAAATATAAGACCTGAAACCATAAAATTCCTAGAAGAAAACATAGAGGAAACACTTCAAGAAGCAGGACTGGGCAGACTTTATGATTAAGACCTCAAAAGCCACGGTGACAAAAGAAAAAATAAACAAATGGGACTATATCAAACTAAAAAGCTTCTGCACAGCAAAGGAAACTACCAATAGAGTGAAAAGACAACCTACAGAATGGTAGAAAATATGTGCAAACTATTCATCCAGTAAGAGATTAATATCCAGAATATACAAGGAACTCAAACAACATAACAGTGAAAAAACAAGTAACACAATTTAAAAATGGGCAAATGAGCTGAACAGACATTTCTCAAAGGAAGACATATAAAATTGGCCAACAGAAACATGAAAAAATGTTCAACATCACTAATCATCATGGAAATGCAAATCAAAACCACATTGAGATATCATCTCACCCCAGTTATATTGGCTGTTACCAAAATACAGAGAATAACAAATGCTGGTGAGGATGTAAAGTATAGGAACTCTCCAACACTGTTGGTGGGACTATAAATTAGTGCTGCCATTATGGAAAACAGTACGGAGCTTCCTGACACAACTACAGATAGAACTGCCATATGACTCAGTAACTCCACTGCTGGGTATGTACCCAAAGGAATGGAAATCATCTTGTTGAGGGGACATCTGTACTCCCATGTTAACTGCAGCTCTATTTACAATAGCCAATATATGGAACCAACAGACACATTGACAGATGACTGGATAAGGAAAATATGGTACACATACACAATGGAATACTACTCGGCCACATACAAAAAGAATGAAATTCTGGGCCGGCCCTGTGGCTCACTCGGGAGAGTGTGGCGCTGGTATCGCCGAGGCCGTGGGTTCGGATCCTATATAGGGATGGCCGGTGCGCTCACTGGCTGAGCGTGGTGCGCAAGGGTTGCAGTCCCCTTACCAGTCAAAAAAAAGAATGAAATTCTGACATTCACAGAGACATGGATGAGCTTGGAGAAAATTATGTTAAGTGAAGTAAGCCAGGCACAGGAACAGAAATACCACATGTTCTCACTCATAAGTGGGAGCTAAAAAATAAAAATAAATAAATAAGGAAAAAAGGTACAACAATCACACTAATACATTGAACTTTCAAAAGGAGAGAACAGAACTGAGGTTACTAGAGAAGGGAAAGGGAGAGGAGGAGGAGGTTGGCAAGAAATTGGCAAAAGGTCACAAGGAATGATTATGTTTTGTAATGATGAATATAATAATTATCCTGATTTAATCATCACATATTGTACACAGGTATTGACATTTAACTCTGTACACCACGAATATGTATGATTGTACACCACAAATATGATTATGTTTCAAAATATATGTACATATACATAAAACTGTCCATGTCCATTGATACTCCTAGGGATTAAGCAAAAGCAAGTAAAAACCACCTACAGGGGATATTTTACAATTCAGGGCACGTTGTAATAAAGCAGAATAAACAAGTACATGTGAAGATGAGCTAATACGTAAAACACACATAACCACACTGGCACACACATGTACACACACACACACACACACACACACACACACACAAATAAACTACCAAGAGGTTTGAAAGTAATAAACAGAGGCTAGAATATTACAGTTAGATAGCAAAGCAAACACTTCACGTGGTGCTTTGTATATATTAGGTATTCATTCCCCTCCTTCTTTTCTTCTATACCCTAAATATTGGTTCCAAGATTCTGTCTTCCTCTTTGTTGGTTTTAGACTTTTATTTTGTTGCATTTTATTCATTCATTCATTCATTCATTTAGCAAGGGAGTACCTGACCAGAGCTGAGTTTTAGGAAGGCTGTAGTTTATACTACCATCATGCTTAATTGTGCACCACTCTGGGGGCTGGGGGTGGTGGAATGGATTAAAAGAATAAGAGGCAAAGATGGAGGACCAGGATCCAACCAAGAGGCTGGTAGTCTCAGAGAAAGGAAATTCAAAATGGTGGCAATGTGAAAACCTCTGGGATAAAAAAAATATATAGGAGAAGGAGCTAGTGGGATAGAGCAGAGAAGCCACTTCAAAATTCCAGTCCCACCTGCGGACTCTGAAGGGACAGACAATGACTTGAACCCAGAGTTAAGGAGCATAAAGAATTCTTCTAAACTCTGTGTGTGCCCAAAAGGCCAATACTTAGACCTCTGGGGCATGAACCCTTCTGCCTCCCCCTTACACAATAGGGTTGTTATACAGGGTTTTCAGCAATGATCCTAAGGAGCAAAAGATCTCTCTTCATCCTGGAGAGGACAAGAGTAACAGGACAGGTACTAAAGCTTCATCGCCTATTTGAAGGGCTTTCATATGGAGAGGGACCTGTCTATAGGTTTTAGAGAACAGAGCAATATTTGAATGACGTTGTAAATAAAGAGAAACTACTTTCAACAAGCAGAAAAATAGGAGGCAGATTTTATTTTAACGTGATAAGGCCTTCACTAATAACTAGAGTTCTCTAAAACTGGAATTGTCTTCTTTGTGAATAACTGAGCTTCCTGAAACTGGAAGTATGTAAATCAAAGCTGTGTGGCAGCTGCTCAGAGCTAATATACAAGGGATTTAGGGGTTGGGTTACAGACCTGTTCAGCTCAAAGATTCTGTAAGAATTAAGAAAATAAAAATAGAGAGCAGGTTATAAGCAACAGAAAAATCAACTGTAGGGAAGGTGAAGATAAATGGTCAGGGCCCTTCAGATGTCCAGAATCTTGCCAAGCATTTGATGCAAATATGCATGTGCACCCAGGTGTTCCTTGGTTATTGTCTAATGTAATTGTGCATGTGTGCCCAGGTGTTCCTGGGTTGTCTGACTCACACCCAGGGTCCTGGGTTATCAGACTTAAGTATAAAGGACTAACGGCTCTCATTCGTGGTACCCGCTCACCCCCAGGATGCTCCCAGGGAGGGCCATGGGGAGGCCACTACTGCTGCTGGAGGCTACTGCAGCCAGGGCCCCTGGGATGCCCTGAGAGGCCACCACCACTGCTGCTGCTGGATCTGTAGGCTGCTGCTGCTGCTGAGGACTGAGCTCGTGCCATCTGCCAACCGCCCCCAGGATCTTCCCAATTACCCAGCTCATGGACCTGCATGAAAAGGTTCTGGTGATACAGCCTGGCATGTGAAGGGTCTGTGACACAGTCTATACAAAGGGTTTAAAGGGTCTGTGGGCCACTGCCCTAACCAGACAATTGCACTAACGTAGCAATGCAATTGGCATAGACACTTAACCAGCCACCAACTACAATATTTACCAATGAGAGTATATGGAGTTCATATCTGGAAGTATTAATACAAAAAAAAAGAGCTTATTAAATGAATAACAATAAGTATTTTTTTTCTCTCCCCTTTTCCTGTTTTACAATAGAGCGTGAGTTCATGCATACACACAGTGATCCAAAGGAACACCACTATGTGACACTAGGACTACCGCAATGCTAAAACTGTCATAGTTCACACGTTGTCCTAACTTCCCCCTCTGTGTATATTTCCATGATAAAGAGAAAGAGCTGAATAATTTGACTAGTGCTGTCTTCAACACTATAATTAGAGAACATGGGCCCTGATGAATTGCAAATGGAGTCAGAACCCCAGCTTGTGACTTAATGAGTAAAGATAGGCCAGTCACAGACATCCACATTCCATATTAATCAAGGGCTGATGGTTCCCTGCTGGGAAACTGTCCTCAATGATGTATGGCCCTATTAGCCAACTACTACCCAGTCGGCTTCCTTTGCCTGAGACCTCTGGCCTTTCTAGTTCCAAGTCTGAACAACTAGGCATTAAGGAGACTGAAGGTTCAAGGAATTTCAGAAAATGATTCAGTCAAGTGGAAGCACCCCCTGAAGTCCTAGAAAGGTTAAAATTCAAAGTAGCAAAGGAAGAGTAGATGCAAATAAAATAAAATAGCTGCCCTGAAGGAAAAGGAAATCTGAATTAGCTGAGCCAATTCAGAGACCAAATCATATGAAAATCGATATCATCTGCTCAACTCTGAGGCCTGATAGGGGAATTCTGCAGAGGTGGTTTATGCCAAGTGGAGATTTCACAACTGAAAGGGACTCAGCACATCTACACACCTCCTCCCATAGGAGCCTTACACACACCTGATGCCTGTCCATCATTATTCTCATTGTACAGAAAATGAAGCAAGTTCAGAGAAGTTAAGCCATCCTGTTGGGAAAACATAGGAAAATGGTCAGGGCCCCTCAGATGTTCAGAATCTTGCCAAGCATTTGCCGTAAATATCCTCAGGTGTTCCGTGTTACTACTTAATGTAATTGTGAATGGGCACCCAGGTGTCCTGGGTTATGGACTTGCATACAACGGACTAACAGCTCTGATCCACAGTGCTTCTCAGAACTCTCAGAGAAGCCATTAGGAGGACTGCTCCTAGCTCTGAATAAAGCCTATTAACTTTTTACCCATGGCTCCCAGGACTTTTTCCTGCTACCTAGCTCGTCGACCTGCATGTGGAGGGTCTGTGATCCAGTGTGTGCAACAGATTCAAGGGGTCTGTGAGCCCTAGCTTAACATATCCACCCCACATAACATATCTGGGAAAAAGAGATTCAGAGAATTAAATACAGGCCTTTTGAATCCAAGTCCATTTCTCTTTCCAAAGCCTAGCACTGCCTCTTTCAAGGAAGACTGCTTTCAGATGGGTATTAACTATGAGATATCCTCTAAATTATACATTGTTCTTAACAGCCTCTTTTTCCATATCTGACATGTCATGGGGTATGTATCAAGCACCTAATAAACACCCGATAGGTTCCTTTCACTGGTTTTCCTTTCCCCCTCAGCCTCCAACTTTCAGCCCACACCCTCCCCAATTCTGTACAGTCTACAAAGACCATTCCCTGCTGATGATCTCAGAAAGTCACTGGGTCCCGAAGGTTCCAATGGCACCATATGTGATTAACAGCTCATTACGTTTTCCCTCCCACCAAATTAAGCTACTTCATTGATTCATCATTATATCCACACAGGCACTGTGTACAATTATCTAAACTCATCAAGTTCTCAGTAAAGGTTTGCTGAATGAAATAGTAGGCTCTGGCATGAGAAAATTAGTCTTGTTACAGAATTAAGACATACATATGAAACAGACATTAGAGAAATGTGTCCCAGATCTTAAAGGCTATAGAGATAATCCCCAAGAAACAGACCCTAAGAAAACAAAAAGCATACATACATCTTACTTGCCCTCAATCCCTGATGTGCCTTCTCCTTCTCCCAAGGCCTGGAAACATCTGCAAAGAGTTGTTTCCTAGGACTATAACAGCAGAGATTTTCGATTCAGGTTACTGCCTGATCTAGACTCGATTTCCTAAATGGTATAAGATGATTGATGGAAAGGTCAAGTCTCAGACCAAGAGAAACACAGTTGGAGAGAAATGTTCACATCCAATGTTTTGAAACAAATTAGGGATTCACATGAAAATGATGAGAGGGAAAACTGAAGATTCCCTTTAGGTTTTCAATGATTACATGTGAAAGAAATGAGTTACTCAAATAGACTTTGTTATTATAATATAGACAGTTCCTAACCTCTACAGGGAACACGTTAGAAGAAAAGAAATAATTTCCTACTTCTACTATATAATAAAGCACAAATTTCCCAGGCTGGCACCCAAATACCCCATTGTCTGACTTCAGACTAACTCTCTGACCACATTTCCTATTATTCCCCATTACATCATTTGTGCTCCAACCAAACTAAACTACTTGTTAATCTGAGCTACACTTCCCCTTCCTCCACCTTCACAAGGTTACCTGGGCTGTGTGCACTGCCTAGAACATCTTCTCCACATGCTAGTCTACACTTTTTCCAAAAATCAGCTAAAAAAAGCCACTCTTCCCATCTTCCAAACATCCTGGCTGGTTCTCCTTCCAATGAACGCTGGAAGTTCTTACTCTTACCTCTTCAATGGATGTGAAGACAGAAGTTTGTACTTACTTAATATCTGAAGTCACATTTAGTTAGTGAAGATTTTTTTCCTATTAATTTTTTATGTCTCAAAATTCCTCTAATGGCTTCAAAATACTTTTTTACACATTAAGTAATTTTCATACTTCTATGAAACTAATAAAATTGTTCCATTTTGCAGGTTAAGAGTTACAATATTTTTTTCTCAGCCACAAAGGGCAAGAATATGGTCTATCTTGGTAAATGTTCTCTACACACTTGAGAAGAATGTATACTCTACTTTTGTCAGGTACAGTGTTGTAAAATGCCAATTAGGTCAAATTGATTGTGTTGTTCAATTCTTTTACATCCCTACTGATTTTTCTTTCTACTTGTTCTATGTACTAGCATAAAAAAAATCAGATTTTTTTAATATACCATTTTAAAAAAGCAAATTTATAAAATGTTTAGAAATAAATCTGACAAAAGAGGTGCAAAATCTATAAACTGAAAAGTATAAAATATTACTGAGTTAAGTTATAGAAAACCTAAATAAACAGAGAAATACACCATATTCATGGGTCATAAGCCTCAATATGGTTAAAATATAAATTCTCCTCAAATTGGTCTATAGATTTTGGGGGAAGGAGGGTAGAAATTGGCAAACTGATTCTCAAATTTATGTGGAAATGCAAAGTACCACAAAGGCCAAGAAATCAAAATAATGTGGCATTGGTGTTAAGTAGAAAGATCAATGGTCAATTGATTTTTGACAAAAGTGAAAAGGAAATTCAATGGAGAAAGAATAGTCTTTTCAATAAATGATGCTGGAACAATTTGGTATCCATATGCAAGAATAATAATAATAAATTTTGATCCATACCTCACACCATATACAAATTTGGCTCAAAATAGATCATGGGCCTAAGCATAAAACTTAAAACTATGATAGCATCTAGTAAAAAGCAAAAGAGACAATCTTTGTGACACTGACTTAGGCAAAAATGTCTTAGATGGGGCATTGAAAATATGATCCAAAAAGAAAAAAAAGGATTAACTAGTTTTCATCAAAATTATGAACCTCTCTTCATTGGCACTGCTAGAGAATTAAAAGACAACCTACAGTATGGGAGAAAATACTGTAAATCACATATTTGATAAAGGACTTCAATCCAGAATATAGAAAGAATATCATCACTAAACAATAAGACCACAAACAGCCCAAAGTTAAAATGGACAAAACGTTCACCAAAGGAAAGATATAGATAGCAAATAAGCACATGAAAAGACACTCAAAATCTTTAGTCACCAGGAGAATGAAAATTAAAACCACGATGAGCTACCACTGCACGCCTATTTGAAAAGCTAAAATTAAAAAGACTGGCCATTCCAAGTGCTGGTGATGATACAGAGCATCAGTAACTCTCATGTGCTGCTAGTGGAAATGAAAAATGATACAACCACTTTGGAAAACAGTTTGACATTTTCTTAAAAATCTGAAACTACATCTACCATACGATCCACCCATTCCACTACTAGCTATTTGCCCAAGATGAATGAAAGCATAAATCCACACAAAGACTCATACATGAATGGTCATAGCAACTTTAATTTTGGACTCAATCCAAATATCCATGATAAACCAGTTGTGATATAACCATACAATAGACACTATCAAAAAAAAACTAAAAAAGGAACTATTGATAGACACACATAGATGAATCTCAAAATAATTAGAAGAGGAAGAGGCCATGCAAAAAAGGGGACATAGTAAATAATTCCATTTATATAAAATTCTAGAGGATGCAAACTAATCTCTAGTGAAAGAAAGCAAACCCTCAATTGCAAATATGGTGGGGGGATGAAGAAGGATCGAACAAAAGAATTACAAGAGAGGACAAGGAAACTTATGGAAGTGATGGATGTGCTCACAGTCTAGACTGTAGTGATGGCTGCATCACTTTACCAAATTTATCTATTTTAATTTGTGTAGTTACATATATCAATTACACCTCAATAAAGTTGTTTATAAAAATATGAAGGCAACTCAGAGTGACCATAGTTTTATTTTAAATAATGCCTATGAACACCTAAAAATGTTTAACTCCAAGAGAATACCCTAACTGTTCAATGCAGTAAGAATATATTAAATATTTTTGAAGAAAGGCCAGTCCTCCTCCCCAACATATGCTCTCATAACATCTATGTTTCTGTTTTGAAGCACTTATCACAATTGCCATCGATTACCTATTTGATCAATGGTTCTCTTTCCATGATAGCAGAGATGGTACGAGTATCCATTACTGCATCTCTAGGTCCTCATACATGGTAAGTGCTCAGTAAGTATTTGTTGACTACAATATACTCGACTTGGTGTCTGGGTAACAAAGAGTGGGCTGTTGATACTCTCAGTGATGTATACTAAAAGGTAAGAGATGTTTTGTTTTTTCTCTACTCTTCTTTTCTTCATTTTCCAACTTATTTTACCAATAGTCACTCTGAGAAAAAAATTCCTTCGAGGTTTTGAAACAAATATTGTTAGGATTTGTTAGATTCTGATATCGAGTGGTAAGCAGCTTGGGAGGAAAAAAAACCAATTGTTGTGTCATAATTTTTAGTTATTTTTAATGATATCTGTAATGGAAATTAAATGAATAATATCAGCTTTTTACCTGATTATCAAGCTGGCATTTTCAGCATCAAAAAAGAGAAAGAGATCGTATAAACCTAAGGGTAGGCAGATTATACCAAGAGTAATGATTTACTAATATAATTTGAAAGCAGCCTTCAGGGACCAGAGCCTCTGGGCTAGGAGGTCCAAGAGACCATCTACGCCTGAGATACACACAAGAAAGAAGGGATTTCTCAGCCACCTTTCAGCATCTTAATTATAAAAACATTCAGGCGCAATATTAGTACAACAGTATTTGAAGAAAGAAAAGTTAATATATCTTTTTTCCCTCACTCATTCCCCAGCCGCCTATTACAAAGCTTCTAGATTACAACCTGGTCTCTCTACAAAGCACTTCAAATTAAAAAGTCTCCATTTTTAAAAGCCTTGTTTCAGTAACTTATTCAGACAGCTACTGCTGGCTGCTGCCTCCAGCACTCAGAAGAGCCAAGGGAGGTGTAGGGCAAATGTCAGAAAAGCAGCTAAAGAGAAAAGCAGCCGCAAAGGAAGGTCATTATCCCCTCTATGACACACCTTGGTCACAGCAGCTACCAGGGCCTCCTCTCTTCCACTCAGTGCATTTAGGAAACAAGCATCTCCTTTGCTAGGAAAGAAATGTGCATGGACACAGCCCTTGGCCTCGGATATTTTTTTAGGGAATCAGACTATCAGCTCGACGGTGCCTTTTGACTCTTGTCATGGTCAGGGTTACCAGGCACCCCTTCCTTGTGACTTCTAGGCAGTCCAAAGTCTGATTCTATTTTCAAATCTCTCTATCGTTTGTCTCCCCCCCCCTTGTTTTTTCAACCCTACGGTTATTACCTTTATTCAGATCCTCTGTAGCTCTTGCCCAGGGACAATTTAAGATATTTAGATGTCCTAAACACTGAGAAAAATTTTGTTTCCTATAATATACTGTCACGCATCACATAAGGACAGGGATACATTCTGAGAAACGCTTCATTAGGTGATTTCATCATTGTGTGAAGGTCATAGAGCAAATTTACACAAACCAAAGTGGTATAGCCTACTACACCCCTAGGCCATGTGGCATAGCCATGATGGTCTTAAGGGACCACCACTGTATATGTGGTCCTTCACTGACAGAAACATCGGTATGCCACGTGACTGTACCTAAAAAATGGAAAACCACAAAATAAAAAGCTTCCAAGCATACTGAAAGGAAAATAGCCTCTTCCTAGATTTTCCTTAAAAATCTCTCAGGATTTCGTAGATAAAGTTTGTCTAGGGAAAGATTTCTCTAAGAAGTCTTATTTGCTTTGGGTTTTGAAAGATAAACAGGACTAGCTAGATGAAAAGAGGAAAGGACTCCCAGCGGGAAGCGCATATGCTGGGGCATTTTGATGTGAAACAGAAGGATGGATTCCCTGTTGCATGGGTAAAGGGAGAACTTGGGAAGAGATAGAAAGTTAGACAGAATCCACGCTACGATGGCATATGTGCTGAGCTGAAAGCTTTCACTTTGTCCCCCAAGCTAAGGGGAAGCCAATGATGAATTTTAAGATTTGTAATACATTCAGTTCAACCAAAGTATTTCTGAAACTTCTCACACAGCTGAGATCTTCTGACATTTTCAAATGCAAAGGCAGAACAACAACAAACAAAATCTAGTGTATACAAGCAAATAACCATGATTCTCAAAAGTGTTTCCACCTGAGACTTTTTAGATTCAGTTCCCTCAAAGTTCGTCCCAGTGGTCTCCACAGCCTGGGCACCATCTTTTTTCTTGTGACCTCCAGGATTAGGGTCAAAGCTAAAGACTAGTTTGGAACCTTCCTGACCAGGCTCAGGGCCTCTCACACAGATCTAGTTTCCATCTCAGGGATAAGCCCCACTCCCCGCTCCCCTATCCTCTCCCACTACTGCCAATCTCCCTGGTGGTTGGTTCCAGTCCATGTGCCTCAGGATTATCTCACAGCAGGAAGAGACTTCCTCCCCTCGCACGATGCAGTAGAGACCCAAAGGACAACAAGCCTTTCATTACTCAGCAACCTTATATTCATGTGTGCCGTGGGCTGAACTGTGCCCCCCCCAATCCATATGTTGAGGTTCTAATCCTGAGTACTTCAAAATATGACTGCATTTGGAGGTTGGGTCTTTAAAGAGATAAATAAGTTAAAATGAGGTCATTGGGGTGGGCCTTAATCCAACGTGACTGATGTCCATATAGAAAGAGGAAATCAGAACGCAGAAAGACACACACGGAGGTAAGACCATGTGAAGATGCAGGGAAAAGACAGCCATCTACAAGCCACAGACAGAGGCCTCAGAAGAAATCAACCCTGACAACACCTTGATGTCAGACCTCTGCCTCCAGAATTGTGAGACCATACATTTCTGTTGCTTAAGCCATCCAGTCTGTGGTACTTTGTTATAGCAGCCCTAACTAATGCAATACATGACAAGACAGACATTTTTTTTTTTTTCACCAAAATTCCTCTCAGGAGGAACTCTTCTTATTTCTAGGCCACATGGATCATTGTCAACAGGAATCAAAAGTACAACCCGGATGGCCTGTGTGTGGTCTGTGGATGCCTGGGCTTCCAAGAAGCAAGTGTAGAAAAGTAGATGATGTTGCTTGCTCTGGGACAGACAATCCACTGAAGCCAGGGGAAGGGGTCAGTAAGTATATCATCCTATTGCTGCTTTAACAAATTACCAAAATTACCACACACTTAATGGCTTAAGACAACACAAATTTATTATATTACAGCTCTGGAAGTCAGAAGTCTTATAGGATTAAAATCAAGGTGTCAACAGGATTGCATTCTTCTGGGGGCAACAAGGGAGAATCCATTCCTTGACTTTTCCAGCTTCCAGAGGCTGCCTGCATTCCTTGCATGGGATATTCATGGCTCTGTCCTCCAAGAGCATCACTCCAGCTTCTGCTGCTTCCATTGTTACATCTCCATGTTTTGATTCTTACCCTCCTTCCTCCCACTTATGAGAACCCTTGCGATTATAATGGGCCCACCAACATAATCCAGGACAATCTTGGGAAGGAAGGGACCTTATTCAGTTTACAAATGTGAGGAAAAACTAGAGGGTAGCATGGCCTGGGAGAGACTAGAAACACAGAAATGTCAAAAGGTAATTTCCGGGTGGAAACCTTAGTTTTGTGATCCCCATCCTTAACCCCACAAATCTTTAGCTACCGCCACCAAAAATCACAAAATATTCAGCACGATTGGTTAGAGGCCTCCAGAAGCAGACCTTGAGACAGCAATTAGAGTGTAAGTTTATTTGAGAGATTAGAAAAAAAAAGGCAACAAATAACACTGTTATTAAAGTAGAGAAATTAACCAGGCAATAGAAGGCAGTCAGTATATGCTATTCTAAAGGCAGCTAACTAGAGCTGGGCAACTAGAGCTTAATCCCATTGGAAAATTCTGGATAAAAAGTATAAAACAGGTACCTCAGAGTTATTCAATATGATAGCTAGGGAGCTAGGGTAGCTATATACCAAATTCTGTCAGTCATGGGGTAAGGGCTGCTCCCAGATGTTAATTTGCTGGCCCTTCTAGAGCTTGCTATACAGAGGGGCAGAGTGGCCTCCAGAGACTTTGGAGAAAGCCCACAGGCAAAGAAATGGAAATATTGGCAGTCAGAAGTCGGTGGGAGCACACTAATGTGGAATACCAAATGGATATGGCGGCACATCAATAGTGTCTGCTAAAATTGGATTTCTCATGGAAATCGGTGACATGCCAAGTTTTGTATTCTCGGTGATGTGGGGCTGAAATAATCCATAAATAAGAGGCAATAGCTGACATCCGGATTCCATAGAGAACAAACATCAGTGGAACAGTGGCTTCTACACTTGTCTTATAGACCTTATAGCCCTTGCCTTATAGCCCTTGCCTATAGACCTGCCACTATAGCAACCCACTCTGCATCCTCTTCCACTGGAAAAAACAGCCTTGAACTCCTTGCTATCTGGCCCCTGTTGGGGACTTCTGTGGAGTCCGTATTTACAGCATTTCCCTGATCTGGAGCCAATTTCCTCCTCTCCCACTCCCACCACCTTCTGCTTACACAGAACATTGATCTGCACTGCCACACATCTCAATTGCTCTTTTGAACAGATGAAAATACATCGGATAGCATTTCTCTCCACCTACTACTTCCTCTCCTGGTTAAAAAAGAAATTACAACAAGAAAAATCCCCAACTGTTATTTTCTCCTTCCATTCTACTCCCAGTCCTCTGTCAGGCCCTGCCCCTCCATCCTCAACCATAAATCAGGTACTTCTGAAGTTTCCATGTCTAAATTCATGAGGACAATATGCACACGAGTTCTTTTAAGTAAGAAGTCAGTGTTCCATAATTAATTTTCTCCTCTCACATTAAACCTGCCATTCTTTGCATAATCGGAGTGATAAATGCAGAGTCAGACTTCGTATTCCTGACATTAATACCCATCAGCACTTCAAATGCAAACAATTGTGACATTCAACTTTATAAAAATTACCGAGTGCAAAAACTCTGCTTAATTAAACCATTTAAAAGTTGCTTTTGTTACATTTAATGAATGATATATTACACTGCAATGAAACATGCAGCAGTACAAATACGTCACAATGCTTCCAATTAAGACTCACTTCACTTACGCCGATTGACAACACAAGTGTTCCACACTTCATTCAGTGTGTGCATTTTCAATGAACTGGTTAGTGAGAAGGGTGCTTCTTTGCTAATGAGTTTTGAAATCAAGGCATCTATTTTAATTTCAAATTGGCTAGATTGGGGAAAATTGCTAAACTAAATGACTGGTACTAATTAGGATTATAAAAATATTCATCATGCCACAGAATTAACATGGGGGTCTGATTTCTCTACATTTCCATATTGCTTGAGTTTTGGGGGGAAAATCTTGACAATTTGTCTTCTCTTTAGCAAATTGAACAAACGCTATATCTGCTTTAGTCCTTCTTTTCATTTAAATCATAATACATATTCATGATTTGTAAATGAAGTTAAATGATTTCAACTTCTATCTTCATTTCCATATTAAAGATGATGTCTCCATAAGCTTCCTTTAAAAACTTCAGATCATAGTATTACCTATTTAAATGACAAACAGTTTGGTTTAACCTATATATTAACGTAAAGATTTGAACAAATTAATGAAAAAAGTGAGTAAAACTCCCCAAAACACAACTGCCTTGTTGTTTATTTTCTGCCTGGGGCAGAATTAATTAGTTTAAAGTCTTATCAGTAGTAAGCAGCTTGATGGCTTCTCTCTTCAAACTCCCACCCCAGGAAGTGCCATCCGCTGAGGGATGTGACAGAGAACCATAGGATCATTTGCAGGTTTGATCTCCACATGACTGACCTGCTGTCTCACTCTTACAGTGCTCCCTGGGGCTGGGGCTCAGTGTAAAGTCACCCACAGGCGTTCTGTCCCAAAGCAACAGAGAGTCCATCTATCTACCAGAGAGAGTGACGTGTGGTGGTCGGACCTCAGCCAGACCTAGGACAGAGAGCAGGCCAGGCCACTCACGGGCTGTGTGACCTTCAGCAAGTTAGCATTGCCTCCAAGAGTCATACGCTCATCTATAACTTGGAATGATAATCTGCACTTTGCAGCTTTCTATGAGGATTCAATGTAATAATGTGTAGAAAAGCACTTGTCAATGCCCACACACAGGAGGTACTTAAGGATAGGTATATCTCCATTTCCAAGAAGCACCTATACTTCCAAGTCTGAATAATATAACATGAGGCATGTTAAGAGTTTGTAGGCTCAATCCTCGATTCACTGGATATGTCTACACACCCTGGCTCCAGAAGTATTTGTTTCCATTACAGCTGTCAAATCAAATAAGCAAATACTAATTCAATTTTGGGAAAGAGCTGGAAAATTCATCTGAAAAACTACCGGAATAAATCACTTCCTTAACATCTATCTATAGTGGTGCCTTCTAAATTATAAAAACTATATCTATTGCTGAGTTGTAAATAATACAGATTGAGGTTATATCCAGCAAGAGCACACTTTTTGTTAGGAGAAAAGAATAATTCCTAGAGTTTCACAGTTCTAAAGGGACCGCAGTGAAAAACGAAGCAGAAGAGAGAAACCTCAGGCTCAGTGTATTCCTAGTTCAGGAAAATTTTCTTCTACAATACACTGCCTCTTGAAAAAAAGATTTAAATAATGATTTTAAATGATTTCAGCTAAATCAACCCTATTCACATCTAAAACCTTTTTTAAGAGTAATGCCTTACAATTAGGATGAACATAAACTATTCATGGTAGAATACTTTCAGAATTTTTAATTATAAAAGCAATCTAATGAAATAATAGAAAAACAAATTGTGTGAAAATAACCCACAAATGTAATTCCATCATCCTAATAGATCCAATTAATATTTGGGAATATTTCCTTAGATTTTTAAAATCTTTTTCTCCTTTTTTCCTTTTTTTCTTCCTTCTTACTTTCCTTCCTTTCTAATTTCATTTCTCATTTCTTCCTTCTTTCCTTTCTTCCTTCTCGCTTGTATTTTATTTTATTTTTTGCATACCTGCATTTAAAGAGCACTTCTTTATTTAGTATGTATTATTATGCATTCACATATATTATATGTAATATGAAATATGATTATATTTAATAGATATTAATATGTGTAAACATTACTACACAGTCATCATGACCACCATTTTAGCAGTTGCATAAAATCCCAGCAAATGTATGGACCATGACTTAAAGTCTCTTAATGTTGGGCATTCATTAAGTTTCCATCCACTTTTTCCCATTACGAATGAATTTTACAGACATCATTATGCCTACAGCTTCATGGTATTATTCCATTGGTATAGTCTCAGAAGTTTAGTAACTGAATCATTGGATCAAGTTATGAATATGTGTACATCTTCCAACATATATTGCCAAGATGTTTTCCAGGAAGGAAAACTCATTTGCATGCCCATCAATACTATTTCAGAATAGGAGTTACACCACCACTTTGCCAAAATTGGGCATCATCGTTATGGTACAGAAAGCAATACATTTTAAAAACAGAAATCCATTTAATTAATTTTAAGTGAACATTTTTTTGAAAGTTTCCTTACGATTTTTCTAAATTAGTTGGACTTATTCAATGACAACAAATTATTGCATTTGGTTCAGTCCAATTCTCCAATGTTAACATTTAAAACATTTCTCATTTATCATGTACCTTACCTGCCATCTTCTAACCTTTCTTCTGTGAAATTTATCTTTTGTCTGTTTCTTCACCAGCTTAGCCTCCCATAATCATCTGCATACAATTAAAAATGATGCTGACTGATAGTGACCCCACTGAGGGTGGAAGGTAGTGACCAGAAAAGCACACAAGGAGTTATGTTTCTTGATAAGGGTGCTGGTTTCATGGGTATATTCGGTTTATGAAAATTCATCAGGCTCATGATATGTTCACATTTCTCTATGTATATTACAGTTAGATTAAAAAGGTTTAAAGAATGGCCCTGACTTTTTAAAAAGTCAGGTGCTAAAAAGAAATAAACAAATTAAAAGTTGATATTATAGAGACAGAATAGAACATTGGTTACCAGGGACTGGGGATGAGAACGGGAGAGGGAAAACAGGGAAAGGATGGCCAATGGGTACAAAATTACAATTAGATAGGAGGAATAAGTTCTGGTGTTCTATGGCATAGTAGGATGACTACAGTTAGCAGTTAAGTTTTGTATATTACATAATAGTTAGAGGAGAGGCTTTTGAATGCTTTTGCCACAAAGAAATGATAAATGCATGAGGTGGTGATTATATTAACTACCCTGACCCAATTATTACATAACATATATGTGTATCAAAACATCAGCTTGTACTCCATAAGGATGTACAATTACGTGTTAATTTAAATAAATAAATAAACCTGGGGTAGGGGGAAGACCAGAGGTTGCTATACCAGGGTCAGCGATAAAGATGTAGGCAGAGAATAGAAGGAGACTAAAAGATATGGTCTGGGCAGGTAGACAAGAGCATAAGACCAGAGAGGCTTGCAAAGGCAGGGATATGCAGAAGAATTCCTTTGTCCAACTGTTAAACTGGAAATCTGGGGTCTGGATTTAGGCAAAAAGATTAGAGTTAAGGCAGTGGTGTGAGCACAAAGGATCAGCACATGCACAAGTACAGGTCAGTCCATAGAGGGAGCAGGTGGAAGAACACAGAGCAAGCTGCCTGTGAGGCTGCCTTGCTCCACCTCTTGCCTGACTGTGACTACAGCCACCTGTCTTCACTAAAACACTGCCGTGGCTGAATTTCTGCCACGAGAGCACAATTGCTTTGGAAAAGGTGTTGTCACCTCCCTGAGTACCCTTTTCTAAGCGTATATATGTTGCATCTTCCATTAACTATTTTAGCAAGTGTTCTTTTTCCTCAAAGAAGTGTGTCAGGTTCTAAGTGGACACCCAGAAGGTAGAGGAGGAGACCCGCAAGTCTGAGACATTATACAGAAAATGCAGGCTTGGGAAGACAAAGGCAACTGGACCCGTAACTTTGCTGAAGGTTGTGTTTTTGAGCTAATGTTCTTGTGAGCAATGTTGACATGGATGGAGATCCTTACTGCACCACCCTCATTGAATGCAAGTTCATAGTTTACATTAAACCAGTTTTGTCACTCAGAACTGAGCTCAAATAGATGAGTGGTGACATTTGAACATCACAGGGTATCTCTGATTATGTCCCCGACGCACTAGGTGGTTGCTCCATAATGGAGTTTGGTTGTGTTGTCCTCCCAGAACCCATGTGGAAATCTGATCCCCAGTGTGGCAGTGTTGGGAGCTGTTTTAGTCGTGGGGGCAGATCCCCCATGAATGGATTAATTCTCTCTCTGGGGGATGGGGGTAGTGAGTGAGTTCTCCCTGTGTTAGTTTCCATGAGAGCTGGTTGTTTAAAAGACCCTGGAACCTCCTTTCTCTCTCTTCTTTGCTTCCTTTCGCCATATGATCTGCTTGTACCCACCGGCTGCCTTCTGCTTTCCACCATGAGTAGAAGCAGCCTGAGGCCCACACCCAATGCACCTGTCGCAGAATTATAAGCCAAAATAAACCTCTGTTCTTTATAAATTGTCCAGACTTAGGTATTCTGTTACAGCAACACAGAAACGTACTAATAAACTCCACCCCTGGGTGTTTCTATGGTGATGGAAATAACACATCCCCACTGTACTGAGAGACATCTATCTGTAAGAGTAGTTGCTGCATGTCATAGGTGAATGAGACTATGGATTTTTCTTTGTCTTAAATGATGCACAAATGTTCTTTTAGGAATGGGAGAAGACTTAATGAAAATGCAATGTTTTTCTTTAAGTAAAAAGTGTCCTTCAGTCCTACTCCTATTTCAAGGAGGAAAAGCTTCAAAACCATGGACATCCCTAGTTAATCCCCATCAACTTCATCCCCACCAGGTGGTTGGACATGAAGCCTATTTCTGCCAATAACTACTGAGAAAGTTATCATCGCCTACTAATCCTAGAGGATCTGAATACAATTATATTTTTAATCTGAGGGCTTAAAATGAGAATATAAATGAAAGGCACAGCTTCATTTGTATCCAGCATTCCAGAAGTACAAGTTTAAATTTCCTTTTGAATTTTCAGGCCCTCCATACTAGAGATACACTCTAATTTTCCAGCACCTTGCTCATGACGTGGCAGCCCAGGTATGGTCCAATCACCAAAGTCTACATGGGACTACCACCTCCTCCCTACTGAGCCCCAGATTACCACCATGCCTAAAACTGCATCAGTTTCTTAACTAGTTGGTTGATCTGTCAGCTACTATTGAACTGGCTGGTAGTAGGTGATCAACAAAAACCTTCAGTGGCATTCCCCCTTCCCCAACTACTAAAACAGCAACCCCTCATTATGTGTGCTAGTGTTTTGAAAAGGGCATTTTGCATAGAAATGATCAGCAATTCTAGACCAATCTAGCCCAGCAGTGTCTGAAAACAATGGAGTCTGAAATCTCATTGAGTTCCTTGTCACCGATCTCCAAAGCCAGCTGTATTTGTTAAAGTTTCATTTTGCCAAAAAGATAAATGGTAATAGAGAGTTTTGCAATCCCACCTCTCATGCAGAAAAACAGCTATTTTCAACTCTCCATCATGTATGGAAGGCCCCCTGTGCCAGGTGTATGTATCTGTGAATACATGAGCATATGCCCATTTTTTTTAAAACTACACTGAGTTCCCTGTCAAAATGAGGGATGTTAAAACATCCAGCTTTCTACAGCAGTGAGAACAGCAGCTCTTACTAGGATTGCTCTGTCTTCAAAACCCTTCTCAAAATCTTACAAAAAATCTTAGGTTTAATAAGATTATTGAGCCCTCCAGCTAATCCAAAAACATCACAATGTAAGCTGTTTTTGTCATCAGTGAAGAAATAGCCTGATGGAAACAAAAGAGAATTCTACCTCTTAAATAACTGATAAATACATACCCCTCAAAAGAAATTATAGAGCTTTGGTTCCAAGATGAGGGGAAAGGAGTAGTTTTTCTTTTATTATTTCCAATTTGGTCAACCATAACCTATTACTTCCACTGTTTTTTTTTAAACTTCAAAGATTCTTGTAAAACATCTCCACAGATTCACACACCCAAGAATGAATCTCTAGTCTTTACTAAGTACTGAGTCTTTTATATTAAAATGGAAGATGGCAGGAGAATCTGTAAGGCAGAGGAGGAGCTGACACAAGAATTAGGAGGAATTGGGAAGCTCCTGGGATGGTCAGAATGGAAGGAACTGGTCAAAAACCCAAGTCAAACTGATTGGGAAACAGGGCTTCGGGTGGTCAGGATGATCAAGATGGCAGAGGAATGGTCCTCCAGCACGATCACATATAAGGGACACTCGCCCCTCATCTCTTTGCAGCCTTGGAAGACTTGGATGATCTTCCCCCACAACCAGGCTTTGACCATGTTTCCCAGTTAACTCACAACTCACCATCCAGCATCTCAACTAACAGAAAGTTACATGCATCTCTCAAATTTTAGACGCAATTTTATTTTATCCAGAAGGTATTTTCTTAATTCGCCAGCAGTGCCTTTACCAAGTGCAATCTACTGGCAAGTCTCCTGCAGCTTTGGAGTAGCAGTTTGAAAAGTAATGCAATTGGATATTGTCCCTTTAAAATGTCATTCAATTAGGCCTTTTGTAATACATGTGACATATAATGAGACAGCCTGACTGACTCTAAAGAAATTGCTGGTGCATTTCATCAAAGGCACAATAATGGAAACATCAATTCACTCCTCACCACAAGCATCTCCCTTTGATGCTGCAGTTACCTTAATACTAGTACTTCTCATTTTCTCTAGAAGGAGACAGCTGCCTGGACGCATGCCCATCAGAGAAGACTCTGGTCTGAAACAACACACTTGTACATCAGTCTCAGCTACATTTCATCTTCATTTGCAGCTGCACAGTACCACTCTCCTTGCCTCCAAACTGCTGAATTACCCCCAAAATAAAAACTCTTCTGCAACTTGGATGACTGGGGCTAGGTGTTTTATGCCATCTCTGCTAATGTTGCCAGAGGCATCATCTGCCTCTTTGCACCATCTATTTAAAAGAAGAATGGACAGGCACGAGGTAGAAATTTTATGGGCCTGAAAAACATTCAGCCACTTTATGCAAGGGATGTCTACAAGGAAGAGTACCAGAGGAACAGTACATCTACAGAGGTGCAGCATGATTAGGAAAATCCATCAACACCCACTGCCACATTTCCAAATATTTTTACTCAGTGAAAAAGCAGCTGCCAGGCCTGAAAGTATTTCAAATGTATTTTATCCACAAGGGCACTACATGTGCATTGTCACAGATGTCCTCAGTGCTGTGGAGACAGAGAAAAAGAATACTTCTACATACACATGAAGCATACTGCATTTGGTTTATCAACCTCTTGATATGAGAAGTCTGTTGCTTCTAACCCAGCTTGTCTCTGTATAAATAAAAATATGGTTTAAGAGTTCTGAGCTTCATTGAAATGAATCACATCCAACCACTTAGCCTCCAAATAACTTAGTTTTTCCAATACAGCTTCAAAATTTCTGGCTATACTAAGCATCTAAACTCACAGACTATCTGACATTTGGCTAAGTCTTTCATACAATATCCACTTGATGCCATGAAAGAAATGTATTTGCAATGGTTTTTGTTCTGCAAATGTCATTTGGGTGTCCTTAGGGGATTGCATTAAGCAACTGGTGCCCACCATGAGGCTCTGTTAATGAGAGATATAAAGGTTATGTTGAAATTATTGTTTAAAGGCGCTGACATCACACATACTCACACACACACACATACACACACACACACACACACAAACTCACAATCACCTCATCAGATATATACTGAGAAGCAACTGTTTCCAGATTTAAGAGAGCAGAGAGAGACGTTATTTCAACCAAGGTTATTCTGTGGATATCTCTATGCAAAATAGTGCTCATAATTATCTGTTTCCTTCCACTGACTGATTCTACAACAGTATAACATGATAGTTTGGCATCAAGCACTGTACTAAGGTTCTGGAAATGGTAGGAAATACAACAAAGAATAAAGTCTCTTTTCTTAAGTATAAATTGATCAAATACAGAGGGCTCATTATTATGGTATTTAGGCATCCATCCACTAATTCATTCACCTAATATATATATATACTGAGCACTGATTAGGTCCCAGATACTATGCCAGGGACCCATGCTGCAACAGGTATTGATATTCAACCCTGTACCCCACAGATACATATAATCTACTATGTTTCAACATAAAATAACAAATAACAAATAAAAATAAATAAAAACTCCATTAAGAATAACAACCAAAACAGAGTGAAAGCAGACCTGGCCCTGCCTTCCTGAAGCTTATAATCCAGTGAGGAATGCAGATGATGCAAAAAAATCATGAAAATGGATGTAAAATCTCAACTGTGACAAGTGCTCTGAAGGAGTGGTACACAGTGCCATGTGAGAGAACATCAAAGGGTGTTAGATTTTGTCAGGAAGTTTAAGGACATGCCCTGAGAAAGTGACGCTGGATCTGAGATTTGACAATGATGACGCTCACGTTAGGGAAGAGGATGGACAGGAAGCAAGAGGGACAGCTGGGGTGAGGGACCGAAAGGGACCATTCAAGGTAGTGATAACAGTGAATCAGGAGACAGAAGGAAGGACCTGACCAGGCAGGAGCTGCAGGACCCTATGGAGGACTATGGTCTTTTGACTATGAAGGATGAGAAGATACTGAGGGGGTCTAAGCAAAGGCACGAAATCCTATATTTGGGGTCTTTTTTCAAGTTATAGTGTGAACACACTGGAAGAGGCTCTCAATAGTTCAGATGACAGAAGTGACTCATCTCTGAGTGATGGTGGTAACAGAAAGAAGTGTATGGAATCAAGGGATATTTAGAGATAAGACCCGATGAGGGATCAGAGAGAGTGGGCTAGGAACAAGAAAGTATTTAGGATAACTCCTAGGTTTCTGATCTTACAACTAAATAGATAGAATTAGGGAATACTGGAAGAGTGCCAGCTCCATTGGGGAAAGGTCAGGAGTCCATTTTTGAAATATGTTGAGTCGAGAGGCTTCTGAGGCATACAAGAGACAATGTCGAGTATACAGCTGAATATACAGATCTGCAGCTCAAAGAGGAGGTCTTATTGGGCCATTACATCTTTAATGTATTTCTTAAAAAATAATAAAATTGGCTGTTTGAGGCTTCCCTTCCATTGCTAAGCTAAGAGTAAAGGTATATTTGAATTCCACCAAATCAAGGCAGCATGGTGTGATGGAATATGCCCCAGACTTGGAATCTGACAACATGCACTCTAATCCTGGCTTCCCCAGCTTCTAGCTTGGAGTGTTTGAACAATCAATCACCTTAGCCTTTCTGCACCTTTGTTTACTATAGCCACTATAAAATTATTATAATTACCTATGTCCTACTTACCTCACAGGGTTGTTTTAGATAAGGTCAAATAAGTAAAATTATAGGGAAAGCCATTGGAAAATGTGAAAAGATAAACAGCATTGCCAATAAATGAAATACATCTGCCTGAATATTTTGATGCTTAAGAGCGAAAAGAAAAGTTAGTTGCTGCGGACAAAATTATTTGGTTGGAATGATGAAATGTCATTGAATCTCCTTCAAAATTTGGATTGAGCAAACCAGTGCTTTTCACAGGCTGGTATTTGGGTGACAAGATGTGAATAAAAACAGTACTTGTTCACCTTTTGGTCCATACTGTAGGCCAGTACCCAGTCCTCTTGCCTGGGATGGAAGAGCAGACTCTGGATGGAGAAGGTGAGCCGATACTTTTGATAGGTTGCCCCTTCGTCTGAGCTGATCAATATGCTGCTCTCCATTTCAGGATCACTAAGAAGCATGATCTAAGGAAAGGACAGAGGAGAAGATACAGATAGAGTTAGTAGGAGAGAATAGAAACAAGAAATTTAAGCGTAAATATAAAGTCATCTGTATTTGCATATATCACAGCACATAAAGGGGCATCTGGGCCTCTATATAAAACATTGGTATTATATTTTTTTCCTGATTTAGTCTTTCATTGATGAACTGAACTAAAATAAGGTGCAAGGCTAGGTCTGCCTATAAAAGTGGGCTTCATTTTTGATGTCCATCATTTAAGTACCGGGAGTATATTATTATATAGCCTGCTGTCCCCCAATATTTCTCTCTCTCTCTCGCTCTCTCTTTCTCTCTCTGTCTCTCTGTCTCTCTCTCTCTCTCTCTCTCTTCCATGTTGATCTCCATCACAGTATCACTCTTTCACCATCGGAAGGAACTCCTACGATCCCATTGTTTATTTTGTTTTTTTCTGAAGTTTTTTTTTTTTTTTAACTTATTTAACTTATGTAAGTGGTTTTATGATTTCTTTGTTAGAGATATTTTCCAAAGTGCATATCCCCAAAAGCCCTTGGGAAAATTCCGCTGCCCAGTAAGTTTTGTCATCCTATGCCAAACAAACAGAACGGTGTAGTGAAAAGACGCCGGCATCAGAGAGAGCAGGTTCAAATCTCAACAGTTCTCTCTTCATATTTTATCACCTCGGGAAAGTTACTTAACCTCAAGAGGCCTCAGTTTCCTCAACAATAACAAGTCTGATGATACCCAAAATGGTTTAGAGTACATGACATAATATATATTCTTGACAAGGGATAGCTATGATTATAATTTAAACTGCCCCCTCCAAGCAATGCACTCTGGCTGCTTCCCATAGTACTCCAATGACATTGGTCTCACTAAAGGAATGACTGACGTTCTAATATTTAAACCCAATAGACATAGAGACCTTTTCCTTAGTTAACCTCTTAGCAGCCTTTGATTCCACTGACAATTCCATCCTTCTTGAAGCATTCTCTTGCAGAAGCTTCCCTGACATCATATTTGTCTATTTTTTCTTTTTATCTTTTCTGGATGCTCAACTTTCTCTGATTTTCCTGTAATTATGGCTATTCCTCATCTCTCCATTTTGATCTTCATCTCTTTTCACTCAACATAAACTGTGACTCAGTGACCTTTTCCACTCCCTATTTTTTCCTTTTATTTCTTATCCTTTCTTCTTATTATTTACTATTATCTCTTTTTATTTTTCAACTACCATCTTTCTGGGGACAACTTACAAATTAAACCTTAATACAGTCCCCCCCGCCTCAATTTCAGACTTGAAAACTCAGCTGCCTAGAAGATTCTTCTATTTGGACATGCCACAAGCACCCTAAACTCAAGAGGCCCCACACTGGTCCCTTATCCCAGCCTTATTGCTCCTCCAGTGTCCCCTGGCTCAGTGAATGATTCCACCAACCATCCATGTGAAACAAAGAGGCCGAGATTCATTCTCGACTCCACCTTCTCACTCACCTTCTAAAACTAGTTAATCTCTGAGCCATGTATATTTTACCTACTAATTAACACCAAATCCATCCTCTCCCTACCTATTGTGATTGCCTTAGTCCAAAACATGACAATCCCTCTACCGGATTACTTTAAGCCACCCCTAGCCAGTCTCACCACTTTTGCCTTGTCCCCTCGAACCCATTTTGCATACTGTGACCAGAGCAATCATCCTATAATACAAATATGATTCTGACATTCCCCTACTGAAAACCATTCAATGGCTTAACGATGATCTTCCTGTATGTCAAAATCCGTAAAACAGCTTGGCAAAATCTGTCCCCTGCTTATGTCTCTGGCTTCATCAGCAACAAGGCCTTTTTGAACTTTATTAGCTAGTTCAACTCAACTTCTCTGAGTTCCAAGTGTTTGCTGAATGGCTGAACGAACAAGTGAGTTTATTTCCTCTTACAGTTCCCTGTTTTTGGGGTAGACTGCCACCAATTGTTGGGGCTACTTCTATCACATGGTCTGATCCATGGCGCCCAATGTAAATAATAAAGCCAGAAAATATTTCCACACCTTATAAAAAAATATTAACTAGCAGGATTTTAAAAATGTAACCCAGAGTATATATTAGTACTATAAAAGAAGCTTTAAAACAAATTTAGGCCTTTTAATTGCTAAAATTCATAGCCCTTTCCCCTTTTATTCCTTTACAGCTTCCAAGACAAGCTTACTTCCTTTTCTCAAATACTTGCTTTGGTTTCATTAAAATAAGTCATGATGGATTATCAGCAAAAATTTTTAAGAAATGTATGCAGTGTAACAACTCTTTTTTTATTCATGTGTGAATAATCCAGGAAGAAGCTGTGAGATGAGTATTTCATAGACATAGAATAACCTCTTCCTCCTACGACACTGGGAAGGGGTAGGGAAAACTGGTAAAAGCACCCCAGCTACCCTTGAGAAAACCTCAGAGGAGGCACCCATGGCGCTTCCAGAGTGTGAGAGGACAGATATGCTGGGTAAGAAAGAGGCTTTCAGAACTAACCGCGCTTGCTTCATACCATGCACAGGCAGGGTACATAATAGGCAATGAAATTATTTTTCCCATGGTGCAGAGAAATTAAACTGCTTATTTTATGCAGGTATAAAGAAGCTTCATGCCTATGATTTTAATTACAAGATAAGACCAACATGATAAGTGAACTTTATTTTACATACCATGAGTTACAGTATAATGAATGAGAGTTACCATCAAATATCTTGTGCAATGTATTCTCTTCTTCTGCTTCTTCTGCTTGTGCACACACATGCACACACACAAACACTTGCATTTACAAGCACCTTAACCCACACACAAACACCACATATTCGTGTGCACACATACACTAACACATAGACAGATGCTTTATATTTGTGCACTCACCTATATGAAAGTGAATTTATACATGATAAGGCATATTGACATTGTGTGGCGGTTTTATGGAGCTTCTGTTGGCAAGAGTACATTTTTATTGCGACCTTTTTCTCTGACATTCTCATCAGAAATCCTTTTGTATGCTTTGATATAACCCGCAGTGTCTCTATTCAGTCCTCCTTTCTGAGAAGAATGAAAGGAAAAGAAATAGAAGCCTACACATTCTGGATATTTAACCTGTGCTGAGCGCTTTACCTGATATTTTATCAAAACCTCACACAAATCATGTGAAGTAGGTATCCATTTGCATTTTGCAGATAAGGAAACTGAGGTTCAGGAGGAAAGCAGCTCACCTGTTACTCCTCTGATTGACTCAAAACCCAACCCCCACCCCGTGCACGCGCACACACACACACACACACACACACACAACAACAACAACAGCAACACTTTAACACTTTACTCAACCTTAAAACCATACCACTTTAGTATGTTTACCAGGAAACAAGTAGAAGTCAGAGAAGCAAGTCTTTACTCTTCTTTAAAGCATCTCTAAGAAACCCACAAAAACAAGCAGCTTCAAGAAAATCCTTTTCTCCTCTGACTCATATCTACCTCTGACCAAGGGAACGTCAAGAATTAAAAACAGGAATCCAAGAGGGAAATATAATGTTCGTTGTTAGTGCTCAAAAAAAAAGGAGGGGACACAATATTAACATAAATATAATGAGAGCAAATGATCTGTCAGAAGTTAAACCTCAAGGTAAAAATATGTGTGTTGTATATCAATATGCCATATATATAAGAAAAATCATCCCATGCCCACCCAAATTTTTATTGTTAAACAGGGATTTCAAATTCAAATGCCTCTGGGGGCAAAGCAGGTAAAGTAAATGAGTGAAGTAGATAAAGCAAGACAAGAAGTGGTGGGAACTGTACTTAATTGGAAAGAGCACATCATTCCTCAAAATATTTAAAATTGGATTTAAAAAAACTGTGCACAAATTAAATGTATCTGTGGGCTGAATTTATGAACTAGGCATGTGACTTGTAGTAAAGTTCATGGTGATAGCTTGTTTCTACGAAAAGAAAAAAATGTATAATCCTTTCCTTCCTGTTTTTAATTGTAGGTATACAGGTGTATAAGCCATGGTGATGGCTGTTTAGACATCCGTGAGTTCTGCATTTAGATGGTTTTGACAATATGAATACGGCAAAGATCCCACTGGATATTTTTGTTTTGTTTTGTTTTGCTTTTACTCCATTATGCTTTGATTATTTATCTACCTCGTCCTGAGAAAAGATCTGCGGTGAGTGTATGTGTGCACTGGAAGGGGAGAAGGGGTATTTCATATATGGTCTAGCAGATTATTAATGGTATAGACGCTAGGTGCAAATGTCTTGAGTTCACATCCTAAGTCTGCTTCTTTATGCATAAACATGAGGAAGTTACTCAATTTTTCCAAGTCTGTTATCTCATCTATAGGAAAAGGAGATAGTAATTGTACCTACTTCACAATGCTGCTGAAAGGATTAAATGAATCAATAATTAAAGGGGTTTAGCACAGTTCCAGGCATGTAACTGCCAAATAAATGTTAATATCTACTTTTAAATCACCCAGGATAAGAGCATAACTAATGCCATAACTGATGCCAAGCAGGTTGGGGATAAATAGATGTGATTTGGGGATTATTTATCTCCATCTTGACTCCCAACATTCCTGAGCTTTGTAGATAAAAATGAAAAGAATAAGTGTAGGGGGAACTAGGGAATTGCTTAATGAGTATAAAGTTTCAGTCATGCAAGATGAAAAAGTTCTAGAGATCTGCTGTAGAACAGTGTACATATGGTTAACAACGCTGCATTGTATACTTGGAAGTTTGTTAAGAGAGTAAATCTCACATTATGTACATTTTTAAAACACAATCTTAAGAAAACACAAAAGGTCAGAGAAAAAACACTATGTTACATTTTACATTTATTTACATCCGTTTTGCATCTCTGATAATATTTTAAGAAAAACATCCTCTATTAGCAAATATCAATACCTCCAGATTGAAAATCAATCAGAAGGTAATTGTCAGCTTGTTAAATATAATGGCTGCTTTAAACGATCACTCTCATCTGTTCCAGCCCATGATGGAACGTGCCACTGCCTAGGGGTGAGAACCTCATACAACCAATATCTACTGATTTGGCCATTCACTGTACATGAATTGTCTGTGTCTCACATTAGAGCTGGACAAGTTTTTAAGACTTTACCAACATAAATATATATATGTGTGAGTATGTGTTTATATATTTACTTGTGATTCTTTTTTCAGGAAATTCCTGGAAAAGCAGAATAACACTGGTCCCAATTTCAATTTTAATGGTGTGTTGCAAATTGCAAAGGACACCCATGGAAGTCAGGAATCAGGCAGGGACTGTGCTTAGTCAGCTTATGCTTTCAAAAGCCTGCAAGCTTATCTATGTTTAAATCAGTCAAAATCAGTGCTGGAGATGTCAAAGACCTCCCCAGAAATCTTTCCAGAATGCACCCTTTCCTGCTGCTGAGTGAATCTAACAATATCATTGATGAATATGTTACTTTATATAACTGCCTGTCCTCTCTGTTCTTTCTTTGTGCAATCTATGAAATTGGGGTGAAAGCTAAGATTTTCTTAGTCTCTCACTCTTGCCAGAGATCCCAGAAAGGCAAGGAAACAAACTCTAGCTCAATATTTTGAGAACAGTCTCATAACACAGGTAAGTAGACTTTTCTCTGAATAGAAAAGGATAATGCTATAATTTACTATACAACTGAGTCCTAATGGTAGACCTTTTGCACAATTAGTGCTCAATTAGAAATAACAAAATTATCAATGTAAGCTCACAAAGAGTATGAGAGAGATGCAAGTATAACTGACCTCTAAACCCATTGACATAATTGAAAGGTTGTTGAATATTGACTTCCACACAAAGAGAGCCTGCTATAGATAAGGCTTTTAATCACAATATACCAGCATTCATTCTATCTCTCACACACACACATCTGTATATCTACCTATCTACCTACCTATCTACCTGTCTATCTACCTACCTACCTATTTACCTGTCTATCTACCTACCTACGTATCTATCTAAATTTCCCTCTTCCTTTTTTTTTTTTTTTAAAGATATCAGGTAAGGGGATCTTAACCCTTGACTTGGTGTTGTCAGCACCACACTCTCCCAAGTGAGCTAACCGGCCATCCCGATATAGGGATCCGAACCTGTGGCCTTGGCGTTATCAGCATCACACTCTCCCAAGTGAGCCACGGGCTGGCCCTTAACTTTCCCTCTTCTAACAGTGGTTCTCAACTCGAGGGCAAGGGGAGGTTGCCCCAAGGGGACCTTTTGCAATGTATGGAGAAATTTTAATTGTCATAACTAGGGGGAGGGGGTAGTTATTGGCATCTAGTGGGCAGAGGCCAGAGATGCTGCTAAACGTGACAATGCACAGGACAGCGTCCCAGGAGAAAGAGTTATCCAACACAGAATGTCAGTAGTGCCACTGTTGAGAAATCTTGTAATTTTATGTGTGTGTGTGTGTGTGTGTGTGTGCGCGTTTATGTCTATGTGTGTGTGTCCTATTATGGATAAAATACGTATGTGTCTTATTATGGATAAAATGTGTAAACTACATATAAATTTTACAGATGGAACATCAATATATATTATATGCATGGCCTCTTTAACCTATTACCATTTATACATGCCATTCTCTTTGCCAAGTTTAGACGCCCCACTTTTCTACCTCAGTCTATTATATTGAGCTTATTTCTACTTGTCCTTTGAGATTTAACACATGCATCACCAATAAAGCAATGATCACTGAGGCTAGGCAAGAAAAAAGTAAAAAGCACAAA
Source organism: Cynocephalus volans (assembly GCF_027409185.1). Classification (NCBI taxonomy): domain Eukaryota; kingdom Metazoa; phylum Chordata; class Mammalia; order Dermoptera; family Cynocephalidae; genus Cynocephalus; species Cynocephalus volans. The sequence goes on along the minus strand of NC_084466.1, from coordinate 135,742,772 downwards.
GATAACACTAACAAAACAAACACCCCTTTCAAAAAATTGGCAAAGGATTTGAATAGACATTTATCCAAAAATATATACAAATGACCAACAAACACATAAAAAGATGTTCAACATCATTAATCACTAGGCAAATGCAAATCAAAACCCCAATGAGATACTACCTCACACCCATGGCTACTATTTAAAAAAATATGGAAATAAAATAAAAAGTATTGGCAAGGATGTAGAGAAATTGAAACCCTTGTACACTGTTGGGAGGAATATAAAATGGTGCAGCCACTACAAAAAACAGTATTGCTGTTTCTCAAAAAACTAAAAATAGAACTGCCGTATCATCCAGCAATTCGGCTTCTGGGTATTTATCCAAAAGAATTGAAAGCAAAGAGATATATGTACACTCATGTTCATAGCAGCATTATTTACAATAGCCAAGAAGTGGAACAACCCAAGTGTCTATCAAAGGATGAACGGATAAACAAAATGTGGTACATACATATAATGAAATATTATCAGCCTTAAAATGGGAGAAAATTCTGACACATGCTACAACATGGATGAACCTTGAGGACATTAAACAAAGTGAAATATGCCAATCACAAAAAGGCAAACACTACCTGATTCCACTTATATGAATGAGGTTCCTAGAGCAGTCAGATTCATAGAGACAGAAAATAGAATGATGAGTGCCAGGGCTGGGGACAGGGAGGAATGAAGAGTTATTATTTAGTAGGCATAGCGTTTTGCAAGATAAAAAGAGTTCTGGGGATTGGTTGCACAACAATGTGAATGTACTTAACACTACTGAACTGTACTCTAAAAATGGTGAAGATGGTCAATTTTATGTTATATGGATATCACCACAGTTTTTTAAAAGCACAAAAAATAAATATATAAAATTAGACGTGAGACTGAGGATAAAACAACATGCTAAGGAAATTTTCAAACTAATCAAACAAACACATAAATACCATTTATTCAACCAACCAATATTTACTGAGTCTTCACTAATGTGCCAGGCTCTATTCTAAGGACTTGGACAAGAGCAATAACCAAAACAGGATGCAGTGTGTTCACAGAGCTTACATTCTAGTGGGGAAAGAATAAACAATAAACAAACAAGTAAAATGTGTAGTGTATCAGACGGTGCAAAGTCCTTCAGAGTGAAAGAAAGCAGGGAAGGGATTCGGAAGTGCTGGGAGAGGGGCTCTGTAGTTTTAAATAGTGTGGTCAGGAAAGGCGTCACTGAGAAGGTGACACTTAGAAAGGGAGCAGGAGTCCAGTGGGCTGGAACAGAGTGAGCGAGGTAGCATGTTGGAAATGGGGTCTGAGAGGAAACGGGCCTGGTAGGTGATGTAAGGACTCTGGCTTTCTCCCAAGTGATGTGAAAAGCACTGATAAGCTGTGGCTTGCATTTAAATCCTTTCACTCTGGCTGTTACATTGAATGGAGCCTTGTGGGAAGTGGAGAACAGCAGGACAGGAATCCAAGAGACCAGGTGGAGGCCACCACAATAACCCGCAGGGACAGACTAACATTCTCACCAAGGTGGAGCACTGAGGTGCTGAAAGTTGATCAGTTTCTGCTATACTTTTTAAAGAAAAGCCAAAAGCCTCTGCTTACAGGTTACGTGTGGAATGTCAGAGAAAGTGAAGCAACCCATTAGAGGTTTTGCACCTGTACATTCATCTCAGTGTTGCCTAAAATAATTAAAAATTGGAAATAATTCAAATTGTCTGATAGGTTTTTGGCCTGAACACCTGAGAAAATGGAATTAGCATTTAAGAGGTAGGAGAGCCTACGGAAAAAGCAGGTTGGGTGCTTTGAAAATAAAGAATTTGGTTGTGAAATGCCTAATACACATCCAAATGGGAACGTTCTGTAGGGGGTGGATGTGCAAGACTTGTTTGCAGGAACGTAAACTGGTCTGCAGATAAGAATTTAGAAAACAGTGTCTGAATACTACTTAAAGATGTGAATTTGGAGATCACCACGAATGCAAATACGGATGAAAAAGAGTCCAGAGGACTGAGCTCTAGAGTACAGTTTAAGGGTCAAAAAGATAAGCAGAGTCCAGGAAAGGAGACTGGGAGGGAGAAAGAAAAATCAGAGAATGAGGTGTCCTTGAAACCAAGGGGAAAAAGTGTATTAGGGAAGAGAGTGTCCAACTGGGTCAAACGCAGCTGATGGTCAAGTAAGATGAGTACTGAGAACTGGCCACTGAGTTTAGCAACGTGGTGAATACTGGTGACCATGGCAAAGGCAGTGGAGTGAAGAAGGCAGACAGTTGGTGTCGATGCAAGTTTAAATTGACATGACTGCTCTGGAAAGCAGTGTGGTGATACTGAACAAGAGTCATAAATATTTATGCCTTTGACCCTGTAAATTCTCTTCTAGGAATCTGTCCAAGGAAACCATCAGGGACCCAATGAAAGGTTTATGAACCTGTATTTCAACTCAATGTTATTTATAATAATAAAAAATTGGAAATAACCCAAATATCTGATAGGAGAATGATTAAATAAAGTAGGCTAAATCCATTCAGTGGAATATTATGCAGCTATTAAATATGAATTCAAATAGTTTTATGACACAAAAAAGTAATATATTTAAACAGTGCATAAAAAGCAGGCTGGACACACATGAGGCTAATCTCAATTTTGTTAAAAATTGTTTATATTTAATGTCTTCTATTTATGCATAGATAAAAATGTTGAAGGAAAAATTAACATGTTAACAGGGGTTAGTGGTCTTTCTTGAGTGGCAAGATCATGAGTGTTTTTCACTTCATCTCTACACTTTTCTACTTTTTCCCAAATATTCTGCTATGAGCACACATTATTTTTATTATTTATTTATTTATTTTACCTACTGTTTATTTTTTATTTTAAAGGATATGCACATTTATTTGTTCAAATAACAAATACATAAACCAAAGAACATGAGTAACAAAATACTCTAAAAAGTAGGGCTTCAAATTTTCACAAAAAATTGAAATGTAAAACTTACTAAAATTTACATATTTCATTTTATAATCTCTACAATTATTTGAGATAGCTCCCTAAAGTCTTCTAGAAGCAGGCTAATATCAAATTAATTTCAACAGAGGAAGACAAACTTTCAAAGACAAATTAATTTCTAAACAAATCAGCAAGTCCACTTAATAAAAAGAAATCAAGAGCAGAAATTAAATATCTAAATTTAGCAATACTAATTGCATAAAATTTCAACAAAACAAAATATAGAAACAAAGGCACTTCAAAAGTTCATGGAAGAATAGAATTGAAAGATGGAAAACTTTCAATGAATTTCTTTTTTGTTTTAATTTATCCTTTTTTTTTTTAAAATAAAGGCTACAATTATGTAAAATATGTTCTCTAAAGACTTTATCAAAAAACTCCTAGGGCTGGTTAATAATTTCAGTAACATTTCAGAATACAAAATAAATGCCCCCGTATCAATTGCATTTATGTTCTCTAATAATGAGCTAACAGAAAGAGAAGCCAAGAAAGTAAGCCCATTAACGACAGTCACAAAAAAAATTAAATACCTAGGAATCAATTTAACCAGGGAGGTGAAAGATCTGTACAATGAGAACTACAAACCACTACTGAAAGAAATTTAAAAAGACACAAAAAGATGGAAATGCTCTTGGACTGGAAGAATTAACATTGTGAAAATGTCTACAATACCCAAAGTGATCTACAGATTCAATTCAATCCCCATCAAAATAGCAATGACATTCTTCACAGAAACAGGGAAAAAAATCCTAACATTCATATGGAACAACAAAATACTCTGAATAGCCAAAGAAATCCTGAGCAAAAAAAATAAAACCAGAGGCATAACACTACCCGACTTCAAATTATACTACAAAGCTATAGTAACCAAAACAGCGTGGTGCTGGCATAAAAAATAGACACTCAGACCAGTGGGGCAGAAAAGAGAACCCAGTAATCACCCATCAGGCTTACAGCCATCTGTTATTTCACAAAGGCAACAAAAACATACATTGGGGGAAAGACTGTCTCTTCAATAAGTGGTGCTGGGAAAACTGGATATCCATATGCAGAAGAATGAAACTAGATATGCCCCTCCCACCATACACATTATTTTTATGATCATAAAAAGTTACGTCTACATGTGAGCACACGCACACACATATATGTATACAGTTTCTCAGTAAGACTGTGCTACCCTTTGCCTGCTCTTGGAAAGGTTTAGAAGCTGGATAAATATCTGTCCACATTGCGAGCACTACTCAGAGTGCAAGACAGGTGTGGCTTGAGGATGGGGTAGGAAAGGTGTCCCAATGTGTACAGCAACAATAGCACCTCCCAACTCAGGGAGCAGTATTACTGACTTCCCCTTTGGAGTAAAAATCTACTGTCCCCACCTCTGGGGCTCCAAACTATCCTACCCACAGCACATTGGGTGGATCTTCCTCAGCCCAGCTCTGATTATGGCATTTATCTTCCATAAGAAACTCCAATATCCTCTACATGTTGTAACAACTATGCCTGGCACCTCAGACACATGGTGGGTTCCCATGCTGTTCTCAGGCTTTGCCTCTTCAACACAACTTCTTGCTCAAGCCAAGAAGCTCCTCAGAGTTTCCTTCAAATCACTATGCTAATGCTAACATTTCTATCTTTGCTAACACTACTCCCCTACCCAGAAAGCCCTGCATCCTCCTTGCCTTCCTTCAAGGCCCATTTTAATTCCTTCCTTGCCATGAAACCTCCCAAACACTCCTGCAGGATGACCTCTGCCTTCCATGAACTTCATCAGCTAATTTGTTATCACATTGAACTATGATTTTATGTTTAGATATATTTGAAAATGTATAAATATATTTTAAAATATGGGTTCCTTTATGTTTGACTTGCATTCTCTCACTTTGATGTTTAAATCCTTAAAGGCAGGCAGCTTTGGTTACATCACATCCTCTGGTCCTCTTCACTACACTGAATGGAGCACATGCTCAATAAACACATGATGCATGACTGAGTGAAGGTCTCTCAAGGGTGTCTCAGTTTGTTTGACCAAATATTTGGTGCACTGTATTTGTGGCTTACCAGTGCCCCGGACAGAGAAGCTAGCTCCATGCCAATAAAAGCAACCAGCAAAACCTTTACCCGAGGCCCTGCCCCTCTGGCAGCTCCACGTGCAATGATTCCTCTGCCACCTCCAATTCCTCATTTGCAAAATGCTAATATAGACACATTTAATGAATTGGTGTCCATGTTATTTTTCAGCAAGATGTTTACTTCCAATGTTTTAAAAAGTAAGTCTAATTCTGGGAGACAAGAAAGTAGTTTCATAAATTTTTTAAAAAATTACAAGATACAGAATTGGGTTGGAAGTAATTTATTTTATTTTCAAAGTTTTGTTGTGGTTTGACTTGGGGTTTGTGTTTGTTTATTTTGTTTTTCTCCACAGTAGGGCACTAAAGAAAATTGTCAGCCCAGACATGTATTCCTGAGATCAGATGGACAGTTCTGAGACACAGGTCAGATGGGTTGAAGGCATGTGATTTGGCACAACATTGTCACAGGCATAGTTATATAGCCAAGAGTGTTTGGTTTTGAGAAATATCTAATCAGTGAAATCAAGATCACAAGGTGCTTGGTGTTTCAAGTATCCAAGTTGCTACTGAACACATCTGGGACCCCAGAGGTCAGTTGATTAACAACCTCAATTTCATCTAGAATGTTCATTCCCTTTGCCATGTAACCTCACATATTTACACATCCTGGGGACTGGGCATCTTTGGGAGGTTCTTTTGCCTGCTACACCCCCATTCCACAGGCCAGGAAACACCAGGCTCCAGACTTGATGGAAGTTACCACGTTTTATAACTGGGGCTCAGTTTCAGAACTGAAAATCAGAAATGACAATATAAAAAGGTAATGAAAAAGAAAAAAAGAAAAAAGCTCACCAGAATACTTATTATCTACCACAAAACAAACCTAATTTATTAGCATCTTGTTGAAGCTGTGTGGGAGGAAGATTCTTAAAGATTCTCGTGTGCAAGGGGTGGTAAACGGAAATTAATTGCACAGTAGCCATTATGACTAATTTAAGAATTGCAGATTGTCACGATTACAGTATTTATTCAGTGTGCTATCTTTAGCAATTCATCTAGTGAACATCAGATTTTAAAAAAAAAAGGAAAAGGGTTTTCATAAGTTCACCTGCTAACCCTCTTTTTCTCATTGGATCTTAAATTCTTTGAGAAGTCTGACTTCAGCTATTTTTAGGGATCTAACCACAGATATTTGGGAAGGATTATTGCATTTAGGAGAGGCAAGATAAGCTTTAGGTTACCATGAGGAAAACAGTCAGGGGAGTAAATATGCTTGGAATATCCTATGTTCTGATCTAGCTGTAAGACCCTAAGCAGCAGACAGCTTCATTCTCACTGATAACAAGGTTACTTCACTCTGGAACCACTGCCTTGCCCAGTGAGAATGATGACCACACGAACATTTATCAGAACTCAACTACTCATCCCCAGTGGCCCCCTACACTTCTGAGGGACAGGGACAGGAACCATACAGCTAAATGCTAGATGTGATAAACACAAAGCAAAGGCAACTTTCTGCCCCTACAACCCTTTGGATCAATGCCAATGGACCACATCAGAGTCTAGGCTGTAATAACCAACAGTAACTTACAGTCTTCTCACCAGAGCAGGAGCTTTCCTGAGAAAAGGACGAGGCGACTGATCTCATTCTCCCAGGTGAGAGACATTTAGCTCCCAGAAAGAGTGAAAACAGAAAGGGGACAGGCTGTGCAAGGAGTTGGGCAGAGGCTTGAAGCCCTTGGTTGGTCTGTGCTTTCTATCCCGAGCTCAAGACACATGCTCTGCACACCTCAGCTCAGGTAGGGTTAAATAATAACAAAGCCTTGGAGTTGCATTGCATTTTATAGCTTGCCAAGTCCTTCCACAGCTCTTCCCTCCTTGATCCTCACTCTACTCCGTGAGGAAGGCAGGGCACATCTCATTCCTGTTCACATTTTTGGGCTCCTGTAACAGAATACTGTAGACTGGGCAGCTTACAAAGAACAAACATTTATTTCTCACAGTTCTGGAGGTTGGGCAAGTCAGAGATCAAGGCACTAGCAGATTCAATGCCTGCTCTGGGCATTTTTCCTCGATCATAGACAGAACCTTCTCACTGTGTCCTCACATGGTGAAAGAAGGTGAGAGTGCTCTCTGGAGTCCCTTTCATAAGGGCACTAATCCCATTCATAAGAGCTCTGCCCTCATGATCTAATCACCTCCCAAAGTCCACACATCCAAATACCCTCACACTGGGGGTTAGGATTTCAACACAGGAATTTGGTTGGGGGGACATAAACATTCAGTCTACACTACTCACTGCTATTAGTTTTCTGTTGCTGCTGTAAGAAATTACCACAAACCTAGTGGCTCTAACAACATGAATTTATTATCTTACATATCTAAAGGTCAGAAAGCCAAAATGGGTTTCACTGGGCTAAAATCAAGGTGTCCACAAGGCTGTGTTTCTTTCTGAAGGTTTTAGGGGAGAATCTGTTTTCCTGCCTTTTCCAGCTTCTAGAGGCTGCACACATTCCTTGGCTCCTGGCCCCTTCAAGCTTCAAAGCCAGTAACAGCCCATCCGGTCTTAGTCATACCATATCACTCTGATTCCTCTTCTTTCCTCTTTCCCATTTTAAGGACCCTTATGCTTACAATAGCCCACCTGATAATCCAGAGTACTCTCCTTACTTTGAGGGCAGTTGATTAACAGCCTTAACTTCATCTAGAATTTTCCTTCACCCCTGCTGTGTAGACTCCCATATTTACACATTCTGGGGACTGGGCATTTTTGGGAGGCCCTTCATCTGCCTAGCACACCCCTATTCTACAGCCCAGGAAACACAGGGCTCCAGACTTGCTGCAGTCACAATGGTAACCAAGTGTTAGAACTGGGGCTGTGACTCAGAACTTCACCTCCCCAGCTGAGTACTTTATCCTCCTTGCTGTGCTCTGTATTGGTGACATAGTGAAAGACAGGGAGGACACAGCAAGGTGAGGACAAAGAGTGCAAACAAAGACAGAAAAGAATCAAACAGGACGCAGGAGGAGGCAAGAGGATGGCTTTGCCTGCAGAGGTCTTTCTCCATGGGTGTTCTCTCATCTTGTCCTGCCCTGCCCACTGTCACCCCATTTCTGTAGTCATCCCTTTGGCTGTACATTTGACCTCATCATCCCAAAACAAAAGAACCTGTGACAGTATGTGTATGCATTTTTTTCGTGTTGGGTTTTTAGGGTGCTCTGGCTGTTTGGTTTTGCTTTCTCTCTCAACGTGAAGCAGAAGGGGAAGGGACACAGAGGTAGCAATTTTTCCAGGCAGGTACTCTCTGTAATGATCCATCATCCCATGCCAGGTGGTCCCCAGACAGTTAGGAAAGAGAAAACCACAATAACAGTAATAAACGAGGAAAAAGGCCTTCCAGTTAACAATACAATGAGGAGCCAGGGAGGGTGGGAAGAGGCAGGAGAGGAAAGACTGAAGGGGTAGAGACAGAGGTGCCCAAAGGTTGCAGGTTTATATCTTGCACACACTGCATGTGTTTTCTTTCCTCACTGAACAAAGAAATAAAACAATAGCACATACACCCTCGCAAACTTTTCGTTGTTGTAAAGGATAGAGCAGCACATTTGTCAAAAGGTCCAGCTGCCACTTCTGATTCCAGAGCTCTGCAAAGGATCCACCCCTCTTGTGATTTAGATTAATCGCTTCTCATTAACAACCAATAAACAAACTGTATTCAGAGGGCTCCTTTCTGCCACAGCCCACTGTTGCCGTGTATAATTGCTGAATGCGAAAGCGGAGGCACACCAGAGTTGTCAAGTGTAATTTATAGGTTTTTAAGATCTAATCATTTTCTATAATATTAGATTAAATGACAGTCTGTATTAAAGAGGAAATTACACTTCACCTTGCTTTCTTCACTTTACCCCCCTTTTTCTAGCTATGGTTTTAGAAAATCTCTAATCCCACAGCAAAGGACCAGAAAATGTCCTTGACAATGTACCTGAGAAGGATCACCCAACGGGCTCCCCTGCACCCAGCAGTCTGGAAAAGCTGAATGAGGATATTGTCTGAGCTGAGTCAGTTCCTCTGGGAACCCCACAGAGTCGACACATGTCTTTCTCAACCAGAGCTGCATCATTGTACCCCTGACCACACTCACCGCAGCTCCAGGGTATGTTTTGGCATTGTGGTGGTCAAGGGAGGCCTAGAGTAAATCAGTACTTTAAGCAGAATCTTGCCAAGTTGGATTTGGAATCAAAGAGATCTTGCTTTTTCATTTGGCCATTCAGTGATGTGGTCAGTCTGGACTCACATTCACTTATGGAGGCTCTACTATGTGCCAGATTCTACGAAAGAGACAGGACATACAAAGGTGAGAAGACAACATTCAAACCCCATCTCCATCGTGTGCTACTTCCTTGCTTTGAGCTTCAGTTTTTCTCAATTGTAAAATCAAAACAAGAATAGCTTCGACCACCGCCTCCATGGTGGGCTGGGAGGAAATGAGAGAGAGGAACAACATTGGGAAACCTCTCGACACAGATCACATTCACAAGTGTCAGGGCTTTGTCTCCGCTTCCATGCCATACAGCATTTTAGAGCAGTTATTATCAACTGAGATGGGGGCGAAAGTAGAGAATCAGTTTGTATAAGAAAAGGTGTCACTCAGGTGTCACAGTGGGGACGTATGACGTGAAAACAAAATGTAAAGACCACTCTTGTAGAAGGATGGGTACAGTCCACAAGGCACACGAAAGGAGCAGTGGGACAGTCACCGTTACTGTGCTGTGCTTGACATTTACAATGTCAGACTATAGAGAACCAGCTCTTTCCTGGAGGTCACAGTCCTTCACTCACTGGTTCCAATGGAACTTTCCATCCCTGTGTCCCCAGAGTGCCTATATTCCTGAAAAGAATCAACCAATTCACAGTTCCCCAAATACCCTATTCTCTTACCTCGATGTCATGGCTGAGGTCATTCCTCTTCCTGGAACGCTCTTCTTGACTCTCCATACCCTTAAATCCTCTCTCTCCCAAATGCCACTCCTTCTAAGAAAGCTAATCAGGGTGGATATGCCGTGATCACTCTGCAGTGCTTTGTAGAGCTTACGACTACCTGCTTAAGTCACAGTAGAACTGTAAGCTCTTTTGTAGCAGGGAGATTTTCCCTACCTTTTTTTTCCTCCCCAAAGACCAATTTAGTGTCTTTCAGAGGCGGCTCAAGAGACCTCCTACTGCTCTGTTCCATGGTGCCTGCACTGGTGAACCCAGCCTGAAGGAGCAGCCCCGTCATCCCTGCAGGATTGTTGGATGAGGGGAAGGAGGAATGGCAGAATCTGCAGATGGCTCTTATGGTGTCTGTTCACAGGGACACTACTTATTTCCACTCTCGCTGCACTCACTGGCCAAAGCCAGTCATTCAGCCAAGCCTGCTCCCATTGAGGGTGAGATCTGTGATCTTCCCCAAGGGAGAAACCCAGTGGTAAGGAATATTTTGCACAAATGACACACATGAATTCCACTCCTAGGTATGTGCCCAAATGAATCTAAAACAGGTAGACAAACACATGTGCAACCATGTTCATAGCAGCATTATTCACAAAATGTGGCCAAAACATGTGGAAACAGCCCAAATGCTCATCAATGAATGAATGGATGGATGAGCAAATTTTGGCATGTACGCAACAGAATATTACTCAGCCATAAAAAGAAATGGAGTAGTGATATGTGCTACAATATGGACAAACCACAAAAGCAGGCTAAGTAGAAGGAAGCCAGATGCAAAGGGTCATATATTATATGACTCCCTTTATATGAAATATCCAGCAAAGACAGAACACAGATTGCTGGTTGCTAGAGATTGGGGTTGTAAGGAAACGAGAAGTGATTGCCTAATGGATACACTGTTTCTTTTTGGGGTGATAAAAAATGTTTGGAGACTCAATGGAGGTGGTGGTTGCTCAACATTGGGTATGTACTAAATATTATGGAACTGTTCACTTTAAAAATGGTTAACTTCACGTTATGTGAATTTCAACTCAATAAAATAAATAGATAAAAGAGCTGTGGCCAGCACCAGTTGGTTCCAGCCTCTCTCTTGCCTACCAAGAATAACTAGGATGACAATGTTAAGTTAAAGACACTTAAAAGGATCAAACTAATTCTCACCTAGCTTGTGACTAGTCTCCTAATAAATCCCTCTGCTTAATGGAAACAATAATAATAAAACAGTCTAGACAGGTAGCACAGACCACAACCATCGGGACAGCCTGAAGACCTATACTAACCACACAGACAACTATCAGCTAGTGAGTCTCATTATGAGTCTGCTTTCCTCCTGTGGGGCCCAATTCCAACTCAGGCTGATGGGTACTGCTGAGGTAGGTGGAAGTTCCAGGTGGACTACTCTTCTCGGGAGCAAATCCTAATCTAATTTCCTCAAGCCTCCTCTCCCTATTTCTTGAAAATTAGCCTTACCAACAGGTTTAATTAACAAGCAAAGGCCCCCTTAACACCTAATTGTGGCACCTGAATATTCTCATTTTAAAGGGTGGTGTACAGGCACTGGCTTTATACAGCCTTATGAAGCATGTGTTATAAAAGTACCTTACCCATATGGTTTTGTAATACCATGGCAGTCCGTTCTATTCAATCCCATAAAATCCCAGCAATATTTAAGTGTTAAAGGTGACTTTCACTATGATATTTATTATTGGATAATGAAAAATGAGACAGATAGCCTTCAAAACCCCAAGCAATGGAGCGAACCATATCTTTTCTAAGCTTTTAATAATAAAACCACCATATTTCCTGGAAATGACACAGATCCCCAGAGTCCCTTTTGAGATTCCCTCTTGGATGCATGAATTTTCTTAAAAATTTTGCATCTTAGTGACCAAATCTCATGTCAGTCAAAGGAAAGTCAGTTGGTCAAATATTTGGATCTGCCTTCTCCACCAGTCTGAAACTCTTTAGGACAACCTTGGCCTCCCCATCTGACCAAGAGTTCCCCAGAATTCTTAATCTCCCCTTGTTTTAGATATCCCTGTAGAATGCAATAGAGAGAGCTATCAGAACACAGCAGGTATTAATCCGTGTCACTCTGCAACTCTGGATCCCCAGTGGGTCCTGTGTCCCAATGCTACTTTATCAGCTAGTATATTTAGTGCCACTTGTTACTCTGTACGTTTGTGTCCTCAGCAGACTGTGATATCACTGAGAACTGTGACAGTGTCTGGTTTATCTTTCTTATCTCTAGCATCCAGCACAATGTCTGGTGCTTTGTAGATGTTAATAGATATGTCTGAGTGAAATAAGAGTTAACTAACTCTGAGTAAACTATTACAGAAGAGAAAGGGAAATCCAAGATCATCTATCCCAACTACCTCAATAAACAGTTGAGGTCACATGAGAGATTCAGTCACCTTCCTAAAGTTCTGTCACTATCAGTGGTATCATTGTTAGCCAGTGGTGGCATCTTGGGAAAGACCATCAGCATCATTTCACATGCTTGTTAAACACTGAATTTTCCTGGATCCTTCCTTGGGCATCCTAAATTGGAACTTCTGACTCAGGAGGCAGAGCCCTGAAGCTGCCTTTTAACAAGGACTTCGATTATTCTAATGCACACACAAGTGTAGCACCACACTTTAGAGTGTCCGCAGAAAAGGAATGATTCTTGCTTCCAGTTCCTTGCAGAATGGAAGTAAACTGCCAGTGCTTGATAGCCCCCCATCAAGGACGTGGCACAGAGAGTTTGGAAGACTCATACTAAGTAACACGGAGTGTGAGATGCAAATTGAGCCTTCATCAGGATGGGTCAGTTTCCTTGGACCCAGTGGAAAGTCAAGGACTACAGGAGAAAATGATGTGGCATTGGGGCAGAACTAATAACTTGGGGATCAGGACCCCATTTGGTTAGCTATTCTTCTCTGAATAATGTTTAATTCTTCACTATGTCAGAGGTAGGGTCCCCAATTATTCTTTTTTAAGCTTCACTACACAATAAACCCCCAAAGGTGCGTGTCTTTACCCCCCAAAGAGCCTACACTTTAGGCTTTCCAAACACCACCTACTTACTCACAACATGGTTGAGAAGCAATTAGTATCACTGTAAGGAGCTGATGCTTTCAGGTTCCATATTTAGTTTCTAGAATAGAAATGAGCAGGCTTAGCTATTCTCTTTCCTAATTAATAAGCACCGTTACCATCCCTGCTAGTTTACATGTTAATAAAACTCTAGCTACTCCCTTACTGTTGTGCCTAGCTTAAAGTGACACCAAAGGGAAACAAATAAAAACATTTGATATCAGTGTGTGCATGCTTTAAGGCTGGAGGAGCAGGCATGTGGAGAGGGAAACTCAAATCTGATCAGAAAAGAGTAAGCATAGCTCTTAACTTGTTCATGAGGCAGAAATGGCAAGACCTTCAGTATTTGTTCCAGTACCACGCGTGAATGAAAACCCCAAGGATCCTGGACATCTTGACTAAGAAAGGCCAATTTAAGACTAAAGGGAGGAAATATATGGTTTAGAGCAGTGCTTTTCAAACTTTAATATGCTCATGAATCACCAAAGATCTTATTAAAATACAGATTCTAATTCAGTAGGTTTGAAGAAGGTATGCGATTCTGCGTTTCTAACAAGATCCCAAGTTAAGCCAATGCCGCTGGTCTGTGGACCACACCTTGAGTAGCAAGGACTTAAAGTAAGGACTATTAGAAACAGCTGGTGTAATGCTGTGGTTGTCAAACTTTAGTGTGCATTAGAATCATCTGAAAGGCTTGCTTAACCATCTATTTGTCAACCTAAAGAAGGAAACTGAGGCAAAAATATATAAAATAATGAGTTTATTTGGACCAAGAACTGCAGCCTGGGAAATACAAATTTAAGTTGCCTTGAATATGTGCTCTGCTCAACAGCAGTTGCAAAGAGATTTTTAAAGGGAGAAAGGGATAAGTTAGGGGGGCAGTTCCAAAGTTGTCAGCCAAGAACTTACATTCACTAAAGTAACACAAGCTACTGACTGGTTACATATTGCACTGAAACAAAGAAAGGTCGAGGGTCGTATTATACAACTTGTGATAACAGTGAATAGTTTATAGGCATTGATGGTGGCAATGAGTCTGGAAACTGTTGCTGAAACGTGCAATTTAGCCATTGGCCTGGACATGGGTGAGGGATATGTGATGGAAGCCCCATGCTTATCTCTCTCTGGGCCTGATAAGTCTAGCAGACCTCACATTCCTTAGACTTCTCTGAGCTAGATATCTTTCTCAGATTTCTGGGTCCCACCCAGAGTGTCTAATTCAGGAATTCTGGGGTGGGTCTGAGAATGTGCATTTCTAACAAGTTATCAGGTGATGCTGATCCTGCTGGTCCAGGAACCACATTTGAGAACCAACGGTGTAGTAGAAGGGCAGTAGACTTGGAATCAAGTGGAATTGGATTCAAGTCCTCCCTCTGGAGCTAACTTGCTCCTTGACTGTGGCAAGCCACTTCAGCTTTCTGCACCTAAATGGGGATAATAATATGTATTGGCTGGTATACTGGTTTTGGTAAGGGTTAAATGAGATAATGTATATAAAGTATTTAGCATGATTTGTTAGGTCCTCATTGGTGGACACTACTGAACTTCCTTGCTATTGTTCAGAGTAGCCAGATGAAGAATGGCTGTACAACAAGAGTATCCAGGCGTGTGATTTCACTATGAAAGCTTTCACCTCAAAAGCAGTTTTGTCCAGGACTTAAGATAATCATGAATCTGTGCATTGGGTCTACTTTGACTTACTCAGCTCTGACCTTCTACCTTTGACACATAGACTGCTGAGTAAACCCGATTGATCAATATGTATTCAGTTGAGTCCTATACCAAGCAAAGCAGTGTTGAAGGCGTGGCCGGGACTGGGAATTGAGCAAGATGGTTTCTGTCCTCAAGACATTTGCAGTCTAGTAGGGAAAAGGAGATTCAGTCCAAAATAGTATGCATTTAAGGTACTGTTATGTGCTAGAAACATCGTAAGGAACATATAAGATAGAATATAAGTAGAGTAAATAACGTTAGTGAAGACTAAGAAGGAAATTATCTGTAAATAGTAAAGATAACCAGAAAATTAAATATATTGCTAGTGTCCACTAAGGGGTCTGTAAAGGAATAATTATTCCTCTATAGACATGCAGGTCAAAAAAGGAGACTTGCCTCAGAATATCCAATTTAATATGCTCCTGCTTATAAAATCACTTTGCTGCAATAATTTATATTTAGGACCGAGCCTTTTAGTTAGAGAGCACTAAGGAAACAGCCTGTCCATATAAGCCTGTGGGTTTCAATTTGAGTGAACAGAAGAATCACCTGGAAAGCTTGGGAACACTCTAAATCCTTGCCATGTGCTCCAGAGATGCTGATTCCAGATTTCTGAGGTGAGACCAGAAATCTGCACCCACCCTTCCTGAAGACATATCTTCCCACTCTGAATCAGAGGAAAATGTTACTTTTCCCCAAACCACTTGTGCTAGCCCTTTCATTCAAATGGAAATTTTCAACAAGCTTTCTCCAAAACCAATTTACAAAACATTTTTGTAACTAAACCAGATCAATAAAAGCAGCCTTAAAATCCTAATCATAATCCTGATAGATAATATTCCTTGCACTTGTTATGTCCCAACCTGTATGCTGAGCATTTTTTTTTTTTACATGCAATGCTTCATTTAACTCTCCCAAGCACCCTTTGAGTTAAGACTCTTTGTTAACCACAGTTTTCAGAGATAGGTCCAGTGAGGATAAGCAACATATGCAAGATCTTACAGCTAGTAAGTCATGTTGCAGGAACTACAATCAATCTTTCTAACCCTCAAACTTACTATTGTATGCTGTCCTAAAATTAACAATCTTTTGTCAAAAGAGACAATAGGCAGTATCTCATTGGCTGTGGGTAGTGATCACACATGGCTTCATTTTAGAGGATGACATTTTAAAAAGGACCTTGAATGGAGTAGAAAGTTAACAGGAAAAAAAAGCAGAAGGGTGTTGCAAAGAGGGGAACAGAAGTGCAAAGAGGAAGCTCAGAAGAAACTTGGTCTCTCTCCTCTGCTTGCTGCTACACCTTTTTCTGCACAACGTCACCACCTCTGCATCTTAGATTAATGCTATCCGTGACTCACCTGACACCTGTACAGGTGGGCTCATGCAGCTTAAACCAAAAGTGCATGCAGATTGAACTTCTGTAAATCGAATCTTTTTCCTCCATTAACTGATTACCGTTTCACTTTAAACTGATACTCAGTGTGCAATTTACAGTTTCTCTCTTCTCAATTCTCTGCCAAGTGGCTAACGATCTACAACTGAACACTGAAATACACCAAGGAACTGACCGGTAAGTTCAGTTTTCCCCACCTCTCCCTTCCTCTATACACACAGAAAACAAAAGCCTATATATTTTACAAATCAAAATGTTTATGTAGTGGGTTTTCTTAAAGAGAACACTAACTTAAATATGCACTTCGTTCTACTCAGAAGGCCACGATGAATGGAGATCAGAACCCTAGTCTAAGCCAGATTGCTGCTCTAAGATTCTCTTTTATTATCTGTCTTGTCTTAAGGAAAGCAGAATATATTTATGAAATGCTGCAAGGGGTTCTGAGACACAGCATCCAATTTCCTAAGAAGTAGAAGATGGAAGTCACATGTAACTTCTTTTGATACTACGCACTTCAAACCCTAAGAGAATGCCTTCTCCATTAAAGTGTTTTGCTCTCTTACTGGGAAAACTAATTCGATTCATCTATCATTCTCTTGAATAGCCAATTCAAACTGAAAGCCTGACTTCTCCGGTTCAAGCTACTTTCAAAACTACTTATCTTTCCCCATGGCATGTAAGCAAAACCTCCTACCACCATCTACGTCTTCCCACTGATGCCCAAACACAAACATAGTATCTGTGGAAAACATAGCAATTGAAAGAAAAAGCAAACATAGCAATTTTAAATAAAGCTAACTCTCAATTTTCTGCCTTTGGAATAGGGTGAGGATTATGTGTGCTGACAGGACCTATTGATTTTTTAAACAAGGAGGAAAAAAACTTGGCAGTTACTGTCAAGGCTTCATTATTCATACAATAGGGAATACCTGGAGGGGTGTGTAATCCCAAAGAGTGACTAATCAAGCATTTATTTTCCTTACATTCTGGATAGTGGTCTTTTCTGCAACAAGTTAGCTTGAATTAGCTTGGACTACTATTAGCATGAATTTTGTATTCCTTGACAAAGTAAGTAATATTTAGTGGGTGGCTGGAGGAATGAGGCTGGTGGCAAAAGAGACAGTAGAACAGTGTCTATAATAAAATACTTCCCATCAAGACCTCACTGTGAACAATGCAGGGAATGCTGCATTGAGAGTACTCTAATCTCTTTGATAACCCCTAAGAAAAGGCAAATCTAATCTTCACTCATTCAATTTCTCAGTTTTCTTCCTCTTAAGGAGTTTCCTTCCCTTTAAGACTCTTCTTTTGGGCCCATGAAGCATGTCAGGGTCAAAAAAAAGGAAGACACCTGCAGACATCTAACTGAAAAGTCCACTCCGTCAGGGCAGGGCCATATTTGGGTTTTTGCTACTGAGTCCCAGAGTTTTCATTACTGTGTCCCATGCTGTGAAATTAATTAATTCATTTGTCAATTCAGTTCCCAGCTGAACCACTTCTCCCTTGATAAATTCCTCATTTCATTCCACTTACCCCCACACTGACAGTCCTTGTCCATTTTTCTAAAATCAGCCCCATACCCAACCAGCCTTTATGCTTTTCATGCCTAATTTGACATCTATGTGATGTCTGAGGCTGGCTTCCAAGCTCAAGCTTGATGTTGACTTCTCCATCTTGCATGGTACATCCACATCTGAGTTCATTGACAATGACCCACTGATTTGGCAGAGCCCTCATTTCCACACTTTGCATGCTACTCTTTGCAACCACTGTCAGGCACAGCATAACCCTGTGGACAGACTTAAACAGGTGAGACTCCCTGGGGAGGTAAGCAGGGCCCAGGGGCACTCGAGACAGGGCCAGGCAAGGATCAGAGTCTGGGGAGCCTGAGTCAGATAGACATTGGGAAAAGCCTGAAGGTTGTGTATATTGTTTGCTCCTCCGTCCCAAACCCACTCTTAACCGTCCTGCGAGTCCTTCATCAGGGGTCCTTTAAACATTCTCACACATTTTTACAATGACAAAACTAGCTCTGGTATCCAGACAAACGCAGTTTTGTTTTTTGAATACTTGTGCTCAAGGTCTTTAAACGCCACAATACCCAGCTGTGGGTCATGAAGTGGGCCCTTGTAAGCACTGCCTTGCTCTGAGCCCATGTGGATCTTCTGTCACTACAGCACAGGTCAGCCTCACGTCCGCTGTGCTGGAGAGACTTTGTATTTTTGGATTTGCTCTGCTTTCCTCAAGAGCAAAAAGAATGAGGCTCTTCTTTCTAAATAGCAACACTCCCTGAACCTCCTTCTGCCCCAGTAGGAGGATGGGTTTCCTAATGGTATCAACTTTTCTCTGATACCCAGAGAGAAGGACAAAGCCCTCCCTGCCCCCCAGTCTGCATACACTACAGCATACGTGTACTCTACTGCATTGCATTGCCATGGAACCTTCTTTTTTTTAAAGTGAACTTCTCTCCAACAGAGCCCTTCCTTGGCTAACCATGTCTTCCCCCTGGAAGGAGAATTGGAAGAGCTCTTTATACCAAATGTGAACAAAAGAAAAAGTGATAGGGCAGTGAGGGTGGGGTTAGCAAATTTGAGCAGGAATTGATGCTAACTTCTATAGGATATGCCCCTGCCTTTCCTGGAATGTGGGCTGCCAGCTACACTCTCAACCTCCCATGCCAAGGACTGCAAACAACCCCAAGCTGCCACGCCCAGAGGTAAGTTAGCCTCAGCACAGATTCATTTTGCCTGTTGTCCCATTCCTACTGCATTTGCCCTTCTATATCATCGCACCAAAGGGCCAGGTTGGAGCTCAGAGGGAGTAAGGGCTCCTATTTCTCTATGCTTGGAAATCCCACCAAGGAAACATAAACCTTTCTGCTTCAAATAAAGAGAAGTATGCGCTGATGGCTTTGCTCCCTAGGGCCACATGTGATGGGGCTCTTATGCAGCAGGAGAGGAGGAAGCGAATGTCTCAGTTAACTTCATACCCACAGGGCAGTTGGGGGGGTGGTATGGGGAGAGGTACAGAGACAGTGACTGCAGGACATGGGAACACTCTTTGCCAGTGGAAACAGAGCTTCTGGTTTCAGTTGAAACCATGGAGTCAGCAAGGCTACCAAGCTGCAGGCAACCTCATGTCAGAGCAGGAGATGGACTGTAGTGTCAGGAAGAGTTTTGAGTGCCTTGTCTCCACATCAAAGCTCCTGTGATGGTCTGTCTAGCACAAAATGCTTAGCAAACAGTTTGGCTTCTGCTGATAATGAGGAAAGAGGCTAGCTCCAGCACACCCACACACAGCACTCAGAGAGAAAGGAGAGAAATAGTGTGGGCCAGGCAGGGGGCAAGCTGCTGCAACCCACTAAGCAACTGGGAAAACAGGAGAGGAGGAGAGCAAAGAGGGTCCCAAAGGAAATGATGGGGGACAAAGCACCAAAAGCAGTAACCAGAATGGCAGTCTTGTATTTGCTACTCTTAGTTCTCAACCCCCTACATCTCTTCCCATCACCACCCCTAAACCTGTCATTTATTGTACATGCTCCATGTGCACTGTGCTAAGCACTTTCATGGATTATCTCATCCAATGCTCAACAAAACTCTACCAGTGTAAGAATTAATATTATCCCCATTTAACAGAGAAGGACAGTGAACTCAAGTTACTCACAAGCTAAAGTAACACTGTTAGTAAGCAGTAGAGAAAGGATTAGAACTCAGATGTTCCTGAAGTGAGGGTGGAAGCTCTTAAAATCACACCAAAGGACTGCAAAATGGCAATAACTTCAGTCAAAGCCCACTCCCACAGCATCCTAAGTGTTGACTAAGCCACTTCAACTTCCCAATGTGACTTGAGACAAAGCACATGATGGAGCAAACACACTATAAATTTGGAGGGGTGTATGTGTGTGCGTACTTCATTTTGTGAAAAACTGCACTGCTGAACAGAGCAGCTACGTTCCCCTTTGTGAACTGAGGTGTCTCCTTGAAATTACAAAATAGTACAAACATTGTATCAAAGTCAATCTGCATACAGTTCACAAATCATACTAGTACAGCTTGATGAATTTTCACAGGCAGGTGTGACTGTGTAATCACTTCTGTGATAAAGAAAAAGAACATTAGCAACACCTCAGAACCGCCCTTGTATCTTCTCTCTCCCCGAAGTAACCACTATGCTTTCTTCTACTAACATTGGTTAGTCTTGACTATTTTTAAATATTATAGAAACAGGGTCTTAGGGATGTATTCTTTTTTGTCTCAACACTTTATGACTTTTTATGGCTTGACACTATAAGATTAATCAGTCTTGCTGCTTACTTATAGCAGTAATTCAATGATTCTCTATACTGTTTGGTATCCCATTATATGAATATTCCACAATTTGTTTATCCATTTTACTGTTGATGCAATGGGTTTTTATTGCTGTGAACTTTCTTGTTCATGGCTTTCAGTGCACAAGTGCATGCATTTCTGTATGATATATACCTAAGAGTAGAATTGCTGGGCCATAGCGTATGTGCATATTTCAGCTGTAGTAGCCACTGCCAGTTTTTCAAAGTGGATACAACAATTTACATCCTTCTCAGCAGTGTATAAAAGTTTCAATTGCTTTGCATCCTTGTCAACACTTGGTATAATCTGTCTTTTTCATTTTAGCTAACATGTTGGTTATGTAAAGCATTACCACCATGTAAAGTGGTTTCATTTTGCATTTCCTGATGACCAATGAAATCGAGCTAGTTCACATGTATCTTTTGGCCACTTAAGTATCTTCTTTGGTGAAATGTCTGTTCAAGACTATTGCCCACTTTGTTTGTTTGTTTGTTTTGAGTTGTCAGTCTTCTTCTTAGTAATTTGTAGGAGTTCTTTATATAGTCTAGATATGAGTCCTTTGCCAGATATATGTGTTCCAACTGTCTTCTCTTATTAAATGGCTTGTCTTTTCACCCTTCTAAAAATGCTTTTATTAAATCAACAATTCTTCATTTCATTGAAATCCAGTGCATCAGTCTTTTCCTTTATAGTCAGAACTTTTTGTGGCCTGTATAAGAAATCTTTGCCTACCTAGAAGTCTTGAAGATAATATCTTATGCTTTTATTGCAAAGCTTTATGGTTTTAACTTTCATGTTTATATTTGCAATCCATCAGGAATGGGTTTTCCTGAGAATGACATGAACCAAGGTTCTCTTTTGTTAATGTTAGGATTCTCAACAGACCAAGTTATATTTTTTTAGAAGCTAACACTTTCATCACTGCATTTCAGTGATACCTTGTGTCATCAATCAAGCAACTACATATATGGGGGTCAACTTCTGGACTCTATTCTGTCCCCCTGGCCTATTTTTCTGTCTTTGTGCTAATATCATACTGTCTTAATTACTGCAGCTTTAAATAAGTCTTGTTATAAAATAGAGTAATTACTCCATTTTTTTCAAGTTTTTCTTATCTATTCTTGACCCTTCACATTTCTCTATAAATTTTAAAATTATCTTGTCAAGTTTCACAGAAAAATGTCCATTGAAATTTTTATTGGCATTATTTTGAATCAATAGATGACACTGGGGGAAAACTAACATGCTTACAATATTAAGTCTTTCTACCCATAAACATGGTTTTCTCTCCACTTTATTTAGGCTTTCTTTAATTTCTCTCAACAATATTTTATAGTCTTCTATATCGAGGACTTGCTCATTGTTCATTGTTCATTACTTTGTTATATTATTTAAATATTTATCACATATTATTTTATGCTATTACAAACAGAACCATTTTATATTTTTTTTATTTTCTATTTCTTGCCATAACATAGAATTAATATTTTTTGTCTGTTGACATTGTATCTAGTGACCTTGCCATATTCACACATTAATTCTAGTGGTTTGTTTACAAGCCCTTTTTAATTTCCCATATAGACAATTATGTTATCATTTCTTTCCCTCCAATTCTTATACAGATTTTCTTTCTTTCTTGCCTTTTGCACTGGCTTGAACTTCCATAATAAGCTGAATAAAAGAGGTGATGACGGAATCCTTATCCAACTCCTGATCTTAAGGGAAAATACTTTCAAAATTTCACCATTTAGTGTGATGTGTGCTGTAGATTTTTTAAAAATATATTTTATCTCATTAAGGAAGTTCTTTTCTTTTCTAGTCAGCTAATAGTTATTATCATGAATGTATGTTGAGTGTTATCAAATATGTGTTCCTGCATCAATCAAGGTTATCACATGATTTTCTCCTTTATTATTAATTGTGGTCGATTACATTTGATTTTTTGAATGTTAAAGTAAACTTGCATTCCTGAAATAAACCCAACTTGGCTGAAATATATTATCTTTTTTAATATTTTGTTGGATTGAATTAGCTAATGTTTTGTTAAGTATTTTTTTTTTTTTTTTGCATCTGTATTCATGAAAGGGATTAACTTGTAATTTTTATTTATTTTAACGTCACTCTCAGGTTTTGGTGTCAAGGTTATGCTGCCCTCATAATGAGTTGGAAAATCTTCCCTCTTTTTCTATTCTCCGAAAATAATTGGTAAGATCCATGTTACTTTTTCCTTGACATTTAGAAGAATTCACTGGTGAGGCCATTCTGGGCCTGGTGACTTCTTAGTGAGAAGACTTTTAATCACAGATTCATTTCCTCTAATAAATACAGAACTCTTCAAATTTTCAGTATTCCAAAATATTGCAGCACTTGCTCTAGAAAACTATGGTGTTTGTCTCCTAGAAGTCCTGGGAAAATGCTGCAACATGTTTCACAGGTCACATTGCATCTATGGTTCTCCTTCCAGACCCCTGGTCTTTCAAAGTTAGATCTATCCGATCCTCACCCTATGTGTGCATTTCCTCTCTAATGAATACAAGATGTTTCTATCCTTAAAAAGAAAAAGAACAAGAAAAGACAATTCCTGTTCTCCAAGCAGGGTGATTTACTGAGAGTTGAACGCACAGGATAACCTATTAAGACATTAGATTTTGTCTTTTTTTCTCAATACTCCAAACTCATCAGGATAAAACAAAAGCTGAGTCCCCATTCCCCACATCAACCCTTCCAGGCATGCAGCCAGGCTTTGTTTCCAAAGCCTGCACTCTCTTCCCCCATGGGCACTTAGCTTTTCTGTTACTTTGCTTCAGAGTCACAGCAAGAAGAGAAAGAGGTTTGTGCCTGGAAGCCAATGTTATCGTCATCTCTGCTTCTCCACAGTCTGGACACCTCCAGGGAGTTAAGCCAAATTGTCTGAGTTTCGGTGCTCTGATGAAAAGAGAAGAGTCTAAATCCTTAAGTTTTATTATTCTACAGCAGTTACAAGGTGTGTAGTTCTCTGAGCCTGCTAAGCAACATCTGAGAGGAAGAAACCAAAAGGGGGGTGCCTGTGAGTGTCTGTACAGACTGTGAACAAAGTTGGTGGCCTTGAGAACCCCAGAGAAGGTGTGCAACACGGAAGGGGTAAAAATGCCTTCAGAGTCAGCCACCTCGGAATCAACCAGCAGACACTTGGCAAAAGCCAGGCATAGTAAAGACCATCCCCAGATGAGCTCAAGGACATTCTCTTCATCGTTGGACTGTGTAAATCTAGCATTTTTACATGACCCGAGGGCATGGGGGAAAGAGCCAGAAAGAGAAACAGATACGAAATAGATCAATAAGTCTGGTGATTAAAGGCTCAAGCACCTGATTTCATTTTTCATTTTCCAATTTAAAAAAAAAATATTTAATGTCTTCCCCCCAGCAGTGTTGTGGAGCAAGAGAAATCCACACCGAAATCTCTTCTAGTCCTGCCTTTGAGCTATTTGGAACAGGATCAGTGTGGAAACTATCAGGAAATTTATTTTTTAAGAAGGTATTTGGTGAGAGCAGTTATTTGACATTGTCTCAGAGATAGCCTGGCCTGCCTTGACCTCCCTCTTTCCCAGTGGCACTTCCACCCAGAGGACAAAAAATGTCACCCAAAGCTTCAGTGTGCAGGAGCTTTAGGCCCAATGGGAAATCCTTAAGGATTTCAGGAAAACTAACTGCAGGAACATAATATGGAGTTCAGATGGTTCACCTGCTTTTGATTGGGCACTTGGTGAGCTGTTCTCACTTAGTAATTGTGTGCTGATTTCAGCTTAGTTGACATGAATGTCCACCCAGTGCCAAGCACCATGTTAGGTACCAGGCAGCCAGGACAGATAGTGCATGGTTCTGGCCCTGGGGCATTACCTGTCTAGCAGCCGGGACAGAGACACAAATGGCTGTGCTGCTGTCAGAGCAGAGGATAAGCAGAGTGCTGTGCAGGTGCCAGGGAGCGAGCCATCAATTCTACCATAAATGTCCCCTGTACTCCTCCTTCCCCTCTTCCCTCAGAAGGTCCTAGGCTCTGGATTCTGGCACAGGATGCTGGAGAAAGACTCTAAGTGATCACAGCCGGAAGTCTTTAGACCTGATGCAGTGAAGAGAGGGCAACAAAACACTGAACACAGACAGTGAATCTAGGAAGGAGCAGCCAAACTCAGGTGCCATCTGGACCAGGAAAGCGGATATGGGATGCTGGGATACAACCTGAAGCAAAAGCCCTCTCCCTTAGCCCTCCATGGGACTTGCTCAGGAGAAGATTGACAACCATGGACAGGTGGCTGGGGTCCAGCCACCCTGAAACTGCCTTCAACAGCTGTGCCACGGCTCCCCGCCCCCATGCAGCAAGAAGAATGCTGTGCTCCAAGAGCATGCAAGACACTGTGACAGTCACAACAATGGGAAAACTCAGTGACCACCCCCACAGAATGAGCCATATTTATATAGACAGAAGGTTAAAAAGGTAATATGTAAGTAGAAATACCAATAAATATAGAAGAAAACACTGGCCTGAGGTGATCATGAAGGGCCCCTTGGAAGAGGTGACTTCTGCATAGGGCCCTGAAGATGGGTAGAATTCAAGCAAGTGGAGAGAGGATAGCGAGGAATGTCCTAGAAAGAAACTATAGGCAGAAATAACAGGACTGCAGGGGTGTCAAAGGGAAATTTGGAGCACCAGAATTCAAAAAGGGTGGAAGTGTATGGGTGAGATAAGGCAGGAGAAAATGTCTGGAGCAGGTATGGGGAGCTTTAATCCCATGCAATGGAGTTTGGCCTGAATGCTGCAGGCCATGGGGAATCACTGACAGATCTGAGCAGAGCAGGGACTGAATAAAGGCAAAAAATCCCTCCCCAACCAATGAAGATGATGGAGTTTGGATGTGTTGTCCCCTCCAAAACTCATGTGGAAATTTGATCTCCAATGTGGCAGTGTTGGAAACTGATTGAGTCATGGGGGCGGATCCCTCATGAATGGATTCATGCTCTCCCTAGGTGGGGGGATTAATGAGTGAGTTCTCGCTCTATTAGTTCCCGCGAGAGCTTGTTGCAAAAAGAAGACTCTGGCACCTTCTCTCTCTCTCTCTTGCTTCTGATCTCTTGTTTCCTCTTGCCATGTGATCTACTTGTACCCGTCGGCTGCCTGCCACTTTCCGCCATGAGTAGAAGCAGCCTGAGGCCCATGCCAGATGCAGCTGTCCCAGAATTGTAAGCCTAATAAATCTCTCTTCTTTATAAATTACCCAGTCTCAGGTGTTTCTGTTATAGCAACACAAAACGGACTAAAACAGAAGTCCATTCAATTGGAATATGTCAAAGCACAGCCTAGTCCCAGTTTATAAATTTACCTGCTAGCTGCTGAGAGCCATATCAGTTTTAGAAGGTTTGGGTCTCTCTACTTTACTTCCCAGTCAAAAAATGTAAGGCACTAACAACAGTAGAGAAAGAGGCAAGCTGAGGTTGAATGGTCTCATAATCCATAGAGGGTCCTGAAAGTGCAGAAAACACATTAAACTACAGCAGAAATCAAGGGGCAATACCAGAGTCTAAGTTCTGCCTATCAGTCATCCTTCACCACCATATCAAGCATCTTCCTCTTGGCTGGCTTCCGTCTCCACTGGCACCTGAATCCTATGCACTGCTGTGCCATGTAATTAAAGGTAAAAGTACACGCATGCACTGCCAAAGGAGAGCAGCCAAACATGTGGGAAGCATCATTTGGAAGTGCCCGTTTGTTTGACAAGGTGCATATAGCAATGGGATTCTGCTACCACTCTGCTGAGTGACCTTCAACAAGTCCCCTTGAAGTGACCAGAAAATGACTCACACATTTCTGTTGTCTAAGCAGCCATGGGGAATGGGGCAACTGGCTGGAGCTGGAGAGAGGGTTGTCCTTCCAAGACCCAAGTCTGACGTCTACTATAGACCAAAGGAAAACATATTGAATGCACCGTCCTCCTTGACTCAGATATTCAATGTTACTTTGCCTCGTGGTAAGGGAAGGTGATATGAGCATTCACCAAGCAGAAAGAGCTTAAACTGGCTTATAAAACACTTATTCAGTGTTGGTTATCTCTTAGAATAAAACTTCTTGAATTTCACAGTAAACTCTTCTAATGAATTTAGCATTCAGTTTCCTGGCATTCAAATCAACAGCCACATTTTCTGGAATACACTTAGTTTCTAAAGTGAAATCCAGTTGCAATGGCAATGCGTAAAAAGCATTGATCCCCTTGGCAAATTCTAACTCATCTTCTGAAGCCTAGTCAAATGTCACCTCTGCTCTGTATTTTCCTCTAACCATTCATGGCAGAATTAATCACTCCCTCCTGTGTGTTTCCAAAGCACTTGATACATTATAATACAAGGGTACTTGAAGAAGTTCATGGAAAAATAGAATTAAACGATAATAGAAATCTTTCCATGAATTTTCTGAAGTACGTTCATGTGTTTCCTTGGAAGTCAAGTCTTGTTCATCTTGGTGGTCCCAGTGCCCAGCACCATGCTGACCACAGAGTAAATTTTCAATAAATGTTTGCTGAACTGATGGCAAGCTGGGTTTATTTGCACTTGATCCTATGTTCAACAACAAGAATCCCAAACAGCCTTTATTGTTAAGTTTGTCTTTGTTTGCCAAGGAGACTCGTGTGTTCTTAAGCTCAAGCCTGTCTCCTAAGAGCCAGACCCATAAATCCAACTGCCAAACAGCCTTCTACCCTGGATGTCCCATAGTATCAACTCAACATGCCCCAACCAAACTGATTATCTTTTGCCCCAAACCGCTTTTTTCTCTGTATTCTATGCCTCATTAATATACCCAGTTCCCCAACCTCAACTTATTTACCCAGCCACTCAAGTTGAAATCCTGGAAACCACCCTAAAATTTTCCTTTATCACAACATCCAAGCAAGCACTGAGTTAGGCTGATTCCACCTTTCTAGCACTTTCATAGCTGACACCTCCTCACCCTTCCTTCCACCACTACAGACATATGACTTGAAAAGTTATCCACCATCTTTGCAATGGGTAATGAAGCCTACATGTTAAGTTCCAGAAATTATTCTGAACCTGATTATACATCAGAAATGTCTGAGAGATCTCTTGTCCAATGCATTCCGCAATCTCTTCAGACCTAGAGAATCAGAATCTCCAGGGTAGGTGGGGTCTGGGGTTTATTATTTTTCAAGTTCCCTTAGCTAATTTGATGCAATCAACCCATAGACTGTGAAAGAGTTTCAGGAATTGGGGGCAGAAGTTGTAGCCAAGATGAAAAGTGGAGATGAGATACTGAGGTGTCTGGGAAAATTTCATGGAAGAAGGAAGATTTAAGATGAACACTGAAAGAGGACTAAGGTAGGTAGACTGGGCACATATCAGTGAGAGCCAAGATATAAAGATGGGAAAGATGATAAGCAGGAAAGATGCTAACATTTACACGGTTTGCATGGCTTATCACATTCGATTCTCAAGAGACCCCATGAGGCAGTGCAGCAGGCATTGTTGGTTGCCTACACAACATCCATCCATGCCCCTCCTTCCTCCTTCCTAACGGAACCTGTACCATGTTGCAGTATCCCCGTCTGTGTGGGCGTGTGCTTGGCAGAGGCTGGGCCCTCCTCTGGCTCCCCTGTCTGCCAAGTCCTGACATAAGTGTGCACACATGATGCAATGCTGGCAGCTGTGGCTTCTGGAAGCAATTCTCTCACTCTGAAAATGCATCATCTCCTATTCTTCTGAATGTTTTCACGTCCTGGAGTGATGCTAGAAACAGCACAACCATCTTGTCACCCATCATAAAAAGATTAGCCTGAGAACAAAGACCAACACTCTAAATGGCAGAGCAGAAAGATGGAAAGGACCTTGTCCTTGATGATATCATAAACCAAAGAATGAACAACCTGGAGCTACTACCTTTAGCCTTCATTCCATGGAGTAATACATTTCCCATGCTTCTACAAGTTGAGGCAGGATTTTCTGTATCTTCTGGAGCCAAAGCATCCCAACTGATAGAGGGAGGCATTATAATTCCCGTTTTCTGGAAAAAGGCCTGCGGTTTGGAGCAACCAAAACTTGTGCAAGATTGCAGAAATCATCCTGTTGAGCATGGCAAAGAAGAGGCTGAACAGGTGAGCTCAGAACAGCATGATGTGGACACAAATGATGTAGAGATTCCCCCACGGACGCTGGGGAGCTGTTAAAGGTTTCTAAGTAACGACTGACATGGTCAAAGTGGTGAATCCTGAAGATAAATGAAAAGTTCTATCATGTTTTGAGAGAATAATTGGGGTGGTGGCCTGCTTTCTCACCAGTCTTCTCCCTCGCTTCCGGGGATCCATGGCTAAGGCCCCAAGTACCTGCCCTAAGACTTCAGGGTAAACTCAATCTGCATAAATTCATATGCAAGCAGCTGCGAGACTAAAGAAACAAACTCTGCAGCTATTCCAGAGAAGAGAGTGACACGGAGTGAGTGCTCCAAACCATTTAGAATTGGCTTAGGGTCCAGCTGAAGCAAGACAGGTTCTCCAGATAGCCCTGTCAAGAAGCTATTAATGCCTAGAAAACCTTCTCAGAGAAATAACTTTTTACAGCCTTGTTTCTGCAAGGCTTGTCTTCTTTGAGCTACGGGATGACAATGCTCTGTGATGGGGATCAAGGCGAGGTGGCTGAGACCAGGAAGCCAGTATCTCATTATTCTAAGCTGAGTTTCCAAAGCTAACCAGCATGCTAAGTTTCTGTTCTGACATCAGCTCACTCCTTTCCAAAAGTCCAGAGAAGAGTCAAGAAATCTTCCATGCATATATATGCTGCCACTGCCACCCCTGGCCCCTGCCCCGGGATGATTGAAGATTCGAGGTCCAGGCCAAAGACCACTTTAGATAATTGCATCCTATCTTCCCCCAATATTCTTCTCATGGGACTCTTCTTCTAACCTGGCCCTGCCAAACTGCTTTAATCAGTCAAGTGTCTCTCCTGCTACCATCCCCCCACCCCCATGCAAAAGGTACCCTATGAAAATGGGCTGCCAGTAACCTCACAGTATCCGTCCTGAACCCCATGCCAGGCCTGCCTTGCACTCTATAGCCTGACTTGGTTCCAGCCTTTCTGGTCTCTACCTTGAAGCTGGCATTTGTGTTTTGAGCCTTTTCTCACTCTTTGCCTATTAGCGGATCGTCTCCAATTTGGACCTTTTCTTTCCTTGTTCAACCTTGACTCAGACTCTCCTCTGATTTTGCTGCCTTTTGTTGCTCTGAGCACAACTTGGCCTTGGGGACCTTATTTATCCATGAACACATGCCCTTGGGCAAGTTCCCCACCAGAGTCACTGCAGTGACCTGGTCACTTCTAATTCCAGTGTCCTAGAAATTCTATGTTTATTGGACAAAGACAATAGCACCTCAAAGCTCCTAGCTGTCAGTGTTTGCCTTCGCTACCTGTCTGCCCCACTCTGCCTGTATTCTCAGTGTCCTCCTGCGTAATTTAAAAGGAAAAGTACTGGGCCTGGAGCCAGAAATCTGATTTCCAAAAGCATAGTTCTGCCATTAAGTAGCTGTGTAACCTTGATAAGTGACTCCTCCCCATGGGACTCAGTTTCTTCATCAATTTAATGAGATGCTTGAACCAAACAAACTTTGAGTTCCCTGCCAGCTCCATATTTCTTCAAACAGATCACCAGGTGCCTGAGAAAGGACCATAAGTGCTGAGCATCCACCATAAATGGACAGACCTGACATGGAACTAGCCCCCACTTACAGGGGCCCATTTTCCTGAGATTACAGCAATGATAAGAATGGTGATAAATAGTGTTTACTAAGTGAATACCGTAGTCTGGTCAGTGGCTAAGCATTTGCAAATATTTCTCATTTAATCCTCCTATCAGCCTATGAGGAGGGTACTAGTATCATCCTGATTACACAGATGAGGAAACAGAAGCTTAGAAACATTTAATAATGTGCCAAAGCCACCAGCTGCTAAGAGGCAGAGCCAGGATTTCAATGAAGTGGCTTTTTGCCCAAGTGGAAAGAGACCCTCAGGAACCCAGCCAGTGGGAATGCTAGAGCGTGGCTCTGCTCCATGTTCTGTGAATTACCGACTGCGAAAGCTCTTCCCACAGGCTGTGTACTGCCCCCTTCCACCCCAGTCTATTTTCACCCTGGGTCTAAGAAAACCCAGCAACTCTCCTGATTTCTTCTCTCAGCAGGGAGCATTTTTCACAGCTTCTCAGCATGGGATCATGGCATGATTGGACTAGAAGGAAACCCATCCCTCTACCCATCTACACTTCTTTTAAAGTTATGTAAAGAGAGGTTCTGGAGGGTCATGGTGCCCACCTAAGCCTGGAGAGGCCAATAAGACACAGTATTAAAATCATATGTTTCAAAGCTGGGCAATCTGGGTTCAAAACCTGGCGTGGCCACTCCCCAGCTTGGAGACTTTACTCTTTCTGCCCCAATATGTCTTCTGTCTTTCTCTGTCTGTCTCTCTCTCTCTCTCTCTCAAAATGGGGATAATAGCAGTATGTATCTGACATGCTTTTTTGTATGAGAAAAGTGCTCCATAAATGTTAGCAGCTATTGTTCTTTCTAATGCCCAAGCTGGAACCAGATTCTGGTCCTGATGTCTAGTGAGTAGTTGCTGCTGTAACTGCAGTCTCTGAAGTCTTGGGCTACCCTCTCTCCTAGCTCTCATTCCCAAATGAGCATTCCACTTAACTCTGTCTGCCAGTGCAAAGTCCAGCCCTTAAATGCCTTGCATGGTGTCCCCCACTGAGCAAAGAGATCCTTGAGCATGTGGAGTCAAGAAGGATAATCCATACATCAGCAAGAGGAGCAATGACTCTGGATGTGCATCTGCATAGATGGACGTTGTGTTTCAGGGGTACAATGCTGGAGGGGCTATCTGAGGCTCTGCAGCAGGAAGACCTGAATATGAATCTCTGTCCTACCAGCTCCACCTGCCTAATGGGGCTGGGGAGATAAAGGATAGAAACTCACTTTGTACACACTGCCCAGAGCTGGGCAACCATCATTTTAAATTGATACTTCATTAAGTGAGATATAAACAGTCAATGGGTCAGTAAGAAGGTACACAAGCAGGTGGGTGGATAGAGGGTAAAATAGAAGTGATGCGGGAGTCGGGGGCAAGTTTTTCATTTTGGAAGTTGATAGGACTTTGCCTAATGCTGGTTTGAAGAGGAATGGATTCCTTTTGCTGGGATAGAAAAGTCAGCTACATAAATATGGGGTGTCTGGGACCTGGCGGGTGCCTCTGAGCGGAGGAGAAAGCCAAAGAGGTTCACTGAACTGGGGAAAAGGAAGTCATACCTACTCTGTGCCAAGCACTCGGTACACATTATGTTGTTTAATTCTTAAAGCTGTTTTTCCGTTTGTTTTTTGTTTTTATAATACTATTGTGAGCCCCATTTATTGATGAGAAAACTAAGGCCTAGAGAAGTCAAATAACACATTCAAGGCCACCCAGCAAGTGAGGCATAGGCTGGGCTGTGAAACTCTTCCTTCCACACGATCTTGCCTTGCTGGGCAACAGGGAGGAGCCAGACATGGCTAGCACATCCTGCACTGACCACCACCCCTTCCTACCTCTGGCAGCCCAGCTAGGAGATGACCCCATGCTCTTCTCACACCTCCATCCTCTCTGGTTCACCTCCTTCCTCTGTGTGGTCATCATAAGATAGCCTGGGCCATTTCTCAGAGTTGGCTTTGTGCTGTGGAGTGACAGGGCTGACTGTCCGCATCTGCTCCCCAGAGGCTCTCCACAGGGCTGCTGGCACTGACTGAGGCCTCCATTTGTCACTAAAGCCAGTATCTCAGTCTGCACTGCCAGCTCATACCCCAACATACAAAGACAGGGACTAGCCCCCAAGCCACTTGGCAGCCCCAGGATCTCAGGATGCACGCCCCTCATTAGCCGGACACGCTCACCAGCAGAGTGTGTGCTGAACTGTGACGTCTGTCATTCTGACCTTGGGTCAGTAATGGGGGGACGGGCTGGGGGCAAGGCATGCATGCCAGTAGCAATCGCTATGCTTGGTTGAGCTCACCGAGGAAGATAAAAATAGAGTTATTTCTTTCGCTGGTGGTGATGGTTGTTTTTGTTACAGATATCTCTACCTTAGGGGCAGTGAGATCCGTTTGCTACATAACTGAGCCTCAGAAAATTAGGAAGAATGCATCAGCCTGCCTTCCCAAGCTCTTTGCTAAAATTGCTCTTACCTGCAATGCTCAGAAAACACACCCAGAAGGTCTGGCAGGTCAGGGCAGGAGAGATGACAGAGTGGGATGCTTAACGCTGGTGCTGCATCAGTCTAAGAAGCTCGCTCCCACCTTCCTGATCCACAGCTCCCATGGTCTCAAGTCCTTGCTCAGAAGCTTGCTATAGCTCCCCATGCCCTTCTGCACTGAGTCCTAATCCCATCTCTGGGCTTTCAGGGGCCTGCCATATCTAGTCCTACCCCATTTCTCTCCCACCTTGCAACTGCTAAATCCAACATGCCCATTAAAACCTCCATGGGTCACTTAAGAAAAAGTGAGCCCAGCCCATGGCTCACTTGGGAGAGTGTGGTGTTGATAACACGAAGGCCAGGGGTTCGGATCCCTATATAGGGATGGCCGGTTAGCTCACTTGGGAGAACATGGTGCTGACACCACCAAGCCAAGGGCTAAGATCCCCTTACCAGTCATCGTTTAAAAAAAAAATTAAGAAAAAGTACATTAAAAATAAAAAAAGCTTCAGAGATAGAAGTAGATGAGAGGTTACCAGAAACTAGAGGAAAGGAACCATGAGAAGTTATTGCTGAATGGGTACAGAGTTTATGTCTAGGAGGACAAAAAAGTTTCAGAAATAGATAGAGGTACAGTTACACAGCATTGGGAATGTAATTAATTCCACACAACTGTATGTTTAAAAATGCTTAAAATGGAAATCCTTATGCTATACATATTTTAACATAATTTTTAAAAAAATCCTCCATCCCTTCATTTCTCTATCAGATTGTCCTTCTTTTCCCTCATTCTCCAAATCCCAAACTTTCCTCCAAAGTCTACCTGATGTTTGCCTCTACCTTTCACCGGTTCTGATTATGCCACAGGATGATATTTTTCTTTAATCTTGCTGCTGTGGTCACTCTTTCAGGCTGGGATACGCAGCCTTCTGTTTAAAGGCCTTCAAAGCATAGAATTCTCATGCTCTCCACGGGCCATCCAGGCCTGGTTGAAAATTCCCCATCAATGTTCATCATTTTCTCTTATGATTTTCTCTTGTCCAGCCTGACTCCTTCAAGCCGCAGGTCAATGCCCTCCTCTGTGAGTTGGGTACTTGGTCTTTCTGCTTCTCTTACCAGCTCTGCTTTAGCGATCAGTCTGTGCCTGTGACTGACATCCACATCCTATTGGAATCCCTCCTCCTAGGCTTTACTGAGCCACTGGGATGGTCAAATGGGCCAGGCAGCAAAATGAACCCAGCACCTCGTGTGGCCATCCAGGAATGCAAGCTTCCTTAAAATCCTTCATTCAGCCTAAATCAGAGTTTACACAGAAGAGGAACAGATTCTTCTTACTTTTTAATTCTGAAGATTTCATATACTCTTTGTGTAAAATCTTCAGTACACACATAGATGCACATATGTGCACACACATGTACACACATAAAATCTCAAACCAATAAAAATTAAATTAAAAAAATGTGTTGGGCAAACATAATTCCCTAAAAGTGCAGTCAGTGACTAATTTTTATTATCCCTCTTATATGCCTGGATAATCTTACTGCAAATCATACCTTTATTTAAAGAAAAAATATGATATACTCGATGCAAACCCTAAAGGGCACTTTGAAAAAAAGCCAGGCTACAGGTTTATATTCTTCCCATTTTCAAATAAAATGTAAAAGAAAAAACTAGTAATCATTTTAACGAGGCTTTAAATAAATTCTTGGCTAGAGCATACTGCAGTAATTTATACAGAGAACCACATATATTTGCTGAGAAAGGGACTTTTTGACTAAAGAGTGAATTTCCAAGAATTACTCTAGATTCCTTTTCCTTTAAGTGATTAGTTTGAATTGAACCACACTCCACATCCACTCCATCCCTGGATCATGCCTACGAAGGCAGATTTAAACTTCCAAACCCAGTGTCTTGCCCCTCCATGGTCCTCTTCTCTTCTGATTTCTTAGCCCCTGATGAATTCTGATGAAAAAGGTTTGGACTTAGAATCAGTAAATGAGCAAGATTTGGTCCAAGTTCCTTTCCTTTCTTCTTTTCACTCCTTCCTTTCACACGTGTTCCCCTAAACACATCTCCCGAAACACTGCTCTAGCCTGTTGATGACTATGTTAATTTATGAGGCAAGAAAAAATGAGGTGATTGTAAATTAACAGGAGTGGGACCATTTCTCTCCATCAGCAGAACAATCATTCTCTCTCGGGCACCCAGCAGTCTGGTTTCAAGAGACAGGCAAAGAGAAGATGGGGAAAGAGAAGGTGGCAGCATGCCTCCTAGATGAGGCAGGACGTGAAGCTCTTAAAAGCTCCAGGGTTCTGGGAACCGCATCCTCTCCAAGGAAGCCTGACAGCAGATGCCTCAACAGGGGAGGCCCCGCAGCTGCTGCGGTCAGCACCAAGGGCCTGGCTAGTCAGCCAGGCTCTCGGGGAGCCTGGATTGCAGTCTGTGATCACGATGCCAGCTCCATCTAAGTAGTAACAGCTGTCCCCTCCCTTTCTGTGGCATAGTTCTTCTAAAGCAAAACTACATCTCTCATTTTATCTTAATTATGTTCCTAAACAGGAAAGGTAAATGATATTTTATGCCCATTTTACAGATTGAGAAGCTGAGGATAAAAGAATTTAAATGACTGTCCCTAAAAAATTAAATGAGGAAAAAAAAAAGATATCTGCACTCTCATGTTCATTGCAGCATTCTTCACAATAGCCAAGACATGGAATCAACTGAAGTGCCCATTGATGGATGAATGGATAAAGAATCTGTGTACATATATACAATGTAATATTATTCAGCCCTAAAAACAAGAATACGATTTTACCATTTGCTACAACATGAATGAACCTGGTAGACATTATGCTAAGTGAAATAAACCAGACACAGAAAGAAAAGTATTGCATGACCTCACTTTTATGTGGAATGTTAAACACAATTCAAATATACAGAGACAGACAATACAGAGAATAAAAACAATGGTTACAGGCGGTGTGGAGGAAATGGAGACACCTAAATCAGAGGGTACAATAGCAAATCTGTAAGATGAACAAGTCGGATCTAATGTACAACATGAGGTAATAGAACTGTACTGTATTTGGGAACAAATAAATAAATAAATGACTTTCCCAATGCCCTAAGGCTAGTTAGAAAAAAGGCCTGGAACCAGCAATCCTGATTCTTTTCTGACAAGATGACCCAGCATCTTGTTTCTTTAACAAGCCATTTGTGCCCCGAACATGCAAGAAGCAGTTTAGATTCTTGGTTTCCCACCCGGGTTCATTTGAAATGGAATTCCAGCTGCAATATCCTTTGGGCTTTGAGGCTGGAGAACTGAGAAGCTGTGGATGTCTCTTTGAACTCTAGAGCCACCACGAATATTCAGTAGGATGCGTGGGGAATACAATTCTTCCTACCACTCCGTACTGTGCTCCTTCCTGTACCTGGCCAGGTTTGCCATCAGATCTGAATGCTCCAGCTGTCAACAGCCGGTAGGCTTGGCAGAGACACTGGACCAGGAGCCAGTAGATACTGTTCCACACTGTTCCAGCTCCAGCTCTGCTGCAAAGGACTTTAAGACCTCAGACAAGTCCCTGGGTGGCCTCACCTTTTAGATGTTAAGTGAGGGCCTGCACAGTCTCTGAAGGCCCTTTAAACCCCAACATGCAGTGAGTCTAAGAATTAAATATAAGTGGAAGTGAGTTAAGTGAGCACATTAGACCAAGGTCAATGGCCATCATCAACAAATGTGAGCAAATCACTGACACCTTGATGCCACACTTCCCTCATCTGTAAATTGCATGCTGATAGTACCAACATCATAGGGTTGTTGATGAAGTGTTAAATGAGTTAATTCACGTAAGCATTTAGAATAATTTCTGGCACATAGTAAACTTTCAAAAAATGCTAGATGCTGCTTCTTTTATAATTATTATTATCATCATTGTCATTATAATCATAGACACTTGTTAGCTTCGTGAACAGAAACAGATATTAGCACTAAGCAGAACTCTCGTCCTTGCTCTCTAACAGAGAGCTTATGCACATTTTCTGATGGGAGAGAGAAGGGCCCACTGAGGTGAGGTGCCTGACTGAGGCTGCACTAAATCAGTGGCCATGAAAGAGGCAGAGCTGGGTGCCTGATTTCTACTGGGATGCCCAGTGTCCTCCACCCTGGGTTGCCAGAAGAGACCCAGGCATCGTCTCCAGCTCCCTTGCCTGCAGCAGGAGGGCTGTGCTTCCTGGGATGAAGACAGTGATGCTCCTGTGAAGTCACATCAGCTCATGCTGACAGAACCTCTCCATCGCGCCATCAAGAATGTTGCTGCTCAGTTCTACAGCAGAGCCAGCAGGTGACAGAGACACCTTCTGACCCAGGAACTGTAACGTCCGAAAAGCTGGCGTGGGTGGGAGCTTGGCCAGCCAACATGTGGCTATAGAACCAAGAGCTTAGAGGATCACAACCTCCAAGGACTACCCAACTGACAATCCATTTAGCCCCAAAGTACATGGATCATTGCATATCACCACAAAGCCCTCTGAGAAGCACTGTACAAACGGTGGCCATCCAGACCACTTGAGCTGGAAGGAACTTCACAAAGTATAGGATCTAAACTTGCCATTATACAAATGGGGAGATGGAAACTCTGAGAGGGGGCTGGCTTATACAAGGACACTCAGTTACACAGGGCATAACCAAGACAGAAAAAAAAAACTCTGCCTCCAACTCCTGCTGTAGTGGTCTTACCCTTAAATGACACACAGAGTCCCTGTGCATTGCAGGACCTACCATGTGATTACTTTGAGTCAAAGGGAGATCTTTCCCAGCCACACTTGACTTGGTTTATCTCTCACACAGATATAAAAGTATCAGTGCAGGCCCTCAGCAAGACAGCCTACTAAGTGTTATCCTGTGGCCCCAAAGGTCACTTTGCAAATACCAACTTTTCATCTATAGACTGACTTACCACTATTATACATAATGCCAACTGGACACAAAGTATCAAAGTAGACTTGGGACAGCCTACCAGCCCCCAAACTCTAAACTCCACATCCTAGCCTATCTAAAACATTTCAAAATACAGAACTTTCATATAAAAATCTAAATAGAAAAGAATCTCTTTAAATCTGAAAATAATGAGAACGGTAACATTAACTGGCGACACTGGGCCCTCATTTTCACAGGATAACAGTTATCTAGAAGCTAGTGTAGAAGCCCCTTTACAGAGGGCCTGCCAAAGCCCCTAACTGGCCCACATCCTCACTTGTATTACCTGCTGGCCCTTGCTTGCATCTGATTTTGAGACCCCAGGTCCATGTACACAGCTGTTTTCTTGTGTACATCTTGTTTACCCAGGTAGATTGCACATTTCTGAAAGCAGGAACCTCCCCTTCAAAA
Organism: Cynocephalus volans; assembly: GCF_027409185.1. Taxonomy (NCBI): domain Eukaryota; kingdom Metazoa; phylum Chordata; class Mammalia; order Dermoptera; family Cynocephalidae; genus Cynocephalus; species Cynocephalus volans. The sequence goes on along the minus strand of NC_084466.1, from coordinate 135,704,551 downwards.
TGCTTTACCCAGAGCTAGACTTTTAAAAGATTGCTTAATAGTCTAAAATTACTTTCCATGTTTTTTTTTCTTTGCTTCAATGTATGAGACTTTAATATCTGTGAATTGAAAGTGTACTATGTTACCGCTTTCCTTTCCTGACCCTCCAAGAATCTTGGAAAGCCACAGTCCAATATTTTAAGATTCTGAGCTGTGTTTTGTTTACAGGCTTTCCAGGGTGTTTGAGAGAACATATCAAGAGAATGACACAGGTATAACCAGCATCCAACCACACACACAATGCCTCTTTAACAGCTTGACAGAGGCGGCTTGCTCATTGGGGAAATCTGACCGGTAATTCCCCCTGTATTTCTGTAGGGGGTCTGGAAGTAATTATCATTCTCACTGGTAAATCAATTAGGAATGGAGGATCTAACACTCCCCTCCTCTTCCAGGAAACTGCTAATCCTCTAACACTGATGAGCAGAAAACCTCAGGCACCAGGGTTACTACTAATAGAGTGATGACTGCCACTCACCTGGTCTTTATACCTGTCGCCGTGGTAGTCAATCCATATAGTCATATAGAGGTGACTAGGGACCCTGGACCCCCTCTTACTATCTATTTTACAAAAACCAAATTGCCCACCTGCTTGAGCCTCAGTTTCCTCACCTGTCAAATGGGGATAAAACTACTAGGCTCAGGGGATTAACCATGAAACTTAATATAGAGTGTGGTAATGAACTTAGCCCAGTACCTAGAACTTATTAGAAGCTCTGATGTTAGACCTGACACTTCCCCCTCCCCCCCCACAAACACAGAGGCACACACACCTCCATTCTGTAGAGATTTGTTCATTCTCTGGTAGTCAGACCTGTATTTGCTCTCTGCCATTTCCAACACACTGTCTCCAAAGCTGCAGGTGACAGCCACTTTTAAACCAGAGCAATTAGACCACAACATGCCCGAATTTCTCTGTTCACTCAAAAATTCATTCTCAGATAGACTTCCCCACAGGGGCCAAGCCCCTCTCTGGTTGAGGCACCAGTCCTCAGCCTATTTGTACAAAGTACTTCTAAATGCAGACTTGACCTTGGTACTTGTCTGCATGGGCCTGAGGACAAGAATCAACTGAAAGTAATAAGTTCTGGAGATCAAGGGAAGTTTATTGCTTGCAAGGTGAAAGAGAAGCTGTGAACTGGAGCTCAGCAGCCCCCACCATGGTGGAGCCCCTCCTTGGGAAGAAAACCTACTCTTCTGCTTCCAGAACCAATACACTGCTCATCATCTTCCAAGGTCCAGCCTCAGATACATTCAGCAATGCTGGGCTCCCTAAGGGAAGTTGGGCTTAAACCCAAATGATGAGCTAATTAGCCAATGGCCTGAGAAAGGCAAACAGCCAAAGATGCAGAATTCACATCAAATAAAGTCAGGGCAAATCAAGGTCATTAAAATAATGCTGATGCCACCACACTACAGGACAGTCTAGGACGACTTCAACTGGAGAAGCGCTGAGCATTTCATATCAGTACTTTAGACAAGGAATTATGATACCCACTGGATAAAATGATCACACCCTGCTCACGGCTTGTGAGAAAGACAATACTACTAGACCAAATTCCAACTTCCCTTAGTGAGCCCAGCATTGCTGAAGGTATCCTAATTTGTCCCCAAAATTAGCCCATTGGGAAGGCTGTTGCAGATCCAACATTTACAGTAACACAGCCTTGGGGTAATTTACAAGAGTCTATTATCTTATCTTGCCTGCTTCTAAAGTGGATGGGAGGATTAGAGATCATGTAGATAAAACTCCTAAAGGGGAGCTTAGTATAGTATGTGCTCAGTTAATACCAAGATTATTACCAGAAGAAGGAAACCATACATATGTTAACACCTCTGCTTCCAACTTAAGGGCTTAACTATCTATATTTAGAGATTCTACCTTGTCAAAAAAAGTGTTTAAAAATGAACAACCAGCTTAGGGAACAACAATGTAAATACAAGCACAGTTTACTGTTTTGCCAGAGGCAAATCATCATGTATTCGGAGCCTCCAAGGAAAGCAGCAGCCATCTGTTAAGTAAATAACTCATTAGGTGAAAAGCAAGTGGTTCCACAGGATTAACTGAAAAATCTGCTGGAGACTACTGCCATTAGCTGGCAATGAACATGGGGAGCTACAGATGATTTGGGTATCGAGAGAATCAAAAGAATCTTGGGTAACACAAGCTGGGATGAGAATCCAGATGACCACAAGTTTAGACATCAAGACTTATTTAAGAAGGAAACTAAAAAATATTTAAAAAATAAAAAATAAAAAAGTGTGTGTGTGTGTGTGTTACAAGGTCACAAAGACCCAGAGCTCTAAACTAATGGAGAAATTTATAAGAGTATTTTCATTTATATCAAACTGTCATTTTGCCTAAGTGGCTGGAGTAAAGTGAGTTCTACTACGCCAAATATTCTGGTTAGGAGAACGTCATCATGTAGAATGTGTGCATCGTCGACATCCAGAGGCTCAGTAGAATCAAAAGCACTTAATAAAATGAAACCATGGCATTGGCCTGTTGTTTGTCTTTCCCTGATCCAAGTGAAGAAAATGACTGTGCTTTTAACTGTCTGGGTGGCAGTGCCTCTTAGATGGAAGGTTTTTGGGTGATGTTTCACAGAGAAGTCAAACAAAATCGACCTACCTTCTGTTTACTGGGCAATAATTCCTGGGAGAAATTGCTCCAGACAGCCCATGGCCTGGACGTCACCTCTGGGAAGGACAAACAGAGGTGGGATTTCTATGGCAGTGATGTTCAAATCCCAGCTTTATGTTGCTTCCAACCCCCAGCATCTGCCTTAACCTGCCCTTTGTCTCCCTCACTTCTAAGAACTTTTACATTGCACTGAGAAGAATTCAAACAGTCAGGAATAGAAAGACCAAAAGAGACAGCATTACAATCATTTCCAACAGGAAACATGCAAGATGGATCAATACCAAAATGATGAAACAGGTACAGCCCTTCATACACCACTTAGGAAAATCCTCACAAAGATGCCTGTTGGATCATCTCCATGAAAATATGATTAATCCTGTTGTGGTTCAGATCTAGGTCAGAAATCAGTACTGCAGGGCACCTTTCAGGTGCCAAATACCCAGTTCCTGCTTCTCTCAAAGTACATCCACCTGCTGTGATTCCATTTGACCCCAAGTCACTCATAGGGGATGGAAGCAGCACCGAACTAGGAATCATGAGACCAGTTGCCAAGGCAGCTACTAACCAGCTGAGTGACCTGGGTGGGCATGTGTGCTCTGCGGGCCTCGGATTCCTTCTCAACGAAGGGAGAGGGCAGAGGAAGATTTTATATAGATCGTCATTGAGTCGACTCATCGACTTTTACCCTGTGCCCATTATAGACACAGCACTAGGCTTTAATTCAAAATCATGACACCATGTGAACCCCTAGGCTGGGGCTGTGTAGGAGGAAAAGGTACAAAGGACGGGCTGATGCGAACAGACCTGGCTCCTTTCTCTAGCTGGGTATGTGGGCTTGCTTGGCTTCAGTTTTCTCATCTGTAAAATGAGGCTGTTGAAATAGATGAATGATTCTTAATCCACAGGCATCTGGGGTCAACTGGTCACATTTGAGAAGTTCACAAACCCTTCAAAGATATTTGTAATATAGGCATGTTTCTAGAGAGGAGGTCCAGAACTTGAATCACATTTGCAAAAGTATTGCTGTCCAAAAACTGTGAATAACTGCTTATGAAATCTATGATCCCTTCCAGTTCTAACACCCAATAACTCAAATAACAATAATACCAAATAATGTGAAAGTGACAATACTTTGGGACAAAAAAAGAGAGAGAGAGAGAAACTGCTCAGCTAAAACTAGGAACAGGCACCTAAATAGCCATCCTGATTATCAAGGCTTTAGCACTTGGCTGGTGGACATAGTCTAAGGGTCTGGGAAGCCCTGGAGCTGGCTGGATTTTTGGCTGTCAATCACCAGCACAGAGACAAGAGGCAGCAATTCTGTTTCATCCTTTTGCTGGGTATTTGGGGACACCGAAGGTGGAACTGAGGAGAGGGGTGGGGCTGCATGTTATGATGCTAAGGGTTTGAGTCAAAGCTGCTCTGCTTTGAGCAGCACCAACAATCATCATTCTCCACCACAGCTTGGACTGTACCTCGTTGAAATCAGAAATCAAAGACATCTGCACATGGGCTGAAGCTCACTTCCAAGCATACCTTGATCAAAGAAGGGTTTGCTTTGGGGAGTGTAAATCAGATTGCAAGGGGAGAGCTTGGAGGTGCCATTTTTTTCTAGCCTTTTGGAAATACTGAAATGACCTCCTGTGTAGTTGTATTGGTGTGTTTATTTGAACCAGGCCTGCCTAAGTTTCTAAACCACAGTGTTTTTCTATCTGGGGAAAGATCATATCTCCCCAAAGCCAACCCATTGTACAGTACTTATTTTCTAAATCCATCCACTGTTCCACGGAATCCAGACCACCTCGTCCCAGTGCGTCTCCATGACCAAGGTTTTACCTTGTATGATTTCATCTTGACTGCCAAGTCAATAGGAGAGACAGAGAAGCTGAGCAGCCAGTGGAGCCGGGTCTGCCCTCCTCTGCCTCAGCAGCAGCTCAGTATCAAGTTGAAGAATCTAGGAGCTGCCTTTCCTTACCTTAGCAGAAATGGACTCCCTGTGAATAAGGGGGTGAATATGGGGTTCTCAGAAAATAGCAAGAGGGAGGTTATAGGAAGACTCAGTTCTGGAATCAAACAGACCCATGCTCAATTTCTAAATCTGTGACTAGCCTATCTGATTCAGGCCAGAAATTACTAATCTCGCTGATTCAGTTTCTTCACCTATAAAATGGGGACAATAATAATTTTTACCCCATAGATTCATTATGAGGATAAACGAGATAAGACATGTAAAGCACTTAGCATGAACCGCTGCACAGAATAACATTTTATGTATTACATAGTTTTACTGGTGATGATCTTGCTGCTACTATTAGTATTATTATTACTGTCAATGCTGTTGTTAGAATTACAGAAAGTATGGGTGAGTTTGCTAGCATATAAACCAGGCAGTCCATAAGTGATTCCATGGCTATTGGGTTTTTCTTAACTCTTCACCTTAAGCAGTCCTGCCATCCAGCAAGAATGCTCAGGACCTACTGACCTTCCTTTTGTTGGTGGGATTGACATAGAGGTAACTGAGGACAGTCTTCAAACCCACTTTGTCATTCAGCTTTTCATAGGTGGTGCCATAATCCGTTGACCTGCAGGTAAGAGAGAAAAAGGGAAAGGGAGAGATTGTTTTACCAAATGGGCGACTATGTTTCAAGGGGAGGCAGGCCCTCCCCTGACCCACCTGCATCTTTAATCCCAAATCACATGAGTGCTTAAAAGTATCCTTCAGAAATAGAAAGTCCCGTTAATTGCAGGAGAGCAATCAGACTATCCCATCTGCATACTACCCAAGCTCGCTCCCCTTTACTCTTGGCCTTTCTCAGAGACCTACTTTTTGCTTTTTGTGAAGTTGTGCGGTGAAAGGAGCTGCTGAGGACGGTCTTTCTGTCACTCTGTATGCTGCTGTGAAGGGACACGATGCCCTCCAGAGAGCCCTCTGCTTGGGAACTGTGCATGGAGGCCACAGGGAGAGTGGTCAGACTGTCTCTGGAGATCAGAGGGTGCAACCAACTTCACACCCACGCCATTGTGCCTGAAGCAATGGGACTGTCAGGAGGGAAGAAAGTGCCCAAGACCATGGGGGTCCAATGGCCAAAGGAAGCCACACCAGGCAGAGACTGGATGATGAAGCAGCAACAGTGTGGGTGTGTCCAGGTGGAAAGCCGATGACATGGAACTGCTTCCAGTTCAAGGAGCCCATCATTCCAATGATCCTGCTGACCACCTGCTCCTCCTTTGGGCCTAATTTCTAGCAGACTGGCCTTATGCCAAAACCAGAAGTAAAGGCTCAGGAACAAAGGCAGGCCAACCCACTGGTTCCTCCTCTCTGTCCTTCCCTTCCATGGTGGAGGTGAGAGACAGGGTGCCAAACAGTGGGCTTCAGCAGCCAGCCTCCCTGCCACGTTCCACATAGCCCCAACCCCTTGTCCCCCAAAACCTTCCTCTTTTTTCAGGCCACTAGTAATATCAGGTTCCCACCTCCTCTTTCTGTCATCATCCTCCTTGGCTAGACTCAAGAAACGTCTCCAACTCAGGTGTCAGAAGGGCACAGAGGTCTAGTTATTTTCTCTGCGGTCAGCTGTCTTTATGGGTACCTGCATTCTGTCTCTGTCTCAGTTCCTGGCTTTGGCTCAAGATCTCCTCTTGACTTTGGCATCCTGATGCCCTCGTAACCAACTGACCCTTTTCTCTAAACCTTTATCCACCTTCTAACTCTAATCTGGTCCTGCTCTGGCCCACAGCTCAGCTTTAGAAGCCTAGTAGCAAAACTATGTGATGACCTTTAAGAGTCATCCCCACCCCCACCCAACCTGGCAAACTCCTTGTCCCTGGGCCCAGCTTAAATACCCATCCTTACCTCCTCTGTTAAGCTTCTTAGCCCTCTCCCAAACACTTCTCCTCTATCCTCTGCACCAGAAGAAATGTCCCCAATCCTATGTGCCCAAGGCATATTGTACACACCTCTTTTCTAACCCTTTGATAGTGCCATGATTAATAACCTTTTGATAATGTCATAATTTTTTTATGTTTTGTTTCCCTAACCACAATGTAAGCTCCTCCTAAGGACAAGAAACTTTGCAGAACACTATTGTAAGAGGAAAAAACACGAACTTTGGGTTTAGAAAACCTTGTTTCATTCTTAGATTTGCAGGCTCTGGTTCCATGACCATGCGCAAGTTACTTAACCTTCTGGAGACTCAGGTTTCTTACCTGAAAATTGGGGATAACTTAATCTCACAAGGCATTTGTAAGGGCGCAAAAATATAACACACGGGAAACCTCCTAACAAGATGCAGGTATACTGAAATGTTAAAAAATAATAATAAAATAAAAAGGCATTCATTCATTTCTCCTTTCCCAAAACATACAGAACAAGGCCTTTGTACACTCTGAACATTCACTGAATAACAAACATCGGTATTTCAAATCCCTCTCCAGTTTACTGGCTCCACATGGTCATGAGTTATGCTAACTTTCATGATCAGCCTCCCAAAAAGCTGTCTACCTCAAGCACAGAAGCTCTGGGAATCACACTCAACCTTTCTCTGTGCCTTCATCTTTGAAACGCAGCTCAGTCTCCAAGTCTTAATGATTCTATCTCCTAAATAACTTAGATCCCTAGTCTCTTTTACATCCTCACACCACTACTGTGGCTCATGTGTCATCATTTTTGTCAGGGTCTCCCAAGTAGATGCTTTTCTTCCAGTCTTCTCACCCAACGCACCCTCCATGCTATTATCAGGTCATATTTCAACCACCCAGATCTGTCCACCTCACTCGTTGGCAGTAATTTCACACTGCCTGCACACGGTCAAGCTGCATCTCCCAAGCTTGGTCCTATAAAATCTAGCTTCCACCTCCCTGACTGCTCCCACTTTTAGCCATTTACCTATTCATCCCGTTTCTTCTACTTGGTAAATTTCTCTCCAATTTCCACCATCCAGCTTCAATATCACCCTTCTTCCAACTTTCCCAGGGGGAAATTAATTGGTTTCCTTTGTGTTCCCATACCACCTTGAACACATTTATATTCTAGCATTTATCCTATTGTTTTGACTATACTATCTTTATTCTGGGACCTCTTCCTTGACTGTCACTCCCTGAGGACAAGAACTGTTTCATATAACAACCCCAATGCCTTGCACCATGCCTGATACAAAGCAAGTGCTGAGTGTATAGGTTTTTTGTATTGTTTTACTTTGTCTTTCTTTGGGAGAGTGAATGAATGTATGGGATGAGCTTGCCCAAACCTACTCATAAGTTTTTAACCAACTGCTAAAGTCTAGTGGCAACTCAACACACAGCCACACCTAGAAAACACACTTGACAGATTGCTTGCTGGCACATGTGATACAGACTGGCACAATCTAGCAATGTCTAGTGCCAGGGAAGGATCTGTAATTAACTTATACTAGAATTAAGGTTAAATTACCAATAACCCTGAGCAACTATGCTACCCAAGGCAGACAGACCATGATCTCTAGAAGCTGTCATTTGCATACGTTTATTAAACCAAATAAAACATTTTATAGAACAAATTACTTCTTAATTCTACACTTGAGGGCATAAACCCAGCATGTGTGGGGAAAGAACATGGAATGTGGAGTCTGGAAATCTAGACTCTAGAACTGATTGTAACATGTACTCAAAGTGTTACTCTGGAAAAGTCACTTCTCTAGGCTTGCTAAAGAAAAGATTATTCTGACACTTGTTAAAACAGTAAGACAGACTTTATTCAGGACTTCTGTGATAGCTATAGGGACTATTACAATGAGGTTTTGTAGTAGGGGAGAAAGATGGGGCTCAACTCCAAATACAGCAAGAAAAACTGAGAAGTTATAGCCAAGGAGCAGGGTAAGGGGCAGTGGTTGGAAAATTACTAAGAGGATAGGGTAATTCTTTGCTAAACTGGCCTAATAGGACTTTTGCAGGATGCAGGCCAGGGTGATCAGATAAAACCTGGGGGACAGTGAAGGATGAGGACTTTGACCAGGTATCAAGTCTAGGGCATCCTACCTAAACCGACTTAGCAAGATTCTTGCTAAAACTGGGCTCTTGAGAACTTGCCCGAGGATGGGGCCTAGTTTAAAAAGAGCTTAGAGGAGCCTGACTAGAGTTTGGTCAGGGAGAGAATCTTTGCCAAGCCCCACTAAATCATTAACATGAGAGGTTTAACTCAGATAATCATAAGGCCCCTTCTGGACCTTAGATTTTATTATCCCACCAACACAGTGCTAAGCCGTTTCTAGCTAGCAACTTTTCTCACACTATCTATAGCAAAGACCATATAAGAGCTAAGTTCTCGGGGCTCCCTTCATGAACGATGTCACAACAAACTTCCTTCCAGAATCCAAACAACCCTCATCAAAGGCAGTGTGCTTAGTACCACACATGAGCTCTCATCTTGCAAGGCGCATGACAGATCTACGCTGACTTTGTTATTTTCCAAAAGTGGCTGCTAGAGAGTAGGGACTTTCCAACAAAGGACACCCTGTATTTCCACTTCTTCCATGCCTCTGGATGCTTCTGCTCATTTGGTCTGATGGAAACAAGTCTTGCTCATGGAAGACACCTGAAGGTGCCGGTGAGCCTGCAGAACCACAGGAGTCCTCGACTCCCCTTCCCAGCACAGCCACCTCACACTGCCTTGACCACAGCCTTCTGTGGGTCTTGGCCTGGGGTGAGGGGCAAATGGCAGAGGGGTTTTGCCAGAGACAGCTGTGCCAGCAGAACTTGCTCTTACAAGAAAGCAAACCACCCACTTCCTTGTGACTGCAGACGTCTGTTGGTGCAGTCACTTGAAGGAAATGGGCTCATCTCACTGATTTCAAAGCTAGCTTCCCAAATCTTGACACTAGTTCATAAAACTGAAACGTTGAAAATGCTGGAATCATAACTCGTGTACACTGAGCACCGTCACAGGCCTGCCACTGAATTGCTCAGTGCACCCGGTTAATGTGCAGCCACAGGGCTCTGGCTGCTGTGCCCTGGCTTGAGTTCCTCCAACTCCATTCCCCTACTCTATGTGTGTGTGTGTGAGCACATGTGTGTGTCCTTCTCTACTGTTCTTTCTTTTATTTATGATTTACTCCCAGCATGCAAAAACGCTGAGATGTCAATCATATGGCCACTACCAGATTTAACAAGTGCTTGTGTTCATAAACATATAACCTTTGTGAGTGCTTTTACATTTACATAAAGGTTATCACATAGGATATATGTTCTGCAGCTTGCTTATTTCACCCAACGTTCAGTTTCTGAATGTATCCATGTTGACACACCTAGCCATAATTCATTCATTTGAACTGCTTTGTTGCATTTCAGCTTATGAATAAACCATTGTCTATCTTTTCAACCACGAAGTATTTTTTTCTTAACTTGCCATTATAAGCGAGGTTACAATGAGCATTCTTTTACATGGTTTCTTGTGAATTTGTTAAAAAAAGTTTTTCTGGAGAGACATCTTCATGTGGACTTACTGGGTCATACTCTATGCATAGCCTCTACTTTACTGGTTATTGTCAACATTTTCCTCGAGGAGGTTGTCCCTCCCAAGAGACACTCTTCCCTGGCTCCACCACCTGCCCTTGGACCTGCTCATTGTCTGGCTGGGTCTGCCAGCTTCCAATCACTCACACTATTCTCCAGGAAGCTGATGTTGACTGGCAGACTGGATGTCCTCCCTCTTCAAACTCCTGGACGTGGGCCGACTTGGCCAGCACCGTGACCCCTAGTTTGAGCCCTTTCCACTATTCACTGAGCTTTCACTTCACCCTGATAGGTGCCCAGAAGGGTGAAGTGTAAATTGCTACGTGCTGGGAGGACCACCCCAGCCTGACGTGCCACACACCTGGCTGTTCCCCCAGAGCCACTCTCTCAATGACAATTTTAACAGCTGAGGTGTGAATATGGTATACTTCTCATCCACCCAGCAAGCTCCTGCTCCTCCAGAAAACTTTTGCGGGAAAAGCTGGTGGCAACAAGCATATGGGCTGCTATTTTAAAAGTAAAGAAACAGAAAAGGAAAACTTTCAGCCAGTGAAGCCAAGTCAGCCTCCCTATAGAGCTGAGCTGCCACTCAACATCCCCATCCCCAGTGTCACATCTCTGCCAGAGGTGAGAGGGCTCTGGAAGACACACTGCCAGTTCTCACGGCCACCAGGTGTTCTGGATTGGGTGGGACAATGCTCCCCTGATCCAGTCAGCACCTCCTCCTTGTCTACCACCACCGCTCTCCAACCCTCTCCCCTGCATCTCCTCCTCCTGCCCCTGAGCCTTGCCAAACTTAGGAATCTTTACCCCTTGAGTCTCTTCTCAGCCTCTCATCTTCTTAGTGGACTCCCTTCTACGTGATATAATCTAAAAGCAGCAAGCAACCACAGTTGTGATAGTCCCTTTTCCTGTTAGCAACTTCCATTTTGCTTTGTTTTACTCATGTCTTAATATATACCAATCAGTTATGACACCTGCCGTATACCAGGCACTGGGCTTTGCTTCCACTTTCCGGCCATATATTAGTAGCTCTGGCTCAGGTTAGCCAATTATTTTTCTGTAAAAGGGACAAATAGTAAATAATTTTAGGTTTTGTGGACCTCTTCCACAGTTCCTCAACCCTGCCCTTTTATAGCTTAAAACAAGCCAACACAGCACATGAAATGATGGGTGTGGCTGTGTTACAGTGAAACTCTACTTGCACAAGTGGGAGGTGTGTGATATGGTGGCCAGGACTCCAGATGATCACAACATCAGCCTCTACCTCTATCCCACCCCCAGTCAGGCTCCCACCCTGCTTCTGTTTCTAAGATAACTTCCCAAGCATCCTGCCAGGACCCCAGGTGCCCTCACTCCTCCTTCCCTGCCCAGCTGCCCCATCAGTCCCATGGCTGCCCCTGCCTAGCATTCAAGGCCTTCGTGTTCTGCCCACTTTACCTCCCATTTCCCACTCTCATGGCTGGCAGTTGTCCCAATTTTCTCTTTTTTGACTCCTAGCTCCAGTGCTAATTGCACTGAGACTTCGCCTACATACAACTCCAGCCCACACTCTCCTCTGCGTTCATCTCAACCACGCCTAGGAGTTCCCTATTTATTCTCTGAATACGCATATGTGCTTTTGCTCTTTTTAGCAATTGCTAAAAGCTCCTTCAAAGAACAATTACAAATGAAATGTTTTTATAATCTCTGAAAGTGCAGAGCACAGCCCTAAGTAGAGACAACAGGAAGACAGAGGTAGTGCAAAGACAACTGGACTCAGAGCCAAAACTGGCTGTTTGAGCTCTTCAAGTCTCTGAACCTCAGCTCAGACACTAGAGTGGTTGTTGTGCAGAAGCAGTGAAGAGTAGTAGGATACCTAACCTGGCATCTGATAAAAGCCTTGCTCCATAAGTGCTTATGGCTGCCACTTTTATGAACACCCCATGCTGTATTATCCTCAAGGGCAATCACCTTGTTTTCTTCTCCTTTATTTATACTCCTTACATTTAATAGGGGGTGAGGTACATGGATGGATGCCCAATAAACTATTAAAGAATCTCTGGCTACCACTTCTAATTGTCACCATGAAAGTACAATAGAGCCAAGCTGCCTGGGGAATCAAAAGACAGAAGCATGCTTCAAAGTGGCAGGCCTTGGGAAGCACCCACTAGCTATCCACTGCATGCATTCCACTGAGATACACTGAGGATATCAACAACCAAAGCCTATAGGCAATTAGGGACTCCAGTATGTGGTAAACCACAGCCCATTCCAAGGTCAAGGTCAGGGTTTCCACAGCACAGCTCCAGCCCAAGGCTGCCCAGAGAGTCTCTGTGATGGAAAACCATTGATGCTCCCCTCTGGCCTGTTCCAATCCTCATCTTAGGGCCAGTGCCCAAAGCCACATTGATTTGTATCTTTGCAAGAGCAGAAGGCAGAAGCCTAGCCTGACCACAAATAACCAGCCAGATGACTAATTTCAGACCTCAAGCCAAATGCAAGTGATTTAAATAGCTTCATTCTTCAAAAGGATAATGGACCCACCCTCTGCTACAGAAGCCACAGGCAGGTTAGCACCAAGGCAGAAGCTCACAGGGCTCCGTGGCCTCTCTCCTTATCTGACTCATGGGCCACATTGTCCAGACTCACAAAGGGAGGCGAAAATGATGCAGGATAATTAAGTCATCTCTATCTCCTCCTCCCCCAACTATGTGAATAAGAGCCATCATGGGGGTCCTAAATGTAGAAAATGGGAGGTGAGCTGATTCTGGAGACAGGAATCCTACAGGATTATGGTTCACATCGGATCAAATGTAGACTCAGCAGCAGCAGCAGAGCCATCCCAGGACACATCTCTTCCAGGACAGAGGTTGAGGTGTGTGGGCTTGGAGACACATTCAGACCCTTGCTCTATCTCTCCCGTGTGAACTATTATCTCTCACTGAAGAACTGCAATTCAGATAATAAGGTTGTTGGGTTGTTGTATTTAGGATTCAAAATGCCAAAAAGTCCCAACCTACTAGCCAAAAGCCCTGCTTGTATCATACAGATAGGGGAAGGAAAAAAGCCTTCCAAAGGGAAAAAAAAAAAAAAAGCAAAAGCAGGCCCTTAAGAAAATGTGACATCCTATAATTCACTACAGCTTTGTTCATATGAAAATAATGGAATGACGGTCAGCAGGAAAAAGGCTAAAAAATATACAGTGTATTGCACACACACACACACACATATACTATATAGCATCATTAAATAATAAGGTAGATATCAAGATTATTAACCTAGAAAAGTCTCCAACACATACTACCAAATGAAAAGCCTACTAAATAATAATATATTAAACACACACACAGTGTATCCAGACATGACACAACAATATATTGCCATTAAGTTTATAAGTGTGTACACAAATGCAAATAAAAAAATCTAGAGGTAAATACAAATAACTGGTAATAGAAGGTGCCTTTAGGTAGGGAACTGGGGTGGGGTGGAGTGGCTATAGGAACTTGAGTTTATTTGTAATGCTGAAATGCTTGAAAACAAAAATGTATCTACATATCACTCATGTAGTTAAAAATCATAGCAATAAAGTGATTGTTACTGAGCAGTCACCATGCAAATCAGTTAATTAACACGTCTGTAAGGAAACCCTATTACAGATAGGCAGTTGCATTCAAAAAGGCAGACCAACATAATCATAAGAGGATTCATTTCAGAGTGAAGCAGATTTGGTTTCAAATCTAGCCTGTGGAACCTCAGGCTAATTTCGTAAGTCTCATGTTTCATATGTGCTCAATGGGAGTACAAATTTTGCCTTCCTCGGATTTTTGAGAAGATTAAATAGCCCCAATATCAGGGAGTTCATTTCACTGTCAGTTATTGGAAGACCCCAGGATAGATCAATAATGTCATCACTGGAGCAGAAATTGTCCCACATGTTTCTGGGCAAACAGTAGCTGCGTTGTAGTTATGTAACCCCCAGTGGACAGGCTAAGGCCATCTCATTTCCACCCTATCAGTGTAAGCCACCAAAAGGCACATGGGAAGATGGAGGGATCGCTGCACATAATCAAAGACAGCCTCCAGCAGGTGACCCACACTTCCAAATTAAAGTCTAGGGAAAACGTACTCAACTGTTTTCACCAAGTTTTCCTGGGGAAAAAAAATAATGAGGCCTGCACTAGAAGGCTCCAGACAGGTTTAGCAAAGCATCTCTGTCTGGGGAGCAGACGTGACGATCGTGTGCAACTGTCTGTGCACATCCAGAAACCTCCAGAACAGCTCGTGCAGCTGCCTAACGTGATCAGATGCAGAGCCTTCAGACCAACTCCTCACCTCAAGAACCCAAAATTTGTGTTCCATTAATTTTTAAATCTTTTCCTTCTCGGTGATAAGCGCAATGCCTCCGTGCTTTCATTAATTATCTTATCAATTAACATGAATCTCTCCTTCTCCAGAGCAGTCAGCCCTGGAGAGAAAAGGCCATCTCCTTTTGTTGCTGTTATCCTCCGTGAATCCTCTCTTCTCTCCTACCTCTGGTTTCCTGTCACTCAGCATTGTGTCACTTTCGGGGAGCACTTTTCCTGCTGTCTGGGAACATACCTCTTTTCTTTTCTGCCATTGTTTTATGCCATTATTTAATTTTCTTCTCCAGACAGAATAAGTTCCCTGAGGTCAAGGGACTATCCTGGATGTCTCTTTTAACCCCTAAAACATGCTGAACAATGCCATGCAGGTAGATACTCAAACAGAAAATGCATTCCAGGGACAGAAATCGTCACATCCAGATTCCCTTCTGACTGTGAAATGTTCTGCTGTGAGAGCAAGAGATGTTCCTTCATGCCGGGCTAGTTCTATCAGGCATCCTACTGACCATCCAGGGGAGAAAGAAGACTTCCAATACCTGACCTCTCCCAACCCAGGAGCGAAACAGAGGAAATTCTCAGATACCAAGGAGTAAATAGCAGCTTCCCTTTTGGAGGCTCTAATTTCATAGTCACCCCATCTCCTTAGGGGCCCAGAAATCTGAAGTTTCATTTATCTGTTCCTTTAAAAGGATTGTTGAGTGATGACTGTGCTCCCTGTACTGTGTCAGCTGCACAACATTGTTTAAACAACTGCCCTGTTTGGACCCTACATTCTACACTCCAAATGCTCTTGACAATAGACCAAAGCTGTGTGGCATGAAAAAAAATCCCAGTTATTTTTTAAGCTTTCATTTGAAAGGCTAAGCAAGAAAAAGAAATTAGCTAGAAGTCTGATTTATTCTCAAGTTATAAAGTATTCTTTAAACCATCACTGTGGCCCATAGAGAAATGCCCCATCTGAAATATGAAGCAGCACTTACCTGGACCCAGGTACCATGGGCTGGCTCAGTAGATAATTCCCACAGCCTTGGATTAAAAACATATCACACCCTAGCATCATTTTAAAAGATCAAAGTACTGAAAATTTATGTTGAAATATCTCAAGATATAGAGAAGAATAATGTGCAACATAGACATCAACTATAGCCACACCATACAGAGAAAAACTCATAAACATTTTGGTATGTTTTTTTCTCCAATCAGTGTGTGTTTACAAAATTTGGGGTCATCCTGTGTAAATAGTTTGAGTTCTGCTTTTTCAGTTAACATAATACTGCAAGCATTTGCCCATGTGGTTGTCAATTTTTTTTTTTTTTAAAGCCTTACAACATTCCAGTGTATGAATGTGTCATAATTTACTTTAACTATCTTCTCTGGTCAGTTGGTCAGTTTCTGGCTACATTCTTATATTAAATAACTTTAATGCATATTTTTGCACATAAATCTTTGTTGTTTTTTTGTTTGTTTCCTTGGAATAGATTAGTGTAATTGCAATCTCTAATTCAAAGGGTAAAGATTATCATTAAGGTTATTGTTATAAACTGCCCTTCAAAAATACTCTGATTAATCTACTCTTCCACTAACAATGTATAAATGTAGCAGTTTCACTGCATACTTGTCAACACTGGACATTAACAATTTGAAGTTCCTGGATGTTCTAAGATACCAAAGACACATACACTTTGGTGCCAAAGCATTATGAAAATCGGTGACACTTTTACTGTGTCTTCACACCATAATACCATACCTTTAACAGTGGTTGGTTCTCAAACTTTTACAGCTCAGGACTCCCTCATTCTTATAAAAGATAGAAGTTACATCTGAGAAAATTTTATATTTATTAATTCACTTTAAAATAACAATAACCTTATTACATGTTAACATAAATAACATGATTTTATTTTTTCAAAAACTATAGTTTCCAAAGCAAAAACAATTTAGTGAAAAGACTGGCATTGTTTTTTTGTTTTTTTGCAAAGGTCTTTAAATCTGGCTTAATAGAAGACAATTGGATTCTCATATCTGTTTCTGCATTCAATCTGTTATATCATGTATGTCATGTAGGTTCTAGAAAACTCCACTGTACACTCATAAGAAAGTGAGAGTAAAAAAGGCAAATAACATTTTGTTATTATTAGAAAATAGTTTTGACAATTAGTCCTCTGAAATGGATCATGGAGACTTCCAGGGGTCCCTGGACCACTTTGAGAACTGCTGCTCTACATCAAACACCTACCAGGGCTCAAGAGGACTGCAACTTACAAAGAGCTTTTTTTTTTTTTAATTAAACTCTATGTACTTCTTGCAAATCTCCTCTCACTTCAAACATCCTTCTTCATGAGACCCTTTAAAGTTCAACTCCAGCCTCCTATGTAAAGTCTTCTCATCTTCTCTGCCCTCCGGTGATCTTTCCTATTTCTGATTTTCTATTGCTTTTATATCCCTGCAGCACCATTTAGCCAATCCTCTCTGATTTTCATAGTCTCTTGTCCTCACCAAAACTATAAGCTTCTTGAGGTCAGGGATCAAGACTTTGGCACATACTTGGTCTCAGTAATTGATTTCTTGGAAGACTGCAACCCTAAATCACTGTGGCATTTAAGTAACTAACATTTGCATAGCACTTTATACAAAACACTTTTTCTTGAAATATTTCATTTGATTCCCAAAATGACCCTTTGACATAAGTATTTTATCTCTGTCATAAAAATGAGGAAATAGAGACTCAGAGAAGCAAAGTGACTGAGCAAATGGCAATCCTGGAACTTGAACCCAGGTCATCTGTTTCCAAATCCCATGTGTTTTACTTCAATGCTTGGCCAATTATTTAAACAGTGGTAATGGAGCATCTGCTTCACAGAGTATCACAGGGTTTCACTGACTCACGTGTTCAGGGGATCTCTATGGGCATTTCCTACTAGGAGGCATTCTAGGTATTATAAAGGAGTGTAGGGCCGGCCCGGTGGCGCACTCGGGAGAGTGCGGCACTTGGGAGTGCAGCAGCGCTCCTGCCGCGGGTTTGGATCCTATATAGGAATGGCCAGTGCACTCACTGGCTGAGCGCGGTGCGGCTGACACCAAGCCAAGGGTTGCGATCCCCTTACAGGTCACAAAAAGACAAAAAAATAAAATAAAATAAAAATAAAGGAGTGTATATGGAGTCAAAATTGGGTTAGAATCCCTCTCCCACTTACTAGCAATATGACACCAGGAACATTGCCTAACCTTTCTGGGCCTCAGTTTCCCCATCTCTAACATGACCATAGTAACTGCCACCAGGCAGGGTTGCTAGGAGGACTCATGAGAAAATCTACACAAAGCAGAGTGTGACAATAAGCTTAGTTCCTTGATACGCATTCATCCTTCCTACAGCTGTCTTACCACCATTTCCTATTTCCCCTCTGGAGAACAAGAATGACTTCACAAAATGAAGACAGGTACTTCCTACAATCTGAGCAATCTGACTATTGAACAAAAAAATAATTTATCCCAGACACCTGGATCTGCAGTCCTTGGAACGTAGAGGCTGCAGAAGTCCAGGCCAAAAGTATAACCGGAAAGAGAAGACAGTCGTTTATACCAAAAACATTCACTGCCAACCCATGGGAGAGCTTGCAGAGGCCGTGGTTCTGGGAGCCAGTCCCCCACAGCTCTCTCCCCTCAACATACACAGACATTCCTCAAGTCCATGTTCTCTTGGAGTCACTGGAAATCAGCACCTTTCCTGAGATGGCTTGCTCCCTGGGGAAAGGTAGTGCTCAAGTGTGCAAGCCAAGATGCTGAGAGGAGCCAGAGCCCCATCAGGAACAGAGCGTCTCTCAGCCAGTTAACAAACACCAGGACTGGCTGTAGTAACATGATCCTATCGACTGTCTCTGGAGGCTCAAACTCAAGCATTCAGCAAACCCCATAATTTCTGGTTTATTGGGTTTTCCAGAGTCTCGTTGCTACAGACACTCCTTATTTTCAACCAAAAACAATGCTTCACGGTTTTATTACTCTCCCTCATAAAATGAAAAGATTGGAATCAATGATCTCAAAAGTCCCTGCCATGCTGAACATTCTGTGCATCTGACCGAGCTCCAAATGGCTTCTGGCTGCTTCCAAAATGCAGATCTATGCTCCAAGGATGCAGATCTGTCACCACTGAGAGGCCATTGAGATCCTGCTAAAACTGCCTAAGCTAGAGCAATGTCTCTGGAATAAGCATTCAGTTGGCCAAAGGTCTGCCAGCCTATGGATCACCTAATCTAGCATCAATGGAATACTGTCAGAAAGAGTCACACGGTCTTGGAGAGACAAGACCATCTCTCCATAAATAACTAGAAAGAAGGACATGAGTAAGTCCTGAAGGCCAAGGGCTGAAATACGTCATTTTAAATCCAATACACGGACTGCCAGGAAATGGTGGGCAAGATGATACAGCACATCAGTGAAATTTTGATGTAGTCCTCTCCTGGAGAAACTGGAGGTGAGCGAGAGGCTTGGGGAGGGGGATGATGATTAGGAAAGGAGCTCAAGAACACTGTTAGACAAAACTCTGTGAGGACAAGGACCCTACTCAGTCCCTAGTGCACATTCCCTGGCACATTGCAGGAACTCAATCGCTATTTTTAATAAATAAATAAACAAATAAGGAATAAATGAGTAGAAAGCAGTTAAACCAAATGCAACAGACTAGCAGAGTGGCTAAGTACACAAGCTTTGAAGTCAGAAACATGATCTTAAGGCTGGCTCCACCCCTTGCAAGCTGTGTGATCTTAGACCGGTCATTTAACCTCTTTGGTCTTCAGTTTTCTCATCTATAAAATGGGCAAAACTATCTAAACTAAGTACCACAAGGGTTATTTAAGAACTCAATGAAGAAATGCAAGTAAAGGATGTGAGGGCGATCTGGCTGCAACATCTGTCACCCCATTGATCGCCAGGGTTGATTCGGCTGATCTGGCTGGCTAGGCGGGTGTCCCCTTCCTCCCTCACTGCTCCATGTGCGTCCCTCCCGAAGCTGCGTGCTCGGTCGAAGAGGACGACCTTCCCCGCTAGAGGAGAGGACCGTTCTTCGGTCAAAGGTATACGAGTAGCTGCGCTCCCCTGCTAGAACCTCCAAACAAGAAATGCAAGTAAAGCATTCATTACCAGAGCACATTACAGGCTCTTAATAAATGATGGCTGTTATTAATATGATAATGATGGTGATGGTGATGGTGACAAGAATGTAGACAGGGACAACATTTACTAGTGATGGAGAAGCTCAGAGAAAAGGAAAAACCCAGAGATAGAGAAGGTGTGACTTAAAGAAAAGACTAAATATTGAGAGCAAGGAAGAAAAAGCATGTTCAAAGGCTTGGGTCTTGAAAAATGCAACCATTTTCAGAAGTTAACTAAGGATATTGGCTAGTCCCAAATGAAATGCTCTTACACAGGCACAACAGGGGATAAGTTAAGATCTCTTGAATACCTACTAAACAGCTTGAACTTTTATAAGAAATGAGGGCCCCAAAGTTCTTAAATAGGGTAGGAACCTGAAGCCTGTTTGGAAAGACTAAACTGTTGGTGATGAATATGAGACTTGGTGAAACACATCCTCCAGAGATAGAAAGACTTGTCAGGAATCCATCTCACTGGTCTGGATGATGGTAGCTTGTAAGAGATGAAAGAGGGACAGAGACGAGAAGCATAATCTGTTTACTGGACGTGGGCAGAGATGAAGGGGAAGGAACAAGTAAAGACAACTTAAAGACGCTAAGCTTCAACACCTAAGAAATAGTGTTACCATTGCCAGAAATAAGAAGGCAGCCAACATCTCTGTAGCAGATTATAAATTGACTTGGAGGAAAAAGAAAAACATTCTAGGCTGGAGTCCCTAGAATAAGAGCCTGAGTCTGGGATTTGGAACTCAGGAAGTATTGAGGGACTGCTCTCAGGCAAGACCTAAAGGGAGAGAGGGAGGCAAGATGGGGAAGGAACAGCAGACAGGACATGGTTTCATGTAAAGCCTGACCCCCAGGGAGGCTCTGGTGCATACACCTCACCACATACTGTCCCAATGTAATGCAAGGTGGCCCAGTTTTTATGACTCACATCAGCCAGTTCTTGGCCATTCTAGATGTAGGAAAGTGGTGACCTCTGGAGAAGGTCACAGCACTCACAGCAACTGAGGTATGGGTGGAGGGAATGTTAGCCTAAGGCTAGGCACATAAAACTCAACATATGACTTCCATTCCTATCATGAATGTTAGCATAAGGATGTCCAAGATATCCGATGGATAAAAGAAAACAAATTTGGGCAACTACAGTTCTCTGCCCCTGTATAACCTCTGTACAGGAGTGTAATTCACTTTTCCTCCATTTCCTGACCTACTTTGTGGAAGCAGCAGAAAGCTAAGCGGTTGTCGTTTTCTGGGTTATCAACATTGGCCATGCAATTCATCAGAGGTGCAAGAGCATGAAAGAAAATGTAAGTGAGGTTTTCTAAAAATGGGAAAAGTTAGTCTGCTTCTAAATTAAGCACTTGAATATGGATGGGAAAACCTGGCATGGATGCTCCATTTCTTTGGGCTCCTGACATTCATTGCTAGCTCACATATCCCTGCCCTGGAACCTCTCTTCTAGATGGGGCCTATCTGCAATGCTACTCTAAACTGTCAAGAACTCTATATGGCTAGATTCCTCTTTTCTATGGCAGAAATCCCCCTGAAAGGGGTGTGTGTAAATCTGTTGCTTTTAATGTGCTAGATAAGCTGAACTCTCTGCTTAAGAACTGTATGCTAAATCCCGTAGTAGAAAATCACACTCAAATGCATTTTTCCTCTGAAATATCAGGTCTGTCTAGCATAAAACATGCTTACATTTTATAGGAAGCAGCTGTTTCATTCTTTGACCCAGAAATCAATCAACAGATATTTATTGAGTGCCTATGGTGTGAAGGGTGCTACTCTAGATGCTAGAAAAACACAGCATATCTTTGGAATAGTAAACAGACATTCTGGCGAGAGAACAAAGTGAACTGTGGAGTAGGAGAGGAGAATATGCAGTTCAGAGATTGCGTGCATTGAGGTATATAACTGCAATGACAAGCACCCACATTTCAGTGAATTGAAATTATGTCAGAGTGTTTCTCACTCACATAGTCCCATGTGCACCAGCAGCGAGGTGGGGGCAAATCCATGCAGTGATTCAGGGACCCAGGCTCCTTTTTCTCTGGCTTCTGCTCTCCTCTATATCTTAGGAATTCTCAACTGTACTGTGGATAGGAAAATGAGTGAGCATGAAGAACAATGTGGAAGTGTTTTGGCCAAGTATAGAGGTGGCATCTCTCACTTTTAGCCTCTTTCCATGGGCCAAATTTCAGTCATATAGCTACACTAAATGAACGAAGGCTGACAAATGCAGTCTAATTGTGTGCCCTGGATGAAGAAACAGGTTTAGTGAATAGCTACTCAGCATCTGCCACAGGAACAAAATGTTGAGGTTCCATAATTTTGAAATTAGGATTTTTTTTGTCTTACACCTAAAAGACAGAGCAGCTAATGACTTCTTGCCCCCAAGGAGATTCTGAGCTAATTTCAGACACCAGAAACATATTCCAGCCTCCAAAAGAAATGAACTATGATTTGCTGAGTCCCTACTATTCATTCATTTGCAATGCTCATGACTTGCCTGACACTGCAAGTCTAGATGGTCAGAATATCACATCAAAAGGAAATAAACAAACCATGTGTTGGGTATTTTATATTAACAAATATATTTTACTTTATCCCAATATTTCAAATAAAGAAACTAGGCTCCGAGAGAGCAGTTTATTTGCTAAAATTTACTTATCTGGTAAGCTGAAGAGTGGGTGTTTGAAACCAGGTTTCCTTGACTGCAGAACTCATGTTCTTCTCCAGAAACCACACTGGCTCTCAGAAAACACTTCACAGAGACAGGCAGACTAGATGCGCTAAATAGAAGCTGCCACAGCCCAACCCTATGTCAGCCTCTCAGTGGTGCTAAGGAATAGATGTGTAACCAAGGAGATTCAAGCCTCTGTTTCCACCTCCAGTAGAGTAAATGATCTGGGCTAAGTGAGTATGAGAAGTCAGTATGGGCTGCAGATATCTGAGTGTGTGCTGGCAAATCCTGGCTCACAGGCATGAGTGGTACTATCCCAGGAAACCCATTCAACGTACAGGGACCAGAGCAGGACTTGCTCAAAGCAACACATTCCCAGGATCGCCCAACAATTGTTTCACCTGCAAGGAAGACTATGTTCTGCACTCACAAGGGAAATATGAAATAGAATTTTATCTCTAGCTCCTGTAACTGACCTCTAAAATTACTCTATCATTCCTTATTTACCAAACTATAAATTGGTGAGAAAGTCATTAAGTTCAATGTAGGAGAAGAGTACCAAAGAAAATATTGCATAAAAACACAGTTTTTCAGTGTGAAAACTATCTTGTCCTTAAAGAAAAGTACATTGATAACTTCAACTATCTATAAACTGCCTTCTAAAGCTTCTTATATATTTTAGTAGAATTGTTCTTAATGGCTGGGTGTGCTGCAATGTAAGAAGTCTCCCATCTCAAAAATGTTTCCCAACAGTCGATCAGTATCAAAAATTCCATGTTTAGATATTCATTCCTTTGGGTTAAGCAATACATATTCCTTGAGATCATCATCAGAAAAGGGAAAATCTTGGGAAAGGTATTAAATGTTAAATCCCCTCGTGTGAATTACTTTATTGTGTAATTGTATTGTATGAGGATAGGGACATAGGATGGGATGAAATATGATAGATCCACAGACTTCTACCTCTAGGACAAACTCTGTCTGAAAGAGTAAATCCCCAACTCCCAAAGCCCAACAAAGCTGGAGGCGCTTTGACATCCTCAGGGAGGGGTGCTTGGCTCAGTTCTGCACAGTAAATGAACTGGCCAACCCCTAAGCAACCTCATTGTATAAGCAGCACCCAGCAGAGTGAGCACAACATTCTAGAGTTCAGAACCTAGTCGTAAACCCATAGCTTCCCCTGAACTTGCTCTCTGCGATTCCATTCATAATTCCTGTTTCCCTAGACCAGAGGACAGTAAACTTTTTCTGTACAGGGACAGATAGCAAATATTTCAGTTGTATGGGACATATGGTCTCTGTCACAGCTACTCAACTCTGTCACTGTAGCACAAAAGCAGCCATAGACAATATGTAATCAAATGAGTATGGCTGAATTCCAATAAAACTTCATTTATGGACACTAAACATTGAATTCATCTTATTTTTAAGGTTATTACATTATAGCATCCTTCTGATTTTTTTTTTCAACCATTTAAAAATAGGAAAACTGTTCTTAGCTCATTGGCAGTTTGTAAGCAGGAAGGAGTCTAGATTTGGCCTGTGGGTCAGTCTGCTGATCCTTGCCTTCAGCCTCTGTCACTCACATCAGCCCTACGAGGCTCCCATTACCTCTTGGATCACACAGCTGCTCCTACTGACCTAGCAGCACCAATACTCAGCTTTCCTGTTAGACCAAAATCGGCACTCACACTTTGAGCTGCAGCCTTCTTTGGATACCCTTTAACTCAACCATCCCAGTCCCAAGGCCCTATCCTAGCATTTGTTCTTGGTGTCTGGCATGCCCACCTGATTCACTGGGGCTTTAGTGACAGTAAATCAAACAAAAGTGCTACCAAATGTCATGATTCTTCATGGCTTCGAAGATCTGCATTTAAGGGTGGCCAAACTGCAGCTTGCCTAATGGGCTGAGCAGTCCAATTCCTCCATGCCCAATACCCACACTGGGCTTCTTCCAGAGGGGAAGGGAAGGTTCCACCACCTCACTTCTTTTGCCACAAGACCAGAGAGGAAGCATGTGTCCTTCAAAGAGGCAAACTGACATCTCCAGCAGGGGGAAAACGCACCAAACCCATCTGGCCTGTGCAATCTGGCCAGGCCCATGTGGCTATAATCCTGTTGCCTAAAGCAACAGTTTACCTCTGGGTTGGAGAATGGGAGCAATAAAAAATAAAAGGAATGTAGCCAGATAGATGACTCCCAGTAAAAAGGGGACTCCGCATAAGGAGAAATGGAGGAAAATATTTATACTCATATATAAAGAGAGACATTATCTTCTTCTCCAACACACTTTTCTGAAGCTACAAATCTATGGTTTCTATTTATTCCCATTGGAGGGAAAAACAAAAACCCTGAGATTTATGAGCAGTGTTGTTTATTTATAATCTAAGAACTCTCATCATACCATATGGTTGGGAAATTTACAGAGAGACAAAGTGAGAGGAAATTGCCTGTTTAATTCAATGGCCTTGGCAAAGCTAGCAAGCAGGGAGAGCATCCCAAACTCTTTCCCCAACATGTGTGTAAGCATGTCCCGGCATGGAGGCATGCATGTAGAAAGCAGAGGGGCTCTGCCAGTGAGGCCTCCTTCTGTGCAGTGGAGTGAGAACAGCCGATGAGACCAGCTGAGCAAGCTGGACTCATTTCTGCATTGGTGCACACTACTGAGAAAGAGTGAAACAGAGAGGAAAGGAGAGTAGCCAGTTTTCTGAACAAGTAAAGAAGGCACACGGTATATGAGAATTCATAGTAAGGCAACGTGAATGCAGTTCTCTGAAATACTTTAATTTATTTTTCTCCCTGTTGTTAGTGGGTAATAAGAAGGAATTTCTGATTCGGTCTCTACTGTCACTCATTATCTTTAAGGGACAGGGCACAAGTGTGCACCTGACGGTTTCTTTCCTCTCCTCTCTACCCTCCACTTTCAGCTTGATGGCAAATGGAGAGGAAGGAAAACAGTGGCATTGACGACTGTAAGTGCAAATGAAAATAGTACCCAGATGTGGAAAGGGATTGAAATGGATGAAAGAATAAATAAAAATGATATGATGGGCGTGAACAGAGGAAAGCCCCAGCTCCAGCCCCACCTCTTTGAGGAAATCCTCCCTGACAGCTCCGGTCCATGGCACTCTGTCATTCCCACAGCCCACAGGGCTGGTCCACACCACACGGGGGTCCCACACCTGCTGCCTGCAGGGTTCGCTGCCTCTTACTGTGCATGTGGCTGCTCCTCTGGTTTACTTCCCACTTCTATTTGGATGACTCCCAAAGTTTATTCAGATCCAGCCTCTGCCTTGAGCTACAGTCCCACATTTCCAAATGCTGTGCAATGAACCACTGCCATTTCAATTTCAGGATGCTAAAACTGAGCTCATCACTTCTCCCACCATAACTCTCCTGCGCCTACTTCTCCTTCCCCACTTCCTTCCTCCTACTCTTTCATTCCCCACTTTGGTAATGGGACCAAATCCTACAACTTCCCCAGGTCCAAAACATTAGAATCATCATGACTACTCTCTTTTCCTGTACCTCTAATTGCTGCCAAGTCCTCTTAGCTGCGCCTCAGAAATATCTCGTGCATTAGGCCTTTTCTCTCTCCATCTGCACAATCCAAGTTCAACGTGATCAGCTGGCTGCCTGCCTGGCTGTCTGGGATGCTCTGATACTCTGTAGCTTGTCGTCCCATCTCCAAACATTCTCCTCTTCAGCCCAGGTTTCACAGTGGTGTCAAATGTGCCTTCCTAAAGCATAGCTACAAGCACAAAGTCATTTTCCAGCTCAAGAACCTTCATGGTTCCATATTTCCTGTAAAGTACAACTCTGATATTCAATCCCCCGTCTCCACTCACCAGCACCAGTGCTTGGTCCCAGTCCAGGGTGTTGCACACAGTTGAATCTCAGCAGCTGCTTGATGACCAAATGGTTGGTGGGAGAATACTGAAAAGAGCAATGCTTGTTTTCTTTTCCTTTATGACTATGTGAGAGAAACGCTGTAGTTGAGAGGACCTCTGGCCTTATAAAACTGAACTGATTTGACAGTTACAAGTGTGTAAAACAATGATAAGAAAGCAAAGGGTGAAGAAAAGAAAGGAGATTACATAAGAGTTCATGACAAACAGCAGAAAGGAAGCCCAGTCAGTGAACAGCCAGAATAATTAAGAATAAGCCCCCAAAAGGGTCTAAATAAAACAGAAAGGCCCAGGTGACCCGGGCAGAAGTAATTTATCTAAGGGAGTAGAAATAGCTAAACGATGAAATGGATGTCAGTTAGGAGTGTTGCAGGAAGGGAAGAGGAAACAGGTACTGGAAAGAGTCATAATTTTGCCACCAGAGAAAACCCAATATACCTCTCAGAATGGGGCAAGGAGAGTCTCGGAAGAGCAGAAGGCTGAGCAGACTGCTAGGAGTGGCAGGGCTCGCCACAATCAGAAAACAATCAGGAAAGCAAGGAACTGGTCACCCTGCCATTGAGACCACTGGCTTCCTTTCACTATGCAGAGCAGAAACGGCAAAGAATCTTCAGCACATGGAAGGAATGATTGCTAATTCATAGAAACAGACTCTACGATAGCACCAGTGAAAGGTCTCACACCAGGAGACTGGGCAACCAGTCAGTCAAGACACAAAAGGGGACAAGTGGGACAGAAGGCTTGTCATCTGTCAGAGACATTGAAAACAGCCATCACATGCCATTGTAGAGTTCCAAAGCCCTATTAAAAAAAAAAAAAGTGAACTGTGCCCTACATTGTTCTGGTCACCAAAGCTGACAAGGCAGAAAGTGTGGGGACTAGATGGAAGAGGCCATTGTCATTGATCATACTACACTCAGAAGGAAATTATGCATTGTACATGTGATGCCCGGGAGACTGACTCATGCCCTTGGAGATGCCACTCCACAAGTGCCTGCTGAGTATCTGCAACAGCCTTGTGCTACAGTACTTTTATAAACACAGACCCCAACAAATGTATACCAAGTCTTTGCCGATTGTCTTCAGAACCCAAGTCAACCAGTCCATGAGTGATAACAGAAACAAAGTCCCAGCTCTTGAGGAGCTCACAGTCTAGAGTTGCAGACAGACAATGAACTAGAGCTCTAACAAGTAAACTCAAAACCTGAGATTATAAAGCACGTTGAAGGAAATAAACAGGGACTATGACAGAGATGGGAGAGGGCAACTTCTTCTAAGAGAAGATGCCATTTCATACCAGGAGGACACAAAATGGGTGGAAGGAACTAATAGGTATTAAGTGCCTTCACTGTCTCAAGCAAGGAGAGAGATAATTTTCAGTCATGGCCTCTGCCTTTGCCTGCAGAAGCTTACAGACAGAACTAACATACATGAAACAGAACATTCGATCACACTGGAGATATTTTTATTAGTCTAGATTTGGTAAGAATTTGTGCCTAAGGTACAATCTCACTTTGCACCATCAGCCAAAATAACACCTAATCCCAACGAGCTTGATGCCTCTGCCTAAACACAGCACTGAGCTAATCCATTATTAGTAGGTTTTTAGTATGCTTAAAAGCTAGGTTTCCTAACAATAGTGATAGGTAGAACCCTGAATAGAAATTTGAGCCATCAGACTGGAATTTTTTAAGGGACACATCAACAACCCAGTACATGTTTTTACAACTTCAAACAATATAAAGCTGTAAAACTTAAAACAAGAATCTTCACAAAATATTCATGTTCGCAGTCTCCATCTTATCAGCGTCACAACTCTATCTACAGAAAAATGTGTTTAACAAATAAGGATCAAAGAAGAGGCAGGGATTCCATGAGTCTCATTCTCTTTGAAATTTAAATCTTGTCTTTGAAGGTCCAGGAGTCAAATCATGACCTTTGGAGGTGACAGTCACAGTGTGTGATATGACTGAAAGAGCCCCAATGGAAGAAAGAAATCCAGGGTCCAGTGCCAGCTCTGCCACTAAACTGGGTCAGTAAACCTTCCATACATATTGACCTCTCTTGACCTCAGCTTTATCACGTATAAAATAAGGCATAAGTACTTTTGATTCTGGACAAGATGGAGTAAGGGATTGAATTTACCCTCCCACATCAGGCAATAAAGGAGAGGGATTCCTAAGGGACAGGAAACAAATGAGATTGCCTCAGATCACTGAATGGAGAGAGTTTCCAGGTCACACACAGGGAAAACCAACTTAGATGACGGCAAGTGACCTCTCAGAGTTCAACATATAGAACAGTGAAGCCTGGGCAGGCAAAGGCAGCTAGAGTTTGCAAGAAACAGTACTGGAGAAGGGACAGCTGTACAAGAAATGCAGAGGATCCCCCACAAGCCTTCAGCTCAGTATTGAGCAGTGCATGCTCATGAAAAATACCCAAGGCCTGGAAAGGAACCACCTGAAAGAATTGGAGGAAAGAATTCCAGAAGCTCACACAGAGCCAATAATAATTACTATTCATGTCAGCCAAGAGGCAACCCTCACATATTATGGAGTATCAGGTAGAATACCTAAGAAAAGTTCTGCCTCAGTTTTGGGGTAAAATTAGCCCTAAAGAAAATGCTGTCCTGATCCCACCTTATAAAGCTTAAAATCAATACCTGTAAGAATTCAATTTTCCTAGTAACTTAATCATGATCCAGAACTAAGCTCAATAATATTTACAGAAATTCAAAAATATCCAGCACCCAATAAGATAAATGTCACAATATCTGTCATCAGATAAAAAAAAAAAAAACTATTTGGCATACACAGAAGCAGAAAAATGCAACCCATAACGAGGAGCAAAGTCAATCCATCTAAACTAGTAGTTCTTAACCGGGGGTGGTTTTTCACCACCTCCAACCCAGGACATTAGTCATTGTCTGGAGAATGTTTTAATTGTCACGAGTAAGGATGCTTCTGGCACCGAGTGGGTAGAGGACAGAAATTCTGTCAAATAAGCTACAATGCACAGGAAATCCCACACAACCAAAGAATTAGTCAATCCAAAATGTCAGTATTATCACTATTGAGAAACTTTACTCTAAACCAATTCAAAAATGACACAGGTGACAGAATTAGTAAACCAGGACATTAAAACAGTTTTTATAACTGTATTCTATAAGTTCAAGAAGCTAGAGAAAAAAGTATACTTGTTAAGTAGAGACATGAAAGATACAAAAAAGACACAAATCAAACTTACAAAGATGAAAATTACAACGCATGAGATGAAAAGTACACTAAATGGCTCTAATGTCAACTTAGACAATGCAGAAGAACAGGTAACTGAAATTAAACAAACAAACATAGCAATAGAAACTACCCAAAATGAAATGCAGAAAATAACTGGGAAAAAAATGCATACAACATCAGTGGCTGCAGTATAACACCAAGTATAATCAGTCTTCAAAAACAGGAGCAAGAGTGGAGGAACAGAAAAACATTTGAAGAAATAATGGCTAAATATTTTCAAAATTTAGTGAAAACTATGAGGGTACTTCAAAATGTTTATGGAAAGAGTCATATTATCTATTAATTCTATTTTTCTGCAAACTTTTTGAAGTACCCTCATATAAGACAATATTCAAGAAGCACAAAAAATTCCAAGCACAAAACTGTGAATAAAACAATATCAAAGCACATTGCAATCAAATTACTTAACATCAGTGTAAAAGGATACAGAGAAAAGAGATACATTACACAGAGTGAAACAAAGATATGGGTGATAGCAGATATTTTTGCTAGAAATGAGGCAAATAAAAAGATAATACAACATTTTTAAAGTACTAAAAGGAAAAAGTCTGTCACTCAAATTCTATACCCAGCAAAAATCTCTTTGCTAAATAAAAGTGAAACAAAGATTTTCTCAAAAAGAGCTGAAAAAAGTTACTACCTTCATACCTGCAAGACAATTTAAAGGAAATCCTTCAGGCAGTAAAATGATACCAGATGGATATCTGGATCTACACAAAGGAAGGAAGAGCAACAGAAATGGTAACTACATAGATAAATATAAATCTCTTATTATTTAAATCTCTTTAAAAGATTAATGATTGCTTAAATCAATAAAACTAACAATGTATTGTGAGGTTTATAACATACATACAAGCAAAATGCATGGCTATAATGGTTTGGGGGCTGGGAGGGGAGAAATGAAAGAATACCATTGTGAGGTTCTTATACCATATGTGAGGGGGTAAAACATCACTTGAATCTAGCCTGTGATAACTTAAAGACATGCACTATAAACCCAAAAGCAACCCCTAAACTAACACAATAAAGAGTTATATACAGTAAGCCAAAAAATAAGATAAAATGGAATGATAAGAAATATTCCATCCAAACAAAGGCACAAAAAGAGGAAAAACGGAACAAGGGGAAAATGGGACAAACAGCAAATAAAGAGTAGGGTGATAGACTTAAACCTAAACACATCAATAATCACATTAAATATAAATGATCTAAACACTCCAATTAAAAAGAAAAGATTGTCAAATTGGATAAAAAAATAAGACCCAACTATATGGTATCTATAAGAAATGTAGTTTAAATATAAAGACACAAGATAAAAAGCAAAAGGATGGAAAAAGATCAAGAAAAAAAAGAAAGAAAAAAGAAAAGAAAGAAAGCTGGAATGGCTATACTAATTCCAGGAAAAGTAGATGCCAGAGCAAAAAAATATTACCATGGATAAAGAGGAACATTTTATAATAATAAAATGGTCAATCTTTTTCAGAAGACATCACAATCCAAGCACTTATGCATCTGCTAATAGAACTTCAAAATATATGAAGTAAAATAAGGCATAGGAAGGGCTAATATTCGATCCTAATACTTTCGAGGCAATTTAATTTAATAAGTGGCTGTTGCCTGAAGGCCCCCCAATTTTTCCAGCCATATCAGTCACTTCCCCAATATCTTCCCACAAATCAGAAACTAAAAGGCTAACACTTACGGAGCCTCCTGACCCTGTTCCAACCATTTATCCTCTCCCTACTCTGATTGATCCAGCCCTATTGTTAAGTATTTTAAATATAACCTCTGGGCTTAGATGAAGGTAATCTCCAAATTTCCTGCATTTATTCAAGTTGACTCAACATAGAGAAAAAGTTGAGTGCTGGAGGGATAGTTAAAAGTAGAGAAACAAGAATGAACAACATCCTTACTTTGAATTGGTAGCATGTATAAAGCCATATTTGTAGAAACATGGAAAAGAAGGTCCTCTTCCATGGGGTCACTCTGCATTACCCATTGAACACTACAAGGTCTGATGCTTAGCAGGAAAACAGAATTAAGTTCAATTCTTGGGATCAGTCCGCTATAAGTCTCCTGGCTCAACTACTTGGCCAGTCGCTTTGCCCTGGTGGAAGCTAGGGATTTATGGATTTGATTTCAACGCTTAATTTTCAGTTTTATTCTCAGTAGCAGGGGAATAAAAGTCAGAGTAAAATCGTTTAAAAGAGGTTAACTGTTACAATTGTATGAGACTCTAAAAAGTGAAAGTAAGGGGAACAGTTTTTACAATGACCACTAAAAGAAATCTATGATGTCTCAATGCTACAAGCGAGAGAAAAAGAGGTCTAAGGGGGAGCACAGCTTCCCAACTGCCTTCAAAAAACCAGACCATAAACCCAGACTCTTAGAAGCACTCTCATTGGTCTCATGCTGTCTCCAAGGGCTTCCCTCCCGTGTTGCTGGGAAGGTACAGAAGATAATAGAGGTAGCTGGACTAGTACTAAATATGCATGCATCTGTGCTTGGATGCCTCACATAGATCTGTGAGTCATGATAGATGCAGTAGAGCTTGAAACACCTACCGAAGCATGAGTAAAACAATCAGGTAATGAAGATGATGAAGAAATAAACACGACTCTCAAAAGTGGCACCAGCTGAAAACAAGCCGGTTCACATGTGATCCAGATAAAATTTTGGATGAGAACTGCAACTACCAACATCACTACTTGGGGATCTTGAAACAGAGAGGATCCTCTGGTGAACACCCAACAATCCGACTCAGTGGCAATTCCTCCCCTTTCCCATAACTGGACTCTTGTCTAGGAGCTGCACTCTATGCAAGAAGCACACAGGAGCAAGTCAGACTCCTCACTGGAGCCTTTAAAAACCTTCTAATATCTCCACCTTCCCACCTCCAGGTCAGTAACTGTATTTCTACTTATTCTTAAGCACTCCCCCTCCATGCCAGCAAAACTGAATGATTCCACATCTTCCACAAAGTTTGTTCTGACTCCAAGCCTTTGCTCATGCCACTCCTCTCTCTGGAATCTCCTGCATGCCTCCTCTCTGCCCAGCTCTTTTTTATCCATCCTTTCAGTCTTAGTTCAAGATACCCCCATCCAAGATTTCCCAACCAATCCAGTCCACAATTACTTTTTATTCTGAAGCCCTTTAACATTTATGAACCGCAAAGAATCTATGCCACTTGTTCACATAGGGTTTTAAATTTTCATATAATCCCTGTTTGTGTGAAACTTTCATCTCCCCAACTAAATCATAAACTCATGCAAAAGAGACACTCTAAAATGAATTATTTTCCTTACTATGCTTAGTGAGGTATTCAATAAATTACTTGGCTGAATGAAGAAATCTGAATCATTAGGATTACCCAAATACTCACACATAAATATTCCTTTTGGAAAACTGTCTTGCAACCAGCACTGCAACTGAGCTCACAGACAGGAAAGTGAATAACCTGCATATGTTCGCATTAGATTAGCCAAAAAGTTGGACTAAGAAGGTGGTGAACGAACTGTGAAAGAAGAAAAACTCCTCTAAGCAAGCCTAAAAATTGTCACCACAGATAAAAGAAAAAACATCATATTCAGGAAGTTTAGGGACAAATATTTTCCTACTTGCTTGCAAGTCTTACGTATCAATTAAAACAAATAGTAAAATGGTAAATAGGTTCTGCCTTGCAAGCCATTTCTCATCAATGGCTAGTGACAGTTTGGGGCTCCCATCTAAAGAAAGATTCTACTTCCACATCTACATTTAGGGGAAAAAATATACTTATATATAACGTTATATATTACTGTATAGTGTATACACTACTATATACGTTATTGTATATAATATATTATACAAATACACACATAAATATATATAATTTATTACTTATGTGGTATCAGGATATAATTTGTGTATCTGCCTATTCAGAACAAATATAAACATATATAAAACTAAGTCCACAAAGTAAATGGGATAATTCACCATTATCCTCGTGACAAACATTCAAATCCAATTTCCAGGAATACTGTAAAGAGAAAAACATCACTTAAATAAAAGTGATGATAAAATAACAGTGAATAAGAACGGTTGCTGAGAGTAAAGGGATCCAGACAGATTTTGCTGCTCACATGCAGGAATGACCAATCATTATGCATCATAATCCACAAAATGAAACCCACCCACCCCCCCATTGTATGTGTTTAAAGACTATGGAACATGGAGCCAAGGGATATAAATTCTAATCCTCACAGAGTTACTATGTAGCTGGACATCTGTGAGACTATCACCTGATTTTTCTGGTTCTTCAGTTTCCCAGTCTGTTAAGTGGGAGGCATTGCTAGGATGTCTTTTCTGATGCTGACAGTCTTGCTTTACTTTGAGCCTTACCAAATCATCACTCATAGAGAACAAATACAACTATGCTCTCCCTTTCTTTGTCTCTCTCTCTTCTCTAACTATGAGGGTACTTCAAAAAGTTCATGGAGAAAAAGAAATAAAAGATAGTATGAATCTTTCTGTAAACTTTTTGAAGACCCCTTGCATACTGTTTGACATTACTGCCTTTACTGTTCAGCTTCAGATCACGTGAGCTAAAAGAAATTCCTGAAACTATTAAGGAAAAAAGA
This sequence comes from Cynocephalus volans, assembly GCF_027409185.1. Classification (NCBI taxonomy): domain Eukaryota; kingdom Metazoa; phylum Chordata; class Mammalia; order Dermoptera; family Cynocephalidae; genus Cynocephalus; species Cynocephalus volans. Next base: position 135,670,384 of record NC_084466.1, on the reverse strand, counting down.
AGAAATCCTAAAAAGTTCAAATAGCACTGAGATGCACCTTTCCAAGGATAATTAGATATTCATCATATGTATGTTCTGGTTAGTTTGATAAAGCCATCTACTTTACATCATAAAACTCATATAAGTAGGCTGGCATGGGAATGGGAGAGACGTAGAAGGAAATTTTTTAAAAACAATTTCGATTATACATTCTATATTTGAGGGAGAACCTTTTTTCCCTAAGCCTAAATACCCTGCAAGCATCTTAAATGATGATGACTATTAACATCTAATCCTAACAAAATTAAAATACATAAAGACATACTTTAAAAGTCATGCTGAGTACTTAAAACTATATTGGCACAAGGACCACCTACACAGCAGGGTCTCTGGGACGGAAGGGAATATTTTGAACATCTTTAAAGTGCTCCTTGCCCACTTGAAACATAAGTGTGTATGCTAAGTCCCTCTGGCAGCCCAAACTGAAATCTGCAGTACTTGAAATCTTTGTTGACAGGACCCCAATGAAGGCAGGACTTGTGATTCCAGAATGTCCAGTAAAGAGATACTGTTGACACAGGAGGCAGTGTTCCACTTGGCTGTGCCCATGAGCATCCACAAGAGGAACCCGGCAATGCCCTCCACATTCATGGCCAGCAGCTCAGTCTCCCTTTCATCAGCCTGGCTTCTGAGCAGAGATCAGCCTGTCCATTGTATTCCCAGCCCTTGGCATGCTGCCTGGCACTTGGCAGATTCTTGGGAACCCTGTTAAACTACTGAATTGGAAATTTACTACTAGTCCACTCACATTTTCTTGACCTCCTACCAGCTTCAGTTCAGCAGAAGAAGTGGTATGAGAAAACAATCTGGAAGCCAGAAATGCAAGGGACACTCTGGGCAGAGTGACTAGTCTAGGTCTACTAGGCTTGGGAGCAAGCATCCCTAGAGGGACATGGGAGAAAGAAGAGTTGGAAAGGCACATGGGACCAGAGTGTGCAGAGTGTTCTTGATGTGTACCTGCTTTTTCATCTAAATAACCACCTACGGGAATTCAAAACTTCATTTTGGAAATGTCTTTTTTTTTCTTTCTACCCACATGTTCTATTAGGTGTGATGGATTTTGTATCCACATTACCTCTCACCCCCTGTTTATACCCAGTGGAAATGGATCTCTCTTTCTCTAAGATCAAACTTCCACACACATCTCACACAGTACAACCTGATTATTCTTCCTAAATTCCATTTCAAATTCTCATACATTCAGCTTAAAATCAACAGCTCCCCATCGTCTGCTAACTGCTTCCTTTGCTTAGCATCTAAAGACCTCCATCCTGTCTTCTCTCTGAGCTTTACAGTATTATGTTTAAAAGTTTCTTATAAAACACTGATTTTTATATCATGTATCCTAGATGTTAGAGTGCTTTATACCCCTGATGAGATCTTGTTTATCTTTCTGCCTCCTCCAGGGTAACCCAGCAAGTAGTAGTCCCTCCATGTTTGAGAAATGAATGAATGGATGGATGGATGGATGGATGGATGGATGGATGGATGGATGGATGGATGGATGGATGGAGTGATAAATGTATACTTGTACTAGATATCTCCTCTCTCTTCTAAACATCTAAATCACTAGTAGGGCTGCAAAAAGAAAACTCACGGGTTAAATCCTGAAAACGTTTGAGGTGGCCTGCCAAGAGGCATTTAAAAATTTGAATGTGAATGACTTCAGAGGGGGATACAAATGCTTCTGTTGACTCCAAGCCCCACCACTCTCCATTACCTGGGCTGCTTCACTCATTTACTCACCATTTACGTTTGATTCTGCAATCCCTGAAATCAAGTTTATGTGCACATTTAAATCATAATAATAACTAACTCAGATTAAGTGTTAACTCTGTGCCAGAACTCGTTCTAGGTTCTTTGCAGGTACCACTTCACTTCACACTCCCATGCTCAACAGGAAGGGCCTGGTGTTATGTATTTACTAGCTCAGTGGTGTTAGCCATTACCCCCAACTCAACAACTGGGCAGTAGGCTCTATAAAAGTGGAGAAACTGGTCCCCTCCTGTGGTTTGCACACAGAAGAAATTGAAGATGCAGTTATCAGCTGCGTGAAGGAAAGGCACCGTGCCTTCTGAAAGAAGTCCAGGAAAACTTGGGAAAAGCAAAATCAGACTCAGGAGCCACACTAACAAACATACCTCCTCCACCTTCCTTGCAGGAAAAGAAGCTGAGTTGGCCCAGTCTGGCTTCCTATACTTAAAAGGCTCCAAATAAATAGACCCCCACATCTTTTCAGAGCCTAGGAAAGCTTAGAAAGGACACAGAGTAGGACCACTGATAAAAAATGAGACATTCCTCACAGATTCCAGTCCCAGTTGTCTACTTTGTGCAACAGACTTGACCCAAAGGAGGCATTTTTCTTAGTTCAGACTCTCCGCCATGTTTTTTTATGATGCTAATAAATGAGGTAGTCTAAGTTTTTTTTCCCTTTAAAAATACATATTTCAGAGTTTTCTTTATCTTCCCCCATTCCCAGTGAATCACTCAGTCTTCTTACAGCCTTTGAGCAAAGGCACTTAATCTTCTCATCTAATGACACCATCTATGGAAAGAAGCCACAGTGTCTCCATTCACCAATAGCCAGATCAATCATGTGTCTCTAAGAAAATGAAGTCATACCAAGCTGGTTTTTAACTTTACTGAGGGGTGTCGTTAAGACCTCGGAGACTCTTACTGCCGAAGGGTTCTGATAGCTTGTGATTAATTAGGCAACTCTTTGCTGTAGGCTCCCTCTGCCTCTGCTGTCAAAACTGCTCACCCCAATGCAGACTCCTGGGCTCCCCAGACTCTGTGGCAACCACCTTGAATGAGGTTCCAGAACCTTCCCCACTTCCACTGCTCTGCTCTAGAATAGAGAAAAAAAAGCACCCTACCCTGTTTATTGAAAACTGACCAAGCAGATGGTACAGCCACCTGTAACCTTAAAATGTGTGTCCTTCCCTATGATTCTGTGACGTCAGTCTCCTGAGGACCAGGATGCCTTCTTCTACACTTCACTGTAAATCAGCAGCTTCTCTTTGAAATGGAAGAGAAGAATCAAGAGGCGAAACATTGTGTGACAATGAAATGGTGAATTAGCATTCCTCTTTCCAGCCAAATATTCACCAGCTTTTCTGACAGCTGTAAAGATTCTCTCATCCCAAGCTGTGGCTGGGAGAAGGCACTGGATGGGGAGATCAGAATAAGCAAGGGGTCTGGACAGCACTGAACTTAAAGGTTATCCAAGGAAATAAAAATCATAGTGTATATTATGGGCATAGGAATAACCATCTGCATGTTTCTTCCCTAGTAGTAGTACTAGTTAAATTTATGGACACAATTCCTGATGGTCTCTCTCTCTCTCTCTCTTTGGTCCTCTGTTTCTTCATTTGTAAAGTGATTCTCCAGAATTTTACAATTTTAAGCCAGGATCTTTCCCCGTCACAATCAGCTTCTTTTTTTCTTTTTTTGGTGGCTGGCTGGTACAGGGATATGAACTTGTGATCTTGTGGATTTAAGGCTGTGCTCTAACCAACTGAGCTAACCAGCAAGTCCTTCTCATCACAAACAATGAGGTTATATTAATCAGGATTGCCTTCAAAACCTTAAGCATTCTGAGGATACTTGTTTCACAAGCCAATGCTCTGATTGTCTTTCTTCCTTTATCATCCCAAATAACAAGTCCTGATCTGAGCTTGTCTGAAGCCAGGATATTTCTTTTGATCAAGGAAATAGTAACATTTGTGATCATGCATCAAAGCCAAACCAAAAAATTAAAGGTGACTGGGGAACTACCTTTATAATAAATCTGGGCATTTTGGAAGCGGTCAGATGTTTCCTTTCAAGATGGATTAAGAACAAAGCAGAGGCATTAGGTGGATCAGGATCTCGACCCACAATCCATTGCCAAAAGAATATTAGATCTTTCCTCTACTCTAGAAAACTGGGGTAGTGATCACTGGCAGATCAAAGAGTCAAAACCCTTCAAAAGAGGATCTACCTTCTAAATCGCACTGTGCATACATAAGCAGCTCATCATCTCTGGCTTCAGATCCTATTTCGGAATTTAATTTTTTTCCAGTGGAGAATAGAGATGCCCACCAACTGCAAAGATGCAAAGGGCTTTTATCCCATTCAATCCACATGAAAACCACTCCTTAAGGTAAGTATTGTTGCCTCCATGTACCAGTGGGAAAAGCTGAACCCAGACAATAAAGTGGCTTGGACAATGTCACGTGGCTATTAGGGATGAAGGTGGTGCTAGCATCCAAGTCTAATGTCACACCACATTCCATAGTCTTTCTGCTATGCTACTCTACTTGGTTTCTGATGCAAATTACTATACGTTTCTTAAATCATCAGTAGATCAAAGCCTCTGCCTTTATAGCTGCCAATGTGTGTACTTATTTAAATACAAGCAATTGAAAAGTGAACGGTGTCCACCTTTCCATTGTTAATGAGGTTCTTTAGTCTATTACTTTTTCTCTATTAAAAGAATTCTCTTTAATCAAGGAAAAAGGCTCAGATTCTGTGCATTTTGTAGGTTTCCTCACAAGCTTGGTCTTTGCAATTGAATATTTCCATTTAAATGCTCCATCAATTCAACCAAAATGTTAATATTCTGATTACAATGTATCACTCTATGCATTACTAACACCTTTCTTTCCCACCTCTTTCCCCCCAGCAAAGCAGTAAGCTGGAGTTCAGAAGTAGGCAGGTCATTTTGATTTAAAGAGGACAATTGCACACCATGATGCTACAGTAATTGATCAGTAGAAACATTTGGGAAGATTAAACTATAACCTATATGCACTTGCCCATATGTGTATCTCTTATTGTACTGCACACATAGCTATCACACAGCTGTGAAACCTCTGTGTGTTTATAATGATGGGAGGCACCAGTAAACCAGCAACAGTCCTGTTATATCTGCATTAAATGTGGGTTTAGTGATGTTATCAAGAAGCATAACTCTTTTTTCATATTTTGCTGCATACATGATGCTGAAGTTGGAGCAAATAAATAATCATGGTTTCAACTTCAAGGCATTATCTCTCAGACTTCAGAGATTATATATTTTAACAAGTCAGATATGCAGAACCATCTCAGGAATTTTGAAATATTAATGCCTTTCTTCCCTGGATGTAGAGTGACAAGCATGTGGTTTTGACATCCAATTGTGACTCACATCATGACATTCCCACTGCAAAATGGATAGCTCGTGAAGCAGGATCAGCTCAGTAGTGACCCCATCAATACATGCTGCCTCTCCTCTTACCTGCATTGTAATATTACAGAGCAAAGCAGGGAGGCCAGGCTGGGGCAAGCTGGATTTCCAATATGGGACTAGAGAATGTGTTTGTAATGTTCCGCAAGAATATGTCCTCCCCATGGAGGGTGGAAAGAGGGCTTGCTGGAGGCGACAGTGGAGGAGGTAGCAGCCTATGGGATAGGATATCAGAGGTACCAAGGAAGCCCCTGGCCTAAAAATGCTTCTCCCACCTGCTCTGACAAATATTTAACACAAAGCAAAGGCTTTGAATCCTATAATTAGGCATCTAAAGCATGTATCCCTGAAAGGCAGTCCACAGTCATCAAGTCAATCACACTTCATCATCTGTACTGGCTAGAAGATGTTGACAGAGGAAAGGAAAGGCAGAGAGAATAGAGCAGCCAAATGGAAAGAAGAGAGATCCCACAGAAGAAAGGAATGGGAAGGAAGGGGAAGGCTGAGAAAGGAAAAGAAATTTTGCTCTCTGATACTTTTCCTCTATACTGCTATAGGAAAAAGAACACGACGCCTTGTGCTGTTCAATCTCTAGGTCTTTTACAATTCCTGTCGCATTTTATTTCACTCATTGATTCATTTACACCACAAGTGTCATTAAGTATATAATAATGAGGTTGAGCTGTAAGGAATATCAGGGGAAGATAATGTAGGCTTTCGGCCCTCTGAAAACATAGCCTGGCAGGGGAGGTGGTACACAATTATTTAAAAACAGAGATGCAAGTAGCAGGAAGTGAATCCAGGTGGCTTGGGTCCTGGGGAAAAGGATTTGAGCTGTGGAATCCTCACCTGTCCCAAAGTATCAGATTTACCACCACCACCCCACTCCCATCTTAAGAAAGAGGTGGTGGGTGAAATTCATCCCTCTTCTAGATGTTCCCACCCCTCAACTCCAACCAGGGCCTCTGCATAGTGTTGTGCAGGTTAAGGTATCCCGCCAAGGGGTAGAGTGGGTCTGAAACCCAGCCTAGGCTCTGTTAGGCAGGCTGTGAGCCCTGGCTCAGGGCCTCCTCTGCCCAGAAAAAGGGTTGCCTCTTCTGAATTCAGAGCAGGCTCCAAATGATCATCAAGTGGCTGTGTCCAGCCAGAGGAGGCGCCTTGGTCCAACTTGCATAATGGGCTAACGGTGCCTAACCCCACCATCTTATTCATTTGCATCATGGTGCTCTGAATAATAATTCCCAAATATGCCCACACCCCAATCCCCTAGGGCCTGCAAGTATGCGCTCCATAAAAGAGACTTTGCAGATGTGGTTGACAGTACAGATACTGAGATAGGGAGATTATCCTGAGCTATCCAGGAGGTCCCAGTCTAATCACATGGGTCCTTAGCAGTGGATAACTTTTCCCTGCCATAGTAGGTCAGAGATGTGAGATGAGAAGGACTTGATCCACCACTGCAGTCTTTGAAGATGAAGGAGGGACTCACACGCCAAGGAACATAAGCAGCCTCTAGAAGCTGGAAAAAACTGGGAAAAAACAAAAAAGCTGGAAAAAAAGCCAGAAAATAGATCCCCTGCTACGGCCTCAGAAGGGAACGCAGGCTGCTGTCACCCTGATTTTAGCCCAGTGAGACCTGTGTCAGACTTCTAACCTACAAAACTGCAATATAATAAACTTGTGTACTTGTAAGCCACTAAGTTTGTGATAATTTGTTATAACATTAATACAAAACTAAAATATGTGCAATCCATTATAGCCTGTCCATGCTAAAGGGCTCTAAAATTGAATCCTAACCTGCCACAAGTCTCAGGAACAATGTGTTCCAGGCTTTCCTAACAGGAATCTGTCCTTGAGAATCACTGACTTTGGTGACGCAGACAGAGGGGGTGGGTTGAGGCAGGTTGGGACTTCCCAGAGGTTCCTAGAGACATTCCATAGCCTCAGGGTGAGCCCTACAAACACATCCATCATGTAGATGCAGGCTAGGGTCATAATCTTTGCTCCCCAGCATCTCCAACAGGTTGTGCAAATCCCTCTAACTCTCTGTTAAAGCCCTCCATCCTTGGAATACATTGAATGCATCTGCAGAGACCAAACATGACTGGTAACAGGATCACTTTAAGCACTTACATTCTAAACCACATAATTTTATTAATTTCTTCACGCACGTATTGGATCATGTTATTTACAAAAACTTTTATAAAATCTTCTAAATGGTCACATAGTTTGGATATGTTTGAGCCTCCCAAAGCACATGTTGAAATCTGATCCCCCATATGGCAGTGTTCGGAGGTGTTTGAGTCATGGGGGTAGATCCCTCATGAATGGATTAATGCCCTCCTGAGGCGGAGGGGGCAGGGAATAAGTGAGTGACTTCTCACTCTGTTAGTTCCAGCAAGAGTGGGTTGTTGAAAGGACCCTGGCACCTCCCCTCCATCTCTCTCTTGATTCCTCTCACAATGTGATCTCCTTGCACCAGCTGGCTGCCTGCCGCTTTGCACTATGAGTAGAAGCAGCCTGAGGCCCGCACCAGATGCAGCTGTCCCAGAATCACGAACCAAATAAACCCCTTTTCTCTATAAATTACCCAGTCTCAGGTGTTCTGTTATAGCAACACAAACACAGACTAATAAAGTCACATAGTATTCCATCATATAAAATAAATGACTTAGCCCATCTCCTAATTGGAGAACTTTTTCCTTTGTGAACATTTTTTCATAAATAATACACGCACCTGCACCCACACACCAACACCCACACACTTACAGTTAAAGACAAGAAACACAGGAGACAATAGCTCAAATTCTTTGTAGATTTTTAAAGAATCTTCTTGACTACCAAGTACCTTCTATAACAGATCGAGCCTTTTGCCCAAAAATTCTCTTATAATGGAATTCTCCACAGCCCCACCCCTACCCACCTCTTTTCCCCATCACAGCACCTGTTTATTTCCTTCATATCATTTACTACCAGCTATCATTGTGTTGCTTATTAATTTACCTGTTTTCTTGTTATCTGGATTCATCATATGCACTAGGAAGATACTTGGGGTATCCAGGACAGGCCCACTTGAAATCCTTTGGGGAAAATGGTAAGGTATGAATGTACACATAAGTAAAAAGATTTTCAAAATATAAATGCTATTCCCAAAGGAAACTCATAAGAAAACTAATTTTATAATGCAGAGACTTAGAGAAGACTTTCAAAGTCATAATGTTAATGACACAATTTTCTGTGGTTTGAAACTTGGGAAAATTGCAGAAATTTTTCTTAACACCCTGTAGATTACCCTTCCTCTCCTCTCTTAGCCTGTTTTCTGACCCTCTGGTCTTACACTGAAATTATTTGTGCACATTTTTCCTTATTTGATTCTGAGCTTCTTGAGAATATAGCCAGTATCTAGTTTACCCCAGTGCCCAGATTCAGGCCCTGACACACAGGGCTTGAAGGAACAGATAACAGCAAGTTGCATTAATAGTGGGGGAAATTATATTTATTGACCATCTATTATGGGTCAAATACCATTGCACTGACTGATTCAATCTTCATTTAATTCATTGTAATTGTATCCATTTTACAGATGAGGAAACAGGTCTAACAACCATGCCAAGGTGAGAAATATGCTTTACCACTCATTGGCATTTGACCTTGATGGATGAAGTAATAGTACCTAGGGAGAAAAAAACATGGTTCAGAAACTCCTAAATAAACTTTAAGAGTCTGTGGGCTTATGTTTGGCAGTGTTGTGTGGAAAACAGCCAATTTCCTTTTGCCATGTGAACCTGCTTAGCCATTTGAAGGTTTTCCCATCAGTACTCTGGTGTCTAGAGATTCAAAACCACGAATAAGTATATCCATTATAAAGCTCTGCATTGACTATCAGCCTAGTACTTATTCCCTCATACAGGCGTACACATCTTACAATTTAGAAACATTTCTAATATGCCTCACTGAGCCTGTGAGACCATCTATTTTTTCATAGATGTGGGGAGGCCAGCAGCAATAACCAACTAAGTATTTCATTAGAGCAGCTGGGTCTCATCCACAATTTGTAGACTCCAATGTCATCAGTGTTACAGAGCTGAACCCGGAATTTGAAAGGTGCCAACACTGGTCTGAAATTTTAGCAAATCAATGACTCCTAGTAGAAATAATTACCAACTACTTTTTAGGAGTTTACTAAGTTCCAGAAACTATGCTAAACACTTCACAGACATTGACTAATCTAATTATCCCAGTTACTTCATCAGGTAGATCCTATCACTGTGTTCCATTTTGCAGATGAGAAAATTGAAGCTAAGAGAAGAAACTTGCCCAAGGTCACACAGCTACCTAGTGGCACAGCCAGGACTTGAACTCAAGATTGACTGTTCATATAACCCACTACTGTAAAACCAAAGTCCAAATAATGGCATATGTCCCAAGATGACACCCTTGATCCAGTGCATATCCCAAGACAGAAGTCTGGGTGTAATTTTCTTCTTGATTCATCAAACACTCTTGACTTACAAACATCTACCAACTGGCAAACGTTCACTGAGACTCAATTCCAAGCCAAGTACCATGTGTGTAGAAGGCTTGATTCCTACCTTTGAAGAACATACAGTCTTTTAAGGAAGATAAAAACGTGTGACTAGAGGACTTGAGGGTAAGAATGAGTAGAGAAAATGGAAGACATCGTGTACTCAAACAAAAATACAAATTCAGCAAACATCAGAGCGTGAGTAAATTGGATAAATAAGAGAATGTGGTCAGATAAGGGACTTTGGGGGTTTAAGTTATTATGGGTAAGGTAGTTCTAAATGATGAGGAGGACTGAAATTTGGTGATGCCGGTGGGTGGCTACAGAAGAAAGCTGAAGACTATGAGGTCAGAGTATTGAAAATGTCTTCTAATATTGATGGTGAAGTCATCTAGAAGGATATCAGAGGTCATGATGCAGAAGAGAGATGTAAGCCAGGGACGTGGTAAGGAACAAGGCAAGATATACTTGAGGTTGGGTGCCACAATCTAAAGGAACAACAGCAGGCAGGGCAGGAGTTGTACTCCCTTATGACACCTTCACAAAGCTGGAATATATAGTAACCATTCTTAATTTCACCCATCCCAACTACATAAAAGGTTTGCTTCCATTTATTAAAAACAAAATAAATAAATAAATAGATAAATAGATAAATAAATAAAACTATGCTTAATTTTGGTGAAATGGGTCAGTCTACAAAAATCAGAAAGTATATGTGACAAACCAGCATACACAATTCAGAGAGCAACAGGGCCTATATAAGGTTCCTTATAATAGTAAGAATAGTTCTCAGCAGCAGAAATTCCTAACGTCAACTAAAATGGCAACATGTGCCAGAGACGAGATAGCAAAGGAAAAATGGAGGCAAGAGAGAAACTCAGCTGAATGCATGTGCTCTTGTTGGCAGACCTAAATGGCAGATATCAAAAACCAAACCAAGGACTATCTGCAAATGTCCACTCGGTATTTTGTCATTTATCAAAATTTGTCAGCATGACCAAATCCTCTCATTCAAACAAAGCAGGGGGGTGTGTGTAAAGGAAGCAAACAAGATAAGCACGCGCGTTTTCACCCCCGTTAATGTGATTTCTTTGCTTGCGTGTTCGGGATAAGCTCCCTTCACTGTGTTAGCCTCACCACGGCAGTGAATTTGTAATGGAAATCAACTGTCTAACAGTATTTGTATTACAATAATAACCTGGAAGAACTTGTCTAATATCAGAAGACTTAGTGGAGCAGATGAATAGTTACAACACGATATCCATGGGATAGAAATTCAATTAAAAACTGCAAGTAGTGCTGGAGAGGTAGTTATTGTTCAACACATACCACAGGGCCCTTTGCCGAAGCTCAGCTATTAGCTGAACTGGTTGAGAAATTCTGCTTTCCTTTATGGCAATCTGTTAGCTTGTATAAAGTTAAATTAATAAAAACACCAAGCTGCCTCTGTAGTGGGAGAGCAGAATGAAGCCAAGGGCTAGTTGCATATTTTATAATTATGGATTAAGTGCATTATGCCAAGCAAATTAAAGATATGCCACAATTATAATAAAAATGAGAGATTGTGCATCTCCAAACAGTGATTGTATGACTACTGCATCCAGAAGAGAATGCTTCTGCTTTACCCCCCAAAAGCAATTGTTTCTGCTATAAAAAAGGAGGAAGAAATTACCTTTCATGTACTCTTTCCTTCTGAACAAGCAGAATGGCACTTCTGCAGACAGGCAGCTAAAAGCTAAATGGGGCTGTGAACTGCCTGTGCCCAGCACTCAGAACTGGGTCCCACTGCTCAGAACTGTGCACACCCCAAAGGGGAGCATTTTGGTGTTAAGTGGAGGCTGTCAAGCCCATTTGGGAATGAATGGATTCCCAGCAAGGAGGCATCTATCCAGTCAGCCACTAAGGAAGAATGAAAAACCCATGGTCTTATTACACCAAGGGAAAGTGGGTCCTAGACAAGGAAATCCAGCATTCTACAGCCCTTGCTGCATTTCTGCATCAGAAACCTTTGCTATGTTTCTATTTTCTGCTAGTTTGGAAAACAGGAAGCAAAAGCTCTTTTTGTGAAAATGACTGACACACTGACATGCCTGCTCTCTGCTCCAGAAAGGGCAGGGATTCTTATCTTTCTCTGCTCTTAACACATTTGTTGTACAGGAACATACTAAATACTGTGTGGGTGGTGGGTGTGTGTGTCTGTGTCTGTGTATGCACGTGATTATAAATCACACTCTGCAAATGGAATACCAGTCCTTTCAGCCATAAAACTTCACGCACAGCAAATGATGATGCTTTCAGCACATAACGTAATTTTCCTTCTGCCAAGACTCAAGCATATTGCGCTTTTCAGAAAACAAACTTTTCAACCCATATTGTTTGTAATGGTGTGTGGGAGTGGGCATGCATGTGCACATTTGGGCAAATACACAAGACACACATGAGGAAATGGAGCTACAGAAAGAAAGCTCACCAGAAACTCAGATACCCCAAAAGTACGTGCCATTGCAATAGCTCTCTCTTTCACACCCTCTGTTATTCATCCCCTATTTCAGGGATTCCTAAATTATGACTCATGGGCTAACCACATCCAAATCTCTTGGGGTGTTTGCAAAAAAAAAAAAAAGAAAATGAGGATCCCCAGGTCCAATCCTCAACTTTTTTGGACCAGAGTCCCTGGAGGATGGGACCTAGAAGCTGGCATTTCAGCAGGACTGTGACTTGTAGCCAGGTAATTCTGATACACACTCAGATTGAGACTGAGTCCTCTATTTTCTTCCCCAGGCCAAAGACCCCAACATGCAAATAGATTCTCAAAAATACTTAATCAGGAGTATGAGCAGGCACAACCCCCTCATTTTCCTGACAATGATGCTAAAGTCCAGGAAGAAAAACCAACTTGCCAAAGGTCACACGGAGTCACTGCTGGAGCGCAGTCCAGGCTGGCAACAATTCCTACCATTTATAATTTAACTTATAATTAAAAGCACTTTTCCAATTATTATCACATGCATTCCCCTCACTATATTATGAGCTTCATGCAGCAGTTATTATTATATTTATATTATGGTTGTGGGTACAAAGACGTGGGGTAAGATTCTGTTGACAGGGTGCAAACTGTGCTTTATTCAGCCAAGTAGATGACTATTGGGCTACATTTGTGAATCGACTGGTGGCAGTGAGCAGAGCAATCTGAGAGTGTGAGACAGAGCAGAAATTACCTCCTTGCCAAAAGTACAACTGTGTTCCAATTGGTGAGGACTACAGTCAAAAATAAGATTAAAAGGGGTAAAATTAAGACCTCTCAGCAGAATTTGAGAGTGCTAAGCAAGCATATTCCACAATCCAGAGTCTGCCCATCGCCCCAAGAACTCCTGACCTTGCCTCAGCAGGTTTCCAGGAAGGGCAGACACTAGACCAGCTTTAAGCTGTGTCTCAGGAGCAGGTGCACCTCAGTCCCAATTCGCAAACATTGATAGAAAGGATTCCAGCAAGGCGACTCAAATAAAAATGGATCGAGGACTCAAAACCAATTACCAAAGCATAATCTTACTCAGATGGGCATGCTAAGAATAATTACTCTCCGCAAGAAAAATGTCTGTTGTAGACACATTGCAGAAGGCTGCATAATTAAATACAGCTGCCAATTCTCATTTATCTTTCTGGCAATTTGCATTTGAGGGTACACCTGGACTGCTAAGGGCCCAGAGCTGGTGCACACAGTGGAGCTGAGAGCCAGGGGCTCAAAATCTCCAAAGTAGCAGAATTCTAACAAGGACGCTGCACCATTAATGAATCCCGACTCTGAAAATCAGTTTGCACCTTTAGCTTACTTTAGCAGGGACAACATGCTTTACTTCCTCTCTTCCTGAAAATCTCCCTCCTTTCTCTTTGCGTAATTAAATCCCAGCCATCCTTCAAGACCTAATTTACAATGAAGCCCTCTGTGAAGCCTACTCTGTGCCTTGAGTTCTTCATCTGTTGAGAGAATTTCAAAACTTAATCCATGTGTAATTTTCCAACGGTGTATGGCACATAGTCATCTCTCAACATATATGAGCTATCACTTTATCCTCTGGCTCCTCTGGCCAACACTGGTTGGTTTCTTCTCCAACTAGTCATATCTGCAAGCACAAGGGTCACCCCTGTCCCCACGAATATGTAGGGCTCTTTTGCCCCCTGTGCTTTCTGCTCACTCCTGTGCTTAGGGTTTCCCTGATCTTTAGGCTCCTCTAGGGCTAGCAGCCTTAAATCTTTTGGCCTCCCACTATAAAAGATGTTCAAGAGACTGGTTGACAATAGGGTCAGAAGGATGTCTCAGAAGTGGGCTTCTTGCAAGATTCCTTCCAAGGAGGACCTCAAGGTGAGGTAGAAAAATGAGAGAAGCAGTCGGATGGGCCCATCCCATCCAAATCAGGCTGAGCATAAGGCCCTGCGGGGTCACTGTCAACACATGAAACTTTCTCTACCATGGCCAGCCTCTCCCTCTCTAGGGTGAACTCTTTTCTCATTTCCTTCCCTCCTTTGGTTACCCTGAGATCCACTCTCCCAGCCACCTGCCCTTTCCCCTGAGGACACTCAGGTCCAAGGCAATCTGAACCCTTATTCTCTCCCCAGTCCCCCCTCAAAAGTCTCTTTCAAAACCTTCCTTCACATTGAGGTGCCAGGGGCTACTGGCAGTTTTAGGTGTTACCTTTATTTGAAGTAATACAACAGTTTTTAACAAGGACAAATCATTGATTAAACATAATAATGATCTGTCAGTTTCATTAATGGGCTAGCATAGAGCCTGGCACAAGGCAGGGCTCAATAAATACCTGTTGAATAAATACGAGTGAATGACACCCCCCCACCCAAACTCACTGCCACCTACTGAAGGTGCCTCAATGTTTCTCATTCCTAAGAATTTAGACTGGCCAAGAGGTGCAATAACAGAGTAATAATGGAAAAAAAATAATATTATTATTTTTATTATTATAAAAAATAAATATTAATTTAAATGTGTGCTTTTGTGTACAAACATTTCATCTACATGATAAAAATAGGGTAAAATGTGCACTGTCCTATCAGAGCTGTTGACACTTAGAAAATGCATCAGTTTTGAGGAGAATAAATACAATGATGATGATGGTGATCATGATGATGATGATAGCAACAGAAAGCATTTCTAGAGCTCTTATGATATGCCAGGCATTATTCCAACAATTTTCTTTGTATCTACTCATTGACTTTTCATAACAACTCTTTGTGATGGGCAACATTATTGTGCTCATTCTAAAGATGAGCAAACCAAGGCACAATGATGGTAAATTACTTGCCACAGCTGACAGTGATAAGGCCAGCAAGAGAACCCTGGTAGTAGGCTCTACACAATATGTTCAGCAATCATGCATCCTGATAATCCAACTGAGTCCTTGTTTCAAATGTTTCATCTAGCACATTTATCATGATGCATGGGTGTTCTGCTTTTGGATTGAAAAGAAAAGTGTCAATGCCTAGAGGGGTCCATCTGAGAGATGCTGTGATGGTTAATTTTATGTGCCAACTTGACTGGGGCATGGGATGCCCAGATATCTGGTAAATATTTCTGGGTGTGTCTGTGAGTGTGTTTCCAGAAGAGATTAGTATTTGAATTTATGAACTGAGTAAAGCATATTGTTGGGGGCGTCATCCAACCCACTGAAGGCTCAAATAGAACAAAATGGTGGAGGAAAGCTAAATTCTGTCTCTCTGTCTAACATCTTGAGCTTAGACATAGGTCTTCTCCTGTCCTTGGACTGGACTTACACTTTCAGCACTCTTGGTTCTCAGGACTTTGAACCCAGACTGGAAATTACGCATGGTTGGACTTCTCAGCCTCCATAACCACATAAACCAATTTCTTATAATAAATTGCACTAAACAAAACCATCCTATTGGTTCTGTTTCTCTGGAACCCTAATACAGATTTTAGTACTAGAAGTGCCATGGCTCTAGAGGAACAGAAACAGAATTTTAAGGATGAGTTTTCTGAATTGGTTCTGGGATTTCTGGGATTAGCTCTCTAATCTGACTAGATTTAAAGATACTAATGACTCTATTTCCAGTAGTAAAGAGATCACTGACAGTTCATGGTGTGAACTTGTAATAGAGATATGCAAAATATCTGCATTAGATACTCCTAATCAACCGCTTATAAGAAGCAAGGAGCTGAGTGACTGTGAACATACTTTCAAACATTTTTGGGAAACTAATGAGGATGGTTGGTTGCTTCTCACGTTGCTGGACAAAATGGAGAAGAAAAGAATGAGCTCAGAGACTCAAATTCCAAGCTCAAGTGCCATATAAATGACCTGAAGGCATTTATGTGTGCCCTAAAGTAGACTCTTATCTCCTGTAGCCTGAGGCTGAACCCGCTGAGAATCAAATACAGAATCTCATCTCACCACTGGCTGAAATGCCATCAGAAAAACAGAGCTAGGAGGAAATATCACTGGACTGGCTGGATGAAGTCTGGCCTAGAAGCCATGACTGTGGACTAGCTAAAGCAACCTCTATCTAAAGTGAAAGATGTAAGTAGGCACCCCAGCACACTACATAAGAGTCAGAAGTGGGCAATCCCGTGAGAACACAGCTTTGCAATGGTGCAAGGTTCTGTCAGGGAAGCTTTCCTACAGACCACATCAGAAAGAACAATTCATCATACGTTGCTCAGGAGTTAGAAATTTGCTCATAATGTTGAAACTTTGCAATGCATCATTTCTCAATGATGTATTAACATCACTGATGTGCTTTTAATTAATGGTCTATAATTACACATGTTATTTATGAGGAGACATTTCCTCAAGAAGGCAGCCAAGACATTCTCCCTCAGTGAACAGACCCCTAAAGCATTCTAAAGTCACAATAAAGGAGGAAATGGAACCATCTGGGCTGAGACACAAGGTTCCTCAGCAATTCAAAACAACTGTATATGAAAATACAAAGCAAGTATCTGGAGCACATGTTTTTAAGGACCATACAGAGTCAGACTCCTCCATGCTAATGGATACAGAGAAGCTCAGGTGTAAAACAAGAGGAATACCACCCCTCATTAGTGCTACATTTGATAGTTGTGTAAAAAGAAGAAAATGATCCACTTAAAAGGATCTTTAACATTGATGGGTCAATTTTGGCAATTACAGGATTTATGAAGCTATCTTTGCACCGAATTGAAATATACCACAGGAAACCCAACCTTCACTCACTTGTTTAGCTGATGACCAAGCAGCCATCTGAAGGCCTGCTTCCTTGTTGTCCTTGAGATCCCAGCTCAAATGCCACCTCCTAGGCAGCACTGAAACTAGGATGGGGCAGGCAAGCAGGTCATCTAGGGTGCAAAATTCAACCAGGCATTTGCAGGACACTAAGAGCGAATGCCTCCTTACATATTGTGCATGGGCTATCTCACTTGCCTCGCCCTAGTCCCAGCCCTACTTCCAGTGAGGTCTACCCTGACCATTTAAATAAAAGCACCCCAATTCTCTCCTCTCCCATGCCCTCTTAGTTCCTACCAAACCACCCAGTGGCACTTGCTGCATTTTGTTATGACCTGGTTTACAGTGCATTTATCCACTATCTATTGTCTCCACTAGTCTGTCCACTCCATGAGAGCAGAGACATAGTTTATCTTGTTCCCACCCCTGGAATCCCTAGTGCCTCAATGGTGTCTAGTATACAGTAGGCTTCTAGAACTATATCTGTTCGATGGGAATAGAACAAGGATGTGAAAGCCCCCTATGAAAATAATATCAACAACTCCAGACAACCCAAGAAAATCCTCCTGAAACTCTAATTCTTCCTACTCATATTAAAGTATACAGAACCAGTGTGATAGGTGAATGTTTAAAATTTAGATACCCCAAAAGACATTTGGGGCAAAAAAAGTACCTGAGTTGGTAGAGTGAATCAAAAAATATGAGTGCCACAAGCATTCAGGTTACCTTTTCCAAATTTTTTAGAAGAAAAATGGAAATAAGCAATGAACAAACACTCACATATAACAGATACTTCAAGACAAATTCAAGAGATGCCCACATTAACCCTCTGAAGTAAACTTTGTCCTCATTTTCCAGATGAAGACAATAAAGTAAGGATTAAAGAGGTTCCCTAATTTGTATATGAATTTACAGCTAATAACTGAGGCATCCAGTTTTCAAACGCAGGTTCCTCCAAGCACCAAAATTATTCTTTCACATGGCACAACAAAGCACCTAGATTTTTTTTTTAACATGAAGGACTCAAAGTATAAACAAAACAATTACTGATGGTCCTCACTAATCATTCCCAATTCTGGCTTTTCTAAAGAAATCCTGATCAACAAATTTGATAAGTCTATTCTTTAAAGTAGTGAACCTAGACAATTTGCTTTTCAGAAATGCATATCTTTTTACATATTGTGCATATCTTTTACATATCCACTCTGCTACTTTCCCACCATAATAGTCATTAACTTCTGTTATATAAACCCCCATCTCCTGCGCCTTAATCTTTGTCCATTTCTTCTCCTTCAAACCTCCTTCCCTCAAGTACCTGAATGTGAAAATTAAGCCAAACTTCAGTTCGCTGCCTCAGAAGGAACCGCCCCAACTGCGTCCCTTTCCCCTCTTAGGTCCACGTGTTTAGCTCTATTCTAAGTGAGTTTCTTCTCTCCCTCCATTTTCAAATTTCAGGGATGATACATATGTCAACCACAAGCCAAAGAATGTGGGAAGTAATCAGAGAAATGTTCTTTGACCCCTTCATGTCCCCCTCCCATAAAGACTCATAACCAAGGACAGAAGAACTGCCAACAGGCAGCCTCTGTGAGTGAAGCCCAGCCCCGCGCAGAAGGCAAAGAAAGCACTTCCACACCCAAGTCTGTCCTGAGGCACAGCCTGATTTTCATTGTCAGATACATTGTGCTCACTTGTAGCCTCATTTCAAGAAAAAGAAACAAAGCCATATTCCTATAAGGTCCCTCTTGAAGAATGAATTTTCAGACTCACAGATTTATCCTCTATTCTTCTACAAAGCAAAGGGTTTAGTCACAAATGCCTAAAGACTGAACTCTCAAGGCCTTTCAGGGGTGCCAACCTTCCTGTCTGAAAGTGTGCTGGTTTTAGTTTCGGTCCAACATCTTTCCCTAATGAAGGGAGAGTAAGCAAGTGCTTTCACTTCTCTGAGTTTCTCACTTTTCTCAATCCTGAAACCTGTAGGGAAAGCTTGATGACCTATGTTTCTCCAAGCAGCAAATATCAGCAATCTAGTTGAGAGAGTTTAAAAAGAAAAAGCTTCACAAGGGGTCAGGTCAAAACTTGCCATCCAGGGAATCGGAATCTCAGGTCTTCTCGTCGGCCCTGGCTTCTGTGTGTGGACTGCTGCCTGCCTTCCCACCTTTCTGTCTTCCTTCCTTCCTTCCTTCCTCCTTTCCTTCCATCCCATGGATCTTAACATGTGCCAAGCACAGTGTTTGGCAGTGCAGAATCATGCTGTATGAGACAAACATGACCCCTGCTCTCAGTGAATCTATGTTTATTGGGGAAGGTAAAACACTAGTGAAATAAATAAATAACCACTACATAAGACATAAAATAAAATGATGGCAAGTTGTACAATAACAAGTGCTCAACAAGGGACTGAGAGACTGACCAGCCTGGAAGCCCTTCTTAGGAAGGATGTCCAAATAACATCTCTGTGGAGAAGAGATCCTTAGATTGGAGAGATGAAAGACAATAAAGAACTAGGCTTGTGAAAAATGTGACTGGGGGGCTGGGGAAAGGAGAAAGTACAGAGGATAATGAGAACATTCCAGATGGGTGAAGTCTCCAGGCAGGAACAGCCTGGTTTGCTCTAACAGACTGAAAGTTCACCAGTTTGCCTTTGGCAATTTGGGTCCTCTTGCAGTACCTCACATTATCACCCCATTACATGCTCTTCTGGGTCTATATAAAAATGGTGTATTCACCTTATCACTGGTGCTTTAATAGTGGACCATGAGGAGCAAATGACAGATCTAATTATGTCTCTGATGCAAATATGTTGGAGGACCCTAGTCCAGCGCTCCTTAGTTGATGCTACACATCTCAATGCACCAGAAGGCCGTGAAAGGAAGATAGTAGCCCCCAGTGAGACCCTTATGGACAAACTTTCTGAAGCTTAATACCAGGCACCACTCCAGGTGTGCACTGGCAATGGGAGTGAGCTGAACAGGTGCATGTGTGTAGGAAAAGGCCAATTAGGTTTCCTAAGATGCCCAAGGCTGGATGGGTCCCCCTGTGACTGCATTCATCCAGTGATCCCAGGGAGGCCAAGCTCATTGGAGATCTGGAGCTGTGTCTACAATAACACTAAGTTCTCCCCCACTCTCATGGGTTCCTAGCACAGAAAAATATTTTTAAAGTTGTTTTTTAAAGTCTTAAGGCTTTTATAAACATGTAACAGTTCCTGACATCTCTGGGCAAGACAGCAAAGCCAGAAAGCCATACAACACTCCCATACGCTCAGCTCTTTTCTAAACATCTTGCCATCAGGACGTTTAGATTAGAGATAATATTGGAAAGTACCTATTCTTTGCATACTGTAGCTATTCAATATATGCTAGCAATTATAACTGCCCCCAGGCGCATATTGCCCCCACTTATCCTCTGATCCCTTTGTCAACACTGATAAGCAATCTGGCAACTGCCTCAAAACAGCCAGTGAGTTTTGATAACTGTGGTGTTCTGTACATGCCACTCTCGGTTATCAGTTGGCTGGCTTCCATCACATGCCATCAACTCCAAAATACCCATTTATCCAATCCTACACCATCTAGCTGTAATAGAGGACATGCTACCAAGCAGAAAACACTGCCACTGCAGAGTTGATGACAGGAGCAGATGGGACACCAAGAACCAAGTGTCCATAGGAAGCTGCCTGACACTTGGAGGGTGCACAGGGTCTGGGGCTGCTAGACCCAGTCAGGCTTTCAACAGACTCCTAACATCAAGACCAAGGAGGCTTAAATGCATCCTGTCCTTCTGTTCATTCAAAAGATACACACACAGCACCCAACGCACACATGCAGGTGTTATGTGAGCTCAAGAAGCCATGCATGCTGAGACCAAGTAGCAGATGAGTGGGTGGAAAAGCTGATTCTAAGGGACTGAAAAGAAAAAAGAAAGAGGGTATTGGGCTGAGGTGCTCAAGAAAGGCTCTGGAAGAAAGTAGAATACATGCTGGATCCTAAAAATGGGTAGGAGGAGAGCAGGAGGAATTCCAGAATGGGACGTGGCATCAGTAAAGGCGAGGATGCTGGAGAGGGAGGCAGGAGCCCGGCTAGAACAGCCCTGGGGATGCATTTGCTCTGCTAGAGGTTTCCTAGTTTCCATCTGGGAAGTGGGTCCCAAGCTGTGAAGGGGCAGGGTCGAGGCCCCTCGAGAAGCCACACAAAGCATCTAACTGGGAAATCCCTTCATTGTAAGTGAGTTGTGGTCTGTCCATTTAGGTTAATAGCCCAAATCCACCTGTGTGATCTTCAGCAGATTACCCATTGGACTAAAATCTTAGCTTTCCCATCTGGGGGGGGGGGGAGAGAGAGAGTCATAAGGTTTGGGGAGGATGTGATGAGATAATTGAACACAAAAGAAGCAGATGTTTCCCCAAATGAATGTCACAGCTTCTTCAACAACTTTTAGCACACATTTCCCCTCTAAGGGGTGGATTTGCTGCTATACAAGAATAGATTTAAAAGGTGAGAATTCTTCCACCTTAAAAAATAAAACTAAGAGTAAATGTAATTTTTAAATAAAGATTAGCACATTTGATTATTTACAAAATGTAAAACTACTACTTTATGAAAAACAAAATTATGATAAAGGAGAAAAACAGAATGAAGGAAACACTGGCATCTGATTCAACAATGTTTTCAGGTTACATATTTTATTAAGAAATGTGTACAAAATGATAAGGAAAACAAGTCACCAATAGATAAACATGCAAAACGCATGAAAAGAAAATGCATGTGAGGAAATACAAGTAGAGAAAAACTGTTCCATTCTGAATAATTAAAAAATCAATATTAGAAATAAATAAAATAAAATTTCAGTAACAGTAAATCCTTAAAACATTCAATAAATGATGTAACTTCTCTCCTTAAAGTCCTTTAATTGTTTCCCATTGTACCGAAAGTAAAACCTACACTGCTTTAAATGGCTGACAAGACACCACAGGGCTGTCCTCTGCCCCCTCCCCACATCTCAGTGGACCACCCCTTGCCTGTCCACTTACTCTGGCTCCTTGGAAAAGCAAGCTCCCACATACCACAAGACCTGCCTGGAATCTTTTCCCCTCTTTTCCCCAACCCTTCAGCTCCTGGTTAAGTCTTCCTCATCCTTCAACCCCCTCTTTGGGCACTTCCCCAATGTTATGGCCTGAATTGTGTCCCTCCCCCACAAATTCATCTATTGAAGTCCTCACCCCAGTACCTCAGACTGTGACCTTATTGGGAAGCAAAGCTGTTGCAGATGTATCAGTTAAGATGAGGATACACTAGAGTAGGCTGGACCCCTAATCCAATATGACTGGTATCCTTACAAGGGGGAAATCTGGACGCAGACAGGCACACAGGGAGCACACCATGAGAAGATGAAGGCAGAGAAGGTGACGTTTCTACAAGATTGCCAGCAAACGATCGGAAACTAGGGGAGAGGCATGAAACAGTCCTCAGATGGAAGCAACCCTGCAGACACCTTAATCTCTGCATGTTCAGCTTCCAGAACTGTGAGACAATACCCTTGTGCTGCTGAAGCCACCCAGTCTGTGGCACTAAGTGACAGCAGCCCTAGCAAATGAATATCCCGGGAAAGTTCTCCCTGGTCCTCCTTGGTCCTGCCGCTGGGAGAGGTCCTGCGCTTCACTCTCTGGTGATGCCCATGCGCCTTCAGCCCCTTCAGGAAGTACTTGGTCACCGTCTGCCTCCACACTGGAGAAAAGCACAGAAGGAGCAGGTGCAGGCAGGTGCTCCCTGAGTGTTTGTGGACTGTGTCTGGCAAACGTGGAGATAAGTCCTGGCAGGCAGGAGACCCAACTGGAGTCTTGAGGGATGAGGGTCAAAACCGCTAGGCAATCCTGACAGAAACTGAAGCAAACTCTCACAGAGTGCATGCTTATGTGATCCACCACTGTGCCCGACACTTTACCATTGTTAACTCATGGTGTCCTCTCAGCTCCCCGGGTACTGTCATCACTCACACTTAGAGATGGGAAAGTGGAGCCCAGAGGAGTTACCACGCAAAGCTCACAGGCAGGCAGAGGCAGAGTTGGGATTCAAACCCAGGTGCTGCTCTCCAGAAAGCATGCTTCTAATCTCTCTGTATGGTGACTTACAAGAGCATACAGTAAGCAGGTACAGGTAGCGGGTAAGACAGGCACAGAACGGGTAAGCTCCTGTTTGACACATTCCTCAGGGGTTATTAAGATATTTAAGGAGGAGCTGAGACCTATTCCAAAACTTTACAGAAAAGACAGACACTGGACTCTCCCCTTCACCTCTCCTTGAGGGCACCATAACAGGTAATTCTTTGGGTTGGAGGAGTCACGGGTCTAACCCAGGAGATTTTATAGTAGTCATCCTTCACATGAGGTATTGCACCAGGGTCTTGTACTGAGGGTTGTAAATTTTAGACTATTGGGAACCCCAATGACAATCTCCAACCTAGGCCACATCTTGCTCAAGGATTACCTAGAGTAGGGTCAAGTACACAGTAGAATCAGAAGGCTTAGATCCAAATCCCAGCTCAACCACCTACTAAGAGCATGACCTGGGGAAAGTTATTTAAGTTCTCTGGCCCTCAGATTGCTCAGCTATAAAATAGGGATAATAGTAGTATTTACCTAACTGGTTTATGATAAGGGTGAGTTAAACATATGTGAAACATTTTAATCAGTGTCTGGTACTCTGTTAGTGTTCTATAAGTGTGAGCAAGTATTACTACTAATGTTTTTATTATTATTTTCATTTTATCAGATCAGATGGGCCCAGATATTCTCAGCTGGAAGGAGAAGTGCACATTCTTCTTTGAGTCTGGAAATGCAACATTTCCAGGAGTTTTATTACCCAAGTCTTATTCCAATAATTTTACAATACTTTTAGGCATACTCATTACCTTAAAGCATGTAAATGCATGTGTGCAATACACACACACCACAAACACATATGTATACACTGAAAACCGTGTCAACTTTTTTCTTTTAATTTCAGAGTTTGGCTTTTCCAGCATAAGAGTTGCAGAAATGCACCTTTCTCATAACCAATTTGACAATGTATGCTAAGGTCCTTAAAATTCCTCCTCTAGAAGTCTATCCTACAGCAATAATCTAAAATACAGATAAAAACAAAGATTTATGTACCTATATATGCATCACAACATTTTTAAAACAGTGAAAAACTATAAAACAATCTAAATCTCCAAAAATAGAGGCATAGTTAATTATGGAACAACAACATAATAAAGTATTATGTGAACATTAAAATTTTGTTTGCAAAACATTTTGAATAACATACAAAAACGCTTGGTCAAATGTTATCTGAACATAGGAAAAACTTTATGCAAGAGGATCTCAATTATGCAAAAATGTATAGGTATGCATATGCCAAAACTTAGTGGTTTTGAATGGGATATAGATGGTTGGTATTTTTAATAGTATTCTTCATTATGCAAGCTTTAAAAAATTACTTTTATTAGTAAGATAATTACACAAAAATTTAAATGTGCAAAAAAGAGAAAAACTTAGAGCTTAGGAAACTCATTGTTTCTTCCTTGTTGGCCAGATAAAACCTTTTTTTATTATTATTTTAAATTGACAATTTATACTTGTATGAATTTATGGAGTACAAAGTGATGTTATAATTTATGAATACAATGTGAAATAATTAAATTAAGCTAGTTAACATATTCATCACCTCAAATACTTAATATTTTTTGTGATGAGAACATTTGAAATTTACTCTTAGTAATTTTGAAATGTACAATACTCTGTTATTAACTATATTCACCATGCTGTGCAACAGAACTCAAAAAATATATATATATATACTCATTACCTTAAAGCATGTAAATGCATGTATGTAATATACACTCTCCACACACATACACACTGAAAACTGTGTTAACTTTTCTCTTTCAATTTCAGAATTTGTATATATATTTATGAGTTTGTATATATATGTAAATGAGTTTTTACATATATCATACGTATGAGTTTGTATGCATATACACATATAAGAGGATGTCAGTATAAAATATACACATATAAGAATCAAAGTAAATCAGAATTTGGTCCAATTCCAAACACTTCACAGTTTGCATTGCTACTGTCCGCCCACCCCCCAACCACCATCCATATCCCCACAGAGAGCACATGTCGAGGAATGAATCTTTCAGAAGTCACATCATGTCCTTTATCCTCTGTCCCACCATTGCAAGAGGTTCAGTGCCCATAGGGGGCCTCCACACTTTCAGAAGGTTGAAGTCTGACCTTTACCTGAGCATCATAAGCCAGTGAAACCTAGTCCCTGATGGTCCCTCACCAGGTAAGAATCACCAGTGCCAGTCACACAGAGAACCCCAGTGCTATAGAATTCATGTTTATGCAAATGAAAGCCAGAAGTTCTGGGGAAAGGAAGTTTCTGGTTTCCCTCAAACAAGAAGGCGTCAAACTTAGGCTTCCTGCCTTCCTCCCTCCTACACATCAGATCATTGGATATTCTACTAGGGCAGATAAAAATAAGCACACAAGCAAACACATGAATGAATGAGTGAGTGAGTGAATGAATGAATGAATGTCAGGGGAAAAGCCATTAAGAATGTCATAACCAACTCCAAGCTTTTCCTCCCTACGTACAATTTCTCCCCATACTAAATCACCCTTGCTAAACACACCTCATCCAAAAGACAGCTATTATTTATTCCACAATCTCTGTTCACAAACCTGTGCTCTTTTCTGTCTACCCCGCAGAAAAGGCTCCAAACTGCTAGATCAGGCTGGTCACCTCCCCTGAACTGTATCCATGCTTCAACTTCACTGTTCTAACCATTTGCCAGATTTTCCCTAGTCATTCTCTCTTCCTGGATTTGATATAACTATTCTCTTTATCTAGCATTTCCATCCCTTCAAATCGCCCACCAAAGTCCTTCTCTCTCTTCAAGGCATACCTCATGTACTGCACCTTGTTAAAGTACCCTCTGATCCTCCAAAGCTAGAATTAATATCTTTCTCTTGCCTGCCCTTGTTTTAAACTTTTATTATAATTATTTCCTACAGAATATCATATGAAAGTTTTGTATTCTCTCTCTCTCCTTCTTTATTTCTCTGCCTCTATCTCTATTTCTCTCTTTTGATTAGAAACTCGTGGAAGGGAAAATCTTTTCTACATCACTGCATGATCCATAGCGCTTCACACAGGTATTGCACGTAGTAGGTCTCATTACATAAATTTGAACTAATGTATGCTCCTAGTAAAGCCATATCTCCTGGGCTTACAGCACTCATTGGGGAACTCCACTTTGTTCCCTGATGCATTCAAAAAGCACCTAGCACAGTGATATGTTCACATTAAGCATTTGAAAGCAAATACCAAATGAGTCAAGCGAGATCTCAGGATGCAAGATCAATACGCAAAAATAATCCCATTTCTTTTTCTATATGACTTATGATTTACGCTCTTAGGCATTTATCCCAGAAAAAAAATAAAAACATGTTTGCACAAAAACCTATACTCAGATGTTCATAACAGCATTATTTACAATAGCCAAAAACTCGAAACAATCCAAATGTCCTTCAACAGGCAAATGTTTAAACAAACTACGTTACATCCACACCATGGAATACTACTCAGCAATAAAAAGAAACAAACTATTGATATACAACAACCTGCATGAATCTCCAGAGAAGTATGCTTAGTGAAAAAAGGCAATCTCAAAAGGTTACATATACTATATGATTTCTTTTCTAGAACATTTTTGAAATGACAAAATTTTAGAAATGGAGAAGAGATTAGTGGTTGCCAGGGTTTAGTGACAGGAGTTAGAGGTGAGGAAGATGGGTGTGATTTAAAAAGGCAACATGAGAGATGGCGGTGGTGGTAAACTGTTCAATATCTTGGCTATGGTGGTAGACATACAAACCTACCCTCCTTCATTCCTGTACCACAAACACACAATATGGGTGCAACTAACACTTGGGGAACCTCTGTGATTGGTGGATTGTATCAATGTCAACATCCTGGTTGTGATAGTTTTGCAAAATACCACATCAGGAGAGACTGGATAAAATGTACACAGTATCTCTGCATTATTCCTAAAACTGTCTGTAAATCTTCAGCTACCTCAATAAAAATTTTAATTAAAAAACACGTGTAATCGCAAATGGCAACTCACCCCAGATAACATTCTGTAATCAACAACCAGCCTGCAGAAGAGGAATAAAGAATTTGTGAAGGATTAAGAGCATTCTACTTGCATCTCTTCGGGGATGGGGTGGTGGAAGGGTATTACAAAAAATTTTAGAGATTATATCTGACCAATCATATCACCTTGATTTATGAAGACCCTATTAGGACTCTATTAGGACATCGTCTAATGTTCTGAAGAACAGATATGAAAAAGGAAAATGCAGTGTCCAGGACTGAGAAAGTGCTCACTAACTACACCTTGAATTAAATGCAATTTGAGGAGGCAACAATAGCCAAGGGAGACAAGCATGGCCTTTGGTGTTTCACAGACTTGAGGTCAAACTTCATCTGTTATCCACTGGCTGTCTGTCAGAGCTTCAGGTTGGTCATCTACCAATGTGGCATAAAACCTTCGCAAGTTTTTTGTAAGTGATATGTTTACCATAAAGTTCCTATCACATTCCCTAATGCCTAATAACTGATAGCCTTTTAAATCAATACTATAATTGAAGAGATGTTTAAAATTTTGTGTACTTTGAGTTACCTCTACATTAGAATCCATCAGAAAATATGTGATACCTGTGAAGGATATCAGTCTGGCATTCCCAGAACCCTTTCCTGCCTTTCTTCGGGTGGTCCCAGTCTCTCTGTGCGTAGAGATGAATGAGGGAGCCAGCCTGGGCCAGGAAATTCTCACCTCCTGAACACAGCTTGACCTAAGCAGCCCCTTTAATTTCCTCTCCCAGGAATCTAAACCACAGAGAAGGCAGTGCCCTAGAGAGCAAAGCCATAACATCCAGCTGCTGTGTTTCCTGCAGATGATGAGGATTTTGTTATTTCTGATGTTTTGTTGTTTATCTCCTCCTCCAAATATCCTAGCATCCTTCCACCCTAGTATCTTTCCAACAAATCCTATATCTTGTTTAAGTTAGTGGTGGTTTCTGTTGCTTGTGATCAAAAACACTTTAGGAATAGAAATCTTTCTAAAATCACCTGGAAACCAATCCCCACTCTGAGTGCTCTCTTATCCCCACAGAGCCTAGATTCCTGGCTGCCAACTCACCCTCATGAGGTTCATCTCAAGCACAACCCCATGGAGAGTAGCATCTTATGACCACTCTCTTGTGGCACCACTCTCAAAGATCAATGTTAATTGCCCAATTAAGCAGGCCTGATGCTGACAGAATGTGAGCTAATTAGTAAGTGCCAGAGCTCATTCCAATTATTAACTTTTATAGTAGTCATTTATAAAGATGAGGGTGCAACTATGAATTTTTGCATGAATGCTTGTTTTCCTCACTCTAAGCCAGCCAGCCAAAAGGAAAATGGGTAGAAGGAAAGGTGCTGTGCTGGGGGTGAGACTACCCAAAACAAGCTTCCATGGATCTTTTAGAAGCAAAGATGGCCATGAAATCTCTTAGATCAGTGACTACATCAGAATCGAGAGGGGAGATCTTAAAACCAATAAGTCCCTAGATATCAACCCCAGAAATTGACTAAGTTTGGAATAAGTCCCAGAATACTGACTTTTCTTAAATTTCCCAGGTGAGTCTAATGATCCACCTGAATTGAAAATCACTTAGACAAACACCCAAGGAAACCCATTCCTACTCCCCAAAGTAGTCTCTTGGCCATACATCTCTTATGAAATATGAACAGTTGCTAAGCTAGAAAGGCCAGGAAAGAGTGATTGCTAATATGACAGCAAGAACAGGGAGCTGCTGAGAACTGGAAGATCTAGATTCAGGTCTCAGATCTGAAATCACTGACCCCCAACCCATATGGGACATTAATTGAACCATCTGTGAAATGGAATGTTCAATTATACAGGACTTGCATTCCCCCAGAAACATGAGAAGTGTCAGGCATCCATGTGGGCAATGACTGCAAATACTGCACAAGTTTAAGAAATTTGTGTAGCAGCATTGAGAAGGAGGACCCTTAAAAGATAAACTTTATGCAGTATAAGACTTGACTTTAGCTTTAACGTGGGCACAGAACAATTTGAAACAATAGCAAGATATGAAATGCTTGTAAGTTCAGCGACTCCTGTAAAGAAACCTCACAGACACGGACACGAAGGAGAAGACTTTTTACCAGTTTATTTCTCCCAAATAATGTCTAGGGCAGTGATCTTTGTAGGGAAGTTGCCAGAAGCCTCCTAACGACATTTATAGTCTATGTCCAATAAAGTAATTGGCTACCAAACGATGAGAAAGTAACGAGGAAAGCTTGACTACCTAATCTTTATAGTCGGTACATATATAAGAAGGAATGGGGTATGTCAAATCCACTGTCCTATAAACTTGAAAATAGGCTCGGTGTGAATTCAAATTTTTCCTTTTTTGGGGGGGGCTTCAAAACACATTCCAAGGGTCCATCTATCATAGTTTTACACACATGGACACCTGGCAGGGAAATAAATTAAGGCCTACCTTAGAGAGTAGGGAAATGCATCCATTTATACATGTTATTTCAGAAGGGACTATGTGATCACTTATTAACTTCATCAGAAGGCTAATGAATCTACTGCTAAGAAAATGAGAGGGAGCTCAGTCTACAGAAAGGGATGGGCAGAATCATCTACCCCTTCTCCAAATGGAGGGGTTATTTATGATTGTGATAAAATGGCACTGAATTTGGAGGAAAGGGAAAACAACATAAAATAACAATCATCAGACGCAGTCCAAGCAAAAGCGTTACATTCTCTCAGCCACTGGACAAAAATCAAGATTTATGCATGTCGGGGTCCAGCCTAGTGGAAGTAAAAAGACTAGGCCATAAAAGAAGCCCTCTCTTTCCCATAATAAATAGAACATTAAATCCGTAATGCAGATCTGCTCCTCCAGTGTTCTCATTTCTCTATTTTCTAGCCAAAAAAAAAAAAAAAGATGTACGATGGCCTAATATTTAGAGCAAACTCCTTTCTCATTCTATTTTTTTGGAACAAAGACTCATAGATTGAATGATGCTCCCTATGTTTAATGAATTTAATTTGATCATCACACATTGTACAGAGGTATTGATATTCAACTCTGTACCCCACAAATATGTATAATCAATTATGCTTTAATAAACATTATTTTAGAAAATTTTAAGCTAAGTAAGTTGGACAGAGTGTTCTGGCTAATAACTGCCAACTGGCTAATATCCATCCATGAACAGCAAGTTAGCAGAGTATGTTGTTATTGACACTAGGATCACAACTTTTCCACCAGATTTTTTAAGGAAGGTGACTGTGCTCAAGGGTACTACTGTTAGGTCATAAAAGGTATCTACTGCGTGTCAAAAATCCTATGTGTGCTTCCTATTTGAATTCCCATGATGGTAGATTCTGTGGACTCAGAGTTGAAATAGATCTGAGGGATCATTTAATCTAATACCTTTATTTATGAGGAAACAGAAAATGACCTGAGCAATCCAACTAACAGCAAAGATGGGACCAGAACTCAGACTTCCTCTGAGTTCAGTGGTTCCCAATCCTACTGAAGTCAGAACCAACCAGGGAGCCTTTAAAATTATGCGCCACCTTACTAAATTGGCATCTCTTGGAAAGGGCTCAGAAATTGAGCTTTTTAATACATTCCACAGGTAATTCTGAGGATATGCCAAGTTTGAGAACCATGCATGTTCCCATTCTGCCTTTCATGTTAATTACTTGAGAGGTAACAGTGCTCTTCCATAGGCTTAGATCCCTCAAATGTTGCATTAAAAAGAAACCAGTAGGGCTGACCCCATGGCGCACTCGGGAGAGTGGGGCACTGGGAGCGCAGCAGTGCTCCCGCCGCGGGTTCGGATCCTATATAAGGATGGCCGGTGCGCTCACTGGCTGAGCGCGGTGTGGCCGGTCACAAAAATGACAAAAAAAAAAGAAAAGAAAAAAAGAAACCAGTAAAGAATGAGTTAACTCAACATTATGTTGGGGGAAATGAAAATCAGATTGTGCTTTGCATCCTGCATCCAAAATAATCATTATCATCGTCATCATCATAATCTGGTATGAAAACCAAGAAATGTATTAACCTTCACCATGTGCCAAACACAGATGAGTGTGTAAAGGAGAAGACTCAGGGACATTCTCTATCAAGTAGAAATGCATCATTTCCACGCATTACGTGCCTAGGAGTCTAGATTTGTTCTGCATCCCACCCTCTAAAGATACGGCCCAGTTGTCACCTGGAGCCTGGTAAAAGCTGCTGGGCTAAAAGGATATGGGTCTATGAATAAAAGATAAATATTATATTAAGTACTGACTAAATTGTCAGCATTTTGCACTCTATGAATTCTCTCAATGAATCCTCACAAAATTCCTTGATATAGCTCTTATTATAATTCCATTATACAGATAAGTAAACTGAGTCTTAGGGAGATTAAAACATTGCTCAAGGTGATACAGCTAGTAAGCAGTAGAACTGGGATCTACATGCAGGCAATTTGAATCCAGGGCCCTTTAAACACTGCACATACTCAATCTCATCCATCACCAGGTGTTCCTGAGAAGTTGTATATGAAACAGTCTTTTCTCTTAAGAGGCTCACATCCAACTGGAGAAATAAGATGTGTTGTATTAAACAGCAAAACAAAATACAGGTGGCATATTGATCTCTTCTCCAATTCATTCCTAGAATTGTTTTGCATTTTTTATGGAAGAGGTGGGGTGATAATTGTAAAAATATAAGTATTTCCAGAGTTTGGCCACTCATTGCAGAACATACTGTGTTTTGTCTGCACATATGTACTCTTGCATATGCCCGCTGTTGTTTCCTATGCACGTTAATCTTCTCTTCCAACTAAACTAAACATTCCTTGAGGGTAGCAATCATGATGCATTTATTCTGCATCTCCCAGCAATGAGCATGGGGCTGCTTACATAATGGATGCTCAATTAATATCTGTTCGATTGAATGCTCTGTGACCCATTCAAGAGCTTCCACCAGATTTTATTAACACTGAAAGCAAATAGGAGAAGTTCCCAGTTCTGTAGGGTGGATTCCATAGCCCCAACCTTCAGAATCTCACATACGAAACCCAGTGAATGGGATGGAAAGCTTTTGATTAACAGCCTAGCAAATAAACGGCATTCCCATCTGCAGTTCTGTTTCCATTAATTCACTCAGATTCAGCAGGAATTCCACTAAGGAATTGGGGTGAGCAGCTGCAGAGGGAGGGAAGCACATAAATAAATCATGGGTGTCATTAAAATATGTCAACTAATAACTTCTGGGAAGTCTTAGCAATTATTATCAGGGTTTGCTTGGCAAACAAAAAATTAATAAATTCAAAAGGTCTCCATTTTATACTTTTTTTAAAAAACAGCATCCCCAAGAAAGGTCAGTGACAGAACAATTAGAAAAGAAATAAATGGTCTGGACGACAGATTGTGAACCAGATGAGAAGTCATAGGATTCCCGAGTGGCAGGACATGAGACAACCCAATACAAGGAAAGGGACAGGGCTAGGCAGGGCTGGTGCTGGCATTGGTTTGGGACTGTTGGAAACTTCTGTTCAGTCTCCAAACTGTTATTTAGTAGAGCTTACGTGCTAGGCAGTGTAGAAATAATTAAGGCACAAGTCCCTGCCATTGAGAGGCTCGAGGCTGGGAACAAATCACCATGCAGTGTGAGAATCTGAAGCTAGTGAGAGTGTCCCACACGGTGGGAGTTGGGGGTCAAAGAAGGTCCCCAGTAGGATGTGCCTGGGAGTCAGTGTGCTCCATAAAATACTCTAAGAATACATCAGTCTGAGGCCTCTTTGCTCTGTGGGCCCTGAAGCCAGGCATACAGGAAGGATGGCTGTACAGTCTGATTGCTTTTCTAAGAGCAGAATGTCTCCCTTACTGCTGGGCTAGGGGTAGGGAAATAAAGCAAGGAAGGAGAGAGGGGAAGAACCCAGGTCTACCAGTTGAGGGGGACCACTCATTAGAAAGGATTCCTTCCTGGTTCCTCTTATGCAATTGCAAATTAATTTAGCTCTGTGAGGGCCCCTAATCCAGTGTCCAGAGCAAAGTCCCTGTGGAGATCTCACACCTGCAGATGCTCTGTCTGCCATGATATATTTTGATCTGCAGCTGACCAATCAGGGACCTTTGCTGGAGAATAGTGCTTGGGATGGACAGACAGAAGCTGGAGAATACCTTGCTAGCTTATCTCCCTCCAAAAGGGGGCACCTTAAGCTTTTTTTCTTTTTTTAAAAGAAAAGCAATATGTTTGTTTATTAGTCCAAGTGCTAATATCTGACATATAGAACTGAGTCCAAGAAGTGATTTGTCAGTCAGAAACACAAATCCTGACCATGACTTATGTTCAAAACTAGAGGTAACAACCTCCAGTAGTGCATTAATTGGCCTTTTCAGAGTTTCCATTTCCAGTGAAAAGTAATGTCCTTCCTCCCTAATCAAGGACCATGAATGCCACCTAAAGAGGCACAGATACGCACCCATGAGTGCAAATCACATGACAATGGACTATTTCTGGTGGGAATGGAAGAGACACAGACACAAGGATTATCTCCATCTGGCTGCAGAGTTTACATTTAGGGGGATGTATGACAGCATGCAGAAGTTTCAGACCAAGAGCCAAGTGTGCTCCTACTTTCAGCCTTGAGCCAGGTAACTCAGGGATAGCTCTGGGTCCTTTAGAAAAGTCGTCCCCAACCTCATTAATTCCCTAAACTTGAAATCTTGTATGTAAAGTGCTCTTTGACTAAAGGGTGCCAACAGATGGTTGTGCAAAATGACAAATTTATGTAGCCATCCTGATGTTGGTGGTGAAAGAGCCTTGGCCACCACCAGTATAATAGCACCAAGGAGTTCCAGAAAGAATGTCACAAGGGCATTAGACACTGCCACATGACTTAATGCTTTTAAACAATCTTCTCTATTCAGAAGTAGATGGCCTCTGAATTATTAATCCAGTGAGGCAAATAATTATATCACAGTGTAACTTGGCAGGGGGTGTCATCTTGTCATGACAGCCACTGCTACAGGCTTCTCTGTTGTACAGAAAATTGAAGAAGAATCACCAAATTAAATTTCAACTTGGTTAAACATGTTGGGCCAAATCATGAAGCCAAAAGGGTGCATGTTTTATTCAGTTTCTTTTCTCTGCACACTAGGAAGGAGAATCATACTGCTCTAGGCTCTGGCTGTAAAATACACCATCATTATTAGCACAGAAAAAGTGGATAAGAGATACAGATTTGAGGGCATGAGTTGGGAAGAGCAAAAAGAAGAACCCCACGAGGCCTCAATAAATTGGAAAATCCCCACAAAGTCTAGGAGCAGCCCCTCTCCTCAACCACAGTCTGTCCAGGAATTCCATCCATCCCTAAATCCCAACACAGTAATACAGTCATATATGACATTTACCCAAAGGGAAAGCCCATAATATCCACCAGCTTCTCAAATCTCCAAAAGGTCACACCATGTGGAATCTGTTATCTGAAAATGACACATTTTGGTTGGGCCCCTTCTGCGAACGTTGTGAGTCCCCATACCCTCCCGACCTGGTGCAACACTCAGCTACTCTTGCTGCCTCCTGCTTGGCTCCCTTCTCTCCTGCAGACCAGCCTTGGATGACTTTTGTCCTGTGGTGGGAAAGTTTTTCCATTTGCCACTTGCCAAACTGCATCCGTCCCACCATTCTAACACCCAGCTCAAAGAATCTTTTCTACTGATGAACATCTTTGACTAGGTAGAAATTGATATTCCAATTCCCCCCAATTGGCACAAAGGACAACATTCCAAGTCACTCTCCTCCCCTCCCCAACGTCCCACCTTCATCTCTGAAGATCTCTGCTAATTCCTAGAGAATACAGACTACACCCCCTTGGTGTCCTGTAATTTTCGTCGCATGGATGTCTGCAACAACAGATCCTTACAAACAAAGTCAAAAATGGAATGAAAACTCTATACATACACACAGGGTTGTAATAATCATTAATAATTATAATTAATTAAGCACTTCCTAGATATGAGTTACTGTCCTAGGAGTTTTTACACTTATTATTTCATTTAATCCTTGCAACAATCCATTCATTAATTTACTCATTGAGCAAACATTTATTAAACATCTCCTGTATGCCAGACATTCTTCTAGGTGCTGAGGATACAGCATTGAATAAAAACAAACAAACAAAAAATCCCTCTCTCTACAAGGTTAGATGTTAGTGGGTGTAGGTAGACAATAAATAAATCAATAAGTAAACATTTAGCATGCCAAATGGAGATAAGGACTAAGAAGGAAAATGTAGCCGAGTGATGGAATGTGAAATCCCGGGGAAAGTTCTCACCCATTAGAAGCCCTGTGAGCAGAGAGGGGAAGGAAGTGAGGTATCCGTCTGATGCCTGGGAACTCTTAGGCAGAAGGAAGAGCTGAGTGCAGTCTCTAAGAAAGAGTGTGGCTGTTATGTCTGAGGAATAGCAAGGAAAATGCAGCTAAAGCAAAAGTGTGTTCTCTACTATCCCCAATGCACATTCATGGAAACTGAGACTTAGAGAGAGAAGTGGGTTGAATGGTGGGCCCCAACACCCCCTCCCCCCAAAAAATCACATCCTAGCCTTCAGAATCTATAATGGGACCTTATTTGGAGAAATAGTCTTTGATGATGTTAAGAATCTCAACATGAGGTCACTCTGGATTATCCAGGTGGCCCCTGAATCTAGTGACAAGTGTCATTATAAGGACAGAAGAGGAGTAGACTTAGAGAGGAGATGATCATGTGAAGATGAAGGCAAGGGTTGGAGAGATGCAGCCACCAGAAGCCACAGGAGTCAAGGATGGAACCTCCTCCAGAGTCTCCAGAGGGGGCATGGCCTGAGAACATGTCGGTTTCAGACTCCTGCACTCCAGAACTGTGAGAGAAGCAACTCCTGCTGTTTAAGCCATGCAGTTTGTGGTAATTTGTTATGGCAGCCCTGGGAAATTAGTACAGAGGGGTTAGGCAAAGTGCCCAAAGTTGCAGAGCTCATTGGGCAGGCGAACTGGGACTAGAATCCTGGCACTTGAACACCAGGGTGCCCTTAGAGCCACTAGGCTGTCGTGTCTCTCGGCACAAGTCTGTGTATATGCTGGCCTTACAGTTGTGGGCCATTCCCTTCCTAAGGGCTGCTAGCATTACACAACTGGCCTAGATTTCCTGGGTTTGCCCAGCCCATTTTTAGAGCTAGCCAAACTTTTCTGAAACATGTGATGCAAGGGATAGCTGTTTCCTGATATAAAGACAGGATGTGACCAAACATACAGCATAGGAGTGAGGCTTAAAGTGTCACCATAATGTGCACTTGAATTGAAGGAAGTTTTCTGAGGCTCTAATTCCCCGGGGAGCACTACATGAGTGGAAATAGTTACACTTTCATCTGTTAGTGGCACCCTGGTTACTTATACCTCTGCCAGTTTTCACTGAGCAGCAAATTAGGTTTTAGATGTCCTGTGCAAATGGAACCAGGCCTCAGTTTATATGAGCAATTAACCCCTAAATATTTAATAGATGCTGTGACTGTGCATCTTTCCCTGGGAGAGAGGCTTTGGCTACATGTGTGCAAACAAACTGGTCAGATGAAGAAGCATCTCATACCCCAGATCCCTCTGCTCCAGGACCCCGGGGGACCCTCAGGACAGAGCTCTGGGATGATGATGCAGCCAGATGAATGGCCTTTGGTGGCAGTGTCTTCCCAAGTGTTGACACATGACCAAGCAAATGGAATGAAATGCACAACCCCTCCAGTCCCGTGGACATAAGTACAGAGCATGAAGCACCAAGTCACAGTGGCTGATGAATGCTGCCCAATGTGTCTGCGCGTCAGTGTGGTTGTGAGCATGCATGTGTGCATGAGGAGGTGCACAGAAGGGTGTGCACATGGGTGCTAGAGAACAGGCTCCTAGGTTCATGGCTTCATGAAAGTCCTCTTTGACTTAAGCCACCCACCTCCTTCTCCCTTGTCCCATATGCCCAACCCTGCCATCAGGGTGACTTATACACTGTGCACAGGAGCAATAGTCCCTGGGGCTCCCAATACTTTTAGGGACCCCAAAATGGATTGATTTTTCTTTTTAATCAAAAAAAAGAACAAACCTTTAGGCTGAAAAAGCATGTTTTAATGTATGCTATTAACGTATTTGTCTTTCTACCAATACAGTGGTAAAATATACCTTTTAATATGATTTTACGGGGGAAAGGGCCCTTGAAGGCCAAAGTGCCTAGGCGTCGTGAAAGTCATTACGCAGACTTGCATCTGTGTCTGTTCCCATGTGTATCTATTCCCATAGGCACTGGCTTCTCAAGAACCACAGTGTCTTCCAGATACAAAGGCCTGGAGACAGTCCTTGGGCCAAGACTCACATCCCAGGAGAAAATCCCTGCAACAGCAGACTTCCTTATCAAGAGGTTCTCCTCCTTTAAGGCACGCTCTTCTGACCTCTCTAAGCAGACCCACCTTCTTCAAAGAGAATGAGACATCGCAAGAATGCAGAAGCAATGACGGTGCCCAGGTGGATATGTGACAGGCCCCCAAAGAGACAAGCAGAGTGGCAAGGAAATTCAAGGCGGGGGCCATCAGTCCCACCGGGGGCATTAAAGCAGGTTTCCAGTAGGAGGACGATCTTCTCCTCTTCCCAAAACATGCTTTCCAACTGCTTTGCTCGCATTTCCTATGTGAGCCAAGCCAGAGTAGCTCCTTAGGCATCTCTGATCACTTACCTCCAAAGTGAACTCTCAGTCACACTCCCCAGGTTGAAGTCATACAGCTTCGTCAGGATAAGTATGACCTGCAAGGGGTTGGGGATGAGGGCAGAGGAGAGGAACAAAGGGGAAAAAAAGGAAGCTTAGTTTAGTTTGTACAACAACATATAATGCAGCTCATATCACCCAGGGGAGGGCTTAGTCTTTATCCGTTGAGTTGAGGGGTATTATAGGATCAAGCAAGGGAAAAAATATTAATTTAATGCATCTCCATAACTGGTAGCATTTATTTTAATCCTGACAGTGCTTTGCATTTGAAATAAAACATGCCAACGGGAATTAATTGGGTATTGACAATTGTTTCTCCACATCCATCCTCCTTCAAGGTCAGGCACAGGCCAGCTGGCTAAATTCACACCCAAGGCCACCCAGAGAGCAGAGTATGCGCTTGCTTTTGATCTAGAGATGGCTCTGATTTACAGAATTAGACCTAAAAGGGTAAGAAGAAACTGGGCCTGACTCTTTCTATCTTACCAAAGGGTTTCAAATAGATTGTTTGTTTCCATCAGTAGGGCCTCAGTAGTCATAAATACTTGAATGGCAGGCAGGAGCAATCCCCAACATTCTTTGATGCCATCTGCCATCGACCATGTGGTATCTGTCCCCACCATGAAGTAAGCAAGTCACTGAACTCCAGTGGACTCCAGGACCACTTTCCTGAACCTAGTAGAAGTTAAGAAACCCAGAGGGAAGCTGTACATGTCAGAGAGCTGGAGCTTCTTGTAATATAGTTAGTGGTTTTCTGAACTGGTCTGGAGCTGGTCATTCTGTTCCCATGCCCTTTACAATTCTCCAGCTGGGGACTTGGATATTGGACATTGCCCTGCTGCCCCTCATGGGCCTGGACAGTGGCTTAGGCACAAGTCCATATCTACAAGGATGCTAAGCACATGCACCTGAATCGATTTTAATCAAAATGCAGGTGGGTGATATACATCGCCTGCCTGCACGCGTGATAATCCAGTTACACATAATTGTGTTTATCCAAACTTAATGCACAACTCATTTCACTCTTCTCAGCTCCTTCCCATTCCACAATTTAACTTCCTCCAGTTCATTTTCACAGCAGCCATTAAACTCTTTTCAAGATAATGAATTTCTGCTACCAAGATGGGACTTTCCCATTCTAGGTATCCATTTAAGATTAAAGAAAAATAATCAGCTATTATATTGAACATTTTTATGGCACTTAACTAACAACAAAATGTTCGCTTTGAGACTTATTCTCATTCAGCACAACATGGGGTCAATTAGTCCCATTTCCACTTCTTCTATGTAAATTAAGAAAAAAATTAAAGGCAAGGGATGTGACCCATTATAGGTCATAGATTCTATGGCAAAGTTGGCTTGGGACATTCAACTTCTCTGCAAGACCCTCACTACAGGGCTCATAGGTTCCCTCCCTCCCAGATTGTATCCTGTGATGGGGAGTGGCAGGTTGGCAAGAAACGTCATCAATGGCGTGGCTATTTGTAAAATAGTAGGATCTACAGCACAACAGCAAGGAGTGCGTAGCCTATGCAAAGAATAGTTCTCTGTAGTCACTCAGTGATTCTTGCCTCTCCCATTCATGACTAGTCTCCTCATTTGTTAAAGTCAGGAATTAATAAAGACAAGGGACTTATCCACATCCTCCCCAGCCAAATGCCTAGCAATGTGCTGGATAATTTCTGTTTATTGAATTAATATATATGCACACAGACACACACGCATAACAAAGTTCTTCTCATTCCATTTGACCTTTTTCCATTTACAAAGTCATTCCCAAAGTCACCACATACAAGCATGGGAGACTATGTGCAGGCCATCCCAAATTATAGAAAAACTGTCTCATAACTATGCTCTACTAGGCACGAGTCAGAACAACCATCAAGGGCTCTGCAGGAGCAAGTCAGACCACTTCATTTTCTTCCAACATCAAGTCTTCATGGACATCAAACAGTCTCCAAAAAACACAAAATCCATGTAGAGAGAAGAAAGAGATGTTGGGGGTAAGAGTTCCAATTAATTAATAGAGTTTCTAACAGCTAGATCTGGAAAACCCTTCTACTGGATCTGGAAAGCGCTTCTTACCCAAAGCTTGGACCAACCTCCTTTCCCACTCCCTCCCTCTTATCCTTCCTTCCTGCTTTCCCTCCTTGTTTCCTTCTTTCCTGTATTGAATGACAATGAAATCCTGGCCACTGGGCTGCATACTGGGGACACAGAAATTAAAGATACAGACCCTGCCCTCCAGGAGCTCACAGTCTACTAGGGGGGAAACCACCACAAACAAATGAGCAGGCAGCTCCTTACAGAGTGACAGGTGCCATGGTGGAGGATACAGAGAGAACTATAGGTATGTTGAGGCACAAATCCAGAGAGTGGGTGAAGGGGGTCAAGAAAGGCTTCCTAAAGGTGAAATCCAAAATAATAACTAAGAAGAGAAACTAACTTGTCAAACGGGGATGAGGGAGTACCTCTACCTAAAGGAAACTCTTCGAGCAAAAACTGAGACATTCTGGAGATAAACCATCCAAAAGAATATTATTAGACTTCCTTAGTTCCTCCTTCTCAGTAGCTGCCATGAGACTTTGCCTTTCAGCCTCTCTAACTGCGGGGAGCATAGCTCACTAAGGACCCAGCTGTTGTTCTCTGGAATCCATTGCTACCTTTTCACCAAGTCTACACCTCCCAGGAACTGCTCCCAGCCAATGACTAAGTGCAACAGTGATTCTAAGAAAGACTCATTTCTGGGTGACATGGACTCCCCTGATGGGTGATGCTGACATCGAGATTCCCTAACAGCCTTGCTGAGCTTTCCATAGATCTCCACTATAGTCTGCCCTGCTCCCAGACTTCCTCCCTTCCTTCCTTCTCTGTCTTCTTCACTTGGGGTCAGACCTGCATCTCAGTCTAGCAGCTGTCCCAACCTCTTTTGGCTCTTTTCCCATTTTCTCTCACAGACATTTGTCCTAATAAGTTTCTTGGACAACTAATCTCATCTTGATGTCTCCTTCTTGGAAGATCCAGACTAACACATCCTTCCACACATCTATGAATATTATTTCTGTGTTCATAGTAGATGCTTTCAATATTACATCTTAATTCATACACTTTCTTTTATCTATTTATTTTTTTTATTTTATGTACATGTGGGGTACAATGTTGATTTTCAATAATGATGTAGAATCGTGGTGTTTAGATCAGCAGAAACCTTTCCTGGCCCCCTCTGCTTAAATATGAAATCCAAACTCCTTAGACTGGCATTTAAGGTACTACATGGTCTGGTCCATGCATACTCTTCCAGCCGTTTTTCCAGTTTTCAAAAACTGCTCTCTGCTTTAAGCAATCTAAGTTTCTCAAGGAACTGCAGATAAGCAGAACACCCACCCTCCCCGTCTCTGCTTTCTTTCATGCCATATTGTCGTGTCACTACCTGTACCCAGTCCTTCCATTACTGCCTGTATTTGCCTGCCCGTTGCTTGAAAAACAGTCCAAAGCCCACCTCCTTCACGTAGCCTCCCAGGACTATCCCAACCCTCAAAGGTTTCTCTTCTCTGAAGTCCTGTTTTACAAAACTGCATCACATAACTCACCATTTAATTAAACACTGTCTTTGTAGCTTCTAGATGTTACAGGAGTTGCCCCCTCAACTAAGTTCTAAAGAACTTGAGGCAGGGATTATGCTTTGTACCTCTGTCTTCTTCACAGATAGCCTCAGCATACTGAACGTTCTTACCAAATAATCATTGTTGAGCCAATGAAAGAAACTAATGTTTTGGGAGTAAATCACAGACTTCAGCAGGAGATAGTATTAAGCTAGTCTATTGCCCTCAGAGGCCCAGATAGGAGGTATGACTCAAGGTCAATCCCAGCAACGTCTGACCTTCACTAAGTACCCCTGGGTAGCGCTCCTCCCATTGCACGAGTAAAGCTGGAGCCTAGCAGTCACTGGGGAGCCTGCTTAATGCACATTCCCTGGACCCACCCTCAGCAAGTCTGATGCAGTAGATCCTCGGCAGAGTCCAGAAATCTTCCCATGGCTACCAGAGGACCCCACTTTGAGAAAGACCCATCACACCTCTCCCACCTCTGTGCTGCAGTGACACCACCCATTCCACTATGGTGAGATCCTGATCTAGCAAAACACCCCTTCCTTTAAGTTGAATTGAGCCTCGCAAATAAAGCAGGCAGTAGATGTGTGAAGAGGATGCCCCAGCAAAGTCACACCAGAGTTCCCCAGAGGAAAGGTCAAAATGCTGAGAATTAAGGGATGGAAGATTCCTTCCTCTGGAGTCCGGCACAGAATGACATTAACAGAGCTATGAAGAGATGATAATGTAACCTTTAGGTGTAAGACATTCTGTGCCAAGCAAACAAAACTAAAGACAAAAGCAAGCACACCCACCCCTGGCCTCTCTCACCAGTCAGAGCCTTCCAAAGGCCAGCAGGGAGGAGGGAATTACCAGAGAAGAAAACTGAAGTCAGATGCAGTAAGCCCATCTAACAAGCCCCAGGCTGGGCAAGTGCCCAGATCAGAAAGCAAAGATGTGAGTGAGCCTCGGGAAACACCATGGGACAGATGTGGCATGCAGGACAGGTGGAAAGGCTAGTCCCAGATCCATAGCAAAACCTGACTTGACTCCCCTCCAGCTGACACCCCCAGAATAAGGGTGGGCAGTCAAATTCAAATAAGGAAAATCAGAGAAAAAATATTAATTGAATACCTAATATGTGCTAAATGCTACACTGGGTGATTCTCAATCCTCACAGCAAACCTTTCGGAGAGAGCAGGTATTATATAATACCCCCATTTTACAGATGAGGAGACAGAGTCCAGCGGTTATGCAAATTGGCCCCACAGCACACACCTGGCCTGCCTGTCCCAGTCATGCTTGTTCTGCCCTGATGTAATGCACTTCCACTCAGCAGATGTCTACATGGGCTTGTGTGCAAGGACTAAACAGTAACACAGAGAAGAAAAAAACATACCCTTGCCCTCAAGGAATTGCTCATTCAGTCATGAATTCCACAAATATCTACTGAGCACCTCTGGCATGAATTAGAAAGGCACCTGCTAGACTCCAGGAATCAAGGAACGATCCAGAGCTCAAGGCCCAGGGGTAAAGATAACGTGTGTTTTCTTTGTTCTTGGAGAAAGAATAGGAAACAGAGATGTGTAATGGAAAAAAAAACTGGACAAATGTTGGGAGAGCCAGGTTTACCAAATAAGCTTTGTCAAATAAGAACACTTTTGACCTAATTGGCTATAATCCTGAGGGGATTTTAGATGGCAGGAGAAGTGAAAATAAATTGGAATAATTCATGAGTAAATAGTACTTCTCTCTTCTCATAAGCTATATACACACATACGTATACACACAGAATAGTAGAGAAGTCTCTAGATAGATATACATGTGTACATTTAAATACAGCTGGAAAGCATATTTATGAATATATATATATATATACAGGTACATGTAACCTTATTTTAAATTGGCATCTGATATCTTCTCTGGAATAACACTTTGTTCATACATCTTATAGTTTTTATCACACTGGGTTAATATGTCTTCTCTGCATGTCTGTCTTCTCTGT
This sequence comes from Cynocephalus volans, assembly GCF_027409185.1. Lineage (NCBI taxonomy): Eukaryota > Metazoa > Chordata > Mammalia > Dermoptera > Cynocephalidae > Cynocephalus > Cynocephalus volans. The sequence continues at coordinate 135,626,866 of NC_084466.1, read as the reverse complement.
TAAATCGCTACCTTTTTGAGGTCAGAAATCACGGCTCATTCAAGTCTGCATGCCCAATGACTACATAATGCCTGACACATGCCAGGTACTATACAAGGTCCTTTGGATTAATTATACATGTGTGGCAATAAAAAGAGAGATGAGATGATAATTCTATAAGAGAGGTATGGATAATGTGCTGTAAGAGTTGAGAAGAGGAAGCAATTAAGTCTAGTAAATGTGTTCAGCAAAGTCTTCAGGAAGAAGGGGTTATAGGAGCTGGGCCTTAAAGCATAGTAAGAATCTGGATATACTGAAATGGAGCTTGCTTACATTCTTACCTGCTTTATCTCTTTCTCTTTTTAAATTTGACAGGAATAGGCAGAAAAGAGCAGGGGGGGGCAGCCACCATTCTAGTCAGGAGAAACAGCACCGAGGCAGAGCAGCGAGCCCTGCACAGGGAAGAGCAATCGTGTGCCCAGTGCAATGTACTGCATGCACAAGCCACTCGGGACACAGTAAGGCTGTGCCAAGGTGGGAAATAAGGCACAAGGGACAATGGAAGGCCACAGGAAGCAGAGAGGAATTCCAACTTGGTGTGGTCAATTATGGGTTGATAAAAAGTTGTACAAGGGCAAAAAGGGTGGTGACAATAAGGGACTATATTAAAAGGAACTATATATATACTTATGTGTGTGTATATATATACATATATGTAAAATAAGAGACTTATTATATAGTAAGGTGACAATAGGGACATGGCTGGATTCTTCCACAATCAGTTGGCTCTGTCTTTGTTGAGCATTCACCTCCAGGTTCCTTGTCCCCAAGCATCTAGTGCCTTCTGCTGCCTGAGATGCTTAAGCCAGCTTCAGACACATGCAATGCCAGTAACTAATGCCTTTATTTTTTGCTTCCCCTTCCCTCTTTCATTCATCTATTCCTACACTGTGCCAGGCACAGTATAAGACTCTTGCTGGTAAAGTGATCAGAAGGAAAATGGTTCCTGTCATCTTGAAATGTCTAGTCCTCCCTAACCTGCTGCCTTCCGGATTATCTGTACTTGAACTAGGGAGCTTAAGTCCCTGGAATGGTTGGGGGAAATGATATTTGAGGTAAGCGGACTTTCTACACTGTGCACATGAGAAGAAGTACCCACACTCAGACGTTTCAGTCCTTATTCCACCCAACAAAAACAGCCTAGAACTGGCATAAAAACAGACACCCAGACTGATAGAACAGAATAGAGAACCCAGAAATCAACCCATAAGCCTACAGACAAATGATCTTCAACAAAAATAACAAGAATATGCAAGGACTGCCTCTTCAATAAATGGTGCTGGGAAAATTGGACATCCACATGCAGAAGAATGACACTGAACCTGTACCTCTCACCATATACCAAAATCAACTCAAAATGGATTAAAGACTTAAATATAAGACCCCAAACCATAAAATTACTAAAGGAAAACATGGGAAAAACACTCCAGGAAATAGGACTGGGTAAAAACTTTATGAATAAGATCCCCAAAACACAGGCAACGAAAGGACAAATAAATGGGATTTTATCCACCCAAGAATCGTTCTAAATGTCCCCAGGTCTAAATTCACTTGCCCCATTGGCTCCAGCCCTCTGCCTCCTGGATGGGGTTTGTGAGGCCACGTGGATAGAACACAGCCCTTGGAACAAGGGGCTGCTCTCAGGCCCCAGCCTCACTACACACTACCTGAGCAAATTCCACACCTTTTCAGAAGCAGCACTGAGTCCCTGAAATGGGGATAATAATACACTCTCCCCTGCCAAGCTTACAGGGTTGTTGACTCAAATCAGATAAGGGAAGCTGAACTGCTTTATAAACTGTACTATGCAAATGTAAGTTATTAGTATGATGTGCATAACAATTATTCTTCAGGAGACAAGGGCTCACAGTCACCCTTATTTGGAGGAGTAGGCTCAGACCCTAGAGTTGCTAAGCTCCTTCTAGAAAATGTCCATCCATTCAGGACTCCAATTGTAATACAGCAGGCTGCAAAGCAGAGCCAATGTGTTCACCTGGCTCCCTGTCTCAGCCTGGGCATGCAGGCAAAAGCCCAGGGGGGATTCCTGTCCTCTGAAAGGATAATGCCTAATCTGCAAATTCATAAATCACTAGGATGCTCTGGCCCATGAGCACGTTTCAGTGAAGTGAAGACCTTTAATGCTTGTAAAATTTTACTCTGAAGGAAAATTACTTTAGTTCATTAAATCTCCCTGTAATCCTGGTGCCTTTAAGTCCACGGGGCTCTCTGCACTTCCTCCCCCCTCCAGTTCCCCCTGACCTCTTCCCACCTCATTCCTTCCCCCACCTGATAGTTCTTTGCTTCCTGCCAACTGGAACAGGAACACTGGCTTTCTTTACCAGGAGCAGTGGACAATGATAATATAAGCAGCAAGGACACTACAACACACACCTTGAGGACTACCTACATGAGTGTATTTTAAGTCTCAGCAAAGTCTTGTGAATCCTGGCATCCTCCTCCCTTACAGGGAGTAGAAATTGAACATCTATAGTCCAGAGCCCACCCGACCCCCAGTACGAGAATGCCCGGGCATCCACTGGGTGTCCAGAATAATATAAACGATGCTCCCTGCCCACTGTGAGTTTACAATCCAGTTGGGAGGACAAGGAATTAGTACAAGAGATACCCACTTCATCAGTATACGATGAATGAAATTTCACAAAACTGTTAGCTCCTTTCCCTGGCTTGCGTAAGGGAGTATCGTCAACTCTGTGGTTCTAGACAGAACCTCTATGTGATTCCTTCCTCATCTCACCCGTGTTGCAGGCCACTGTACTACCCGATTTCATGTCCTCATAATTTTTTTCATGTATTCATCAAACCAGTATGTATGGAATCTTTCCTTTCTACCCAGCGCTGTGGATTCAGCAGTGAAGAAAACAAACCTGCTTCTTTGCCCTCGTAAAGTTTATATTCTAGCTGGGGGGATAAATAGGTAAAGGACAAAGCAGTCGGATAGTGGTGAATGCTACGTGGGAAAAAAAAAAAAAAAGGAAGGAAAAAAGAAAGTGCTAATGTACAGGTGTGGTCCTAGGAAGGATGGAGGCTGCAGAAGTAAATAAGGAGACCAGGAAAGGCCTCTATGAGAAACTGACTCTTAAGCAAAATTCTGAATGAGGTGAGGTATTAAGTCATGTAATAAACATTACAGGCAGAGGAAGCAGCACAGCACAGCAAAGATTGTGAGGCAATAGTGTGCCTGGAAAACTCAAGGAACAGCCAGGAGGCTAGTGAAGCTGGGGTTCAGAGAGGGGGAAAGTGGTAGATGAGGCCAGGGAGACATTGGGATGCTTAGATCTTGCCGGGCCTTGTGAACCACTAGACTTTGGTTCTTGCTCCCAGTGAGATGGGAAGCCAGCAGAAGATTTAAGTAGAGGACTTAAGTTCTAACAGGATCACTCTGACTACCATGTTGAGAAAGGCAGCGAGGGGACTAAAGTGAATCCGGGGTCTACATAACCATCCAGGTGAAGCATGGTGGGGTTGGACCAGACAACAGCAGTGGAAGGTGGGGAGGTGATGAAAAAGCCAAAAAGATTTACTGACAAATTGGATACTGGGTGTGAACCAAAGAGAATAGTCAAGGATGACCCTCAGAGTTCTAAGCAACTAGAAGCATGGAATTTGCATTTCAAATGAGATGAAAACTGTAGGAGAAGAAACTTGGGAGGTTATGTTAAAAGCTTAGCTTTCTAGAATAAGTTTGAGATGCCTGAGAGACATTCAGATGGAGAAGTCAAATAGTGATCTGGACAAATGAGTCTAGAGTTCAGGGGAGAAACACTGGGCTAGCAATACCTATTTGGGAGTTGTCAGTGATTAGATGGTACTTAAAGGCATGAGACTAGATTGGGTCACCAAGAGATAGAGTGTGGATAGAGTAGAGATATGAGGATTGAAAGCTGGGGCATTTCAGCATTTAGAGATCAGAGAAATGAGGAAGGGAAACCAGTCTGTTTGGACTTCTCAGCATCGGCACAGTGGACATCTGAGTCTTGTGTGAAAGCTCACTGACTGATGTTTGCTACAGAGAAGACCCTCAATAATCCAATGAACAAGATGGCATCTTCTGTTGAGGTCACTAAGCCTCTTTCCCCAACTACCCTGTATTTGCTCTTGGGCTCCCAAATAAAGTGGCCACAGTGGCAGGGAGGGAGGCTTTCCCTAGGCTTAACATGGACTCCTGCTTACCAAGGCTGACAGGGATATGATCACTGTTGCGTTCTCAACCTGCCAACATCAGAGAGCAATGCTAAGCCTCAATATCGCACCCGGTGGCAGGGTGATTACAGTACACCCCTCCCATCACATACAGGGAGTAATTTCTTCTCATTGGAATTGCTTTCCCTGCCTGCAGCGGTTAAGCTAGAATCGTAATCTTTCAATTTCAGAATGCTTTATTCACAGTCATGGTATCCCATGCGATATTACTTCAAACAAAGGAACTCATTTCATAGCAAATGAAGTGCAGTAGTGGGCATCCCCAGGGAATCCACCGGTCTTACCAGAAACTTGATCATCCGGAAGCAGCTGACCTGATACAATGGTTGAACAGACTTTTGAAGAGTCAGTCCCAGCACTGACTGGGAGCCAACACCCTTGACAGGTTATGGTGCTGTTCTCCAGGATGTGGATTCGACCAGCACATGGTCAAAATACAAAGGTCTGAAAATCAAGGGACAAAAGATGGTGTGGTTTCTCTCATTATTACACCCAACAAGCCATGAAGAATATTTTCTTCATGTCCCTACAACTTTGGGCTTTGTTGAGAAGTCCTGATTTCCAAAGGCAATTGTCACCAGGAAACAAAACATCTGGTCTATAGAACTGGAAGCTGAAACTAATATCCACCTGATTTGAGTTTCTTGAGCTGCCACTCAACCAACAGGTAAAGAACGGGTTACTCATTGGCTGGGGTGATTTTTCCCTATTACCAAGTGGAAATAGAGATGCTGTTATACAACTAGGACAGAGAGGATGATGTCTGAAACCTCTTATCGTTATTACACCTCTTATTAATTTCAAGTCCTCTTATTATTTTCAAGTCCTGTAGTAAAAGTTAATGGAAGACTACAGTAAAAAAGACAGAACTATTAAGGACTCAGACCTTTCAGGAATGAAGGTTTAGATCACTCTATCATTACCAAGTGAAAATCCTCAAGAGCTGAGGTATCGCCTATGGGGAAAGGAAATATGAAATGGGTAGCTGAAGAAGAAAGTCCTCTTGGCTTCTCAACTATGGCTTCATGACTAGTAACAGAAATGAACATTATAGCAACTATTTTTCCTTGTTTGTTTTGTGTGTGTGCATATAGAGATAATAAAGATAGACAGATAGATGGATAGATGGATAGATAGATACAGACGGTGCCCACAAATTATTTTCTCTTCTACTCTCCGTGTTCCTTTTATTTTATATGAAGAATGTGAGTGTCAGTTAACTTCACAACTAGTTTAGGTTACAGGACATCCACACAGGATTGTGGCAGGACTACAAAAGCAATTAGTAACACCCAGAGAAGGTACAGCGACTACTGGGACTTTGTGTATCTCTTTCTTGGAAGAGACTGAAAGCATCCTCATTGTATAAGTTGTTGTATTTCTTTAAGCAGAATCACAATGTTAAATATGCAGAAGCATAGAAAAGGATGCTCACTGTAGCCAAAGGAGTAGACCTGGCTGTCCATGCACTCTCGGCCCACAGTCCTGCCTGTGTATCTTAGGGAACCAGGGCCCTGCAAATTGCATTTCTAAATCCCTCCTGTGAGCTGGTTTCCAGTTCCATTCTGACAATGGAGGGTACAGGAGGAACTGGTGGAGAAGGGAAAAGCCATTCTCTCCACACTCTGGTTTCTGGTGACAGCACGTCAGCAGCCACAGAGCTGACAGAAGCTACAGCAGCGGTGGCGGCTCTCAGTGACCAGGAAGTGCTGGCTCCTGGCTTCTTCTCATGCACCTCAGCACACAGGCACACACAGCAGGCATCCAGGTGGGAGAGACATGGGCCCCTAGTACTGTGCAGGGGCGGATCAGGGGTTACCAATCTTCAAGCAACTTTGCCTTTCTCTTTCTTGCTCCTCCAGCCTTTCCAGCACTCTTCTAATCAATTCCTGCATTCAATCTCTTCTTTCAGAACTATCTAGAGTCAGAGACCCTGGCTGACACAGAATGAACTGTAAGATCCAAGGAAACAGAGAGAGTGTGGATTTTGAAAGCCAAGTGAAGAAAGTATTTCAAGGAGCACGGAGGGATAAGGTGTGTGAAATTCTGCTGAGAGTTCATGCACAAGAAAGACTGAAGATGGACCATTGCATTTAGCTACTGGATGTCTGTAAAGTCTTTCAAAATAACTCACTTTCTTAATTTCAGATCCTCGCCCTTTTCCCATCCTTATACCAGAATGACCTGTCTGAAGTAGGGGTCCTGTTAGCTACTGCCAAATATTCTCTAGTGGCTTCTCACTGCCTTTAGGACCAAAGCCAGATCCCTCAGGATGGCATAAAGGTCTTTCCCAACCTGACCCCAACTGACATTTTTAACCTCTACTGCAGCTACTTTCCCAAAATGACCTCTAAATTCTAGCCACACCAGAATGCCCATTTTTCTCCCATTCTGTGCTCCCACATCTTTGCACACTCGCATCTCTCCTCTGAAAGCCCTGCTCCCACTCTCCACCTGCTGCTCTCCTTCCCTCCCTTCCAAGTCCAGCTCGAGTATCACCAACACTGACGTCTCACCCATCCTCCAAGACAGAAGTCATTTCCCCTCAGTTGATTTTCCCCTATCTTGTACACGCTTCCAATTATGCTACTCACCAGCTTATATTATGGTTTTATATTTGCATATGGAGCTCCAACATTTGGCTATGTGTTCCTTCAGGACAAGGACTCTGCTTTTCTCATTATTATACTGCAACAGTATTGTTATATGATTCCTTAACATGACACCTCCCAACCAACAATACATTGGTTGAATTAAAAGTGTTGCTATAGGTGTTCAAAGGAGAACATGAATCTGAGCTGGAGTAGTCAAAACCACCACCGCTGCTTTAGCTTCTGTCGGCGCTGTGGCTGCTGATGTGCTGTCACCAGAAACCAGAGCGTGGAGAAAGTGGCTTTTCTCTCCTCGACCCATCCCCACTTGTACCCTCCATTGGCAGAATCGAACTGGAAACCAACTGACAGGAGAGTCTTAGAAATGCAATTTGCAAGACACTGGTTCCCTACAATACAAATAAGCTAGAGGCTTAAGTGAGATCATAAGAGATGGGAAAAATTACAATTCTCAGCCCTCTTCTTTCTGGGAGTATTATTTTTCAAGGGTGTCTTTTCCTTAGATAAGCTAGTCTGCCAAGCTTCTCCAGAAGGGAGAGTTCAAAGTGGCTTGTGAAAGAACTTTAAGAGTGTCTGTAAGAAAGGTGACAGAAAAGGGATACAGCGGCTGAAAGGGAAGACAGCGAAAGCAATCTTCTAAACCATGACTGTATTCAGTTTTAAAGAGTCATTATTCTTTAGGACTGGTAAAGAGGACAAAGGTGTACACAGGGACCTAATGGGATGTAGGTTAAAGAAAACACTAGATCTCTAGGTGAGGGAATGCCTTGATAGACTACAGGAGTTTAGACAAGAGCAGAACACATACAGAAAGGGCAGAGGTGGGCACACTAACATTTACTGAGCCCCTAATTAAGTGCCAACCACTGTGTTTGGTGCTCGATATGTATTACACAGGTAATGGTCATAACCACGGTGAAAGGTAGATAGCATTATCCACTTTTCCCAGGTGAGAAAACCATATGGGTCATGTAGCTAGAGAGAGATAGGAGTCAGCACCCAAACACAGGTTTATCTATTCCTGCATGATCCAAGGAAGGGGTAATATATACCAAAGTAAATAAGCATTAGGCATCCTTATTTAAAAGTGGGCCATTGTTCAGAAAGCACTTTGCAGAATTTGATAGCTGAAAAAAGCAAGTGACAGATCAAGAAAATGGAAATGCAGTGTTGTTGAAACAAGGAGCGTGTGAAAAATGGCTGTTGAATAGTGGGGGGTTGGTCTGGTTTTGTGTAACAAGCCATTAAAAATGAATTAAAACTCCATTCACTCTGATTCCCTAAGGGAATCTCACTTGAAAATGAGAGAGACAGCCATCTCTAGGAAATGATTTAGGTAGCACGCAGCCCAGAAACAGGGGTGGGGCCAAATGACCTCAGAATTCCCTGCCAATTTCTGTATTCCATGGTTACAGCTCATCAGAACAAGGGTTGATTAGCTGCAAAGGTGTACACTAATTAGGAATCTGAGCTCATACCTTCCTACCTGTCCACCACTCCATCCAACCAACCTCCACCAGCACTACTCTGGGGAGGAGTCCAAGAGCAGAAACAGATGTGAGCAGATGAAGGGTAAACCAGTGAAGCTTCCAGAGCTAATCATCAACATAGAGGGAAGCACAAGCAAGCTGTTTCACTGGGACAAGAGCAAAAGCTTTAAGTCACACAGCGTTGGTTTAGAATTCAGACTCTGCCACTTATTCTGTGTGACCTTAGGCAAGGGGCTTGCCCTGTTGAGCCTCAGTGTCCTCGTCTTTAAAGCGAGCCAATATCACTCCCTTCAAGGGGTTGTTTTAAGGATTAGATAAAAGGTATCTTACTGCCAGGCACACAGTAAGTCCTCAGCATATATTAGGTCCCTTCCTTCCCCCATCTCTGAGCAAATCAGGACATTTGCCATCTCAATGGGAAAATGCCATGTCCCCAAAATGGGGCCTGTCACTTCTTCAGTGACGACAACTTGAAGCTCACAAAATAAAGAGCCACTTCACCAGGCCTCTCACTGATGTAGAGATGAAAGGCCGGAATTCCCCACACGCCGGTGTTTGCCTTGCAAGGACTCGCATTGACAGCCTCCACAGTGGGAAGATCCCAGGTCTGTCCAAGTCCATTTGCCTGGTGTGTGATCTTACCCACCTGTCTCTTTCCATTTCAGGGGCTGTCTCTGCCGCTCCTGCCTGCAGGCATATTCACTTCCTGTCCTTCTATGGCTCCTGTCCGGGCAGTGCTCCCCCTTGGGTCTCCGGAGCTGAAAGAGTTCTCGGCCAAACAATTTTAGCTGCTGACCCCAGCGGATTTTCTGGGACCAGCAATTCCCAGATTGGAAGTAGCCACTAGCCGAAGGTGCTTCAAATGAGACCAAGGGCAGGCACTTGGCTGGATTGTAAGATGCCTCAGTGCAAACACCATACCTGTTGTGTTTGCTATTACATCTCCAGCATCTGGGACAGTGCCTGGCACCTCATGGACCCCCTGTAAACAATGGTGAAGTGAGTAACCTTCTCCCAATCCATGACCTGGCATTTACCACAACCTATCTCTGATTCAATTCTACAAATTACTATAGCATCTTTGTTATGGTCAACATACATGCTAAGTACTATGGGAGGATACAGGGATGAGAGACAGAGGTCCTGATCTAAGGCACTTTCACTAATAGAGGGAGATGCACATTTATACAACTGCCTAGAGTGAAAGCTGGAATTGGTCAGTCTTACACTATTTGGAGACATTCCACCCATTGTCTCATGTGAGTTGCACAGTAATCCTCAAGGTTGACACATGACAGAAACAAGCAATTTGCTAATTAGGATGAAGTAGGGAATCACCCTTCGAGAAGATTCTTAGAAAAGGTGATGTTTGAGCTGGCTAATTTTAGTAGGTGAAGAAGGAAAAATGTTTCTCAGACTAAGGAAGCAACATGAGAATAGACAAGGAAGCTGGAAATTGCCTGTCATGTTCCAGGACCAGGGGGCAGTCTGCTGAGTCTAGAACTTCAGATAAGGAGAGAAGGAGATGGAGAAATGGACAGGGGCCGGATAATGGTAGTTTAAATACCATAATCTGCTGTAATAGATTTAAAATCATAATCTGCTGTAACAGATTACCACAAATTTAGTGGCTTAAAACAACACAAATCTATCAGTTCTAGAGGTCAGAAGTCCAAAACGGGTTTCACTGGCTAAAATCAAGCTGTTGGCAGAGCTGTGCTCGTACATTCCTTCTGGAAGCTCTAGAAGAGAATCCATTCTCTTGCATTTCCCAGCTTCTAGAACTGCCCCATTCCTTCCTCCTGTCCCTTTCTGTCTTCAAAGCCAGCATTGGCTGGTCAAGTCTGTCTCACGTCATATCCCTCTGCCACTGACTTTTCTGCCTCCCTCTTCCTCATCAAAGGACCCTTGTGACTACATTGGGCCCAGCCAGATAATCCAGGACAATCGCCTTATCTTAAACTCAGCTGATTACTACCTTATTTCCATCCACTACCTTAATTTTCCTTTGCCATGTGACTTAACAAATTCACAGGTTCCAGGGATCGGGATGTAGACATCTCTGGGAGGCCACTATTCTTCCTACCACACCAGGTTAAAGAGTTTTGACTCTACTTAGTAAATAGCATGGAGATGTCTAACATCCTTGAGCAAGTGAATGATCTTTCAGCACCTGCGCTTTGGAAACAGAACAGTCAAGAATCTGAAGATTGGGTCAGTGAAGATGGAAAGCAGGGAGCCTAGTGAGAAGTATACTGCCGTGACCCAAATATAAGAGGTAAATGTGAATCAAGGTAATGGCAATGGGAAAGGAAAGAAGGGAAGGAAAAAAAGGTCCTATTAAAAAATAAGTTGCTAAAAACTACAAATGGGGCATAATACAAAAGAGAGGAGATGCCTCTGAGGTTTCCAGGAAGTTAGTGAGCTTCATTGTGATCACAAGCCCAGGCTCAAAATCCAGTTCCAACACTTAGAGGAGGACCATCCAAGCTTTCCTGTGGCCAAACCTCATTTCACGCTCTAGGTTGGTTGAGGATTTCTAACTTATTTCCCTTAACCTGTGCATCCTCCCTTTCTTGGAAACTTGTTCATGACCCAGGTTTTTCCTCTGCCCTGTCTTGTCTTCCCATGTGCGTAATGGTCTTATGGGCATGTTTGTTACTGTCTGCCCAACTGCTTGGACTTCTGAGACTCTACCTCCCTAGATTCACATTTCTTGGCCTCACCCAAATGTCTGGTCACCTCTTCAGCTCCTTTCACAAACTGCTTACCCAGATCTCACCTGGCCCTAAGTCCATGTTTTCCCTAAGTTGGCTTTGGTTTAGGTCTTAACCTAGGACAGCAGAGAATTGGGCCATGGCAGCTACATCACAAGACAGAAGAGAAGGGCCACCCTATTCTTGTAGTAGGAAGTGTGAAGGGAACGTAGATTTTAATCTGTTCAAGATCTTAAACAAGTACTTGGTCAAACCCCCAGAGGTCTGTACCATACATCACAGTAGAAGGATCATCCATTCAAGCTCATAAATCCCAGACGTTAGAGGTAGAAAAATTTAGAGTGCAATCAGGGCCATGCCAGAAAGAGGGAAGAATTGTTCCCCTCCAGTCTTTTGCAGAGGCCAGCATTCCTCTAGCAGTCGAACCAATATTCCCACCAGAAAGTTATCTGGGTTGCCTAAAATAACATAAGCTTGCGCTTTGTCTCCATATAACTCCTTGTAAAGGAGCAGAACCTCCAGCAGCTGATGGCAGATGATTTAAGAGCCCTCTGTCGTGTAGTCTAGGACATAATAACAAAGAACACATAATTTATTTGTATTGATTCACTGGCCCACATTTGATCATATCTCCTTGTCCTTCCTTCTGCTAAGAATTCATGGCCATAGTCCCAAGAAATTTATCTTTTGCAAAATATCTCTGTAGAAGTAAGTTCCTCATATCTTAGCTACAGCAAAAGAATCCAGGCCAGGGAAATTTGCCAAGGAAAAGGGAAAGGGACACAGCAGTCCTTCCTCTGTACTTACTCTGGTCTAAACAATCGCCCTCCACAATCTGAAGCAGGCAAGGTGTGCTTGGGAATTAAAGCCTCAGTTCTAAGACTCGACTGTCACATACAGAAACAGAAACTAGGGACAAGTTGGATTTCTGCTTCAGAGAAATAAGGAGCACAAGGAGCTGGTCAGACTCTGGGACAAAGAGAAGTTATTAAAAATAAGGAGAAGAAACAAATTTGGGCCTCACTGTAGACTGGAATAACATGAAAACACCCAAGAATTCAGCACTGCTTTCATTCAACATTGAATACCTTCATTCAAGATAATTTCATTCAAATAACCTTGTATTAGGAACTCAAACAATTTTACAGCAAGAAACCAAATAACCCAATTAAAAAATGGGCAAAGGAACTGAACAGGCATTTCTCAAAGGAATATATACGAATGGCCAACAGACACAAGAAAAAATGCTCAACATCGCTCAGCATCCGGGAAATGCAAATTAAGACCACTTTGAGATACCATCTCACTCTAGTCAGGATTGCTAATATCCAGAAGACTGAGAGTGATAAATGCTGGCGAGGTTCTGGAGAAAAAGGAACTCTCATACACTGTTGGTGGACGACTGCAAAATGGTGCAGCCTTTATGGAAAATGGTATGGAGGTTCCTCAAACAACTGCAGATAGATCTACCATATGACCCAGCTATTCTACTGCTGGAAATATACTCAGAGGAATGGAAATCATCACGTTGAAGCGATACCTGTTCCCCAATGTTCATTGCAGCACTATTTACAACAGCCAAGAGTTGGAACCAGCCCAAAGGTCCATCATCAGATAAGTGGATAAGGAAACTGTGGTACATCTACACAATGGAATACTACTCTGTTATAAAAAAGAATGAAATAATACCATTTGCAACAACATGGATGGAATTAGAGAAAATTATACTAAGTGAAATAAGTCAGGCACAGAAAGAGAAATACCACATGTTCTCACTTATTTGTGGGAGCTAAAAGTAAATAAATAAATAAACACACAAACAAATAAAGGGTGGGGGGAAGAACAACACAACAATCACAATACTTCCTTGAACTTGTTAAGACAAATGAACAGATATGATGTGAGGGGGGTATTGGGAGGGGGGAAGAGGAACGGGTAAAGGGTCATGAAAATCAACTACAATGTATATTGAGAAGTTAAAATTTAAAAAAATAAAATAAATTAAAAAATGAAAACAAATAACCTTGTATTGGCATCTACTATGTACCTCTGCTCCAGTAGCTGGAATAGGTTAGATATAGTTTCTCCTCTCCAGAGACTCTCAGTATAACGGAGGGTGGACAGGCAAGTAAACACATACAGCAGCCCCCTTCCCCCCAGGCAACTTTTTCCAAGACTCCTAGTGGATGACTGAGATCATGGAGAGTACCAAACCCTACATATACTATGTTTTTGCCTTTACATACATACCTATCATGAAGTTTAATCTATAGATTAGGCACACTAAGAGGTTAACAACAATAACTGAATAATAAAATAGAATGATTGTAACAACATATTGTCATAAAAGTTACATGAATGTGGTCTCTTTCTCTCTCTCAAAAGATCTTATTGTTCTGTACTCACCCTTTTCTTCTGTGATGATGTGAGATGATAATGGAGACAGCTAAGTGACTAATGGGCGGGGAGAGTACACAGTGTGTTTGCGCTGGACAAAAGGACGATTCCTGTACTAAGCAGGACAAAGTTGGATGGCACAAGATTTTATCACACTACTCAGAACAGCACACAATTTAAAACTCATGAATTGTCTATTTCTGGAATTTTCCATTTAACATTCTCGGACCGCAGTTAACCACAGGTAACTGAAACTGTGGAAAGCGAAACTGCAGGTAAAGGGGGAATGCTGTACTTGATCTAATGTGATCTCTGCACTAACAAGGGCACTTCCTACACTAACTCAAGGACGTTGGTGACTCTTCTAATCCCAAGGTACAGAGGATCCTCCTACCTCAGAATGTTAAGCTTGTGGACTTTGGTGATCACAGGGGACTTTAGAACTGAGGTTGAATGTGTTAAGAGGACACCTAGAAGAAAGCGATTTGCTTTAAAATTGTTGAGAGCCTTGGTGTTCCACAGATATGTGGTGGCAACAGACTTGATCTTTAGCCTATTTAGTTGCCCAGGCAGTAAGGAGACTGATCTAGAAGACCTGAAAAGGAATACAAACCCTCCCCTCTCTCCTCAAGAATGTAAACGTGTTCTCTTCTCCCTGACCCTCTTTGCCTACCAGCATCCAACTACCCACTTCCCAAGCACCAGCTCAAAGCCCAATCCCAGCAAGGAGTCATCCCTCATTACCCCAGTCCACACTCATCTCTCCATCTATGGCCCACTGTGTTTCCTAGTATCTCCCACCCCACGTGCTTATCTCACAATTTGACCTTGACACACCCTTTCTTGAGTGGTGGGGTCTATGTCCCTCTCTTCAAAACTGGATAGATCTTTGTGATGCCTGAAGTTTCTGAAGGTGCTCAATGTGGAACCTGGGGATGAACTCAACAGTGAACAAGCCAGAGTTGAAATACTAAAGGAATCTAAATCCTTGATGATATCACTTGCTTGAGTTGCTGGATCAAGACTGACCTTAGGCCATTAACCTCTAGTCTTTTCCATTAAATCAGCCAATAAATCCTCCTTTTGCTTAAGTCCTTTCCTGTTCCTATTATACTTAAAATACTACTCACCTACTTTAACCTCAGATCAAAATTACTTCCTACCCAAGGCATAGCCTGACTTTTCCAGACAGATTCTGTTTTTCCTTCTTTTGTATGACCCTCAATACATCCTAAATTACAGAAACTTCTTGTTGCAATGTGATATTCATATTTTATCTTCTCGTTATGCTGTGAGATATTTGAGAGCAAACTTTGAGTCTGATTGTTGTTATCGAAAATTAAATAAACAACATATTTATAAACATAATATAAACATAAATACAAACATATTTATACACAAATATTTATAGGATGAATGATAGCCAATTGTTCAATTCTAGTTAATGACAATAATGGCAGTAGGACTAGAGGTCATCTCATTTAACCTTCACAACAATCCTATGAAATGTGACTACTATTATTCCTATGTCTTCCCAGGATGAAATGGAGTCTTAGAGAGATTAATAAACTAGGCAAAATCCCACAACATGCAAATGGCAGCACGTAGGGAATTCTTACTCTAAAAAAATCTGACTGTTCCCTCCCAATGTTTCAAATTCCACCTCCTTACTGATTAGATGGTGTCAATTAACTCAGCAATTCTGGCATCCCTGAAGTTACCACAGCAGCTTGGTGTATAGGAGAACCTCTGCTGGAATCTCCTCAAGGCTAAGTTCAAAGTAAACCCAACAAAATCCTCAGGATAGGATCACAGACTTAACCTCAAGTCAGCTTCTGATTCTAAACCCAGTGGTTAAGGAAGACCCAGTGGTTAAGAATATCCAGTGGTTATGGGCGACCTCAGCTTGTTGGGGTGAGGGCCATGACACTTCCTTCCCTATTTCCGTACCGCCTCTCCACTCTCCTAAAACACAAATTCCACCCCCAGGTATTGAGTCACTCTCCTCTCCTCAGTTTCTCTGTCAGGGCTCAGGTGACTGGCTATAGTTCTCTTCTAAAACTGAGACTTTAACTCAGAAGAGCAGGTTCTATGTGGGTGGAGGTGCATCTGCAGGGAAGAAAGGGACGCAGCTGCCTCCCGCTGCCCAGCACACTGAAGGGTCCAAGTGGACAGTATGGGGTGTGGCTCTGAGCCAAGAAAAAGTTAAGCCCAGAATTACAGCAGAGGGAAAATTTAACCAGCAAGCATTTACCTGGCACCTAAAATGTGCCGAGCGCTTATCAGGTGTGAGCATATGAGAGAAAGAGATGTGGGGAGCTTGCTCAGGCAGGGGAGTGAGCATGAGGATGTGGGTAGACAGGTGAGGAGTCAGAGAGAGAGAGAGATGCAGATACAGTTACATATAGTTACAGACAGACAGACAGACACAGATGGATGTACTGTGCATCAGGTAAGAATCTCTCAAAGTATGTCTCATGGACCACTTGAAACAGACTTATCTGAAAAACTTATAATAAAATGCAGATTCTGGCCACTGCCCTTCATGCACTGAGTGAGGGCATGGGGAGCAAGGCCTGGCAGTCTGCATTTTGCAAGCCATCAAGGTGATTCTTATACACACTGAAGTGCAGCCCCATGACATTCTCAGGTGGTATTGTTTGAGACTCTTGCAAATCCCAAAACACTTCAAATGTAAAAAGTCTGCCACCCCTGGCTTTCACCCCCATCACATTTCCAACAAGAATCACCACAGGGTTATTAACCTTTTCAATTTGTCCTTATTTTATCTCCAGCTTAAATGGATATGTCTACACAGATACTAAGTTTGGGTTTGGTTTGGTTTCCTTTCATTTTGTTACCGTCATATTTCAAAGAACCACCATGTAAACAACAACCAGCAGAAAACCAGAAAGTCCCATGGGGATGGGGATGGCACACTTAGCTAGGCCCTGACAAACTCACTTGTCCCCACAGACCAGCTGAGAAGCAGGTGCGGTTCAAGTTCACACCTCAGCACAATTCCAAATTGGAACACATGATTATTATTCAGGTAGGCTGAGAACAATCAGAATAGTCCATATTATACTGGCAGATACCAAGGGCATCAGGGGTTAGAATCTTTCTAGAGAGGAACAAGGGCCCTCTGGAACCAACATAAGCCCAGAGCACAGGCAAGCTGGGGATCTCACAAGAGCCCAGGACAGGTCTGCAACTGTGACTTTGGAGGGGGCAGGTGCAGGCGCTGGGAGGCTGCAGGCCCCTCTCCATCTCTCATCTTGCTGTTCTTTGAGGAACAACTCTATCCCCCTATCCCTTCCAGTCCACCTGGGTGGTCCTCCCCACCTATCCAGATGTACTTGCTGGAGGACCAACCAGCTCCACAAAGAATTGGGCTCTCTCATTCCCAACTTGCAATTCCTGGGAAGGAATTCCAATTGGAATTCCATTTGTGAGACTAAGACCCAATGCTGCACTTACAGGCACCAGAGCAAGCCAGTGATGCCTGAAAGAAAAGGACAAGTAGTTCATACGGGAAGAAAAGTAGAGAGTGAACTGACTCTCAAAAAAGCCCAGCACCCCACCCTCAGCAGATTAAAGAAAAGCCAATTAACTTGTTTCTGCAATGCTGAATGCTATTTGAACTAGTGAACAATAATTTTTAACTTATGGGATGTAAGGATATTATAAAGAAACAGGGATCTTCATGCCCTCCTGGGGATACTGTCTGCAGGCCCTTACCTGCCAGGGAGCACTTTGGCAGAATGACAAGGCTATTTATGCCCATTAACCTGCTAATTCCACTTTGGGTAACACACTTTTATATTCCATGGAAATCATTCAAAGGAAAAAAAGCTATTTGTATGGAAATGTTTATAACAGTGCTATCCCTCACAGGAAAAAAAAAAAGAGCAATTAAACTTAAATACCCTAAATACCCAATAACAGGGACATATTCAAGCAATTAATAGCATATTCTGTGATAGATGCCACATTGCTCCTACAAATTAAAAACTGAAATTATATGGTTTATATTAATATGGGAGAAATGTATAAAAATACTTAAGTTACAAGTTACAGCAAAAAGCGTGCTCATTATTATTATAGGTATATGTAACTGTACATATATATCCACTGATAAACCGGCATTTGGTATTGAGATTATATTCTATAAAGTTAAATGCATAGTGAAAATCATTTTTGTTTTATTTATTGACTTAGTCTGAGACCTACTTGAAAAAAAGTGTGTCTATTTAATATGTAATTATGGAAAATGTAAATATATAGATGACAATCAAGACAGAATAATATTTTCCAACAAATAATCAGGAGTGTGGTGAGTCTAATTTGTATCTCAATGTCAAATCTTTATTTACTTATATTTAAATGTGTCCAAGAATGTTATTCCAGGATCCCCAATGGCTGACATTCAAATTGTTCTTCCAACTGTGGTTAGCAACTGTCCATCACTGGGGTTTAGCTGACAGATAGGCAATAACCACACGCAGGTGTCTTTCTTCTCCTAGTACCATTTGTCAGCCCTCCACCTCCTTCAGACTGCAGGCTTCTTGAGAACAGGGATTGTGTCTTCCCTCTTCTTCCAATTCTTTCCAAAGTGATTATCTCTAAAGTTCTCATTCACAGACTGAGGCTCAATTACGGTTTAATAATGAAGATAAAAAGGAAGAATCTTAATTATCAACTATATTTGCAAGATGTAATAATGCTGGGAGACTTAAAAATAGAAGCTAAAGTACAAATAATTAACTTGCTGTGTTTTATTTTGGCATAGGTCCTGAAGCAAATAAAATGCTCTCCATATCCATTAATTAATAAGTAGCATCTAGTACATCCTAATGATGCAAAGATACATTAGACTCAGTCCTGCCCCACCCCCAGAGCATTTTACATTTAGTGAGTTAGATACATAAACACATAGCAGCAATAGGAGAGTGCCTTCGATACAGGTAAACATGTGACATTGTTAGTGAACAGAGGGGGGCAATCAGGGCAGGCTTCCAGGAGGAAGTGACACCTGAGTTGAGTCCTAGAGGATGAGTAAAGGTTTGCCTTATGGAGAGGGGGGTTAGCAGAGGGACACGGAGAAGCAGAATTCTGGGCAAAGGGGACATGTCTACAAAGGCACAGAGGCATGACTATCAGGAGTGGCAAGAGAGCTGAAATATGGGGTTTGAGCTTGGGGCTTGGTCACTGTAAAATTTTGGCATTTGAGGAGTGTCTAGTTCAATTATTTTGGGTGGCATGTGCCCTTGGAATGGGGAAGGAGGGCAGGAAGGAGGGAGTGAGGAAGCAGAGGCAGGTCTCTGAACACCGTCTTCAACATAAAAGGAAAGCTGATCCCCCCTCCCATGCCCTGAGACTCAAAACACATCCTTCCGACTGTGGTGATTGACTGGCTCTTTGGAAGCTATTCAGATGAGATATTCTAGGGGAGTCTGTGCAGGATTAAGACAAGAGAAAACTTACACCAGTTTCTACTTGGTAGGTTGCAAAGTGACTCTGGAATAGGGTGAAAAAAATCACGTCTTCCTAAACTACTCATAGAACCAAAAACAAAAACAAAAAACTCCCCCAAATATAATTTATAATTGAGAGAATTGTTCCTGCCCAAATAAGCAGATTTACAACTTCCAAAATGATCATGACAGTGATAGAAATTTTAAAAATCTCTTTTGTATTTTTCAACAAACCCATGAAAACATTGTTGTCCTGATTAATATTTTTTGTGTGGAAAAGATAGATTATTTTTCTTTAAAGTGATTCTTGCCAGCCCCCACAGAGTCTTCAGTGAAATCTTCTCATTTGGGGCCATCAGCTCCACCAGACCC
Source organism: Cynocephalus volans (assembly GCF_027409185.1). Lineage (NCBI taxonomy): Eukaryota > Metazoa > Chordata > Mammalia > Dermoptera > Cynocephalidae > Cynocephalus > Cynocephalus volans. The sequence continues at coordinate 135,607,541 of NC_084466.1, read as the reverse complement.
ATGAATAGAGGCCAACAGGTACCAGAAGGGCCAATGGACCCAACCCCGAAGACAGGAAAGCCTCCCTGCTCCAAGGACATGTGATGTGCACAAACCCAGTCATGCTGGAAACATGCTGTAAGGCCACAGGAATGGAAGGTTTCAGGTTCATGCATTTCAAACGTATTACTGAAACCCCTTCCATGTTCCTATCACTGAGCCAGGTGTGTATATTAGTATGTATTAGTAAATAGACTGTCCCTGCCCTCAGGGAGTACAAAATCTCATAATAGACTGCAACTTGTAAACTGAACAAAGAAATGAATATAGAATTCCTAACTGCCCTGAAGTCCCCTGAATTAGAGAACAACAAAGAGGGGACATCTTTCCCATAGCGAAGCCAGACATGCCCTCACTGGGCGGTGACTGGATCATGAGAAGTGGCCGGTCACCTGGAGCAGAGCAGAAGGAAAGTCACTGCACTCCCAGGGAACAGTAGTGGTGAAGGCCCTGAGGCTGACAAGACTTGGGCACATTTAAGAAACCGAAAGAAAGTCAGGGAGACTGGAGGGTGGTGGACAAAATGAGATAAAATCAGAAAGATGGGGAGGGGCCTCGCAGGCCGTGGAAAAAGAAAACTGCTCTAAGATGATTTTGGAGCTAAAGACCAAGGACCTGTGTTTTGGAGTTAGAGGTCGGGGTAAACCATGGTGCTGTAGAAAAAAAGAGGTGGGCTCTACCTTCTGTTGCTAATAAAAAAGATTTATAATCCATGCACCCAGGATCCCCCTGTAGCACCCCGATCAACAAGGCAATGGGGCTGAATCTGGCCCATCCTCCCTCCAGATACTACTCTGGTTATCCTCTGCATGTGCACCTCTCCCAGGTGAGATTCCCCGAAGCTCCACAGTGTTGCCCTCTTCTCTCCCCACCCAGCCCCTGCTCACGGGCCATTCATGGGGCCTGAGCCCACCTGGACCATGTGAACAGCACAGTCTGGTTTGGAAACGAAATTCCTCTGTTGGGGGCTGGGACTTTTAGGTCAAAGTCTTTCCCATCCCTCCGCACTGGTACCACCGCATGACTCACTGGAACGTCTCAACATGGTGTTGCTATCATTTAAGAAAACAAAGCTTTTTATTTTTTTAAATTTTTCCTGGGAGTAGAGGTGGAAAATGGAAAGGAAATAATATTTGAGTAGAAGAGGTTTTGTTTCTGTGCTTTGTTTTAACTGAAATAATACAGCAGAATCTAGGCCAGAGTTTAATTTCTACAGCAAACGAAGGCTTGGAATAACTAGGGATGAGCCTAGCCAGTCAGGAAGTAATCATTGGCTGAGATGCAATGGCTTCCTTCCTCTGACATTCTTCGGGAGGTTTGCACTGGAACCAGGACTGTTCACCAAGGGAAAGGGAAGTCCCCATCCACTCCTCATCAGATTCTTGCAGGGTACTTCTGCTAGATTAATCTTTCCTGACGTCCATCTCTTAGTAGGCCATTCCTTTGTTCTCAAAACATCAATCGCTTCCCTGCCTACTGACCGAAGCCCATAGTGGTTAGTTTAGAACACACAGCTGTCTGACATCTGGCTTTCTACCACCGTCTTTCTTTTACTGCTCCCATGAAGCTCTGATCTCTTCCCTCACTCTCCACTTCTGAACCTCTTCCCACAAGAGGCCACTCTTTGGTCACCCAGCTCTAATTCCTCCCCATCCTGCTATGCTAATCCTAAATCCCAGTCCCTCTCTAGGGATCCAGTGACTAGGACAGAGAGCACAAGTGTAGGTGGAATTCGTGACTCTGCCACTTTTGAGCTGTGTGACCCAGAGCAAGTCTCAGCTTCCTCCCATGTAAAATAACTATGAGGCTCCTGCCTGACCAGGCAATCGTGGGGAGTAAATGAGGCAAAGCACTATTTTCCTTCATGTCTCAGGTCGAACTCCCTCTCTTCTCAGAAGCTCCCAGGCGGTCTCTGTTCTCTCACATGTGCAACTTACAGTAATTGTCATGTCGGTGGTGATTGTTTGTAGGTCCGACTCCTGTGATGTGGGGACTTCTTTGAGAATAGGCACTCTGGCTTTTCATCTTTGTATTCCCAAGAAATAAGCAAATGAATGAATATGGTAAACACCTGTCCCTGTTCCTGACACACAAAACATGCCAATAAATATTTTTCCCTTTCTATATGATATTGCAATATGTTGTCTTGTGTTGTAATTATTGTGTGTACGTCGTCTCTCTTTCCCTGGATTTTAAGTTCCTTGGAACTATGGGATTTTCTTAGTTAATTTTTAAATTTTATTTTTTAAATTTACATACAATAAAATTAACTCTTTTTGGTGTATAATTCTATGAGTTTTTACAAATGCATGAAGTTGTATAACCACCTGTTTTAGAAATTTTTACTTCTCCTGAGGTATTTTCTTTATATGTAAATGTTTACTGAATAAATGAATGAATAACTGAATGAAAGAAACAATGAAAAAACAAGTAACTGCTGCGAAAGTTTCCACAGTAGCCACCCGGATAGTTCTTGAGTCAAAGAAATCACAGAGGTGAGATTGTAACTGCTGTAACACTTTTCTGCAAAGTAATTTATCAATATTTATAAGAAATCTTTAAAAAATGCTTATACTCTCTGGCCCATTATTTCCACTTCTAAAACTATATCCAGAGGAAATAACCAGATGCCCACAGTGATTTAGGCTCCAGAAAGTTTGTAAGAGCATTATTTATAATAGCAGACTGTCAGAAACAAAATATATGTCCAACAATAAAGGAATGAATGGTTAAACTGTGATACTTCAATGTGATGAGATTAAAATCATATTTTCACATTCTTATTTCATAATATTGAGTATAATGTATAATTGTATGATGTTAAGTGCAAAGCACAATCTATAAACAGTATTTATATATTAACAAGTGTTTGAAATATATATTATATATACATAGTATTTATTGCATATACTATATATAATCTAATTTTACAAAATAAATATACATATATGTTAATATAATCATCAGCAGGTATTAGGTCATTCCTATTCCCTCCTACTATATGTTTTTGGATTTTCTAATTTTTTACAAAAGACAATCCTATTTCTTTCATAATTAGAAAAAATGCCATAAAAATAGAGTTGAAAGTCCTTTATTTCTGCTTTAAAAATCTTATAACCTTTATTTCATCTCTAGATGATTCAGTGGTGGCTAAATTTTAACATTCAAGATGTGGCATATGGCTCTGCTTAAACGAGAACGTGCTTTCTGTCGGAAGCATGTTCAGAAATAATCCATCCCACTGGTGGGTGACACATTTTATGCAAACCTCCAGGAAGCAGCCCCTATCTCAGGGGGCTGAGACTTCAACATGGTGACATCAGGAGAACGTCAGAAAAAGGACACTAAGTAGAGTTTGGGGCTCGAAGAGTAATTTCCCCTTCACCACTAACGGGCTACATGACTTTCCTTAACCTCAAAAGCTGGGACTACATTTTACTCACTTCTGTATCCCCAGAAAGTAGCCGAGTGGCTAGCCCACACAATAGACAACCAAATAATACTCGTTTGGTTGAGATATGAGTAAGAGCTGGAAGTGCAGGGTGTGCTCTGAAACTATAAAGTCTCGCTTGCTTGAACAGCTGTGGCCAATTGCAGTGATCACCCCAATTGTCACACTTCCCTGGACCCACACTCATTTCCAGTTGTGATTTGCAGCCTCTCCCATCAAGAGTCAGCGTCTATTACCCCAGCCTGTGAATCTGGCTTGGCTTTTGACTTGTTTTGCCCACTAGAATATAGCAGAAACAGTAGTGGTGCAATTTAAGCCCAGGCCCCCAAAGATTTTGCATGTCTCTCCTTGCTCTTTCAGAGCCCTGACTAGCTGCAATGAGAACAAGCCTGGGCTAGCCTGCTGAAGGATGAGACACAGGGCCCAGCTTCCCCCAGCACTCTGCTGACAGCCAGCCACCCACCAGGAGGAGAGCCACCTAGCTGACAGACGCATGACTGCAGATGCATGAGGGAGCCCATCCAAGACCAGAACAACTGACAGCTGAGCCCCGCCCAAAAGGTTGACTTGCAGAATCCTAAGCCAATTCAGTGTTTTATTAAACTTCTAAGACTTGGGAGACAAATGGCACACAGGCTTTTATTTCAGCTTTTAAATCTCTATTTGTACATCTTAAAGATAGCTAAACTCAGCACACATAAAACAGAACTCACGTTCTCCCTCTCAAAACCTCTAGTGTTCTGTGAATGTCATGACTATCCTTCCCACTGCATATTACAAAAATCTAGAAATTTTCTTCAAATCCTCCCTTGCCCTTCCCTTTATTCTTCTATATCCAATGCATTGTTAATTTCTGTTGGTTTTGCCACCTAAATATTTCTCAAAACCATGTGCTTCTCTCTGCTTCTATCACAAACACTTCTTCAAGTTACCATCCATCCAATTCTGCTGTGTGACCTTTGACACGTTGTTTTACTTCTTTGGGCCTCAGTTACCTTGGCTATAAAATAGAAATAATATTAGCATCTGCTTCATAGGGTTGTGTACATTAAATGAGCTAATACATCTAAAATGCTCAATAGAAGATCTGGTATAGAGTAAGCACTTGGTAAATGTTAGCTTATTTTACCTAATAAGATGGCACATATAGCCTATTTATGATGGCATCCAGTCTTCTCATCTACTGACAATTCCTACCATCTCACTTACATGGAAGTGACAGAAAGCTGACTTCACCCAATGCCTCATTCTCTCAACTCCAGGCCTTTATACATGCTTTTTCCACCATCTGGAATATCCTTCCCATCCATCCATTACAGGTGAATTTCTATCTGTCCTTCAAAACCTAAATGATACCTTTACTTCTGTACTTCCAGTACTTCCTGTTACCCTCATTTAGAGCTAGCCACTCCCTCTTTCATGCTGTCTCTGTGCTCCATGCATGCTGCTGCTGTATTGCACATTATCATAGCTTATTTATTTATATCCATCTCTATTCTATTGTTAGCTAGTTGAAACAGAGGCAACGTCTTTACATCCCCAGCACCTAGAACCATGCCCAATACTTAATACATGCTAAATAAATGTTTGACGAATGAATTAAAAAATAAAGATCCACCCCTATGTCCTCCACCAACTCACAAAAGCAGAACGTGTCCTAGATCAAAAGAACCAACTTCTTCTGCTTCAGAAGTCCTAGTGACTTTGGTGCCAAAGCAATTGGCACCCTTTTGAAAAATATTTGCTGTCACTCCCCCACCCAGATTCCAACTTCCAGTTCAAAGCCAAGTGCGTGTCTCCCTGCCAGGCAGCCTTACTGCAAATGTTTCCCTCAGCTCTCCCCTGTGCATAACCTTAGCTATATTGTTTACTTCCATGAACACCATAATATATATTTAAACATGCTGTAAAGGTCAGACAACTGGGTCATACCCCTTCCCGGGAATCCATTTCACACCATGGCAGAGCTGGGCTTCCCGGCACTCACTCAATCCCAGAGGTGAAGGTAAGTTATGACCCCCTTTTTCTGGTGTGAGGATGACCCCATCATGCATCATTTTCTATGGAATAATAGCTATAAATCCATCTGTCACAAGCTGGAGAGCAGCAAGTGTTGGAAGCCACAGAACGATTTTAACTTCTGAGCTGTCAACCTTATATTCAGAAAGCTAAGCTAAAAAAATCAGTCTCACGTTTCAAAAAATAAGGAGAAAGACATGCAGAAAGCACTTGGAGAATAAATGCTGCTTCCCCAGCACTGCCAACCCAAGATGCTCCAAACTTGGGACTGTTCAACTTTTAGAAGACCATTCATCTCTTTTCTTCTTCCAGTCTCCTCCAGTTCTCCAGTTCAGTGACCTCCTTTTTTTGTTTTCCCTGCCCTAATGCCTTCCATTCAGTTCTCTTAAATTTAGAGGCTCAAAGAGCTCTTGCACAAAATGATTAAGTGATGGCTCCTCTTCCCACAAAAATACACAATATGTACTTCACATAAAATTTTCCACTTCATATCAGGGCAACCATGGATCTCCCAAAGCCTCTCCATGGACCAAGGAACCCTCAAAAAGAATTTGCTCTATATTATCCTTCAGTTGAGGTTGAAAGAATAAAGCAGTAATTTGAAATTTCCAAAGACAAAACAGCAACAAATACACACACAGAGGCACACACACACAGTGCGGGGAACTTAGCGAAGAGACCATCAAAATGAGATCATTTCTTAAAAGCAACAGTCCAAAAGGGTCTGAAAATGCTGCCTGGGAATGCACGTCCTAGAAGATTTTCCCAGAGGCATTTGGAATGTAGGAAGAATAAAATATTAGGGCCATGTTGGGATGTAGGATCCATGGATCCTCCTCTTCCCAAAAAGACCCTGGCATCCAGGGAGTATTCCAGAATTTGTCATTATCCTAAGTGGAAGGGGAGATCTCGATAGCTCAGAGCAAGCCCTAATCTAGCTAACACCCGAACAGCTCAAAGCAAACCATTCTCTTGCAAACACACCTTAGTTCTCTTCCACATGCTTTCATTATGAAAACCACAGAACACCAAAGACAACTCAGGGGGGAAAAGTCACCCATAATTATACTAGCCTCTTACAGCTATGCCTATCTTCATGATCTCTTTCTGGTTGGACAAAATGCGGACCTTTGTACAGAGTCATAATCTAGCATACAAACCATTTTGAACTACCTTTTTGTTTAAACCTAACCTGTTAGAAATGAATGCCCATTTTCCCTCTTTAAAAATGTGGTTTTTTATGCATTTAGCATTATGTCATTTTTGAACAAGTTCTTAGGCTATATTACAAGGTGTAATATTACTGAGTTAAAAGGCATGAATAATGTTGTGACTTTGGGTACATCTTGCCATATTGCTTTCCAAAACACTTGTTCTTATTTACAATGCCACTAAATGATGATTGCAGTTCCACCACAACTGAAGAGGATTCTAGAGCTCACAGCGTCGTTGGCCACCTTCAGAGAAGTTATGTGAGGCCACTATCCGTAATCCTATTGTGTCACCTGTAACTAGTCTTCGAGCCTTTCCATTCCTAGACTTACCCTTTGGGCACACAGGAACTGAACAAGGAGAAGGCAGTCTAGAATAGTGGAAAAACCTAGGATGGGTGTGTAGTCATAAATATTCTGTTTAGAATCCTGGCTCTTCTAATTTCTAGCTGTCTGGTCTTAGGAAGAATGCTTTGCCTCTCTGTGCCTCAGCTTCCTCCTCTGGAAGCTAAGGATAACTTGACTTATATAACTTGACTGTATAGAAAGTAAAAAAGTGACAAAAAATATAAACCCAAAAATGTTCATCACTTCTTTCCCAGAACCCACCCCCATTCCGTGGGCTTTATAATGTAGACTGGGGTAATCTGTCAGAAGAGAAGCAGGCTATCTGAGATAAGGATTTAAAAAATAATAACAATAACTATAATAATAATAATAACAACAATAATAGTAAAGGACAGATTTCTCATGTAAGAAAGAGAGGGAAAAGAAAGAAAGGGATAAACCAAGTGGGGAAAGTAAGAGCAGGAGGAGTAGAACATTTTGTGTGAGGGTAGAGAGTAGAGGGTATGAAGAGAGGGGCCCTGGGACTGAAAACTGAAGAATGAAGAACATGAGAAGGCTATAAAATGACAGTAACTGAGGGTCAGTAAAAGGGGTATGTGAGAAAGGGTGCTGTGGGTATCAGTTGCATAAGGTCCCTCCTCTGCTCTGTCTGCTCCCAAATTCTACCCTCAAGAAGAAAGGAGTTGTAACTGGTATCAATCCTAAAGCTTTCTCATACCCTAAAACCCACCACTCAGAAACCCCCCATTTCTCCCTACTGCCTCACAGGAGGAGTCCTAAATCCTTAGGGTGACTGGTTATCCCCACCTGAAATTTTATGAAATGCATTCCAATCCTTCCAGCCAAAACCACTTTCAAACACGTAAACCATTGAGATTTCCTGTCTATTCCTTGCATTTTCCATTTCTGAGCCTTTGCTCATTTTCCTTCTTGAGTCTTAGATGCCTTTCCCTCTCGCTCTCAAAATCAGGCCAAGCTACTTGATATGGCTCCTCCTCCGTGAAAACTTCCCCAGATACTCTAACTGGAATTACTCTCATCCTTTGTGCTCGTGGGACAATTTGTTTACATCTCTCCTATAACCCCAATCACATTCTAATTGTTAGTTCTTTGTGTATATGTCTCTTTCCTCCTACACAAGGGTAAACAACTGAAACAAAGGGTGTATAGCCCCTTAACAACACGTAGAGTGGGTGTTCATTAGATGGGGTGGGGTGTATTGGAAAGCTGAGTCCATTCTATGCAACACATGAGAATCGACTAATGGTGACACTCATGGTTTGTCTTCCCACATTTACCTACTACCTAAACCCTACTTATTTGGATGAATGAATAAATCAATACACAAATGAATAAATGAAACCTCAGGGTATCTAGAGTCAATCCTTTCTGAAGGCACACAAGAGGGTCACATTCACCAGCCAGGCCATCTCCAGTTTTTTCAGTAAAAATCAAATAAGTTTGCCTGATTCGTATGATTTGGTATCCTAAATGTTATCAGTTCTCCAAATCCCATCCTATCTCTGCCAGAAGCTTTATTGACTCCTGAAGACTGAATATCAATTTTTACAAGAAATGCATTAAGATAACTCTTCCATAATGCAGCTCAGCTCACGGAAAGGGACTATGCTTTAGTTGATGGGTTCTGCTGCTGACTATGTGACAATAGTAGAGTCACTTCATCTAACTTAGCTTCTGTGTCCTTACCTATAAAATGCAGATAATCACATGTACCCTGCCCACTCCTGGAACTATTGTGAATAATACATGAAAAAGCGTAAGTGAGAGCATCTTACAAAAATGTCAGGCATGATAAGGGAGGAAGAAAACTAACATTTCCTTTGAACCCCTCCTACAAAGCAAGGACCATGAAAGAAACTTTCTACAACCTTTTTCATCCTCTTTACAATCCACTTAATTAAGAGTTTATGTACATAAAAGGTGAGGCTGGAAGAACTGAGTTCAAATTCTGATTCTGCCACTTAGTGGTTGTGTGGCCTTGGAACAGGTTCATCAATCTTTGGCGAGCACCTGTCCCTTCATCTTTAAAGGCACTCATCCCCCAGCTGCTTGTCAGAATCAGATGAGATGCTCCATGCAAAAGAGCTGTGGAAACTGTAAAGTCCTAAGCAATTTTAAGGTATTATTACTAAAATAACAGAACTCTTTATGCCAACAAGGTAATTAGATAACTGGAGGTGAATGAGTGATATAAACCTGTCAACTTGGGGACTGAAATCCCAAAACAGTTCCTTGGGGTTGATTTGGGTTCCAGCATTGTGCGGTAAACAAGGACATGGTTGCTCTTTCCCTGGAGCTGAAAACAGCCTTCAGTGGGGAGGTGGAGATCTCTGTGACAGTAGTAAATTCAGTCAAGGAGGGAGACCTTGAACCCTGGAGGAGGCAGAGGACCCTCCAAGGAAGAGCTGGAGGCAAAAAGGATCACAAAAAAATACTGCCTTTTGCGAGAATTCAAAAGTAAAAATGGGGTCACTCACCTGCGGTAAGAGCTTGAGTGAGTAAATGAGCCCAGGGACTCACACAGAAACACTAAGTGCATTCCATATAAACAGCAAGCTAGAGACACCCAGAAAGGGAGAGATGTAAAAGGTAGAAGGGAAAAAGTGCCAGTGATGAGTAATACAGAGGATTATAGAAAGTGCTTACAGCAGTGGTTTTCAAAAATATTTTAGCCCAGGCAATCTTTCTTTAAAGGAACATTGTGTGGAAACCCAATGCATAAAATAGGTGAAATCAAGATGAGCTAGTTGAGGAGTGATTTAGAGTTTCAGCCCCACAGCCTCTCCATTCTCCTACAGGCTTCTTGGAGAGGAGGCTGAGGAATGCTAAGGGACCTGGCAGCAGAGTTAGGAGGCTCCTGATGTAAGAAGGCAAGAAGGGATCTGTGACAAAGACTTCCAACTCTCCTCCATTGTCCACTCCCCTCTCTTCCATTGAGAAACATAACCACTCCTACCAAATTCCAGTCTCTATCCAGCTAGAGACTTCTATCCCAGCTTCCCTTGCAGCTAGAAGTGACTGCGACACTAAGTTCTTTACGAGTGGAATGTGAGTGGACATGATGATTTCTGAGGCACTTCCTTAAAAAGAAATTGTCTCTCTCATGCCCAGCATGGACATGGCAATGGCCAGCCTCAACCATGTGAAAAGGACAAACTTAGAGGGCAGCAAATCAACAGATGGAAGGAGTTAAGGTCTCTGGATGACCCTGTAAAGCAGGGACACCTTCCCTCTCTGGATCACCCACTTACCCCTGGACATGGAGAGAAAGACATCTCTCAGTTGTTCAGGCTTCAGCACTGGGTTTCATTGCTGCAGAAGCCCAGCCTGTCTCCTAACTAATCAGGGGTGCAAGAGAGAAAGAGAAAGAGTGGAAAAACTCAAGTTAGTGCCTCCTGTCCTCTCTCCAAGGTCTTCCCTGAGCATAAGACTCCTGGCCCCGAGACCAGAATGATGACCACTTGGACTTTGGAAGTTGTTCATAACTTTGAATGACAACAGATGCTTCTTATACATCACTTTTCAGGGAAAAGAATTCCACAGATGCTCAGTAGGTCTCAACTGGACCTGTGGACCACACTGGAACAGGATGGAAATCCTTTCTTCTCTTTGCTTTTACTCCATCTGTTGAGGAACTAGGATTCCATAGTCCCGCACCCTCTATTTTCCCAACACAGCTGCTTTCCACCTATTCCCAGGATGAGTCAATTACTTTCTGGGGGAAACCATGGCCTAGTTAGTACCTCTTTCCATAAAACCCAAAGAAATCGATCAGCTCAGGCTGAAAAGTACTATCTCAGTTCTAAGAACTATTACAAGATGTTGAAAAAAACAACTTTGTATAAAACCCATAAAGTCCCATCTTTATTGTGGCTGCTTTTTTGTTTTTCTTCTTTTCTATTTTCTTATCTTAGATATCCTAATTGTCTAATACAGCCAGAATAAGGAGATTTTAGGTCTTCCAATCCCATCACCTGACAGTCTCAACCTCTCTTGGCTTCAGGGATCCAGAATCTTTGCTAAAACATTGTTAAATACTGTCATTATGGAAAATGATGATCTTGAGATGTATAAAAGAAACATAAAGTCTTAGAATATAAAAGCTATTCTAATCACTACATCTAATTACCGAGAAGAATGACTCACCAAAATATTTTAAATGCCTTAAAATATAATAAAGTGAAAAGAGAAAATGTGAGCAATTGCTTAGTGAGTTGGCAATGGGAAGTAGGTCTCAGAGAATACAATTCCCATTTTAACATCAAAGAAGCCAGGATCTTTCAAAATCATTGTAAGTTCTATTCTTATCAGTGTTTAAACTTAAGACCTTCAAAGACAGTAGAAATTTCCAATTTTCTAACAGGATCTGAAGCTTGCCCTTGCCATATACTACAATGACACTGTGAGCTTTTACATATCCATAAACTCACGTAAGATTTTGGTGTTAGAATTAAATGCATGCTCCTTTCAGGCCCCACTTCAAAACATACATGCCTAGATGAAAGTCCTAAGATGTAAAAATTATGTTTGCAACAGATTCATATCTTACCCTCAAAGGCTCCGTGTGCACTAAACTGCTATGCATCGTTCATTCATTCACATACTCATTCTGTCCTCACTGTGCTTGTGGCAGCAATCATGACAGGCACAAAAGGGATATTCACACCAACTGAGTATCCTCTGTGCCTAGCACAGAGCTGGCCCTTTACCAGGGTGGTGGTATTTCTCACCGTCAAAATTACACCAAGAGGTAGGCATTCTCACTCCCATTTTATAAATGAGGAAATTATAGTTTGAAAAGTTTAAATAATTTTGCCAAGGTCATAATCAAAGATCTGTTGGGTCACAGAGTCTGTCCACTCCCCCACACTGTTCCCCTCTAAGGGAGGAGAGGAAGTAGAAACTAACAAGTTGCTGTAAACTAGTAGCCCACACCTCTATGAGTAAAAGGCCCTCTTGATTCCCCCATTTTTACAGACAAGGAATTCTGAGCACAGAGAGATTGACATTTCCAAGGTCACACCAACAAGTGGCAGAAATGGGATTTAAACCCAGGCCATCTGGCTGTGCCTCTTACCACTGCATTAAAGCTGCCTCTCTATACTAGAAGAAGTAAAAATACATGTATAGAAAAAAAAGCAATAAAATAGTGACTAAGTTCTACAAATTTGGGAGAAGGAGGACGAAGTCCTGGCTAAATGAATCATGGAACACTTCACAGAAGTAGCAGTTTTTGGAACTAGTGACATAAGGGGAGGATTAGCCCAACCATCAGGGGAAGCAGAAATGGGGAAGGTGGAGGTGGGAAGGAAATTTATTTGCTCAACATTCTGTCAGTGACTGACTCATCTCACCCAACAGTTGCCAACCATCAGTGCTTAAGAATCCTTTGTTGAGCTTGTTAAAATGCAAGAGTTTTTCCACCCTTGTCCCACCCCCATTTGAATTAGCTAGGAGTAGAACTAAACCATGGAAGCTAAATTTTTCTTTTTTTTAATTACTTTTTAATAGATTTTATTTGGGGGGTAGTTTTAGGCTTACAGCAAAATTGACCCACTGCTTAGACCCCCCAACTTTCCTAATATCCTGTATCCAAGGAGGTAAGGTTTGGTACTGACAGGGTCTTAGGATCCTATTCCAGCTACAGCCAGGGTCCTTTCCAATTGATCACTGCCTGGGTCCTTAGTGGTTATTAAATATTTCTAATATCACCCCTGGAATAACCTTATGGGATTATGCACCATTTCCCAACCTTCTCTGATGACTATAAACACTTGCTGGGCTTGATAGACATATGATGAAGCCTCACTTCTACACAAGCTTATTCAGTTAAGTCTGGGTTTGGGCCCAGAAACCTGTGTATGGGTGTTTTTTGTTTCTTTTTTTGTTTGTTTTGTTTTTCAAGCATCCAAGGTCTTTTTTATTTTTTTTCTGATCTCCCAAGAGTCTTATCTTTGGAAGTGTGTTGCAATCATGGAAAAGAATAGTGATACTTCAACCAAAGCTAGAAAGATTCTCCAAAGAGAAGGGCATCTAAGTTCCAAAAGCAAAGGCTTTGGATGTAGAGGTATCAGTCATAGATGTGAAATTCAAATCCTAGTCCCACCTTACCTGCTATGTGACTTTAGGCAATTGATTTAACCTCTCTGAAGCTACTTTACAGGTTGCTTAGATGGAATAAACATTAAATGAAATAAATGTGTGAGGCACAGGAGTTAGTCAAACAATTACAAACAATATTGTAAGTACCAAGAACATTTATGAGCTGTCTCTCAATTTTTTTTAAAAAAAAATCAGTGTTGATTTGGTCTCGAGGTTTTGCTACCTTTATCAGAGCAGCAAAATTGACCAAGGTTGGCTTAGCAAATAGCTCAGCTCCATCAAACCATGGCCAACATGGCTCTTTTTATCTTATTTATTTGGTGGGCATCCAATCCACATCAACCCTTGTTGTAAAAACCATATTTGGAAAAAAAACCTTTTAATTCCATTTTAATTTAGAAAACCTTTAACTCAAATACTATCATTAGTCACTAAAGATTTCCTTTTACAGACCTCTTACCTAGGCTGTTTATTCTTCTCTTTCCATTTTGCAACAGCAATATTCTCAGCCCAGCAATTTGCTTTATTCTAAACTGGGGAAGGAAAACATGGGAAATACCTTCTTTCAAGGAATTTCACCTCTCCTCCTAAAGGCAAAATGATCCATGGGAATCCTGACCCATCCACGTCATTAGGGACGGATGCCACCTTGTCATAAGTGCTAGGCTGCACAACGGGTAGAGAAATGGGTAGACAATGAAATTACTGAACATTCAAAGTGTCAGACACTGACAACTCAGGCCATCCATCACCGATTATATGAGGCATTAACATGCTGCCTTCCTATCCAGGGACAAAGACAGCAACAATAATAGTGAACAGTCTGGAGTGGGCCTGTGCAAGAAACCAATAATTTAATGAACTGACAACCACCCAACAGCCTGAACGTGTGGCCTGCCTCTGCTCCAGTACTTGTTTTACACTCAGGCACCTGCCCCTTGAATGATACAAAATGACAATGTTTCCAAAACTTCAATCCTTCATGCACCACCTTCTTCGCAAGCTACATTTGTGTAACACCTGTACTAAATTTAATGCATTTCTTTAAACTGGCTCTTTTCTTTACTAAAATTAATTGGCTTTGAAAGAAAACTGGATACTACCACCAAAATGGAAAATCAGTATCACCTGCCATAAATTCAGAGTAATCATAAAAATAATTACAAAGCAGGGAAAACAAGGCTATTAAACCCTAGTCAATACTGTTCCCTGCTGTGGGCTCTGAGCCTGCAGCCTGCTCTTTCTTTATGAAAAGGGAGATTACCAAGTTAGAAAGGTGTTAAAGACACGCTAGCCCCAAACTGAGATTTTCTCTTTGATATTCGAAAGGGATTTAAAGCAAACTGAAAAGGGATGAATTTGCTCACCAGACGAGGCAATGTTATTTGTTACCATATCCATGGACTAGATGAGCAAACCTTACACTTTGGAAAATACTGTTAAGAGCTTTGGCTACAGAAGGCATAGTACTGACAGGCTTTCACAAATACAGAACAAACTACGGAATCCCAGGCCCTACTAAGCCCAAATGTGAGAAAACAACTGCGCTCCACCCAGCTAAAAGGTAGATAACACATGGAATCCTTCTGCAAGGACTTTTATATAAAACTTAGAAGTTGCAATCCTTCCTCCTTTTGATCCCACCAGGAAGGTGCAGCCGAAGCCACATGGCTGTTCAGGAAGATTCTCAGACCAAAGCAGGGCAAGGTGACATAGCTCATGGCGTGGTTATTGGGCACATAACTCACAATGGGGAGAAAACTAAAGTTTGTAACTAGAGTCTTGGATCAGAGAGCCAGGATCAAAAAAGGATCATGGTGGCAGGTGGATCTTAAAATTTGGGAAAGCAAGTAGAAAGCAAATTAGCTTGCACCAAAGTCTAACCAGCACCAGGGACAGCTCTCCATAGGTTCCAAGAATTGAGTGTAGAGCATTACCGGAACTCTTCAGTTCCCAGCATCTCTGGGCTTTCCTGGCCACCACCAAATCTAAAATAATAATTATCAAAAAGGAAAACTACTGCTCCTTAGGGGGGATTTTGAAAATTTGATGAAGCAAGGCAATACTGGATTTAGTGAACAGAGGCAGAAATGCTGATTATTCTATATCATGTTGAACTATGAAAAATTGTTTGACATCCCACATAGCTTGAAAATATCCCACCAGACATTCCTGTAGGGAAGAACATGTTTGTCATGAACCAAGCCTAAAATCTAAATTCACTTTACATATAAGCAGAAAATATTTTTGCATAATGTTAATAGACTCTGAATTTTCTAGGAATACAACTACCATGTAGGTTGAGGGAAGATTGTCTTTTATAAGACCTTTACAAAAAAGTATTCACTATTTTTAAAAAATCGTATAATAAATGGCAATGCCAGTCATAGTATTTGAATTGCCAATACTACACACCTGATCAGTCTGCTTTTGGAGCTGCCTTATTTTTGGTGATTCTATGTATAGAAACAAGCATCTGATGGCTTCATTATATCTTCAAGTGAGTCCTACCTGAGCATTTATTAAAATACAATACAATTTTGTATAAATTACTCTTTTATTTCTGCTTTATGTTATAGTAGGGCATTATGTGGATTTTAATTATGTGTGTAGCAGGTTACATTATCTCTGAAAGTCATTTCGGTATTGTAAAGTGAGTGTTTCAAAATATTTGTTAGAAAAAGGAGAAAGTGGGTCTGATACACTGGGCATACTGTTCTGCAGGGAACAGTATTGTGGCAGGTCTTATCCATCTCTATATCCCCTACTGAGTCCATCTGGGGCTTTCCTTAGGGTGGAGAAAAGCAGGTTTCTCATCCTGTCCAAGCCCCAGGTGAATGTTGTGCTATGACATCCTGAGGGACAGTGTGCATCCAGGGAGCTCATCTTTGACATAGTTCTTCCTAAATCTCCTTGTTACCACAGAAAACTCTTTGTCATGGCAGCAAAACCTGTGAGAAGGTATATAGGTATATGTTGTCTCTAGCAGTAACTTTCCAAATGCTGCCTCTTCAGCTATACTGAAACACACACACACACGCGCACACACACACACACACACACACACACATTCATTCACACACACAATCTACCTTGATATCCCTCCTTGATCTTCTGTTTAAATCCTTCCAGTGGAGGCTCTTTGGGTCCATTTCCCCTGGATTCCTGTAGCTATTCCTTATCTGAGTTCTTTCTAAAAGACTCTCCACCCAACACCACAGGCATCTGCTCTGAGCCCCAACTCTCCCTTAATCACTGTTTGTCTTTTCCATCCACAGCAACCATTTGGCTCTTTATCACTTTGGCTTCATGACAGAAAATGTCCCAACCATTAACCCTTGATGGAAAAGAGGCTCACCAGGGAGTGCCTCATGCTTCAATCCAGAGAGCTGGTGATAGAGACACATACCAGATTTTCCAAACCAAAAACCTGGACACAAAGTCTGACAAAAATATGGGCATAAATTCTGACAATGGCACAGAGTATTTGGAATCATGACTGTCCCAGAGATCCAGAGATGAATGATCCTATTAGGGAGACCTTAGAATTCCTAGAGGTGGTTGCCAAGGACAATGGCAGCTGCACGTTACTTTTCTCTGTGCTGTAAGCTGAGATGACAGAGAGGACCAGTCCTTGCACTCTGAACAATCTGCAGGCATCTTTTCGGGCTTTGCCACTGCTGACTGCCTCACTCTGCCCCTTAAAAGTTGCTCATCCCCTAAATTCCATCCTCAGCCCTTACTCTTTCTCCATGTTCTATTCCTGGGAAATTTAATCCACTCTGATAGCTTCATTACTGCCTAAATGCCAATGGATCCAGAACTTCCCTCTCCCATCCAGATTTCCTTCCTCTCTTCAGTCCTGTAAATCCACCTGCCTCCTAGAAGCTGCCAACATTTTGAACTATCAATGCACTTCAGTCAAGTGTCAAAATCACATTCATTCTTCTCCTTTCTCCCCCACTATTAAATCTCTATTACTCTATCTGTATTCCTGTCTTGGTTCATGGCATCACTGTCCTTCCCCGCATCCATACCAAAATCCTGAAAGCCCTATTACTGACCTCACTGTTCCCCAAACTCATTCAATTGTTGCCAAGTCCTAACAATTCTATCTTTGTGATGATAATTCGTTATTCTATCTTCTGTACTCCCACAACTTCAGTCCAGATTTCCATCATCTATGTAAATATTGTAATGCCATGGACCTTGGCTGATCCCTCTTCCTCTTCACTGCCTCCCACCCATCCCCCAGCCTCCCAGCAATGTTACCCATTAGAACGCATATTGTGAAACCTCACACTTAGCTCCCCAACAAGCTTTCAATGGTCACCTGTGATGCAGAATCCGAATTTCTTTTTCTTTTTTTTTTTTTTTTTTTTGTCATTTTTTGTGAACAGCCACACGGCGCTCAGCCAGTGAGCGCACCGGCCATCCTTATATAGGATCCGAACCCGCGGTGGGAGCGTTGCTGCGCTCCCAGCACCGCACTCCCCCGAGTGCGCCACGGGGTCGGCCCAGAATCCGAATTTCTATATGCAGCCCGCCATTACGGTTTCCTCTCACTCAGGAAGGACTACAGGCGTTTAAATCAGGCCGACCTGGGATAGGATGATAGGTTCACAGATTACTGTCTGTGTGACCTCGGGCAAGAACAGGAGTACAGACTCATTATTTTAATTACCCTAATTGTAGAGTCTGTGATTTTTGTACATACAGTTCAACTTTCTATTCAGCCATTCTATGCAAAAAAATATATATATATCACCCGTATGAGATGAGGTTATGGTATCTGACATTCAAAGTAATTCACTTCTAAAGTGATAAGAATCTCTTTTTCTCAAAAATGGATATAATAGCAATGCTTATACCAAGTTTGTGGCAATGGTTAAAATGAGGAAAAAATCTATACACAGTACGTTGCCTGATTCAAGTTCCAAGGCTCCTCTCCTTATTTGTCCAACCATGATACTGATGCAGTGAAACTCCTTATCAAGAGAAAAACTCAGGAAATCAATGACACAAAGATTACTCAGCTCTGAAGTAAGGACACAATCATCATGGGGGACCCAAGGAACCCACAATCTAACTAGAGTAGAAGAATGTGAAAAAAAAAAGGATGATCCACAACCTAAAAAATGTAGAAAGTTAAGAAAGTAGGTCCATGTAAATCAGAGTCATTATGAGTTTCATGAAGGAGGCTGCTTTTAAATAACCTTTAGAAGAAAATAATAATTAAAAAGAAAAAGAATTCTAGACACCTTGATGACAAGAATACTTAAAATTTCACTTCCCAAGGCAGAAAATGTTCCAATGACCTTAAACATAAATGTTCACTGCATTCCTTCTAACTGCCAGGAACAGTACAGGGCTATAAGCAATCCAGGGGCAATAAAACATCATTGTCTTGAAGGACCAAATGGTCTTATCAAGCCATCAACATGCTTCACTAGTGAAGCAAAGTGGAATGGCATGCAGTCTAGAAGGACCCACCATATGCCACAAGAGAATGAGACTCTAAATGGCATCAAAGTTGCACCGGATCAACAGGCAGCAGCAAACAGGGTTAGTGTGGAAGCCCTGTCAGGTCCTCCATCGTCTCCCCACCAAGCTCTATCGCCCAGATGCCTCTAACAGGAAAGCTGCCTGATTCTGCAGGAGTTTGTCAGATAACTCTGTCTTGCCTGGACCCTGAGTTTTGAATTCAGGCCAGAACCAGACCCCAAACATCAGCTTCTCTTTGCAGAGAATGTAGACACTGGTCCAGGGTTTCCTCCTTACTTAGGCCTCTAATCTATTCCCCTCCTTTCTTTTCTATTTAATTCTAAAACAGAAATATAACAACTCTAATCTGATCAAGAGAGTTTAATCGCTGACTTTGTTAGGGAAAGAGGTATGGTAAATATAAATATCTGCTCTGGCCACAAGTATCTAAAGATCCCCACTTTAGAATGAGCTCATAATTTTCCAGAGTTGTGGAGAAATCTGAATGATCCACGGATGTCAACAGAAGGCTCAATCTGCTTATGAATGAAAAGGGCTGAGGAGACACTCTGGACTCAAGATTCTGTGTGCCTGTCGCTGCTCCAGTTCCAGACCGTCTCAGAGAAACATGAGCACCTTCTCTAAGTCTTTCAGTGTCACCCAAACCCTGCAGCCAGAGAGGAAAGGCTTCAGACACCAGCATGCCATGCTCCAAGCTGAAGGCTGAAGAGGCAGCCTTAGAGTCAGTCTCTGAGGAACCTCAGTTTCACCTGAATGAATTGCCTCATCTACCACAATCTCAATCAGAAATAATGTTCACAAAGTGGCTGGTCTACATTCCACTGATGGCTACCATCAACTAGAGAGCTCTCCTGGGTGATTTTAGATGCTTAAACCCCACTGAGCCTCTTTCAAGTCATCTGGAGGAAATCTCTTACTTGTATAAAGACAGGGGGCTGGATCAGAAGGCCTTCTAAGTTATCTTGCAGCTCTAATGTACCGCATAGCAACCAGGAAAAGGAAAGGCTATTTTTCAAGCTTGACAAGGGACTGATTTAAGCCATGTTCAGACAGATATATGTTTGTTCACAGGGCTCTGAGTCCATATTGCCTCCAGGAGTCTACAAACATCTGCAAGGTGGCCAGTTAAAAAGGAAGCTGCCGTGACATTGGCCACCAGTCATCTGGGCCCAGGGTCAGCCTGCCCACAGTCCTAGCTCTCTCACTCCACCCCAGGCCACTGCCTCAGCTCATGAAATCTTTTTCTAGTCTCTCCCAGATACACACACCACTGCACTGGCCTCACTTTGAATAGCTGCTGCATGTTCTTTCTTTAGCTCCAGTGTACCCTGGAAGTGGTATTCCCAATGGTGGGATTAGGGCTATCTCCAGGCTCTATCAGCCCCACTTATTCATCTGTGAAACATCTGGCAGAGGGAATGATGCTGCTTGCAGACTATAAAAGAGAGCAAGAAAAGAGTTGCCTGAGTTTTAGTCCTTAAGCAGACTAGGAGTGTCATCTTATGAAGGTCAAGAAGCCATAGACCTCAATTTCCTCATCCTTAAAACAGGGAAGAGAGGGTTGAGCCAGGTCATTTAATAGAGATTGCTCATACACTATGCAAGGAACTATATTGATTCTGCTAAAGGTAAATACTGTTAGTGCTGAGACCATGCTTTGCTCATCTCAGTATCCCCCCATTAGCACTGAGCACGGCATTTACTAAACAGTAGAATAGCTTGGTGATTGTCAATCACCAAGTCATAATCTCTGCTTTCAGGGAGCTTATACATTTGTAGGGGGAAAAAAATGGAGACAAATAATCATCATTAGGGAAGAAAGTCAGCACTAAGAGAGAGACAGGCAATGTAACAGAATAAATCTTGCAGGGAGATTTGTTTTTATCTGGAGCACTGGAGAAAGCTCATGGCAAAGGAGGCATTTGAGCCAGTAGATGAGTAAACTCTTAGATGGCAGAGACAAGACCTTCCCATGGTAATCAGTTCACATGGGAATTCCAACTACAGACCAGAGATTTTTCTCTTCCACCACCTGGAAAAGTATTTCTTCCTTTTCCCTAACCATCTTTCCAATATAGCTTATTTTTCATTCCCCCTCTTCTCCTATTACTCTATCCCCTGGAAACTCCTACTGAGAAGCTGTTTGTTAATGTTCTTCCTTCCTTTTGTCTGCCCTCAGTTAATGGGCTTGTGGCTAAATACGTGAATTTATGCACCCTATATTATCTTTTCAGCACTGTTTTCAGTAATTTATAGGAACTGCTATCTGCTGCATCATGTTATTTAGTACTGTGGTGGCTTTTGGATACAGTCTGCTCGCTGGTGCTGCTGCAGGGGGAGAGAAGCAGTGTTCTATGGAACCTGGACGGTCTCTTGCTCTCCTGTTCCAGGGAAGAAACCCCTGTATGGGGGTGTTACCACAGAGAGTTATGGAGGCACTGGCACAAAATCGCCTGAGTCATTCTGCACTATTAAGAAGAGAGAGGATGAGGGGAAAAGTCCTGAATTATCCAACAAAGTTGAGCACTGGGACAATGCTAGCCAGAAAAATCCAGGCAGGGAAACAGTGCCCCAGAGTCCCACAGCCAGATATTGTTTAGGTGGGGGCAGGCAGTTCTTACCCCCACATACAGCTACACCTTCAAAGGCAACCATTTTTCTCTTAATGCTTATCAAGTTCTTACTCATGCTAAGAATGATTCCATTCATTTACTTAATTTGCTCAGCAACTCTAGCTTTGCCATTTCCCATCAGAGAAATATACCCTGGGAAGAGAACCTCACAGTTGCAATGCTATAACCTAGCAACACCCTACCTGACACGGGTTTTCAAAGAAAGGCACAGGGCAAGATGATTAACCTCTTCCCTGAGTATGTAGATAAACAAATCCCGGCTCTCCAGAAACCTGATGTCCAGAAGAAGAGACAGGTGCTTTTTAAATACCTTCAGGCAGAAAGCATAGAGATGCAAAGAGCTGGGCTGTCCCACCCCCACCCCCCGCTATCTGGCCAACTTTCCCCCATAGACTCCCAGCACCGATGCCCAGGAAGATGCTTTCCAACGCACCAGGCACCTATCAGATGTGCAGGGCTGCGCATTATGGGAGGAGGAAGACAGGACGTCAGGGAAAGGTTTAGGAGCCTGAACCTTGAATAAAGTATAAATTACAGATTTTTTTAGGCTGAATTTGATTATTTTCAAGAACATACCACGCTAGTCATCGAAGGTCTCAGACTTCTTACTGCCTCCCATGTGGTCATTTCATGTGCTTTTATTACCTCTTTGACCCCTCATTCATAAGAATGAAATTCTGAGTGCTCCAAGAAACAGACTGTCCACCTCACCCTGCTGAAGAATTACATTACATGTGCAGAGGAGGCCGGGAGCCTGGGTGGTGGAATACAATGATGTCATCAGGAGTTAAGTCCGAGCTTCTAATAGATGGCACAGAAGGAGTTGGTGCAGTATAAATCCAATTTATGTGGACCATAATGTACTCAATTCATCCCCATAAATGAAGGTAAAACTGTACCTTACCTGACAAGTTCTAGTTCTTACTTATCATTAGCAGTGATAAATCCCACACGGTAATGGGAATTCCTGGAGACAACTTTCATTTCTGGGTAGCTTCAGTTAGTCACATTCAAATCACAATTTGCTCATCCTTCCAAAAGCAAACCTTGCTCGGCATTGCTAGATTTGGAATTCATTTTTTAACCTTAAGCGATTTCTGAGAAATAATACAATCACATCATAAAAACAACAACAACAAAAAACATACAAATCTAGAAGCACATAAGGGTTTTCTACAAAAAGCTTTCCTGCCTCCCATGTCCCTCAATCAAGAGCTTCCACGCTGCTCTGGAATCTCCCATCTATAATCTGGGGAACACCAGTTCTAGGGGATGTTAACCCTCCTAGAGATCACCCTTGTAGATGCACAGTACACATTTATATGTCATTCTTACTTCTATACAAATGGAAACATACTATATACATTATTCCATGAAGACTAGTCCTTATCAGTATAAATTAATTTTCCTCATTCCTTTTAACAGGCTGCATAGTATTCCATGCTATGGATGGACCATAATTGATTTAACCAGTTCCTTCCCCACTGACAGACATTGGAGTTACTGTTCCAGTCTCCCACTCCCACAATACAACAATAAATGGCCTTTGGGCTGCATTTTACTTTTCTTTCAATTCAGCCACTTCCTGATTCAATTTCTCCACCTTCCTCACCTATATTCAGGAACCGACCTGGGAGACAGAACAAATATCTCTGTGGAGCTGTGGTTCATAGCAAAATGAAATAAAATAAAAGCCTCTCTCCCTAGGCCAATCTGGAAGGGGTTGCTACAGGCAGAGGCTATAAGAATAATAAATCTCTTCTGACACAGGAGGAGGCTCCCCAGGCCATGGTGATGGGCTTCTCAGTTTGAAATGTCGACAGGCTATACTGAAAGCAGAAAATGAAGCCATATAAATCTATAATCGTAACCCCTGTTTTCACAGGTGGAGAGCGGCCTGCTTGCAGCTGGTTCTCATTACCTGCTTACAACTGTAATTTCTGTGTGTTCTTTTTCCCTACACTGCGGTTCACTGTGGACTCTGAGCTGGGGTAGTGGGCTGGGTGTTTTTCAAGGGAGAATGAAAAGGTATCAATTATGGAAAAGTGATTTCTTCTTTGGAATCCAACTGCCAAACTTCACTGTCCCTCTTCAGGGGAGAACATCACAACCTCATGCAGCCAAAAATTATTTCTGGAAAAAGAAATTCCACCTGCTCATCCTGTTCCAGTAAGAGCATCAGACGGTTAGGTTGCACTTGTAGCTAAGTTCAAAGTACTCACCAGTACAACCTAACAGACCAGCTCGTCCTCTTCCCAGGCTGCCTAAAGGATGTGTCCTAGCCAGAAAAAAGGAATCTAGTTGCTTTATTGGATTCATTATGATTCATTATGGAGCCCCAACAATGCAGATAAAACAGAGGTAACTGTGGCATTAACATGATTTGTTGCAAAGGTGTTCACCATTCTGCAAAATTACTATCGCTGCCCTCCACAGAGATTGCAGCATCAGTGAGCACCATAAATAAGCTCAGTGGGATCAGCAACATCAGCCTTATTCCCTACCAGGCTCAGCAATGAACCAACGTCATGTCTACCCTCTGCACCGTGCCCCCAGCTGCCTCACATCCTCCCCTGTTCAGTGTAGACCACAACTGAACAGTCAAGTCCCTAAATCCCCTAGGGGGGAACTCTGTGTCCTCCTGTTCCTCACCTATAACAACTACGGAAGTCACCAAGTGGCCCACCACTCTTTGTGACTGCTAGTGACTGTGCTGGTCTGTTAGGTTGTGCCAGTGAGTGCTTTGAATTTAGCTACCCATCCAGCCTAACCATCTTATCGTCTTGGAGGAGCAGGATGGACAGGTGGGATTTCTTCAAAGCTCTGCAGATGGCACTGAAAAGGAGGAGTTGGCCGTGCTGCCTTGGGACAGTGGAAAGTTCTAGATGGTTTCCTAAAATGTTCTTAAAATGCTTCTCGAGGCCAAGCTTCAGTCCAGGACCAAGTGCCAGGCACCAAGGCAGACCCTACCTGTTCCTATGCAATTCTTCAACTTCAGCAAGCGATTGCCAACCAGGGGAGCCTGTGCCCTCAGAAGCAAGGCCCTGGCCCCACATGGCTTGCTCTCAGCCAGCCCATGCTCTGCACCTGAGTCTGAATCCACCCCTGTCAACTTCTGTCTTCAGGATTCAATTTTCATTCATTCTTTCTTTTGGTTGTTGTTGTTGGTCTTTCAATAGCTATATCATTAATCATTGAGATAAAGAAAGGAAGATTGTCTTTTCATCTTTGACTCCCAGTGTCAGAACTTGACATATAGGAGCTAAATAAATATGTGTTGAATGAATGAATGAAGGAGCTATAAAACAAGGGGGTATTAATTCACTGAACAGCAGCACTTTGAGGTCAAGGACTAAGGTGGCTCTTTCCCTTGTATATAACAGTGATGATCCTCAATAACAGAGCCACAAAAGCAATCACAGCCTCTAAGGAGTGTCCTGCAAATAAGTCATGTCAAATTCTGAGTTCACGAGCAACACAGGTCCATGCACTACCTAGAATCACAAGCTAAATTGCGTCCATGTCTCCATCAGTATGCATTTTTCTGCAAGAAGTTCCATTACTTTTATCAGATTTTCAGAGACCCATGGCTCCAAAGAACTTCATGTTCACTGACTTCAAGAATCAGAACACCTGAGAACTGGAACAGCTCCCACTGTCCTCCCTGAAGTGGAGCAGGACTGAGTGCGGAGGCTGCAGTATGAGTTCTGCTGGTTAACAAGCACCATTGCTCTGCTTTATGGAAACAAATAAATCCCTGAGACTTAAAGAATCCCTATCCCAGGAACACTCTTGTGCTTGAATGCCAGCATATTTTTTTACCACCAAGTCAACATCATCTCCAGAATGAGCAGCAAAGCTCTGCCAGACCAAGAAAAAGAAAACAGGCTTTGTGCAAGATTAAAGAAATAAATAAAGCACAATCTGCAAGCTGGGGAAACAGGCTCCTCCTATAATTGTGTTAAGCCTCTTAATTCTGGGAAGAGAGGACAAGAAAAATGTGGTGAGCATGTCAGCCCTGATGCAAGATGCTCTGCGCTGAGCAAGGGAGATGGAGAAGCTGGACCCTGCATCTGAGCAGGAAGGAGAGCTAGCTGTGGTTGTGTTTTGGTTGTGTTCAGGGAGATACCTCCTGGGTGCATCTCCTTCAGCATTGTCTGGAAAACATTCCTTGTCATAAAAGGCCTGGCTTGAGTACCTGATCATGCAGGGCTTTGCCTGGGTTTAAACAGACCTTGTCCCTGCCTATCTGTAGAACAGTTTCTTAATCTCAGGCACTGTTGACACTTGGGGCCAAATAATTCTTTGTTGTGGTAACTGTCCTATGCATTGTAGGATGGATAGCAACCTCCTTCATCTGTACTCACTAGATGCCAAGAGCAAACCCCACCACCATTGTGAAAACCAAAAATGTCTCCTGACTTTGCTAAATGTCCCCTAGAGAGTAAAATCACTTCTGGGTGAGAACCACTGCTCTGGAATCTCCCATCTATGATCTGGGGAATACCAGTTCTGGGGGATGTTAACAGTTGTTACTTAAAGGAAAATAAGATAGAAAACTGTGGTCAAACAGTCTGGGAAACCCTGGATTAAACGAAGATACACAGGACTCCTCCCTGTTGGATTTATCAGAGCCCAAAATAGATCAGAGTGCATTGTGATTCTCTAAGAGGGAATATAATACCCAGCATTTTCCCAAAGGCATTTGGCCACAGAATCCTCTTATCTCAGAGCATTTAGGATTAATATTCCAAAGGATTTACTCTTGGAAACACTTCTGTAGGGCAAAATTGCAAATATGCCTCTAAGACAAACACACACCCTGAGGAACAGATAGAGAAGAAGCCGAAGAAGGCTGGGAACAGCCCACACACGCAACTTCTGCAACACGATGTACCTTAGCACCTCCGACTTCATTCTTAGAGATTAATTTTTTGAGAACAGGTTTAGACTTTCAGGTTTCAGAAGTCCCAAATATTTTGCAAGATATTAAAATCCTATATCATCATCAGCCAACACTTCATCCAGGTCCTGTGGTCTATTGAGAATGGGAAATAAGAGAAGTACATAGACGAGAAAAGAGAATAACACAGGAGAGAAGGTAAGGAGAGAGGACCCCAAAATAAACTGCTTTTAATTCACCATCTGACCAGGGCTGCCTCTGGCATAATATCCACCTTCATAACCTACCTGTATGGACTTTAGGAAGGTTAAGTATATCAGGAAGAATGTCGTGTCAGAGGAATTAGCATTTGGTGTAAAATAGATTAAAAATAGTATTATTCTACTAAATTGACTGTTGCTGTTTTCACAGATTTCAAAGATCATACAAAATTAGAACTGGAAAGAACCTTGAATGATCCAGTCCTGCTGTTTTTTAAATTTGTTTATCTACAAAAATCATCAACTCGGGCCGAGCCCGTGGCGCACTTGGTAGAGTGCTGCGCTGGGAGCGCGGCGACGCTCCCGCCGCGGGTTCGGATCCTATGTAAGACTGACCAGTGCACTCACTGGCTGAGTGCCGGTCACGGAAAAAATAAATAAATAAAAATAAATAAAACGGCAGTAGTAATATTTAAAAAAAAAAAAAAAATCATCAACTCAAAGCCCAATATGTAAAACAGGAAATCACAGCTACTGGCATTTAGTATGGCTGGATTCCTACCCAACACTTATCCCTCTCCACTTCAACATTTTTTGCAACATCTGAGGAACGTTCCGTAAACCCTAAGCTTCTCAAAGCACCATTTGAAATCCAATCCCCCCATTTCACAGTCAGAAGAAACTGGCACAGAAAGAGAAATACCACATGTTCTCACTTATTGGTGGGAGCTAAAAATTAATATATAAATTCACACACACACACACACACACACAGAGAGACACACACACACACAGACACACACACACAAACGGGGGGGGGGGGAAGAAGATATAACAACCACAATTATTTGAAGTTGATACGACAAGCAAACAGAAAGGACATTGTTGGGGGGGAGGGGGGAGGGAGAAGGGAGGGAGGTTTTGGTGATGGGGAGCAATAATCAGCCACAATGTATATCGACAAAATAAAATTAAAAAAAAAAAAAAGAAGAAGAAGAAGAAACTGGGATCCAGAGAGATAGTGTGATTTGCCAGAGGTCCCCTAGTTTATCAGTAAGAGCGTCAGTAGAAGAGCCCAGGCTCATGGCCAACTCTCGGCCCAGTGCACTCCCCCTGCCACCACGTGTTGACTCAACCTAAGATGAATCAGTGTGCTCACCCTACAAGAGAATGCCTTGGAATGGAGCAATCTCCTCATTCTGCAGGTATCCAAGCACAGGCTGACCACCATTTGTAACATGTAGTTACTGCCCTGATGAGAAAGATGAGCTAGACATCCTTGCAGTCTCTTTGTACTCCAAGTCTTACTAGTACTACTACGAACTCCCAGTTTTCAGGGAAGCCTGCTCTAGGGAAGCAACACACCCCAGACTGAGAACAGACCACTGCCCATCCACCTGGTTCCTAAGCCCCCCACCTTCTCTTGATGGAAGGAGATCAGCTGAAATGCACAGTGTGGGTGAGTGGTGCTAGACCAACAGAAAATACATCCCTAAGCCAAGTCAACTCCAGAGTCAGTGCATAGCAGGTAAAAATATGACAGTGACTGTCAATCACCGGAAATATCATAAAGCAGGTTTAAAATTATAAAGCTGCCTTGGAATTGGTAATACAAATGATCCATGCACAAGATGGCAGATCCTGCTCCAGGTTATTAGGTGTGGAGGTAAAGTTCAGCCCAAGCACGTTTGTGAGTAGGTTGGAGTATGTTTGTGGGTACACACACACACACACACACACACACACACACACACACACACACACACACATACATGCACATATGCGCCCCTCACTACACATAGACGCAAAGCCAACAGTAAAGCTCCATAACTCCATCGCAATTACATCTCAGTTCCTTTATCTGAAGGAGACCTCTGTGGAAAATGATGGCAAAAGAAAAAGGCAGACCCAGAGGTATCCAGGACAGAAGAGCAGGAAGATCTGCCCTGATAGCAAAGACCAGGACAGCTACAAATACCCAAAGCAGGCCGGATGAGCAGCAGGAGGAAGTGGGGGCACGGGATGAAGCCTGCCCTTCATGTGCAGTCACTTTTCGGGAACGCAGGAAAGGATACCTGATATTTGGCAATTCACAAGGAGCAATGACACAGCTAAATGTTCTCCTCAGTTGCAGCTTTCTGTTATTGTTTTTGTTTGATCTATGAATTTTTCTTCTCTGTTTCTTGGTGTGTGCGTGTGTGCGTGTGTGTGCGTGTGTGCGTGTGTGTGTGTGTGTGTGTGTGCGCGTGTTTTTGTGTGTTATCTCCAGGAGTCGATGGGTCCTCCTAACACATCAGCTAGTGAATGGTAAAAGGTTCTGTCCTCCACAAAGCTGTTGCCTCTGAAGTACCCAGTATAAACCCAGCCCTACCTCACACACTTCATCTCTGTGAGAATCAAAGGAAATGACTGATGTGAAAGGACTTTGAAAACAGACAGCGCTGTGACCATGTACCACATACAAATACATGACATTCTGTGAAGTAGGAAGCTGTGGTGGGGTGGGATAAATTTGGCCTTAGCATCATAAGGGGTTCAAATCTCAGCTCTTCCATCTACCTGCTGTGTGTTATAAGCAAGCTATTTAACTTCTCTGGGTTTCAGATGACTCTTAGTTGACTGTTGTAAAGATCAAAGGTGAGATATGAACTATAAAGCATTCTACAGATGTTAGATATCGTTATTACTACTACACCTGCCTACAGAGCTTTCTACCATCTGTAATAGTCAGTGATACTGTCTGTGCAAAACACATCTATATTGGTATAACAGTGCTTTGTATCTATTACTACTAGCCAATAAAGCAATATAATGTATCTCATAACACTGTTACCCTTTGATATAAAAGAATAGTATTCCTATCAGTGCTGGGAATAGTAATAATAATAATAATATTCTATAGCTAGTACCTGTGTGCCATTAGTCTTTCCTAAGAAGACAATGAACTCCTGAGGACAGATATCTTCTCTGACACCTCTGTGTCCCCTGTATGATGAGGGTCATCCAGCACATGCTAAACAAGTTTTTGATAATTGACAAAACACACAGGCTCCTGCTTGTGGTTATATAATTCTAGGCCTGGCCTCCTTCTAATAGCAATTGGTTCCAGAGCTGTAGTTCAGCAGATTCTAGAAGAAATAGTCCCCATCTCCCATCCCACCCATCTGGCTTCAAGCCTCAGTTCCTCATGAAAGGAAAATGAGTTTGGGGATCTGAGGCCCCTCCAGATTCAAATGAGAACCAGAACTGGCCTATTCATCTAACACAACAGCCCACTGGGAGATAAGAGCGGCTGGCCAGGGCGCGTGATGAAAGACTGAGTGGGCTTGTGGGCCATCAGAGTCTGGGCAAGGGGGCCCAGTAGGAGCAGGTCAGTGTGGCCAAGGGGTAAGAGGACTCTGAGGGCTGTCTAAGGTTGATTAACAGCTTCCCTTTCCATTCCCTTCCTTTTCACCTTCTCATTTCACGGTGACCTCCACAAGTCACACCGCGAGAGAACACTTATTATTATTATTATAATTATAGTGATCCTATTAGTATGGATGCTCACAGATGCCTCTGAATGTATGACGTGCTAGTTCTCCTGTGTTCCCAATTCACAGTGTCTTGCAGCCAAAAATACTCCGCTATCAAATTACTCTGAGGGTTTTTTTAAAAAATCTGCCTCCTTTCTCAGAGCAACTCTTTCCAGTCCTCAACAATGCAGCCAACTCCATTCCCTGTACCTCCCTCACCCCTGCTTCCACCCCCTGCCCCATCCGCCGCTTCCCTTCCCCTCCCCACAAGTACAATAGCAATGTGCACAGGTTAGTATGTGCATCAAGCCTTCCTCGCATGAATGATGGGTTAATGATGTGCATGTCTCCTTAAATAATTCATACTTCTAATAACCACGTTATTCTGCACTTACACTGCCCTCATCAATGGGTGTGGGGTAGTGCAGGGTGATGCTGGGGAGGGTAGAGACTTGTGTGGCTGGCAGAGACCTGCCATCCTCTCTAATCAGTTACAGGGGAGGCAAAAGCTGCTTCCAGAACAAGTCAACCAGCAGCAGGCGCCGCTGTGCCATGTGGGGAAAGGAGAAGGAAGGAGACGAAACTGAAGGATCAACATCTAAAGGCCCGTGGATCACTGGGCAAGAGTGAAGTTACTGTTTACCAGATACCAAGATGCCTTTACAAGACATCAATTGGATATTCAAGAGTCCTTCCCACTTCCTCCCGTGGGGCTCCCCAAGATGAACAGGACCAGTTGGGGGAAGATCTCTTTACTCTCAGCTTTTTCTCTCCTCTATTTTCATTTGCTCCTTGATGCAAATTCTCCTGGCCTTTTTCAGTTGTGTGTAGGTCTCCTTTAATTGGTTAGACAACAGGTGTCTGACTTCCCCTTTACCACTCTGCAATGCCTGCACAGAGCTCAGAGTCACTGCACGTCAAATCATGGTGAGTGTATTCGTTTCCTAAGGCTGCTATAACAAATGACCACAACTTGGAGCTTAAAAACAACATAAATGTATTTTCTTATAGTTCTGGGGGTTTTATTTGATAGCTTTTTATTGAAAGATAATTGATTATATGTATCTGTGGGGTACAGAATCGATTATCAATACATGTGTACAATATGTGGTGACCAAATCAGGATAATTAGTATACTCATGTTTACAAAACTTAATCAATCTGTGTGACCCTTACCTAGTTTCTTGCCAATCTCCCTCCTCCTCTCCCTTTCCCACCTCTAAGAACCACAGTTCTGTTCTCTCATTAAAAAAAAAAAAAAAAAAGTTTAATGTATTATTGTGGTTTTCTTTTTCTTTCTTTCTTTCTTTCTTTCTTTCTTTCTTTCTTTCTTTCTTTCTTTCTTTCTTTCTTTCTTCCTTCCTTCCTTCCTTCCTTCCTTCCTTCCTTTCTTCCTTTCTTCCTTCCTTTTCTTTCTTTCTTTTCTTTTTTTTATTTTTGCTCCCACTTATGAGTGAGGATATGCAGTATTTCTCTTTCTGTGCCTGGCTTACTTCACTTAACATACTTTTCTCTAAGTTCATTCATGTTGCTGCAAATGTCAAGATTTCATTCTTTTTATGGCAGAATAGTATTCCATTGAGTATATACGCCACATTTTCCTTATCCAGTCATCCGTCAATGGATATTTAGGTTGGTTCCAACTCTTGGCTATTGTAGAGCTTCAATAAACATGGGAGTGCAGGTATTCCTTCAAAATGAGGATTTCCATTATGTTGGGTATATATCCAGCAATGGGATTGCAGGGTCGTATGGCAGTTCTATCTGCAGTTGTTTGAGGAACCTTCATACTGTTTTCCATAATGGCTGCATTAATTTACAGTCCCACCAACAGTGTGGGAGGGTTTCCTTTTCTCCACATCCTCGCTGGCATTTGTTATTCTCTGTCTTTTTGATAACAGCCAGTCCAACTGGGGTGAGATAATATCTCAATGTGGTTTTGACTTGCATTTCCCTGATGCTGAGTGATGGCGAGCACTTTTCATGTGCCTGTTGTTCATTTGTATATCTTCATATGAGAAATGTCTATTCAGTTTCTTTGCCCATTTTTTAATTGGGTTACTTGTTTTCTTACTAATGAGTTGTTTGAGTTCTTTGTATATTCTGGATATTAATCCCTTGTTGGATGCATATAGTTCTAGAAGCCAAAGTCCGAGATGGGTCTTTCCAGGCAAACATCAAGGTGTCAGCGGGGCTGGCTCCCGCTGCAGGCTCCAGGGGAGAATCGATCACATATGCAAAGTCCCTTTTGCCAGGTAAGGTAACATTCACAGTTTCCAGGCTTTAGAATGTGGATGTCTGGGGAGGTGAGGTGCATTATTCAGCCTACCACAGTCAGAGTACCTGCACTGTGCCCCAGCTACAAACAAAGTTGCTGCAAAGCTAAGGAGAAGAGATATTGTAAGTGCATTTAACATGGTGTGCAGAAAATAAGTGGTTAATGACTGTTAGGTCTCATTATTATCAAAAACTCAACAACTTGTCACTCATCTGACAATCCTGAACACTGACTGCTGACCTTGAGTTGAGCCAGTGCTTCGATGTGTGGAATCTCCTTGTATGCTCGCTGAAAACCATGAGAAGGATGTGCCCATTCCTCTTTGAGGATAAGTCAATACAGCCTCGAAGAATAAGTGACTTGCCCGAGGTCACACAGTTGACAAACGTCAGAGCTGGGGTTAAAATCCAGACTTATCTGAATAGACAAATAACAAATGCTCAAACCCCACTGCTACTGAATCCATTATTTCCAAAAACAGGATCAGTGTCAGAATCACCTTTGGAGTGGAGTAGCAACACAGATTCCTGGGCCCACCCTGGAGATTCTGATTCTATATATATATATATGGAGTGGGATCCGGAATATTTCACTTTTAACAAGCTAGATGTATCATTCAAATGCTTGGGCAGGTTTGTAAAATGGGAGACTAATTCAGTCCCAAAATGATATCAGTATCCTCACTGCAATCACGTTGAACCCTCATCTCTTTCAGTTACACCTCCCCCCCCCACCGAAGTGTGCACACACATATGCACACACACTCAAACAAAACCAGATAGGCTGTGTTTAAGAACAGTGCTATTGATGTTGGGCTGGATAATTCTTTGTCGTGGGAGCTGTCCTGTGCATTGCAGGACATGGAGCAGCATCCTTGGCCTCTACCCACTCTCCCTGCAGTTGTGACAAGCATCTCCAACATTTCTGACTGCCCCATGGGAGGTACAATTGCCCCTGGATGAAAACCACTGAGATGAAGTGTAGGTAAGAACAGGTTATGAAGGCAAAGTCTCTGCCTGCAGAAGTTCTCATCACCTCTCAGTTCACACTCCTCACTGAGCTAAAGCAAGCAGAAGGGGAGGTGGAAGGTGCAGCCTGGGGGTCAAGAGTGTAGGGTTCTCATCCCAACCACCCGCAGCTTAGCATGCAATGGGGTAGCGCTCCCTGAGGACAGCCACAGACCCTCATGCAGTGCATGCACATGTCAGTCAACAGAGAGCAGCTGCTGAATTTCCCTTGTCGGGATCTCAGTTTCCTCATTTGCTAAATGCTTAAGTTAAACAAGCATATCTCTAGGGTCATCTCAAGTTCTGAGTTCCTCAAAGGTGAGACTATTCCCAGCCAACCCTCCTGTCCCTGAGAAGGTGGGGCCCAAGTGGAGCTTGTCTCTGGGCTTTGGGAAGGAGAAAACAGCCACAGACCTCCTCAATGTCAGAGGGTGCCACTGTGACCCAGACACTTGGGATTCCCCAAAAAAGTCTCTACTACTCCTCCCCCATCTTCCTCCCTCATTCTAGGAGCATCTCTATCTTCCCTTCTGTGTATGTTTTTCTTTCTCTCTCTCTCTCCCCGTTGCATATAGCAAAGGGGAACTATACAGGGCTTTGTGAGGTTTTATTTTCTTCTCTGCTGCTGAATAAGCTCAGGTACTTTTATTTTTATTAAAGCTGATACCTTCAGTGATGATGGTACAGAAAAGTTCTCTGAGTCTTGAGACATGAGATTATTACAATTTTTCCTGACCCAGGTTCTTGGAAAGGATGAGCTGATACAGCAATCTTAGGTGAAGGCCCAAGAAAAGGCTGTAGGTGGCTCTCAGAGGCTGGTAGGGAGTACATTTGGATTCTGGAAGGCCCTTTAAGAAAAAATAAAAAGACGACCTTCCTTGCAAACCATATTTGATGTAATTATTTGGCAAGGGTGTCCTATAAAGAACAGACACTTAATTCCAATTGAAATTAATCATATTTCACTAGCAGAGTATGACCTGAAAAAAAATGTTTTAAAAAAGCCAACAACAAAAATACCCAAATATTAAGCATAAATGTCTTGTCCCATTTTCAAAAAGCAAATGTAATTGACTTTCAGATGAGGGCTTCCCGCCAACCTCAGCTACCCTTGCAATGTCTGGCAATATTTGAGCTGGCCTAGCAGAAAGAATTCAAAATAGACATACGAATTCCCCAACCTTGGGGAGTGTTAGAGAACAGCTCCACAGCCTAAAGGAAGATGTTAGTAAATAGCAGGAAGCTCATGTCCTCCAGAAAACCACCACAGACCACCATCGACTCCCACAAATCCCCTCTTTATATGCCTTCATGCAGTCATGTGTCCCTCGCATCCAGGTAGATTCTCACCTTGTGCTTCCCCACCCTGCCCCCCAAACTCTCTCCCACCGTCCTTAGCTTCTATAATACTTTGCTCATCACACTTGTTCATATGTCTGTCTCCCCAGTCAGACTGGAATCTTCTGAGGCAAGTACCAGGTTCACTCACTTCAAGACCCTTAGCACTCACACCAACAAACGTTCAATATCTGCTTCTTTAATGAAAGAAACAGAAGAAAAGAAGCATGGGGGAGGGCACATTATCAAGCCTTGCTGGGGATCAGAAGCAACTACACATCTCTGCTTCTACTTCTTGTTGCACAACTGAGCATACTTTGTCTCCCAGCATAGGAAGCCCGTGGCTTCAGGGGCTGTTTCCTCTATTGTGTAGAATCCCACCCCCATGATGCTAGTCCAGCACTAGAAACATAAATGCCAGGGATGTTCCATCTGAAAGATTCCAAGCATGGTGCTGCCAAGAGGAAGACAGTCTAAATGCCATCCCCAAACCCAAAGCAGTATTGAAGTCTATCTTCTGGATTTACAAAACTGGCCACAACTGCACTCTATTTTCATTTCCTGATTGTCACCATGAGCACACTGGCCATTGGCTTTCTAGTTCAAGACTCTAGGAGCTGAACACCTCTCTTCTGGTGCCCCAGATCATTGCTTTCTTGCTGCAAGTGTTAATGCCCTCATCACAGACTGGGTGTCTATGTCTCTAACATCAGTGGTGTCTTGCAGGCAGGAACCCCCTGACTTATACATCTTTGCATTCTTTTTTTTTAATTTTTAAAAATTGAAACATAGTTTATTATACATATCTGTGGAGCACAGAGCTGACGTCTTTGTACTCCTAGCATCAAATTAAGGCCTGGCACTTAGTACAGGGAAAGGGGTAACATTTATTGATCATCTCCAGGACTCAAGCATTGTGCCATTGTGCCACACATATTCTCCGCTTTATTCCTCAACAAGGAAGGAATTCTTTCTATCCCCATTTTATGGGTGAAAACACTGAGACTCAGAGACCTTATGTCACCGTGTGCCCAAGGCCAAACTCCAGGTTGCTTTCAGTGCACCATCCTTCATTCCAAGAGCGCACACTCAATAAATGCTTGCTGAGTTATACTGTTCCCAGAATACTCTAAAATTGAACACATGCACATACCAGTCTTCTCATAGCTTACTGCTGCTTGTCAAAATTATTCTTGGCTAACAAGAAATAATTAGAGTCTCTGGAGTACAGTCCATTAGAAATATGTCCTTGGGAATTAGAACATAAAACAAGCCTAAATAGGAATGTCTCAGCCTGTTGGCAAAGTTCATAAAATTACAGAATCAGGGCTGAGAGGGACTTTGGTGATCAAGACATTCAAGCTCATCCTTTCACAGAGAGGGAAACTAAGGCACAGATGGAAAATAACTTGCTCAAGGTCGCACATCAAGTTTCAGCAATGACAGGACCAGAATGAACAGGGGCATTCCTGGCCCCCTTTTCATTCTCCAGTCCCAGTTCTAAATGTCCTGCGTGTCAGTCCTCACTGCCTCCAGCACTCAGAACCAAGGCTCAAGGAGGAACTCTTAGTTGAATCTATCTTTCTTGTCAGGTAATTGGGACTCACAACCACAGACGGAAGCTGCCACAGCATCCCGGCATTTAATCACCCGCAAAAGCCACTTCCCGCCTTGTTTGCTCCACTGCCAGAAATATTATCCTTAAATAATCAAGATACAGCAGACACCCTGCAAGGGATAACACTGGCATCCCTTTTCCTGGGGACATGGTGATATCGGCACAGGTTACAGAGAACAAAGGGGCAGGTGCTCAGCTGCACACCCTCCAACGCGTGGGGGTTAATGACTCGGCCTCGCAACACCAAGTTGTAAATGTCAGGGGGCCTCCCAGAGTGCGGACAGCTCTCTTCAAATAAGGGCTGGGACAGTCAAAAGTAAAGGCTGGTCTCCCACTGAGAGCTGGGAGATCTGCGGTGGGAAGAGGGGGCAACGGGGGTGTTTGTAAGTGAACAGAAC
This sequence comes from Cynocephalus volans, assembly GCF_027409185.1. Lineage (NCBI taxonomy): Eukaryota > Metazoa > Chordata > Mammalia > Dermoptera > Cynocephalidae > Cynocephalus > Cynocephalus volans. The sequence continues at coordinate 135,570,955 of NC_084466.1, read as the reverse complement.
AACTATCAGAGTTTATGCCTCACAGGGAGGCACACGTCCCACCTGCTTCGAGAAAAAATAGGAGATGGCTTGTGCAATTAAACGCAACAGAGGATATTATATTTTACAAGGAAAAATTGAAAACTAAACTCAAAAACAATTCAAAAGGAACAGAGACTAGATCTTTCCAGGCCTGGAGGACACTTTGGTAATGGAGAGAGGGAGGAAAGCTGCATGGAGCGGTCTGTCTGACCTAAGCTGGGACTTCCAGTCTGAACAGCTTTGTCGCTTATTACTCATACCCATCCTTTCAGCTCTGTCTCAATATCCCATTGTATAAATGAGGAAACTGAAACTCAGAGAAGCTAAGCAACCTGACCAGGTACCCCCAGCAGGTGTCTGTCTCCCGATTCCGAGTTCCTTCTTTTCCACCAGCTGCCCCTCTCTGTATGCACAGCACTGTGTCTGGAGGCATTGGTGAGCTGCTAAATGCTTAAGCACCAGCTCACTGAGAGGAAAACTAAAAAAGCCCAGATTCACAGCATTCACCAATTTCCACAGCGTAAATATTCTCACTGTGGTCAATTTCTGGTAACCCATGTATGTCAACCAGCTCACAAAATTCGTGAAAATTTATCAATCAGCTCTCAAAGTCACTAGGATGAAATCCGAGGCTAAGACTTTTGTTGCTCCAGGTGCAGTTTGGGTGTGGGGAGGCCCCCAGGGTGGGCATCTCAGGCGCTGCAGTCTAGATGCATCTGCAGCCTACCACACACCACTGCCCCTGGGAAGGAATCAGAGGTTTCTCGGTGTAACCCCTGCCTTCAAAGAGATCGTGGCCTGATCGGGAAGACAGACTAATGACATGCTGCAATGAAAGGCCATGCCTCCACGGTCTTCTAGGACTTGAGCCCGCCACCTCTTCAGCCCTGCTGATCTCCTCTTTGCCTCAGGGCTCATACATATGCTCTTCTTCTGATCAGACACCTTCTCCTTCAAATCTCACCCTAAACTTTTCTTCTTCAAGGAAGCTACCCTGAGATTAGGTCTCCCTGTGAAATACTCTCTCGGTACCCAGTACTCCTTTCTCCAGTGCATTCACATTTGCAATTAATGTACTAATTATCGGTACTGGTTTATGACAGTGTGCCTTCCTCCCTAGACTGTAAGGCAGAGCTCAAGCCCATCTAGTTCACCTCTGTGTCCTCAGCATCTCCCCTGACTCACATATGTGTTGATACATGATCTGTGACTGATCAGCTAAAGATAAAAGTGCAGAAGAAGTCTGGTATAAAAGGAGATTGGCAAGGCCTCGAACAATCAGGAAAGGCTTCCAGGAGGAGGCTGAGAATATAGCTGAGCCTTCACAGCAAGGAAGATCTGGACAAATGGAGGGGAGAGGGTTTTTCTGGCAGTCAGCAAAGGCATGGTGCTGGTAATGAGCGTGGCACCTGCTGCAGGCTACGAGAGGATCAGTCATAGAGGAACATAGGGTGAGGCTGAAAGCATGAGGGGAGTAGTGTTGGGTGGGGCAGTATGTGAATAAGAGAGAAAAAAAGGAAAGAGCTTGATCTAGGCTGATGCCCCACACAGTCACCAGAGTACCCAGCAGACATCGTTAGGAGACAAGAAAATGGTTGAGCTTCAGGCTCCAGACGATCTGGTGGAATGGCTCAGGCTCTTTCCCTGAACTTAATCATGGAGACACAGAAGAAGCAAGAAGGAGGTTGAAATCCTAGGGCCAGCGGCAGAACTGGGAGACCCTAGGGTCCCTGTGTGGGAGAGAGCAGCTGGGAGTAGCAGAAGGGCAAGGACAGTGGACAGGTGAGGGTGAGGGAGAGCCTGCAGGGTAGACCCTTGCACCTGTCCCTACTGCAGGACGGAGAGCAGCAGTCCCCTGTCTCTCCCCCCTAGGGGCAGAGTTTCTGAGAGGCTCCCTGAGTGACAGAGTGACAGGAAATTCTAAAAAGAGAGTGGAAGTAACAGAGAGTGTTTGTGTCTAGACTGCAGCGCCAAAGATGCCCACCCTGGGGGCCTCCCCACCCCCAAACCCCAGCTGGAGAAACACAAGTCTTAGCCCTAGCGTTGGTGCCTTACCCCACCCAGATACTCATTCCTAGCCCAGGAAGTGAATCTGGGTATACAGAAAAACCCTTGAGGAGGCCAGTGGAAGAAAGACAACAGTCAGAATGCGTGACCCCAGAAGGAGATGAGAATGCTGCAGCTGGGCCTCCGGAGGACCAGAGAAAAGAAGGGTCTCCTGGAGTCACCTTTTCAACCCACTTCCCCTCCCCACACCCCTCGCATCACATCCCGTGCCATGACTCCCGCTCAGGAAGGGTTCAACCAGCACCTGGGGCATATACAAGAAACGGGGTCTAAGTCCCCGTGTAGCCCTGGACCCCACCTTACCTCTCAGGGTGCAGGCTTTTGCACCCACTCTCTGCCCCTCTCTGGGAAGAATCATGGGATTTTGCCTTCAGTGCAGAGTGAGCAGGGAACAATAGAGGCCACACATGTGCAGCCTGCAGCCCTGTAGTAGTCAGCACACCAAGGACCTGAGGATCAGCCCTGGCCAACATTCAAACTGTAATACTTCATTACAGTGTGGTACTTTCATCTTCCACCCAGGGATCCCAGCGCCCTTTTACATGGTCAATGGCCTAGTAGCTTTCCATGAGCCCAGGGGGCCCTGTTTCTCACATCAGCAGTTCTTATTGGTTAACTGCATTCATGGAAAATATGAGGAAAAAGAAATCTTGGAATTGGAAGACAGGTCATCTAACACAGCACTTCTCAATTCTAATGAGTGCAGAATCCCCTAGGATGACTCTAAATGCAAATTCAGTAGATGGGGGTAAGGCCTGAGATTCTGCATTGCTAACAAGCTCCCAAGTGAAGCTGCTGCTGCTGGTTTTGGACCAGATATTGAGTAACTAATATCTCACGGATCTGCACTGTCCAACAGGGTACCCCCCCATCCACATGTGTTTCTTAGGCACTTGGATGGAGTCCAGTAGGAATTGAGATGGGCTGCAAGTGTAAAATACGCATCAGATTTTGAAGGCTTAGTAGGAAAAAAAGTGCAAAATATCACATTAATAATTGTATACTGGTTACACGTTGAAATAATAATATTTTGGGTATACTAGGTTAAGTAAAATAAATTATTAAAATAATTTCATCTGTTTTCTTTTTACTTCAAGGTTGTTACTAGAAACTTATAACTTTCGTATGACTCATCGTATTTCTATTGAACAGTGCTACCATAGATTCTATTGTGAAATACAGTAAAAAAAAAAAAAAAACACGTAAAGCACAAAAGCAACATCCCCACAGAGTTCCGTGGAACTGCCCCTGTAGCCTTAAAAATAGGAGTCCCCCTCTCCTCTTATACACAAGAAAGTCCCACACTCAACTTTGGAAATGCTGAGTTAATCAAAATCAAATAGATTCCTCTTCTATCAGATTTCTCAAAACCTTTATCTGGTTTCTGTGCCATGTGAACTTCCAACAAGGGGTTTAATGTAAAGCTTTCCCAAACTTACTTGACCTCTACAGCAGCACACTAATGCAGACCTATTCTTCAGGCAAATTCCCAGGTCCCATCCCAAACCTGCCGAATTAGAGTCTCTGCAAGTGGGTTAGGGCCCAGGAACCTAGTTTTTTAATACTCATATGACTCTGAGGAAATTATCTTGGAATCACTCATAAATGTTCTCTGATGGCTGCTTGACTACCCCTCGAGACAAAGAACTCATCACCTCACAAGGCAGCCTATTTCACTCCTGGGCGGATAACACTGGTGTAACAGTTATCGCCATTACTATTATCCCAAATGGCCCCCAAAAGAAAAGCCACCTGACAAAGCTCATAATTTATAAGACCAAGCCATGACTCAGTGCTCAGCAAGCCCAAATCCTTCATTTTACAGAGAGTTAGCTGAGACATAGAAAGAAAGACTTATCAAGGTCACACATGCAGACAGAGGACACGTAAGACTCTGAGTCAGTGCTCCCCAACCCCCGGGCAGCCCAGCCACAGGCATCAGCAACTAAATACCCCCTGGCTCTGAACCCATGTCCCAGACCTCCCGGGAACTGAGCACCAATTTGTAGTGGATCTCCCCCAGCTCAAACAAGTAGCCTTGGTACCAGAATGGGACCCTGGTGATGCCTGCCAACCTCTTCTGTCCCATGTTGAATCTTGCTCGTGGGCTCCCACTCCTCAACAGGCATCTCCCCACACCTGGGCACATTCCCCAAAGCAAGTACCACAGTCAGCCTTAACCAGAGGGGTAGGAATGTCCACTGTGGCACTCCAAGTAGTTCCTCGGATACTTATGTTCTGAAACCATCTCCAGTAATAGAAGCAGCTCATAGCACCACTCTGGGCATGGGTCAGCCCCAGAGGCAGCCTCAAGAACTGGTTTCACTTGGCTGTCCTTTCCTCTGGTCGTGGGTTCCCCTGGGGGTGGGGGGGCATCTCTCCCTACCTCTCCTCTTTCCTGTGGCATCCTAAGGAGCCCACAGCTGCATGACTCCCTCACCCCTGGCGAAGCCACAACATTCCTCATACCACATGATAGATCCACTTTCTTAAGTGCAAGTGAATTCGTGTTTCTTTGACCCTCTCTTCTGTCTCTTGTGAAAACAGGAGAGCTGGGAGGTTTGGAAGACAGAGAGGTGAGAGGGAGAAGACCAGAAGGTAGCAAGAAACAAAGTGCAGCCTGGTGTCAACATTCTGCAGAGAGGGCTGGAAGGTGGGCTACCCCCTTAGGCAGTTTGAGTTCTGTTTGCACAGCCCTCCATGTGCCACGCTGCCCTCTGCACCTCCCGCTGCACCCAGGTCTTCACGCACTTGTCCACGTTCTCTGTGCACTCTCACTGTGCCTCCATGACAGGTCACTCCAGTGCCACTCAGGAGGAAAAGTGGCTCCAATTAGGTAGGGAAAGTAAATGCTTCTTGCATAGAAAATTGGGTTGGAGGGAGCAAGGGGTGACCCCTGACTTGTGAAATACCTGAGTAGCAAATTCTCCATCAGCAGAAGCTGAACAAACACTGAATGACTAATAAGCACCGCAAGGGAATGGAACTTCACCATCTCCGTCAAGAGCCCTGGTGACTTATTATAGTGGCCATGGATACCACATTGTGGAAGAAAACGATAAGAGGAAAGAAAAAAATGTTTTTGCTTATCTAATTTTTGTTCCCTCTCCTCCTCCCATTTTCCCCGGCTCCATCTCAAGTACAACCTCTCTTTAAATATACCTTGCAATATAAAATACAATTTACAGAGAAAAAGCAGGGCACTGTATTTTTTTTTTTAATGTAATAAATTCTCAGTTTTCTCAAAAACTTTTTCCCCACCTCCTCTATACTGAGCTCCAATCCAATGTGCCTACTTATTTCCCTCTGAGAAAGGAAGAGTGATTACTCTACATGTTTCCCAAACTCTAGTACATATAAAAATCACCCGGGGAGCTCGCAAAACAGTGCACATCCATAGTGCCTTCCCTTTAGAGTCTGGTTCTGTGCATCTACTTTGGAGCTCAAGAAACCATCACTTTAACAAGCAGGGTGGTAATTCTAAAGCATTTCTCCTGTGAAACATTCCTTGAAAAGCTCCACTCTAACAGTTCTGACAGAGGTCAAGGAGAATATACTTAGTGGTTTGTTTTCAAAAAAACATTTGACTCAAGTGCTAATTCTGCTTATTTGGCTAAACCTCTGGGTTCCACGTGTCTGAGTCTGCCCTGTCCTGGAATGTGATGAGATGTGCCTGCAGTAAAATGATCCAGAGAGTGGCTCCTACTGGACATTTTTTATACTACAGGCAAGCTCTAATAGACTCACAAATTTTTTAAAGAGAGAGAGAAAGAAGAGAGAGCCAAATTCTAAAGACATGTGTTGACATTCAACTTTCAGAGTAGTATCTTAAGGCTTGCCACAGTCAAGTCCTCTGCAGTCTGCATTGCAAAAAGGTGTTTCTTCAGGCCTGGGAAATAGGATTTTGCCTGTATCTTAAGGTGGAAGTTTACGGAGCTTGTCAGCAAGAGATCCCAAAGCTCCTTGGAGCTTTCCATTTACTCAGTGATTCAGAAAGTAGACCATGCCACCTTTTTGGGAAAGTCATTTTTCTCAACTGCTCCAGCACAGATGAAATGCACAAACATTGCCCACTAATTCAACAAGTATTTACTGATCATTTTCTCTATGTAAATCCTGGACTGTGTCAGAACGTGTTACAGAATCAGCTCTCATAGGGCTTATACTTAAACTGGGAAAACAGGATGTTGAGAATCAGAACCCCCTTTAGTCAGAGGGCAGGGAGGACTTGAGGATATGAAGCTATCCACCAAAATACTGAAGATATGTGAATTTGAAAAAGAGCCACTTTCTGCATCCTTTTCCTAAATCCTGAAAACCTAGAAACCTGACAGGTCCTTACCTAGGGATTAATGGGCCTTACCCATAATACTGGAGTACGGGTAATATTTATGTTAAATCAAACCCCATAGGTAGTCGTGGTGGAGAAAATAATGTCACAGAGGCCAATATGCACCTCTGGTGAGGACACAGAAACAAGGTGGCCGTTTTCCAGCAAACCTTCAAGTCACAGTGGAGAGTTACACTCTTCATTACACAGAGCATATTTCTATGTACTGAGACCCCATGTCTTTTTGAGCCCAGTGTGTGCCATCTGCTCCTCCATCCACCGACCACTTCCCCAAAGCCTGTCTCCATCACGGTCCATACAGCAGCAGCAGCAGAAGCCACTGTCAACACCCAATGTACTGCTCTGAAGGAGAGCTTCCTCTGCCAGTCAGATTCGTTACCCTCTGAGTGCACCACACTGTGCCTGTGCTGGGGAGACAGGAGGGATCATGAAGACACAGCCCCTACTCCTGCCAGAGCTCACACAGGACACAGACAAGTGCATGGCACGGTGCATGCAGTGTACTAGGACAGAGGTGAGTACAGATGCCACTCTATCTGCTCCCTCAACATTCCTCTCACCTCTATACACATGGGAGTCAGGCTAGGGGTTCCTGCATTAGCCCAAGGAGGCAAATATTGTCCAGATCTGGTGAATGCATCCATCCATTCCACCAGCACTCTCCTGACCCACTTTCTCAGCTCCTCTCAGGAATACCACAGGAGTCATGGCCTCACCCTCATGGTTCTCTCTGGTCTAAATTAGTAGCTCCAATCAGACTGTCTCTGACTTAGTCTCATCCTCCTGTCTCCCATCCTTTCTCCTGAGTCATTTGGGGAATCTTGCTGAATGTGAATAACGCCAGAGCCAAGAAGACATGTTGTTTCCAGGAAGTCCACAAAATAATAAATTCTCCAGGAAGCAAAGCAAATTCTTAACATCTCTGGCTCCAAAGTCCAAGTTAGTGGCTGTGGATACCGGCATATCCCCACCCAGAACTAGATGAAGCAACATGGTATGATGGCTAAATGCACAGACTCCGGAGCCAGACTCCTGGGATGGGAACCCCAGCTCTGAAACGTACTAGCTCAGTGATCTTGGGCAATGCACTTAATTTCTCAGTGGCTCAGTTTCCTCAGCTGTGAAATAGTACCTAATTCACAAAGGGATTATAAAAATTAAATGTGTTAATATATGTAATGCACTTTGAACTATATCTGGCACAGAGCAAGAGCCTTGGAAGTTTTTGTTAAATAAAATAATTATTTTTATTTCTCCCCATCCAATAGCAGGTATGAAGGTCATCCAGACCTTATGCCACATCAGGTACCTAGTCACAACCCCCATCCTACATCAGTGTTATAAAGGTGCACAGAAGATTGAGTGAAAGAAAGGACCAGCAACAACTAAATACCTGCCGTGCACCAACCACTGGGTGGGTATTTTCATTTACTTTATATATCACTTAATCCCTCAACAACCCTGAGAGGTCAAAAATCAGTATCTCCAATTTTACAGATAAGGAGACAGAGGCTCAGAAATTCCCCTGACCTATTTGGGAACTATAGGCTAGCTCCACAACTACATAGCTTTGTAAGGGTCCATAAGACTCTTCACTTCTTCATGCTGATATTTGTCTGTTTCCACAAGACTAGGAGTGGGGCCCATCAAGGAAGGAGGTTTATGAGGAAGAGTGGAGCTGAGGAGACCGTCTTCATATCTATGGAGAGAGGAACTGCAGAAGACAGGAAGTATGGCTGAGATGCAGAGAAAAGAGCAGATTCTACAGGGCCGGAAGGAAAGAAAGGTGAACCTAGGGAGCTGCCTTGGGCCTAAAAAGAGGTCTCAGCGCTTGATTACAAGGAGTCTCTGGCAGAGTCTCCGTCAATGCAGATTCAAACCTAAGTCCACCTGGCTCTAGGGACCAGCCCCCACTTTCCCTGCCCACTGCCAAAGGCAGACATCACTAATCTCTCACAGCACTCATGTCTTCAAGCCTGGATGCAGTCTCAGCATTCAGACTCCAGAAAGCCTGGCCAATTGATCAGACTTAACTACTAGATAAAACCTATTTGCCATCCTTCTCTTCACCATGCTGCCAAAAGGAATTTAAGCAGCTCCCTGTCTTTAAAAGCCAGGTAATCTACTTAGGGAAATGATTTATATCGTAAGACACAGGAAACAGGTGAAAAATATATTCCAGAGTCTGTTGGGTGAATGTTAGATAAGCATTCTGAAATAATTACCCTACTACAATGAGCGAGGCAATGCAGTACGATTAACTGTGCTTTGTGAAGCTAATAATTGGTTACTTTTTCAGCTTAAACATCTGGAATACTTTATGGTTTAAAAATTAGGATCACTTGACCTCACAACTACCTCACCAGACAGCTAGGCATCATGTTGTGTGTAAAGCATAAAGTTTTATTAGTTTCAGTAGTTTGTAATTTTTTCTGTAATCGTTTTGGCAAATAATTTCCTTTGCAATTCTCATACCCCTTTTTAAACCTATCTTATTGCATTAGCTAGAACCCTAGAGTCTTGCTAACTCAGTCTACAAACATGCAGTATTGGCATCACCTGGAAGCTGGCTAGAAATACAGAATCTTAGGCCCCTAAGACCTTTTAATAAGAACCTGTATTTTAACAGCATCCCAGGTAATTCATATGCACATTAAAGTTTGAGCAACACAACAACACAGAACTACCACCTGTTGAAAAACAGTAGTAAAGGGTTTTGCTCGGAATGTAATACTAATGTGCCTCTACTTTCTTCATTATTTATGATGTTTATTATAAGTTTTTGATAGATATTCTGTGTAAGGTTAAAGCAGAAAACTCAATGTAAATATTGGTAACTGAAAAATGAAGATCCAAAGAAATTAAGTGTCTGCCACAATATCACCCAACTTATAACAGACCACCCAGAAAAGTCCATGTCTGTTTGGCTCTGATCTCAGTGACCATCACAAGGGAAGATGGACTAATAACAAATGAGTCTCAGCCATCAATGCACATTTGTTGAATTAATGAATTTCACTATACTTTGTCTAATATAATAGGTGTACATATGCATAGCTGAATGAACATTAAATCTTAGATTCTTGACTATTTGTAAACCACGATTCAGTGTGCAAGAAGAAATCTCTATTTTAAGGTACTCTGCACTAAATCCTCTCATAAAGGAAAAAATAGCTTGCTTCATGAAAATGCACTCTCTGATAGATTTTAATCAACAGGTATTGATTGGGCACAGCTGTATGTCTATAGCTGCCTTTAGTTCTAAAGTATTCAGAAGAGAAAAGACAGTGGGTCTCATATTTAGCGTGCAAAAGAATCACCTGGAGGGTTTATCAAACCACAGATTGCTGACCTCCCCCATGCCCAAGTTGCTCATCCAGAGGTTTGGGGTGTGGGCCAAAAACTCAGCATTTGTACCAAGTCCCAGGGTGATATGGATACTGCTGGCCCAGAGACCACACTCTGAGAAGCGCTGGCAAAATATCCTCCTGGCACTGGTTCTCACTCTTGGTTGTACATTACACTCACCTGAAAAGCTTTTTAAAAATACTGATGCCTTCCCCAATTAGACCGGCCACTATCAAAATGGCAGAGCATAGCAAATGCTGGCGAAGATGTGGAGGAAGAGAAACCCTCCTACATTGTTGGTAGGACTGTAAATTGGTGCAGCCATTAAGGAAATTGGTATGGAAGTTCCTCAAACAGCCACAGATAGATCTGTCATGCAATCCAACAATTCCACTGCTGGATATGTACCCAAAGGAATGGAAATCATCCTGTCAAAGGGATACCTGCATCCCCATGTTTATTGCAGCTCTGTTTACAATAGCCAAGAGTTAGAACCAACCTAAATGTCCATTGTCAGATGACTGGATAAGGAAAACGTGGTATATATAAACTGGAATAATACTCTGCCATAAAAAAAGAATGAAATACTACCATTTGCAGCAACATAGATGAAATTAGAGAAAATTATGTTAACTGAAATAAGCCAGGCACAGAAAGAGAAATACTGCATGTCCTCACTCATAAGTGGGAGCTAAAAAATAAACAAATAAATCTTTAAAAAGAAAGATACAACAATCACAATAATACATTGAACTTTCAAAAGGAGAGAACAGAATTGAAGCTACCAAAGATAGGAGCAGGGGCAGGTAAGGGAGGAATTGGTAAAGGGACGTGAAAAACATTACATTGTATAGTGTTGAATATACTAATTATCCTGATTTGAGCACCACATATTGCAACCAGGTATTGATATTCAACTCTGTACCCCACAGATATGTACAATCAACTATGTTACAATAAAAAAATTAAAAATACTGATGCTTGGATCCCTTCCACAACCAACTGAATCAGAGTCTCTGGGGGCACAGCCTGAACACTGGTATTTTTCACAGGTTCCCCAGGTGTTTCTGAGCCTTAGATTTTCACTGGGGAGGTAAGATAAATATGAAAGAGTTCCAGGGCAATATATGCATTGGTGTGCTACAGCCAGCTGGTACCAGCTGGAGAAAGCCAAGTGTGCATATTGCTTCCCAACTCTGCATTCGGTGACATTACATTGTTAGCTTGAAATTGGCCATGGTAGGAGTATTTACAACTACAGAATTGGCAAATGCTACAAATCAGGGCTCTTCCCCCTCCACCTAGAAAGCTGGTCATTAAACATTTACGAGCACTCCACTGAATGGAAGGCAAACGTGACAAGCACCAAACAAGTGGCCGGGCAACGACAGCCAGGGAAGACGAGAAAGAGAAAGAATCCCACTGGGCAGGAGTGGACAGGGACAACTTCATGGACGAGGTGGGTCCAGAGACGGTCCACAAGGACAGACAGGATCTGTATAGAGAGGGCCATCTGCCTGGGAGAAGATATGAATACATGTTTGGAGATGGGACAGGGTAAGACACCTCTGGGCACAGGGAGAGGACTGAACACGAGAATGACTCATGAGAATGATTCAAGAGAATGACTCTCATTGTAGAGGAGAGTTCCTATAAAAATGTGGTTTTAGAAGTTTAGAATTTCGTATCATGGGTCTCCACACAAAAGTGCACATTTGCAGTCCACGTCCACATGTTGGCCAAACTTACCTGTAAGGATTGTCAGTAGACAAAAGCAGGCCACAGTGCACCTGCAACTTGCTGATGAGACACCAGCCCAATCCTATCAGTGTTTCAGAGGGTTTCCTGACTGGACCAAGTCAACAGTTGACAGACAGTACCCAAGAGGCACAAGAGGCACACTGGACCAGCCCATTTAGCCCCTCTTCTCACTTCGATGACACCAATCTGTTTAATCCCATCCACCTTCTACCAGAAGTCTTTAGGGAGAAAATTTGCATCTTCAAAATCCTCTTCTAATTCCCAAGGGAAGATGGGACTATAAACATACATTCTGTATCCTGAATACTCTGTAAGAAGCTGATGTCTCTCAGCTTACTGGAAAAACAAAATGTCAGGAAAAGAAAAAAAATAAAGTTGGGGTTGGAGGGGTAGGTGTTGGAAGAGCTTTGTCTAGCCCTCCCCTAAAAGGTCAAGGATAGGCCATTTCTACGTGCTTCCTCTATTCAGGACTTTCCTTCCCACTCCTGTATCGGGAGAGAAAAGAGGCAAGAGAAAGAAAAATACCCATGAATATTTCATGCAGTGCCTCCGCTGACTTTTTAGTTCCCTGAACACCATTAAAATGCCACTGTAATAATGTCATTGTTTGTTCGTCATTTTCTACCTGGCTCTTAGGGAGGAAAAAACCAGAAATAATAATTCCTTGCTCTGATTGGGAGGTCACAGGAAATCATCTACCACTTGTACTAAGGCTTTTGAAGATCAAAGGGCTAAACAATCACATTTTCATTGATCTGTCCTCCTTCCAGGAGGTGGAATTCCATAGAAGTACAGTTTCCAGATAAGTGAAGCTTAATCCTCAAGCACCAGATTTGTTTTTGAACGTTAACCATTTCAAATGGAAATGAGTCTAGCATGGTACCCACTTCCCTGTTTTCTTAGAATAAATGGACCAAATGTAAGCTTTTTTGTGGCATCTCAGGATCCTCACTGCAAAGCGTGTGTATGTTTCCCATGCAATCACACATTACGTCTCAGGTTTAATGTGATGCTTAAGACTGCTCTTCTCTGAATTACCAGCCTCACACTGATGAGTTTCGGAATTCTCCGCCATTCTTTTCCTTGTCTATCTATTTTCTTGCCATAGATCTGTCGCCATCGCATCACGTGCACAGCATGGCATTGGCCTCTAGTCTCGATTCCCCACCCCCTCTTCCTTCCCAATGGGAATTTCTTGCTCTAAATTTACTAGAAACCAAGAAAACCAACAATGAAAATAGTATGTAAAGAAAGAATTAATAGGCTCTGAACAAGGGCCAAAGGCAGTATTCTCTGAGAAAAATGTACAACCTTTTAGCATGTAAAACTCTGGACATCTTGTCTTGGTGTCTCCAAACTGTGTTTGCTTCTTAATGCAGACTGGATAGCAGAGTTTGCCCAAGAAACAATTCCTAGGTAAACAAGGTGTTATTGTTTAATGATGTTTAATTAATATGTCCACATACAGGTGTTTATGGTTAGTCATAAATTAAGCACTGTGTACTAGGTGCTGGAGTGACAAAGTTTACCAAGTCCTTTCCACAGTGACCTCACCATCTGGCCGGAGACAAGACCTACATGACCCCACTTCTGCTAACCTCTCGACACCCCCGCACACATCGCTTCCTGCTCCATCACCGTTCTCCAGCCAGTCCGGCCTGAACATACCAGGACCTTTGCCCCTCTGGGCCTTTGCGCTTTGCTCTTCCGACCCCCTGGGATTGTCTTCCCGCAGATCCTGGAATGACTGGCTCCTTCTATTCTTTCAGGACTCAGTTCAGCTTTTGCTTCCCTGACCTCCCTGTCTGCAGCTGTCCCCGCTCCCTCTCTATCACATTACTTTGTTTTGCTTCCTTTACAGAACCTTCCATGATCTGAAATTATTCTGCCCCTAACACGTGTATCCTCCACTTGTCCCACTTCTGTACAAGCTTCCCCAGCACAGGGGCCTCCTCTGTGTCAGCACCGCCCCAGAACCTCCCAGTACAGTGCAGGCAGCGGCAGACCCTTGTGGAACATCTGCTTAATTGACAAATCAGCACAAACAAAACACAATGAGACAAGTTATGGCGAAAGAGAGCAGAAAATACCTACCCAAGCCTAGGGGTAGAAAAAGATAACTCAAGGAGGTGAGGTCTGAGCTGGATCTCAAACAACTATTTCAACACATGGGCCAAAAAAAGTCAGAGGGGCATTCCAGATTTTTAAAAAATCACATATAATTACTATACCAAGTGTGTATATATATATATATATAACCCTTCACAAAATCTCAGCCTAATGATTTAAATACTGTTTGAGAATCCCCTGCACTGTTGGAATGGCAGTGAAAAAGACAGAAGCCCCTCTTCTGTCATCTCCTTCTCCCAGGGATTATTTTGCCCTCTATGAACCTTACAGAACATTTTCAAACATTTGTGTTTGGAGCCTGTGTTGGTTTGTTAAAACCACCATAACAAAGTACCACAAACTGAGTGGCTTAAACAATAGACATTTACTGTATCCTTACACTTCTGGAGGCTAGAAGTCCAAGGTCAAGGTGTGGACAGGGTTGGATCCTCCTCGGGCTGTAACAGAGGATCTGTTCCATGCTTCTTGCCAGTTTCTGGTGGTGTGCTGGCAATCTTTGGCACTCCTTGGCCTTCCTTTAGATGCATCACCCTGATCTCTGTCCTCATGATCATGGAATCCTCCCTGTATGTGTCTCTCTGTGTCCAAATTTCCCCTTTTATAAGGACACCACTCATATCAGATTAGGGGCCCATCCTACTCCAGTATGACATCATCTTAACTAATCACATCTGCGATAAACCTATTTCTAAATAAGGTCATATTCCAGGGTGCTAGGGTTAGGACTTCAACATATGAATTTTATGGGGTCACAACTTAAGCCATAACAGAGCCTCAGATTTGAAACCAGGCTCGCCAGCAGGATCTGCTCCTGCAGGGTGAAGTCAAGTGTGGGGTCAACCTGTGAGCACTGTGGAGGCAGATTAGCCCTTTCAGACCACCAAGATGGGAGCCCCTGATTGGTGATGCAGCTGGGACAAGGACCAGAAGAGGGTCGGGAGCCCATTCCTACTCAGGGAGGGGCCACAAACCCCAGAGTACCAGGTAGATCACTTTATTAGCTTAATAGCTCCGCAAGATCTTAACTGTCATTTTAAAGTGATGGGGTGCAGGGCATCCAGGAAACAAAACATCCCAAAGCCAGAATGTTCAAAAGCCCTGGACCTTGGAGAGACACTATTCAGGTGAGGAAACAGAAACTAAGTTTAGAGATCAGAAAATGGCCTCTGCAGACACTCCCTGCCATTGCAATCTATGGTTCTAGGCTGTGACATGCTTTACACCTGGTGTCATTCAGTAAATATACATCAAATAGTTCAATGAAGGGAGTAATAAATGAATAAGTCCACAGCCATAAGGAAAGATGCAGTAACCCTCATTATAGTTGCGCCCCTCCCCCACAAAAAAAAGGCCAGGAATGTATCTGGGTTAAAGATCATTGCTCTCTGGAAGTAGTTGAGTCTGAATAATATCACAGTCACTGCAAGAGAGCACTGCAAACACACCGAGGGCCTAATTAGACCTCTGAATACATATGCACACAGGTCCTGCCAGAAGTTTCCTTGTCTCAAAATACAGATCTCAGATTTTTTCTCCCCAGCCAAGTCCTATCTGTGGGTGGGGCTTAGTCTAAATGCATTCCTCAGCGCTGAGGCTCTCAAACAATCTACTCCAAGAAGCAATTATTTCTGGGGCTGAGAATTCTCCTGTTGTCACATCCCAGCCTAATGTGAGTTCCTCCTGCAAAGGGCTGAGAAGCTGCAGCCAAGAATACAATCAAAGAGAAGGACAACCTGTAATCTTAACCCTCCCTTTGTACTTCAGACAACCATCACCAGCATCAAGGTAGCGGGGGAAAAAACTGCAAGTGGAGAATCAAGCACACACCTGTGCAGTGAGACTTCTCCCAAAGAAAATGAAAACGCCTACTATTAATACTAGAGTTTAAGAGAAATTGCTTCAGAAATGAGAACTCAAAAGAAAAGAGAAAGAAATGGAGAAAGAAAGTTCATGCCCCTCCCCCCCCAACTGAATTTCAAGCCACCACCACAAAGCAATATCCAGCTAAGAAAAGCCAAGGAAAAAAACTATTCCCCTGACAATAAAACCACAGTCCTGCAAACAAACAGGAACACAGACACAAGCAGCGGCTCTGTGGTCGAAGCGCAGCACTCGCAGCACCACCTCTAAAAGCAAAAGCAGCCTGAAAATGTGGCCCACAGGGAGGTGGCACACTATTGTGCCTACATGGCATCCAAAGGACAAGCATTCCCAATCCTTCACAGAGAGCTTTGCAAATGGGATGACAATCAGCCTGCAGCGAGACTCGAGATGCACTGAGGACAAGAGCTATGGAAATTATTTAGTTTTAATAACTGGGTAATTGCTGACCGGACCAGGAAAAGCCAAAAGGCCAATGCCTTGGCTTTGCCAAGAAAACCAAGGGTTAGGTGTTAACTGCTTAAAATATTAAGTGGGCTGATGCCCTGGTCACTTCTAATTGGGCTGCACTGCCACATGATGTGGGAACAGACCACTTGGGTCAGGGGGCCTCTGGCAGGCCCACCGGGACAGAGCAGGCACAAACTTTTGTGACCTGTAATTGGGCTTTAAAAAAACCTTAATTTGGACAACAACAGCTGTTCGATGCTGGACTGGGTTCGGAGTCCAAGGATAATAGCTGATTTGGTACATGGATATAGACCTTCCAGCTTCCGGAGAAGCCAAGGGACTATCTCAAGGGGTCCTGAAAGCAGGTGGAACTGTTAGAAGGTCAAGTCCTTAGCATTCAGTCCCAGAAATTACTAATCTGAAAGTCAGGATGGTTTCCCCACGCACCATCACAGAGCATGAACATCCAGGATCCCAGCCAAGGCACTGCTGGCAACTTGTGACAGGAGGTACTTAAGCTCATAAGGGACCTGTCTTGAAAGTATAACCCTGACCACTGTCCAAGGGTTAGTGCCACATGAGATCCACCCAACTCTACAGGCAGCCCCCATTCTGCGTGCTCAGTTCTAGCTTCTGCAACTTTGTTTTGGCTTTCTCCACTCTTAGGATGCTTTCTCCTCTCCCATTCAAACCTTCTAAGTTCCACTTTACCCCCACCCTTACCCTACCAAGAAACCCTGTTTCTGAAGAAGGTGCTGATAAAGCATTACATGCTCTTCCCAGCTATTTACCCCTGCTCAACTCTTTCAGCCCTTGATCATTTCAAGCTCAAACAGTCCTTAGAGATCACCCAGTCCAACTTCACAGATAAAAATAAACCAAGACCCAGGCAGGTTCCATGGACTATCCAGACATTCTTTTATTTCTATTGCATGTCCAGAAATCTCATCTGTCCAGTATGCGGTAAGCATCTTTTACACAGAGTTCCTATACGATCTTATATATTCATCTTTTATACACTGCCATAGTAGTTATAGGAGTTGACATAAGCAGATCCTTAGTAAATATCTGTCCACTAGTTTACCAGGTTGGGGCCGTTTCTTCTGTGATTTAATGATGACCTAACTCCAATAACAGTAATGTGAGTCTCCGAGTGACCTTGACTTTCTCTAACCACATTGATAAGGAGCCATATAATAACCGAATAATTTTGAAAGAGCAAACCACTTTGGCTCATGTCCAACATGTAACAGGCAGCAAGGAAGGGAAGCGGGGGTTGTTGGCTCCTCACGCCTTCATCTAAATATATTGCCATTCAAGCCCCGTGCATTATCTCCTAGCTTTGTGTAAGTAGTGGTACTTGAAAATTAAAAAAGACACAGTCCCTGCTCTTAAGGAGTTTCAATCAAAAGGGGAAGACAGGCAGACACACAGATCGTTACGATTGTGTGTGACAAGTGTGATAACAGAACAAAGGCAAAAGAGTATCCTTCTAGATCATTAAATGAAACTCCGTGTCTCTCTCTTGACTCAGAAGCATGTTCCACACGTTCACAACATGCCAACTTGACTGTTGGCCAAGGACCCCAGCACGCTTCTGCTTCCAGGTTTTGCTTACACCGTTCTCCCCACCTGGAATGTCCTCATTCCCATGTAAATCTAACCCATCTTTGAAACTCAAGTTTCAAATTGAATCCTAAAATCTTTAGGGTTATTCTTTTCACCTAGGCTCTCCTTAACTACTCTGTCACTTCCTTTCTGCAACACTTATGTGGTCTCTTATGATATTTCTTGTTCAGTTTTTAGGTCCTCATTCAACTCTCATGCAATCTTACTATCGATCTAAATTTTAAATTCCCAGGTTCTCTTCTCTAGAAAATTCACATATGGACAAGTCTCACACATGGTGTGTGCTCAATATATCTCCTTTTGCAATATGGACATATAAATGAGTGCATAGAGAATGAATGAATGAATGTGCCATATCCTTGGTCAGGTTTCAATGGTTGGTAAATAATCTCAGATAAATCTATCCTTTGCCTGCCTCTTTTCCTCACTATTACACATTAACACACACATAATACTATTTTCAGTCAACCAGGATGAGTTCACCTGGAAAGCATTAGCCACAGATCTCTGCTAAGATTAGCTAGGTTATTTCAATAACACCTTTTCTAATTTAATTTTTTCTTTGGCATTCCCCCTTCAACCAGCCCTGACTCCATCTGGATTATTTTAGTTCTCTGGTAAAAGTGAAAATGAGCTGGCAGGAATGGGGTACAATTCTGTGTTTCAAATTGCCATCCTCTAATGAGTTGAATAAATCTTTATCAATGTTAATAAACAAGATGCCGATATACAGGCACAGAGACGGGGCCCAACCGAGTAGGGCCCCAGCGGGGACTGATTTCTGTAATCAGCTATCATTTCCCCATGAATATCCCATGTTACACGCAGGCTGGATGGGAATCATTTCCTGAGTAAATTTCCCTGTCCTAGAACAAGAAGCAAGGCCCTAAGTCCAAACACTGCTATCAGCTACAAAGCCTACAGAAGCTTATCAGTCTTTCAATGTCTCTCTTGACTTCTTCCTTTATAGCACCCAAAACCAAAAATGCCAGGGGGTGAAGTTGTTCTTTCCGCCCACTATTTTGGACTTTGCATCTAACATCCACCAATACCTATAAGTGCATAGCAAAAAGTTCCGCCCTCTACAGGGTTACTGTCTAAGACAGGCAATAATGCACACAGGAGCTCATGATTCCCAAACCTGGCCACACAATCAAACCACCTGGACACGTTTTGATCCAGTAAGTCTTGGGTGGGCTCTGACAAGCTGAATTTTAACAGTGGTTCCAGGTGATTCCAACGTAACAAACTCATATAACAAAATGGTAAACAACAGGAAAACAGTGTAACGAAAACAGCATGTGCTTTGGAGACAGGCAGGCCTGTGTTGAAATCCCAGCTCTACTAGTTACTGCAAACTGTGACAAGTTAACTTCATCTCTGGATAAGAATAGCTTCTTCAGAAAGTTGTTGTAGAGATTTGAGCATATAACGCTCAAATAACTAGTAGCACAGTACCTGGCACATGGTAGAATTTTAGTAAATAGAAAGTGCCCACAAATAGAGCCCCTAAACTCTTACCGCCCAGACTGTCTTCCTAGTCCAATTTCGACTAAATCAGATTAGGTGTACTAAATTAAGACTCTGTCAGGATGTAAGTATGATTTAATCATTTTGTATACATAAATTCTCAACTAGGAAAAAAGTGTGTTTGGGGCTTCTGAAAATACGGTCATCAAAATCACAGCACAGAATTCCATAGCTATGAGTCAGCCTTGGACATTTTGGTCATTGATCTCTGAAGAATGTCATGATAACACTGCCTCATTCATAACATGGTGCCACAACATAAACCCCAAAGACAATGTCATAGCAGAAAATAAGATCAGGGGTGAGGAAATCTTTTGAAAAGTCTACTATAGAGTAACGAAAGTTAGTATTTTTAAAAACATTTAGAGGGAACAGAGGGGAAAACGACGAACAAAGTCATCCATTAGGATCCTTCTTATACTTCTATTATCAAGGTTAATCATTCGTATGGTATTAGGAAATGAGCTCTATTAAAAGCTAAGTGTTGCTAACAGCAAATACTCGCATTCTTTCTATTCTTCCTTTTTTCATACATTTTCTATTTGGTGCATCTTTCAGAAGCCAGCCAGCCATAAGGGAAACTTTGGTTCAGAGCTTCAGCACAGAAGTTCTCCTCTTGACGTAACCTGGGTCAATCACTCTACATGAGAGTAGCTCACTTTTCCATTTATATTCCTCAGCAGGAAAATTTTCTGGTATGTAACATTTAAATTTTCTCAGTCAAGGTGACCTTGGTTCCATCCATCAAATGGATTCCTCATTCTTAATTTTAAAACTTAGAAGATGCCCTAACCCTTTTTCTGTGGGGAAAACCGAAGCAAATCTTATTTGGATAGATTCCCCATGGTAGTCCACAGTCAATGCCAGATTCTTAAAAGATAATTAGCCAGATACAACATTTAATTAAAAAAAGGTCAGTCAATAGAGTGGACATATTCCTACTTGGGTTAATTACTAGAAAGAGTTTAATAAGTTATTTTTTAAGCCAAAGTCACAGTTCCAATGAAGGTGGGGCTTTTGTTTGTTTGTTTTGTTTTGGGGGTGGGGGTGTTTTGGTTTTGGTTTAGGTTTTCAAAATCCTCACTGAATTCCACTGGCAAACTCTCTTCAAAGTTATTGAATAACCAAAGACAAACAGTAATCTACAGGCATTCAGTATGTATATAAAATATTTAAAGTCTCCATTTTAAGTCCACAGTAACTATCAGAACTTCAATAGTAATTTCATTATTATATACTGCCTCAGACTGCTCTATAATATTTTATTTTTAACATGAAAAGTTCAGATGTGAGTAATTAATTTCATTTAAAGGAATCAAGTGCTGATGAAAGGAAGTTATATTTCAATCACTGCACAGATATAACAACAACAATCACAATAGAACACGCCTAATGTTCCTAAGATCTTGCTTCAAAGAAATGGAATAGAGGCTAAATGAAGCTGTGGTCCAGCTCAAGAGTTTGCCCAGCCCAGAGCAAAACCGTAAAATGATTTAAATTCACTTTTGAAATTCCTTCACTTTTTTCACCAATGGTGATTCCACTCTCCTACCAAGTTTGTCAAGTGTAGCACTTTCTCACTTTTGCAACCCAAACACTGACTCATGCTCCAAAGTGATCACTCTTTTCCTCACCATGAAGAATTTCCTAAGACCTTGTGCTTTCAGAGGAAACTAATCAGAAAAACTAATTCCTGCTAGAGTTAAACCATGGTTTAATATATGTCCCTTCCATTAGCATCCACATTGTTAAGTGAAAGATGAGGGATTAATTCAATGGAATAAAAACCCAAATGACAAAATTTCAGCCACTGTACAAAGTCATTGTGGGAGAGCACCCCTGGATAGGCAGGTGCACTTCTATTTCCCTCTTCACATCACAGTACTTGAGTGAGCAGACACACAGCTATACATGTACCTTCCCTAGAATGGAATTATTATAGCTTGTTTTCATCATAGAATGTCTTGAATGAAAGGGATCCTGATTATAGCCTCTCATTTCACAGTTGAGGAAGCTAAAGACCACAGTTGTTTAATGATCTGCTCCAGATCCAATGCAAGCTGTAGTCATCTCTCATTCACTCACTGTGCTTTGCAGGGGCTTTGTAACAATGGACCTATCTTAGATTCTTCTGCATCTACTTAACCCTTATATCCAATCAACTGCCATTTTTGTCTTACCTGGACAATCGCAATCACCTCCTAACTAGTTTCTCGGATTCCAGGCTAGCCTATCTCCTATAGAATGGTGAAAATCCCTGTCACTCATCTGTTCAAAATGTTTACAGTCTCCCAATTTCAGGATACACCAGTAGTCTATAGGAACGTCATTTGAGAGTGACCCTATGGGATCTTCCAGCCTATGATTTTTAACCACCCATAACAGACAGTTCAGTACAGCCCAGGAAAACTTATCTCATGACCAGGAATTCCTACTAGGAATTCATTCTTTATTTTGACCCCAATAATCTGTTTCTCTATGGCTAGACAGATTGGCACCAATTCTGTCATTTGCTACCATATTAAGCATTCCTAATTCATCTTGTACTTGACACCCCTTCCTGCATCTAAAGGCTTCTATCATGTCTCTTCTTTGTCTCCTCTTTCTTGCCATCAGGTTCTCCCTCTCTTGTATGTCTTCCAATTTTTCCACATTCCAGTATGTATCAACTAAGACAAAAAAACTACTGCAAATTAAAATATTACAAACACAATATTCTAAATAAAAAAGTGCATAATGCAAAGAAATTATCTTCATCCTCATTCTAAAATATACATCTATTAACATAGACTAAGTTTTCACGAGCCTTTTGGCTTATTATATCACAGAGTTAGCTCATGGAGATCCTTGGGCTTACTTTTTCCCAAGCCATTTAATAATATTTTACTCATGCCACTAATTCTCTGAAACATCTCCCTCATCCTATTTTGTGCAGTTTAATTTTAGGATTTGTAGAATTTTACATTTATCCATGTTACATTTTGTTCTGTTAGACTTGGCCCAGATCTCTAGTCTATAAATATCATTTAATATCCTGTTTCTGTCTTAGTATTCACTATACCTCCTGTCTTTGTGTCATTTGCACATTGGATTTGCCATCAATATCTTCCCCAACTTGAAGGAAGCAATGCCTGCTTCTTTTAGGTAGACTGGGGGCAGGACCAAGGACAGCACCTCTAAGTAGGCCACTGGAAGACTAGCTTCAGGTTAACTTTTAACCACTGGTCAGTATAATTTGTGTATAAATGTTTGGCCAGTTACTAACCCATCCAGTTTCCCTTACACACAAATATATTCCATACTGACCACAAAGATACCACAAGGGAGTTGTTCAGATGTGTTGTTGAGGTCCTTTCTGCCTGTGTTGTTTTTTTTTTTTTTTCCTCACCTAACAGGTTACTAGACCTTACAAAAGCAGCAAGATTTATATTAGCATAAATTACTTGCATAAAATCCTCACTGCATCCCAATGATCATCACCTCCTCTTATTTATTTTAGTATTTCCTTCTAAAATCTTTCCTAGGCTCACTTTCAAGCCAACTGTTTCATGGTCGTGACATTCATCAACTGACACCTGTCTGTCACAATCTTAAGATTCTTCAGACTCCTTAAGTGATCTCCTAGGTAATGTCTTTCAGAGCATTTGCATACTCCATGATGGAAGACTTGAATTCATTTAGATCAATATGATATTCAATCAAAGTCTCTTCACACAACTTACATGGCTTTTTTCATTTATTCATGTTCATTTACACATCTTCATTCCACCATGTTGAATCTGATGATCATTTTCCTTGACACAGAAGACAAAATAAGAGTGGGAATGGAGGTGCTCTGTCTTCCTGTCACCCATCACTCCATAGGAACTTCCTTGATTTCTTTGTTCCAAATACTTAACAAAAATCCTATCTTTGTCCTTGGGATTATTTTTAAAACTACCAAGTATTCTAAAATTTTGCCTTCCAAACTCCATTCTTTTAGGTTAGTGCCATCCACTAATTTATATCACACAAACCTTGCCCTTGCACACATTTTCAAGCATATCTCTTAAAAAAAGTGTCTGATGCTGATCAAGAAAAAATAAATTTATATAGTGATTTAATAATTTAATTTTTATCATTTGTCATGTTCAAAGAACAATATTCACTTTCATTGTTTTGCAAGAGATCTTTATTTGACAATAAATTGGAAATACCAATGAGATTATGGCTTAAAAAACATGAAAATTTTTCCAAGAGGAAATCAGAGAAAGAAAATGAAAAATATTAAATATATTTAAAATAAGCAAAAATAATTTACTAAATCCTATAAAAAGTAAAGGCTAGGATAGTATAGTATATATAGATAGTATATACATAGATAGATAGGATGATATAGTGCTAAGGAGCACTGGCTTTGGAATTAGAAAAAGTTGAGTTCAAATGCTTTTGTTCAGTTCATACTAGTTGTGTAATCTTCAGACAGTTACCTCCTCTTTCCAAGGCCTATGTCCCTCATTTGAGAGATATTGATAATCCTAGTGCCTCCCACAGAGGGGGCTAGGAGAATTCAACGATGAAGTAATTGATTTGTACAGTTATTGGCATGCAACAGGCACTCACTAAACTCAACAGTATTTTATATGCTTCCATTTAAAATCCACCCTTAATATTGAACTCTTGAGCCAAAGATGTCCTAATTTTTAGGGAGCATAAAATATGAAGAAGATATAAATATTTGGGGAGAGAAACAACTAAGAAAACAGCTGATGCAGAAGTCACAACTATGTTCAAACTGATAAAGCCATTGCTCAGTCTAGTTCTGGCCTTGCTCTGTAACCTTTCAAGGACAAGCTCCCTGAAATATGCCTCTTTGTGATCACCCCACACACACACACACGCACCCTATACCTTGAACAGAGCAAGGTACATGGTATGTGTTCAATAACAATGCTTGACTGAGCTGTGATCTCCTCACAGCTGGAAAATAAGAAGTAAACTCACAACTCTCCAGGCTACATAAAAATTAACTCAGTAGATATGCAGCAGGTTATACCCAGGTCCCACTCCCCTGGGAATAGTCTGTCCAACATAAAGAAAGTAGTGACCTTCTCACAACCATGTTTCTGCTTCATAACCCTGACCCTTTGGCCACAGCAGATTAATTTCATGGTGGACACCTGATCAGAGTTGAAAAAACTATATTCTCTCTTTTGGCAATCTGTTATAAATCTAGTTATGCTATTGGTAGAGTTCTGGAATGAGGGTCTACAGACTCCTGCCTCTGAGGCCTGGATTTTCCCTAGTCACTACTGTTTTGAAGTCTAGTTACTCCCTGAAACGCCTACAGTATCTTTCCAATAAGTTTTCTTTTCTTGCTGGAGTAAACTCCAGCTAGTTTTTGTTGCATTTAATTTAAAAAATAAAATTAAATAAATAAACTGAACTAATACACAGAGAAAAATGAAGAGAAAGAATACTGATTTCATAGCCTGGACCTGTCCATGGCTACACACACTTTGGCTGATACAAATAACGAAAACAAGTTTTGATATCTTAATATTTGGTAAAACAAACTGAATGTACCTAGTGAAGTTTTTTTTTTAAAGAGACTATAGAATCACATCATCAAAATGTACCATCAAGATCTATAAGAGAATGGACTTTAAAATCAGACCACATGAAATCAGAAAAAAGCCAGAATTTGCCAAAAGAGATTTTTCTGAGATTAATCAAGACTTCATGGCAAACTTAAGAGCCAACATTGGCTAAGTGCATACTGCATGCTAGCTACGATTGCTGCCATTAGCTCATTTAATCCTCACAACAGCCCGTAATGTGCTACGATCACTCTCATTTAAATATGAGAAAACTCAGGGACTGAGAGATGTAGTACTTCCCCAAGAGTTCATGGCCAGCAAGCAGTAGATCCAGGCTTCAAACCTGGTGTCTTCACAGTGTTCAGTTCGGGCCCCTGTAAGCTGTTTCCTCCAGGTGCTGGCATACTCAGTGTGGAAGGACAAAAGTAGAGAGAAAACTGTCTTGCAGGAGTTGTTTGGCATTTGCCATAGATACTTATTTACTCATTCAACAGAAGTAGCTTCACCTCCACGTCAGGAACTGCACTAGGTGCTAAGAACAGTCCCAGTAGTGCTTCTCCTGTAGAACACGAATCCCCAGGGTTATAAGATATATGCACTAAGTATCATGGACCAAGTAGGCATACAATAATCTTCAAGATGAAATCCTATACACCACATACGGGAAGCACTTCTTGCCTCCCTCCAATCTACAGGTTAGGTTAGCACCTCTCACTGACTATCCAGGAACCCTATTCACCTACCATAGATTTCTCACAGCGTATTGGAAGGATTTGTAAGTCTGTTTACTCCCATATAAATATAAGCCATTTGTACACATGACTGTGCTGTTCATCTATCTCACTAGTGCTGGGAAGCATTCCAACATAGGTATGTGCTCAACAAATGTTTGTTGAAAGGACAATATGACCAATTACTTCTTCAGAAGCCCATCCTTTGAAAATAAAAGTCACAGTAGGACAAATACTTTGAGCAGCTGGTCCACTGGCAGAGTTGGGTTTGTCCTAAACCAACCATTCTCTTTCCTCCTGCCCCTTTATGACCGACTCTACCCATCTGGAAGGTGGCCAGCCAGAGGAGAGGTACAGATGGAGCCACAGGACAACAGAGCAAAGTTCTCTGGAAATCATACACATGGCATTGACTTCATTAGTTTAGGTCTTCAGCCTCCTAGGAGGAAGTGCACCACTCTTAGTAGAGCAAGCATGGATCTGAACTCACACGGACTTAGGCTTGAATCCCTGTTATCCACTCAAAGTATGTAACTCAGTAAATAAACCTCTTTGAGCCCCAGTCTTCTCAATTTAATACTTGGTGCACAGAGTCATTCTGAGGATTAAATGAGGATCACATAAATGGAGGTGACAGAACATAGTAAACGTCCATAAATATGAATATCCCACCCCTTGGCTAATGCAGCATATGCCTTTTAAAAGCTTATACTGATCCTTGAACCTGGAGGACATTATGATAAGTGAAATAAGCCAAGCACAAAAAGACAAATACCACCACATGATTTCACTTATATATGGAATCTGAAAAAGTTGAACTCATAGAAGTAAAGAGTAGAATGATGGTTACCAGGGACTAGAGAAAGGCAAGATGTTGGTTAAAGGGTACAAGTTTCAGTTAGACAAAAGGAATCAGCTTTAGTGATCTACTGCACAGAATGGTGATTATCATAAGTAATAATGCATTGCATATTTCAAAATTGCTGAAAGAGTAGACTTTAAATGTTTTTACCACAAGAAATAAGTATGTGAGATGATGTATTGATAATTAACCTGATTTAATTGTTCCACATTGTAAACATTTATTGAACATCACTTTATAGTCCATAATTATATACGATTACTATTTGCCAATTAGGAAAAAATTTTAATTTAAAAAAGAAAGAAAAATTTTTTATAAAAGATAGCATACCACCTGCAAAATAAATGGGGTCATCATTTCTTCTAGAAACAAAAAAGTACATACTGATCCTTTTGACAGGGATGTAACCTACATGTCCATTGATAGATAATGGATAAAGAACATGTGGTATATACAGTACATACAATGGAAAATTATTCAGCTTTTTAAAAAGAAGAAAATCCTGCCATTTGCAGCACCGCGGATGAGCCTGGAGAACATTAGGCTGAGTGAAATAAGCCAGACACAGAAGAACAAATATTGCATGATCTCACTTATACAATAAATCTGAAATAGTCAAACTCACAGAAGCAGACAGTGAAATGTTGGTTGCCAGGGACTGGGATGAGGGGCAATGTCATGGTATCAGTCAAAGGGTACAAAGTTCCCATTATGCAAGATGAATATGTCCTAGAGATCTGCTGTACAGCACAGTGCCTATGGTCATCAATACTGTATTGTATACTCAAAAATTTGCCAGGAGGGTAGATCTTATGTTAAATGTTCTTATCACAAAATAATTATAATAAATAAAGAGGGCAGGAGGAAACTTTTGGAGGTGATGGATAGGTTTAAGGCATAGATTTTGGTGACAGTTTCACGGTGTACACTTATCTTTAAACTAGTAGTTAAATATTTAACATATATTAAATATGTACAGCTTTTGTATGTCAATCATACCTCAATAAAGTGCTTTTTGAAGTATACTTGTACACTGATTCTTTTAGATGTTTTAGAGTCTACTTTTCTACATTGTCCTTTTTCATCCTTCTGAGTTGTAGGCTTTTTAACATAGGCATGACAGTAGAGAGGTACAAGTGATCAAGAAAGGAAAACCACATCATTAATTGAGGATGATAGTCTCATTAACTCAGTTTTCTGTGAAATCTTGCGTGGGAAACCCCCTTGAAACCTCCTAACTCGCAAAGACTTGCAGGCATGTTCACCATGCAAATGGAACATCGCTCCCCAAACCTCAGCTAATTTTATGTTTAACTTTTTTAAACAAACCGTAACAAATACTAAGTGTAGCTAATCATTCTCTGATTCCTTTGATATTCATTGTAATAGCACTAATTATGATAAACACATTTGGAATTAATGTGCATGTCTTATGCATATATCAATTTTGTTCTAATTTGCCATTGATTAACGCTGTGAAGTGAACGACAAGTCTTCAGTTTTAATACACCACTCACGTCTCGGGTGGCATAGACATTGTAAGGGTCCCAGGCATGCAGCACCAAACCAGCAACCTGCAGAGAGGCAAAAGGCAAGAGGGAAATTGCAGGGAGAAGATTCGGCTTGTCCTTCATGTTTCAGTGCACGATGCATTCTGTGTGTGCAGAGTCCAGATTCTGCGAACCCAGCATTAGTGTGAGACAAGATGAGGTTGTGGGGTTAAAAGCATGGGCTTTCAAATCAGACAGACGTGGTTTCAAATCCTGGCTCTGCCCCTTATTATACCATTTGAGCAAGTTATTCAGTGTCACTAACCCTCAGATCCTTCATCTGTAACAGCAGAGAGAACATGTTCTTCTTAGACTTTTTGTGAGACTTATACATGAAAAAGTAAATACTTTGCTATTTAATACATAACGCTTGCACTTTAATTTAAAAAGCATTATTATAATTAACAATAATTACCATTATTGAAATAGAAAAATTACAAGCTAGAAATCTCAGTCAACAGAATGCAGTGGTATAAATATCACCCAAGCAGGCAGTATGTCAAAGGGCCCAGGAACGGAGTAGAGGAGGGAAGGCAGAACAAAGGTATCTTTCAACAGTCTACTGGTTTTCAGTGTTTTGTTTTGTTTTGTTTTTTTAAAAGAGGCTGTTTTAGAGGATTGGGTTTACAGGACAGAGTGATGACTGGGAAAGGAGGAGAGCCCTGGAATGAGAAGGCTGCTCTGCCACTCTCCTGCCAGCCACCGTGGGCAGGTTCACCAAGCTTTGGAGAGCAGATTTCTTTGTTTGCAATGTGGAGATGATAGTACCATCTTGCAGTGTTGTGAGGATCAATGAGGTGATGAACTAGGTAAACATAAAAGCATCATTATCAGAGTTTACTATTATTATTATTATTATCACCATCATTATTAATAAATGAAGGCTTAGGGAAGCCCCTTCTGAAATCTTTTTATTGGAGCCCTAGCCTTTTAACTGATGCTTAAATAAAAGAGTACTCTTAATTTTCCTGTTCCTAACCTCACTTCCAAGTCTCCACATGCACATCTGATCAGACCAGACAGACTACTGCGTGCCCAGCCCAGCCTGGTATCTCCCAGCAGCTTGCCTGAGCTCATGAAAGGGGCTGAGGGGAGCACGTGGGAAAAAGAACTCAGTCCACAGGCTGTCCTGAGAGTGAGTAGGTGATTAGTCCATTTCTGTTGCTTTTAACAGAATACCTGAAACTGGATAATTTATAAAGAAATGTATTTCTTATAGTTTCAGAGGTTTGAAAGTCCAAGGCCCAGGGAAGACATCTGGTGAGGGCCTTCTTCTAGGTGGGAACTCTCTACAGGGCTCCATGGTGACCAGGGTCTCACATGGGTAGAATGGGCTGAGCAAGAGAGCTAACCTTCTCACTTGCCTTCCTCATAAGGACATCAGAACGACACACATTCTCCATGAATGGATCAATCCATTCATGAGGGCACAGACCTTACAATCTAATCACCTCTTATAGGCCCCACCTTTCAAATACCATAATTGGATTTCTCGCCCTCCTAACACTGTTACAATGGAGATCAAGTTTCCAATACATGAAATTTGAGGGACACATTTGAACTACAGCAGTCAGTAACACCTACTTACAGAAGAGAACTTCACAGTCAACCCAGAATTTTATATGCAGCAAAAATATGCTTTAGGAATGACAGAGTAAATCAAAACATACTCGAATGAAAGAAAACAAACAAAAAATTGTCACTAGCAGACCTATCCTAAAGGAAGCTCTTGAAATGGAAAGGAAATGATAAAAGAAGGAAACTTGGAAAATCAGAAAGGAAACTGAAACACCAGAATGGGGCATATGAGATGAGATTGAAATTGAACTTGCGTATAAAGGAGATTGAATAGAATGGAGACTGAATTGAAGCCTATAAGACAAATGCGTGATGAAATCAGTGGATGCTAGGATCAATGCAAGTGGCTCTCCTGTTTCCTCTATCCCCACGAACTGTGCTCTCTTCCCCCGCTACACACCAAACTCTCCTCTTTTAAAAAGTCCTACCAAAATGCTCTTGCTCCACCCACTTGGGTTTCAGGAATGATGTTCGATGATGAGCATATCCAATCACTTCTGTTCCCATCCTTAGATCTAGCAATACTCCCTCCCCTGTGTGCTGAACACCCCAAACAGAAGGTCAATCCCTGAGGCAGAGGCAGCCATCATCCTTGCCTCATCATATTTTCTTGCAGACTGTGAGGAGGATGATACTTTCACCACTAAAAAATGTGCACTTCTTGGAGTCCCAAAATTTGTAAGAAAAAATAATTGTGTGGTCCAGGGACATACTTCCCCCTTCCACTCAGCCCTTATTCTGCTCTATCGTTGAGAACTATTTCTTTTTAGAATCCCAGAGGCTGAGATTTTCTGTATAAAGAGGCCTCCTGTAATGTGACTTGGGATCCACTTGTCCCCCACTGGGACATAGGACAGAAGGGTGGCCAGCACTAGAAATTCATGCATGGTGTGAGCAACTCCATCTTCCCTGGCTGCAGGATTTCATCTCTACACTGCATTCACGCCACATCACCATCTACACCCCAAGTCACTGATGGGAATCACATGGTCTAAATTGTAAGGAAAAGAAAGCAAGAGTAGGACCAATGAAAAAACGCTGGATCTGGACTACAGAGATCCCTGCTCTGGGTGACTGTGGGTGTCTAAGGAGGCAAATATGACCACTAGGACCATGGAGACCTAGAGCACTGTTATGATGGTCAGGTCGTGAATGTCAGCTTTT
Organism: Cynocephalus volans; assembly: GCF_027409185.1. Classification (NCBI taxonomy): domain Eukaryota; kingdom Metazoa; phylum Chordata; class Mammalia; order Dermoptera; family Cynocephalidae; genus Cynocephalus; species Cynocephalus volans. Next base: position 135,540,323 of record NC_084466.1, on the reverse strand, counting down.
CTTTCTAATGATTAAAAAAGGAAAGGCTTTAATTTACTCCTTTGAAACCAGTATCTCCAAGATGAGAAGTTACTATTATTGTGTGGATGGAAAGATAAACTTTACTCTAACTTAGTGAGGCCAACCAGATGACGAGAGCCTGGAAGAAAATGAAGCCCTCAAATCCCAGAACCTCATCTCTTCTACATCATCATTTCTCCATATAAACAACTTTCCTTGCCTTGAGACACACAGAAACAAGGGAATAAAAAGTGATAAGACAGGTCCTTCTTTATAAAACCTCTGTGCAATGCATATTAACTTTTCATTGACCAATGCCCTAGGTACCACTCCGATGCTAGGATTTGATCCTGAGAAGGACATAAGGCATCCATGCCATTGTGGAAATTACCTGGCAGACAGACCCTAAGAAAGTAATGAGAGGAGTACTTAACACAATTTCATATGTGCTGTGAAGGACCAGGTCAGACTATGAAAACATAATCAAGGGGACCCTTAACTAGGAGTTGAGATAAGACTTCCAGGGTAGGTGGCATTGAAACAGTAAACAGAAGGAGTAGGTGAGACAGCAGCAGAGTATTTAATACATTTTGATTATCGTCTGATCCAGATAATTTGCTACTCTTGAAAAGCCTTCCTTTTATCAAGGGATACAAAACTGTGAATTAATTATTTAACTCAGTGATATATGAGTGAGGAAAAAGGGACTCACAAATTTCTATGACTATATAGTACAGGCAGATTTTTTTGAAGAAATTTGTTTTAAATAATTAATGTTGATTATTTCAGTTTTATGTAATTAAAATATTCCCTAGTTTGTCTTTGTAAGTATGCATTGCAGAATTTTCAAAACAGATGATCTTCAACTTACGATGGGATTACATCCTGAAAAACCCACCATGAGCTAAAAATATCGTTGTTGAAAATGGATTTAATACACATTACCTACCGAACGTCACAGCTTAGCCTACCTTAAATGTGCTCAGAACACTTATATTAGCCTAAAGTTAGGCAAAACCATCTAACACAAAACCTATTTTATAATAAAGTGTTGAATATCTTATGTAATTTATTGAATACTGTATTGAAAGTGAAAAACAGAATGGCTCTCTACCACTGCCCAGCAACACAAAAGAGTATTGTATAGCATATCCCCAGCCCTGGAAAAGATTAAAATTTGAAGTATGGTTTCTACGGAACATGCACTGTTTTCACACCATCATAAAGTCAAAAAATCATAAATCGAACCACTGCAAGCCAGGGACTATCTGTATATACCTTTTTGTGCTTTTTGATCATGCTAAGAAAGAGATTCTCTACAGCCAACTGGTTTTTGACAAAGGCACCAAGAGCATAAATTGGAGAAAGGACAGTCTCTTCAATAAATGGTGCTGGGAAAATTGGATATCCATATGCAGAAGAAAGAAACTAGACCCCTATCTCTCACCATATACCAAAATCAACTCAAAATGTATTAAAGACTTAAATGTAAGACCTAAAACTATAAAATTACTAGAAGAAAATGTAGGAGAAACACCCCAAGACATTGTTCTGGGCAAAATTTTATGTAAAAGGCTTCTAAAGCACAGGCACAAAAGCAAAAATAGACGTATGGGATTACTTCAAACTAAAAAGCTTCTGCACAGCAAAAGAAACCAACAGAGCAGAAAGACAACAAGCAGAATGGGAGAAAATATTTGCAAACTATTCATATGACAAGGGATTAATATCCAGAATATACAAAGAACTCAAACAACTCAACAGCAAGAAAACAAATAATCTAATTTTAAAAAGGGCAAACAACCTGAATAGACATCTATCAAAAGAAGACGTACAAATGGCCTGCAAGAATAAGAAAATATGTCCAACATCACTAATCATCAGTGAAATGCAAATCAAAACCACAATGAGATATCATCTCATGCCAGTTAGAATGGTTATTATCAAAAAGACAATGCTGGTGAGAATGCAGAGAAAAGGGAAATCTTGTATGGTGTTGGTGGGAATGTAAATTAATATACCCATTATGGAAAACAGTATGGAGGATCCTCAAAAAACTAAAAATAGAACTACCATATGATCCAGTAATCTCACTGCTGGGTATTTATCCAAAGAAAAGAAAATTAGCATACCAAAGAGATATCTGTATACCTATGTTTATTGCAGCACTATGCACAATAGCCAAGATATGGAATCAACCTAGGTGCCCATTGACAGATGAATGGGTAAAGAAAATGCGGTATATATACACAATGGAATACTACTCAGCCATGAAAAAAAATGAAATCCTGTCATTCGTGACAACATGGATGAGCCTGAAAGACATTATATTAAGTCAAATAAGTCAGGTACAGAAAAATAAATATTCTCATTAACACGTGAGAGCTAAAAAAAAAAAAAAAAAAAAAAAAAAGTTGAGGTTTTAGAAGTAAAGAGTAAAATATGGTTACCAGAGTCTGAGGGGAATAAGAGAGATTGGTTAATGTATGCAAAATTACAGTTAGATAGGAAAAATAAGTTCTAGTGGTATACAGTAGTGATAGGTGTCTATAATTAACAATAACTTACTGCATGTTTCAAATGGCTAGAAGAGAGGGGCTCAAATGTTCTCATCACAAAGAAATTATATATTTTTGTGATGGTGAATATGCTAATTACCCTGATTTGGTAATCACGTATTGTATCTGTTTACTGAAATATAACTCTGTACCCCATAAAAATGTACAATCAATATATGTCGATTAAAAAATAAATAGAAAGAAAGAAATTCTGCACACAAATAAAAGAACATATTTTCCATCTTGTAAAAAGTAATACTACCACTTCATCGTTTAAGTCTTTCCTGTTCACCATTAAACACACACCATACCTGCTCACGTACTTCCCACACAAAAGAGGTACCAAGTAAAATTTTGTTTAATGGTTGAATAAACACAGAACCTATAAACTGTCATCCAGAAATCCTGAGTCCTAGGTAGATGGTTGAATTCCCCACCTTATTTTGCTTGGCTTTTAATGGAAAGCCAATCAAAGGAGAGAACAGGTGAAATGGGTGTAGGAGGATGTACGAGGAAAGTATGATCTCACCTGTCCCAATAAAAGGGCCTCAGTGACTCCAGATCCTTCAGAAGCACTGGGAGTCCTCAGAGTAGGAGGCCTGAGGAGAGGACCTCAATTTTCCTCCAGAAAGCACTGACCTGACCTTGTTGCAGCGACTACTTAGAGGACCCCTGCTCTATGAGGTGTGGACATGGCCTCTGTCTAAGGTGCCTTGCCTCCTTGGTGACAGAGACACAGAAAAGGCTCTTCACCTGTCCAGAGTGCTTTCAGTTCTCCTGGAAGAAACAAATTCAGGACAACCTGGCACTGGAAAATATAGTAAGCCTTATTAAAGAGTGGGAGCCAGGCATGTATATAGGTCTGTGAATTTTCCCGGGGGTAGTGAACTGCGTGACCATGGCAGAAAAACTCAGAAAGGAATTGACCCATTTGCCTGAACTACTCTGAAGACTCCTGTTTACTATTATGCAAACACAATTTTTGCTTCTCCTGTCTCAGATTTTTGTAGAGATTTTGTAAAACCCAGATGGTCTTTTCACTTGTCCCCAAGGTCTTGACATCACTCAGATACAGAAGATCCAGATCAGCATGGCCCTGCAGTAGCTGGTAGAAGACATTAAAGTAAGTATACCTGAACACAGTACGAACTGCTGGAGGCTAAAGTTTGACGTGTGTGTGTGGCTGGATCCAGCCATGGCCTGTGACTTTCTCCTCTTTTCTAATGTCTTGCAGAGATCAGAGGTGTGAATGACCAAAAGAGACCAACAGAGAACCTCGAGACATTGACCTCTGCAGCTTGTGTCCCGGGTTACCCTGGCTTCCCTTCTGGCTGCCACTATTGAGAGATAGAAGTAGGAGTCAGCTCAATAGGAGTCTGCATGCTGTCAATAAACTTCCCTTGTATCTTCAGACCTTGGGTTCTAGGGAACCCTTTGAGTATCAGGGGGAAATGTGCAGTTGCTGTCTGTTCTGAACTGTGGATTATTCTCCATGTAAATCCAATTTTTCAGAAAGTGAGAATTTTTCTGGTGTGTGACCTGAAAGGCATTTCATTTTTCAATGCCTGATGGTTTCCATCTCTATACACTCACAAATGTGTCTGTCTCAGAGCCTTTGTGTCCATTCTTCTGCCCTGGGATCTCAGGAGAGAGTGAAAACATGGCACCATGAAGATCTGTCACAGGGAAGCTACAGATATTGCAATTCAGCCACAGTCGCTTCAAGAAGACAGTGAACTCTGTCCAGAAAGAAAGAGCAAATGGGAGAAAACCACTACTCATCTATTCCCAAGTTCTTCTGATATCATCAGGTGTTTCTAAGAGGCTACAACCATGCATTCTTGCAGATGAATCAAGAAGCTGTTTCTGGAGAGTGCCTGGGTTGGATCAGTGTAAAATGTCATGGACATGTAGGTGAGTTGCACGCAAAGAAAAAGTCATCTCATTCAAAATCTGAACTATCAAGCAAGAAAGATGACAAATAACCAAATCGAGTTTCCAATTGAAAAAGTCAAAGGAAGACTCTGAGATGGAAGCGTTTTGAAAGGAAAAGAATAAATTCCCTTGCCAAGAGTATAAGGGAAACAGGCATCAGAAAGACTCACTTCCCGAAGGGAGAACATAGCAACTATTTAATTGAATAAACTGCAAAATTATCAAGGTAATAAAAAATTACTGTAATGCCATAGACGTGGGGGGATGCCAACAGGAATAGCCAAAACCATGAATGTCAAATTCATCCATGTCAATTTAAAATAAATTTCTAAATCTTGACAGAATAATGAAGTGTCATTACACTCCCTAAAACACAGCCCTCCCGTGCAACAAAACACACAAGTATGTGCACCATGTGGAGTGTGTCCTTTCCACTTGAGTGTTTATTTCTCTCAGGAAAACACTGGAGCATTAAGGAGAAAACCTCCCCTTCTAGGAAATCATTTTGTTTTTAACAAGCTCACCCCCCTCCCATGGCCACCCAATCAGTTCACAAGAGGTCTGACCAAGGGCAAACAACTGGCCAAGTTCGAGGACCACATTCACAGGTCTAAGGCTCAGGAACTCAAGCGTTCAAGAATTAGGATGACAAATTTAGTCCAGTCACAGGAGGACAATTAAGAAGGCTGGCTGGTTTGTTTCGTAAGTGGATGCCTGGGCAGCCCTAGTATGACAGCTGTTTAACACCGGCCCAAGGGGATGAGCCAAGATGAAAGAAAATGAGTTCAACCAAGCCTCATTCTGCTATTAAAAAGAAGAAAAGACAGTGAAATTCAGACATTTGACTTCACCTTGGGCTACAACTGTATTGTGTTTGGAGGGCTGAATTTTTTTCTAGAGGGAGGAGGTTGTCAGATTAGAGGCAAAGAGGTCACATTTTAAAAGAAAAGCAGACTGGTTATTAGTGAGCACATCAGACCTGGCTCCAAGAAACCTGAGGCACGGCTGGAGCCCATGGCATGTGTAATCACTGTCTCCCAAACAAAAATCCTTATCGGAATGCTCATCCCCAAAGCAGACTTCAATTGCTGCCTTTTCATCTCAGCAGCCACCAACAGGCCAGAAGCTCAGCGGCAGCTTTCATTAATTTCAGCTATCACAGCTGATCTTGAAACTTTAGCCAGGAAGGGAGCCAAGGGTTTTGTCTTTTTCATAGGTAATTTACAATTATAAGGGCTAGTTTCCTTGAACCCTGTGGTGGTGCAAAGGGATTTGGGGAGCAAACTTCTTTCTCTCCAAAAGAAACAAAGACATTGGTTAAAAAAAAAAAAAAAAAAAAAAAAACAGACAGTGAGAGCTCATGAATACCCCAGCTCTGGCTCCAGCCAGAAATAAACATGAAAAATAATAAAAGTCCTGAAAGTGAGCAGCTGAGGATACATCTCTGGCTGCAGTTGGGGGCAGCTCTCAAAAGCCACCTGGAGTTTCCTGAATCCTAAGTAATAACTTTCAAACTATTTCCTAAGCCAATTTTTCGAGAGCCCTGAATGGCTGGCATAAGTGCCAAGAACAATGCAGTGGCAGGGCGTCCTCAGGAGCAGCCCGGCCCCCTGCCCGCAGACATTCACCAGGCAGGAGAACCACTCGAAAGGCAAGCAGCAGGGGACAGCCCCCTCTGGG